>NW_024356948.1:93982-1534373 GCF_014805655.1 Passer montanus | reverse complement strand
AGGAGAGGAGAGGAGAGGAGAGGAGAGGAGAGGAGAGGATCACATAAAACCAAACAAAGTAAAAACTTTCCAGCAAATTATAAAGGAAAGTTCTAATAGTACCTGGCATAAAAGACAATATCTGAAAAAGATTTGTAGTCTCTTAAGCCATTTCCCCTCAAAAAGAAAAAGTCAACCTAAAATATGAAGAATTAAGCAAAAGTTCACATTCACCCAACCTTCATATTTGTTTGGGTTTTTTTTTTCTATGATGTTTTTAATTGAGATTTATTACTCCTCAAAAGAAAAAAAAAATCTGTACTTTCTTTATGATTTTTATTTAATTTTTTTTCTTCCTGTTCCTCACTTCCTTCTTATCTGTATTGATATTAGGGATGGAAAGTGAGGAAAAGTAAATATTAGGAGAACACCAGTGAGAGGAAAATGGAAAGTCACTCACATTATTTTTTTAGCAACATTTCCAAGATGTCACTCTCTTCACATCACATAGCTCAAAACCAGAAACAAGCCCAAAAGCATTATTTTAAACACAAAAGGTGATGAAAAAGAAAATACAGTATTTCATTTAATTACCACAAATCCACAAGTGCTGGAAAGCTATAGGTTAACTGATAGGTATGACTGATAGGAAAGATGCCACACACCAGCTTAGAACACTCTGGCTAGGGTTTTCAGAGCAAAACCCTTAAAGAAGGGTTGCTTCCTTTACATTTAAACAGCTATTTGTTATTAGCCTCCTCTGAAAAATACAGAATCAATGTCTCTATCTCATTTGGACCCTTGGACAAGCACTGGATTTGATACTTTGGACATTCCTCCTTCAGAGGAACAGGAGCAAGGTATGCAAGGAGTCCCTAGGGGTAGACTTTTGCTTCAAGTGAAACATTTTCCACTTCTACCCCTCTTGCAACAAGAAGGAGATGTGTTTCTATTTCACTGCTATTTGAAAAGACACTAATTCATAGTGCATTCCCCCTCCCCACTCACCCCTTTATCAGGAGAGTGATAGATTTATTGAGCCAGGTCTTCATCTGGTGTAAATTGGCATTGCTGCATTGATTCCTGTGGGCCTGCCTTGATTTATGCCAGTTGAGGATCTGGTCCATTTTCATGATATTTGAACATCAATCCTTGCATCTCCTTTTCCCATCCGTAGGCTTTTTCTGTCACGCTTCTGAGAAGAAAACGCAAATGAGTTAAGGGGCTGTCACCAGCCCAGGGAAGAATTTGCTATTCTTTCTTTGTGACTAGGGTCTCTCCTGTTAATTTCCATGGCAGGTCCCTCTCAAGTTTTTCCAAAACCTGTTACCATGTCCTCCTGAGGATGTCAGCTCCTGTTGCAGACTGAAACGTTAACAGGGGAAGTTATTAGCTATTCTCTTTACATACTGCCTTTCTTTATATCTGAATTAATAGAAGTATGAATGCTGGTCATCAAAAGAAATAATGAGTTTTAGAAAGTGAAAATGACACTGACAAAAACAAAAGAAATCTGATCTCAGCAGAGGGGTCCATAGAGAAGAGGAACAAAGAGGTAGAAGATAAAAAAGAAAAATTGAGAACCTAAAAGGAAAAGAAAAGAAAGAAAGGGGTAAAGAGAAGAAAAAACAAGAAAAGAGATGCTTGGAATGAGAAAGAGCAAACTAGTTCTTCAGCAGAATTGAAAGCAGTCATGGTGCAGGCAGATGGAAGAGAACTTATCAGATTTTAAAAGACAATTGTTCTCTCTCCCATTTGACTGAATAACATAAATACATGTTATTAAACCTTCTCACTGGATGGTTCCTTTGCAAATGTTCCTTTGATCATTCCAGACTGGACAGAAGACCACACCCTCAGAAGCAAAATGCCACAGAAGCACAATGTCCTATATCCACAAAAAGCCTAAACACCCCCTTCCACCCTTGCCCTTACAGCCCAAAAATCCTGCCCACTGTATCAATCAAAACCAGTGCAGGATATCAGGTGTGCATTTACTGTGGCAAAACTGCTTCTGTATGAGGAACGAGCACAAGAGCAAAGAGGGCAAAGGAAGAATGAAGGGAAGGAAAATAATAAAACAAAATAAAACAAACAAAAAACCAAAGCAAACTAAACAAAAAAGCAAACCAAAAGCAAACCAAAACCAAAAAATACCCCCAAAAAACCCACAGAAAACTAACATGCCAAACAATCTTTTTACCCCTGTCTTTCTTGGTTTATAATTTATGAAGCCTTGTTACACCTTTCCCTAGGAAAAGGGTCTTTTTGATCACTTCTAATACAGTCACTTTTGGGTTTTTTTGATCCATTTTCCTCCATTCTGCTGATAAAATAAAAAAAGCTAAAAAGCTGAAAGGAGTAAATAATTAATGTGAATATTTTAACTATACTTATCTAACTGCATCTACTTTCAACAGTTTAAGTAATTGATTTCCTCAACTTGAGGCCATGCAGGCTCTTCTTAATGCACTGCATCTCTAGTTTACTTGTTTGACACCTCTCTGTCCTGTTCAGGAAGTTGAGGCAGTTAGATTAGCAGTGCTGCAATCACAAAAGTGTTAAGGTTGGAGAAGAACTCTACAATCATTGAGTCCAACCATTAATCCAGCTCTGTCCTGTTACCACTAAACCACATCTCCAAGTGGAAATCCATACATTTCAAAACACTTCCAGGGATGGTGATTCCAGCACTTCCATGGTGGCCTCTTCCATTGCCTGAATATCCTTTCAGTGAAGAAATACTTCCTAATATAATTAAAGTTCCTGCTTTGCCACAAATCTTCTGGATGGTCATAGCTATGCCACTTACTCTCTGTGGTCTGAGTTTCTTTTTATCACAAATATCATGGTGGTTTACAACCTTCTTGGGAAGATAGGGAAGAGGTATGAAAATAATCTATAGGTACAAATGTACCACAAGAACCCTTGATTTAAGTTTGTTTCATAGAACTAGCAATGACCATTGTACTTCTGTCTAGTTTGATATTCCTCTGGCAGACTTTATCTATCTCCTTCTCTTCTGAAGTATTCAGAGTGCACGTGTCTAACTCATATTTCATTATGTGATTAAAAACACTGGAGTCATTTATGTGAAGACCAAATATGATGGAAGATTCTCACGAAAATAGCAAACTATTGTTTTTGTACTACCTTGAGGTGCTACACTCCCTGTCTTAATATTTTACACCCTTATGCACTTTAGATTGATGCTGGGAACATTTCAAGCAGTGCAGCATGAAATTTCTGGTTCTTCCCTACTGGGGGATGATGGAAATTCCTCCTGGAGGGCTTTCCATGTGTCGCTATCTATATCTCTGTCTCTGTCTATCACACCTTTGACTGCCCTTAAAGTCTTCAGCTTAAAAGGTGTCATGCTGTTAAACTGCAAAACAGAGACTATGAGTTTTTAAATCTTGAGTGGATTGTTTGCCATGGAGAAATAAGAATGTACTGTGATATATCTAAATATTTGAACCTTGAACCAAATTTATGGAAATATACCAGTGTGACATTTGAGACATTCAGAGACACTTAATACTGTCTTTTCCATGGCCACGGTTCCTTCATAATCCTGCTGTGTAATTGAAAGAGGACATTAATGAATCTTGAGGAGGGGCTATCTTGGTTTTTTTTTGGGTTTTTTTTTCTTCTTTTTAAACTGTTCTTCACAAGCTATGAGATATTTCTTGTTTCTGAACCTACTAATTGATGCAAATTTGTGTGATATCCTCCTGGGAGTCACTTACCTTGTATCACAGATGGTCTCCAGGGAGATACGGATCTCAGCTGCAGTCCTGTGAAGAAAAGCTAAGTGAGCCTCTACTGTAGAAGAACTGTGATCAAGACACTCTATAATACAAAGAGAAAGAATCTCAGGACAGCTGATACAAGCTTCATAGAATAATGAAATATGGAAAGGCAAAGTAACTAATGTAAATTATAAAAAATACACTCTTAAGACTGTTTGATACCTCTCTTTGAAGGTTTCAAATGAAAAGAGATAAAAGCTTGTTGGGAAAGTCTGCTTTTCGGTATGACAGATTTTGAAAAAAAATAGCGATTTTATTATACTCTTTATCAAAAGTCTTCTTCAGAATTGTTGTCTGCAGTTTATTAAAAAAAAATTAAAAATCTGTAAACCTGCACTTTTTTTACATGAACAGGGAAAATTAACTGGGGTTTTAGCAACAACAAATCATTTTACTCATTAACAAAACAAAACAAAACAAAACAAAAAGCCCAAAGAAAACTAGTGTTCTTTTAGTAAATATTGAATTTCCAAGTAACTTTTCAAAATTTTAATATTTTAGATAAAATATTTATGACAGGAAGGGATTTTCTTCCTTAATAAGCCTTAGAAATATTTTTAATAAAGATTAAAACCAGTTTCTATCTGGTTTTTTGTCTATTTCAAATCAGAGAACACCAATTTGCATAATCACAAATTAATTTAGCAGCCTCTGTCCCATGATAAGGCAATGATGAGGAGCTATTGGGAATTCAGACCTTTTGACCCTGTGTTGGACTCCTTCATCTCCAAGATAAATTATGCCCATGAAAAACCTATCATTTCATCTCAGAGCAATATGCACTGTGCAAACAAGAATTATGTTGATGGCTACATAGTTCTTCCTTGATTTTGATAGGGTTATTTTAATTTCATTTCAGTTACTATTGAAGAAGCATTTCACAGGATGTCTTAGTGAGATGTTTGGTCTCGGTTTGCAAATAATGTTTCAGGTTTTTTTCACATTTGGTTTGAGTTGAGATCATCAAACGAGGCCAGCACTGACTTCTGACTTACTTCAAGATATATGATAAGTTATTATGAAGTGTCACTTACTTAATCATACTCAAGGGTGTTAATATTTTGTGACATGTCAAGAATGAGGAGGTGCTGTAACTCAGAAGTTGCCTTCTGTCACAGCTGTCAAGCAGGACATGAAATCTGGTCCCTCTGGTAAAATTTACTTATCTCCCTATCTAATTTAGGACCAACACTTCAATATGCCATTCCTGCACTACCCCAGAAAAGTATTGTGTTAATGAAGAAGAAGTTAAGGAAAAGGTTTTTCAGTCTCTATACACATCACCTGTGAGTTTGGACACTGAATTAATGTGTGCTGTTGTATGCACCAGATCCTCTCCCTCCACCATTTACATGAAAAATCCATTTATTAGAACAAAAAAAGGTCAGCTCTCATATACTCCTCTTGAAACCAATGAGTTACAGATTACACTGACACCAAGACTGTCAACACGGAAGAGAAGTACAGCCAAGTACAAAAGTATTCCACCTCCACAGATAATGAAGCAGCAGCAGTCTTTAAAATAAAATTGTTTAAAAGGGTTATAAATGAAGTAATTGTTCTTCTCCTTAGTAAAAGACCCATGGAGCAAACAGGGGAAGTATTAGGCCCTTGAGTAAATATATATTTACCTTTTTGCAACCCTCTGTAACTATTTGGCACAGCCTGTAACAGAAAACAAAAGTATAATTTAGCTACAAAACAATTATATTTCTTTCTAAAAAATGCATTTATTATAGAGCTAAATTGTTTATGAATATTGTTGTAAGTCTTATTATCAAGACATAATTTCAATTAAGGAAATTTTAGGCAATGCCTATGGCTGATCTAAGCCTTAGGTACTAATGAAATAAAAGGAATACAGAGGCTTCTTTTCTTGGAAAGTCATATTTGATGGATAGGAGGACCACAGGTACAAGACATACTAGTGTATTCATTAAAAGATTACCAAAATTTCTCTGGTAAGGGCAGTTCAATTCAGTAAACAGTTTTTGTGTGGTTAATATGGAAAATTTGCTCAACCTACATAGCAGCTTAGAGATAAGTGATCTCCTCAGAATCATGGGAAACTTTGGGTTTGAAGGCGCCTTAAAGATTATCCAGTTACAGTGCCCCTGTCATGGGCAGGGTCTCTTTCCACTAGACCAGGTTTCTCCAAGTTGCCTCCAACCTGGCCTCAGACACTTCCAGGGATTTTCCAGTCACAGTTTCTCCAGACAAACAGTGCCAGGGCCTCAATACCCTCACAGGAAAGAATTAATTCCTAATATCTAATCTAAACCTCTTAATTTGAATTTGAACCTGGTCCTCCTTGCTCTGTTACTCCATGTCCCTGTAAAAAGTCCCTTTCCATTGCTCTTGTAGACCCTTTAGGCAGGTTCCAGAAGTTCTTCACAGAGGATTCTCCAGGCTGAACAAAGAAATGCTCTCAGCCTGTCTCTATAACAGAGGTTGTCCATCCCACAGATCATTTGGTGGCTTTCTCTGCACTCATTCCAGCAAGCCCATGTCTTTCTTATGCTGGAACACTTTCTAGTAAAGACTAAGGCAAAAAAAGTTGTTAAATATCTCAGCAACTTCCACCTATCCAGTCCCAGGCAACGAGGCATCCAATTTCCTTCCATAAAGAGCCCACATCTTCCCTGACTTTCCTTTTATCACCAATGTACCTAAAGAAGCTTTTCTTGCCCTTCACAAAATACTGTTCTAACACATAAAAACATGTATTTTAATCTTACTGTAGGTCAAAGAAAAGTCCCAAATCTCTATGTTTTCCTGAGGCTTTCAGGGCATTAGGTTATAGTTCCATGTTTTCTTGTCTTCACCCATCTCTCTTCCAAATACATAAAAAATCATAAAAGGAGGTTAAGGGCCAATTATTATAATTAGTCACCAAGGTCAGAATTAGAGGTAATGGGATGAAGCTGCAACAAAGGGGAAATTTTAGTTAATGGTTAAGACAAACTTTATAAGTACCAGGATAGCTAGATCCATGGAACAAACTGCCAAGGGAGGTCACATCACTTCCACTGAGAAGCATTCAAGGACAGACTTATAATCAGTTTCACAGTAATGTCTTAAGGAAAATTAATTCAGTCTTGCTATGAAGCACAAGCACAAGATATGCCACTCACTAGGGTCCCTGTTCCAACTCTAATGTTTCAGCTCTGAATCTGTGCAAAAAACCAACAGTTCTGTGTTCCTATAGAAAAGAAGTTTGAAGAGAGAATGCTGTTAATGTATATATATTGACTAATACTTTGCTAATGCTCCTAGCATGTCTGAGTGCTGCTATATATAAGAGATTTTAAAGAATGCTAATATGATTCCACCCAATAAAATTTAAATAAAAATGTATTATTTTTATCCAAGCGTCTCAAACCTCATTGCAAGCTTTGTGAAGCTCGATTAACCTATCAAACTTCACCACAGGGACACGTTGTACCCAGGTGGTTGTTATTGTGACAAAAGCTGTGTCATGAGAATGGAGGATTTATTTCTAAATCATAATAAATAGCTTGAAGAAGTGCCAAATTCAGGATTGAGTTGAAAAGGTTGAGTGTATCAGAGAAAATAGGTGTTATTTTAAAGGCAGATAAACAATTAATAGTGCACCCTTGATCTTCTGGACCATGTCCTGAGAGCTAACTGAACTGGGCTTGAAGCAAAAAACCATATGGCTGAACTCCTCATGGTCACTTTTCTACTTGGTTAAACCTTGGGCCAAACAAAGCATTGCTGACAGTATAATTTCTTTATCTTTCTGAATAAAGGAAAACCTCTTTCCACAAAGAAAACCCTAGGAGTTCCTTATATTAATTCCCACATTGAGTCCAAATCTCTGTTTGAAGTAGGGAAAGAACTGCAAACTCATTTAAAGAACACCCAGAGATAGAAAATCTATCATCATCTTTGGTAAATAGCTCCCATGGTTAGCAGTTTTACTGTTTAAATCTGTACTTATTTTCAGTTTGAATTTCTGTAGCTTTAACAACTCGCCATTGAACACTGCTGCAACATTGTCCACAATGTCCTTTATGTAGATATTTACAGACTAATCAAATCTCCACATGTGTTTTACCTCTGCCAAGTCAAATCAAACAAAATACCAAATTCGTATAGGGATGAGTAAGAAAAAATTATCTGAACCCTGATGTGGAAAGACTGTACAAAGGAAACATGAATGAATAGCAGTTTTAGCCATGTTTAAAAATTATTAATTCTTTGCATTGACCTGTTTGTATAGTCAGTTTCAATTTTGGTTCTTCCCTGGATTTGCAATGGAACATTTGGTCCTGAATGTTTGCTTACACCCAGCTTACCAATCAAACAATCTAGAGAGCTCCAAGTCAGTCATCCGTTCTGCTCATTATTTACTGTTGCACCCAAATTTATGTAATCTGAAAATGCTCTCAGAAAATTATTTTATGTTTATTTTTTTCCCTATGTCCTTGATAAAACCATTTAATCATGATAGGTGTGAACCATGACCTCACTGGAATTCCAACAAAAGGAATTTTTGAGGGCTGATTGCACATTTTATGTGATATTTTGGAATCCAATACTTAGTATTATTTTTGACTGGCCAAAGTAATCTATATTAATTATTTAAACCAAGAGTATCAACTACCTTTTCCGCTTGTTCTTAGAAAAGTGTTCTAACTTCTTCTTGCAAAAATATTCTTATAATTGACCAACATTTGTCTGGGACTTTGAAGCTTTTGTCTGAATATCAGTCTTTCCAAGTAATAATGAGTAATGCATTAAAAATTAATTTAGTCTATTCACAATGTCGATCGTTATTAGTTTGGTTTTTTGTTTGTTTTCAGTTTTAGTTTTGTTTTGGGTTTTTTTGGTTGATTTTTTTTTTCTTTTTTTGGTGGGGGAGGGGGGAGTTGCATGAAAAATACCTTTTTTCTGCATCCTTCAAACGACTTTAGTTTCCCAGAACAAGTTACATGCACACGAGAAGCATGAAAAGTGCCAAAGCACACTTTTATAGTGGCTATTTCACAGCAGCAGTAGAAGCCAAGGAGGGAGGATCCAGAAACAACAGTTTTGGTAAGTGCCAAGGCTGGACCATATAAAGGAAAAGTCTGGAAAATAAAGACCAATTTATGTAGGCTATCCTTAGACCAGGAGAGGGAGAAGTTACTCACTTCCCCTTCATTTTAAAAATTCTTGTCTTCTTTTTAGGCTGGAGCAGAGGACATGGAGAGGGGTTCTTATCACTGTGTCTGGAGGGAGGATGTCAAGAGGATAGATCCAGGCTCTACTCAGTAATGCCAAGCAATGCAATGTCAGAGACTGGCAAATGGGAAAATGTTCCATGTGAACTTGAGGAAGAATTTCTTTAATGTGTGGGCAACTGAGCACTGGAACAGATTTCCCAGAAAGGTTGTGGATTCTCCTTCCCTGCAGATACTCCAAAAACATCTGGATGCAGTCCTGAGCAGTGTGCTGTAGGGGACCCTACTGAAGCAGGGAAGCTGGAGTAGATAAATTTCAGACCCTCCCAACAACTAGTTCAGTTACACCAAAAAATAAAAAGAAAAAAAATCTGCAGCTCCAAGTTTTAAAAATGTAGGCACAGCAACAATTTGGACAGAATAATTATGCTAAAATTGAGAGACTGGACACTGATCAGCGATGTGACAATTGAACCCATTGCTGCAGACAAAATGCTGTTGTAAACATTCAAAAGACAGTGCAGAGAGAGAAGAGGAGGAAAAGAAAGAGTGGATATTCATTTTTATCACATTAGGATTGATTTAAAGATTGTTTGGGAGCTACTTTCATTTTCATTTTAATATTATTAGGAGATAGCAGCATGTAACAGACTTTGACACTGAATGCTATCCTTTGCATAGGTTGCAGAAGATGTCTGGGGAAGCGGGGGGAGCAGGGAGGAATTGATCAGGTTCTTTCTTTTATCATATGGGAGGGAAAAGTTGTGTGACATTTACAAAGTCAACTGTCACCTGAACAACATGCTGGAAGACAAGTTCCTACATTTCATGCTTTATGTCTTATTTTAACCCATACACAACCATTTTTCTTGGCCTGGAGTTAAAGGGAACATGCTACTTAAAATGATAAAAATAAGCCACTTCTCCTTATTCATCTATTATCTCTCTCTTCTATCATTCTATCTTCTTTCATTCAATCCTTTACTGTGTTGTTCTTTCCACCTCAAACCTGTTTTCATCATGTTTTCAGTTGAAAGCAAGCATTCACACCTGGATGTTCACTAACTTACCAGCCTCTAATAAAAGCTTGCCAAAAGTCATTAAGGCATTTTACAAATAACCCTAATACTGAAATTTGAGATTTTTGATGTGTCTTATTTTGAGGGTTTGATTTTTATTTTTTTTTTAATGGGGAATCTGACAAAGAGGGACATAGAATCCACTGACAGGGGTTAAATGGTGAAATAACAGTCAAAGAGGAGATCCTGTGTACCAAGTCTGGGCTTTGCAGCACTGTTTATCAGCATACAGCATACCATTTATGTTAGTAGTATGGTGGGGATTTTTTTGTTGGGTTTTTTTTTTTTTTCCCTTCATTTGCAGATATTTCTTCATCCATTTAATCTTAAATCCCTGAACAACCTATCCAGTGATAGATTGTTAAAGGCTGATCAGGGTTACACTGCTTGAGGAAGAAAGGAGGTGACTAAGGATCATAGAATCATAGGATTATTTAGGTTGGGAAAGACCTCTAAGGTCATCGAGGTAATACAGCACTGCCAAGTTGCCACTAAACCATGTCCCCAAATGACACATCCACACTTTAAAAAACAAACTAAAAACTTCCAGGGATGGTGAACCACTCCACCACTTCCCTGAGCAGCTGAGCAGTCTGTTTCAATACCGGACTACCCTTTAGGGAAGAAAAATATTCTAATGTAAATTCTTAATTTCCCCTGCCCAACCCTGGGGCTGTTTCCTCTCATCTTGTCTTGTTACTGGGAGAACAGATTGACTTTCACCCAGCTACAATCACCTTTCAGGTTTGATCTCTGAGATGGGTCTGCCAGACCAGAGCAGAAGACTATGGAAGAGTCTAAACCACTGAAGGGCCAGTCCAGGTTTGATATGTGTGTCACTGTGCAATACTTCACATTCTCCTATGGGTTTTAATTTCCTGCTCTTTGTGCCTTCTTAACGCAGACCCTGATGCTTTACCTGGACATCAGCTTGGGCTTTACTGTTTGAATTGAGTAGTGAAAATGTTGCTTCTTCCTCCATTTGGAGTCTGCAGAGTAGACAGGGGGTGGAGGGGAGAATCTGGAATCTTTAGCTTATCATCATGGCAAATTAAAAACTGAGAGAGGGCATAGTATTGATGGACCCAAAAATATGTGGAAATTACCACAGCATAAGCAGCTGGAATCTTCCCAATGGCATTAATCCTCTCTCCTTTCCTGAAATATGGCATCTAGGATAACAGATACACTCATGACCCCCCACCAGACCTGGTCTGAAGTTGCTTCTTGCTTTAAATGCGGAACAGCTTCTTCAGTGACAACACTGTGCATGGCAAGCAGAATAAGAAATCAGCCAGTTTGTGGATCAGTGGAATATTTCCAGTTGCATCCCAGCCTGGGGGAACATGCATGTTTCTACTGAAGTCAGACCTCCCAGAGAGAGGCCTACATGTCTCATTCTATCATGGAAATCATGGTCTCATCAGTGCAGTAATTCAGTAGGTTTCAAATATTTCAGACTAGACAGGACAGCTAAAATCTTTCTCTTTTTCCTCTTTCCCAGAAGAGGAAAATAGTTTTATTTGCTGAGCTGCGTCTATGTCTGTTTCTCTACAGGCACTTATGTGAAGAAACTATTGAGCTTGAGTTAAGTTTTGAGCTTGGGTTTGAATGTGGTTTGTCTGAAAGCATGGTCAGGCTAGAAAAATGCACAATTTGAAGGAACTCACTGGTCAGGCAAGATAGGAATAGAGGGAACTATTATTGCATGAGTGGTGGATAGAAGGCTGACTTCTTATCTTAATTATTTCTACGTAACCCAGATGCCTGGGAATAGCAGAGACCAGAAACAATCTATTTCTTTCTGTTACTGGCACAATTTATTTTCTCCTGGGTGGATGACATTGTTAGCAGGTTGAATATTCATAATTGGGTTTCCTGTGTCTTCCATTTACCTTGATTTAAATAAGAATAATCAACTGTTACAGTTAACTTCTTCATATAGGTGGGATTTGCTTGTAAGTATTATCTGAAGAGGAATGTATGGTCAGAGCCATGAAGTCTAGCCCATGCAATAGAAGGGATCACAGCCTATTGTTGTTAACTTCTAAGTAAATAAGTTTCCCATGTTCTGACTTTGAAACAAAAGTGTTAGTGGCTTATCTGCCTGTTTCTATCACAGACTAAGGCATTTAAATCCTGTTTGAATGAGCCACTATCCTTGGCAGTTTTCAGGTAGCTAATGTGTTTTATAATTTCAGGTACTTGGTTTTCTTTGTCAGATGTGATCCCTGGGATCATAGCTCTGGGCTGTGCTTCCACTGCAGAGGGCAGACACCTAATTGTAATTCCAGTGGATCAGTCAGGATAAAGTGTGCTGCCCTACCAGCTACTGCATACTGCACTAGCTTCAAAATCTGACCTAAGTACCTTGAGTAATTTGCCTTTAATTAAAATACCTGAAGAACATCTCTGTGATCAGTATTAATCTGAGTGTGTGAGTGGTAAGAATCATATCCTGAGCTTGACTGAGATCTAGCACCTGGTTGAGCAACAACGAGCTCTAATTGAAGCTTCATCGGTGCAGAAATAGTTACGTCAAGTTTATGCTCTTGTAACCTAAACTGCAGTCTATCCATCTGACTTTATTCTTATAAGAGTCAATCCTCTTTACATTTACAGTTTAGATGACATCCTTCCCTTCAGATGACTTTCATCCTGCACTGAATTATTACCTTTCAATGGAGCAGAATTAGCTGACTCTCTCCGTCAAAGTTCATTACAATTGTGTTACAAACCTCATCTGCAGACACATCCAAGCAAATGTAATCATTTGTTCTCCTAGCACTCTGAATTTAAAACCACTATAAATAATTATGATTGTGCTAACTAACTAGAGCAAAGGCTGTTCAGGATAAGTTTTTACAGCTCTGGGTCAAATCTGTTGTAGGTGTAAATTGAGGAATAGAGTAAGACTTACACTAGCTAAAGAGTGTAGCAAATCTTGACAATGAGTCTGGCTCCTAAGAGCAGGCACAAAAGCCTCAAGCCAGCTGTTCTGTCTGGTTTATGATGAACCACCACCTCTAATCAGAGAAGAGGGGCTGAGGTGTGCTGAGATGTGATGAGGTTTATTAACTGCAGGTGTAGCATTCAAGTGTGTTTGCCCCAGAGGAACTTTACAGTCTGTGGTGACACCAGTGGGATTACAGCAGCAGTACATGTGACCCACTGCCTTTCAGATCCATCATGTAAATACCAAATTTCATTTCTGGTAATGACACTGCAGGTAGATTGCTAAAATAGGTTGCCCACATGGGAGGACCAGGAGATGTTTATAACTTCATGTCTCTGCTTCTTGCCCATGTTTTTCATGCTCTTTCCTCAGGACTATGCACTTTCCATTTGCTGCTTTTCCCTGTAGTACAAATCTCTTCCCTCAATTTGCTCCCTTGAACCTCATTTTCTGCTATTTTAACTTCTACTCTTAGCACTATCTATGCTTCATCAATAAATCTCTCCTACCCATTTATCACTTTTGCTCTCTACCAAGAAGCCCTTTTCTAGTGTGACATCCCAGCACACTTAATCACAACGTGGGCTAGGGAGATGCTCTCCTTCAGTGGGGTTGGCACAGCACAGAGAAAAATTTGTGGCCAACAATAAGCAATGAGTAAACCACTCCAATGGTGATTATAATGATGGAATGGTATCTTTAGCACATCTGAGAGGTTTTGAGCCACTTCAGAACATTATTAGGGAATTTTTGAAGTTGAAGACGACGCCTGGGTTGTCAGACTCAGGTTCTATCTGCTCTGGAGGGGTTTTTTTTTTAGAAAAGTCAACAGCTAAACCTGCAGATTGCTACAAAGTGCTTCTTACATGTTTCCTCCTTTTTACAGCCATTACTTTCATTTGGGCCAATAGGGGACACAAAAAGACAGTTACAGATTCAATAGACCTTGAATTTAACATGCCATTACATTCAGTACTTTGGGTTTCCTTCTTCTTTTAAATGGTATGTCTGTATCAACTCAGTTACAGATGAGTTTTGTTTTGTACACATTCTGAAACTCACTTTACAAAATTTTGCAAGAAAAAAGGCAGAAATCAGTTGGCCCTCATATTTATACACTCATACACACACACACACACAAAAGTTTATATATCTGCATGCATGTGAGTGCAAGTGTATCTTGTCATCAGAGCTCTGGGCTAAAAAAGGTTCACTTTGGCTTGGTTTATAACATATTTTACTGCTTATAGTACCTTTTATTATTTAGGAAAAATATGTATTGTCTTTTCAAACAAAATCTCCAGCTCCTGGAGATTTTCAATGGATGATGTATACTCAACTGAATTTGGCCAGCATATCATTCTCAACTCTCTATTGTACATACAGAAAATATTCAGGGATTTTCAGTGAAAAAAATGGTATTATTAAAGACATTTCATTCATTATCTGGCATATTTGTAAGTGAATAATATGTTGTATACAGTGCTGTATTCCATCAAACTAAAATAATAGAGACTGTGAGGATTTTTATCGATGTCTTCATTTTTATCTTTTTTTAATTAAAAAATACTTATTTACACAATCTGGAATTCACAAGGAGGAGAAGAAACATCTGGATATTTTGTGATAAAGGAAAGTTTGTGTATATGAAAAAGTATATTTCTGTAATATGCAGGATCATTTTAAAAGAACAATGTTTATCTAAAATAACAAATATAAGTCAGGATCTACATCAAATGCCTTCCACTCCTCTTTAGATGCACTTTTGTCTCCTTTGTTTACCAGAGACTGAATTGTGCTGGAACTGTATGCAATAATCAGAGACATCTAGTGGCTGCCTGATAGACTGCAAACAAACATCATCACATCCCTCTCTCCACAAGCCTCCAGACACACAAACAGCCACAGCTGTCCTCGTGTTTTAAGGATCCCTTTTCCCAGTCCTTTCAAATGGGACACTAGGGACTCATATAATTTCCCCACTGATGGAAATGCAGGTGATGCTTCAGAGATACCTTCCTATAGTTCTCTCTAGCAAAAATGCTTCGGGATCCTCTTTCACCTCCGTGGTCTGTGCTTTGCTTAATGTATTCCTGTCTAATCACTTACAGTGCACTTCTGCAAACAAACAATTAAAAATGAAAAGGCTACACTGAAGCAGTGGATGCTTGTTTTGACCCAGAAAAATAAGACAGTGGTGGTACAAATTGTGTAGAAATTATACGGCTAATGTTACTTCCAGAATGATAAAAATATGTCTGGTTTCCAATTTTGTGTTACTTTGAAATTTCCCTGATATGTTACTGCTCATGAGAAGAGAAAATGCAAACTGAGATTTTTCCTACTTTTTTACCCTCTTGCCCTGCCCTCTCCCTCACCCCCAAAACTGGCCAACATTTTTGCCCAGGTTTTGCTGGGTTCTGAGGGGTTTTGTGGTTGTTGTTGATTTGCCTATGTTTGTTTCCTTGGAGGCTTTACTAAAGAAATTTTCTTCTTAAAAACTGCAGTCTTCCTACTCTGATAGGCCAGATGCTGATATAAACCTTTAGACTAAATATAAATAACCCTAAATATAGTATTTGTCATTTCTAATCTCCATGTTCCTCACAGAAAACATAATTGTGGATGTTGTTGGATTTTTTTTAGTTTCACAGGTGCTTATGTTAAAAAAGAACAAATTACTTTAATAAGTTTGTTGTTTGGGGAAAGAATAAACAAAAACAAACAAACAAACAAACAAAAACCACAGAGGAATTATTTAGAAATTATCTTACAGGGAATTTTCTTCTTTCTCCTTAAAGAATTATTTTTGCAATGGACCTGTAACCGGGAAACAAGTGATGATCACTTTTTGCATGAGACATTCCTACATCTATAGAGGAAAAAACCAGAAAAAGCTCCAGAGAAAGTGGTGTCTGGAGAGAAGAGAAGCTCCTCCTCCTTGTTTGAAGCAGCTGGCACAGTCACACCATAAGTTTCCATCTAGTTAAATCCCTGCCTTCCCTTAAAGCAAACAAACTCCAAAATCACTCAGAACAAACACACTCCAGTCCAAACCAAGACAAGGCAGCAAGCAAATACACAATAGAAAACACCAGGCAATTAGACTTCTAAAGTCAGTTTAAACACAGGCACAGCAGATCAGCAAACACTTCCTTCCTCTTATGTAAAACAAACACGGGAGGCAACCACTCTGCTCGGGCTGGCAGCCCTGGACCCCAGATCCCCAGGGGAAGGAGGGTCATGTCTCTCCCATGACATATTGTTCTCTCTGTGTCTGGTGTCCTGACTGGAAAAGAAAATATTGAAATAATTTTGCTAGTTAGAGTTGTCTATATGCTCTTTTTATTGTAGTTGTGTATATTTGTATATTATAAAATTTTTATTATATTTATATTATATAATTTATATTTATATAATATATTATGTATATTATTTTGTAGTTGTGTATATTATATTTTGTGGGGTGGCTGGGGTAGGAAACAGCCTGGTGTCCTGACTGGAAAAGAAAATATTGAAATAATTTTGCTAGTTAGAATTGTCTATACGCTCTTTTTATTGTAGTTGTGTTATGTAATTATATTTTGTGGGGTGGCTGAGGTAGGAAACAGCTTGGCAAAATAGGATATAGAGTGGGCAGGATCAGCCAGTAGACCATGAGACAACAACAATGTGTTCTTGCAACCAAGAAGGTCAACAATGTCCTGGGCTACATTAGACAGAGAGAGTGGGTTGAGAAAGGAAATCCTTCTCTGCTCAGTACTGGTGAGATATCTCTAGGGAGGTCTTCTCTCCAGGACATGAGAAATATGGGTGCATCAGAGTCCAGCAAAACACCATCCAGATTGTCAAGGATCTGGAGAACAGTGTGAACACAGAGAGCCTGATGGAGGTGATGTCTGTTCACCCTGGAGAGAAGACAAATGAGGGGTTTGGGGTATTACTACATCTTTGATAAATTCATAAATACTTACAAAATATGAAATTAGGTTATTCCTGGAGATGCCCAATGGAAAAGTGAGAGAGAACACAGAGAAGGTAAATATTGCTCTCTCAATATCTGTATTAGGGTAAAGTAGAGTATATCAGACTTAGCCCAAGAGATACATCCCTGCTCCCTGCAATTACCTGAAAGGATGTAGTAGATAGGTAGGAGTCAATCTCTTTTCCTACATAACAAGCAATTGGACAAGAAGAAATCTTCTCAGCTTGCACCAAGGAAGATTTAGAATGGATATTAGGAAAAACCACTTACAAAATATGAAATTAGGTTATTCCTGAAGATGCCTAATGGAAAAAAATGAGAGAGAACACAGAGAAGGTAAATAATGCTCTCTCAATATCTGCTTTAAGGTAGAGTATGCATCTTTAATTTCAGACTTAGCCCAAGAGAGACATCCCTGCTCCCTACAATTACTTGAAAGGATGTAGTAGATAGGTAAGAGTCAAACTCTTTTCCTACATAACAAGCAATTGGATAAGAAGAAATCTTCTCGGCTTGCGCCAAGGAAGATTTTGAATGGATATTAGGAAAAACTTCTTCACTGAAAAGGTGCTCAGGCGTTGGAACAGACTGTCCAGGGAAGTGGTGGAAACACCATCTCTTAGAACTGTTCAAAAAATATGTGAATGCAGTGCTGTGAGTCACACTTGGTAGTAAACTTGTCACTGCTGGGTAAATGATTTAACTCAATGGTTTTAGAGGTCACTTCCAACCTTAATAATTCTATTATTCTGATGAAAAAAGTTGTCACGTGTAATGCTAACAAGAGGTTTTGTTATAATAGATGTAACAGGCTTCAGTTTTAACAGCATGCCATGTACAACTGTACCATTTATTTACAATAGAAGATGCAAAAACAATTGTATGAGCTATCTGAAACATTCCCTCAGTTCCATAAGGTGCAGGCAGGACAGGACTCCAATAATGCAGCTTCTATTGAAGTTTCTTGTCCTGGATCACCAAGCAAATTGTACTCTATTTGCCATTTGCATGGTAGCTGTCTTCTGTTAAGTGAGCAGTTT
This sequence comes from Passer montanus, assembly GCF_014805655.1. Lineage (NCBI taxonomy): Eukaryota > Metazoa > Chordata > Aves > Passeriformes > Passeridae > Passer > Passer montanus. The sequence continues at coordinate 1,516,333 of NW_024356948.1, read as the reverse complement.
CCCTTATCTCTTCCATACCAAATCCTTCCTCCAGGGAGACATCTGCTGATAACAGGCAACTGGATGTCACTGCATGACTGATAAGAGCTATAGCATCCCATTGGGTGATGCTCCACCCAGAGGGAGGAGCCAAGCATCCCTACCCAGATATAATCTAGAGTTTCTGGAACACCAGCACAGCTTCTCCACTGGATTTTCCTGAGGAACAGCTGCCTCTTCCACTTCTGATCTTCAGAGGAAGACTACACCCTTTCTACCGGATCCCCGCTCCAACACAACCACACCTGACACTCCAGGACGACTGCAGACACAATTCCAACTGGACAGCTACCAACACCCTGACCAACAGGGTGTCAGGTCATATTCTGACTCTGTCAATCTTCATTGTTTATTTTTTTTTATTTTCTTCCCTCATAAAGAACTGTTTTTCCTTCTCCCATATTTTTGCCTGAGAGCCCCATAATTTAAAACTTATAGCAATTCAGAGGGAAGGGATTTACATTTTCCATTTCAGGGGAGGCTGTTGCCTTCCTTAAGCAGACACCTGTCTTTCCAAACCATGACATTGCTAAGACCTCTTTTTCCAAAATGAGTACTTTAAGGTCAGTTACTAAGGCTGAGGAATCATAGAATTTTAGAATGGTTTGCAAGAGACCTTAAACATAATCCCACTCCAACCCCCTTCCATGGGCTGCATCACCTTCCACTAGATCAGGCTGCTCTATGCCCTATCCAAGAATCCACATGGCTGTTTTCCAAATTTCAGGGGAGTTTCCAACCTTTTTTATAAGCATCCAAACATCTGTGCTGTGACAGAACTAAGTTAAGGGAACATTCACGGAGCTTTTATATGGGAGTTAGACCATACTTGTCTCACCTAAAGCTATTTGGAGGAATAATGCTGCTGATGTAAGTAAACATATAACAGGATTGTGCATTTACAGGATTACTTCTACAGATATTTCTTCATTACACTTAGGAAGTCATACTCAAGCCAGAAGGCTCAAATCATTTCTAAAACAGAAGAAAAGAAAAAAAAAGTCTTAGCTATTGCATTCCTATAAAGGCCTTACAAACCTGAGCTCAGAATTGTGCCTTCTTATACAGCTTCCTGACATCCATCCTTGCTTTTCAGTAACTTGCAGCAGACTACTGTGTGAATAAACCAGTGATGCATTTATGTCTCAGTCCGATTGGACAAGGTGCTTCACTTTTTTAGCATCTGGAATTGAAGCAGATTCTACCTATTCTTTTTTTTTTCTTCTTTATTCAACATTTCAAAAGCAGGCAAAAATTCACAAACTAAATTTTGTGCCTGAGGTGAAATACCCATCTGAACAAGTTTCCTTTATGTGTACTGGGTCGTCACAGGCAGCAAATACACAGGGTCATATTGCAGTGTAGACAGTTCTGTTTCCTAAGAGTGTAAACAAATACCAACAATGAATTTACAAGTTACTCCTTGTTCTTTTACTTAACCAGATAAATTAATTTTATCATTAAATTAATTTATCATTAAATTAATGTAATACTCTCCAACAAAAAATATGTGTAAGAAACTTTTGAAATATATATTCTGGTACGCTTTATGCAAGAGCAAACCTTTGATATTTGCCAGCTATAGAGGGGAAAACTGGTAAAAAGTGTGAGTTGCAGTTATTGATAAAAATTAATTCTTTAAACAAATTCAGATGAGTTGTGTGTACTAATTACTTTCAGGTATTAGTCTGATAACACTGGCCTTTTACCTGCCATTTAAATCACATAATGTGGAAAGCTCTGGAAAAAAAAAAAAAAAAAAGTAACTTAACAGTCCTTGCCTCAAAGAATAGACTACTGGACCTCTAGGGCACCTCAGTGTTCTGTACGATAAAATAAAGGTATAAGGCACCTCAAAGAGTGTTTTCACAAAGAAAAGTCAAGGGATGAGAAAGGAGAAAAAGCCCCACGCTGAATACTGAGGTTTGTCAGAAAATCCTGGCCGTATGTCAGATTCAAGCTACTGATCAAGACTGCAGGTATCTGCTTCAATCACCTGGTATCTGGCAGCCAGGACCCCGCATCAGGGGCAGTCTCATACATCTCTTCTTTGAATTAAATGCATATGGCTCACTTCTTTTAAGGGAGGCAAGAGGTGTTCTACCACACACCTCTCTTCTGATCTCTCACTGGCTATGACATTCTCCACAAGCCCAAAATCTTCATTCCTGTACCCTGACAGAATGCAACTTCCCTGCTCCTCAGGTTGTACTGGTGGACTGAGGATCCCCAGGTGGAAGATTCCACATTCCCTGTATCCTCCCCAAGTGCCTGTGGGGGCCTACTGGATGTTCCCCTGGGGGACAGCTCCTGTGGCTGGGGCTGCACAGGTATTTTGAAATATGAACAAGAAACTGAGACAATTCTGGAGGAGATGCCACTGCCAGAAACCACTTCATGGCTTTATGCAAGGTGATTACCCCAGGAGAGGGGCAGCACTACAGCCATGTCCTTTGCAGCAGACAGAGAGTGAGTGCAGCAGACATTTATTTCAAACATTGCTTCAGAAGGATGAAAAATCTGCCTAATGTTTTGAATGTGCCTTTTTGTAGCAGAGGAGAGCACACTGTGGGCAAACCTTCTGGTCAGAGAAGAAGGCTCAGTGACTCCATGCTGTTGAAGATGGTCTTTCACCACTGGATAACAGCACCAGAACTTCTCCATCTGTGCCAGTTTGTTTTAGGAAGCTTCTTGGCTTTAATGTATGACTAGCAACTGCAGGCCCAGAGGCTGAGGGTAATATTAGAATTTCCAACTATTTTATGGATGTCAGGGACAGAAACCAAGGCTAGAGTCCCCCCTCTTTCTTCAGCCTGTTCTAGGGGCCAATCCGGCAGGCAAGCCAATAACAGGAGTTTCAGTATTTTCAGTAGGGAGTATTTAAGCTCCACATGTTGCAAGAACATTAATTAAAGCCATCAACCAATGAAGCAAATGGGGTTCTTTTAGTGTTATACTGAAAGGCTACTTGCAAAGAAAATTTCTCCATTTGAATAAAAATGCTGACTTTGATTTGACTTTCCTGATTTTCCTTTCTGGGAAAGGAGAGACGAATAAAAATACATACTTTTAAAAAAGAAGTTTTTTTGTTTGTTTGTTTGTTTTAATTTAATGAAATTTAAACCTCCAAATAATACACAACAAACTAACTTACTTGCTTTCTTGTTCCAAACATTTTTTTCTTTTGAAAACTCTTTATTATTTCCATTTTAGGTTTAGATTACAGTAAAATGAATTTTACTATGTGACAAAAATCCAAAGGCACAGAAGAAAAGGTTTTTATGTAGCTTGGTTTAGAAAGGTGTGTTTTTGTCAGGAATTTAGAGGAAAATTTTAAATAAAATCCCTTGATAATCACTGCTGGTTTTGATTACCCTTAGCAGTGAGACAGATGTGTAGATTTAGTATTCATTTTGTGTGATTTTTTAATGAACTGTGGTTTTTGTCTTTACTACATAGGAGAGTTTCTGCTTGATATTTCACCTTTTTATTTTGTACCTGATGTGTATGAGGGTCTGCAGTAGCAGTGATTCCCTTGGTTTGCAGGTTTTACTGCAGATAATGTAATACTCTCAATGATGTATCAGAAAACTTCTGTGGTACATGATGGACAACTACTGAGTCAAAATATGGCCCTAGAAATGTGAGGCAGGAGAAAACAGAGAAGGGACGAGAGAAGAAAAGAAGAAGGTGAACAAAGAGAGAAAGAGAAAAGAAAGTGGAAAAGAGAGAGGAAGGTAGGAAGGGAAGGAGGGAGGAAAGGAAGTGGCAGATGGAAGGAAGTGGTGGAAGTGGCGGAAGGAAGGAAGGAAGGAAGGAAAGAAGGAAGTGGCGGAAGGAAGGAAGGAAGGAAGGAAAGAAGGAAGTGGCGGAAGGAAGGAAGGAAGGAAGGAAAGAAGGAAGTGGCGGAAGGAAGGAAGGAAGGAAGGAAAGAAGGAAGTGGCGGAAGGAAGGAAGGAAGGAAGGAAAGAAGGAAGTGGCGGAAGGAAGGAAGGAAGGAAGGAAAGAAGGAAGTGGCGGAAGGAAGGAAGGAAGGAAGGAAAGAAGGAAGTGGCGGAAGGAAGGAAGGAAGGAAGGAAAGAAGGAAGTGGCGGAAGGAAGGAAGGAAGGAAGGAAAGAAGGAAGTGGCGGAAGGAAGGAAGGAAGGAAGGAAAGAAGGAAGTGGCGGAAGGAAGGAAGGAAGGAAGGAAAGAAGGAAGTGGCGGAAGGAAGGAAGGAAGGAAGGAAAGAAGGAAGTGGCGGAAGGAAGGAAGGAAGGAAGGAAAGAAGGAAGTGGCGGAAGGAAGGAAGGAAGGAAGGAAAGAAGGAAGTGGCGGAAGGAAGGAAGGAAGGAAGGAAAGAAGGAAGTGGCGGAAGGAAGGAAGGAAGGAAGGAAAGAAGGAAGTGGCGGAAGGAAGGAAGGAAGGAAGGAAAGAAGGAAGTGGCGGAAGGAAGGAAGGAAGGAAGGAAAGAAGGAAGTGGCGGAAGGAAGGAAGGAAGGAAGGGAGGAAGGAAGGAAGGAAGGAAGGGCAAAAAGGACAACACAGATCTAATTGGTCTATCTAGACTGCAGTCCCTGTTGACGCTCATAGCAATTAATTCCCAGTTTGAAAAATAAAGTGTGAATGAATAATTTCTAGGACAAATTATGCACAGCCTGATAAAAGTGAATCCAAATGCTTGTTGTGATTAAAAATCTTTTGTTGTATTTCATGGGCTACATTCCTGCAAAGAATGGGATGGTGGCACTAATGGGACAACACCCATTTGCATGTCTGCAATCAGATGTATCTGTGAGAACATAAATTAAACCTGAGGTATGGTGTGTAACTCACATTTGGTGTTTGGCAAATGGAATTGCACAGCCAAAGAATTACACAAATTTTAATTTGGGGAGTACAAACAGTTCAGGCAATACTATCATCCGGAGCTCTAAGATGTGTTTGCAGCAATATATATATCTAGTTCAGCTTGCCTTCCTTTGGAGAAGACTGCAATTAATTCTTCATGCCAAATTCATGGGTTTGTTCTTACCCTTCTTTCTGGTTTTGGGTGTTAAAATGGATTCACAGAAGCTAAGCTTAGAAAATAGAGGAATATCTTACAAAGTTGTGCTGAAGTCTTTTATTTCATACAAAAGAAGAAGGGTGGGATAAATATAGCAAAAAAAAAAAAATTCATTTGCCTCTTCTATAATTTTTCTCTTTCCTTTCTTTTCTTTTTTTCTTTATCAGCCCAAACCATTGACAGCACTTTGCTTCCAGGAACCAAAAGGGTTAAATTCCTTCCACTTCACCCGATCTCTCTTGAAGCTGGAGTTACACTCATCAAGGATCTAGCATGGGGAGGGATGGATTTCTTCAGACAGCCTGAGGGTTCCAACAGCAGCCTTCGCTTTCAATCAATGTCGAGAGGCACGAGTGGAAATTCATTCAGCGAGCAGTCGGAGGTCTTCGCCTGTCCATACAGCCGCCTGGCACACAATCCCCAGCACAAACTGGTGGCATCTCAGCTGGGGATCTGACATTTTGCCGAACCACTGTTTGCTTGAGAACTGATAATTAAACACTCTTTCTCCTTTAAAAAAAAAAAAAAAAAAAAAGGTAGATAAAAAAAAATATTAAGTCAGCTCTGGTGGTAACCTTGGAGGCTTCCTTTTGTCAAGGTTTCAATATATGCCAAAATATATTTTGTTTGGGATTGGTCCTGGTGGTACAATTGCCTTTTCTGTTCCCTGAGTGTATTATTCTGACTGTTTTCATTTGACTTGCCTCTAGGATGCTGTACTTCTCTGGCAGAGAGATCTGTGCACTGGCAGAGTTCATGAACTCACACTTGCAAGCTGATCTTTGCCCTGTGTATTTCTAAATATTTTGGTGCGTATATAACATGACAGAATGTGACTTTGCACTGAAAAGCCAGATAGACAAAGAAACATCTCACATCCTCTCCTTCCTCCATGTCTCCCCCCTCCTCCAATCCTGCCAAGTTTTATTAAGCTCAGAAGGAAACCAGGTGAGTCATAATATTTAACCAATATTGGGGGAAGTGAGAGGTTTTAATTAATTTCATTACACATCAACAAAGTCCAGCTCATGACACAGTGAAAGTCTATATAGTCTTGCAGACAGATGGGTGCTTACCCTCTGTGTCCTCTGATTTTTCTGGATGAGGTGGAGATGTATTAACACAGTTTTTGGCTGTTCTGCAGTGGTACTTAAAGTCTAATGCTGCTGTAAGACAAGTCAAGCAATCCATAGTTTGAAGCTAGCTTAGTCAACTCATACTGAAAACCACTGGCTTGTTGGGCTTTTTTTTTTTTTTAATTATTATTTTTAAAATTTTGTTTGTTTGTTTGTTTGTTTGTTTGTTTGTTTGTTTGTTTTGGTTTGTTGTTTTTTGGTTGGTTTTTTTGGTTTGTTTGTTTGTTTGTTTAATTTATTCTACCCACAGGGAAAAAACCTGAAAATTGTAAGCATATCTGGATGTGTCTCTTAAAGCCTCAGAAAAAACAGTCCTGGTGTTCTGTATGGTCAGAAGCCATCTGGTTCAAATCAGCTGATTTGATCAGAGGAAGCTTGAAGCCTGGTTCTGATAGAGGAAAGTAATCAAGCCTAGATACTAAAAGGGCAGAAGCAACTGACATACTCTCTAGTTTCACATTAGAAGTGGAATGTGGTCAGAAAAGAAGACTGGAGAAGGGATTTTGCCCTCTGAAAACACTTCCCATTTGGGTCATCTTTGACAATCACTACCTGAAGATAGTCTTGGTCCAATGATTCCAGTCTTGTTTTCAGATTCCTTTCTTTTTCCTTTTTCCTTTCCTTTTCCTTTTTCCTTTCCTTTCCTTTCCTTTCCCTTCCTTTCCTTTCCTTTCCTTTCCTCTCCTTTCCTTTCCTTTCCTTTCCTTTTCTTTCCTTTCCTTTCCTTTCCTTTCCCTTCCTTTCCTTTCCTTTCCTTTCCTCTCCTTTCCTTTCCTTTCCTTTCCTTTTCTTTCCTTTCCTTTCCTTTCCTTTCCGCATAATCTCATAAAGAACAGGCCTCGTACCTATACTCCAGGTTTTTAGAAGTGCCAGCTGAGAGCTAGCTCAGTTAGGAAATTTCTGCACAGTGGATGTGCAGCTCAATCTCAGTCTGTAAGAAGAAATGACACTGATGTTGTACCAGGATGTAAATAGGAGCTAGAAAGTCTCAGAATTCCTCGTGACTAGGCAGAGAAGCTAGCCTAAAAGTTTTATCAGAGAAGAGGTTAAGGTATTAAGGTATATGTCTGCTTCTACCCTTTTATTTAAGAATATATTTGTAGGCAAAATGAGTGTTGAGCCATTACTGTCCATATCTCACCTAATTTTCATCTGCACTTCAATGTCTTTTGTTGCATGAGCAAGCCTAAGGCCAGGGTAAGAATTTCTGGAGCTTTGCACTTCCACAATTAAACTCAGAGTACATAAAGGTCCAAGGTCAAGCAATGGAGTCCAGCTTCATGCGAAGAGTCATATCAAACTAAACAACTAAATTAAAAAAAATTTTAAAAGTGGACAAAAATAATAATAAAAAATTAAATTAAATTCTGTTTAAGTATTGCTCTCTGCATGTCTTTATCTTGGACTAGCAGAGAGAGCAGGAACTCTCCCAGCCTCTGTCTACAGGTTGTTGCAAAATCTCTACTGCTCCTCTCTGGGTCTTCCAGAGGCAGCAGTCCCACTGAGGGAGGAGAAGTGGGAGTATTCATCTGCACTGCTAGTTTGTGGGTGAACCAGTTGTGTGGTGGACTTCACTTTTCCAGACAGGAATTTTTTCCTCTTCTCTTTGCTTCTCCACTTGTCAGATCAAGCAAGAAGCATTAGAGAGACAGTTCTTCAGGGAAATGTAAGCAAGGGTCATGCCTGCTGGGTCAGGAAAGCTTCTGCACACAGCATTTTTTAGGGCAGTGCTCTAAGATGTCCTGAAGATAGCAGCCAAATCTGTGTGCCCATAGCTCTCCAAGCCTGTTATTTTACCCTTAACCCATTAATTGGGAAACCCAGATGTCTGAACAAATAAAATCAGAGGCACATCATCAAAGAACAAACTAATGAATAGTATTTACAAGAGATACATTCAGAAGTAACCGTCTATCTGTTTTTACTGTTTTTTTAAAATAATTTTCATTGGGTACCTTCAATGTGTCACAAAGCACCGAGGGCAACTGTGCCCTTCTCCACTCAACCATCTCATTGCAGAGCCAGCTCTCTCTGTCCTTTGTGCATATCAACCAGCCTCTCTTCCTGGTTTTCTCACACATCACATCCCTCTGTGATGCTGCACACAGAACAAATAGCAGCAGTGCACTAAGCCAAACACTCTTTGTCTAGTGAGTGCCATTACAATGTAAGGATTGATTTGCTGGTAAAGGTCTTGCATAGAAGCAGACATGGAAACCACAGCTAGGGTTAACCAGTTTCCACATGGAAAATTTATCCACAGCACAATAACAAAAGGACGATTCCTGTTGTTACCTGTTAGATTCCGGCTATTGCAGATTTGGGTTGGTCTCAAAACTTCCTGGAATGAGACAAAGGGAGGGTTATATTTATACAGTCCCTGCACCTCTTCCAGGCAAGTGCTTCCAGCAGGTAGCTGTCTCTTTGGATATTAATGTTCACATACCCTCATTTTTGTTGTCAGCTGTAGCCTCTAGCAACCCGCCTCTGGTAATAACCTTGTTAGTTCTCCCTGGACAAGCTGGGAAAGTTGTTTTCTGAATAAGAGTTGCAGTGACATCACCCGACTTTGTGGGAAATGCTGCTGGTGATACACAAGTGGCACTGACTACTCCCTGCCAATTATATTTGGCACCAGAATATTGAGCTTTGAAAGAACACCATGTTCTAGATAAGACACTGAGTCATGACTCATTTTAGTAACAGGTCTTCTCTCTGGCAAAAGTAGAATGGAGTCAGGTGCTCAACTTGACTCAATGCTTGGAATGCCATTTGGATGAAAAGGTCTTGAGATCTTTACCACACACTCCATTTCTCTCAGCATGGAGGCTGCTTTTGGTTCTCCCTTTCCAGAAACAAAGGGAAGTTAACCTGAGTATTTGATCAAGTTTGCATCAGGTGTTGTGTAATGAATGGGCTCATATTTGGTATTGACTAGATATTTTTAGGGCAGTGGATTGGACTAACAAAACCTATCATTTGTGCCCTTAATATCTATGATTCTAGAAGATCCTTACAGTTAAGTGAAAGGTCAATTAACTCAACAATAAGATAATCTCTAAAATTTAGAATTGTACCTTTATTTTTATTGTTCTTTGAATGAAAAATTGGATCTTGAATTATTATTTTTTTCTTGTGTTTGAAAGAGATGCATGACCTTTAAATACCACAGAGCTCCACAGACTTTGGGAAACATTTCCTGATGGATAAATCTAGTTTTAAACCAAAACTACAGAATTAAAATGTTGATTGATGTTGTAGGAGATTCTCCTCCTTAGGAAACTACAGTATTATTAAACTTTATTTGTCACTTGGATTCTTTAGAGAGGAAGAATTTGTATCAATGCCTATGTGGTAAAGAAAGTAGAATTCATGTGACTTTGACTCGTGAGGCTGTCAAACATCTTGGAATTTTTTGTACATTGTAGGTGAGACTTGATCTGGAGAAACAGGCACATTTTGCCATTGGTGGTCAAAAGGAAAATTACAGTGCTTTATGTAGAATCACAATGTTAATTTTCTTGTCATGGCTGCACTTAGTTCTTTCAGAATTCTGTATATATTGTATAGAAACGTCACCCATAACTTTCACCTGTCTGCAATGCTCTTCTTCCACCTGCACACAGCCACACTACGTAGCCGTGGTCTGGGCTCTGTGGATCAAAATTTGCCACCATCAATCTTATAGAAGCATTCAAATCAGAACTGGATTAAACAGCTGTGGTCCAGTTCTGCAAAATACTCAAGAAAGAGTAAACATACCTATTCAACAAAGAGTTTAAAGCTGCCTTACATTTTTAAAGTGCTCAAAACTCTTGAAGCTGAAGTTTTGGGGTTTTTTTAAGGCTTAAGCACAACATTTAGTAAGCAGTGAGGAAGATTGCCATCATAGTGTAAGGTTTTGTGGAAAAATTAAACAATCGACAAGCATTTCTTTGTGACCAAACTGTTGACCATTCATGGGGATTAAAGACTCTTTCAGAGATTATAATTTTTCCCTGTGTTTATTTTTATGGTCATTCTTCTGAAAGCTCAAACAAGCTAGAGACTGAGCCTTCAAACAAACTATTGAGCCTTCCAAGTCTAGGGAGAAATGTTCATAGGAAATCCCTTTAAATATATAAGAGCAAAATTGTATGGAACTGATTTAATGCAATGGAAAAATAATTTTTAAGAGGAAGTAATGTTCAATGTTGAAAATTGTAACAATGGTCATTATTCTGTTGGCTTTCAGAATGGGCAGCCCCTTCACACATATTTGCCATTAAGAATGATATAGGCCTGCTGTTTGTTCTTTAATTAGTTTTCTAAACACATAAAAAACTAAACTGAATAAATCAAAATGACCTTTAAATTCCCAGAATTACAGCCTATTTAAATGGCCTTAATAAGGTAATAATAACCCAAGCTAATGGTAGTTCTACTTCTCTACCCTGTGTCTTACCATGTGATATGCGACATTACTAATTTTAGTATGATTACAAATTATTCCCATAGTTCAGGTTTAATACAGTATTGATGTTGTTACTAATATAGATTTGTCTAAAGTAAAGATACAAAGAAAAGTCAGTCTCACTTAATGTTGGTTGACAAAACAACAAAAAGAAAAAAAATAAAAAACCACAAGAAAAAAAAGAAAGAAAAAACTGCTTCTACCTTACAAATTAATACACAGGGGGAGAAAGAAGTACAAGTGAAAATAATGATTCAATTTCATTAAAGGTGTACTTAACTTGAAATGGAGAATATAAAGGGGGAGAAATGTTACATGTAGCAGGTATCTGCTATTACTGGGTTTCTAGAATGAGAGCGAGTATCTACTGCTCCTGCTATGCCCTTGTGGTTGATGTCATACATCAGCAGTATTGCTGGTGTGAATTCAGTAAAATTTAATGGTTTTCCCTAGATTTATATCATGTACCTTAAAGCAGAATTTGATGCAGAGGTATCTGACATTATATGGTTACTTTTTCTGCTATATATCTGGAAAATCATACCAGTTCTGATACTTTTGTGTTGTCCTGGGCTTGCCTGGCCCTTGGTCCAACCAGTTCTGTTGGGTCTTTACTACAACCCTCTATCTCTGAGCTGAAACGTAGCAAGTACCATAATCTCTGGAAAATTATGTTGTTGCCTGCTAGATCCCAGTTGAGTGCTGTAGCTGGATGTAAAAGCTCATCTCTCCTGTTCCACTCTAATTTGAAGACAAACAAGTTAATGCAGAGCACAGATGGTCTGAAATAACCTGTTTGACCATGCTCTACACCAGGAAATAAATAACCATGTATCCATTTACCAGTTCACAAAAAAGCAGTCATTGTACTGATTTTCAGCTCTTAGTTTCCCAAATTTCTTTTAATTCAGTTTACATTTAATTGATCAGGGAGAAAAGCTCCTCTGGATAACTGAGTTTCTTGCTATTTTTTTACCTGTGGAATATTCCAAGAGCAATAGCAGACATTGCCTAAGCAAGAGGTTTGGGTTATCCTCCAAAGTTAAGTCCAGTGCAACTAATATCCCTTACTTTATTAGAAAGCATTAAAAGTCATGTGTGTTAAGGCTCAAGCACGTGAATATGAAGTCGTAACAAATGTTCCTGTGTCAGCTCAGCAGGGACAACTCACGTGTATTTATCCTGTAGCAAATATGAGGTAATATGCATTAAGCTTTTAAAGGAAAGACTTACCCTACTTACCTTGTATTCATCTAGGACTAAGAGTGTCTACATGGATTTGTTATCACAGTCTAGCTCACGTTTTTAACTAATTACATAAATAAATTATTTGTGCACCTGGCACACTAGGCCAGATGTTGTTCATATGCATAATAAAGAATTTTATCTTGCCTGCAGAACTTGCTTTTTAATCAAACAAGGCAAAGGATGGTGATTATTCCCTATTTTGCAACAGGGTGAACAGAAATGCCATGTGACTGGGAAGCTGACTTATCCTAGGTAGTAACTGTACTAGTCTGGGGGAAGACACAGGACTGAATTCAGATATCTAATGAGATGGCTGTTGAAATCATCTTTCTGATCAGGAGGCAGGCATTCCCACCAGAGTAACTCCCTGTTTTTTCTCACAAATACATGAGAAAAAATGAGAGAAATATCTGAATACTTGAGAGAAGTATTCCCTATTATTATAAGGGATTACAGGGATAAAGCATTCAATGGGGTTTATGGACCCTCTCTTGCAAACCGTGGCACTTGTGTCAAATGGCAAGGAAGCTCATTACTAGCACAACCTTCTTAGGAAAGTGGTTTAAGAACAACACTCTGAAGCTGGTTTGGTTACATTCAGCTCCTGCTTACCCAAAAATTCAGAAGAAATCAAGGAAAATATCACTAAAGGATTGTGGATCTATTGTATGTATTAAAAATGCTACCTCAAACATCCTCTGCCAAAATCACCAGCAGAAGCTTTTCCAGTGAGGACAATCCAAGAAACTCAATTTGCAGCCATATGTGCTCACTACTCTACAAGATCCACAGTTTATATAACAACCTGGTCTTGAATGTGGTACATATTTGCTCTACTACAGATAATTATACAAGTGGAAAAGACATGGGAATTATGAGGAATGACCATTAGTCAAGCGTGTGTTTTTTTACCTAATAATTTTACTCAATTCTGTTTAAATGTCATCTGATTTTGCAATAAATACATATATAAATATAGTCTTACAGCAGAGATTAATAGCAATTCCAGGCGACATCTGGAGATACCAGAGCAATTAGGTTTGCACTTGAGGAAAGTTCTTCAAACTGATATTTCTCAACCCTGAAATAAAAAGTAGTAGTAAGAAATATTGACAGGCATCTGTTTTTATCCTCCTTTCATCCCAATGAAACTCATTTCCTTTATCCCAGAGATGACAAGTACCTAGTAAATATACATGTACATACTTCCCATAGAGGTTCATGCTGCATGCCATGCTAAGCTTGCCACTGGTTCAAAGATGATGAACAAAAATGCATTCAAATTTCCCATACAAATATGTTAAAGACAAAGTCATGAATAGTGCTTCCCTTTTGAATGTTTGCTGTATTCAAAGAGCACTGTAACAAATCTTTAGAAGGGGTGTTTTTCCAGGAGGTTGATTTTCTGGAGTCTTTTTCCCACTTAAATTAATGGGGTTTTTTTGCATATGGGAACCTGTGCTGACAAATCTTATCCAGTAGAATAAAGAAAAGAAGAAGGGAAATAAATGGAGGGAGACAACATGGCCTAGTAAATAAAGTAACGGACTTGGGAGAATCAGGAGACCTAGATACTATTCCCATCTCTTCCCTGCAGTGTGACTTTAGGCTAGTCTCTGAGCAAGCTTTCCCTCACCACTCTGTTGTCTATATTTATATTGCAAACTCTTCAGAGCAAGCACCATCCTTTGCTGCATGGTTCTGCACCCCCAGCTGCAAAGGAACTCTGTTCTGCATTGGAATATCCTACAAATAGTAATTGAAGTAAGCCACCACGATCTACTTGTCAGTGAAAATATTAATCTACATTCCTGCAGTCTTCTTGGTAGTAAGCAGTGTCCAGATTATAGGAGAAAAAACCCCAAAACTGTCCCAGGAATAGACACAGGATTTTAGTGACACCGGCAATTCTAGTGCAATGTCCTACTGCAAAAAAAAAATCCAGGTTCTGAAAAAATATCAATATAGGGTTTAATAAGAGTACAAGCATGTAGTTTTTCATCTAGAGATAAAGTACATGAGTTCCAAGGGAAAAAATTAAATTGAGAGGCCTGGTATTCTAAAAGCACAGTATCCTTGATAGAGAGGAATGATTCCTCCTTGGGAAACGAGTTGGAGGGAAAGGGACCAAAGTCCTTTCTGTTATCCCCTCCCTATGTACTGGGCCTGTTTTGCCTCAGATAATTTAGCAGAAACTATGTTCACCATAGTACTTTACCCTTCCCTAAAAGAAATTACTATAGCCAGGGTGTGTGAAATTGTGTATTTTGTCCTCACAGAAAAGTATTAAAAAAAAAAAAAAAAAAAAAAAAAAGTTGGAGCCTGGTAAGAGAGGGTTATCTACATAACTCTAACATCCACTACAAGGCTACAAGGACAGGTTAGATTCTTCTGGCACAGAATGTTAAGTTGAAATGTGGGTGCTTTCCTGCACAGGATACTCTTGTGAATGTTCTTTGCTGAACTTTTGGAGAAGTGTTCAGGGATTGAACTTTGTGCTGCAGCACGGATATAAAGTTAAGTAATCCTGAAATACAGTCTTATTGTTTTTTCTTTAATGCAGTAATTTCTGATGTCTACTTGTGTAGGCATTCCTAGTTTAAGTTAAAGAAAACATTGTAATTTAAGCACAAATTTGAGATTATTCTTTACTCAGTGTTCAATCACCATTAACATAGTCATTTTTAGCACCTCGGTGAAAGTAAGGCACAGTGCAAATTTTGGAACTTGGGTGGAACAAATCCTAGGTTATCTCAAACCCTAAAATGAGAGCCATGCACCATGAACTCTGATCAAAGGAGGCACACACAGAGCACAACATACAAGAGCTTATTCCTACATCAAGCATGACCATATTAGCCCTTCCTAGCAGCAATGTGGCTTTATCGAGCCCAGTCTGCAGATTGTGACAGCCAGCATGTATTAGATAACAAAAGGTCCCTGCAACTCAATATGTATAACTTAACATTAATGCTGCAGGTACATCTAACCCAGTGGACTCAGGTAGTTATATTACATTTTCAATAGCTTTGAGCTTAGCCTTGACTAATCATCAAACACTGGCTCCCTTCCCAGAGGGATTTTGCAGCCTTTGCTGCAACTGATGAACACCTGTGGTGGGTGGACCACAGCCAACACCTAAGCACCCACACAGATTCTCACTCACACCTGTCCCCAGCAGAATGGAGGAGAAAATAGAAGTAGCAAAACCAATAAAAGTTGTTCAAAGTTCTAGAGAAGGCAAGAGGGGAAAACCCAAGTGATACAAAGGCAATTGCCATATCCCACAAGAAGGATAATGCCCTGCCTGTCTCCAAGCAGGAGCTGACTTAGAAGACAACCCACACACACTCTCCAGTTTTTATTGCTGAGCATGAGATTGCAGTGTGGTAAAGAATACCAAACTGAGGTTAGTTGGGTCAGCTATCTCAGCTGTGTCCCTCCCAACCTCTGTCCCACTCCCAGGCTGGTCATTGCAATGTGGCAGAGTAAGAAACAGGAGAAGCTTTGACACAGAAAACACTGCTCAGCAACAACTAAAACAGTGGTGTGTTGCCAGCATTGCTTTCATCAGAAATCCCAAACACAGAAATATACAGGCTGGTGTGAAGAAAGTTATTTCATACCAGATAGATCCAGTACAACAGTGGAAATTAATTTCAGTTTGATGTATTTGCCCTCATCACCCATTCTCAGCCTGACCCTTGTGTTTGAAAGAGGGTCAAATAAATCCTGAGATAAACTCACAGTGAGATTATTATAATTGTTGAATTTCTTTGAGATTATTTTACGAACATTGTCATCCAGGACACTATGTAAACCAGTGACTTTCAATGCAGGATTTAGTAGTGTATTTCAGAGGAGGCAGCTAAGTATGAGGTATACAAAAATCTGTCCATGAATCAAAAACTTTCAGGAGTCTGCAAGCAGGGAGTAGAGAGAAAGATAAAAATTGACTTCAGGAAAATTTCAAGATCATATTGATAATAAAATTTATTTTTGATTAGTGTAACACTTTAATTTTAATGTCAGAGACAAAACAATCAAGCACATTAACAATGCAGATGCACAAAAAGTTTTTATATTACCAGTGAAGTTTCTTGTCAGCTTCATTTAAAATTATTTCTTTCTATCCTTTGACATATTTATTTGTCTTTGCAATTTTTTTTAATTTACTTGTTTAAAAGTTTTCTGTGTTCAATAGCAGCTGGAATCCTAAAATGAAATTAAAAACATGTAGGTGCCAATATATATATTCAATAGTTATGAGACTAAATTAAACTAATTGACATTTTATTAATACTCTGCTGTTTGTTCCCGCAGAGCTAAAATCGTACTCTAGATCCTATTACATGAAGATACACTTTGGACCATCTGGTGGCCAAACATTTCTGATTATAAATAAGTCAATTTTTGTTAATTATTTATTTGGGACCTTTTGTTTATTACACAAAAATCTGGAAAGGGGGAAGAAATAGCTGGATGTGCTGGGGTTTATAATACATCTTTCATAAACAAATCTATTTTTTGCAGGAAAATCTGGTGGAGGTAGGAGAGAACACTGAATATTCATTTGCTTTAGAAAACTCTTTCTGACATGATAATTGTCTGCAGCCCTTTTGACTCCATTTTGTATGAACACACAGGCATTAGAGAAGACACTAGGAAGCAGTAAACACTTAGCTGTGTCTAAGAGGAAGGGATACTATTTGTTTATCACAGAGAATAAAAGGGAACAGACATTTTATTACAGAAAAAAAGGTAAATCCCCTTTGATAATGATAGTGAAGTTTTGGTAGTATTAGCAAAGGAAAGCTGAAGACTTATCATCACTGGAGGTCTTCAGGAACTTATTGTCTACTATCTAAAATTATTTGGGTAGAATCGATCTTTTATTGAGGAAATACACTTGAATTTTTAACAATGAACTACTCTGATTCTCAATATAAGTGTCAACTATGTTTTCAGTATTCACAACTATATATCTCCATATATTTTTGATAACTGGCATAATTTTGAACTTTAACCTTTGATCAAAGTCCTTAATGCTGTGAGACATATAAAAATAATGAGATTTGGCTAGTCATTGGTTTCAAAAGAAACTTGAAATAAAGACCAAATTTCATTCGATTCATTAAAAACCCTGGATTTCTTGCTTCTTTTCTCATATCCTGTATTCCAAACAAACTTCCAAATATCCACACTGTAGGAATACAAAAGGCTACAATGTCCAAGAAACCTTAATAAATGGAAGTGTTATTTATCATTCATATGTGAAGCAAAGGCAATACTTATTTCTGAGCTTTGGACAACACCTAGATCAACCATAACCAGACAATAATAGAAGTCTTTGAGAGCTAGGAAAATCTTTGGGAGTCTTTGGGAGCTAGTCTGCAGGGCTTTGGGAGCTAGGAAAATCCCTGTCTGACTGCAAAGGAATAAATATGTTACCATTAAAAAAATGTCTAGCCATTGAAACCAAGTCACTGAAGGCACTTTTGAAGAAAAATCAGAAGTTACAATGATAAAACTGAAGAGGAAATTTGTAGGCAGAGGCAGAGAGGTTAGCAAGAATGTTGTAAGAGCAATAAAGTTTGAAAGATAATATTCCTTATTGAGTAGGAATGACAAGCAAAGTAAAACAAAATTTCTGTAGAGTTTTTTTTTTTTTTATTCACTGCTTTGAAAACAGGCAATTATTTGTTATCCCTGACAATCCTATCCCTGACAGGCAAGAGGAAAGGAGTATCTGTCTAGGTGCTCTCAGTTCTTCCCCTATTCTCTTCTTCTGGGCTGATTCTGTAGCAGAGCTTACTATCAAGTAATTACCACTTTTACTCTTAATTAAAATATTTACTTCCACTTATTTCTCACATTGCTTATCATTATGAAGATGGCTTCTTTTGCATGTGAAAATTAAGAGTTGGAGTGAACAAGTGTACTCTCCTCTAGATGTACACACATGTGATCCTTACATATAGCTGAGCTGCTCAACCAATATTGATATATACCTCTAAACTATTAATAAAACAATCATAAATATAGACGTGAAGCTAGGTTTAGATATTCGTGTCCCATTATTATGTGGGTTGTCTCAAAAAAAACAAGATACCATAATCAGTAGAAAAGGGAAAGAGAATAAATCTGCCTCATTTTATTTTTGTTTGTTTGTTTATTTCTGTTTGGTTGGCTGGTTGGTTGGTTGGTTGGTTGGGTTGGTTTAGTTTGTTGGTTAGGGTTACTTTTTCCCACTTGATTAGGCCTGTAAATGGGTTTTGGGGAAAAGCACTGTTTTGGATGAGGGACACAAAGAACTTTACATGACTTCAGTAGCCCTCCAGCCACAAATGTCTTGTAATAGTCAAATAAACCATTCCTGACAGCCATTTAAATCACACTCTGTTATGAACTTTTTCATGGTTTATGATGTAAACAGTCTTTGTAGTCATGCAGCACAATTTTCTGTGGAACACAAAATTAGTTCATGAGGCTTTGAGTTAATTCTTCATGGAATTATAATGGGTGTTAAACAAAGAAGAAGGATGAGGATAAAGTGGATGAGGAGGAGAAGGAGGTGGAGGAAATAAAAGGTGAAGGAAAAGTGCCAGTACTACAGAGTTTACTAGTGCCAATATAATTTTTATTTTGATGGTATTGGTTTTGATGGAGTTTTTTGTTCTTTAGTGTTGTTGTAGGGTTTGGGTTTTTGGAGAGGAGGTGGGAGTAGGTATTTTTTTACTGTTCAAGTGCTATCCACTGGATATTGCCAGTCCTGTGTTTGTTAGATCAAAGAATCATCCATTTTTTAATTTCCTTTTTTTTCTGTGAACACTCACAGTCCTCGTTTTAGTCTTTTTTTCCCAGAACAGTGTAAAGTAGTTCATTATTTCCTATAAAGTCGAAAAATAAATAAAAATTTTGGTGGGCACTGGAACAAAAAAGTGGCTACAAACATGGAGCAGTTTATGTTCAATATAAATTGGTAGTGCTACAACTAGGAAACTCAACAGAAAGAAATATTTGCCATCCCTAAGAAGGTGAAAAGGACATGACTGATATGTACATCTTCCCTGGGAAGAAGTAAAGAACAGGGGAGGAAAGCACAGGAAAAGGGATTTGAAGTCATCAGAGTGGCACGTTCTAGGTGTATTCCCCTGCTTGAGGGGTAAACCAGAAAAGAATGAGAACAGATAATAAAGGGGGACCCTTAGGGCGTCAAAGACCCTGATGCAAGGAAGCAAGAGTTCCATATATTAAAAGAGCAAGAGGCTCTGGGGCAATGCAACAGACTGACCTGGCAGGAGACATGCCAGATGCAATGGGTCTGGTGGCAGAAGCACCCCAATGGGCAAGACTGAGTGCTGTGAACCATGAAGAGGAGAAAAAAAAATCTTAACTATAAGAAAGCCTAAGGAACTCATCTTTGGTTTGCACTATTGCATGTTCCTGAAGTATTTTAGAACAGTCTGACATCCCAGCTAACCCATTTCAAAATGTGTGTATCTGTAAATAAGCTGCTAGGTCTTCACTTTGGGGGCACTGGTTTTCATAGCAAAATGTACTACAGAACTGGGGGCAGCCAATAATGCAGATCTCCCCCAAAACTGCTCTGTAAGAAGTGACCTGAATTCTATCCACCAATCTAGAAGCTTTAGATAATATTTTCATCTATTTCCTCTCAGAATTTTTCAAATTCTGAACTGGATCTACCAGCCCTGCCAATATCACAGGGAGGTATTTTTAAGGATTTAGGGGAATTATTCTTCTCCTACAAAATGCAGGGCTGGTTCTGCTTCCTCCCTACAGAGCTAAGAAAATAATTTGCATGATGTTGAAAAAGAGAAATCTTTTCTGATGTTTTTTCTTTGAATGCTTTACGTGTAGAGCAGTGTTCATTCCCTCCATGAAGGTGATTATTCCAGAAATCTGAGTGAATAACTGTGCCTAATTATTTTCAATATTTTATTAAATGATCTCTCGAATTATTCACTCAATACAACAGGAGCCAACTATGTGGCTCCTTAAAGACTAGAAGAGGCAAAACCATAGGAGGCTGCATTTTTTTCTTTAGGACAAAGTCTAACCAGGAAAGTGCACTACCAGTCATAAGCCACTTATGTTATGCCAGCCTTGGAGTGAAAACAAAGCTAACCTGCCTGCATTAGCACAGTTGAAGAATAAAGCTGCTGGCTTTTGGGTCTGGCACAATTTTGAGCCATGCTGTTCCTAATTCATATCAAGGAGAAATAGTAGAGACGAATCTGGAACCATTTTTGTTTCCCTGTTTTAAGTTTTTGCTGTTCTGTTGACAGCTCACTGTGCTGCTGTTGTATTTGGCTGTGGTCATGTCTACAGACGACCAGGAGGGACCATGTGTCTCAGTTTTCCAAACTCTGTATAAGGCCCAAGACACTCCAGTTACCTGCCTTCAGGCACCTAATAGTTCAGCTCATGGATTTCCAAATATCTGAGGTAAATACAATGCCAAAAATATTATGGGGTTGTGTTTGGCTGTAGTATACACTTTAGAATCCCTAATATTAATTTCTCCTAATCTCATACAGGTCAACAAGAAGAACTGTGCCTGTTCTTAGCAGGGCTGGACTGCTTTTGTGAGTTATTTTATGCTTTCAAAGAGCTGTGTGCATTGTGAATGTCATTACCTAGACTGTATGCTTGATCATACAAAATAGGAAATAGTGACCAGAACTAAACAGAAAAGGTGGCCCTATAACTTCAAAGGAAAGAAGAAAAGGAAAATAAAGTTACCTTCAGAGCCACTTTTGTACCTGCACACACTAAGGTTAATCAAATCTTATGCTTCAGAGTATATGGCTGATTAGCTTGTGTCTGGAAGCACTTCCCCTTATTTGCCATTCTACTCTTAGCTGCAGAAAGAACAAAGTTCATGTTAGTTCTAGGATATTTTTGTCGTTTTTTCCCCCTCATTCACTTGCCACAGAAATTTGAAATCTACTGGTTGCACTGCAACATGCCTTATACAGAACAGCTCTATTCTTACAGAGAGGTTGGGAAGCCTGCAAGCTTTGATATGTATCAGAAAACAAAATTATTTTGCCCTTATTACTGTGAAGTGCCTGCCATCTTATGAAGCTTTACAACTAAGAATGAATTATCCTTCTATAAACACTAGAGGTAGAGAAGTCTGTTCTCTCCTGCAACACATGGAGGTATCTTTGAATTATGATTTAAATCGTAGAGAGACTAAATGGAGGTTAGTATTGCATGTTCTGATTTGTTTGTTTTTCATTTTTAGCCTTCATAATTAAGTAGGAATGTCCATAAAAAAAGAATCTCAGGACTATCCTTCCTTCTCTCTTTCTTTCTCATTTCCATGTGAGATCCTCTTCATCCTGTCATCTTCAAAGTCCTGTATCAACCTACCTATTAATTTTGGCACTCAATTTTATCTTTTCTTTTTTCTTCTACTTTTTTTTTTTCTGTTATTTTGACTTGCAGATTTGAAGAGGCACTAACTCTGTCCATTCAGTACAGCTCTATCAGCTTCATTACGGTTCTGGCAATTTACTCTTGGTGAAGAGTTGGCCATGGGGCCTGTAAGGATTTATGATGTCAAGGTCATGCAATTACAGGCATTTATAATTTCATGAAGAGTTTAAGGTGCAGGTAATTTGCAATGTAATTATTAGGGATTTAAGCACCTGTGTGCATGCCTGGCCTCACTGACTGTCAGGGGGGTGAAGCACGTACCTGAGTTATCCATAACATCACAAAGCCTGGCAAGGCACGATCTGTTGAGAGCACTCCTTCCACTCTCTTTCTCATGCTGCGTCCAGGGACCAGCCTATTTCAGGTGATGCAGTTTTTGAGTGATGTTGCAAAGTGGATTTTTCACTAAAAAAGTGGTATCAGTCACAATACTGGATTGTTACATAACCTTAAAAATGAAATGGGCAAAACTCTAATTGTGAGTATGGGGAAAGTTGGGTTGATGTGTCAGAGAGGACACTGGGCTGTGTGTGTTTCATGGCTGTAGATATCAAGCAATCTTGAGAAGTACGGAGGTATGGATTAATTATTCTGCCTTGATAGTCTTAAGAAGACAAACACATTTTTGCTTCTGAGGACCACTGTGAGAAATAGAAGGTGAAGCTTTAGGCAAGATATTTTTTTCCTACCTTAGATAAAGTTCCTTATTAAGCATCTTGAGGAAAAAAAGTTTACATAATGCCTGATTCTTGTCATTTACTTCCTATCTGCTTAATAAAAGCAGCAATTGAAATTTTGCTTGAAAAGGCCAAATCTGACTGAATTAACAGGGAATTGTAGTCAAAGGTTTTTTGGATAAGTACCCTACACTATTGTCCTCAAAGCATCTAAATTACCTGTAAAAAAAGTGACTTCCTATAATAACTACAGAAGTCTGGTACCTGCTGGATGTGTTATCATCACACACAACTAAAATAATATTAATTAGATACATATTTATTTTACATGAAACAGCCAGTAAAAATCAAATAACCAAAACCAAAACTATAAAACAAACCTTCCCTGCCAAGAAAAAAAAAATCTTGAAATTATGAGGAAATTGAATGAAAGGTATTACTCAGATCACAATATATCTGACCTTCTTGGACTGACCTTACTACTTTGACAAAAATATATAAAAGGATAATAGGGTTTTTTCTAGGCATAAATTACTATGATTTCATAGGTTTAGTCTTATATCTTGTGGAAGAGAAAACAATTTCTAACTTGTATAAAGCAGCAAAAAACATTTTTAGTTCATTTCCTTTGTAAAAATGTCACTTGTCATTCTCTCTATTATAAACTATAGCTTTATTTAGAATAGTCCTTAATTAAATTACATTTCTAATGTTCAATATGTTTACATTTTTATTGGAAGGAAGAGAGCAGTAGTTCACTTTCATCTTATGTGTCTGCCTGCAACACTTTCTAAGCCACCAGAAAGGAGATTAAATTTGGTGAAGCATAAACATTTATTTTTATATTATACTGGATTTTTAGAATATCTTTATGTATTTATTTATAATGTTTATTAGCACTCTAATGCTAATTTAATCTCTTTGAAAAAATGTGTCATCAGGCTTGTAATGAATGATAGATTGGGAAATAGGGAATTGATAATGTTTTGCCATTTCAATGTGGTCTGAAATTCTAGTTTAGATCTACACTTAGGAATTATTTATATCCTCTTATGTCATATCAATTTAAATAATATTCCACTCATCGAGGCATAAAGAATAATGTTAATATTAAAGTTTCTATTTAAAATTTGCTAATTGCACATGAAGGGGTTATATCTGCTGCATTCAGGGTTTTTAAATTTAATTTTATTGTATTAGAAAATCTATGAGGTTAAATCTGCAGAAATTATTGCTTTTAAATGTTGTATAATAAGAATCTTGCTGCTGTTATGAGCACTGAAAAATGTGCCTTCATCTCAAATAAGCCTTGTTAAAGTTACAGTTCAGGAACTGCCAGGATTTAATACTAAATTTGGGGCTGATCCAGCTCAGCTTTACTCATGTGAGTACCTCTGTCTTCTCTGAAGAAATCTGTGCCTGAGCAAGGGTTACTGGAGATCTATGTGCAAAGTTATTGATCTGGGGAAAGGCTGGGAATGAAGAAGAAATAGGGATGAGTATATAAGTTCCACCCATCCAGGCATTGGCCTCCAAAATTAACAGGTCTCCAAGTAGTCTGGTGTAGAGGCAAGGAGTCAAATAAAAAACTGAAGACTGTGATGATGAATTAAAGGACACTGAAGACTTGTTTTGACCCATCCCCACGCACCTGAATCAGATGGACAGAGTCACAGGCTAGCAGGAAGGGTGAGGACTTGGCAGGTCCATGCAGACAGGAGATTCCTCTGCTCTGGCCACTCTCAGCTCCTATTCAGAGCAGCTGAGAGCCAAAATCAGGAAAGCACATTGTCAGTAAGAGTTTGCTTGATCAGACCCCTCAGAAGAAGTCAGCAGAAGTAGTTTTATCCCGTGGGAAAGGAAATTATTAAAGCAAATATGAGTCTCTTGACTACTGAAGTCATGTGGAAAAGTCATTGACTTCACCCTCAACAGGAAGCAGCCCAATATACCTGTAGAAGTTATGTACTTAAGTGAGTGACACTTTTCTTGTTGTAATGCCAAAAAAAAATCAAGTTATCTTGCTTTCTGCCCTGAGCACAAGTACTAAGTTTGATTCTCTTCCCACTTTCATACAGTGACATCATTCTGGAGGAAAATTCTTGATGACAACAGGATTAAATCATGAGAAAATTGATGAGAGAGCAGAATCTGATTTGTCTATGACCAATATTTTAAAGTTGCTGAAGTTTTAATCTTCTGACAATATATGCTTTTAATTTTTAACCCTAGATGAATCTGAGCAGCTTAATATTTCATTTCAATGAATCATCAAAATATTAGGATTCTTATCCTAATTACTTATTTCTGAGTTTGAGCTATTTGTCTTGAAATCTTCCCAGGACAACCTACCACCACATTAGATCAGTTTTGTGTCCTAATTGGTACCATGAAGAAAAACACTAATCAATTAAGTTGTCAATTAACAGACAAACAATTCTTAAGTATCCAGGGAGGTTTTCTTGCAGCATAAAGTGGGAACTTTTCTATTATCCCTGGACAATATTTATATTTCTGTGTATACATATGTATGTACATGCACATACATGCACCAAAAAAAACCCCAAAAAACACATGTATAATTTAAGGGTCTTTCCTTAATGTTATTGCAATTATTTCCCTCCAATCTTTAGTGCTGCTCTGGAAGGAATGCTACTGAGCTCAAACGATGACACTGATAGCTGAGAGGCATTCGTTTTGCAGCGGCTAATTAAGCGTATGAAGGCCACGTAAAGGATCAGTTCTATCAGCACACACTCACCATCAACAGCCTGTCCCCTGCAGGGTTAAGAAGACAACGTTAAATGATCACCTGTCCCAAACACCAAATGACAGTTTCAAGGTAGTAAATGAAGCCTGGGGTTATTGACAGATAAACTTGATTCTTAGCTTTGCAATCAAAGGAAGAAAACAGTTGAGGAAAATCACCTTCTGAAAGCTTGGAGACCTCTAAACAGAATTTTGCGTTGCCCCTTTTTATGTGTTTTCCAGAGATGCTCCTTGGGAGGAATTCTCATTTCAATGAATGTTCAGGCTATGCAAATCTTGAGCTCACAGCTGACACCCCTTGCAAGCCCCGCCTGCCCTCCTCTAGGGATGAATTACCCCTCCGGTACAAATTACACATGCACACCAGATGGGGTGAATTGAATGCTCTAACTAGAAACAGAGGGAGAATGATCTTGTGTTTAATATGAAGGTCAGGGACTCAAGAGACTTTGATTCTATTCCTGGCTGTGCCCCAGACCTTGTATAACTTTGGGTGACTTGTTTAATCGTTCTGCCTTGGTTCTTCTCATCTATAAAATGGGAATGGTAATACTGTACTACGTTGTCAGGGTGTTAGAAAACTAAATGACTGCTGGTAAGATGAACTGCAATCCATAGCTGAACGAGAACACAGACAGGCCATTTGTTACTGCTAATAACAATTTGGGGCAGGAACTTTAACTTTCTTATCTCTTCTAAATATATATGTATTCATATACATATAGGCTCATAAGTTAATTTTTAGGATGCTTTGGAGTAGTTTCTCTCTAAGAGTCTGAAAATGACACAGAATATAAAGTTGTGAGAATAATAGAGAAATACTAGGGAATTAGTTTTACAAATGTGGGTGGGGTAAGAAGGAGGGGAGTATAATTTTGTTCTACTCAAGGTTATTTTTCTTTTTAAACAATGAAAAAAAAAAACCAACAAAAACCCCTAACATAACCTCCAAACGAACAAAAAATCCTCAAACAACCAAACAAAAAAGTCAACCAAAAAAACCCCCCAAACAAATAAACAAACAAAACAAAACAAGAATAAATAACCTCACCTTCTGAAATATCCTGTTTACTTTTGTCTTTTGAAATCTATATCATGTCTAGCTGAATTGCAAAAAAGAAATAACCTACTCATCAAGTAATGATATTTCACACACACAGACACACATAGCCTTTTTGAGGAGAATGTCTCAGCAAAGTGTTTGACTATTCTGGCATATTTATGTCATATTTTGTTTCTAGACAGGCCCACCAAATGAATTTTTTACTGGCTTCCTTCCCTTGCCTGTTCCCAGACTGCTGCTCTTGTTAGAAAATTTAAAACCTAAAAATATCTCTCTGTCCTAATGGAAGGAAATGAACAGATTTACTGAATTACAAGGATTGTATTCTATATGTTACCAATGAATGACAGCTCTCTAAACATTTCTCTGAATTACACTGTCACTTTGCCATTATATAGGATCTTGACATCACAAAATCTCAAAGAATTTTCTGGAAAGTAAATTAATTAATTAACCCTAACCATCCGGTTTTGTCTCTGCATGAGTCAAAGGATTTTTTTTTCACTGATTTCAATGGCAGCTGGAGGTCGGGCTATATGATTAGTACTCCTGTAATTTGTCCACTGCCAGCTCTCCCCAGAACAAAAAGGCAACACAGCTCTCTCTTTCATAGACTCCACTGTCTAAAAGCCTTATCCAGGTAACTTCCTGCATACTGATCTGCTCCTGAATTCAGTCAGACACCTCTTAGGGAGTTTTAGCAGGATCTAGCCCTGCATAATCAAATGCCCTCTCTGATTTGCTCTTGTTGGTAAAGTTTCGAATATCAAATATTCTGATACAAATTCTCGCCTGGATTGAGAAGTGATTTATTTTAATGGAATGGTATCAAGGCCCCCTTTTGTTCCTCCCCCCGTACACCTAGGAAAGAAAGGACATCCTTTTTCTCCCTCAATGAGCCTGCAAATCACTATTCCCCCTGGAGTCTGAATAACTATTCAAAAAAAGTAGCTAACTCAGAATCTGTTCTCATCTTCTCGTTCCTATAATTAAAGTTTTAAATCCTCAACTGTAGAGGTCAAATAGCACATGTAGAACATTTTCACTCCAGCTTACTGACTGTCAGCACAGGGCCAAATCCTTAAGTTTTTATGCAGACAATGCAGTTGACAGAATTTTTCCTAGAGTTAGGGCCAGATTCAGCCTATTCCTATTTTTCAGATCAGTAAACTAAGGCACAGAATGATTACGGATAGGCACACATACCTGCTCGTGGCATAAGAATGAACAGTCCAGGGTGTCAAATCTTGGGTTTCAAATGCTAAACCTAAAATGTTGCCAACCTGATATGTGGAAAGGTAAAATAAATCACTCTGTGGCAGCAGAAAAATAAAATAAAATGAGTGAAGAGACTTGGGTTTACTTTGTTGATTCTGCCAAAGATTTTTGATCCCGAAGTACTCAAGTTACTTGTCAGGTGCTTTAGATTCTCAGTATGCAGCAGGATAAAAAAGTAGATCTCCATAACTCCTTACTGAAGACTGTTTCTTCAAGAAAAAAATGAGCAGAATTCCATTTATATGCATGTTCACATACATATATATATATATACACATTTGTATGGCCTCAGAGAGAACTGGAATATATGCGAATTTACATGCTTGAGTTAGTCCAACAAATTGTGTCCCATTCATGCCTGCCCAGGTATGCAGCTTGAAGATTATGAGTCTGCCACGTGACTGGGAGCCGGGAAGGGTTTGTGTGTAAAACTGCTCCTACACTCACCACCAGCCCGTCAACCCTTCGCATCCTCTGCCTGCCCTCTCTGTTGACTCTATAATACAAAAAAAAAGTGTTTCATTCTGTATATTTGCAGCAGAAAGAGAGACAGAGGTGTTCTGAATACTGGGATCTATTGCATACTGTAAACTGCAGACAAAAGGAAAGGACTGAAATAGAGGGCAGTTTGAACCTGGCTATCAGTATGATGGAATACGTCACAGTTTGGCCACTCTTGTTTCATGATTTCCTGTTTAAACACAGAAGTTAAAAAATGGAGAATCATAAGCAAACCAGATCAAAACTTTTAGATAAAACCATCCACACCACCTAAAATCTCTAATGATGGTGAGCCAATCATATTTAATTATTGTTGACATAAATTGACTTGCCACAAAACAAAATTGACTTTGAAGTGTTTTGTTAGTTGATATATTATGTTTTACTTTTGCCACAATCTGGACACGAATTCCACGTCTACACTAAAAATCTGACTGTCTACTTGCAGAGCCTTGTGGTGAACCAGATGCTGCACCTGTTGCAATATTATCATTAATGCTGCACCTAGTGAGAGTAATCGGTTACTTCGTGTTGAACCTTATACAATCATCCCAATGTCAATTTGCTGCCTCTCTCTGGACTAGGGACCATTTTTCTTTGGGCTAAGTCTCTCCCTAAATATTTGCTGGGAACACTGGTCAAGATTCCTTCCACTTGTCTTCATCTGGCTACCCAAGGGTCTGATTTAGGAATGCCTAAATCTGTGTCTACTTAGTCTGTGGAGCCGACTGAGAGGAAAGCAAGCTGGCTGGCTGGTCCTAGAGATTTTAAGTGGCCATCACTGTCTTATTATGATTATGCTTGTGGTGAAGCTCTCCTGTGAGTAGATATATATAACCTTGTGTGTGAGGAAGACAGGTGATTGCAGAAGGAGACAGAGACTACACAATATGCCATCACCTCAGCTGGGTAGTATGGGAGCAATTTAAATTTACTCACATGAGAATGCAGACTAATGCATTTTGAGATTTAGTTTCTTTTGCCCTTGTGTTATTAGCAAATGTATATCAGCAGAACACAGTCATTATTTAGCTAAATTATCATAGCAAAACAAATCAAAACAAAAATCAAAGGAAGGGGAGAGGCAAGCATGAGAGTTTTTCTTTCCTAGCTTAGGCATAGAGAAAACTAGAAATGCAATGTCTGATGACTCCTGAGAAACAGGAATAGGCTCCAACAATTGTTCCAGTTCTACCTTTCATATTTCAGTTTATTTGAGTGCAAAAATGCAGGCAGTATTGTAGAGAAAATCTACCAAAAAAAAAAAAGACCCCAGGATTACCCAAAGTTTTACCAAAAGAAACCAAGTCAAATAACAACAACAAAAAAGTAAATAACCCTCTTTTGCCAACACCTTATATACACACCCCTTTTTTTCTTCAGCCAAGTTATAACACTTATGTTGTACAAACAAGGGAATTTGTAAGAAGGAAGTTTCAGTCAATACAATCAATATCCATAAGAAAAATTTACTTTAGTCATAAATTTGGTTTGGAATTCATATGGAATAATCTATTTATTTTCACACAGATGCACAAAAAAACCTCATCATAAATAGGACAATCCTGACACTTTTCTGCTTTGTAATGCCCTTGGAAAGGAAAGGAAATTTTGACTCATTGCACACCAAAAAAAAGTACATCAGGTCATTTTCCATTTCTTCCTCCTCCAGAGCTCAGTTGTTGGCACTACTTACAAATGGCCAAAATAAATCTCAAAAGTTTCCCCATAAACAGAAGTCTCAGTTTCTACTACCTGCTTGAGTTCATTGATTAAGCTATTCTATAAGATAATAAAATAAAATAACCCCCCACACACAAATAGAAAGCATCACTTGCCCTGAGGCACTCCAGTGCTTCACTCTCCTGCAGAAGTTCATAAGTCATAACTGGAGGTGCATAAAAGGTGTTGGGCTCAGGCTGCAGCAGGATGAGCCAGGTCTGGCTGGGGTGAGAGGTGGAGGGTGTGTGTGGCTCCATCCCAGGCATGTCTGCACAGCACACGCAGACACTGGAGCACCTTGCAGGCCATGGGATGCACTGACTGCACCCCAGCTTAGGCACAAGAGCTCCCCTTGCACGTGCACTCAAAGCCTGAGCTAGCCACTCCTCTGTGCTTCACCTCTCTGGGCGTCCAGTACATGGCAAATCAATGGAGCCCATTGAGGACAGACAACAGACATTCATGAGCCTTTTGGAAAAGACAAGAGTTGGATGAAAAGGGAAAAAAAAACCCAACCCTTTCTGGATTTTTTTTCTTTTTTTTTATTTTCAGTTACATAACGAGCAAGAGATCCCCACTGAGAAAGGATGAATTGACCAGTGCTGAAACCGTGATCCACCCACTCACCCCAGTCAGGGCTGTGCAGATATCTCAGGATAAACATTAACACTCAGGATATCAGCTAAGGCTGCCCACGTTTTGTGTTTCGTTTCCCTAGCTATGGGCACAAAATAAATACCTAGGATTTACCTTATTTCTCATGCCTTTCTTTTTTTTTTTTTGGTGTATCTTTCATGCTTTAGTCTGTAGTTAATATGATGTCCCAGTAACTGGAACATATGGCAAATGCCACACTTACACTCATTTCCAAATATGGCATAAGATCTTCTTACACATAAAAAAACCAACACCAAAACCAAAAGCAATAAATAAAACAAAAAACAAAACAAAAACCCAAAAATCAAACAAAAAAGAAACAAACAACAACAACAACAAACCACAAAACAAGCAAACAAAAAAAGACACACCAACACCAAAACCAAAAGCAATAAATAAAACAAAAAAGAAAACAAAAACCCAAAAATCAAACAAAAAAGAAACAAACAACAACAACAAAAAATCACAAAACAAGCAAATAAAAAAAAGACACACCAAAAAAAAAAACCTAAAACAAACAAACAAAAAACCCCCTGCCTCTCTGATGTATCAAAGCTCATAAAGCTCATGTGGACAAACTTGAGAAAACAGAAAAAAAAGAAAACAAGAGCAGGCTAAACCAGCTAAACCAATTTTATTTATAGAGAGAAATCAGATCCAGACCTTCTTGAAAATAATTTCTTTACTTATCACAAAAAAAAACCTGCTGAGGTTTTCAATGGAAATAAAAAAAACTTTAACATAAAATTTCTGCTTACATTATTTTCTCATTCAATAAAAGAGCTGCATTTATCTGGAATATATCTACATTAATTATATTTTTTATATATTGAAAAATAGATTTTTTTTTATATTTGCAAAACATTTTGGGACTTAAAATATATATGTTGTTTTCAGATAAACAGCAATATTTCTGTTTAACGACTTCAGTATTTTTGCTTCAGTTTTAACTATCACAGAGTATTTTTTCTTTTGTCTCATCAAGAATTGCAGATCCTCACAAGTGTTTATAACAAGAAAATGTTTCCTGCACAAAGCTGGAACTACAATACAGAGAAATCCAGCAACTTTTCCAAGGTCATCTATGAAATGCAAACACTTTGTTTTCCCATTATCTGTTATGACTTTTGAATTGCTGTGAAAGCACAAAGAAGGAGATAGCCGAAGACAAATAATTTTTATTATTTGCAAAAGGTGTGTGCATACGTTTGTACTTTTATTATCACATAAACTAGTGTAATCAATAAGCTTAGGCATGTATTAAACTTCTGTTTACTGAAAACTTTGGTATTTTCTATTGTATTATCATAACTGATGACCTGAAATCAAAGTAGCATCGAAGTACTATTCTGTGTTTGTATTAGTTAAACTCTTCTACCGCATTAAATATGTAACAATAAAAAGTAATGCTGTGACAAGAGTGGGAGAAAAGTTTTAAAAAGGACATTTCTCTCTTGTTTTTTAACCTCCCTGACAAGGTTTTCTCTCATATCTTGCTTTACTTTTTAGTATTATTACATTTATTATTATTACCTCCTATCTTACATGAAGACCAACCACTAAGTACTTCTGATCAAGTTTTGCTCTCTGACTGTTTTTCAGTTTTGTAAGGATCTTGCCTTGATCAAACCTTGCCCACATTTGCCATTCTGAGGGTGTAAACACAGTCAAGTCCCTGCAGCTCATCAGATAACTGAGCATCAGCTGAGATTCAGCTGTGTTCGATGTGCACATTATGAGTCTGTAACAGATGAATCATAATGAAAGTTATCTGAAAGCCATTTCATTATCTCACCTTCACTAAGGACTTACACAAGCAGAGACACAATGTGTATTAACTTGCTAAACTTTGGTAATTTTGTCATTGTTCTGAGCCCACAAGTGTGTCCGCACCACATATATACACTACACTTGCAGACAAAGCCAGCTTCAAGCATAGGGAAAATGTACAAATAATTGACTGATACAGGCTTAAATTGTGTTAGTGAACGAGATGCTGCTTAGGTCATGAATGGTTGTGGTCTTACCCTGTCTGAAATAGAGATTCATTGAATCTGTTGCACATCTGAAGAAGAAAAAAGGCCAAATGCTGGGGTTTTTTTATTCCTCTGTTCCAGAAAGTTGCTTGAAAGGTTGATAAACCTTTAACTACCCAAATCTGAAAAGACAGAGATTTTGAGCAGAGTTGAAGACATATATTCAAAGTAATTTTGCCAAGGAAGGAAGGAAGGAAGGGAAGGGAAGGAAGGAAAGAAGGAGAGAAAGAAAGAAAGAAAGAAAGAAAGAAAGAAAGAAAACGCAACTTCTTTAGGCAAGATAGAAAGGAAAGGGAAGGCAAAGAGGTTTTGAGGAGAGTAAAGAAAAAGGGACAAAATCATGAGCCCATTTTCTGAGAGCAGAATTTCCACATTAAGCTTCAATTAGGCCTCCCTCTTAACTTTAAAAGAAACTGAAAGCCATTTAACTTACAAGATGCCTTATTTCAGAATAGGATCTTAGGGATAGTGAGAGCTTACTACTTACAGAGCTTACTTACAGAGATGCCCTTTTTGCAAAGCAGTAAAAAATTTTTTTCATGTTTGAGGGCTCATTATTTGCCTCTGCTGTTGGGACTTCCATCGAAGATCATTTGAACTGTTTAGCTTGGACAAGAGCAGACTGAGAAGAAACCTCACTGGGTCCCTTCCAGCTTGGGATGTTCTGTGATTCTGTGGTCAGATTATGTGATTAGAACAATGTTCAGATAGATGTATGAGAAAAGAAATAGTTTTAAAGTATCTAAAATTCACTAACTAGTGTGGATTTTGTCATAACCAGTCAAATCTTTTCTGTAGTCTGTCAGAGTTTTGTGCAATGACTTTCACTTCCCAAGTAAATTTGATTTCATGTACACTTATTAATAAAATTCTGGGCCAAAATTATCTGCTTTACATAGTTGACATAATTGAAGCTATTTTGATTTACACCAGAAAATAGGCCATTAAATTTCTGAGAAATTTTAAGGAGGTAAAGAAATGATAAAATAGCCTAAAAAAGTTATCTGGCTTTTAGAAGTGAACAGTATCTCTATATTATTAATCCTCTTAAGTAATTAAATTAAAATTTATATTCAATATAGAAAGACCTTAACATGTCAAAAAGGTGCGTACTTGCTTTTACCTTAACTCTGCCCCAACAATATCTTAAAACAAGGAAACAACCTTTTTTATTTTATGGCATTTGTTCTTCTAGAGATCTAAAAGTTACCCAGTATTATTCAGTGAGGGAGAAAGATATTGCAGACCTGGTGTATCAATTTAATTTTTTTTTTTTTTTAAGTTAGCTACCTTCACCTTTTCAACAAATTAGTTCTTTGGAATTTAACCTTCCTCTCTAATCCATCTGAGATTTCTTCTCATAACTCACTTCTGGAGGAACATTAGCGGATGCAAGTTTTCTCCCGGGGGGGATATGTCATCTCCCTATTTTAAATCAAAAACTGTTTTTGCAAAGTAGCCAAAGAAGACTGGCTTTAAGTGTCCTGAGAAATCCTTCAGTACACTCTCTGGGTCTTTGCTCTGCTTGCTTTAAATTAGGTAGAGTAGAAGAGGACTTAAAGGGAAAGGAAATCGTGAAAAAGAACAGAATACATATGTGTTCTTGCCCTTTCACTCACAAAAGAGTTGGATAATTTGTACAGGTCACTCTTTGCTGAAATAATTATTTTGATCTTAGAATAAAGTGAGCTGGATATAGATAGCAATGAGCAAATGAATTGAAAAATACTATATCCTGAATGGCCCAATTAACTTTTGGCAATAAGGAACTTTTTCTCTACACTATATATATATATATATATATATATATATATATTTCATCCTTCTATAAGAACAAGTTAAACTAAAAATTTTAATTTCTTGATGTACATACAGATTAGGCCTGCACAGACTGACTCCATGGCCTGTTTTCAAAGTCTCAAACTTCCTCCTGATAAAATAAATCATTTAACAGCATCTAGGGCTATCATTATCAAGTAAGGGTTTATACATACATACATACACACACATATATATGTATAGTAGTAAAGGTTAGTAAATAAATCACTTTTAGGAGAGATCAAGAAGCTAAAATGAGAGATAAGGACAGTGAGATGCCTGGTAGGATTTTTCAGATCAGAACACTGGAAATCATGTGGTAATCTTCAGGCCTAAGAGAAGACAGATGGAAGGGCATATGCTAGTTTTCCACAATTTATCTATAATCATGAACGGTAAAGAAACTGAAATCAGAAATGTCATTCCCCCCATGCAAAATAATAAAGGGCACTCAGTAAAATAGCTATCACAAACAACTTTATAAACTGTGAAGCTGATTATAAAAATATCATGGTATACCCAAAATCATAAGCTATAGAACAGAAGTAGTTGATTGGTGGGTAGGTGCAATTGCTGAATAAGGTCTCTTACAGCTGGAGGTTCATGAGGGATCTACACATTGACAGAGGAAAACTACAGGACCCTACCAGTCTGTATGTTATGTCTTTGCTTCTATTCCTGCCTTAAGCATCTTTTTATTTTTTTTCTCCCCCAGGGAAAGTTGAGTCAATTGTTTGGAATTGGCACACACAGTACAGCTGATAGTACCCTTTCTTTTTCTCTGCTTGCACTATTAATTAAATAGAGGACTTCAGTCTGAAAGACAATCAGATAAGTCCACAGTCTGATCAATATGACACTTCAAGCCAAGCCAAAAATATCTGAGAGAAAATATAATAGAGATTAAAAAAAAAAAAAAAGAATCTAACAAAATGTCACAATACCAAGAAATTTATGGAAATTGAATGAAATAAATTGTGTGAAACTTCTTGATTTTTTATTCTTGATTACATTTTAAGGAATGTACAAAATATGCAATTGTGCATAAATGATTTCTTCCATTTTTTCTTGAAAATTAGAACTTTGCTACTTTTAGCAACTACATCACACACACCTAAAACAGAAAAAAAAATCTATTTTAAATTTTTTTCTATTTAAATGCCATCTTGAATGTGAAATGAAGGCCTTTTCTTGAAAGTAGATGAATGCATCTCTTGAGGCTGAAGTCTGGCTTCTTAATGTTGACAACATCCAAATGTTTTCACTGATGTTTTACAATGGAAATATACCTTACACAACTTAACTAAATATTTGCATACTTGGAAAAATCTAGGTTTTTAACTAAAATTACCCACCAGACTTTCAGTTTTGAGAGGGTGTATTCTCTCATATTTTCTTATCTGTTTTACAGTCAAAGATAGATATAAAATCTGAGGGATGGGCTGAGTAAATGAACATTTTAGATAGATAGATTTAAATATTAAAAAAAGTTTGGATAATATTTTTGTATTTTTTTAAGAACTATTAAATATTTTATTGATGATAAGTGAAATTCTGCTAAATGTTTGGATCAAAAATATATGAGACCAATACAGAGAAGCAGAGGGACATCTCCTTAATTATAATGCAAAACCCCCCAAAACATCTTAGTTGGAAAGGAAAGACTGACTACAGCCCCAAGCAAAAGGTCTTGGATTTGATTAAATATTTAATAAAATTACTCTTATTAGGAAACTGCTGTCAGAGAAATCAGAAATTTTCTTCTGACTTTGTTAGAGCTAAGAACTGGTGGACAACTGGTAGTCAACTCTATA
Organism: Passer montanus; assembly: GCF_014805655.1. Classification (NCBI taxonomy): domain Eukaryota; kingdom Metazoa; phylum Chordata; class Aves; order Passeriformes; family Passeridae; genus Passer; species Passer montanus. The sequence continues at coordinate 1,480,605 of NW_024356948.1, read as the reverse complement.
GAAAGTACTTTTCTAAGAATTACATGAAAATTCATAAAAACTCTTAGCACAATTCTGATTATCATGGTGTTTTTAAAGGAAACTGAATCAGCTCTTTACTGAGAAAAAACTTAAAGTGTAATAGTTCTGCTAAATGTAGAAGGAAAATTTGCCTGTAGGGGATAGGAAATAGAGAATTCAGGCAAGAAAATGCAGCAGAAAAACAACCATGTCTACAAGATAGCTTTTCACATTCACATGAGAAATATAACCAGGAACTTTCTCTCATCATGAAAATTTGTCGGTCTTTATTCCCACTAAATAACTCTCATTTTTGTATTGATATATGTTAATAATATAAATTGGGTTTATTTTATTCATAAATAAAGGTTAGACAAATTTTTATTTTATTTTCTAAGAGAGTTACTCCTTATACTATTTGAAATCCCAGTATTCCTCTCTGTCATATAAATGAAACTATTTTTTTTCTGACTGCTATTAATTATGAAGACCTCAAGACCAGACCCAGTGTCTGCAGCACACCACAATCCAGGGTCAGCAGCTGTTATATAGAAATGATAGTGGAAAAGTAAAATGAGTTTTCAAGCACTATTTAGTTTGTAACTTATAAAAATTACTATACCAAGCAAGGGAAGACATCACTTATATTTTACTTTTGTTGAATTGAGAAACCTGTCTTTCAGTTTCAAGTGTCCTTCAACCCTTTTCTTTTGCCTTCGTCATAATAGGTAGTTAAAAAAAAATCAAGGAGGAAAGAAAAAAAAAAGAGGGGGGGGGAGAAAATTCTATTTCATTTCTCTAACCAACTTTTCTGCTTTGCAGAAACTGCTGTTGGTCATTATATAAAGCATCTTGTAATAGTTCCAATTGGACAGTAGACTAATGTTCAGAATTCTGCTTATTTATCATATCTTCTGTTTATCTCTTATCTATTACTAATAAAAGTAAAACAGATGTTTATCATGATGACTGTGAGGAAAACAAAAAAGGAGACTAAAAAAGAAGACATTTCAGAGGTTAAATCTGTTCTTGTTTCTCTTTGCCTGGGTAGATTTGTCACTTCTAGCTCTGCACTATGCTTCTGATATGTAGAAACTTGATGAGGAAAAAAGAAAGGATCTATATTCATCATTAAAAAATATATACACCTAGCCTGAGAAGGTAGGTTTATGTTTCAGCTGGTTCTTTTTTATAGTTGATGAGAGTATGCGTGCATTCAATCCTCATTCATTCCAGCTCCAAGGTACCTATAAGGTAAATAACAAGTAGTACATTATTAATTGTTATAATAAACAGTGGCAGAGTATGCATCCATATCCTACCTAAGTGTGAGACCAGGTGTTGATATGAGATTACTCAAGTACTCAGTTGCTCTCAAGAGAACACAAAAATACATGTTCCACAGATCCCAGATGCACTTCCTCATATTTCTGAATATCATGTCTATGAATCAGCTTTTTATACACATATATTCACTCAAAACACACTTGCAACATTATTTTTTTTCTCTAATCACAGTAGAAACCATATAGCAATGAGCAGAATCAGACAGGTATGCTCATTTTGTTCAGCTGTAAAAGTAAAACCAGTTCTTAGCTCTAACAAATTAGGACATAACTAGAAGAAAAGGGAGTAGTGGCACGGCACAATTATTAGAATGAAGGGCTGACTATTAAAGAATTGTGTCTTTCATTCAGTTATGAATTTTAGACCCTTAAGAAAACCAGTTTATTTTTCCCCTAATTTACCAGACCACAGTCAACTTTTGACAGCCCAAGGGTCAGGAATTTTTGGTCACTACGAGAACAAGAGTGTCCTTAAGTACATTCTAAACTGAATTTTCACCTGAATGAAGCTTACATGTTGATGTGCAATAAAGTTACAAACAGTGTAGAAGGTCCCTGGTAACCAATGCTGGAAGTATACAGTGAGAACACCAAGTACCTGCTACTTCAAGGATATAATTATATTTTTCTGAGTTTGCATTTCAGGACAGATTAGACTTAAGGTCCTCATGTGGTCCTGATTCCTGAATCCAATATTGACCGAGTCCTGGTTATATTAAAAAGTGTTGTCTTTTCTCTTTGGAAGGAAAATTGGGTGACAGTATAAGGAAAAGAAAAAAACAAACAAACCCCCCTAAAAAAAAACAACAAACAACCATTAGTTTTTCTAGGAAGTATCTTTCACAGAAGAACTTAAGTTCACCTATGGTGAGAACCTCTCTAAAAGTCAGACAAAGCCAACAGTAGAACCTTATCTTGACTTAATTTTTAGCGTAACTTAGCTTTCAAATGTACTGCTCCAAACAGGATAAAATGTTGGTACATTTCATCTTTACAATGTAATTAAAGATTCATACAGGGTACAAAACTCCGAATCATTCCCTTACAATACATTCTTTTGAGTGTCATTCAAACTCATCCCTGAAGTATATATTTGTATGGTGGTTTTGTTCTGTGCAAGTATATTGTACATCAATTTTATTTCATTATCTCACTACAACCTGTACTGATTGTAAACTCACAGATGCTTGTCTAATCATATCAAAACTTTTTACTGTTCAGATTATGAGTACTTTGCTAGCTTTTTAAATTTCTCCCCATTATCTAAGCCTCCTTTTTTATGTAAACTCTGCAATTTTATTGTATATTACAGAAATCTTTCTCTAATTTGATGTCATTCATTTTTTTTTTCAGTTTAACTATTGTGGCTAATTATACAGCAGATCCAAATCTGCATGAATTTTGCAGACTGCTGCCTGCCTCTCTAGTTCTTTAATTTTCTATTATCAGGCAAATTACTCTAGTGTTGATTGTTAGTCTCTTTTCCCCCTGCCTTGGCCTCATATGCAGATTACAATCAGCCAAGGTCCATCCACTGGGTCATTCTATAAATCTTTTCTCAAAAGACATTTCTTTACGCTTGATGGATTTCCATTTAACTCTTCCTTCAATGTCCACTGTGCCCCATGCTACATAAATCATTGAGAACAGTCCAGCTCCTTGCCCCAGCTACCATGCAAGTCTCTCTGCATTCTGCAGCTTTAGAGTTACTCAGCACCCTAAACTGGGGACACTGGGTCTGTTCAGTACAGTTTCCGCATTTTCATGCATCTGAATGCATGCAGAGCTGCATGAGCTTCTATCTTTATAGTTCTATAAAATTCAGTAGGGAGAGATAGATCTGTTGGGTGATGAGACAACAGGAAAGTGCTTTATCTCTTGGAGAAGTTATTTAGTGCCTATATAAACTCAGACAACTATTACCAAAGTTATAACTATTTTACATTTAAAAGATTTTTGTAGGAAAATAAAATTCTTGAAAATTCTGCAGGGTTTGCATGCCTCAAAAGCTGCTCTCCTGCTCTCTCTCTCTCTCTCTCTCTCTCTCTCTCTCTCATTACCACTTGCATCATGACTACTGAATTCCTAAAAGTTCTGCATCACAGGAAGGAAGCAACAGCACCATGAACAATTTGAACACTACATAAAGCTTCCCATGAGGTCTCTTCCATTCTCAGTTACCGAGATTTGCTCTTTACGCATGATGGACTCGATTCTTTGCAATCAAGATTTTGGGGTAGAGACCCAGTAAAGTTCAAAGGAAATCCTGGCAGCTGTTCCACTTGCTGATCTAAATGCCCTGGCTTTGAGGGCAGATTTAAGTCAAAGTAGGTATTCTGCTCTTGGCAACCCCTCTGCTCCAGTGACGTGCTGAGAGCTGTGTGTGCAAGCACACTGAGTGCTTTTCGTTCCAGGGAGGGAAATTCTCAAACACAGAAACTGTAGCTTCTAAATCAGTGAGAGGATCTATTATCCTAGAAGGCAGACCAGTTGCTTCCAGCCAATAAATTTTGGATCTACTCAAAATACAAATTACTGTAAATTACAGGAAAAAACCCATCAGGCTGGCATTTCACAGCTAATTCTGGGCTTGGCTGTGTGATGTTTACAAAGGTTGAAATAAACCCGCTGTACAAATTTAAAATGAATCATGCAGTGGTTCATTTTTCTTTCAACCCAAAATACATTATTGTCAAGGAAGCCAAATGTGTTTTGATGCGCACAAGTTGTACAAAGCCCTACAGGATGTAACTGAATCACACTGAAAATTGTGAGAAGCATGTTATTCTTTCCATAAAGTCCTCACTGAAAGAAAATTGTCCAAAGTGCACATAATCAATGTGAAAGCATAGTTTACATTGGCTGTTACACATGTCAAGCTCTATTAAAACTGATGTTTCCCAAAGTTAGTGCAAAGAGCCACTCACAGTACTATTTCTTAAAAAAAGGAAAACAATAAAAACTCCAGAAAATTTGTACTTAGGTTTTCAGGTCCATCTTCTCTCAGGGTAGTATCATACTTGTAGATGACTAAAACAGAGCTGACCAAAGTGAGGGACTAAGTGGAGCTGCTGTGCCAAGCTGGGTTGTGTTCCACTTGTGTGAATGCTTCATTAACCTTTACTGTGTTTCAGTTTTGTCGTCACCAAAAGAAAGTATAAAACATCTAGAGCTGAGCAATTTTTTTTTGGTTGCTGAGCTCGTTGCTTGACATTCTGTTTCATTCAGTGGAGGGAAATAGTCACTCCTGGCAGATGTTTTGCTAAATTTACATTAGGTGTCTGAAAGTGCTTAAATGAGTTTTGCCATGAAATGCTATTTAATTATGCTGCTGTCTTTAGATAAGAGATGCAATGCCATGAACAGGCCACTGCCTATGCTGTGCTCTTTGACTGCAGCATTTACACCAGCCTAAAACAGTTTAAAGAAACATCAAGGCCAGATTGGATGGGACTTTGAACAAACAAGTCCAATGAGAGGTGCCCCAGCCCATAGTGGTGGGCTTGGAACTACAAAACCTTTAAAGTCACTTCCAAAACAAACAATTTGTGATTTTGTGATTCTATCACTGGTTCAAGCTTCCATGTGGGGAAAACTGGATTACTCACAACTTCAGTGAATGACACTGATACTTAGCAGAGGAGAATCACTCGCCTCCTTCTCAAAATCACTGACTTTGCTTTTCCACTTCTCTAATTTTAAAAATAGGTGCGGTTTGAAATGGTTTTTATGGCTCATAGCAACTATTTCCTTCACAAAGGGAAGCAGGGAGGGTAGGCACTGATCTCTTGTCTCTGGTGACCAGTGGTGGGGCCTGAAAGAATGGCCTGAAGTTGTGTCAGGAGAGTTTTCTTTTTCCTTGTGACTTCCGTGGTCACAGCACCAAGCCTGACAGAGCTCAAGAAGTATTTGGACAATGCTCTCAGGCCCATGGCTGTATTCTTGGTGTTGTTCTTGGCAGAGTCAGGACATGGAACTGATGGTCCTTATGGATCCCTTTCAAATTGGCACAAAACCACACTATTGTTTGTCACTGTTGTTTTGAATACTAAATACCAACAGTCATACATTTTCAAGGGAGACTGGGAAAGTACCTAGCAGGGAAATCCTCCTCAGACAACTGGATACTGAGACATTGTCCAGGCTTAAGGATTTTTTGAACCCCAAGTGGTGGGAGTCTCAGAAAGGACTGAAAGACATTTTCCTTTATCTCCTGACCTGTTTTTTTAGTCTTCATGATACATTTGCTTTTCACATCTATCAGAGACAGAAGGCTGGGCTCTGCAGATCCCTGGTCTGATTTATTTTAGCTACTCTGATGTTCATAAGTACTCAGGTCACAGGTTGCATTTGTGTGTAAGCACTGGGAAACATGACCATTGTCTCTGAAGTCTGGAGAGAACATCTCCACACTTTTTTACCTTCTATGTGTTTTTAAAAATACTATAATTCTGGGAACATATGGAATTTCCATACCTATCTGAATTTTGACACTGTAAAAATATCAAACAAATAACATGGCTGTTTGTTTAAGAGTTGTATGTATGCTAACTTCAAATCTTAATCAGGAAATTAAACTCAGTTATCTTGATGCAAAAGTGGTCTAATTCCATCTCACTAGTTTCTCCCCTCAATTACACTGGTTCAAAGCTGGTGAGTTGGACTATTTTATTGCCATAGTTTTATACTAGAGAATTAAACTAACTGTGAAAAAATACAGATAATATTTCAGTTAATACTCAGTTGGGAAGAATGGTATTTTGATTAAATTCAAAACTGTTTCTACATGGCAAAAAATACATTCAAGGGTGGTTACACTCAACGATTCACAAACAGGGACAGAATGCATGCAGGGAAAGAGAGTAGCAAAAAAATTCATGTTCAGGCATTATTGCCAGTTACAGGCATTCAATGGAAAAATAATACCTGAACACTGCCTTAAGGTGATATTTTCACTGTCAATATCACTAGTGGATTGTCAAGACCACTAAGATTAAGGTGTCTGAATTTGCTTTTGTACACATTTTGGGGAGAAAAATGATTCTCTTTGACACTAAGGGCTCAAGAGTCAGAGATTGGAGTGACATGAGCCCATGAATAGCCACTGAAATCAAAGAGCCTGCTCTGGCTAGCACTTTCAGCAATGTTAAAAATTAGATTAATCTAGAAGCCAATTTTATATAGCAAATTGCAAATAATTCTATGGAAGAATATTTCACTACAGTGGTAGGGAATTGGACTTATGAAGGGGATTTCAGCATGTTCAGAGTACTGGGAAACTAGAACTATGGGATCCTCAGGGATCCATTCAATGTCATGTTTCTGCAAAAATGAAACATTAAGATTGCATGTAATGTAATTCATGCAAAGTACCTATCTGTAATTCCATGGCTATCATCCTTTCTCTCTGGAAACAAAATATTTGAACAGAGAGCTCTGTTTCAGCAACAAAACAGGAGGTATGCATATAATGACAACAAAAAGGAAGATTTTTCCCCACATTCTTTCTCCCACCATTACTTCGTGTCTTTGATTCTCCCCATCTACACAGTCTTGTTTTCATAACTCCTATCTTCTCCTGATTTCAATCTCCCTGTTTTTCTTTTTTTGCAAGTCATCTATATGTCTTGGGGATTTTTCTTTTCTTTTCTTTTCTTTTCTTTTCTTTTCTTTTCTTTTCTTTTCTTTTCTTTTCTTTTCTTTTCTTTTTTTTTCTTTTCTTTTCTTACCTTTTCTTACCTTTTCTTTTCTTACCTTTTCTTTTCTTTTCTTTTCTTACCTTTTCTTTTCTTACCTTTTCTTTTCTTACCTTTTCTTTTCTTACCTTTTTCTTTTACCTTACCAGAAACACTAGGATTGAAGTACATTGTGGAATATTCAAAAATATTCAGACAATTCTAATAACTGTTTTTAGGAAAATACCTTTCTCTGAACACATAAAAAAAGATGATGTCCTAGTACTTTTAGCTACATTGTCTCCCTTTCTCCTGGCATTATGGATTTGCTTTTGATTGAAAGATTTTTAAAGCAGCATCTCGCAAGCAGAAGAAGTACTGTTTTTCATTTGGGTTTCCAGATGTTCCAGGGTTTTGGTTTTTTTCCTTGTTTGTTTAATGGGTATTTGACTCAATACATACCATCTTAAGTTTCTTTTTTAAATTTGCTTTTGTTTTTCTGTATTGAGTGCACTGATGAGGGAGGGAGTTGTAGTGTTCATGTTGTGTAAATATTGTTAGTAGTAAATTAGAGGAGAGAAGGCTTAATTTAAATGTAACATGAGTGAAGTCATTGAGGTTGGACTTGACTGCTCCCAGTGTCTGTTTGGTTTTTTATGCTTGGTGGAAAACTCCAGGGGAACGGGAGTGTTTTTCATCACCACTGGGTAATAGACAGCTCTGAAGATGTAAACCCCAGATGAGGAGGTGTTCTGCATTGATTCCATTGTGACTATGATCTAAACAAGATTCTTGAGGATAGTTGCTATGAAAAGTTGCAAATATTCCCTGTTTTAGTTACATTTCAGTGATAAGTGAGTAATAGTAAATTAGTTCACCAAATCTGATTCTGAACTATCTGTAACTCTCTTTGTAACTTATAGAGAAAATAAGGGGTTTTATTTACAGATAAACTAGACCTAGATAAATTGCCTATTTTTGGATAACAATTATGGACTCGATAGCTCTAGGAAGATTCTATGTAAGAATTAATTTTCAGTTTGTCAATAACCTTCCATCCAACACAATAAATAAACATATGAACAGGGTCTTCACTATGTAGCATCACTTGATGCTACAGACTTCTTTATGGTAAATCATGCAAGTAAGAATGATAAACTCAGGTTTCTTCCTCTTTTTGTCTTTTATTTCCCTTTCTTTTTTAAATTAATTTTCTTGTTTCTTCTCTTCATTTTTTTTTCTTTTTTTTTCCTTTTGTAATTTCTCTTTTTTCTTGGTTTTTTTTTTTTAATTTCTCTTTTTTATCTATTCTCTTTTTTCTTTATTTCTCTTGCATCTTTTGTCTTCTATTTCCATTTCTATTTTTTTTTCATTATTTTCTTTTTTATATAAACTTGTTCAGTCTTCCCCATGAACTCAATTCAATTTTAATCATCCAGAAAGAACAGCCATGAGTTGCAGACACTGAGACCCTTCACCTTAAAGTCCTGATTCTTTACTTCCATGGCATGAACTACAGCAGCTTTAGTTTGTTTAGATGTTATTTTAGACCAAATGGAAGGCACCTACCCAGATGGACCTCTCCACCTACACTAGATGACAGCCACGAATGTCTGTTTGCCTCCAATGTACATGAATATTCTTAGAAACATGAAACAAGACTGTACAATGTCCCAATACTTCCTTTAAGCTAGAAAGCACCTATTAGCTAATGTTTTTAGAGGAATTTTGGATAGCATAATTCCATCAAACCAGCACAGCTATGTAATTTTAAACCTACTGAGGATTCAGGACTGACCTGTGTTCTGGTCAGGAGATAGTCTCAGGATCTAGGAAACTAAAATCTATAAGTGTACTCAACAGTGTGAAGCAGCCAGTATTTTATTTTCTAGTGGTTTCTGGTTTTTGTTTATTTGTTTGTTTGTTTGACTGTGTTTTATTTCACAGTGTGTCCACTGACTAAACACTACAAAAGAAAAGTAATTAAGAATATTTGTCTGATCATAGAAATTCATTCTGGTGTCAATATTCTGTAGAAAGAATATAGTGGCCCAGACTGCATTGTTTGTAAATGAATGATGGGACATATTCAATCCAATCAAAATATCTAGATCTAAAATTCTAGGTTGTTTGACTCTCCCACCTTGAGTAGAGATTGCTTTTATGAACCACAGTCAGTGAAATTAATTTACCTTCAAGTTTGGTTGACTCAGTGTAAACTAGGTAGCAAACCACTTTTTGAAAATTGGATTTATATAGTCAAAAGGTCATGTCTTTATTTTTTTTTCTTTAAAAAATAATTTTCTTTATACAAACAGAATTGAAATGTTAAAATTTGCAAAATTACTTGTGCTGCTTTGAGATGCATCAGTCCTTTTATGGCTCCTGTGATTAGATTTCATCCAATTACAAAAAATTTATAAAATTCAGAATGGAAGCAACCTTGGAAGAAAAATATATTTTCAAGACTGTAAACAAATATCATGATGACCTGAAAACAAATAGACAAAAGTTGCATGTTCTTTTGTTTTCCATCCTGTTTGAGCCTATCATTGAAACCTTATTGCTTCTTCTTTCTTGTATCCCATTAAAATCTTCCCTGTCCAGTTCACAGTTCTGTTGTCCACAAATCAATTCTCTGTCTACCAGTGATCTTTTTTAACATTTGCATGCAGTTGTTGTTCAGTCTTCATTTTACTAAGCTGATACATATTGACTTGCTCTCACAGAGAAAATAGCAACAAATTCTTAAATAAACAGAGATCTTAGAACTTTCATGATAGGATATTTTTGCAAATGAAAAGTTTTAAAGTATCAAGGAATTTGATTTTTTTTTCTCATCTGTACTGTAAAATCTCTAATTTATTCTTGTTTCTTCATTTCTTCTAAAGAGATATTGGAAAAAAAATTCCAATAAACCTTTTGGTGTGGTATATTTTTTGTTTGTAAATGCAAATAATTAGAATGTATATTATTTCCTTTGCTTTCTTTTGACTTATGCTTGTGACATTGATTGCTGTGACACAAGCTGCAGGAGAAAGGCTCTCGCTTCCATTGGTCTGAAAACATTCTTATCTTTGAACATCATGTTTTTAAAGCAGGAAGAAGTTATGGTCAGAGTGAGGCAGGAGAAGTCCTGCACAAGACTTGGGTCTACCCAAGATATATCAGCATTTTGAAAAATCATATTCAGCAATCCTCCCTTTCACACCTCCTGTCATCTTGAAAGGTGCATTTAAATTTTGAGACATAATTTGTGCTATGTCTGTCTAATTTACTTCCTTCCATACACAGGCACATAGACACAAACATATCACTTGGGTGTTTTTTATGCTCAGAGAAAACAAACCAGTGTAAGCTGTAATAGAACTGCTAATGAGCTGATGTTATCTAGCAACCTATTTAAAATTCTGTTCTCTTTCTGTTTTGCATTTGGTGGGGTTGTAATTTTAATTTTCAAGTGCAGTCTTATTTCTTCTCCTTAGTCTTCAGCTTCCCCACACCACTGTGCACAGTCCATGCACCCACACAGGCACACAAATCACAGCACCCTGACTGGAAGGAATCATTTATGCTTCAGTGCTCTGTCTTGAGTTGTTTCCATTTGTTGGCACCTGGTATATGTTTATTTTTCAGGGGATGGAGATTATAATGCCATCCAGAAATCTAGGGATGATCCAGAAACAAGAAAATACAAGATATTTCCTGTGGTTTATAGTGTAAGGATATGTTATGTGGAGGAAGGCAATGTGAAGGGGGTAGGCGACATAATTCCTCTATTGCAAATTTTGTGTATGTATATATTTTTTAAAACAGTCAGTATTAAAGTGTTTGGCACTAGTGAACTATGTCATAACCTGAACATTGAATTCATCACAATTTTGGTTTAATTTTTCTTAGTTAAATATCTAAAAGATGTAATCTCCGGTTAAATTTTAATCAAAAATTTTCCTGCTATTTATTCCATTTGATAATGCCTTAAAAACATAAAAAGAAGCTACAAAGGGATGTTAGGATCTTCACATGTAATATTTAATAAAGCAGATTGAATCAGTTAATCTGTTCCAATGGCAATGTTATCCATTTTTTTAATTATTACTCACTGCACTTGCTTTCCTATTGCTTTTCCTAATATAATTTTAAAAGTCTGAGCAACATCTGCTGGAGAATATCCCAACATTCCCTGGGAGAATCATACAAGCCAACCAAACATTTCCAGAGTATACTTTTCAGCTGATCATTTGCTCTATGTCTTTCATCATTACTGTACTCCTTTATCTACCTTAATTATTTTTTGCCTTTATTTAGCAAAAAAAAAAATTTGTTCTTCAATAGTATGGTTATATATTTTCTTCAAAACAATCCTTATGGTTAAGAATTGCATAAAAATTTTTGAATTCTCTACAATGTATGTTTCCTAAAAAAAAACTGAGCCAAACAAAATGCTACTAAAAAAAATTCAGAAACCTTCCTCACACTCATATACGAAGACTGATTTTTCAGGTTTTAGTAAAAGGTCAAGTAAGATCAATTGACCCTGAGACAGAATTTATTGTGATCATTTCAAAATACCTCTAATTACAGATGTGCTTTCAAGAGAGGCAAACACAAATGTAGGATAGTTTCAGTACATTGCAACCAGTCTATGGCTGATGTCAGAATTCAGGAATCTGGTGGAAAAACATATCATGACTGCTGAAAAATGTATACTTGAGTAGTGGATTTACCTTTAAGCAATAGGTTCTCTTCTGTAGAGCACCAAGGGGTAGATAGAAGAGGGAAAGAATGTGCTGTGTTTTTGTGCAATTTTATATTTATCCCCTCCTTAAACTGTTTGGATAGCTGACTAACAGAGAGGACTATAATCCCAATTTCATGTAAACCTCTGGATAAAATAATGGTGACTGCAAGGCAGAGAAGAGAAAGTCAAATTTGGAGGGAAAAAAACAGGTGAGTGTTGGTGTGAAACAATCAATTAAATAGGAAACATGTGGAAGAATAAACAGAATGGATTGACTAAAAGTATCAAAAGGATAAATATTGAGTGGTTGGCACTCACACTATAGTAACTTTCATGAGTCCTTATGAAAAAGGCTTGGTTTCTGAAAGAGACAGGTGAAGATGGGAAAAAGTCCATATCATCATAATGATCTTAATGGTTAAATATTCTCTTAACGTGTCAAGTTGTTTGCTTTAATTCTTTCCTCAAATAGTGAAGCCAGTCCGCACACAGCAGTCCCCTTAAAAGCAGTGTCCCTCACACAAACGTTCTTCGAAACATAGGGCTTGGGAATTTTACCAGCACAATAGTCTAGTTAGGGAATCGCCCTAAAATGTAGATGCAGCATCAAACACCTTGGCTCCTGAGCAGGCCTTTGTTTCAATAGTGGACAGAAAAGATGAGTACAGTTCAGAAACTGAAGGCTGTATGCAGAGTCAGGACCTTAACTGCTGGTTCACTCCAGGACCACTTGATTCAGTGAAAGGCCTTAGAACAGTAAAAATAACTCAATTATTTCTGACTAATCAAGTGATGGAACAGAAAAGAGAATTCTCTTGTGCATGGGATAAGGTTATTATTGGCTTTACTAGTCTTTTTTAGCAGAAATGTATGCAAATATTTAGATGTAAAGGTCTACCTCTGAACTAGATTTCTCAACTCCTGTTACCAGCAAGAAAACTCCGAGGTTTTATTGTTAAAAGACAGGTGTCTAATTCACTCAATTTAATCTAGATAATTGCTTCTGACCTCCAAATTCCAGTCCAGAGCAGTGCAGGCATTTTGCAGTCCAGACAGACCCATATGGACATTTCATACTCTCTCATAACCACAAATGACAGTAGATATTTTACTTCAGTCAGTTGAAGCAAACCCTTTTCTTACAAACACACTAAAGCCTACAGAGCTATTCAGCTCACAAAGTAAAAATGTGGGTTTTAGAACTAAGTACGTAGTTTTTTTGGACAATCAACATCTGTGGATTACTATGTAAACTTAAATATATCCTCTCTATGTAGACAACTCAACATCAGTTTTTTCCTGGACCATCACTATACTTTATCCAGTGCACCTATACTTGTCTTGCACTGCAAGACCCAGAAACAGACACAAAAATTGAAATGTCTCACCAGTGCTGAGTAGAGGGAAAGGGTCATCTTCCTTGAACTCTTGATAATTTTCTTGGTAATATAGCCCAAGGAGTTGTTGTCCTTCTTTGCTACAAAACCAGACTGTTTATTCAATTTCTTGCCCACCAGAAAGCCCCCAGGTCCTTCTCTGCCAATGTTGCTTTACAGACAGTTAGCCCCCAGCTCATCTTGGTACCTGGAGTTATTTTTCTCCAAGGCTTAACATTTTCTTTAGTTGAAGAACTTTTGCTGTCTTTTTAGATCTTCTTATTCTGGAAATATTTCTTTGTCTGGACTTCAAGGTTGCTATCTTCTAGACTTGAATAGCTCTGTGAACCTTCTATACTTCATCAGGCTTATTTGGAAGAAAAAATTTCTCTCAATCCATGTGAACAAATGCATCAGTCTGACAGGCTTTTTACCTTTTTCTTACTTCATAGAAGGAGTATCCCTTCCATAAGTCCTTAGAAGAATCAAATCTCTCAAAGTGTTTAATTACAGTTAGAGAGTGCCAACTTTATTGCAGTATATTGGCCCAGAGGATCATTCAAGTTATGGCAGACCTTCATGAAATTTCTTCCTCACTCTTTCCAGAAAGACACTCCAGGTGCTCTCATTTCAGAGCCCTGCATTAAACAGAGGGTCTGATGGGGAAAATCTGGGTGATATGGCGTCAAGTTACAGAAGATTTCATCCTTTATAAACTTTAGCCTCCTCATTCATTCAAAAATTATTGCAATTTGATATAGGCGTTCTGAACTATGCAAGTCCTCATCAACTGTTTCCTTATGATAATCCAGAGCCTGTAGGTAGCCTCCTAAAGGCTTTTCTGCCCATTTTATTCCTGCATTCACTTTCACCTTGTCGTGGTTTGGCCCCGAAGTGAGTTTCTGGAAAAGTCGAGGTCACCCCTTGGTAGAATAATGGAAACCTTACAAATACTGATCCTCCCGAATCAGAATGAGGAGAGAGAAATGAGAGATGAAATGGGCAAGTGTGAGGAAAGTTGGAAGAGGTGAGAAGAATCCTAGGTGGGAAGAGATGATGGAATGGCCTTGGGCTGGACTCTTTCTTGTATGGCCATGGACAGACGCAAGCTTTTCCTGAGACCCAGCGACTGTATTTAGGGGGAAGCAATACCTTGGAGTCAAGAGTGAAGCAGTGGAGTGAACAGAGATGGTTGAAGAGGGTGTGGGATGCCCTCTGTCTCCGTGGAGGGGAAGATGTCTGTTCACGAGGCCCCTCGGCCCCAGGGGGCAAATTTGGGGGGGACTGGTGTCCCGAAGTTGAGAGACTGCTGCTTTTGGAACTGGGTGAAGCATCCTTAAACGGTGAACCCTAAAAGCAGTCCTGGCCCATGTGCAGTGGTGAGAGCACTGGACATGGAGGGAAGAAGTCACGAGGGCCGATGTTCTCTGGGCGGTGCCACGAGTGACATGGAAACACAAGAGGTTTCAATTGTGTTTCCAGGGGAAGCCTATGGTGCAAGGGGGGACTCCTCTCTCCCCGATGGATTTGGGAGTGGATTATTTGAGGGGTGATGATGGACTGAAAATTAATTATCTGAGAGATGGTGACGTGGTGCGAATCTATGGTGTTATCTCATTCTGTGGAGAAAATGGAAGGGAGGAGGAGGAATGTATTTGGAGGGTTTTCATTCTTAGCTTTGTGTGTGTTCCTTTTTAGATATTGTAATTAATAAAGTGTTGTGTTTTTCTCTCCATCCCCAATTGGGAGCCTGCTTTGTTCTGTTTCCGGGTCACATCTCACAGTAACCTTTTTGGAAATATTTTTTTCAGGGGGTCCCCTGGCATTGTGCCAGGGTCAAACCATGACAACCTTCAGTTTCTGCCTCTGCACGTGCTTGTCCCTCCTCTTTGACTCTCTCTCCTTGTCTCCTCTCAAGGCATCAGAGCCAAGAAAGTCTGGGATTTACAACAACTGTGTGATACCTACTCCACCGCGATGTCAATTTAATTTGAACCAATTTGACAACTCTGATACTAATGCAGGATCAGAGACCACAATGATAGTACAACATCCGTCTCTTGTTAAGCTTCTTGCACTTGCTATTGCTTCTCTCTGTAATTGCCCTAGATCGAGAGACCTATTGTAAATGTGTTAACTTTTGCTGACAACACAAAACTGGGAAGACACAGGAACTCAGGCTTAAGAGGCAAGGAAAATTCAACAAGATTTCTGGGCTCTGGGCTGTTACACAGCAAATGAAATTCGGTATTGACAAACACACATTAATGTAATTGGTCAAGGGAAGTGTGGGACTAAGAGAGCAAAACTGCTGAGTAGGAAAAGGAAGGGTTTAAAGGGACTCTGATATAATGTTTGTATCAAGGCCAACACCAGAATCTCTGTTCAAGTACAGAGAAAGTCTTTGAATGTTGAATTGCCTTTGCCTGACTTAGAGTTCTATATATTACCTGTTTCTGCATTTAACTAAATGCCTAAATGGTAAACTGAGGCCTCATCACCTCATAAAAAGAGTCCTATAAAATCTCACTGAATGTTTGCAATAAGTGACTTTGATCACTTGCAACCTAAACACCAATGCTATTTGTAGGATTGTGTTTATCAAATCAACATCCGCACTGGCAATTCATCATTAGATACATTAGTGAGCAAGAAAACCTAATCAGTCCTTTTTTTTTTTTGATACAGTAAATTCCATATTCCTGACTGTACTATTATTGGAAAGTGTTGTGTGTGTCTTTTTGAGGCGGATTACCTGAGGACTAGTTTATCACAAATAACTAAGGATGTGATTCATCTTCTCTAACTTTGGTTGTCTAAAATTTGGAGGCCTAAGTCTGATTTCATTACCTAAGAATTCCTTCATGACAGTCCAGAATAGAGAGAAACAGACATTTCAAGAGATTGATTTGTATTCATTTAAGTTTGATATATATCTTAAAGTGAGCCAATCACTCCAGGAAGGATTTATTGATCAGTTCATCTATGTTTGGACAAATGAGTCCCACCTAGCAATACAAACTGTTCTATCAGAAACATATTTTTTTAATTGTTTCTTTTTATAACCCTTCTCTTTCTTCTTTTCCAGCCTTCATTCACAGTAAATTGCCATTTTTCTTCTAATATGTATGTGGCAGGTGAATTTCAGTGCCAGGAGTCCCATGCATTGAAAACATGAAGCTATGAATATAACCTAAAAGGTAAAAAAAAATGACTTTTTTTGCTACTCTGGGCTGCAGGTCATAAAGGTCATAAAGTTTTTGAACTCCCACTTTTCTTGCCATGTTGAAAACTTCAGATTCCTGATAATACTCTGCTACAGTACCATGAGTCCTGTCCTGTAGCTGTTCTTCACTTATTTCCTAGTCTAGTGCTCACTGCATCAATTTCCTCATGCTCACATTGAGGAGCTGAGCTCACTCTGTTTTGCTGAGGGCTTGTGTGTATACTGCAGTATTTTAAAATTGCTTGCAGTGATGGCCATGCTCTCCTTTACGTGTGTGTCTGCAGCACTGGTCTTGAGATTCATGTATTTCTTCATTTTCCTCAGACTCCTTGAACCAGGGCATGAATTTAAAATGAAAAGGAGATGATTAATTCAGCCTGAGTGCAGTACAGGGATATGAAAAACTGTAGAAAAACACAAAATAAACTGTAGTCTTTGAGACTGTGAGAGAAATTTTTCCATGCAGGTGAGATTTTTGTTCTTTAAAACCAGATCTGTGACTGCATTGGGGCCATCAATAATTTATGACTATGCAAGTCCACTCCTATTACTTAGTCCTGCTGTCACGGTCAGACTGCAGTTGTACATTTATGCTTTTGTGGTACACAGGTTCATCCTCCAGATCATGCTCATCACTTTTTCAAGCTGATTATGACTTGATTTCCATTTAGAAGGAGCTGAAAGGTCATCCAGATGGGCAAACCCAGGCACAAGAGTTAATCCAGATGCTAAGTATCTGGGTGCAAGCTCTTCCTGCTGTTGGAAGCATGGATTTGACTGATGAGAGCTGAGTTAGAGTGAAGACCAAGCTCAAGCCTAAAACTATCATCACAGTAGGGTGAGAATAGTGGAACCTATTGCCCCTCCCCACTAACAGTAATGTCATGGCTTTAATCCTTTTGAACTTTAGACCTTTTCTATAAAGCATGAAAAAAATTCCTTGATTACAGCTTGATGTGACCTTGCAAATATTCCATGAATAAGGCATCCCATAAGGAAGAAGTTAATAAAGAAAAAGCAGAGAAAACTTTCCTAACAACTCACTCAAAATTTCTCTGTCATGGTAGTGCTTACCTCAGGCGTCAATATAAGGCCAAGGTCTTGGGTGTGCAAAATAAACTTCTACTTACTTCAAGGAGAATTTAAAGGTGTGGGAGTGGAAAAAAATGTAGTTTTGATCATCAAGAAGCATTCATTGTGCACTAATGGCCATTTTTTTCTTGAAAACATCAGCAACTTATCAAGGCTGCAGACTCTCATTTTCTTAGTGTTTTAGAAACAATGATGAAGTTAACAAGGGAAGGGACAAAATACACTTCTGTGTTCCTCCAGCAATTACATTCGGGACTTCTGGGTTGGTATAATTTGATGGTAAGCTTGTTATCAATTTGAGGACTCTAGTTCTAACTCTGGTAGGTTTTGTTAACCCTGTCATGATAAATCGGGTAATAACTGAAATTCAAACATGAAATTGAATATTACAAGACTTTTTGTTATTGCATAGTTTGACATTATCAAATACATTTTTAAAAGTAACCCTCAAAATCTGCATTAACTCACAACCTATTAATGAATGCTTTTGTTCCATTTCCAAATTTCGTCACTTTTGGTTTCAGAATAATAAGGAACAACAGAGGCAAGAGTTTAGGACAGGACATGAATTTCTTGGTAGATGTTAGCAAGCTGTGAAAATCAACTTTTTGGCCTGGAGAAAGAGTTTACATTCCTAATTCTCATTTTATATCACGGAGGGAGGTGAGACAGAATTTGCCCCAGAACAGAAGAAGATAATTTATCAGATGGATTCCTACCGACTCTTCAAACAGCCTATTGTGACCTTTGGTTATTAAACCTTTTGACTGTTAGTTAATTTCAGCAGTGGGGAGGCTATTAGCTGACCGGCTAGATTCCCTGCCCAGCATCTGCTAACCAATGACCTGTGATCAGGGCAATAAAACTGAAATTACATCTGGACAATAAATATATTTTGGCTTCTAACACAATGAGAGGTGCCATTCTTCCTCAATTTATTGATTTTTTAAACATATGCCAGAAGACATGTTGCTCTGTCTTAATGAAATAACATGGTTTTGGCCTTTATCCGTCCATGAAATATGTTTTTACATAGGCAATTGATGCCAGGAATTTTTGGTGGAATTGGGGACAGAAAGAAGGGAGATGGGAAGAAATAAATATCAGCAGCTACAGAACTTACAAGTGTAAAGAATAAAAATTGTAGCTTCTATCTTGTTACAAAATGAGAAGAAAACTTAGTTTTGGAAACAGCATGTGCTCATCAGCAGACATCACAGTGTTTATGCCCTGAATGGAGGCATGTGAGTAAGGAAGAAGGTGTAATTTGGTCAACAGAAAGGATTCAAACCATAAATTCTGAAAATATAAATACTGAAAGTCCTTTAGCAGTAGAACTAGAAGTGATTCCTGTAAACAGTAAGAAACTCATTGACTGTATGACGACTTTTAGCAATGCTGGTGACTAACAGAAATGGATATAGGATGAAATATGGCCACTCCCTAGGTCTGGGTCAGTAATAGTCTTGTAGGAAGGGTGCTTCAAGTGCTTCTTCATCCGTGTGACATGTTCATATGTCTGCAATGACAGCTGAGATATTTAAGGAAACCTGCAGGAGCTTAGTGATCCAAATGCTTTTGAAATTCATGGAATCACAGAATAATTTGTTTTGGAAAAGCCCTCTTAGAACCTCAAGTCCAACCACTAAAACAGCACAGCCAAGTCCACCACGAAACCATGTCTGTAAGCACCCCAACTGTACATCTTTCAAATATCATCAGGGCTGGTGACTCGAGCACTGACCTGCATTGAGTCACACTGTTCTAATGCTTGACAACCACCTTAGTGGAAAACCTTGACCTGTTATCCAGTCCAAACCTGCCCGGGCACAACTTGAGTCCCTTTCCTCTCATTCTATCATTTAGGAGAAGAGACCAATATCTAGAGAGAAGGAAAATGAAGGTAGCCTTTATTTCAGAAGTCTGTTGTTAAATTTAGAGATAATATACTTTATTTTTTTTATAGAAGCTATATTTCAATACATGGTGTTGGGGTGCACATGGAGTGAAATTCAAACAGTCTAATAACATTTATGATAGGCGTGGGCACTGTAATCCAAGGCTTTTTTGCAACTCTTGACTCTTAAGATTTTAAGGAACTGGAAAGAAAACACAAAAGACACCAGGCCAAAAGAAACCTAATTAAAAGAAACCAAATTGAAATGAGCTAACTCAAAAGAAACCAATCCAAAGCAAGGCAGGAACAAAAAATAGAAAAAAGAGAGAGAGGAAAAAAATAACTTTCTGTTTTTCTCTATGATCTTTATGATTCAGATATGATAGTGCACTGTTTTAAAGTCACGATCTCAGTCAAAAGTGGTAGGCTCTTAAGTTCAATAGGCTTTTGCTGTTTCAACATTCCAGAGAAATGCTCTAGACCTTGCTTTATACCTCTTTTTTGCTACTTGCAAGGCTATACATCTTCCACTGAGACCTTCTTGTGTTACATTTAAACTGTGATTATTCAGCTGGTTTCATTATAGTTGACACCTGTCTGTGGCAGCAGGATGAAACTGCAACTTAAATTCAACCCACACAAGTTTAAGCTTTTAAAGTCATGGTCTCAAGTAAAAGCCCAATCGACTAAAACTCCTTCAAGCCACAGTGATGGAAGCTTGGGAGCTCAACCAGTTCAATCACCCAAACATCCCTGTGATGCAGTGAGAGTGCAGATTTGTTTCTCTATAAAGAAAGCCAAGATTGATGACACTTTTGATTAAAGAGTTTCGAGTAGGCAGATGGAGTCTCAGGTTAGGGTACATGATTTGAGCTCCAGTATAAACTAAAAGAGAGCCCCCAGAAGAAGAGTTGTTTTTTTTTTTTATTTTTTTAATTTCCCGTGGATAACATTCTTTCTGTGCTTTATAGTTTGCAGACTTTCCCCTAAGTTCAAGGTTGATGATGTAATTGTGACTAAAGGAAATGCAGCATTTGGCTTCTCTTTAGAGGCTTTTTTGGTAACACACCACATTACATTTCTTGCTTGTCATTACATCCTGCCAGCTTTCTGGCACCACTTTTTTTTTTTTCCCTCCAGTTTTACTAGTATGCATTATTCATTGGAAAGGAAAAAAAAAAGGAAAAAAAAAAGAGAGAGAGAAAAAAAAAGAGAGAAGAATAATTTGCATTTCCTGATTGGAAGCCAGGGATTATTCATCATTGCCCTGTACATCTCTTATAAAGATGATAAATGAATGTATATTAACTGAACCCTAAAACAAAATAATGTGTTTTTCTAAAAGTTTTGCAGAGCTGCATTTCCATTATAATTAGTTTACTTTTTTTAACCAAGTCCTGTTAAAGCACCATCAAAATGAAAGCTGAATTCTGAACGGTTTAGAGGATGTGGGAGAAAGTAATGGACTATTCAGTGGGTTTTCCTTTGTCTTTTAGAACTATTGAAAATAATTCAAATTGGGGCTTAGCTTTAAAACACTACTACTACTACTACTACTACTACTACTAGCTTTAAAACACTACTATTACTACTACTCCTACTACTACTACTACTAATACCAACAGAAAAAAATCACGAAATTCATTAAAGATCAAAATACAAAAAACAAACCAAAGGTAAGAAAAATAACAAAATCAAAATCCTCCATCAAGCAAATTACACTGGAACAAACAGATAAGTAAAGTGGCAGGAAACTTGTTGCATATTTTTTGCCTCATAAGACAGCTAATGCTCATTTATACTCTTCCAAACAGAAATTAGAAAGAGATTGGTCTTTTCACCATTTTTTGCTGTCTTTATTTATTGAGCTTGTCAAGGTTTAAAGAAGGCACTTGGCCTCCAGCACAAGCTTGAGCTCACAATGTTGTTCCCTGCCACTCCCTCTCTGTGCCTCTCCTGCCATGATGTAGAGCTGAATTTGGCTCCAAGCTAGGCAGGACATTGTCCCATATGAGATATGATCTTTCAGTGAAGTAAAAGCCCCTTTGTAGGGTAAAATTGTAATAAAGAGACAGTTGAACCACATAAGACCTGGGGGAAGGGGGAGGAAATAATGTTGTCCATAAATATTTTGAAGCAATAAGGCTGGTTAATTTTTTTTTTGTAGAAAAATGTGTTTTCCATAAAAAAATTATTGTACTCAAACTGTTATCATTTTTAGCAAACCACAACTAAAAATATCAAAGGAACTAATAAAAACAGGACCACTGAAATGAATTCAATTAACATTTTTTGAAAGTAATATCTTTTGCTATTCTTATATTCCCATTTTTCTTTTGATATCTTCCCACTTTTTCGCTAAGTTTTTCCAAAATATTTTTTAATTTTAAAAAAGGAAGGTAAATAGCATCCAGTTTTTAAATGTCTTAATATTTTTTCAAATATAAAAATGGGTTTCTATTCATAAAAATCTGGAATTTTCATTAATATTTTTTATCAGTCTGGACAGAGTTCTCAGATCATGATGGCAAACTGCTGTTACTTATTTTTCTTTTCCAGATACAGCAATTATGTTCTTGAAATGAAGAATTACTGGGAACTTTCCACAGCATTGACAGGATTTTGTTTTCATTGTTTTGCAAAGTAGGGAAATAGGACTCAAAGACTGGGTTCCCATCACCCAGAGGGAAAAATCTCTGGTGCTGTAAACAGTTCCCTGGAGAAACTCAGCTCAGTGCTTTCACAAAGCAGGACATTTTCAGACTATTATTTCCATTAAACACCAAATTAACTGCCTGTAAACTTGTTCAGTTATTTGTTTTTACTGGCCTGTAAAAGCATAAAACATAAATACATAAATAAATATTTATAATGCATGGATAACAGTGCTAGCACATGCCATAAGCCATGCCAGGAAAAAGGAAATAAATCAAGGTTCGTGGCTGAGAGATGCCACTTTGTTTGATTTGTAATAAACAACTTCACTTATTGTTATGTGCCTTATTCCTATATATTATTTTTGTAATAGAGTTTTACTGGGCCTTTTTCATTGTGTTAGCCACTCTTCAAAGGACAATCACAATCTTTAAAGACTTGACTCATGCCATCCAAGTTTAGGCACTTGACTGAAGCACCTAAATTAAGCTTTCTCTATGGTCATTGCAATCATTTAAAAAAGCCAGAGGGAAAGCCTGGGTGCATATGAACCTCAGTCACAGTTAGAATTAAAATCTTACCTGTTTGCTGAGATGGGTGAGAGCTTATTTTTCTACCTTGTGTATGACAAGGGTTTCATGTTCAAAGTAATTCTAAAAAAATTGACATTTTCTAAGAACATGAATGAAATTTCCTGACTATAACCTCTTATTTGCATCAGTTTGGACCTCCCTGAAAAAAGACTTTTAGATGCTTGAAACTTTCATTTCTCCAGCAACCCTTTTGTAGACTGCCCTTCCAAACATGAAGCCTTCTGCAACAGAAATTGAAGTCACAATCCTGCTACTGAAACAATTCACCAAGAGAAATGTAGAATAACATCCCAGGCTGTTCCTCAGGGGTGACAGGCTGGGCTGCAATAAGAAGGGAATGTCAGCTTAAGGAATGTAAGACTGAGTTTGCCATTTGGGAGGAAAATCTCTGGAGAACACCTAAGTGCACTCTATGGGCTAACATCTGCCAATACATGGTTCAGAGGAATGCACAAAGGAAAGAATTTACTAAACCAGTAACTCCTCCTCCACTGCTGAGTTTTCATTTCACATCCTTCCTCTTCCCTTAATTCCCTAGAGCTCAGTTTGGAGAACACAACTTTCCTTATATCAGTAGTCAAGGAGTGGGCAAGGCATTAGAATACATTTCTTCTTCTCTCAAGCTTTCAGCAAGGAAAGCCTGGTTTCAGCCCTGGATTGTGATCAGCATGGCTAAAATTCACTGTAGTTGAGCCTTTGTGTGCAGTAACGTTTACAAGAGGTGAATACCCTATTTTCCTGCAGGGGCATTTACAGTGATTTTTTCCTTCATATGTGTGACACGTTAGGTAATACAGCCTGAGTACTTTTATTATTACTTCCATGGGAAAACATTAACTGATTTATCTGATTAAAATTTGAGGTGGCAGCAATAAATAAACAAAATACTCAATAAAGTCTCGTTAATTGTGACACTTGTTTCTTTTGTTAATTTTAAAGCATTCCTTGACATTGTGTAATGTCACTGCAAGTAACACATGAGAGCTTTGGGGTTTTTTTTATTACTGCTTAGTTAAGAAATAACTTACTTTGTCCCACAGCTAGCAAGTTTATTTCAGTATTATTCCACACAAGTTGCAGAGGTCTCTGAAAACCACCCATGGTCATTAGGTCATTTTTTTCTGCAGCTTTTCCAGTAGTTACTCACAAACTGATAATTTCTACCAAATAGATGCACTGCAGCGCTGGGCTGTCATTTGTTAGCACTTCCCTTCAGCTTATAGCCCTGTGGCCCTCTCTCAGGCTCTGTCTACATGCCAGTGTGCTGTAATGATAAATAACATTATCGACCTATAGGTATGCATAAAACATTAGATGGATCGTAAGTTTTCCGGACTGCTCAACTTTCATGAACTGCATTTCAAGTTACTTTGATCAGGTCTCTTAGCTCTGACACCATAGTTTTGGACTGGGTAGTGGGGTAACATGGGCAGAAATAACTCCACAAAACTCAATAAAAATACATATTATATCTTGTCATTATAAACTGAACAGTTATCTCAGCTAATTTCCTAAACAGCAGGTAGAAAACTGAATTTAAAAATTTTTCATTAAAAACACGGTATATTGATAAGTTTAAAATGCAATTTTCTTCCCTCCTCATTTCATTAAACAGGTGCAGTCAGAGAACTTCAGTTTAATAATAGAAGACTTTCATTTTACATATTTTCAACTTGATTAAACCTATGCAAATTTTGAAGGGGTTTGTTTTATTTTTTCCAAATTCATAAATTATTTTAGAAGGCTAAATTCAATTTTCAGTGGTAAGTCAGCATTCAGAATTCTAAATCCCTTGTATTTCAAATATTATGAGATTTTAAAGCATTAAAGATACAAATGAAAGTTAAATTATACCCCAATGCCTTTAAGCACCTGGGTTATTTTATACATGTATCTTTGCACCTAAAATGTATTTGTTTTCTGCCATGCCATATGCACGTGTGTATTTATGTGCGTGGGTATAAATAAGACAAGTAAATGTAAGGAGGTATGTGCAAGTATAAACTTATGATAGTGAATTTTTTTCCTTTTTTTTTTGTTTGTTTGTTTTCATGAGGAAAAAATGTAAATTATGCCTCAGTTTTACAGAAGGGGGAAAAGGCAATAACTGTCCAATTTATTTTTTTATAATTGCAACTCAAATTAATTCCTCTCATGCACAATGCAAAAATCATTCAAAGTGTAGTGATTCAGGATCAGACCCTAATTTCTTCCCAGAACACTGTTTCTGACATTAGTGAAATGAAAGGAAAAGAAATAACAAAAGGAAATAAAATGGGTGGCAAATCTTCAGATGAAATAACTGCCAAACAAGCAGAATAATTTATGTTAGAGGAGTGGGAGGTCATCTGGCCCAACTCTTCACTCACAGCAGGACCTTAACACAATATGAGTTCAATATGACATGAGGTCAGTAACACAGTTTTGTATTAATTCTTTTAGAAAAATAAATTAGATGGGTCTAGGAAAGAGATATGTACAGTCCAAGTCCTGCATTTCCAACCACAGAGAGAAAAAACTTACCCTTAAACTGGCATACTAACATTCAAAAGTTAACCTAAAATCTTGTACATTTTTCTTTCCTTGTGCAAATAATTAGATTAAAAACTTACAGGAAATTCCCACAGAAAAAGTATAATTGAGAGATAATTAAAGTGAAGAACAGACACACAATCTCTTATTTAAAATTTCAGCACCAACCATAAAAATATCTTCCTTGAGTATGAATTGAAAAGATTTTGCTTATTACAAATGAACATTAAGAAACTTGGATTCAGTCATTCTTTCTGTGGAGATATAGCCCCTGCTTCTCATGCAGTAAAGGAATTAAAACTTCTAACAGTTATAAAAGTCTGGAAGTGTTTTTTTGGGGGAACTTGAGCCCTTCTTCTCTAGTCAAAAGAATCTTTTTCATCCTTTTTTTGTTTTCCCCCTGGAATCAGAAATTTTGTAATTCGTGTTAAATTTGTAATTCATTCAAATACTACCTTATTCTTCTCTGCAGCCTCTTTGCTAATTAAAAAAACCTATATGATTCCTTTTCAGCTGAAGAATCCATCAGATTATATATCTATCTCTCTCGATATATATGAATATATATAAAGATAAATATGAATATATATATGTTTATATATATATATATAAATATATACATTCAAGGATAAATTAATGAAAAGAGTCTCATATTAGTCTATTAGGAAAATAGGAACAAATTTTGTTTTTAGCTGGGCTGTTTTCCTTCCCTTCCTTTCTCTATTTTACTGCCAAAGCCCCAGTAGAGTATGAATGCAGAATATCAGCCCATCTTCTAATATATGCAGCATAATCTTCTTAAAATGAGTTTTCACTTCAAGGAACAGAAGGGCTTAGAGATGAGCAGCATGGCTTTTTTGTATTTGGCATCTCATTATACTTAGTACCATTTTTTCCTTCTAAGAACACTTGAATATCATTAATGAAGGAAAAATCTCCCTGTATATTCTTCGAACTTTTTGGTTTTGTTTTGGTTTGTTTGTTTGTTTGTTATTTTCCTTTCTTGAGGCATGGAGAAAGGAGCGAGAGGCAGAATAAGGCTTTTTATTCATTCATGGAGAAAAAGAAGATGTTTTTATATTTCACATTCCTTCATCAGAACTTAATGTTTTCCCATTTCTGGACAATTCCACCTCAACTAATGCTATGCAAACATTAAGAAATGGACATTTACATAAATTCAGGATGTGGAAACAGGGAAATAAAACATTATGCAGTAATTATTTTTGTTTTAAGTGAAATAGCCTGAAATGTCATTTGAAGAACTGAAACATTCTTTGGCATATTTGAGTATAGATTTAATTTATTGTGGCTTCTTGACTCAAACTCAAACTCAAACACAGCATCAGTTTGAAATCCAACATTTTCCCTTGGGAAACCTCAGCTGAGTTCTTTGCTGATTAAAGCCAATGAAGCTGGACCAGCAGACAATTTGCCCAAATATCTATTTGCATGGATAGTTTGCACTACATTAGTGTCTAGTGGAAATTCAGTGATTTAAAACATCTCTTACATGTTTAATTACTTCTTTTAAATAGGTTGGTTGGAGAAGGTAGGAAGTGTACTCATGTCCAGCATAATACTGTTGGATTACAAACACTATAAATCTGAAGAGTTGATGCTTGTGGAGCAATAATTAATTCCTTTGTCCTATCCAATGTACAGCATCCATAATCCATGTCATGAGTTCTTCAGACCATTGACCATCAGTTAAATTCTGTCACACCCAAAAAAGAGAGGAAGAACAAGGAACAGGAAATAATAGGAGAATGCTTCGGAAAAAAGCTAATTCTCAAATCCAAGGCCATAACTCAGTGTTATAAAGAGTAAGAATGTTCACACAGATTGTCTTATTTTCTGATGGTGTCTCAGATAAAGATGAAATTAAGACACAAAGCTGAAAGGTTTCAGTGCCAACAACTTTTATAAATAAGAGGACATTGAAGAGAATAGGACCACTGGCACACCTGTAGAGATCAGCACAGAAAGATCTCCTTAGCAACAGAGATTTAGCTGGTGGGACACTCTATTTTTGTGCTTTTGTGCTCTTGTGCTTTTGTGCTCCCTTCAACCCAATGCATAGCCTTCCTGTACTTTGGAGATCTGCAAGCTGTGTGAGACCTACTGCCATAAACCACCACCAGATGCTAGGTTATGCTAGGTTCCAGTTTAGCTCAGCTTGATTCAAATGGGCAGCCAGCCAAAAATGGCCTCAGCTTCATTTCAGAGCCTTGAACTGCTGTACTCACTGGTCTTGGCACACACTTTTCAGTCAGCTAGCACACATTCAGATGGCAATGGAAATCTGTCTGAACTAACCATTTTCTGTTTAGCTGCTGTGTTTTTCATAGCCACTACCACCTGTGTTCATCCTTCCAAAATGTAAACATCTCTCAAGCTTGCTAAGCTTCCTAGAGAGCATCACCTCCAGGGAATGATTCCTTAATCTCAGTTTTGATTCACCATTGAAAGCTGTGTATATTCTTCAGTGATCATAAAAATGGCATGCTTCCTTAAAGAAGTGAGATTCAATTCATAGCAGAAAACAAGTTAAGTCACTGCATAATTTCCTACACGTGAACTAGAGTTTTCAGAGGAACTCCAAATATTCATTTAGTGGAACTTGCTTCAGTTTATAAAACACGTCATTGAAACAATCATGATGCCCAAAGTCCTTTATACGGACTCCAGCTAAGGGTATCCCATAACCTCACATCATATCTCAGGCCCATGTGGATACCTCTGAAATCCTAACACATCTCAGCTGCTACTCAGTATACTTTTCTGGTTAAATGAAAATTTTGCCTGTATTGAAATTGAAATTGGCTCCCTGGAATGGTTGAAGGCCAGCCTGGATGGGACTCTGAGAAAAATGTTCTAGTGGAAAGTGTCCTTACTCATGAAACAAGATTATCTTTAAGGTACCTTCCAATCCAAGCTATTCTGTTATAAATCCATGATTGACTAGACCTGCCAGGTTCTGTAAAAAAAGCTTAGACACCTGCTGTTTTTGTAGAAAACTGAGCTCATAAAACTTAGTCTGGAAGCCCAATCTCACTCCAAAGAACACATGAAGGGTTTGGGGGTTTTTTCCCAATGAAAGATAAATCTTATTTGAGAAATAAATTTTAATCATTCCTTCCAAGTCTTGCATTATTTACAAAGCCAGAACAACACTGCATAAGCTTCTCATTTCTTTACCTTGTGTGCTAAATAAATATCATCAGAAGCAAACTGCAGTGCTGAAGTCAGAGATTCTTTTATGTGATTTAATCCAGTCCACTGTGGAGCCCCATGTCCATCACATGCCACGCAGTGGGGCTGCTTCATGGGGCAGAGAGGGAGAGGTCAGCTTCTCCCCCACTGGGGAGTGGGACAAAGCTGGGGAGGTTGATTTCTGACGTGTAGGATAAAGATAAAGTTTTTCAAAATGTGCCTCTGTCTCCAAGAGTTCTCTGGATGCAGCCGAAAGGAGGAAATTGTGCTCAAAAGCTGTCAGTTAGATTGCAGTAAAAACTCTGGTAATGATGCCCTGTCCATGGAAGCTTTACCAGCCTTTCCTGTAATTGAATGTTCTGACCTTCTCAAGCCCCTTTATATAAAATAAATAAACCACAAAATAAATACATAATCCTTCCATTTTGATTTTGGGAACAAACTGAAAATTATACCAGTTAAAATAAAACATGGTTCATTTAAAGAATACAGTAGTTGCAGAATGTTTCTGTCTTGCCAGGAAAATAAGCTGCATGAAAATAAGCAATGGAAAAGAACAAAACAAGGAAAACAAAACATAATATGAAACTATCACTTTTAACTATTTTCATTTTCTCCAGTGAAATTCTAGGGGTACGAGAGCTCACAGCTTGTGTGTGATTAATTTAGGAAACTGCACACTAAAAATTGGCATTTGGCAGTTTCCATAAGAGGCTACAAAGAAAGCAAATTAAATGGAGGCAGATAGAAAACTAAAAAGAACAGTGAAGAGTGAGGAGCAGAGAGATTCATGTCTGTAACTTCTACAAAAACTTCCTTATTTCAGTAGTGGCTTTATATAGTAAAGAAACATCTTCAAAACAGTGGCCTGAAAATACATACATCTGAAAGGTAAGACTGTAAATAAGATGTGGATATTGAGGTTTGGGTTTTTTTGTGAGAAATGCCACCATTTCCACATGCTCCTAATTGTTTCAGATTAGTAAAAAAAAACCACCCCTTTTAATTTTTTCCCTACAATTGATTTCAAATATGTATAGTCTTTCTCTAAACTGAATGTTGTGTTTTGATTAAAGCAAAGTGGATCCTTCTGTGTTTAGCTTTTCTTCTTCATTGAATAACAAAAAGCTTTAAAGCTTTTGAAAAAACACCCCAATCTTTAATAAAATTTTTTTAGTTTCTTCAAACATTGCAGCATCACATCATTCTGCCTGTTTAGATATCTACTGAGATTTTTTGCAAGAAAACCACACAGTATTCATTTTTAATGTCCATGTGCTGAGATATAAAAACATTTTCTTGCTGATGAAAGACAAAACCCAAACCATGTGGGTATCAGTGCAGATCTACCACTGCTTCAATAGTATCAAGTTACTCCAGGCAGGAGTCATTCCAGCAGTTAATAGACTTACCTGTAGTGAGCCTATTCTCACCTCAGTCTCTGTAAGTCACATGCAGTTTTAAGAGGGCAGGAATGTCAATTTATTCCAGTAAATGGACTTTCTGGAGGGTTTAACTGCTACCCAGTGACACTGCTGTCTGCATTTCTTGAACAGGTACTCTGAAACAACTGCCTGTACCGTAGGTACACTTGCAAAAAGGTTTGGTGTAGTAAGGGAAGGTCCCCAGGGTGAATTTAGATGGATAGCCAGGGTCTTCATCCTGTTTGCATGTCAGTCCTGGCAGAGTATAAGTTTTCCTCAAGTGCTAAACCTGTATAAGGATGAGCAAAGGTGAGTGATAAAATCAACAGCTGAGTTGTTGTGACTCAACATCATCTCCCTCAATTGGCCTGGGAACTTTATTGCTCTGTCTCTGGCTTAAAAACAGAGAAATGTGGCTGAAATCTCATTACTTAATTCCTCCTTAAGTACTGAGATGTGGTCTTGGGTTTGAAGACTGTACTATGGGAAGGAAGTTGCTGATTTCTTCTTGATGGTTTCAAAGGTTTTCTGCGCAGGTGTGAGAATATTGTTTCATTTCCTATACATCTTTATTACAATCTTAAATTTCTTTTTTTTTTTTTCCTGATTTTCTGTTGGTTTGCTTTTGGTTTTGGTTGTTTGTTTTGGGGTTTTTTGGTTTTTGTTTTTGGGGTTTTTTTTGTTTTGTTTTGTGTTTTTGGGGTTTTTTGT
Organism: Passer montanus; assembly: GCF_014805655.1. NCBI lineage: Eukaryota > Metazoa > Chordata > Aves > Passeriformes > Passeridae > Passer > Passer montanus. The sequence continues at coordinate 1,450,121 of NW_024356948.1, read as the reverse complement.
TTCTTTTGTTTGTTTGTTTGGTTTTTTTTGGTTTTTTTTCTTTTTTTCCTTTCTTTCTTCTCTTATTTTGGGACAGATAAAGTTTTCAGAATGAGCACTGTATTTTCAAGCATCCTTCTGGACTTGTAGCATAATGGAACCTCTGGGGCTTACAATAGAATGAACAATAATTGCTTTCATTCATTGTGCAAATAGAAAAGAACTTCTCAAATGGCTACCAGAATAGGCTGAAGTCTATTATACATATGTATTTCTGCTAAGATTTGTAAATATTTTAATAGGCTTGAGTTTTATCTTGGTAAAATTTACTTATCAACTACTATGGTTTATGTGCAAAATATTGTTCACAATAAGTATGCAGGAGAATATTAGTCACTGTTATAAATAACGTAAGGAAAGCAGTTGAAATAAAAGATAAGCAAGAGTAAAGGTTATTTTGCTTTTATTTTCCTGTACTGTATGACATAGGATTTTTCCAGTTCTCAAATAGGATTTTGGCCCAAAGTTAATACTATTTTAGAGATACTGCTTTTGGAATATTGGTTTTTAGAGTACATTGGTTTGGCTAATAAGAAAAATATTCTAATAAGAATAATAAGAAAAAATATTTTTCTTATAAGAGAAATTTGGCAAATTCCATTTTACAAATTCTAATTCCTGTCCTCAGACAACTACATTTTATAACAATGGCTTCCTTTTTTAATTTTTATTTTTAAAAATATGGTGGTTTGTTTTTGGGGAATGCTTACATGAAACTGCTGTTTCAAAAAAGTTAATTAAAAATAGGAAAACAATAATGAAACTTTACGTCTACAGGAAAAAGGATAAGAAAAATTTTTTTTTTCCATTCCTAAAATATCCCTTGCAACCTGTAAAAAGGATTGTTGGGTATTTTTAAAAATACCAATTCTAATATCATTCAGATTTTAATGAGAACATAAATAATATTAATACTAAAAATTTAGAGCCTTTCCTAATGACTGACTTTTCTGATTTCTAAGTTACACAATTAGTTAACTCAATTATAATATTATTCTCATTTTAAAATATTTTTCTTTCTATTCCAAATAATTTAAAGGATTTTTTTACAATGTTTTAAGGTCATTTAGGAATATGAGATTTACTTCAGCACGATGCACACACCGTGTATATAAACCTGGCCATTTATTTAATTTTCATTAAGGTGAAATTAAAGATTATTTTAGAATTTGATAGTTAAGATTTATCCTGAACATTCCAAATGTCTTTTCAGAATTTTATAAAAATTTAATTTATTTATTCTTAAGAATTAATAGTATTAACATAGATTTTGTGTTTGTGAATTAAATCTTAACTTTTTTTTGATAAATAAGCTAGGTTTAAATTATACAAATCTGAGTTTCAGAAAGAAATGGGTAGAGATGGCTGAAGTAGCTTAATTTGTATAGTTGCTTTTTTTTTCATTTGAGGCAAGATGTTTTGGCAGATTAAAATGAAACATTGAATGTAAACATTGATGTGAAATGAAAGGTTTCATTTTGAAAAGTTGATGTGAAATACACATTTTACATCAAATTAGTACCATAAATTGAAATGCCACACAAATTCTGCTTTAATTTAAATTCCAATTCAAAGTAAAAGTGTTAAATTGGAACTGGGTCTTTAAAATAAATCTTTTATTCTGTTCCAAACTACTGCTTTTTAAAATCAGAAAGATCATCAGAATGGACAGTCCCTACATACAAGTTTGAATATAATGAAAGGTCATTTTTCAAAGAAAAAACATACAGGCAAACAAATATTTTTCATCAGAACTGTTTAGGTCTAGCCCGATTCCTTACATATCCATCTTGGATGTGTCGGAACAAGGTTCTGTGGAGCAGAGACACAATTTTACCAGTGTTCATAAGATAATAACACCCCAGAGAGATGTGTTTCATAAGCAGCTACCTCGTTAAGGAGATTGTTCTTAGGATGTCACAAACAAGGTCAGACACCTTAGTACCAGCAGAAGTGAAAATAAAACAAAAGCCAGAAAATTAAAAACAAAACAAAGCAAAACAAATCAAAAAAAAGAAAACCAAACAAAACCAAACAACAATAACAGCAATAACAACTACCAAAGAAAAACCAATAAAACAAAAAAAAAACCCAAACAAACAAACAAAACCAAAAACAACAACAACAAAAGACATATACTAATCAACTGAAGAAAAATGCTAGAAACTGTTCAGGTATTGTAAAAAATAAAAGACTCTTCTGTAACAAAAATGTTCAAGAATGCAAAAGAAGAATTATCCAGCTGAATCTAAGTGGCTGTAGAGTACCTGGCATACAGAGTCAGGAATAATTGTTCTGCATTTCAGTTTTCTATTTTTAAGTAGAATAGTCTGAGAAATTCCAGAAACATCATTGTGTACTAATCATTATCTAAACAAAATCACAGATGCTATTTTTATCAGATTATTCCTATTTTGATGAACATTTGTCAAGAAGGAAAAGGAAATAATGACTGACTACATCATATCCAGGACGTACTGCGTGTTTCTGTCTTAAGAATTGTTTTTGTTTGTTCTAGGTTTTCAAACACATAAAGGCTGTTTCCTGTAGAAATGTTCTCAGTCAGACATATAGACTTTTTTTTTAGAAGCTATACATATTATCAGAGACATTTGTGCTTTCATACGTTTTTCTCTGATTGAATATAATTCTAATTTCCAGATCTGTTTTAAATGAAGTTTAAAAAATAAGATATTTCAAAATAAAAGAAAATTAATGAAAACAAACCAAACCAAAACAAAACAAAATAAAACACAAAAATGACAAGCTAAATGAAATAAAAATGAAAAAATAAAATAAATAAAATAAAATAAAATAAATAAAATAAAATAAAATAAAATAAAATAAAATAAAATAAAATAAAATAAAATAAAATAAAATAAAATAAAAATAAATAAAAATTAACCCTTTCTGCCATAACATCACAGATAACATTTAGCCAATCTTTTCTTTCTCTAAGTCATGTGATGGTATCATAATTAGAAAATGTAGTATATTGAAGAGGAAAATGTGATCAGGAAAGGCTGATATATTTGTCTATAGCGCACATGGCCATTTTTCTAATGTGTAGTACTGTGTTTATATGTTATCCAGTTATGTCTGAGGTTGTTAGGCACAAATAAGACAAATTTCTTTGCCTAAAAGGAACCTGGTTTCAGAGAGTTCTCCCTTCGCATCGACTTATATCTGTGCTGCTTTCAAATAAAATTAAGGGGAAAATGCAAGAGAAATTACTTACCCATCACTAGCTCTTTTACAAAATGAGTCAGGTGAATAGTGGTAGACATAAATGCCTAAATGTAGGTACAAGGCAGAAAACATCTTTCTATGATAGCTCAGTATTTAATGACTGTAACAGGTACATTTTCCCAGGCACCTCATAGGAGCAGTGTTACAAGGAAAGGAAGATTACTTGATCTTAGGGATCCACCTGTAAATCAGCACGGAACCTGTAGCTTTTAAATTTATTTTTAAAATTGTTTTTCTTTTGTCCTAAGAGCATTTGTGGACATGACTGTCAATATATAAATCAAGAATTTGTTTGGGTTTTGGTTTTATTTTTGTTTCTTTTTTTGTTTGTTTTCTCCCTTAACTGTGTTCTTTGGTTTTGCTTTTATTTTAGCTGAAAGATGAGAATTCCATCTCCAAATATGTGTGTACTGTATCCTAAAAGGGACAACTCTCACATGTTAATATACAGGAGATCTGTTTAAACTGCGCAATCCAGGCAGTAATGATGATACTAATACTAATGATAATACTAATACGTAAAGCCATGGAGAATCTTGGCCTGAACACATTTATCTTCACTCGATTTCCTGGCTGCATTTTTACATTCTGCACTGAAACCTTGGCTCCTGTGTGTTCCTTTTCCTAAGTAATTAACTAAGAAGTACTTTGACTGTGTCTTTGAAACCTTCTGCTGCAACTTTGTTGGGCTGATGTTGAAGATGAGTGTTTTCTATGCACTGAATTTGGCCTCTATTTATTCGCAAGAATCCTCTATTCTCAAATGTGAGAAAAGTAGAGAAGAAATTCCACACCATGAAAGAGAGGAATCCATTAATCACTCTATCCTGATAGTTGCCAAGAAGAAAATTCACCTAAGGCATTCTCTTTTGCAAGCTGAAAGAAAGAATGAGAGCATGAGAGGCAAAAAGAGAAGCAGAACAACTTGAAATACTAATAAAAACACACAAGCAACCTTTAAAATATTATTGGAGAGATGCAAATTTTAAATACTAAAATATTAAAATTGATTGAGGTTGTGAAATAAGTATATTACTTAGTCCTCTGTGCATTAAAATTAATTTTTCATCTTCTTATCTAAGCAGCTTCGTATTGGCTTTTGCTGAGCATTCTTAATATTTCATATGCTTAAGGGAAAAAAGCTGTACTCTGACATCTTAACATCCCTGAAAATGTTTAACTTTATTTCTTTTTCTTCTCCTATGCAAAAGATTTTCAAATCACACATGAGCAGGGGTAAAGAGAAAAAACAGCACAGTTTTGCTGCATTCTGGGCTTTATTTCCCATATGATTGTGTATGCAAGTCCTGGGAGTTCTATTCTTCTCTACGTTATTATTTTTCTCTTCTTTGTTTCCCACTATCTCACTCATGTGGCTTGCATCATGCAGTAGCCCCAGCAATGTTGAGAACATCAATAATTTGATTGTAACTGAACAATAATAAACGATGAAGCAACTTCATCTGAGCTGGAAGATCTGGCCTTAACCTCTCTCTATTTACAGCTCTGGAAGGCTTGTATTCAGGAGAATTTAAATCAGCAGAGACATGCCAGTCCTCATGTAGTGCAGCGCTGACATAAACATAGCTAAACTGCTGCTATTAGGAGATAAGTTCTTATTTTGTAGCCCCACAAACAAAAGGTTTTAGTATATCATCATTGGTGCTAAAAGCAGCATAGGCAAATGGCCCTGGATAAGGCAAACAAGTGCTTAAATCACTACAGCTTGGTCTCTGCCAGGAAATTAAATATGTAAAACCTTCAATATTATGGTCCTTATATTCACATGCTGAGGCTGTACCATGTGATACAGAAGGGTTTTATGCCCTAAGGGCCACTCTCAGTGCTGCAGTTCTTCCAGTGAAACTGTAATTTTGTACCTTTCAGCATAAAGTTATATGCAGATCTGTGTGTCCTCCTGAAATTGTTCTATTCCCAGTGTCCTGATCCTTGACTTGGGACTGGTGTGGATGAATCCTTACAGAGATACAGACAATTACAGCTGGACTCTTAGTCATATGTGCATACTCTTTATTGTAAGTGCTAGAAGTCAAGAAGTCTTGACTTGACTCTCCTGGCATTGAGGAAGAAAAAATTTTGAAATAATATTGCCTACCCCCATCCCAGAGGAGGAAAAACCTCAAACCCAACAACAAAAACAGCCAACCAACCAACCAACTCATCAAGTAACCAAACCAAACTAAACCAAACCAAAAAAGAAAACAATAAAAAAAAGAAAACAATCCCCAACCAACTAAAACAACAAAACAACCAAAATGCACCAAGGCCCCTGAATACTGAATATATACTGAATATTCAACTTTTCCATTAGTCCTTTCATTGGCAGTAATTCCTTCATGGAAGCACCCACTATGCATGAAGCCCAGACTGTCTGGAAGCAGTGGGAGGGTGAACTGAGATTAGGAGAGATCATTTTGATAAACTGAAGTTTGTACAAATAAAGGCTTGGATGCTTCTCACTTGATTTTAAGTGTAGAACTTAGTATTTATGGAATTGAAATGGATATCCTAACCTCCCTCTGTACCTGATGGAGAGAGATTAACCTCTCCAGGTTGTTGGAGCCATAGGCCACTACTTAAAAGAAGGTGAGTCCAACCTCTCTGTCCAGTGACTCTTTTCCGTTGTCATCCAATTACTCCACAAGATTTTCACACATTCCCTCATCCCTCCTGCTGCCTTGTTCCCTACTCCTCACATCAGAATTTTACTATACCCTAGACTATTGCAGGAACTGGTATTTTGCCACATTCTTCCACTTGGCCAACAGTCAACAGTGACAATCTTTTCCTGTGACATTTCACCTGAAGTAATCTATGCCATTTTAGTTAGCCATTTATACTGCAGTTACAGGAGCAGGATTTCTAGGAGGAATGGGGACTCTTCTGACCTGTTTTTAAATATTCCCAGAAGATGACTGGTCACATCTTACTGAAGTTCTTGACAGTTCAAACTCAGATTGCTTTTATACCCTGCTAAAAACCAACACTGTACTAAATTCAGCCCATGCTTAGGTTGAATGCTACCTGAATTTGGTTTTGAAAACCACAGCTGCTGTATATAAAAGGGCTGTCTTTAAATTCAGGGAAAAGCTGGGCATGTATTGTGACATATACCAAAATACTGTGAAATCTATTTTCATATTGCACATGAGATCTCTAAATCAACCCTCACAAGCTAAAAAAAAAAAAATTACAAAAGTTGGGTTTTTTAGCCTAAGCATTAACAGGTTCTTACTCCTCTGTATGGCCTACACACATATGAAGAGGATATGAATGGTTTCTTTCTCCTCCTAAATTGTGTCTCTCAGACTGTGACTCAAGCACAGAACATCATAGCCAGAATCTCTTGATTTTAGCATCTAAGTTGCAGTTAGATTTCTCATGATCTAACAATTGTTTCTAAAAAATTCGTCAATTTTAAGAGATCAGAGATGCAGAAAGGATCTAGATTAAAATCTATTTGCAAACTGGTGTTTAAATAAACAAGCCTCTCATCAACGACTTCAGAACACACTAGGGAGACCAGTCTCATCTATGAATAAACTATAAAACTCAAGACTGGTGGAAAATTCAGGTGTTTTTTTTTCTGTATCCTAGTTCTCTGAGCACTATGAATTCTACAGCCTTCTTCATTCCAGGTTCTGTTTATATTTGTCTGCCTTTTCCTTCATTATTTTTAAGGTACATATTTTGATTAAATTCATTTTTAAGAGCTTATTTTGAAGACATCTATATTCAATCTCTGTTTCTCTGAAGAAGGAAAGAAATTAATGACACAGAATAAACTTATTTTTGTTTTCCTCTGTTTTATGCCTGTCCCAGACAATATTAGATCTCTCTCTTAATGCTGGAAATACTGATGAATTGCTTAAAACTGAAAGGGTTTGTGAAACTGTGTGAGTTGTTTAGATGGTCTCCATCTAAACCCAAGGAAGTCCTGAAAATGCAGAATGAAATGTAGAAGGTATAGATGCTATAGTGAGCACATCATACAAACAAACATACCAGCCACAATATGCCTCAACCTATGGTTACTTGATGGGTAAACTCATTTTTCCCCAGAGTCTTCCTGGGCTACATTGATTCTATCACTTTCAATATCTCTTCCTTGGTTACAGGCGACTCAAGAGACTTCTCTCTAAGTTGCCTAGCTTTGTCAATTCCTATTTATCTAGGTATTCTTTTACCTTTTTCCTGGACAGCAATGGTTTGTGATCAATAGTAAGCCTCATGAAAGACCCAGAAACTATTGCTAACCCTTCTGCCTTGTGTTACCAATGTCCCCCTTGGGTCCAGAGAGGAGAGCTATCAAACAGCTTGACTAGTTGGCAGGTACCATCTATACCCACCAATTACCTGGCATTCTCATTTCCCTCCTAGCAGTGGCTTTATTCAGAGTATAGCTCCTTTTGTTTTGTTTCTTCCCACAACTTGTCCCCTTTTATGCATCAGAGAAAATTGAAAAGCCTCTCTTAGCATCTGGGGAACAGAACAGTAGCAATTTAACCATTGGAGATTACCATGTTTTTCATTCCCTCAGAAATTCATATATGAACTCTGTCTGCTGCACACATTTGGTTTCAAAACTATTTTGTTTTTTTTTTCCTTTTACACTTTAGTACTCAAAACTCCTATGAAGGATCAACAGATAAAGTATCCCTTGAATTCAGTCAAAGTTTAGAATTGCTATGGCTAGCAGATCTTTTCATTAGCCAGGTTTATGTTCAATCCTCCAGTGCATTCAGTCATTCCAAAAGTTCCGATTTTGGATGAGATGTGATAAGGCAGTAAAATACATTTAAAAACAAACAAACAAACAAACAAAACCCCTCCTTGTGGTATACACTAACATTCAAGCATACAAATCATTCTGCAAAATTTGGTGCTCCAGAAGATATATGGAATCACAGACCATAGAACAGGCTGAGGTGGAAGGGATGTACTAGGGTCATTGAGTCCAGCTCCTGGCCCTACACAGGACACCCTAAGAGTCACACCATGTCCCTGACTGCGTTGTCCAAACTCTCCTTGAGCTCTGCCAGTGCTGTGACCACTGTCCTGGGGAGCCTGTTCCAGTGTTCCAGTGCCCAGCCACCCACCCTCTGGGTGAAGAACCTTTTTCCAAAATTCAGTCCAGACCTCTCCTGACACAGCTTGGTGCCATCCCCTCAGATCCTGTCACTGGACCCTGCAGAGCAGAGATCAGTGCCTACCCGTCCTCTGCCTCTCACAAGGAAGTTGTAACTGCACTGAGGTCTCCCCTCAGTCTCCTTTTCTCCAGGCTGAACAGGCCAAGTGCCCTCAGCCATTCCTCACACAGCTTCTCTGCCAGACTGTTCATCATCCTCATGTCCCTCATTTGGACTGTCTCCAATAGCTTTATATGCTTCCTGTACTATGTCACCCAAAACTGCCCCCAGGATGGCTGAACAGGCCAAGTGCCCTCAGCCATTCCTCACACAGCTTCTCTGCCAGACTGTTCACCATCCTCATGTCCCTCATTTGGACCGTCTCCAATAGCTTTATAGGTGTTTAGATGTCACCCAAAACTGCCCCCAGGACTTGAGGTGAGGCCGTTCCAGTGAAAGGCAGAGATGAACAATAAAAACTTACACTTTTGAAACCCGTGTTATTCAGTTGCTATTTTGTCATAAGTAAATGGTTTACTCTAGTTGATAACACCAGCACATCAGGTCACATTTCTATATTATGGCTAAAAATTGAGCTAAAAATCTAAGTTTGGAGGAAAACAAAAATAAAACAAAACAACAAAACATTTTGAGCTCTTTTTTTCCCTGGCAGAAGAAAAACTGAAGTGTGTTTCTTCAGATCAAGACTTCATAAAATTGTAATGAAAAATTTTTGGAAAAGGAAGTCTAACCTGAACTCCAGTGAGATACCCAACACCATAGAACATCATGTTCTGTATATAAACTTGAAGAAGTTGGGCTGATAGCTGCTCAGGGACAATCTCAGTCAGTGGATAGTGAGTAATTACTTGTCTTTCTTCAGTTTTATTTATCTTCTTCTATATTTGTTATTATTAAAATTATTATTATTATCATCATTATATTTTACTTTGTTTCAATTATTAAACTGTTCTTATATAAACTCATGAGTTTTACTCTTTCTGATTTCTCTTCTCACCAGGGAGCAGATAGTAGAGTAAGCAAGAGACTGAATGATACTTGTCATTGGGTTAAATCATAAAAATAGCACGGCTGAAATTTAGAACAGTGAACTTCCATTTGTAGTATGCAGCTTTTCATGAAAGTGATATCATGGGTCTTCAATTTTCTCATTCAGTTTTCTTTACTCTTGACCTGGTAAACTGTTTCTAAATTAAAGTTCTGAGTATCACCTGCAGTTTGCAGATAAAGCTACCAAGTTCAGCCCATGGTTATTCAGAAAACAGAAGTTAGATACATTCTGGAAATTTGTATTAACTTCAAGTATTTTTATGTATCTGCAAATTTTGGAAAAAAAGGTAAAAACTCTTGAGAATTTCTGGCCAAACATTTTTGAGCAGAAGAATAGATAGGAAAAAATACATCAGTCTCTGGGACAGCACTGAGTAAAACAACTGGTAAATTATTGAAGGCTTCAGAAACTCATGTAGTATGGTAAAGTTTATTTTTTAAATCTTTCACTGAATTTAGAAAATGTTCTAGTGATCATGCCACGTTGTTGCTTCTGTTTCAACTGGACTAACTCATTAGTCACTTTGCAGACATGTGATTACACCCCTTACAGAACAGCTGAAAATTAGGAATCGATTTTCAAGTTGAATGTTTATTCTCATTCTGTTAGTTATACTATTAACTAAGGTTAAAATTATAAACTAAGTGAGTATCATTTCTTGCTTTAGGAGTTACAAGTGTAGCATATGAATCTGGTATCTAGATATGATTATTTCATTCCACCATTTCTAGCAAAAGCCAGAGCACAAATATGTTGATAATTTATTTCTGTTAGTTCCAAAATGGAAGAAATAGTAATTCAGCTGTGACTTCAGTCTGCTGGGAAAAGACCACTTAATACCTTGCAGGGTCACTCTCAAAATTTCTCAAAAAGGGGATGAAGCCAAGGAAGTTGATTTTCTTTATTCCCTCTCACTTTTGTTGCTCTGCAGTTGACTCCTGAGGACTCTGAACATGAAACAATCTTATAGTTTCGAATTGACTAGATTCTTTTTATCCCCCCCTCAAATTTCACTCAAGACTCAAAACCTAAATATATTCTTCCTCCTGAAACAAACAAACAAAAAGCAACAACGACAAAAAGTCATTAAGAGAATGAGGAATTATATGCTCAACATTTGACACTATCTTCACTGGCTGAACTGTTTATATGCATTGAGGCTTCTGGTAGTCTGAACTTTTGTGATAGAATCATAAAATCATGGAATCCAAGGCTGGAAATGACCTCCAGAATCATCAAGTCCACAGACCATGACCTTCTTCAACTAAACTATACCACTGAGTGCTATGACCAGCATTTCTTCAGCAAGTTCAGGGATGGTGTCTCCATCACTTTCATGGGCAGCCCATTCCAATGCTTGACCACCCTTTCACTGAAAAAATTCTTCCAGATGTCCAACCTGAGTGTCCCCTTGTGCAGAATAAGTTTATGTCCTCTTGCCTTATCTCTGGTTATTCCTTCAGATAGTTGAAAAGAGTGATTTGCTGCTTCTAAGCCCCCTTTTTCCTAGGATGAACAATCCCAGCTTCCTCAGCCACACTCCACATGATGATGATGTAGGTCCTGGTTTTGGTACATGTCACATTAAGTGTGGTTCCAAATGAAGGGTTCTTGCCTTTCCCCTAATGAAGTTAAGGTGGATCTGATCCAGACATTCCCTGCTGACTTTTGAAGATTTGCATTGCTGATGTGATGTTTAGACAACAAATTATGTCTCCAGATTCAGAAAGCAAAAGATCCACCCTGAGGACCCTATCAGACTTTACACAGGTTCTAAATATCAGAATGGAAGTAAATCAGAATGAAGTAAATCGTAATCTTGTGTTGGTGGGGCAGCTAAGTGTAGCAAACAATGCTGCCTAAGCCCATGAAACTCAAACCAACTATTTAAAAGAAGGAAAGACAGTTATTGGTCTTTTAGGACCCCAGTAGAAGCTATACACTAATGCATACCTGAGGTACACCTGAGACATTCTTTAGAGAGATATGCAAGTGCATGAAAAAAATCAGTGGTAACCAGTTTGGAAAAGGGTTGACAATGTGACACAAGATTATGGTTTGTAGGAAAAGTTGGGGTTTTTTTGCTTTTCTGGCTGAAGTATGTCTATTTGTCTTTTGTGATTTGATCTAAATTTATTGTGATAGCTGGAAGTGAAGATAACAGAAAAATATTTTTCCTAATTTGTTGACTAATGAAAAACACAATTCAGTATAAAGACAGTTCATTATAATCTTGGATGAACCAGGATTGTCACTCTTTCTCTTCCTTTTTTATGAGTTCCAGTTTAAATTTCAGAAACAAGGGGAACAACTGGAAGGGGGTTTGCATTAATCTCTTTTAGAGCAACTCTTGACAGAACAAGAGGATGCAACCTCAAGCTGCACCAGGGGAGGTTCAGATTGGACATCAGGAATAATTTCTTTACTGAAAGGTTGGTCAGGGATTGGAATGGGCTGTCCAGGGAAGTAGTGGCGTCACCACCCATGAAGTTGTTCAAGAAATGACTGGATGTGGCACTCAGTGCTATGGCTTGACTGACAAAGTGATCAGTCACAGGCTGGACTCTGGAAGATCCTGGAGGTCCTTTCCAACCTAAATGACTCTGTCATTCTATTATTCCATGGCACATTGCTCTGTTTTATCCAACTGTCTAACATATAACTGAGGTGCCCTAGTGCCTTTATGAACCAGGGCCACAATTGAGTACTGAGTATTGAAGAACTTGTGCTGCAGAATACAGAGTCCTGAGTTCTGGCGCAGCTGTTTGCAAGGATTTCTACAGCAACCCCAAATTTGTTACACCATTTCTAAAATTTAAGGATTGCATCTGGAAAAGCATGCTCAAGGAACTTATCTAGGGCATCATCCTCTTAAAAGTTAACTTTACTGTGTCCAATGAATGAAATACTGAACAGCAGGCATATTATTTTTAAAAGGGATATAAAACAATAGCGAAGCACTGCCTGATTATATTACAGCATCTATCTTCTCATGTATCAGCAAAAACTAGCACTGAAGTATACCTAATTATCATATTTACAGTGGTACAGGTAGTAAAACAGTTATGTTTTGCATTGCTCAGGATGTTCAGGTCTGAAATAGATAAACTATGTGGGAGATTAGTAATAGGTAATTATTCTCTACTTACATATTCAGCTTCATATTTCTAAATTAAGGTAAGTGGAAAAAGCTTATAAAATATTCAGGGCTCTTTTATCTTTCCTCCTCCCTCTTATTAGAAACTGTGCATGAATTTGCATAGAATAAACTGAGCCCATAAATCATAGCAGAAACTGCAAGAATGCTCTTTGTAAGTTATAATTTAAGGTTAACTGTAGCACATTTTGCTTACTGTATTATTAATGACTTTAGTTCACTCATGACAAGACTACATATTAAAAATTGTTGGTAGACAAAACTCCAGTTCATAATCAATTTGCTTCTTAACCTTAGAAAGCCACTCACCATGTTTTCATACTTCCAAAGAAGAAACCATCAGGAACAAAATCTATCAAGCAATATGTTATATTTCCCCTGTTTTTCAGTAGTCCTGATGACTTCTGGTCAAGAAGTTTAGGTGCAGAGCCTCACAAGGAGCTTGAACTGTATGCCCATGACATGGCAGGTTGGAAATAACCCACTGTCTCTTGTGGTCTGGAACTTATGGCTATGCCCAAAAGGAAAATTCCAGCAGAAACACCTGGAGAACTTCAGATCAGGGTGTTTAATGTGCTACTTCTGTTTGTCATCCTGATCTAATTGAAGCGGCATTAACCAGATATTGTCAGGACCACATCCATTTACATTATAGATATTCTCACTCAAACTTCTCTTCTGCCTGCTAGGGGAAACCACTGCTACCTAGACAAAATAATTAAATATTCGCTGCTGTCTTACCACAAAATGTCATGCTGAAATCTAGGAACTGTTGGGTTCAACACTTCTTGTACTTGAACGTTATTGATGATTGTCAGATACTTACAAGTCTTGGACCACCACCAACACATGCATTTGAGTCTGAAGCCCACATAACAGCCCATTTTTTTCTTTCTTACATTGTGGAACCATGTTAAAGGAATTCTGTAACATTAATTTCTTAGTTTATGTTCTTCTTAGCTTTTATCAGCTGGTTACTTGGCTTACAACTGATTACTCTAAAAATACTGTATTAGACTTTCAGGTAATCAAAGAAGTAGTTTCTAATGAGCACGTCCATGGTTTTACAAGATCCACAATGAAATAGCAGACTACAAGTGGACTAAAATATAAAATCTAATGAATACAAAAAATAGTTTCATATCTATATAATCATGATATTCTTATATAGGACATAAGAACTTACATGAATGTTCAGTTCAAAGGATTTTTGACATAGCATAATTTGTGTCACATTTTTGTAGGGTTTATTATTGTTTTTATTTTATTATGTTACTGCCATTTAGTTGTTATTTACTATGTCTTGCTAAATAAACCATTTACTGACTTAATAAAATAGCCTAACCAGGCTTTTAGCAATTAAATGATTTTTCCTTGATACCATCCAAAACAAGGGCTTCCTGACATCAAAAAAAATGCTATTCTTGTACTTTTAAATTTATAGGAACTATCCACTTTATTAGATAAACCTGAAAGCAAAGGTAAATGCCATTTTTCCTTTGAAGAGAGGTTTAATATCAAATTAATATTAACACTTTATGTCCTAGAAATCAAATAGTCTTTTTGTTGCATTTGCTTTAAATATAATATCAGAGGGCTGTCTTGGGGAAATGCACATTCTAATAATGATTTACTTGATATTTATCATACCATTTTTTGGTACAGTCCTAAAAATAAGAATGAGTGTTTAAAGTTTCTCCCATTCTTTTTACTCTCTTTTTCTTCTTTTAGGTAAAGAACAATTACCATTCAGATGAAATTTCTTTGTTAAGTACATTTTTGAAAAAAAAAAGTTTCAAATATTGCATTTCAATGTTGTCAAACATCGTATAAGAAAATTGCTTTTATAAGAACTTTTGTATACGAAATTGCTTTTATTCAAAATCAGATGAAATATTGCAGAAAAGTACTGAAGGTCAAGACAAAACATTAATGTGTAAATTGATAGACAAAAGACCTTTTTGTCTACATATTTTAAAATAGGAAAAGACCTCTCAAAAGGCTGACTTCTTAACATTACTCAAGACAGGAAATATTTCAATATTTTTTCAATTTTCATTTTTACATAACACAAAAAAATGTTGATCATCTATTATTTTTCCAGAGTAATCCTTCCTTCCAAAAATTGGTCTGTATAATTTGGTTGGTTGAGTTTCTCTATGGTGTTAGTCATATATTCTCACAAAATCTCTGTATTTTTGTGATATAAAAAAGCAAAGTAACTTAATTATACGTCAGTTCTTTTCAAAATTTATAGTCCTTTAAAGCAAGCATAAGATTTTAGCTCATATACTGCAGTTTCAAGGAAATAAATAAATAAGTGAAAGCTTTCATCAATTACACAGAAAAACCTAATATAACCTCCCACTAAAATAAAAATCATCACCGACCTGCAGACAAGTTGTTTAATGTTTGTAACACAGAAACCGGACATCAAAGAATCAATTACATTACAAGCAGATTGGAAATTGCAATATCTTTAATGTCTGCATTCAGAAGCAAAAAAAAAAATGGTCTCGTGAGTAAGATAAGTGTCCTTCATACTATAAAAAATTGAGTTGCAAAACTTTGTTGGTTTTTTTTAGCTGCCTTTTTGTCCAGAAAACAGATTTATTTTACAGGCGTGTGCTTGGTTTGCTTAACAAGACAACATATTTCTATACCTTTTTTTAACACTGAAAGTGTGATGAAAGGTGAAATTCAAAAGCATCCTGATAGTAAATGATTACTCTTCAAAGTGGTAAATTTTACTTGTTTCTGATTAGCCCTCATTGTACCTTGCATTAATGGTAACCTCTTCTGCAGTCCATGCTCTATAAAGTCAAGATAGATAAATAATCATTCACAGTACTAATTGGAATGGGATATTTTTAAAATATTCCAGCTCTAATAGACAGGCAAACAGGGTGCATCTCAGCACATTAACCCCAGGATGTGGTATGTTGTTTAGAGGGAGATGCTGGCCTTTGAGGTAGAATTTGAACAAAATTAACATAAAATAAGGCAAACTGCATTCTTTCATGCAAGCTGTAACCCATTCCTAAAGAGTAAACTGATATAGGATTTCATTTATGATGGAATATGTGCATAAGAGTAATGTTGATCTATGTCTAATAAAAACACAAAAGGGTAGAAATTTGGTTTTCAGACCTATTTGTTGAATTGCTCCATAAACTAAACTCCTTGCATCTGTTGCAAGATGGCAAGATTATTAAAGAAGAAATGTATTGCTAAAGCTTTCTTAGAACTGTGAATAATGAAAAATTTCCTCCTTTTTTTCCCCTTTCCTGCCCTTAGAAAAATTCCCACCTTGGTCAAAAAATTCAGTATTTTTATTAGGAATCTAAAGTAGTTATATAGTGCAGTTTTCTATGATCTTGCACCTCTTTCAAATACAAATATTTGTTTAAGATATTTTTACTGAAAAATGTTGATAAGATGATAATGAAAAACACTTTCTAACATGCGAATAATATTTTGAAACAGGTCTGTTCCGTACTTCATTTCTCTCTAGTCCACACTCACGTCACTATGATTAATTGTGCGATAATAATGCGCAATAATATAAGCACAAATCACACAGTGAATAATAAAGATGCTGTATTATTGAATAGTTCAGCTGAACACTTACAGTCTGGAGAAGAAGAAAGAGACATATTCTCTTTTCTTTAATAAAGTGTTCAATGATTGAGGTTCTGGGCTCAAACCTAGGTAGACAGACATGCAGAATGAGCTGACAGAGCTTCAGCAGTCCAAAAAGGCCACACTGTTTTATTCTTGCATTAATAATTGATCCACAAGTGGACCTGTGAGTTAATAAGCTGAGGAAACTTTGGAACTAGGCATAGCTAAAACGCTTAGTTAATATAAGAAATATTTCAACCTTTCCTCCAGCACTGAATGCAGCTTGCAATCAATCTTTTGCTTCTGAGGTGTGTCTTCCCACTACTTTCACGAATATGAGCTTCTGAAGGTTTACTAGGGAAAAAAACTCTATTTTACTAGGAAAAAAAAAAAAAAAAGAAAGCCTGAAATGTGGTAAGTTGTCAGGAATTTTACCAGAATGAATGACACATTGCCATTCCACTTTTTGGAAAGTCCATGGCAGAACACCAGTAGACTGCATGCATACCAGCAGTTTCCCTATATATGGGGAATATTTATTAAATCTATATTTCATGTACATACACTCTCCTCCTTGTTTGTCAAAGTGGATTTACGGGTGATGGTTTATTCAGTCTGGAGAATTTAGTCTTTGGAGAGGAAAATGGGTTGAAAAACATCTTTAGCATTACAAGAAAATATAAATTTAGGACCCTCAGAGCAATTGCAGTGGTATATATCCTGCCTTTGGTCTCCTTTTCTCATGTGAATTTACTGTAGCCCATTACGTGACAGTTGTAGCAACTAAATTACAGTAGCTCTCCATTAAATAACAAAGATATGATTGGTAGTGTACTTTACATTCTCAAGGCAGTTTTCTAACCCCCTAAGTGGATAATTGTCAGTTATTGCTTTTAAACTGTGAGCCTTGCATGGCTTATTAAAAGTTTCTGAGATCCAAAGCCTTACGAAGCTAATAGCAATATATACAGGAGGGGTGTGTGCATCACTCTGCTATAGGGAGGAACAAAATAAAGGAAAGGCTGGCAACATGTGCCAGGCTTTTGATGGACTTGTACATGTGCCTTCTCCCTCAAGAGCCTTAGACTTCAGATATCTGTTGAAGGATCAGAATTTTACCTGGAAAATCTTGTTGATATTATTCCTCTCTTTCCTCACTAGATTTCTCCAAAAGTTTGACCAATAAGCAAGAAACATTTGTCTATTCTTAAGTGGCATGTTTGAATTGAACATATATATAATTGATTGCAACATAAGAGACCTGAACATGGAAACAAGGAGGACAATTTATCAGATAAGTTCATCCTGAGAAGGTAAAATATCAGTGATATGTCCACAAATATAATTATAAACAGAAATTGGTGAAATACAGGAACACGTGATGCTGCAGACGGATTCCAGGCTATTCACTAGTTTTGACTATATAGGCCACTCTGGGATCTTCAAATCCATTGACTGAATGATTATTTTTCAGAAATCATAAAGAAGTTCCTAAATTTTTCTTTTTCTTTCTTTAAGATATTAAATAAAATATATACATTTTCTGTTTCCTCCCTCCCTTCCTTTTTTTCCCTTTCTTTGTTACATGTTACTATTTCTGTGCTAGAAACAATTCACTTTGCAATCCCATTTTTTGGTCTCTTTACTGTCTTTGGAATTTATTTTTTTTTTACTGGCAGGCGTCTTAACTATTGAAACTCTTTTCCAAACCACAAGAACTGAGCTGCTGCTGTTGTAGGTGTTAGCCTTTTTGGGGCTTCAGCAAAATCAGAAGGAAGTGACTTGCTGATATAAAGTTGTCAACTTAGATTGAAGGAGATTCATGTGGATTATTTATGTCATGGCCACTCTAAGCTATTCCTCTGTGAATCACAAAATCCCAGAATGGGTCAGGTTGAGAAGCACCACACTGGGTCACCTGGTCCCACTTCTTTGTTTAAGCAGGGTCATCCCAGAGCATGTGGCACAGGGAGGGAGACTCCACACCCTCTCTGGACAATTTGTTCAAATGAATGGAACAATAAATAAGTTTTTTCTCATGCTCAGATGTAACTTCTTGTATATCAATTTCTGCTGTTCCCTCTTGTCCTGTTGCTGGGCCACACTGAGCTGGGTCTGGCCCATCCTCAAACCCCTTCCTGTAGACCCTGGAAGACATGGATGAGGTTCCCTCTCAGTCATCTCGTCTGTAGGTCTGAACAGCCCTAGTTCCTTCAGTCTTTCCTCCTAAGAGAGATGCTCCAGTCCCTTCATTACCTTTTATTATCACTTTTCTTTTTTTTTGTGAGAAACATTTTTTATGCATCATATAAATAATAATTAATCAAATACAAGAAATTATCACCCCCTGCTGTTACACAAAAATATGTAGAACTCATTTACTGCTCAGTTGTGGCCAGAAATTGCACCAGGGACACATGCAAAATCATAAAATTATAGAATCATGGTGCTTAGAGTTTACCTGAGCAGTTCAGCTCAATGCAAACCCAGTTAAAACAGAGGAGCTGTTTGTCAAAGTTTTACATATCTCTAAGGACATAGCTTAGTGAACTTTTCTTTCTGGTAGGTGTGGGGTTTGAACTTATCCTTACATCTACTGAGAATTCCCTATGCTCCAGCTTCTCTCCATTGCCTTTCCACCTTCCCATGTGCACCTCCAAGAACAATATGTCTTCATTTTCTTTACAGCCTCCCACCATGCAGTTGTAGATGATCATGTCTACAGATCTCCCTTTAACTTTCTCTTAAGTCTGAGAAAGGACAGGTCTACAAGACTTCCATCCTTATAGGTAACCTATTATCAGTAAAATTGGAATAGACATAATAGGAGGGAGTCAGCAAGAGAGGCAGAAGAAAGGCTGTTGTGGTTTGTTTTTTTTTTTAATCCAAGTTTCTTCCATCTAAAATAGTCCTAAAAAAGAAGTGACAAAGCATAGCATTTGGGTTGCAGAGTTTTAATCAATACTTGACTGCACAGGAATGTGACAAGGGGAAAATGCAATTATTTTGAGTACTATATAACAAATTTGAACAGTATGACTGCTTTCACTATTGCAGTATCCTCTGTACCAGAAATTTTTATTCAATAGAACTGTTTTGGCATGGTGAGATCATATAATGTTAGACATGGATCAAGAAACAGCGACTTCAGAATACCGAGTTTCAGAAACTACATTTTACAGACTTGCACAGAACATGCTCCATTTCAGGAAAACAGCAGGCCTACTGAATTGACAGAGAATTCATTTCTCTCTGAAAATTACTATATTATCTCTTAAAAGTCCAGACTTTGTCAGTGTTTCTTTGGCAAATCTTCTAGAGAAATATATTTTTGTATATAGGTATTTTAAAAGTTATTTGTCTGACAGCTGAAAGAACATAAGACAGGATAAAAAGAGGATGCAAATATTATCATGTAGGCAACCAGAAAATAATGATTCAGTATTTCACACAATGTAAAAATGAACCAATGAAATAATTATGAAGCCAACCGAAAGCAATATTTAAAAGCATGTCATTCTGTTATGAAATTCACTGCCATATTATGAGGTGGTAGCTAAAGCCAAAAATATATACAAAAATTTGTGAAGTCATTACTGTCTGTTAATTCAGTCTTCTTGGAAGGTTTGTCAGAAGAATGCTAGAAACTGAAATGCTATAACAGGGAAATATTAGTTCTGTACTTTCCCTGTCTTTAACACTCTTTTTTTTTTTTTTTTTTTGTACCTTTTTTTTTTTTTTTTTTTTTTTTTTCTGATCATTGTCAGAGACCCGATACCATGTGAGAAGGGCCCTCAACTTCATGCAGGATGACAACTTTCCCTGTCTTTAACACTCTTTTTTTTTTTTTTTTGCTGCCTTTTTTTTTTTTTTTTTTTTTTTTTTTGCTGATCATTGTCAGAGACCTGATACCATGCAAGAAGGGCCCTCAACTTCATGCAGGACGACAATTGTTCCATAATAATAGCTATAATATGACTAATTGAAAGCCTGCCACCTCTGGAATTTGCTAGGACAATGTTGCAGTGTGGCTTGCAGTCTGTGACCATGCAGGCCATTTGTTGTCATGCACACTCCCCAGGATGGATGATGAGGCATGGTGATAAACTGCAGTGCACACTGGCAGGAAACACCACACCACAGGAGCATTCTACTGACAACCACTTACAGACTGGGACAGGCGTGTGCCGTACTCTCTCCCAGCCATCATGACATCAAGGGAATTATTCTCTATAACATCCTTAGATAACAGTGAAAAGCATTAAAAATATTCTGTGATGGGGGATCTGTATTTAGATTAAGACAGGGAGAAAAGGGCAGGGGGAGAGTGGGGGAAATGCAGAGTGCACGTTATAGTGACATCAGAAAACCAGGACTTACTTCTTTTACTCATTTAATTCACACAGCTTGGTGTGTATTTATCTCACTAATATGCATGTATAAAGCACTTACATGCATAAAGCCCTGAGAAGTCTGATGAAAACAGGCAGAAAACTCTGGAAAGTCAAATTTTTGAGAGAACATGGTGCTGCTAACATGCTCTAACCCAGGTCACAGCCTCAATCTCCATACAAGCCACCTTAAAGTTGGACTTAATGATCATTGTGGGCCCCTTACAATTCAGAATATTCTGTGAAATCTGTGAAGTTTCTATCCCTGCTAGCCACAAAAAAAAGTAGCCTCAGTTCTCTTCACAGTAGGCAAGATCAAAATAAGTACTACTTGGATTTGAATGCTGTAGGTTTCCTATCTAAAATGTGGATTTTAAAAAAGAAAATTAACCTTGCCAAGCATCATTACATGACAGAGTTACCAAGAAACTCTCCAGAGTCCAACATTCATGATTTATGAATCTATCTGAGTTCAGACACCTGGAAAATAAAAAGCATCGTGGTTAGGTCTTGTACAGTTTGCTAGTACATTAGTTATAATATTGTTGTCATTGAGAACCACATATGTAGTTATGCAGTGGAAATAATACTTATTTCTACCAGAAAATTTAATTCAGATCCTATATATTGGTAAAATCTTGTGAATCATACAAAGAAAAAGGTGGGACAAAATTCCAGCATAACTCTTTGGCTAAGGTGGTTTACCTTTAAATATATGTAGTTTAATTTGATAGCAAACCAAAAGTCTACCAAATTCAGAACACGAGCTATTTTCTATTCACTTTTATTTCTCATATAGTCATTATCACAGATGTATCTAAGAACCTTCCAGTAAAAACCATTGAATAGATTTTGTCAACTTAAGTTTCTCATTTTAATGTGTATAAAATTTATAGTAAATTATATTCTGTGCATTGGTGGTGTCATTCCCAGGTACATAATGCTGTCATTTATAATATATTTAAGAGAGAGAAGAATTTTAACTTCTGGAAGAGGGTGGAGATTTTTAAGCAAAAATATATATAAATAAAAGTTATCCATAAGTACGGGGAATAGTTCAGACTTTTGCATGTCTGAAGGATCTAGCAGGAATACTGAACTACTGTCTAGCCTTACATGACTGTCTGCCAAAGGGGACTTTCCTTGGACACTTCTCTCTTCAAAGTACTTGGTTCTGATACCTACATGTGTTCTAACCTTCAGTCATCAGAATAGCTGCATTTCAAACAGTGACCACAATGAACTCCAGCAGAGAAAAAATTCTCAAGTCAGCTTTTACAAACCACTTTGGTACTTTAACTTTTGTGAGAGATCAAAATGGAGAATGAAAACAATGTACTATGAAAAAGAAATGTTTACTTTTTTTTCACATAAAGTAAAATAAGAATAAAAATACTTGCAATAAGAATATGTCCAGAAGTCAGATCTGGATATCATTTGAAACAATTAATTGTTTCAACTTTTCAATCCATTTACATTTGGAGTAATTCATTCTATTATCTCTCCTGTGAAAATATATCACAGGAAAATGATTGTGATGCAGATGAACCTCACTGAAATTCTTCATTTTGTTTAGGTTTATATTTTAAGTTTCATATTGATTGATTTTGTACCCATCTTCACTTTCCCTATAGCTTTTCAACCATTCTCTATGGTGATGCTTGCAGTGTTTCCTGAGGAGTTCAGACTGAAACACTTGCTGACAAAGAAATATTGCCCTTGATTTCTCTGGTGGAGAAGGGTTTGTGCAAATCTAAATAAGTACCCTTTTTTGCTATGCAGAAATTTCAGAAATTGCATGAGATGTAAATTTGGAAATGTTACTCATTTGCAGACTAGCACCTGCTGTGTTTTCAATATACAGGTCATGAGTTGCAGCAAACCCCACAGAATTACTGAGTACTCAAGCTTTTGAATCTCATCAGAGCATACAAGCACATAAGTGATCATTGTTGCTTTAAAGAGTTGTTCACAAAACATTGCAAAGATGACACACATTTTTGAAAAAGCAGCAGTTTTGTTGATTATCCATCATTTGCATCACAATCATGGACAAATTTCACACCTCCATTCATCATTGACTTTCAGTTTAATATTTTGCACCAGTTATTTAAGTTCTGGGAACATTATCTGGGAAATGAATTTGACCTATGAGCAATGGTTGTAAAGAAAGGAAAAACAGAGTTGATGACAGCAGTCATGATTTTCTGAAACAATTTTCAACCTTATATTTGTGGAAACCAATAGGAGCTGTGACTGCTCATAGTATGTTAAACTGTGTTCAAGTAAAATTTATGTTCAGAGGACTCACAGTTCTTTTGAGATTGTGTGCTTCAGACCTCCTTGTGTGCTCAGCTTGCAGATGCTCTGAGCTTATTTCAGCCCTAACAAAAGAACCCTGGAACTTGTGCTCATGCTACAGCAGCTTACACTTTTAGCTTGACTATATCTAGTTCAAGCCTTAAATGTCAGCCAAGATGGCAGCTATTACGTAAGTGGGGATTGAAACAAAGACCTTTTAGAATCAGAAGCATAGTCTTTGCAATGCTGAATAAATCAAGCTTTTTGGAGAACCTTGAATGTAGTAATTATACAGTGATCCATGTAATTATTTGGCAACATGCTAGAGGGGAAAAGTACATTCCCAATTGCATGTTTGTCCCTTTATAACAAGGTAAAGATGAAACTTCAGGAAAAATTCTCTACTCTTTTCCTTTTCTTCATTACCACTGTAGTTTTTATGATTGACCTTGGATATATCTCCCGATTTTTTCTACAAATTATCCCTAGAGAATTCTTAGTAATTTCATATAATACCCTTCCTTTCCAATATGGAAAATTTTTGCTATGTATTTTCTATTCCAAATGTCGTCATCTAGCATTCAATGAATTTACTTATGAAAAATGACTCAGACATATTTTCTAGTGTTAGAAATATAGCATTAAATTAATGGAAGCTTGCACTGTGATAAGTCTCTTGCACAAAAGAGATCAGTTCTCAATAGAACAGGGCTCTAGATGAGATGATCCATTTAAGCTAGGTGTTAACAGAGCAACATGAGCCTATGCAGACTTATTAATTTCCAATCAAATTACAAATCTCAGCCTCAGTTTGTAACAAGGTTCAATTAATTGATTTATTTTCTGTATGTGTGCACTTCTAACCTGGTTCTCCATATATTTAGGACAGGAAGTGTTGGGCTGAATGAGTCATTCAGTTTTCTTTCGGATGTAATTTTTTTTTAAATTATTTCTTATAGTCTCTATCACAGAGAGAGATTTCGGGTACCACCACAATCCACATATGTGGGGCTTTTTCACCTGCATAATATTATGTTTAGATTAACTCTAATTTCTTAAACATCCTGAATAATTCCAAAAGGCCTCTCTCATAATCTATTCTCATAGTTCCATTGCATCAAGAGCTCCTGAGTTTTCACAGCAAAATGGAAAAAGAGACTTAAGAAACCCAGTTATTCACACAGGTTTTCCAGCTTGATCTAAGTTCTCTGTAGTTTCCTCTTCATTGCTAGGAAAAGTCATGAGTCATAAACAGAGAGGAATGTTTACTCAGTCCTAATCATGAGTGTGGGTCAATGACTAAGGTCCCCAAATAAATCAGTAGTGCTGGAATAGCCAAGCACCCCCTTGTGGGCCACAGATACTTCGGGACAGTGAAAGTAAGGATGAAGGAGCTTTTCTTGGCTTTCCAGCATGAAAAATCAAATGCAATTTGTCCAGATTAGTGGGCTTAGTCTCTTTCTGATTATCAGGTGCCACAAATATGTGACCCATGCCTATGCCTCTGATTTTTAATAAACCCATTTTCTGGGTCCAATAGTTCAGCAATTTGTACAGAAAATTAGATGTAATTTGCCCTGAATGCCACTGGTTTCTCAGCTAGTTCAAAAAAATGCCAGGCAGTTCAGCAAATAGCTACAACATCTCTGCAACAGAAAAGGCTGGGGACCAGGTTTCCTTGATGAAGCTTTCTGTTGTCTGTTTCAAATCCAGGCTCTCCAATGCTTTCAATTTCTATAACCTGTATATCCTCTCCAGTCTTCCTCCACCTGCCTTTTCTGAGTCCTATTACTTCCTGCTCTTCCTTAGAAATGTTCAGTACAAAGGGTCTGATGTAATGACAAATGAGCTTGTTTTTCTCATCAAAATCAAAGATGTTGGTGCAGACTTTCCCACAAGTGCTACCATGAAGGGCTACATCTGCTCTCTCAGACCTGTGCCTACCCTTCTCTGCCTCTGTCCTAGCACTTGCAGAGGTACCAATGATAATAGGATATTTGTGACATTTAGTGATCTGTTCTGAAAGCCTAATAAAGAGATTGAAGAGAGATGGAAGTAGTGGGGTGGTTTTTTTTCCTTTTTTTTTTTTTTTTTTTTTTTTTTTTTTTTTTTTTTTTTTTTTTTTTTTTTTTTTTTTTTTTTTGTTTTCTTTATATATATTTTTTTTTCCTGTTCATCATTTGGCAGTGCCCTCCTGCTCCTTGATGCCCAGTGATGGACACAGATTGCTGCTGCCTGTTCCAGTTAGCTCGAATAGCCAGTAGGAGCCTTTGGGGCTCTTAAACAAGGCTCCCTCTAGGCTGCTCTCAGCCACATCCCTAAATAAAGTTAAATAAAATTTTGAAATATTATATTGAAAATTTTCTCTTAGGAATGCCAAGTCCATACAGGAAACTTGTGATCCTTTTTCTCCCACTCGTCTATATTTTTTTTATTTCCTTTTTCTTCCTCCTCACTCACAAACTCCTTTCTACACCCTCAGCCCTATTTTCTTTCCTTTCTGATTATCTTCTTCCTTTGCCATCTGCTCCTGACTTTCATTTTTTTGGTTTCCCCTTTCTCTGGCAATACTAATATCTCTCCACCCAGTCCAAGAGCACTGTTGTGCAAAATGGGTTTTGTTTCTCTGGACAGTGTTGTACCAGCTTTTTGCTGCAGTTTAAACATAAATTACAAAAATAATCTAAACACTTAGGTTTAAAACTAAAAAATGTATCTCACAGAATAGGTATATTTAAATTTTAAATATGAATAGGGCTAAAATCTCCTTAAACTGGTTCTTTATGGAATACTAACCCCACAAGATTTCTGTGGAACTGAATAGATGAGGAAAAAGTAAAAAAAGACATCACACCCCTTTTCTAGGTTATTTTTTTTTTCCTGTAATTACCAATAACCCACTATTAGACTTCAAGGACAAAAATAACTCTTAGACTGTCTAGATATCACATCAGAACTAGTCTTTTCCCCCCTGGCAGCAGTTTGGAAAGATGATTCCTCACGGCACCTGAAGTCTATAATTGTCAGATCACTCATTCCCATGGAGAAGTCCAGGCAGGTGGTATCTGCTCTGTGATTATTTCTCTCTTATTTTTTTTCTTCTTTTTTTTTTTTTTTACCTGGTTTCTTCACTGTCCCCAAATGTCAGATGTGTTACAGAGGAATACCTGCATTTTGGGGAGGAAAAGAGAAAGGTATTAGAATGGGTTAACTCTATCTAAGCTGGTGCAAACAATGCCAACTTTGAGGTTTAAATTCTCGTGTCCAAACGGAGGCTTCTGTGGGTTTT
Organism: Passer montanus; assembly: GCF_014805655.1. NCBI lineage: Eukaryota > Metazoa > Chordata > Aves > Passeriformes > Passeridae > Passer > Passer montanus. The sequence goes on along the minus strand of NW_024356948.1, from coordinate 1,423,849 downwards.
GTGATGTGTAGAGGCCCCAGGTGGGAGATGGGTCCCCACCTGTGAGGTGCTGTACAAACACATTAAATTCCCCCAATAGAAGATCTTACACTGTAAGTAAAGAAGACCAGGGAGAGGCTGGAGGGTAGAGGCTGAATGAGCACAATCTTTGTTTTACAGCAAACAGCTAAATTAAATGGTGTCCCCAGTGGGCTGAAAGAAATCTGAGGTAGAAATGGACATTGAACATCGATTACCTGAACCTCAGTGTTTTGCTCATAAAGCAGTTTAGACTTCAGGCAAAATCTGGCCTCTGGTTTGATCTTTCAATAACATTCTTTACTTTCTTATCATTTTCAGAAGCAATGGGCTTTCACACTGATGCATTGTAAGGTAGACCAGGCACAAAGGAAGAGCAATTCTCTGCCTATTCATATGCAGCCATCCCTTGTGCAGAGCACAGCAGGTATATAACAGCTACCTAGCCATGCTACAGAGAATAACGAAGACCGTGTTTAGCAGATACCTGGGTAGAAAGACTAGCAGGTGGGGTCTAACCTTCATTCTTGAACAGAAGTGTTATCAGATTTTTAATGATCACAGAGTAAGCAAAGGACATACACAGATTCTCTCTCTCTTTTCCTCTGTGTGCATCTCTGTGTGGGTATAAGATCACTTCTTTCTCTTGCAGTTGGGCCATGCCTAGGAGAGTAGAATAAGTCATCTCCTAATAAAGGATAGTAAAAACCCCCTTAAGATCAAAGGATAACAGTTTGTGCCTTTTCTTTCTCCTTCTCTCTTTTATTTTCTTTTTTTTATAAGCAAAAAAAAAAAGAGAGGGGGTTCTATTCTCAGCTTTACTGTTCAAGATGGGTGATTTGTCTCGTAATTGTGTTCGCTGACTGCAGCAGATGGATTCATTACTAGGGCTGGTCAGAAATCTTTCAACACAATGTGTTTTTGTGTGTGTGTGAAAATGATGAATCATCAAAACTGAAACTTCACGAAGATGTGGCTGTGCAGAGGAAACTTTTCTCACAGAAGTTTCCTCAGCTCCCCACTGGGGCTTGTGATTAAAAACAGAGAAAGCAAAAGCTTCACATCTTGGGGTAGCCCATAAGATAGGATGTGTGGGCGCTGCGGCTTTGAGTTTCTCTTCTGGTTTTTCTGCATTGTTTCTTTTCTCATGTGTTAGTTACTTTAGCATCAAATTATTCAGCATATTTCCGTATGACTATCTATCTATCTATCTATCTATCTATCTATCTATCTATCTATCTATCTATCTATCTGTGTATGTATATGAAGAAATGTAAGCAGAGTATTAGAGTATTAGTGTTTTAACAAGCAAAGTTGAGGGAAAGATGATGGTCTGCTGAACATGGTTAAGTGAATGCAGGTCATATCCCCTATTAAAGCCACCATATGCCTTTTTTTGAAACAGAAAAGTGTTTGAAATCTTCAGCGGGAACAGATTGCTCATTACAGGCCTTTCTTCTCAAATCCACCAGATCCTGTTCATTTTTGTTTCAGTAGAAATTACCAAAATAATCCAGAGGGACTAATGCTCAAGGAAAAGTCTTGAAGGCAAAGTCACTTAGCTCATGACCACAGCTGAGGAGTAACATTTTACAATGAAAGGAGGTCATGAGCCTAGTTATCTACTCATGTTTATATCCCGTAAAGACTTTTCCCCTCTGAGTGTTTGTTTAGCTTGTATATAAACTGTTGCTGATTGTACTGCTGCCTTTGGGATCCAATCTTATGCATGACTTACCCTGTGCATAAAGAAGTTTGTCTTGGACCTCCTTAGCAAATGTTCAGTCTAGACTCTAATCAGCACAGAGAGAGAGAGACACTTCCAACAGGAGCTACAGCCAGCAAGAGGCCTATTTGGAAGACTGACAGGACACCAAATGTGTCTTTTAAATAGGGCAAGGCAGCTTGCTAATGGGCAGGAATTTGGCCCTGAGGTTTCAGCGTATGACAGCCATGTAAATGACAATCCCGCTGTAGCAATGGGAAGAGAAAATCAATAACACTGCCCTATCAGTGGGAACAATAATAGGGAACAAATAAAGGACCACTGTGGAGCAAAACATTAGACTGGGATTTATCTGAAACAGAGCAGGAAGAGAAGGGAAATATGTCAAAATTTATTTCCTAAAAATAGCATATAGGTCAATACAAAGGCATCTCAGTAATGGAATAAGAGCAAGAAGATGACAACAAAGTTGTCACCAAAGGTGAGATAAAACTCGCCAAAGCAAAAAAATAGTCCCAAATTATTGCAAAGATCCATTCTGTCTATCTGTCTAAGCTGTTTCCTTGAGTTTTTCTTCCAGAGCAGTCTAGAGCAGTTGAGCAATTTCCATTTCTAGAGTCTTTCTGCAGTGATTTGCTTCTTAAAAACATTTTCACCATACGTAAAAGGAACTATGAAGCATATAGCCATGTAATCTCCTCACAGGACATCTGACATGTCCCATTTTTTCTCTGGACAATTCATAATGTATAAGGACTATCAAAACCATTTTTTAATTTGGTTACACCATTGTGGGTCACACACCACCAGTCTATTACCATGTCTAAGGTGAATAAAGCTACAATACAAATTGTTATTTTGAATTGCAAATAAGATTTTATCCCCATAACTTCTTCTTCTTTGTACTGGTTTCTTGAGATTTGAAGACATGTATATTTTCTCCATCATGGAAGTTGAAGTTCCTTTTATTAATCCTTTAAAGCAGCTTTTTCAAACTGTTTTAAATTCAAATAACATCCTAAAAAATATGTGAGGTAACATATACAAACTTCTCATAATGGTTTTCATCTTAAAAAAATGGGTTAGATTGTGAATGTTTGATTATGGCTCCCTCACAACACCTTTTTTGCTCTTTTGCTTACCTGTATGTACATATTTATATGATGCAATGATAAAGAATAGGAGATTTTCATGGCCCATTGGAGTTTTATGAATCAGATCAGATCATAGATAGAGAAACACCTACTTACTGTTTATCTTTTACTCTAAAGTCAGCACAGGATTCATCACCCCCCTTTTTCCCCCAAGGTATATTCTCATAGCTATATCCAAATTTAAATGTCATGAGGTATTTGGCTTTCATCCATGTTATCTTTGTGCTATCCCATTTACAGTTAAGGGTGCCATCTAAAGCTTGATTCTCTTCCATCATTTTATGTATTTATTTTGGCAGAAACTTATTAGTGTACTCTGTCAGGACAAAACTTTGCACTATTTGATCACTCCTTATTTGCATTTTTAATAGTCCCCATTAGACAGCCTCCGAACTAATTAGCCAAGCATCTGTAATAGAAAACTCCTGTTTCCTATTTTCAGAACTAAGAAACTAATAGCTGAAGCCCTACTAGAACAATTAAGCAATAAGAAAAATATTGTGTTAAGGTTGGCAATAGAGTAGCTGCCATAAATCACTACAATAATGACTTTCAGCTCACAATGTTTAAGTAGATAAAAAATTAACCCACACACTATTTCTGTAGTCTACAAAAGAGGCGTCCCAAATTAAAAAATGAAAAGATGAAAAAAATGTATGTAATGTATATGGAATAATTCAGGTTTTGTTCACTGGGAGGAAGACAGGGACATTTAGTCTTTAACATGGCAAAACCTGTCAATTTTAATTTTATTTATATAACTTCAAAAATTATGACTTAGGTATCAGTGAACATTATTAAATGTAGGCTTTTTAGCCAATCTTCAAAACCCTTGAAGTGCTTTGTTCCCTTTGATTTCAACAGAGGCATTTGGTGCCTAAACCACTTCAAAGACACAGATCTTAGGACTGTGATTCAATTGCCCAAACACTGATCTTTTGCATTAGATATCATAAATTGTCCCACCTCTATTCAGCTACTTCTGGAAAATAGATTTAGAGCATTAGGCAGCCATATTCAGGCAACTGATTTTTGCCTGAAGTAACTCCCACCGCTTTTCGGAACTTAATTCAGTGCTTCCTTTTTTTTTTTATCATTCAGAATCCCAGAAGCTGTAAAAAAAAAAAGTGGGATTTTGTTTGTTTAATTATCACTATCATCTTCTTCTTCAACAAGTAGAATGTGCAATGTGTTATTTTGCCGAAACAGTCTTTTGCAAATGTGACAATTCTGAGACATTACTTCAGAAAGAGAATCACTAGAATGAAGAAGTTCCACATAACAGATTGAATCATTAAAGATGAAAGTAGCCAAAATAAAAGTCAAAATAATTTTATTGTGAGCTTTCAAATAACTTTTCCTGCCCTACTAGAAATTCAAAATTCCAAAAAAAAGAGACAAAAGTAAAAATAATTACAATTGAACAACACTTACAATTGAGCAATAACAGATGTTCAAACTTCTCCATCAGTGTGGAAACTGTTGGCTTCTTCACTGAGAGGGTAGTCACTCACTGGAGCAGGTTCCCAGGGAAGTGGTCAAATAACCAAGCCTGTCAGAGTTCCAGAAGCATCAGATTTTTGTTTTGTAATCCAGACCTCTCAAAAAGGCTGTTGGTATTTTAAAGTAATTTATTTTTTCACTATCTTTATGTCCTCCAAAATTCTTGGCCATTACCTAACAAAGTCAAACACTTAATTTATAACATCAAATTTATACCAAAGGCCATGTTTTCTATTTTCATTTTCAGAAAATAAATTGAAAAAATCTTAAATAATATGTCCTCTGCAAAAATAAATGAAGCAAAATAGTATTTTCTAAAAATCTATAGCAATCTTTTAGTTTTTATTTTTAACTTCTACTAACTGAATTATTGATTTACCCAAGTGGTCCAAGATTAGATTTTTGTAAAATAAGCATGAGAATGGTAAAATTCAGTTCCTGAAAAAGCATAGCATCTTGCTTTACTTACATCCCTTACTACTTTGAATTTAGTTAACATCATAATGAAACCAGTAATATGCTTAAAGCGATGAAACTAAATAATGATGTATTTATAAAAATAATGAAACTACCTGATTACTTAAAGCTAAGAATATGTACATTTAAAAATGAGTTTCTATTATGTACCTAAGTGCCAGCAAGAGACAAAAAATCTTTAAATATCTTTTACTCTAGAAATAGTATCACCATATTACCTACATCTCTGCATTGACTTACCATTAAAAAGTACCTTAAGACTTATTTTTCACATAAGTTTTCTTTAATTTGTTCTTCTTCCTTTATCTCTTTGTAAATTACAAGATTCCTCAAAAGAAACAAGCATGAAAAATCATTTAAAGAAGTTCAGTTTCAGGAATCTGGATAACAATTTTAATCCCCTGATCTTCAAAAACAATCCCTGAAGGAATTTTGAACACGGTTCTATAATACAATTTAAAAAAAAAAAGGAAATATTTTGTTTATTTGTTTGCTTTTTTATAATTAAGAAGGACTTTTGTTTCTAAGTTAATTATTTTGACAATCATATTGGAAAAATAGTACAACTTCAATCCTGGTTTATAGCTCTTGGCTATGCCAGGACTGTACCTTTGCATATATGTTAGGGCTTATACCCAAAACTTGTCTGTTAGACTGTTTTAGTCTGACTTCTTGTCTCTTCACACACACACCGCTCTAAAACACCTCTGCTCAAGCTTTCAGCACTGAGTTATTGTGAGACTCTTTTTGGGTATGTCTGCAGCAACCTGAAGCAAACTTCGCCTGTCTGTGCCAGCCACCGTGACACTGAAATGAGTATGAATGTGGATGTACTAAAGTAATTCTGAAGAGTGACTAGAGCCAAAATTTGAGCTTGGTTTTGGAGAGGAAAGACTGGTGAACTAGCACATTTTGGCTGCCCATTACACCGCCTGCTAGGAGACAATAACTTTCCCAAAACTTGCCTGATGCAGCCAAAAAAACAATGACACAGGAGCAGACGTGTTTGTTTCTTATCAGCAGGGATCCTATTGCTGCAAGCTCCACTGTGTTTTGGACTCTAGCTCTACTCATCAAACCATTGCTCTTGCTCCATCGCCAAGCAGCTTACAGAAGGCAATTAAGTATTGCATAGGCATTTGACTGTAAACAATTATGGAACTTAATATCCTGTAGCTCAGAGGGGGGAAAAACACCTCCTCCACTGGCTGAGCTGGTAATCAATGACTTTGACAATGGAGAACTCTGTCTCTGAAAGACAAATGAAGCTATTTCAACAATCACCCCATCACCATACTCCACCACAAAATGTCTTCAATTGGGAGATTATTTCTTTTACAGGGTTTGGCAGTAAATGAGATCTAAATGCCAGGAAAGAACTGGCGCAGACTTTTGACTGTTCAGCTTGACCACTGGAGTCTGTGCACATTCAGAAATGCATGTCATGCTGTGTGCCTTTTTGAAGCCGACGATGAGAGCTGAGCCGCGGTGGGAGGCCGGCGGGTGAGTGATGCTGTATTATTTGGAGAGCCCATGCAGCTGAATTGTGCTGCACAGCGTGCCAGAGATGGGATCCAGGAAGGCAAGCTCTGGGCAACACAAGCCTGATATCAAGAAACAGGAGCCTCAAAAAGCAGACCAGCAATCTGCAGAGTTTTGGTAACAACACCAAATTCACGCTGAGAGCTTTGCTGGGGAAAGTAGTGATGCGTCATTTGACACAAGATATTCAGTCAAAACACTAAAAAAAATCTCTTCATTAAACGTCAAGATGTCTTTGAAGCTCAGAGCAGAGGTTTCTATTCTGTGACAAGTGATCCTCTGGGTCAGAACAAATGTATTATTTAGTTTCCAAAAACGTAATATATAACCTAACATAAATGTTATAGTTACCAGATAGGAATTTCTGTAAGTATTTCTTACAGCATTTCAAAATATTATTCTTATCACTTGTCCACAGACACCCATCTTTCATATAAACAGAATGATCAAGTGTAATCTCTGGGGAGAAAAAAACATTCTGTCATCACCTTAGGGGTGAAAAATCCTGTTGCTTTTATGTAGAAATCATAAATAACGTTTTAATACTGGTTCAATGGTATTATTCCTTCCTTCAGATGAGTAAAGAGATCTGTGATGGTATCTCAGACACTCATGTAGGTCCAAATTGACATTTAACTGGATCTGAATTCCTATGGCCACTGTAATGATCTCACTATAGGATGATCCAAGCCAGATACATTCCTAAAAATAAATGAGTCACATTATTATTATTCTTATCATCTATAAAATAAACCAATAGATAAACAAATAAACATATAAACAGATAAATGTGGAGACCATATGACTAAAGCTGAGGGAGGTGAATAACTTCCATAGTGGTTATTAAAAGGTTCTGAGAGATCATGGAAGAAATAAACATTAACAACTGGGGTCTGTGGATTGCCAGAAAGCAAAGATAAGGCCAGGGCCTAAGCAGAAGCTTTGGGAGGAGATACAGGCTTCTGATGAGATCTGTGTTCCCCAAAAATCAGCAACACTCAGTTGAACAGACATTCAGTTCAGCAGGGACAACTTTTCATATAGACCTCTCATCTTCCTGACCTAACCTACTAGAAGCTAAACAGATATTCACAGCAAATCACTAAGAGTAAGAAAGAAGTCCTTGGAGTGAGAATTCAGGGTCATTTAGGAGCAAGGGGCAAGAATCAGCACAGTGAAGAGATCAGGGCAGAACATGATCTGCCTGATCTCTGACCACCAACACAGAGGGTGGGCCATGAAGGCAGTGACCCAAGCTATGGGGATGCACTCTGACCTCCAGTATATCATCGGGAGCTTCCTCAGCCTCTTCCACCTCCTGCCTATCATGCAGGTACCTGGATATTAGACATCTATGACTTTTGTGAAACATATTCCCTCAATGTCTTCTTCCTCTCTAGAGCCACCAAATGTCCTTTCCACAGTTCCAGCCCTTCTTGTTACACAGCAACACAAAGATAGTTATTTTGGGGAAATCCCTCAGGATCATGTTACCAGGTCCCTTAAAGATGTTTGTACCACTTCCTTGCCCCCTTCTAGTGGGTGTGGTGAGTCACCAGGCAGGACCCAAGCATTTACAGACCAAAAAGACAGGAGGAATGCCTGTACCCATGAAATTTGTCTGGTGAAATTCCCTGCCTCTACCTCCAGCTTGATGCTGAAACTCAGCACAGTCTGGCATTTTCAGGGTTCAGGGTCCCAGACCAAAAAGACAGGAGGAATGCCTGTACCCATGAAATTTGTCTGGTGATATTCCCTGCCTCTACCTCCAGCTTGATGAAACTCAGCACAGTCTGGCAGTTTCAGGGTTCAGGGTCCCGACACCGGCTCCTGTGGAAAATCAAGAGTTGTTTGGCTGTCAACTCCTTCTCCAAAAAAACAACTGGAATCCCTCTCCTGAGTTATTGATTAGCACTCCTTGTCTATCCTGCCCTGACAGCTGCCCAGATCTGGCAGTCTGGCCAGCCCTGAAGGAGCTGCGCATGAAGAATTCTGTAAACTGCACCTGCAGATGCAGAAATGGTCTCATAGGACAGTTTTCTCTAGGTAAAGAAGTTAGAAGAAGTGTGTACAGAACAAGGAGTGATGACTTTTGAATGGGTTGCAGTTGTCACATAGTGAAATTTTGTGTATCGTTCTCCCTTCCTGAGTAATCAGTGACAGGACAAGGGGAAAATGGGCTGAAATCACACCAGGGAGGTGTTAGACTGAATTAGGAAAAATTTCTTCATCAAAAGTGATGTCAGGCAATGGTGTCCACAGAAGTGGTGGAGTCACCAGCTCCAGAGATGCCTAAGAGATGGGTAGGTGTGGTGCAATGGTTTATTGATGGACACAGCACTGCAGAGTTGACAGCTGGACAATTGAAAGTCTTTTCCAGTCCAAATATTTCTATAGTTGTATAGAGGTCAGATAGATATGGAAACATCTTAACAGTAACAAATGGTAACAAATGGTCCAAATTATGTTGCTTTAACATGTTATTTAAAAGACTGATTACAAAACCCTTTTTTTCCCAATCAATTTGCACTTTCTGAAGGCGCATACATAGTGCTTAAAGTTGTTTTAGAAGTACTAGCCATTTTAGAACCCATTTTGTCTCTTACAGTGGTTATCCAGGTACACTTGCAAAACATGTGTTGCTTTTAGAATGAACTTAGCAGTATTTTATATTTGGAAAACTATTATACACCCACCATGTTTGACTGCAATGGTGCATCCACATCCAGATGATTACTTTCTGAGAATCATAACAAGTTAAGAGAAGGAGTGGGATTTCTGTATGACAAGAAAAAAAATACTTTTCCAGGAATTGGCAGGAAAACATCTTTTTTACATTCTTCCTTCTGCATGACTGTGACTTGTTCATGGGCTGCAAGGAGGCTTAAGAAAAAAATGTGATGCACTGAAAGTTTAATGGAGCAATAATAAAAGCAAGAAGAAACATGCTGTCTTCATTATTCCTTTATTAAGATTCACCTAGTACACCTGATAACATTAAGTAGCTGCCAATAAGATGTGAATTAGCATCCACATCTCTGGAAACCATAGTAGCTCCTTTAAGTGCTCTCTGTTCAAAATGGAGGAAGAATCATACATGTCCTTTTCAGAAAGATGTAAATCTTTTAAAGCAGCTGTACGAGACAGGCCAGTACTTGGAGTTAATTCCTGTCTCGGATCACAATGAGTTCTTAGTCACAATCTCCTAATTGATTCAGCTCAGCAATCAAGTTATGAAATGGGAATGTATTATCATCTAAAAAAAAAATTAAGCTTGAGAGATATCGTGAGACTCTACATGGGTATGTAACACAGAATCTTTGGTGGTCTCCATAATATTGAAACCACACGAACAATTCTTCCCAGTCCTGTAGTGGGGCTTATTCCCCAACCAATTCACAATCAAATCAGTCTCACTGTAAGGGTGATTTTTATTTGTAGAGTGCAACATTTCTGGAAATTGCTCATTAGGTGGGCATTTTAAAAAATATTTTTATTGACTTTTTTTTAGATGGACAAATTGTAATGCAAAGAAAGGATGCAAGAGGAAAGGGAATGAGGAGTAGGAAAATCTATTTTTTTGATGAAGGGCAGTCTGCTTTGAAAGGTTGTCATAAATAGGAAGGTCATATAAACATTTCAGACAGGAAAGAATTAGAATAAATAAGGGAGTAGGACCAACATGGTCAGAATTGAGGCAGAGTTTCCAAGATGATCATGTCTGGCTCCTGATGGTAAAAGTCGAAAATATAGTTTAGATGTTCAGAAGGAATGATTTTAGGACTGCATTAAGGTTAGTTTTAATTCCTGGTGTAAAATTAAGCAAAAGACTTAATCAAGTTCATATAACAAGTTCTTCAAATGAAATCCTTGCTCAGATCCTTATCTAGCAGAAAATTCCATAGAACAGAATTACTGACCTCAGTCAGCTGCCCCAAGATTATATTTCTGCCCCAAGATTAGAAAATCAAAGTTGCATTTACTGGATGGAAAATTCTATCTTTAGAACTGTGATCTTGTAAAAGATGTGAAAGACAAAATGACAATCAGTAATAGCTCATCAGCAGAATATGGGATCCAATGAGATGTTATGTTGCAGAGGACCAATATGATCCTTAAACACATAAAATGAAAATATATCAGATGGGAGAAAGGAATCTTTTTGTTAGTTTGTACTTGGCATTGATATGATCATTATAGGAAAACTGTCCAGTCTTTGTACCTGCAGCTGAGAAAAGATATCTAAAAAAGATTGGAAAGTGTTCAGAAAAGTTCCACTGGAATTATTACAGGTTTGAAAACACTGTGCAATGGAGTACTGCACTCTCTATTTAATTTTTCAAAAGGAAGATAAAGGCGTAACTAGACATGGTCTATAAATATCTCCTGAAAGAATAAAAATGTGATAATAGAAGTTTCCTCAGTCTTAGAAGGAAAAACTTGAAAAGATCCAGTGGCTGGTAATTGAAACTTGCCAAACAGATTCCGAAAAGGAATATCCATTTTTAACAAAAATTATAAAAAACAGTAGAACAACTGGCAAAGAACTAGAGTAGGTTTGTCATCACCTAGCACATTCAAATAAGGAAATAGAGTTTTTGTTTGCTTGCAGAATGTACTGTACAAGCATAGATCACAGAAATAAAACTGGAATTTCTTCATGGAAGTAATGTCTTTATCTGAAGTGCAGTTAAAATTTCAAATCCAATTAACCTATTTTAATATCAAATGGAAATTGGATGTTTTATCTAAGATGGCTATGCAAAAAGACTTTCCTCCATACACAGTGGATAAAACTAACACCTTCATATGTCTGTTCACTTTTTCTAGACAGGGATCTTTGGTTAGATGAAACACCCACAAAAAACACCCTTTTCTTCTGATTGTAGAGGGAGGTTATGGGTAAGTGTTGTCTGAGAAAACATAGCTATCTACATTGGTCTTACCTTTTGTCCACCTTCAATTCAAAACCAGAACTCTTATTTCTAGTGCATAACTCAGCTCATCCTAAAGAGAACTAAGCAGGGCCTAGGAACTGCTCCTTAAAAATACCTATTTATTGTACTAAATTTAAAGTGCTAATATTCCAGTTGCAGATCCTGTAGTCTTTTACATTTACAGTTGTATGAGATGAATTCCATCCTTAGTTAATGCAATTTGTCATGGCCTTTAGGCTGAAAGGAAATCCTTTGAATAATTAAGCATTCAGATATAACTATGATAGCCAGTTTTACAATATTCGTGAAGATTTCTTTCTTGCTGGAACTTGAAGAAAGAGGGTTGGTCTCTCTGCCTCATTAAAATTTTGCTGAGTAACTGACATTTTCCTACAGCAGTTCTATTTTGTCATTGAGGGGAGCTTTATTTTAAAGGACCAGGTCATGACTTTGGGTTATATTACTTTATAGTAGGCAATCTCAGTTCTACCCAGAATGCTTTATGTGTCTGAGGTCAGACTTGTAGACACCTTATTAGCATCTTCTTAATTTAAAGATATAAAAACCCCATAGATAAAGTGAGACTTGTCATGGGTGAAAGGTGGAAAATCAGGAAACTTAATAAAGATTTTGGAATCATGTGATGGTCTCACACCTTTCATTCTACTAACCTAGGATCAGCCTTTGATATCATAAATTATATACCTATTTTTGATTGAAAGGAACTACATGATGAGTAGTTAGACTTAGAAAAATCTAGTCAACATTAGAGGAAGCGTCTGAATGATAAACAGATAGACGAAGCCTAATCTTTGTAATTCCCTGATGAAACACACACTGAGGTTTAACCTAATCCCTGAAGGAATGACAGCAAAAATAAGGTGAAAGGCCAATTAGCCTTCTCCCATACTAATCCTGGTTAGAGTAGCTTATTCTCTTATACCATGGAAAATCAAAATTGTGCTGACCATACCTTTTTTTCGGAATAATTTCACTGCCATAGAATATCAGTTCTTGTTATCTACAGGTTTGCCACACGCCAGAATTAAAAGACTTCTGATCCCAGTGGAAGATTCGGTAGTGATAAGTCAAGAAGATAAGCCAGGCATGGAAATTAACCCTGGATAGAATGATTTTAAGTTGATTCTATTCAAATTAAATAAAAGAATGAAAGCAGGTCTGTAACTAAGGTTTTGAGTGGTAAAGGACAAAAGTAAATTAGGCAGAAAAGTCAGCTGGGTGTAACATATCCAGAGCATGAATATAAAGAAGGTCTGTATATTTTCTTTTTCCAACACAGGAAAACTACTGAGAATTTCTACCACAAGAAAAAATTACACTTGAATAAAATGTAACTAGGCTGCACTGAATGAAAAATTGTAACAGAATGATCAGTAAGGAAAAAGAAACACTAATAAGGAATAGCAGTCAAGAACATTTATAGACATAGCAAAATTATTTTGGCTATCAATAGGCCAATATTCTTGAGGCCAGTGTTCAAGAGTCATTAGCAAGAAAACAATATATACAAAATGAAAGAGATAAAGATTAAGGTGAAAAATTACTATGTTTCAATAATTCATATATACTTTAGTTGTCAAGGGAAATTCAAGCAGAATTAAAGAAAGGAACTAGAATAAATATAAAATCATAACTGTTTAAATATATTTCAGCCATACATTTTACCAATTCAACCTAACTCTGTGAAAGGAATAATATTTCCCAATTCCAAGAATTATGAAATGGGACAGGTTAAAAATCAACAAATTAAAAAAACCCCAGTTCTATAAACTGCATTAAAACAAAAACTTGCAGAAAAGAGAACATTCAACTGTCGCATCTGAGTCTTCAAAATCTTATGACAGATTTGTGTTTGATTTATGATTATCATGAAGTCTGACATAAGCAATTTTAGTATGAATGGTTTGCTTGCTTTCCAGGGAAAAGAACTTGTAACATTTATATCTTTCCTTGAGGTCTGCCAGCCATCTTTTTTAACTTGATATTTGCCTTATAACTTCTTGTAAAGAAACTTCATTAAAAAAAAAAAAAATCAGTTCTAAATATAGAAGTTCTTTAACAATGAATACAAGGAAGTTTCTGCTTCTACACTGTCTGATGAGAAACAACAATCTACATAGGAGTTTTTTTTAATCTTTTGCATGTGTTGAATACTGATGAAGTAACAAAGTTAGAACCACCCTGGCCAATGCAATTTATTTCAGTTGATAAACCCATTTAAATGAATTCTATTGTCATAGCTCTATAATCCATTATTCCTTACTGGAAAAGGGGAACAAGGCCAGTCACAAAGTGTCCTTTATTTGTGAGAAGAAGCAGTGCATCTTGGCATTCATGTGATCACAAGAATATCTTCAAGCTGGGGACTGACCGGGAGAGAATGCAAGCATACAATACCCAAAAACAGGGTCTATAGGAGTAAAAAAAACATCATAGGCTTGGATTACTTATGGTTTTAAATTAAAAATATTTCAATGAAATGACATTTTAACATATATAATATTAATTAATTTTTAAAAAGTGTAATCAAGATACTTGAAAATTTTCAAGTGGAGTAGTTTCTTCTTTTTTCAAATAAGAAATCAATATTATTTTGGAGGTGGAAAGGGAATAGAAAGCTCATCTTCCACTAGACCAGATGCCTGGAACTGATAGGACTAGTCATCTCTCAAAATGTGCATGTCAGTCATTACTTAACTCAAAGTCTAGAGGTCTGGTGTGCATTTACAGAATTGTAAAGACAGTTGAGCTGAATATCCCTCCCATCTACTGATTTTGATCAGTATATCTCTGACTAAACTTTTAAAATTTAAAGTTAAATAATTTTTGAAACCATAAGGAAAGACACAAGGAAAGTAGACAAGCTGTCTTGTAAAGCATGATTTTGTAAGTCATTGTGTTTGAAAGATATTACTCAGGCCTGGAAAATGTCCTAAATTTATTTGTGATACTGAAGTAGTGTGAGTAGACCATCTTTCTGGTGCCCTGACCTTACTACTGCAGTAAATCTAAAGACCTTATAGATTTATATAGTAAAAAAATCTATGATGAAAATTTCCTTCAGATTTTCTTCTTTAGGTTTCAATTGCATGCGTAGGCACACATGTAAACTTGACATACACCAGCATTGTGCAGACTTAAGATACAATTTTCTATCTTGCCTGACTGGATCCTTTGGTGGCAGTCTCAGAAGGTAAAGTCCTCAGAGACAAATTTAGTAGGTGTTATGTCTTCCCAAAATCCACATCTGAAGACAGCCTCACTGCTACTGTTCCCTACACCAGAAAAGTCAGTCACCTGTGAGAGTTTTAGCACAGTTTTCCCACTAGTTCTCACTAGTTCCCTCTGTTTACCCACTAATAACTGCCACTAGATCAGAGTCACAGGACTGAGATAGCAGTGAGAACACCAAAACAGACAAGATGGCAGTCAGGATATTTATTGATAGTACAAAATCATGTGGCTGAAATTGTGGTAGCTGTGTACAGGACTGCTGGCATTAGTCAGAGGTGGAACCACAGAGCAGAAATATGTGTCTTTTGGGAAAAACCTCTGGAAGAACCTTGCTCCACCTCTCTGTTCAAAGCCAAACCAACTTAGATTAGGTTTCTCAACATCTTGTCCAGGAAATATCTACAAGAAATATCTACAAGGATGGAATTCCAACATTTTGTTGAATGTCCAATGAGAAGATATGAGGGAGAAAAAATTTAGAAGAAAGTTAATAGAAAAAACATCATAGGGAAGAGGAAGAGCATTAGAATTATTACTCTCCTTATTGGAGATCTTGATCCCACTATGATTCTTGGTTTAAGGTGGCATATTATTTGAAATATGGAAGACATGTCTAGAGATTCACTCTATACCTACCAGGCTTTCTCTCACTGTATGTGTGTTCTGCAGAGAAAACAGATCACAGTTTAAACACCAGAACTCATGATGGTGCGCCTAGTGCGGCAGGAATGGACTATGATTTTCATCATAGGAGTCCATATGGTGATGTGTTACAAATTTGTGATCAGAACAGTATTGATAACCCACTAACAATTTGTGTATCGATGGACAGTGCTTGCAGAGCTTCAACATTTTCTGTTTCTTTTCTGCTGTGCTACAAGAGATAGTCTAGAGGTGTGCAAGCAGATGTAGGGGGAACATGCAGGACTGTTGATTTGAATGGGCCAAAAGAATTTAATGTCATGCTCCACAATTCAAAGCTGAAGCATGGAGGGAAATGTCTTCAAAGGTCACTGTTTCTCAGAGATAATGGATGGTGATGATTGATCGCCTTTACATCAGTTCTGCTTGAGTTTTATTCCTCTCTTTTCTTCCTTTATTAAAGTATCTTTAGCTCACAATTCATTTTCTCACTCTTGTTCTATCTGTGTTTTCCACTGTCCCAGCAAAGGTGTAGGACTGAGTAAGCAGCTATGTAGGTTCTTAGATGCTCTTAGAATGCTCAACAAATGGCCAGGATAGAAGAGCAGCATGAAAACAATTTTTTTTTTACTCTTTCCTCTACTATGTGAATATTTCTGAGCAATCATAGTCTTACTTGCTCAGCTGAGTTTTACCACTTCCTCCACATAATATTATTTATTTTCATTTTTGACAGGCACCTTAATTATGTAAATTATTTCAAACAAAGTTATACACTTTTCTATCTGAGTTTATAAATCTGCTTTTTTTGTGCCTAAGTTTTGCACAGCAATTTCTTTAAGGAGGAAAAGGTGAAAAGCTGATGTTATGTATGAAAGAGACAGGTAGTATTTCACTAGGGAACACCTCCTCTAACAATTATAATTCATAAAGCAAAAATTCTGAGTATGACACTAGCCAATTTAGTCTGATATAAAACAGGGGCCATGTTTTCTTTCATTTATATTTTTATGATATGTAATGTCTTTATAATTTTTACCACTCACATCAAAGCTGCCAACTGCTGAGTGTCTAAATAAGTAGCATGTGAAGAAAATGAGTGAATTGCTAAATGTCCCATTAGGTCCATGGGGAATATCCTTGCATTTGGAGTCAGGAATCTTAAAATTGAGATGACAAATGAATGGTTTTCACTCCAATGGAGTGAGGGTTTTGGCAGTAGCAATTCTATTATTCTCTGTGTCTGAATAGAAAGAGAAAAACAGAGACAGAGAAAAGAATTAATAAAACCAAACCCATAGAAACCTACTGCAATACCTCAACTCTAGGATTGAATGACAATTACATCCAAAGAGAGAAAAATAAATCTGGTAGAACCTGAAATATCCAGAAATATGATGCTTCAAAGGTCTGGAATTATTTTGGGTGTACTTGGGTGGACCAAGGTGTGGGGAGGTGAGCAGATGAGAATTTTTATCATTTATATATTCCAAATCCAGAACATTTATCTGTTAGTGCCTAAACATGGCTGGATTCTTATGCACTTTAGCTGTGATTGTTGAAAAAGGATATAATGCTCAAAAGGACTCTCACCTGACCAGATTAGACAGATATTAGGATGGTCTCTTGTCCAGTCTTATTTCATGACAATTAACACATTGCCAAAACTAGGAAATACTTTAGGAGTTAGGACTGCCCACTCCTGGTAACTGCTCCAGGTGTACTTACCCTTTTTAGAGGCTTACTGAATTCCCCAGCACAGACCCAAATATATTTTGCTGCTTGACCCTAATGACCAGAAATGTTCCTGGTCCCATTTAATTTCTCAGTATAGATATATTCTTAATGATTGTCATAAATTAGATGCTAAGAATAAAGTAAAATTGCCTAGACATAATTATCTACTGTCATTTGAGATGCCCTTGAGTGTCCCTTTTGGTTACCATTTCAAAAGAATAGAAGGATTTTACCTGCCTATAGATGGTGTCATATCTGCCAACCCCACAGCATCTCCAGTGATGCTACACACCTAGATGTTTAGGCAACTAGACTGAGCATTAATTGTAAGTTTCAGCTCCAGATTCAGATGTACACATATGGCACTGATGGCACTTTTGTTCTTGTTGCAGCCAATGAAAATTCAGTCAATGCACTGAAAAATTTTATTTGGGAAACATCTGTTAAAAAAAAATAAAAAATTGTCCATTCAACAAAAGGGCATCCATACTGACCAAAATCCCCTATGTGGTTAACAGAACCAGTAATGCTGTCACTAATAATCAAGGGCCAAACAGGTAGTAGAAGAAATAGTTTTCACAGAAAGCAAACAAGACCAGAACTCCACCTAAGCTCTCAAAACAGTTCCATCTTTTGTTCTAGTTATAAAGACTTTCCTCTGTATGAGATAAAGTCAGCATTAAGCTGTCAAACTGTGATTGAAGTGATTTAGTCCTGTTACACAGTAGCACTGTTGGGATGAATGCTACCAAAAAAAGGCAGGAAGAAAGAGCTGCCTTTTCTCCTAGGATGCGAGTATCTCACCATAAAACCTGGAGAAAATCCATAGGTGTATTAATTTACACCAAGTAACTATTCAACAGTTGAAAAAAAATTAAGTCTGAAATTATAATTCTTGAAATAAAACTAGGAAGTCATGTTGTGTTAGGATACTCTTGTATATTATGTCTTGTACAGTGTATCTTAATGTGAATTGACACAAGAAAACACTCATTGATTTATGACACTAATTTTAGGACATGATGTTTTTTGGTTTTGCTGCTGCTCTTGTTTTTACTATTATTGTTACTGTTATTGTTATACTATCCTTGATCTATTACTGCCTTTTTTCACACCAAGATTTGACAGGTGGATAATGAATATTGTCTATTGTGCCATTACTGTGATTAGATGTGGATAGCAGTTGTTATGCTATTGACTCATTTCTGCTATTGACAAGCTAATTCTGAAATTTTTTTAGCTTATCAAGATGTATTGTCAGCTGAAGTGTGTGTGTCTTGTGGTTAGCAAGCTGATCTTTTACTAAAACTGTAGGATCCAGACCATTAGTTCATCAGTCAATGCATATGGCAGTTTTTATTCTGTGAAATTATGTGCTATGTTAGCATTCTAAGCCATCAGTTGTTATCAGGGATGAGTGAGCCCCATGCAAATAAAACATCTTGGAATAATCATGCCATCTTCAACTAACCGCCAGTCTGTACAGTCAAAGTGAAATCAAGCCATCCCATATCACCATTATTAGCCATGTGTCCATTACCCAACCCAGGCTAATCTTCTGGGCTCCCTCCACAGTGTCTCCAGAGAGCATTTCTTTTCTTTTTTAACAGTCATTTGTCTTTTGCTGGTAGGATCTGATTTTCTGTAACAGTCTGTGCCTCTCCAATGAGTGCAGGAAGAACCTGTTTAAAACTTTCAGAGTGGTCATAGGTGGACTCATGTTGGGAGGGACCTCAAGCAGCCATCCTGTCTGAATTCTTGTTCAAAGGAGAGTCAGACCAGGTTTCTTAGGGCTTCCACAGAAATCTTGGATGAGGATTGCACAACCTCTCTGCACAACCAAGTCTCCTGTCAACCTCAAGACTGCTCACAACATCCCAGGGCATGATAGATATGTAAGAGGTATCTCTTGGCATTTATATCTAAACATGTACTTGACCATTTCTTAAAAGAAGATATTTCAGTGAGCCATTCAAGCTTCATTGGTTTAGGTATTTATTTTTTTTCAGTTGTGGGGTGCTTTTTATCAGTGTTGGCTATGTTAACAGAGAATATACTACTGCTGCTGAAGTTCCAGCTTCTATGTAAAGAACATTTAGGGCAGAAAAAAGTCTTATTAAAGTGCATAGTAAAATATATAGTGAGCCAAGAGTTTTCAGTTTACAGGGCAAATTATTGTCCCTGTAAATGAAAAAGTAACCTCCAGTGGGCAATAATGCCTGAAGCTGAATTATATCCACTTTTTCATCCCATAAGTCAATAGCTTTCCACTATAAACATCAGCTCTAGTCAATATGATATGCTGCATACTGATATATTGACTAATGGTACTATTAAAAGCTCACAAAATGTCAGCAGCTGGGAATTTCTCATGCATATAGTTCTGCATTTCAGTAGATAAGGGTGTTCTGTGTAACTTATAAATCCATGCCCAGTTGGGAACAGTCTTTGTAATACTTCCCTTTGTGTTATCCTAGAGGATGCACAACTTCCCCAGTGTCTCCATTTCTTTCCCCCACCTTTTTTTTTTTTTTTTTTTTTTTTTGCAATAGAGACTTTCTTATTCTGTCAAGGAAGCCATCCAGAAAAGTCTCTGTTGCAAAGTAACCAAAAGAGGTAACATATAATTATTGTTTCTCTTCTACATATAAAACATGACATAGCGTGAGGTTTTTCTTTCTTTTCCTCTTACAGTGAAGACACTGACTCATATCTACTTTGCTGACAGAGGGTCTCTGAAGAACGAATTTAGATGGCAGGTGAATGAAAGGTAACCTAGTAAGTTTGCAAGTTGCATTTGTTTTAAGCTGTAATGCTCAAGGCCAAATGTACCTCTTGGGGTTTGTGAAGAGCTCACAGGAGCTGTTGTCCAGGAGAACACCTAGAGATCATTATCACCAACCATTCATTAACCCCTAATATATACCTTGTGTCAAGGTGATGTGTCTGATTCAGGCAGAACAGAAATTAAATTAATGGTCAAATAATTTACATTTACTTTGATGTATAAATTTCTGGAGAAGTAAAGTATTTTCTGCATTTTAGGCTTGGTTGGGTTGTGAAGGCTTTCACAAATTCAGAAAAGGTGTGGGTGCAGAGCAGCCAATTGAATTGACAAGAGAATCCTCATACACACTTGAATCAGTTGTTTACAGCATTTAGTAGGTTTTTTTTTTTTTCTTAGCATGTGAGGGTATTTTTTACAGCTACCATTGCATTAACAGACTGCATAAACTAGGAATGAAAATGTACATGTCTTTGTGAATCTGGTCTGAAGTATATGCTAGTTTGTCAATCACTACTCCAACATGGTGCAGTCTTTGTAGTCAAAAACATCATTTGAATTTTCTACAAAGATAAAGATGCCACTTTTTCTCCTGCTAATGACCATTTGCCATGTGTATCATATGACATCATTTGTTGACTGTCTGAAAAGTTTTTCATCATTAAGACCAAAAACCAAAAGAACAGTGATATTGGTTTGTTATTATCTAGATATGTTTTTCTATCAAGAGAACTTGCTAAAAAGGTGTAAACCAATAATGGCATACTTATAAAAAGAATTAGCCCATTTGTCATTTTTAGAATATATTTATTTTCTCAGATTGTTTCTATTGCAGGTTGGGAAGCATTTCTGTGTGTGGTTTTAGCTCTGTCACTTTTCCTGCAAGCAGGTAATTTTTCCCTTTCATGGAAAACATATTTTCAATAGCATTTATTTATTAGAGTACACGATTTTCATGCAAGCCATGGACCTAGGAGCAATAACAATTCCAGAAACTTACATACACCATGTCTATTCTGACAAACCTGTGTTAGAAGATCTTTATCCAGTGCTTCTTGTGCATTGACAAATTAACTTTAACAGACACCAAGAGGGAATAGCAGTTCACCACAGAAGTTTTAAATTGGATGATCAGTGTCTTGGAATGTTTAACAGAAATAGCAGCAGTCAGGAAAAAAAAAGGTTTTATACCTATGACACATTCAGCATTTTTGGCACTCCACTTGCTGTCAGTGTCTTGGAATGTTTAACAGAAATAGCAGCAGTCAGGAAAAAAAAGGTTTTATACCTATGATACATTCAGCATTTTTGGCACTCCACTTGCCAAGCATGGTTCAGCATGGAAATGCATAGCCATGGAAGATTTTGGGAAGCACTATTTACTCTCAGTACTTGGCTGACAGAGGATAATGAAAAGGTTGAGAATAAGAATGATAAATCCTACTAAATGTTCTACAGACTTTTTCTAAATTAAAATTTTTTCAGGTTTAGCTGAATATTTTTAAACTACTGATTTTTGCTTTTCTTGTTTTGATTTGAAATGCATCTATTTAATCTCTGAAAAGTTAAAATATTTACAAAAATATAATATCTCAATTTCTTTTGAAAACATTACTTATAAATCCAGTTATTTATGGAAAGGATATTAGATAGAAACTTTTCATTCTAAGCTATAAATAGCTATGATTTATAGCAATGCATTTAACCTCAATTTATTAGTTGAGAAAATAGGTATGATGATAATTATTGCTATTCTCACAGGAGCAGTGAGCATGAATGGACATTCTTTCAGTACGCTAAGATGTGAAACGACAGATAATGGATATGTCCAAAGTACCTTTTCTTTGGGTTTTACCTGCCAAAGGCAAATGTAGCTATGGGAATTAATAGACACAATATCTCATTTTGGTATCAAACTTTTCTTATCAGCATGGTTTATAAAATAATTATCATAGACTTTAATTTTATTACCCAAGAAATATATTAAAAATGTAGATCTTTTATAATTTCTTCAATTAACAGTAGACACTTCTTGATTACTTTCTAATTAAATAATTTCACTCCAAGACTTGGTAATTACAACAAGAAGTTATTAAAATTAGAAAACATTTGCTAACTCAGTACTTTTGATTATTAAGCCTTTATCGCTTAATATCGCCAAATAGTCTATGAAGATATATGAGGTTGGAAACCGAATTTAATGTATTCAGCTCTGATAATTAACCACAGGTGTTCCAAACAATGCAATGCCTCTTCCCTGTCATATAGTTTCTTATGAAATCTATTGTTTCTGTCACTGAACTTATTTTTCATCTTATTATAGTATCTGTGTATTGACAACATATTATTGTTCCTATTACAGGGAAGAATACTCTTGATACTGTTCCATTCATCTGGAAGATATAGCAATGAATAGCATAATTTATATTAATCAGTTGCTATGTAGGATAAAACACTTTATACATATTTACATATAATAGTCAGGCATGATGTCTCTCCGCATGTAGAGGTAAAGGAGTCAAAAGTAAAAAACAATGTCCTTATTAATAAGAAGAGAGAATTTGACATGGGCTGAAGATTTGAGGTGATCCAGAACTCTCTCAAAGCTGGGTATCTATCAGCAAATGAGGAGAAAACATGGTTCTACAAAAATTGATATCATTTCCTACAGGAAGGAGAGGAACAACGATAACATCTTGGGTTTCCAAGGCTACTGACATCTTTCTAGATTAATTCTTCTCGATTAAACTAAATTTATAAAAAGAAAACTCCTACTTTGACCATCACTCAAATTGTTTGCAATTAAACAATTGAATCCTTAAGGTAGTATTCTGAAGGAAGTATTATATGAAGGATTCAGCCACTCATAAAGAGTCAAGACTTGGATTAATCCTGCTAATTTGTGAAGCATTTGAGGTTTTTTTAGTTGGAATACAGTTCCCTTCAGCTCCCTGTCTAGTCAATGAAGAGAGATAAGTCACTTCACCAGTTAACTGAGATAACAGGAAAGCTGAATTAACCTCTGGAGAAATTAAGCTCCCGCTTTTAACATCACAGAATATTTTGTATGATTATAGCCAGTCAGGTGTTATAGAACAATGAATCTAGACCTTTGTGAGTGTGCTCCAAAGAGTTTGGTTAGACAGTTTGGACAGGTCCTTCATTTTTAATGTTTTGGATTTTTTTTCCCCCACCTTATAGACAGAAAAAATTGAATCTGCTTGCGCTCAAAATTAAGAATCCTCCATGATTTCAGGCAGCTCATTTTTTCCTTTCAATCATTCACTGTCTGGTAAGGAAAATAGTCCCAGAAATTAAGTAGCAGTAAATCTGGAATCAGTCACTTAAAAGAAAAAAAAAAAAAAAGGTGATATTCATAGATACTTTTGTTTAATAGAATTTTAATGCAAAGCTCTGAGTGAATACGATCTGAACCAACCCACCTTTTTAAAAATATCTGAGAATCTTACTGTCATTGATTTAAGTTTTTCTAATTCATAGAGTATCAGGAAGTATTATCTGCCTTTTCTTATGGATGTCAATAAAGAATCATAAGGCTTAATTAATGTGGATCATTTTAAGAGCCTTAGATTAAAAGTGATATGCAAGTGAAAAAGCACTGCCATTAATGTTTATGTTCAATGCTTTGCAGCCTTGCCAGCTGGCTTTTTTATTTTTTTTTTCATTTACTTGTTTTATAGGGAATTAGCCATAGGAAAAAAGTAAATAAATGGTAATTTCTATATGTCACAGATTCCACACTGTACACCTGATGACCAGAACACCTCAATGACCTGTCCATTACACACCATCATTATGAAACTTGTTTCTCAACAATCATCTTTGCAGCCTCACCTAAACCTGGATTCTTCTGTCTATGTAACAGACATCTTCAAACCTGGTTGTGTAGTTTCCCTTCTTTATTGTCCAATATTAATTCCACATAATTATAAGCTGTTCTGCAGCAGAGCTATGATAACTTCAGCAGAGCTCTGTGTTACTCAGGCTAGGAAGTAACTGGGTGTTTCTATCAGCTACTCATGAGAACTCACAGAAATTCAAGTCCTATTTTTTGTTTACTTATGCATTGTCATCAATCAATGACCAATCTTGCCCTAAAAAATAAAAGAACAAAACTATTTGAAAGCAAGACCAAAAACTTATATGTAAACTTCCTTTAAAAGAAAATCCAGTGTTGCTTTTATTTTTTTTCTCCCCACAACATCCAATTTGACACAAATTTTAAGAATTTTTCTTCTTTATGAGATAAAAAAAAGAGAAATTTCCCTGCCCTTCAGGGAAATTTTAGAGGTTTTCCAATACAATAAGATATTGCCAGAAAGAAAATGGCAACACTTTATTTGTACCTTTCTGACCACAAGGATATTGTCCTGCTGGAGCAAGTCCAGAGGAAGCCACCAAAATGATTAGAAGGATGGAGAAACTCTTTCATGTGGAAAGGCAGAGACCAATGGGTTTGTTCAGCCTAGAAGAAAAGGCTTTGGGGTCACCTAATTGCAGCTTTTCAGAATCTGAAGGGAGCCTACAAGGAAGATGGAAAATAACTTTTTGCAAGAGCATGGAGTGAGAGGACGAGGGAATGAAAAAAAACCTGAAAGAGAGTAGGTTTAGATTGGATATCATGAAGAAATTCTTCCCTAAGCATGGTGAGAATTGCCACAGGTTGACTAGGGAAGCTTTGGATGTTCCATCTCTGGAAGTGCTCAAGGCCAGGCTGCATGGGGATTTGACCAGTCTGGTCTAGCAGAAGTGGCGGGTAGAACTTGATGTCCTTCAAGGTCCCTTCCAACCTAAACACATCTATGATTTTATACTTCTATGTTTCTTTGAAACTAAATTCTTCCTCTTTGAACTGAAGCATTGCTGAATTCACAGAATGAACTTTTCCTGTTCAGATATAATTTAGCTGACAATCTGCCCTTCTTACCTTTGCACGTGAAAATCCAAAAGACATTTGATATTTATGAAAGAAGATATGGACTTGTGTTTGAAGACAAATCCTCACTTGCCTATGTATAGGCATCTAGGAGTTCCTCTTCCTTTCCTCTTACATGAAACTTGATGGGGCAGGCAGAGCTGGACAACCACACTCACTTTTAGCAATGACCTAACAATCCCCTCAAGTCCCACAGGCCAGATCCCTGCAGCTACTTCAAGAGAAGGATGTCTGAATCATTCAATAGAGCACAAATCTTGCTTTTTATTTGCTATCTCTCCACTTTAACCATCTCACTGCTAACAGGTAGCCTCTTTGAGAACATCTTGCTTAGGCCATGATTGTGATCCTACTGAGACATAGCTCCATCTGTCTTGCAGTCTATTGATTTCAACATTATAAGATATTTTGGAAAGTCTTGCTGGACATTGACCTTAATAGCACTTGCTTGAATTAAAGTTTTACAGTTTTATCAGAAGACTGAGATTTGAGCCCAGAAAAAAGTACTAAACATCATCATGAGATGGTTTTTATGCACCATCAAACCCATAGCAGCACTGAATTAAGAAATTATGGGGGGGGGGAGCAATAATTAAGTGAATTGTCTGACAATTAAGACAATAATTAAGATAAGCACCTTCCAACTACCTCCTTTGAAGGAACTGCTCGTTCACCTTTTGCAGATATAAGGAGTGGAGTCAAAGGTTGGACTTGATCATCTTGGATGTCTTTTGCAACCTCAGTTCTGCAATTCTGTGAAAACTAAAAAGAAAATAATTAGATCTGGCACAAGGAAAAATCTCTGTGTTTATATGTGTGATATTGATTCCTGACAATCATCCATCTACACAAAGTTGCACGATGTTACCCTTGCTTCAAAGATCTGAAAGATCTTAAGTGATCTTAACAGACACCTTTAAGCAAGAGACACATCTAAAGTGTCTCTTGCTTAAAAATTTCAAGTCCCTGATGAGTTGCTCTTAATGTGTCTCACCTGTCTACAAATAAATACTCTTCTCTGCTCACCATTTTTTTGCAGTCAGATGCTCCCTTGTATGATTATTGCAGCTAAGAGGAAATTTTTCAACATCTGTTGACATTGCTGTCAGAAAAGACTGATTTATTGAAACAAAAACTTTTCTCAGAAACTCAGCATATTTAGTAGATCTTAGCTATGTCAGGAAAAAGTCACAGCTGCCCCACAAAATTCAATACTTCGATAATGATGGGAGTCTGAGGTTCAAATGCCTGGCTTGTTAATTTCGAGCAGACTGTTTCTCCCACATCACAAGATGACTTCAGACACTGTATACATGCATTAGTCCTTCTAGGTGATTTCACTTTAGGAACTGAAATTATTACTCAGGTAGAATTCTTGGTTGTTTCCTATCCAGTTCTTGTCATGAGTGACTCTCGGACAGAACTTCTAAACCTTTTATATTTACAGTCTGGTGCTCTCCTATGACATGCTTAAAAAGGCAACAATAAGGAAAATTGTGGGTTAGGTCCTGACCTCAGTCTCTATCTTTAACAGCATCAGAAAAATCAATCTAATTTCTCCAAATTTACACAAATGTAATTGACAAGAGAACACAGCTTTTTATCTCTCCACATATCATCACTCAGAACTCCCCTAGTGCTAGTGCCACCACACTGCTACAGAGGCTGGATCATCAGGGTGAAATGAATTTCCTCAGAATTTATTATATGATCCCTGCTGAAATACATTTCTCTGACAAGGGCATGGAGCTTCCTTTCAGAGAAACAGATCTCACAGTGCTGCTGTGGCTTCTACACTTTCATCAGTCTAAATTATTTGATACAATTTAATTAGTCTAATCAAAAGGCTCAGCAGTTCTTGTAACTCTGCTCAAGAAAGAGGAAAGGAAAAAAAAACAGTGTTTTGTTTACTTCCAATGTTGCTCCCGACGCATGAAGACACACCAAAATAACTGCTGTTTATTTTACAAGATGGAAAAAATATCGAACGCCCTCTGGTTATAGAAGCCATTTTCTTTTGGGATTACAAGTGCAGAGATGAATTAGGTACACTTAGGATCAATATCTGTTTCTCTTCTTGGCTCAAGATGGGATTTGTCAAAATTCGAGAGCAGCTTCTATTGAGTGTCAGCTACAAATCCTTCCAGTACTGAGTCATATACTCATTGAAAGTTGAAATATAAATGGCAAAGGGCTTTTTCAGCTACAATGTCCGAGGTCAGAATGGTAGATCACCTTTCTTCCTTCTTTTTAATGAGCTTTGGTTTGATGAAGTGACCTTGCAGGTCTGGAATCTAAGGACGTAACGGGTCTTTACAAGCTCTGGCTGTGTTGGGTTCCATGTAGCACTACTCTAGGAGGCAAAAAGCACAACACAGAATAATTGAGCATTGATAAGTGAAAGATATGGCTCATGCTGGGAAGATTTCATCTTTTGATAATTTTTTTTTTTATTCTATCAGTTGAATCTTAAATGTAGTCTGAATGCAAGGGGAAGAAAGAGCCATGGCTACCAGGTTTCAGCACAGTCAACAAGTGTTAATCTGCTGCGTGCCAGTCCTTGATGTTGCATGTGAAAAATGCTTCACTGCTGAGAATGTCGGTGGGAAAGGAATACCTTCACTTTTAGAAGAAATGGGATCCTAAGGCACAGCCCAGAAATCCAAGGACCTCAAAAGTAGATCATACTCCATCACCTATTGGAAACTGAAACAACCTCTGAAGACAGAACAAGTTTGAAGAATCAAAACCACTTTTCCTTCAAGGTTGCATTTTGCTTTTTGGAAAAATATATATTTTCTGGAGGAACTAAACCCTCCCAGGTTCCAGTTGAACAGAAATTTGATCTTGCCATTTGCAGTCTTGACCAAGAATAGCAAAACCCAAGGAAATATAATATAGACCCAAGTTAAAAAAAATATATATATATATATATATATAAATTATAAATATAAAATTACTCATTTCCTTAGGAATTTGAGAAGTTTTTGGTTTTTTTTTTTTGCTTCCTTTGGGATGTATGTTCAGTAGTGACTTCATAAGAATGCCTTTTGGCTTCAAATATCTTATATACGGGTGTTCAGCTGCTGTATGGAGGGTGAATATGCTAAATAATTTTAAAAACAGACTGTTTTTTAAGGGCATATGTGACCATCAACTTATGTATGCTGGTGTTCTGTGTAACACCACAAAATTCATCCCATTCTGTCCGCAGATGAAGAGACAGAAATATATTTCCCTGTAGGATCAATTTGCATGACTGAAGCCAATGCTGAATCATCTTTTCCATTTAGACAGGATTCATACCTGCGTTATCTGTGGGTCATAAGCCACTCTCTTTTCAGAGGAGACTGAATTTGCAGCAAATGTGCTACATTGGTCCACCTCCAATTGGCAATAAACATTGAGTCTGTGTCTTATGTACGCATTATTACCTTAAAGAAATTAGCCAGGGAATTTGGACTGAAGGAGCTGATTCTTTTTGTTAAGTGGAAAAAGTACTGTATAATTAATATTGAAGCCAGTAACAAAGCAAAACTAGGCTTCTCATCCTTGAAACTTCACTGACTGGAAAAATTAGCCTACTCTCCCTCTCACTCACTCTCTTTTGCTCTGTCTTCTTTTTCTTTTTTTTATCTTTTTTTTTTTTTAATTATAACTTGCTGAAGCACTCCATAATACCCTTTAATCTCCTTTAATAACTACCCTAGCCGAGATTTTTCTAAGCATCCTTTTGCACAGCATCCACAAATCCAAGAATGAATTGCTGTTAAGATTGACTGACTGACTGATCTCTGAGCTCTGCCAATTTACTGATCCATGGCTTGCACTTGTGGTTCCTTGGGTTCATTGTGGAACACACTGAAGGATGGGAGGGGAATAGGGAAAGGCATTTATTCTCTCCTGTAGAGGCACCACCTGCACTCAACTCATCTGACTCAGCTTTCTGAGTTGACAATAGCACTTTAAGGAGTCCACTGAAGTGAATGGCAGGTTGACCTTGTAATGTCCAGAGATAGCAGAGCAATTTTTGCATCTCCATAAAGGTGTAGAGCAAGATAATGGAGGCAGAATGATAAAAAAACTGTGTTTATGGCCCTTGAGTTCAATAACTACAATTTATCTCCCTACTTTTCAAGAAGGAAAGAAAAAAAGAAAGAAAGAAAAAATAAAGAAAAGATGGAATAAATTTTTTAAAAAATAAACAAAGAAGAAAGAGTGAAGAAAAAAAAGAGGAGAGGAGAGGAGAGGAGAGGAGACAGAGAAAAAAGAGAGAAAGTTAGCAAAAGGTAGAGAAAGGGAGAGAAAGGGAGAGAGTGAAAGAGAAAGAGAGAGAGAAAGAGAGAGAGAAAGAGATAAAGAGAGAGAGAAAGAGAGAAAGAGAGAAAGAGAGAAAGAGAGAAAGAAAGAAAGAAAGAAAGAAAGAAAGAAAGAAAGAAAGAAAGAAAGAAAGAAAGAAAGAAAGAAAGAAAGAAAGAAAGAAAGAAAGAAAGAAAGAAAGAAAGAAGTTAGTTAAACTTCTGCACAAGCAAGGAAAAAATGTACATTACTGGTTTTAATATATTGTGACTCTATATTTTGTTCATCAAAATGAGTCAATATATATTGCTGGACATATTTCATAATTTCCTTATCTCTCACATTTCTTGTATCATTTCCTTTGGTATTTTGTGAAACAAACATTTTCTTGTAAGGACCTCACTAAGTTTTCCTCAATAAGTTTTTGGTTGCTCTGTTACTAGGTATAATCTTCTCTGATATCAGCTGAAACAGAAGTCTAAGAAAAAATTATCCATATACAAAATTCTATCCATAACTGTACCATAGTTCTAAGTTGCCAGGAATCCTGTAATCTACAACATTTTTTGATCTGATTCAATACTGAGTTCTGCCTTGAAAAAGGCAGCAATAAAATGGTAGCATATCAAATGCAAGTAGTTAATACCTGCCATAAAGTTTGATTCACAAAAATGTGTGACAGGTGGCTCAAGACAGTAGAGAAGCAGGCGTGCTAAAATCATGATACATAGCCATAAATTATTATATATGCAGATGGTCCAAATAGGTGGACTTTCTTCAATTTCCTGCTTATGATCTCTGATAAAAAGAGCTTTGTTTAAAGTATTGAGTGAATAACAGGAGAATGCAGATGTAAGAGAGGATATCTGAGCTAACAAATCCTGTTCACTGATACCAAATGTAATTACACCTTATAATACAATCTGTACATTTATTATGTCTCACTTTGAAATTAGTCCATTTTTCAAAATAATTTCTTCTGTTATTATTATGCTATTCAAGAATATTTCTTTTCATGTTGTTAGAGTATTTTATAGGCAGATAGGCAGATTTAAAACATCTATGGTCAGTGGATCAATTTTTATTTTTTTTTAAATTGTTTTTTCTAAGCAAAGGTAATAGATGTTTTGTTTATCTAGGAGTTTCAAATTTTGCTCTAGCCATAGCAGCCAGCTCACTTTTACCTACAGAAAGGTAAGTAAATATATAAAATATATACAGACAGAAAACAAACAAACAAACAAACAAATAAAAACCCCACCCAAAACTCTGTTCCCATGTTGTCTAAAAAAATTACAAAGTCATGGTAGAACATGAGGTTTATAAATCACAACTCTGGTCATGTGTCACTTCATTCACTGCCAGATTGCTTGTCTGGTTAAGTCAAATGATATTTGGCACTGGAATATTCAGCATCTGTACTTTCAATTATATGTTATGAAGCTAAGTTAGTTGCCAAACATTTTTTTTTGTAGTCCATAAACTATTAGAAGTATGTCCAAAAATTATATCCAAATTTGTAGGTGTTAGGTAAAAAGTAAACCAGAGGAGAATGTGAACAGCTCTTTAATAAATAGACAAAGTTAGCATGCTTGGTAACCAGAACCAAAAAGGAAAAAACAAAAATGAATAAGTGTATCAAGTATTTGACCAATCCTAACACAGACTCAAATAAATTAGTCAGTGTAGTTCTGGCTTGGAATAAATCTTTCTTGAGCTGCATCCAGATTATTAAAACAGGGAGTTTAAGCCAGTCACACAACTGACAAAGAATTATGATGCCTATTTAGAGATATTTAAAAGAGGTGTCAAATTAGGAGGTTCTAAATTAAGAACTTCATCAGGTTAAGTTTTCTCTGGGGTCAGTGGAAAAGGGAAAGAACAGACACACTAAGCACATGTGAAATTTGAGACACCTGCAGCCAGTGGGTATTTTTTTCCAGTTTGATCAGAACAAGAAACAGTGGCAACTATTCTTTTTATTTGACCACTTGAAATAAGGTAAGAAAAGCATCCAGATGGGGCTTTTTTTAACTTTTGAGTTTTTTAGGAAATATTCTTTTTCAAGAAGGTTAAAATGTAGGCATGTGCAAATATTTGAAGGTAAAACTTCCCTCAGAATAAGATCTTATAAACAAATACAGAGATCCTTACTGTTTCAATAAGAATTGATCTCCAGCAAAACTGAAATTTAGAAAGAAGTTCACATGTAGCTGAAACTTTGTGCTAAAGGAATAGAGGAATAAGAATTGTTTTAATTTTTCATTACAGAATTTTGTTTCTTTTTCAGAGTTTCTTTTTGTTGGGTTTTTTTGGTTTGGGGTTGGTTTTTTTTTGGTTTGTTTTTTTTTTCTTTTTTTTTCTTTTTTTCCCTGAGGTGGGGAAAAAAATATTTCAGGACCTTGAAAAAAATTCAGAAGTTTGGAAAGGGCCAGATAAAATCTAAAAGAATTTCCAAAAAAATAGAAAACTCAAGGGACCAGGCAAAGAGGTATGAGGTTTTCAAATGAAGACAGAAATTAAGTCAACCAGAGAAAAAAAACCTCTTAATATCTTAAATAAAATCCTGAGGGTTAATTAAAAAAGGGTCTAACACAATTAACAAGCTTAAAATACATATGCCACAGCTTCATGAGTTTTGTGAAGTGAGTGATTATGGATAATTAATGACAATGAAAACTTATTGGATTCAAAACTTAAGCTTTTACTTGAATATTACTCAGAAATGGCCAACTTATTACGAAAGAAAAAGATCTTACCTCTTTTATGTATACTGGATAATTACATTTCAAGGAAGTTTTCAGAACATCTACCTATGTCACCACAGTGAGAACAGAGGTTCAGTGTCAAAGGAACATAATTTCAACACAAAAAAAATGGAAAAAAATTCTTAGCATGAAAAAAGAATGTGTTTGTCTGTTTGTTTTAATTTTCAGCTATCTTAATAAAAATGTCTAGTAATCTTAAAAGGTATATAAGAGTTGGTAGTACAAGATTATCTTATTGAACAGGAGGAAAAAGATGGTTTGTCGTTTAACATGCTCTGATGATAGCCCACAGACATTTTGTTCACCCATTTCTCAATTCTGAGAGATTTCCCCATCTTGAAAAGCAGCCACCTTATTTTACATTATTATGACTAAATCCAAGCAGGTCATATACTGCTTGTAGTTCCGCTAATCTCTGTTGTTGGCTTCAGATAGTTTTGATGCTTTCTAATATTGAAAAACTGAATATTGTTAAGCATAAGAGGCTTAGAAAAAAAGAATAAATCAACAATAAAGTTGTGAATTCCTTTACAAATTGTTAATTCTAGAACAATCAGCAAGATTTGAGAAACAGAGGAATTATATAAATAAAAAGAAATTAATTCAGATTTTTGCATAAGTGGCAGGCATGGGATCCACTGACTTGCATACTACACTAAAAGAAAGGAGACAGATTTATTTCCTTACTTTTATTGTTATGTGTTAATGGACAAGCTGCTTCACTGGCTCAGTCCTCTCTCTGGTTGATTATATTCAGACTGGCATTCTTCAAGGACATGCATCAATTCTGTATCTGCACAATGCCACCCTGAAACCAGTCATGGGCTTTTAGAAGTGACTGAAATATAGATAGTAAGAAAAAAAGGAGGCTTACATCTCAGCTTTAGTGGAGTGGGTTTAGTGTTCTGCAATGCTTGGTTGCTTTATTATTAATTAACAAACAGCAGCACTATGTTCTTTCTTTCTTTTCCCCTCCTTGATATGAGTTGCAGCATGAAGGCAGCTCCTACCAAAACCACTTTTTAATTTCATGGTATAAATTGGGGTTTTTACGCTAGTTAGCAAAAAATAAACAAAGACTCTCTGAATGATTGAAATGGAATTTCTGAAGGAAAGAGCAACAAATAATTACACTTCTATATCACTAATTATTATTGGTAGCTTGAACAAAATTATGTTTCTGGCCTATGGAATTTCTAATCAGTAAAGTCACAGCATCATAATATGATCTCTTCAAACAGATTTATTTTTCAGATGACTGGTTCCTAATGCCATTTTGGTATTGCACAATTCTGCTGTTGGTTATATTTGTCTCCTGCCTATAAATATACTGTTTTCTTTTATTACAAATTATTATTTGTAGCACAGTAATGAATAGAAACTATAGTCATGGCTTAAGTGTGCAGTGTATCAGGAATTATCACAAAGCGAATTTAGAAACGGTCCCTGATGCAGAAGTTACAATTTAAGAAAATTATATAACATTTAAATATGCTACAAACCCTTGTTTCTAGACATGTTTACCTGTTACACTTCTTCCACATATTTGTGAATGTTGGTGGAAAATAATCAAAGCAAGAAAGCTGGGCTTGGGGCATTTTTACACTTAACAACAAAGTAAAGAAATTGAACCTAGGAGGCCTCTATTTAATGATGCAAACATGGTTTCATCATGGTTACCTTTAGACAGTCAAGGCCTTTAATTTAAAAGCCTGCATACCACAGGTCTTTTCTAAATGTGAGTGATTCAATGTAATATTCTCATTTGTGTCTGCCACTTGGATGTAAATACAGAAAAATATCAGGGATTCACATCAAAATCATCCTTCATGTTTAAGATTAATGGTGGGATTTATAGGGGTCTGTCAAAAAGTTAAATATTGTTTGTGTCCCTTAATAATGTAGTTCAGCCCATTTTAATGCAACTAAAAACTCAAAGTTTCCCACCTGCAAATTCAAAGATTTTCCTCTATTCTACTGAAACAGAAAATTATATCTTAAGTATGAATGTCATTAAATTATTAATGGGGAGATGATATAACCAAAAAATTTGAAATAAATAAACAGGGAAATGGGATGGCTAGATAATAAATTTTGAGATGGTGAATGATGATAGGAAAATGGGAAGACTAACTAATAAATTTTGAGATGATAAAAGACATTATGCCTTGGAATGACAAATATTTTGAATGCAAGTCTTGTGTACTTAGACATTTATTGAAACTACAGGGACCCTTTTTTTTGTTTTTTTTTGCCTCCATTCAGAACTGTTTAAGAAACAGAGAGCCAACACCACATTAACATGAGGGTGAAGTGATGAGTGACAGATAGGTGGCAAGATGTGGGCATGTTAGCAGGTTGTGTCTTTAATCACATCTGATGAGCCTCTGGTTCACCTCACTGAAAGCTGGTACAAAGGCAAAAAAAGATAACACAGATTGAAAGACTCAGGCTGATGATAAAAAATATTCATTAAAAGCTTTCAACTAAAGGCCCCGTGTGTGAATAAGAAATTCCCTCAAAATGTTGGAGATAGGTGACTTTTAAATAGTTTTGTACAAGCTGAGAGAGTGAATGCATTTGTTCACTCACAGAGACAATGCACTGGCCAAGCTGAACAGTGTTTCAATCCAATCCTCTTATCTCCCTGTTTTTTTGGCCTGAGGCTCTGTGGGGTGAATGAGTGGAGCAGAAGAAAGCTGGATGTGCATAGGGCACAAACTCCTTTAGCGAGAGGGGCTAGTAAGGAGATGGAAATGGGTGCACTGCTATGCTCAGCATGAAGGAGTACCACAAGGGCATCATGTCTCAAAACCTGTGGCACAGAGCTCTTGCCAGGTGGAAAAGCCAGCACTTGCAGCAGTGCAGTGGATGCTATAAATACAGATTGCAAACTCAGAAACCTTTCTGAAGAGCCTCATCAGAAAGGGAAGCAAATGCTGCCAGCCATTCCCATACAAATGACTGTACCTGGCTGGGCTACAGTATACTAAACAACTGCAGAAAGCAACAAATCACCAGTCTGTTTGTGACAGGTCATCCCAGCTAAATCAAGTTGTCATTTATTTTTGACTTGCTCTTGCCCCAGGATCAGTAGCTGTTTCTTTCAGGTTGAGACTGGAGCAATTTGAAAGTGCAAAAGCCTATTAGAAAAAATGGCATGAAGGGTTAGTTATAGCAGTGGCGGTTGCACTTTGTCATCTGTAGTTAACCCTTTTGCCCCAGGGCTTCAGAGACTTTCGGTATGGTTCACAGGTCATTCAGAAGCTTTGCTGCAAGTAAGCATTTAAAGGTGAAACCTGGGAGCAAAGCTGTCATAAAGGCATGGGGAGAGGTGGCTGTGCGTGTGGCAGGGGGGAGTTGTTAATCCAGATAATATTTTAAATAGAAGCGAGCTCCCCGAGGGGCGGGGGTGGGGGGAAGGAAGTAAATGTGCCTCTTGTGTTTGGTATCAAAAAATACTAATCACTTAGGGAAAGTAGACACTTTCAATCGGTGTTTCGGCTGTTTCAGGTGGAATTTCTGCGTCACTGCTGCCTTTTGTAGACTTACAAAAGCCAGAGACCTCTGCTGAATCCTGAGCTCAGTTGTATCAGGATCTATGAGCAAAAAAGTATAAAGCAATGGAGAAATTATTTGCATGAAGTTGTCCCCATTTCTTCAGAAAACAGAGTATGCAAGAGGAAGAGAAATGGGTTGCTCTGTAAGGAAACCAAACAACTTTTCTGTGGAGAGGATGTTTAGATTAGATATTACAAAGAAATTCTTTACTGTGAGGGCAGTGAGGCACTGGCACAGGTTGCCCAGAGAGGCTGTAGATGTCCCAGTCCTGGAAGGAATGGCCCCATGCCAGGTTGGACTGGGTTCTCAACAACCTGGCTTAGTGCAAGTTGTCCCTGCCCATGGCAGAAGGTTTGGAACTACATGAACTTCTGGTCCCTTCCAACCCAAAAGGTTCTGGAATTCTATGATCCTGTGTTCCAGAAAACCATTATCTTGGCCACCATCTTGGCCACTGTGTACAGAGCCAAATATTTAAGGGAAAGGTAACTGAAACTGTGACTGCACTGTTTTGATTTAAACTTGGCTATCTGCAGAAGACACTGTTTATAGGCTGTATTTCCTGTTTGCTTACTGCTTCTTTAAAGGGTTCACTTGACAAATTCAGCTTATACTAATGGCAATATCAGGAGAAGGATGCCCATGATTTTCTCATTACGGCGTTAAAAGACACCCAGTCTGACTTGCTGGGCATGGAAGTGATTGAAAAAACAGGCTTCAGGAAGGAATGAGGTGTTTCCTGTACGTGCCTTTTAACCAGTGGGCTGGTATAGATACATAGAGATGTAATACCACCTCCACCCTCCAAAAAAAAAAAAAAAAAAAAAAAGAAAAAAAAAAAGAAAAAAGAAGATTATTGTACATTTGCTTAGTCTTGTCAAGATATGTGTATTTGAGATGCATAGTAAGACTGAAAAAGTTCCAACTAACACACGAATTGTTTATTCAGATATTTCTGCAAAAACATTTGTCGGAAGGGCTTACCTTAGCAGTGATAATACTCTATTCTCTGATAAGGGATGCAGCCATTCCAAGAGACTGTATAGCAGTAATCTCTAACAGCATCAGAATAATTACAAATTTGCCCATGATCAGTGTTGTGGGGTTTTCTTGCTTTCTTCTTCTTTTTCCTCAGGCTTCTTTGCTACATATAAACATGTACAGTTCTGCCCCTTACTCTGCCAGTCTCAGATATTGGTAATGTCTTGAATATCCTAATCTGACTAAAGCATTTCCTTTCCTCCCTTCTATTTCCAAGAGATCATGAATATCTTACCGAGGCAGTCCAAGTGTCTAAACAGTTTCCCTTATGACCTCTGTTCAAATTTGTTATAGCTTTTCTCTTTCATACCTTTTTACATGCTCATCTTAAATTCCACAGGTGTCCTTAAGTTTATGTTCAAAATAAAACAAGGTTGACAGATTTGAACTAATTTCTGATATTGTGAGGAAGAAATTGTAGATGGAAAAGAACCTCTGACAATTCAGAACAAAGATATTTTTGTTGCAAGCATGGTAAGTAATGGTGTGAGATCAACCTCAGTCTCTGCTGAATTGTTAAAATGTGAAAGGCAACTTACCTAAATGGGCAGTGAATGAGGGGAGCTGGATGTACCGTGCAAGCAAAGTGAAAACTATCAATCACCATCTATTACTTCACTCTTGGTATTTGAGCAGGGTTTCAGATGTTCTGGAGAGATTAGCTCAGAGTAAGTAAATGCCAAAATGGAAACTGTCTACACATATCCATCCAGTGTGTCAGCCAAGCTAATCACAGTGTGCTTTATAGACTGACCACTTCAGTCCCAGCTCTATCAGGGATCTCTCAGACATAAATTTAGCAAGGTAGATGAATCTGCCTTGTCTCAGTAGAAAGTTCCATATCCTTCAAGCAAGTCATCATGCAGATAAGGAATGAAGATATCTGACTTGGAGATTTGACCTTCTAAATAGGCAAAGTAAATTAGAAGCTACAAAGATTTCCTGCAATCATTCCCTGGATTATGTCTTGATTTTTAATACTTCATGGATCACAGGTTGAGAAGAACTGAGCTAGCTTAACATGAAAGCTGTCATCTAAAGCAAAACATAAGCCATGAGCCCACTCTCTGAATTTCACACATGATTAGAGGGGATATCCTCAGGCCTCAAAGTAAATTCCCAGTCATTTTACAGAATCCTTTTAGTAAACAGTTCCTCATTCCTCTATTAATTTTTAGCTTTGAAGAATATTTTGCTTGAGAAAATGGGACCTCTTTTCTGGATTAATCAGTGCAAATTCCAGTTTAACACAGCAGGTTCTCTCTCCATCCAGTTCCAAAGACTTGAAATGATACCTGATTACTCTGAGCTCTTTCAAATCAATGGTCTTTTGGGTCTCTCCAAATGGAGAATGGTCAGCCACTGTAATCATCTAAACATAACACAGAGGCAGCATGAAAACTATGAGGTGTCCTTACCCTGAATATGGTGCAACAGGCAGAGGGGGTCATAAAAGGTTAAAGGCAAATGTCACTCCCTAGGGTGTGCTTTCTCATGCTGAAGAAAAACCACTACAAGTAATCACAGCGACAAACCTTAGGAGGAAAAAGCCAGTTACTAAGCAATATCCCCAGGAGTACAGGAGCAACCTTCCTTGCTCAGGTGAGATTCACTTCTCATTCTGAAATGGAAAAGAAAACAGCAGCTGTAGAAGAGAGACCATCAATTGAAGCAGATACTACAAAAATAGCCCTGAAGGCAGAGAGCAGGAGCAGTGATGGTGTAACCTAAGACCTGAAAGGATAACGGGGATAGTGGGGTTGTAGTATTACAGCAGAAAGTGGTGAAGAGTAGGCTGCATTCCTACTAGCAGAAGAATGACACAATTTTACAGGTGTAAGAGGAGCTGAAGTGAGATAGATTTAGCTGCAATACCCAAAATAAAGGGAAGAAAAAAAAAAGTCATTGAATGCAGCAAGATGTAGCCATTAAAAAGAGGCATATTTTCTTCCTCAGAAAGATGTTTTGGGGTGTAGAAGATGCAGGAACTGTTCCAGAAGAAGAAGAGAAGGGAAAAAAAAGCAAAAAGGTAGGGAAAAAGCAGGATCATACCTGCAACCACTTCAAGGAATAGTTCATGTTCTTCTTTTCCTCCAAATAATCATAACAATCCCACTCATGATGTGAAGCATGAGTTCATAATTACTATCCAGCAATTCATGTAAGGAACATGTGACAGTTAGGAGAGCTCCCAAGCTGTATTTTAGCAACATATGCACTTCTAGGTCTTCTAGCCTTTATCAAACACCATTTCAAAATTACTCTGACATTCACTCCTCTCAAAGACAGGGAAGTTGAAACATGAGAAGCAGGAATAAACTGACTCAAAGTCAGAAGTTTTAGACAAGGAAAAAAAGACAATTTCCATAAGTCCAAAATCTACGGAATTTATGTATGCCTCATAGGAGAATCAGCCAAGAGTACGATACAAAGATGAAAAAGTGTGGTCTTTAAAATACTTCTATCCCTCTTTCCCTCTCCCAAACATGCATGATTTGTACCCATGCTGTATTTGTATACCTAACTGTGAGCACAAACAGGCACAGACTCATATGTGGTTTGGTTGGTAAACACAGACAATAGATACAAATGCAGTGGCATCCAGGATGTGAGAAAAATCGAGGTGAGATCGAGACATAATTTACTTATTTTTTAATCAGTGACAGCTATGAATGCATAAAATGGTATTCTTATCCCAGAGAAGAAAAACATAACTTAAAAAAAATTCTGATGCTCCTAAAATTGACTGTGACTGCAATTATTTTTAAAATACATTGTAATACATTAACTTACATCTAGAAAAAAAAAATTGTTTAAACCATCTGCCCCAGCTTGGGATTTTTTTGTTTTGTTTTGGTTTTTATTTCTTTGTTTAGGTTCTCTGCTTAGAAATCAGCAT
Source organism: Passer montanus (assembly GCF_014805655.1). Lineage (NCBI taxonomy): Eukaryota > Metazoa > Chordata > Aves > Passeriformes > Passeridae > Passer > Passer montanus. The sequence goes on along the minus strand of NW_024356948.1, from coordinate 1,384,548 downwards.
ATAATTATTTAGCCATTACATAGTTTCCACAATCTGGGATTTCAGGCTGATGCTTCTGTGTTTTGAATTCATCCTTTCTTATGTATGGCTCTATTCATGACAAACTGATACTTTCAGAAAACAGTGTTTTAAAGTTGACAATTCTCTGAGACTTTCAACTGATGAATTTCAGTACTCTATGAATAAAGTTAAATAACTTTTTTATTTATATTTATAGCTAAGAATATCAGAATATTTGTTGTTTAATATGAAGCTACTCTAGAAAAACATAACTGTTGTGACCAAGTTTTCAAATATAAGCAAGGTGAATGGCTAAAAAAGATTATTTTCAAACTGACAAGCTAAGACTTCCAGTGCAAAATTAGCCATCTAAAATAGCTGGATCTTTTTTTTAGTCTGTTCCTCTGAGGTGGAAAACACTGTTTTTTACAAAACAAAACTTACTATGAAAACTATATGACTTTAGCAGAACTTCAGGCTGGCCAAGGATTGGATCTGCAAGAGTGAGGGACAGCTACACACTGAATATATGATAGAGTGCATCACCTTTCTGGAGCTGATAAAATTCATCTCAAGTCCCTTCTCTGTCATGTCACAGAATCATAGAATAAGCTGAGTTGGAAGGGACCCACAAAGATCATCAAATTCAGCTTCTGGCCCTGCAAAGAACACACCCTGTGCCTGGGAGCATACTCCAAATGCTTCTTGAACTCTGCTAGGCTTGGTGCTGTGACACTGCACTGGTGGAGCCTGTTCCAGTGCCCAAATACCTTCTGGGTGAAGAACCTTTTCCTGATATCCAACCTAAACCTCCCCTAACACAATTTTAGTCCATTTTCTTGGGTCCTGTCATGGGTCATCAAAGAGAAGAGATCAGTGCCTGCCTGTCCTCTGCTTCTCACAAGGAAGTTGTAACTGCAGTGAGGTCTCCCCTTACTCTCCTCTTCTCCATGCTGAACAGACCAAGTGCTCTCAGAGCTCCTGAAGGCTCTTCACCATCTTCTTTTCCTCCTATGAAAGCTTTCTAATAGTTTAATGTATTTCTTATATTGCAGTGAGCAAAACTGCACACAATATATAAGGTGATTTTGAACCAGTGTAGAGAATATAGCTCCCTGTTCTCTGAGGCAGACACACTACTTTATATAATAAAGTCTCTTTGCCACAAAGAGACTTTTTATATATAGACAAATATATAACTTAAAATATATATTCAGAAGTCTCAGAGGATCAGAGCTAGAGCTAGGACTTAAATATCTTTCTTTCAGGCAGTGAGCTGTATAACCCACTGTCAAACTATGTCTTGCCAGAGGTAGGCATCCAGTGTGTGTTAGTCCCCATGGTTTGCTCTGGCATCACCTGCAGCACAGGTGGGAACCTCTAAGAGTTCAACAATGTCGCCCAAGAAAGCTGACTGAAAATGCTAGCCTGCTTGAGAAGAGTTGTCCCATTTAGCTAATGACAGCTGAGATTAATTTCTTCCATGTTTTCCTATACTCTGATGAAAGTGACACCAAATCCTTGCTGGAGGTTCAGAATGCTGTGGGTTTTTCTTCTTCATCTTCCTCTTGTCATGTACCACCTCATTTTCCAGCAGTAATGAGTGCACAGAAAGGCTCAGCACACCAGAAAGTGCAGCTTGGTGCCTCTTGCTCTTCAGCACCCATCATATTGCTCTATGAGATGTAAATATGTGACCTTATTTTGAAAGGAAAATCCTTCCTAGCTGCTTTTCAGCTCCATCACTTATGCATTATAGACTTTCTACTCAATTGCAGCATAATCTCATAGGAATTTATTATGCATCCTGTATATAAAACAGTATGTACCCTCTACAGAGAACATCAAAAGGTAGTTAATAGAGATGTTAAATTATTATTGGTTGAAAGCAGCTGATGCCCTAGAGTAATCAGATTCTCTCTTTCTCTCTCTCGCTTCATATACTATATATAATATATACAATTAATAGTGCACATATATCAGTCGCCGAATAGATCTCTATAAAGTCTGCTTGAATGTTAGAAGAACTGATGTATTAAACATGTGGAACCAAGCAAAGGTGTCACAATAAGGCACATTACAAATACCAGCAAAAGTGTTGATGGATATGGCAAAGGAGAAGCTGTGAGTCCTGAGGAAAATAATAATAATATAAAAAAAAAGCTTTATGTTATTTCCTGATCTCACCATTTATTTGTAGGGGAAGACAGTCAAGGTGCTGCTGACAGGAGTGAATAGCTGCACTGGTATTTATTAATGGTCAGGAGAAAATGTTAAATGCTTACACTGAGCTAATTACTTATTGCCAAAGATCAGGAAAAAGTGTAATTTGGAACTTACTACACAATTATTAGATTAATCGAGATGAGATTGAATTAGAACTGCAGTCTCTGGGATAAGGCTCTGAAATAGGAACCAGGAAATTTCTTCAATGCTATGGGTATATTATTAGCTTTTGCCTAAATTCATCCATCCCAGCTGATGATGTCCTATGCAGAGTCTAATCTCTCCTTTCAGAGAGTTGACTCTTTCCATGTGTTTTTTCAAAACACAGCAACATCTCAAACACACCTAGAAACTTCATATAGTGCTTACATTAGTAGTATCACTGGTAATAATTAGAGCAATTGGTGAAATTGAAATATTAAATACAGATTTATAAATTTTTCTTTAACAGATAATTGGAAATTTCAGAATAAAATTTGGTTAATTGAAAAATTAAGATGTAGGACAGTGGAAAAGAAGATAATGGTTCAACTGAATTATGTTAGAGGTTTCCAAGCTTAACAACTTGTGATTCAACAGTAACACATTAAATACATATATTCCAGTATATGCTTATGGTGGAGAAAATACTGCAACCCACTGAAATTCAGGTATCTGACTCCTCTAGTCGTACACTGGTCTATAGCATGATGTACATTTGCCTGGGGCTTTGCACCTCTCCCTTTTAAATTATCTGGGCCTATCTCACACTTGAAGGCTCATCCCATGCAAATCACATTGCTGTCATGAAGAAACACCCCAGGAAGATATTATCTGGGCCTATCTCACACTTGAAGGCTCATCACATTGCTGTCATGAAGAAACACCCTAGGAAGATGAAAAATTAAAAAATAAAAAAAAGAAGATTTCTTACCTGTTTCATTCATTAATTCCAGAAGGGAACTGTCCTGGTTTAGGGCAAATTTGGGAGAAAACCTCCAAAGTGGTCCCCTCCAGAAAGCAAACCCACACGGCCCCTCCCCCGCACCGGTTTGGGAAGGATTTCTCGGAGAAAAGTGGAAATAACCTGTTTATTTATCAGGCGAAGCACCCCCCAGCACACAAAATGAACAACACTGGATGACTGTACTCTTTCACCGCTCTGAAAAAGATGACAAACTCAGAAAGTCTCTCCTGGGAGTGGTCGCTTTGCTGTCGGTCCCTCTGGTGCTGGGGATAGCTGCTGCAGGCCACAAGGTGCAAATTCCGTGTTTCCCAGGTCCCAGCCCAGAGCAGGTTCAAATGGTTCTAAGAAAAGGGAAGGAAAAACAGTCCAGGGAAAATTCGGGCTGCCTAGCTAAGCTAACTAACAAGCAAAAGAAAAAAAGCAAGAGCAAAGCAGGAGCAAGAGCAAAGCGAAAGAAAGAGCAAAAACCAAAAGCAGCGCTACGTACTGTGCTGTGTCCTGCCGACTGTGGGGGAGTGAGCAGGCTGATAACAAAACAAAACATTCACTTTTCAGAGCCAGTCTTGAAGGCACAGGATACAATATCCAGCATAAACAGAACAGACCATTGGGAATACAAGAATCACCTTAGGACAGGAACTCAAAGAGGAAGCTTGGACTCAAGTCATACATTTGTGTTAACAAGCCTGCCATGGGATTCTGTGATAAATGATCAGAGACTGTGCTCTACACTGAGACTTGAAGTGGAGAAGGTGTGCTTGAAGGCTGCCACCTTAGCTGACAAAGTGAGCAGATCTCTGAAAGACCCTCCTAAAACTCTTTTTTTGTAACTCTGAATGTGATGTGGACTGTACTGTGAAGATCTGACAGACCTAGCAATAAGAACATGTATTCCTTAATATCCAGGTGAAATTCCAAATCTGCCAAAGCTCTGGTAACAGGCCTGAAGAGGGTGAAAAACTGGGGAAAATCATCCTTCCCTGTTTTACCCACAGGTTGTGTATAAGGATTAAAGAACTCTCAGAGGTAAGGGCAGGAGAGCAGCACTGAATATACACCCCACGTGATCGTCATTGCATTTGTTTTTGTTGTGCCATAAGCTGATATTCCAACAAAGAGACCCTGATCCCTCTTCCTGCTCTCAAAAAGGTCATGTCAGGAGAACATATTGCACATATGTAAGCATATCTATGGTTAGATACCTCATCTACATGAACATAGCAAACAACACTGTGACCAGTGTAACACAGAAATGTTTAGATCAAATTTTCTTCTGCTCTGGGCAGATCAGTTGTTATCTCAATGTTTTGTGCCCTATATGGGGTGTCAGTGTAGGCTGTCATGGTTTAGCAATGGTGTTTTCCAGTTTAAACACCAACTAAAACATGCTGCCACTCACTCCCTCTCCTCCTCCAAATCGAAGCAGAAAAGGCAAAGATTGTGGGCAGACATAAGAAGATTTTAAGGGAAACAGCAAGGAGATAAGAAAACCAACAGTAATAGGAACAATGTTAATAACAAAAGGTGTAAGATAAAGAAGTGGTTTACACAGAAAGGCCAAACAAAACAATCAGCAACTGCCAATTGGCTCTTCCCTGCCCCAATTCCTCCTGAGTGGAGGGAACTCATCTCTCCTGGAAAGTTAAGAGTACCATTCCCACTCCCTCTTCCCTGGCAATGACATGTGGAGGTATCAAAAAATACTGGTGTCCTGGCCACTTCCCCTCCTAGCTGTTGCAAAAAGTTAACCGTGTTCTGGCAGAAACCAGGGTATCAAAGCACAAATTTAATACTAGAAGATGTGCTAACAACATCTCAAAATATACCAAATGCCTCTTCTTTATAAGAAAGTCCAGCAACAGAAGTTCGCCTTTGATGTGGACTGAATGTCTCAGGTCAAACAATATTAATGACGCATGCTGAAGAGTGATAAAAGGTGGATTGATCCCATCTAGCTCGAGACATACAATGCAGATATCTACATTCAGCTGCAAGGAAAGAAATAAGAATGAAATGGAACATATTTACTAAAAGTTTATCTTCAGGTACTAATATAGTCAGTGAGGTTAAACAATAAACTCAGCTGCAAATGTCTACCTTGCAAACCTCTGAATGAATCCTATCTGCTGTATCAAATGAGACTATGTTCAAATGCCTTTATCCAAAAACAACTGTATTCTGTTTCACTGATGAGAGTTCCACCTACCTTCATTTTGTGGGATATTAATTTAAAAGGCAGAACAAAAGCAACTTTTGAAGATCTGAGAATTGCTAAAAAATTTGGAGTTGTATTAGAGTTCTGTTTGTTGTGTTTTTCTCTTGTATATGTAACATATGTTTGGTGTCTTTAAACACAATTACTTTTGTATAATAAAAGTGTTGATTTGATGATGTAACATTTTCTGCAAGTGTGTTTAAGACAGTTTATGTTTTCATAAGTTGCAATGAAACTCAATTATGTATGTGTAATAAGGCTCTTGATTGTTACACTTCTACTTTTCTGTATAATGAAGCCAGCAATTAGAATTTGGTTGCTCTATGGCATAGAAAAACACACTTGTTTTCTAGACAAAAGATCTTAATGAGCATCTTTAAAAAAATAAAAAGTGTTCCAAAAAAAAAGGTCAATAACTCAAACATGTAATCAGATTTCTTAACAAAAAGGATTTGCTTCCTGAAAATATAATAACTTCAATGGCCAAACAGTTGTGATTACATTAACACACTCATTCTTATGATTAGAGAAATTAATAAGAAAGTATTTCACCAATAAAGTTATTGCCTTTACATTGTTAACTTACATAATGTCTTGAGCGCAGGTAGGTGCACGCAGTTTGTATAGTAATAAGCCCCAATCATACTTACTAACATCAGACCTTTTCTTTGGGCTAGAAGTGTGCTTCCAAAACAAAATTCCCAAATGCCTTTATTTACCATGCATTGGTTTGGCTTTTGTGGCAGTCTTGGAGCATGACAACTATTCCTTTGAGGTTAAATTGGACCAGAGGATATTCCAGGAGATCTTCAGAGGCATCACTGCTGAAGTCTGTGAGTTCAGACTCTAACTGATCCAAACCAAACACTCTTTGAAGTGTCTATGCTGTGGCCATCACAGTCTAAACACCATCTGTTTTCCTTACACACATCTCTTTTTTTTACCTTATTAGACATTACAGATAAAGATAATATCCCATCAGGGAGATGATTTATGATTTTCTAGTAACTCTCCACAGTAGATATTTATTTTGAATTCTCAATCTTTTAGTATAGGGATATGGAGTCAAACTGGGTCCAAGCCAACACATTGGAGCCACAGCTTTCTTGTACTATGTGGCACCCCTGTGCCCATTTATTGATACTGTATAGGCACAAACAAAAAAATCTGAGCAAGTTTCAATCAATTTTGATGACCAGCACAGAGCCAGCAAGGCTGGGAAAAGAGACTTGTCACCTTGGAGTGCAGTGGGTGAGACAACAGAAGAGGCAGGACTCACTGAGTGTCATTAGAGTTATCTAAATCTGATGAACAAAAACTAATCCAATTGTCTTAAAGTTTTGTGCAGTCTAGTAGAGAAATAAGCAATTTTAGGGTATGAGATGGACTGTGACTGAATAGTTTCTCTTTCTCGCCATTGATTGCAAGGGATCATTGGTGACCAGCACAGATGGAAATCTCATCTTTAACCCCCATGAGTGATGTCCAGATTGTCTGGTGATCAGCAAAACAGAAAAAAGCCAGGAGGATTTTCACCTTCTGGTGAAAGAAAGAGAATCCAAATTGAGAAGTAAGAGAATCCAAAACTGGGACAGGTAATTGTCCACATGAATGACTATGACTAAAGGCTGAAACAGTCAGTGGCAAATCTTGTTTTGACTTTAAAGGAACTCATTATTTACTATTAAAATTAACACAGAAAAAGCTAGTAAAATGTTGTCAGTGCACATTGTTGTGGTATCACAATCACACACTGCAATCCATGTGACTTCAAATGAACGTACCAGAGAGTCTGAAAGACTTTTACACACTAATTTGGATCCACTAACAGCAGTTCATAAAGTCAGGCATTTCACAGGTGGAATACCTGTCTAAAATCTACTTTAAAATGTTTTTGTTCTTAAAAAAAAAAAAAAAAAACAAAAAAAAAAAAAAAACAAGGAGTTTCATTAGGTTGCTCTAATATCCATACTTCTCAGGGAAAAAAGAAATGTAATCACGATATTGTAAATTATTTCACTACAGCTTAATTTGTCTTTGAAAACCAGCTTTTTTAAAGCTTAGTAAAAACACCAATAGAAATATATTGCAGCTTAAGATTGTCTTTGGGGTTTTTCGGTTCTGTAAAATGCAAATTACTTCTAAATCCTGAATTAACTGATTTAAAATAATTTCCCCTATTTTTAAGTAGTTTTATAATTGTACTTGCATTTAATTATGGTCCAAAAGGAGCAAGATTTCTAATTACAGTATTTTTCTTAAAAACATTGCTGAAACCACTCTTTTTCTAAAAAGGCCAATTGCTTTGATAATTTTTTTTTTTCAAATCACACTACAGTGTCTACTACATCCAGGGTGGGCCTGTGACATCACATTCTGTCTCCTTTGTGCTTGATAAAAGACCAAAAATTGTACGAAGGAAACCCCCAAGCTTGGAAAATGTGTATGGATTTATTGTTACTTTTCAGGTTTTAGGAACATTCAGGTGAGACTATACTGAGTTTCACACTGATATTGGTAAAGCATGGAGGTAGAAGTAGAGGTGAGGAAGAATTTGTAGAAGGTAAGGTTTTTTCACCCTGTGTTGCCAAAAATTTGTGGCAGCATAAGGCAGACCTCAGGAAACTCTACAAAACAAGATGTTACTGTACCACAGGCAGGTAGCCCAAGATAGCTTAGGCTGGCTACCTTGGGGAAGCAGAGATGTGAATCTTATGGATCTCATGTGCCAAAACCACGCTCTCGGGCCAGGGTGGGTGCCTGGGGTATTATTACTTGAACTGACCAAATAAAACTGATCATGTCTGCATGTGTGCAGCAACTGACCCACCATATGGCAGTGTCATCACAGCCTTAAACAGGTGTTTGGGCTTGGGTAAATTTAATTTGGGTCCAGTCCAAAAGATATTTTGGAAGCATAAACATGTGTTAAACTGCTTAATCCCTTTACACACATCCACACATATGAAGAACACAGATTTTTTTGTTATGGTTTTTCCATAATAAGCACACAGCATGTTCTGGGTTTAAGTACAGTGTGTGCTTGCTCTTTCACAAATAAATGCAAGAAACATATTTTAGATGTTGGTTTGTTTCTCTTTCTTCATCTTCCTTTTTTTTTTTTTTTTTTTTCTCCTTCCCTGCCATCTGGGTTTCCACAATTAGAGATAGGATTCATCTCAACTAACCTTCACTGTCTGAAAGGTGAATGGCCGAAAATAATCACCTAGGGTCTCTCTGCAGTCAGCAGAGAAAAACAGACAACTCCAAGTAGTGATTTGTCCCAACTTAAGCCAGATGTCTGACACAGACAGGACAAATCAGTCTCTGAGGTGCCCATTTCTCTCCACTGAATATAAAAAGGGTCCAGTTATCTGCCTTGGATGAAGTATGTAATTTTTAGACAATAACAATAAGTGAAATAAATACTGTCCTTAGCATCTTATGATGCATATTATTCTTTACACCAGAGTAAAGTACTTATGTGAAAAGGACTTCTTGTATAGGGACTGTCCTAAAAACATTTAATAATAGGGAAAATGGAACAGATAATGCAGATATTTGGAATTAAATGGAAAGTTTAATCATCAATTACTTCAAGACTGTTTGTTTGACTCAGCAATACAATTGCACAGCTGTAGATTATTACGATTAAATACTTTACACCTGGAAACATACATGTATTTTGCCATCAAAAAAGAATTTCATTTTCCATTTCCTTGCACTTGGCCAATTATATATATAATGATAATAACATACAGTATAAATTTTGCATGCAGATTCTCATTAAAGAAACATCTTACCAAGATATTTTAAAGAAATTGCATACATACTTTGTAAAAGTAATATTTTCAAATGACAGTTTGAAGCTAAGTCACATGAAAAAATAAAGTAATTACACTTTTTCATAATGGAAGACACATGGTCAAATAAGACTTTATATGAAAAATTATTCCCTTTAAAAATTACTCTGTATTTCTGAGAAGCATCTTCTGAAGTACTGTGATAATAAATTACTCTTCAGAGCAGTGTCTGATTTAAAAAAGGCTTTCTTAATGTACAATACATGAATGCAGAAGACATTAAAATTACACATCTTATGCTAAGAGAATATTACTAAGTCACAAACTTAAGTACTCAAAAATTAGTAAGGTTTTTTTTTAAAATTTGAAAAAGTTTAACATAACCTAAGTAATTTTCTAAGACAAAGTTCTCAGTTCTGAATCAATGACAGAGCTTGTTCCTGTTATATCAGTGTATATCAGATCCATCAGGTAATAAACAAGACAGTAATCATTCAAAATGTTCATCACATCTTCTCTTAATACAAGAATTTTTCCTTATAATAAGGAATGAGAGTGCATACAGGGGAAGAGTAGCAAGAAGAGGCTGAAAGATAATGAGTTTGTATTCCTCTCAAAGAGGTTTTATTGAAACATTAACTCTGACCCTTTCCTTCTATAGTGTCTGTCGTGGAGGTTTCTTTGCATTGATTTAAAATAAAAAAGCATGAGTCTACTACACCAATTTATATGTCTACATGATCTAAATGTGTTTCTGCCCAGCAAGTGTAAGGGAGTCCTGAACTGGCCACCTCATATATAAACCTCTGTATTTTGAGAGATGAATTGCACTCTCTCCTGGCACTAATGATATCCTGATGGTTCATTAATGGTAACGTAAGACTAAGTCACTGCAGTGAGCTGAGGGTTATAAAAGTCTGCAGATGCTTCCAGTGCTGAGAGCTGGTCAGAAGATTGTTTACAAAGTCTCCCCAACACAGGGACATATATGATTGTCCATTCGCAACTAACTGCCTCAAATAAGACACCAAATGCCTTGAACAGCTATCAGCTGCAGCTTCCTTTCTGTGAGGTATAAAAATGAAATGAACAGCTGGGGTAAGTTTCTGTTTAATGAAACATTTTATACTTTTTAAAGTGTCCTTCCCCAATTGTACGCATAAAAATTCCCTCCTATCTCATCTAGAAAATGAGAAAATTCTTCCCAATCCTACATGTCCCTAGTGTGACACTTTAAAAATTAAATAATGATACCCTCCAATAAGTAAGTGAATGGATAAACAAATATCCAAATCTTATTATTTCAAGCAGTTGCACCATTAAGTAAAGTCCAAATGCTCCTTAAGGAATAATTTCAGATAAAACTGTGCCGTATCATATACATTTTACCTTTTCATCCATTATCCAACATTATAGAGAAGCTCTTCTGTTTCTTAATGCCATGATTTTCAGGGCATGATAAAGTGGCAAAATGTGTGTCCATATTTTGTGAGATTTTTAATTTAAGGTGTCTGTATGACTGTATCAAAACCAGTGTCAGGTTTTGTCCCTGCAGAGCATGCAGGCATGTGCTTCAGAGCCATTGGCTTCAATAAGAGCTGGGTTCTTATTGAAGTAGGAGGCTCTGAAGCACACACCTGTGTGTTTGGTGAATCAATGACTTGTGGGCACCCAGCCCTGCCCAGATGTACTGGATATTTCACCTCCTATGGATCCTAGTGGGAGCAGAATGGTAATCTACCATGGGAAGTACAGAGATGTTGAAAAGATGTTTTACTTTCCAGAGCCCTGTTAAACTCCTGTGAATCATATACTCTGTCACCTTCTGAAACTACAGCTCCTTCAGACATCTGCCAGTTTGTGGCAACTGAATTTAAACTGTGCATGTATTTTCCTCATGGCCCCATGACCTGTAAATTATGACAGGTCATGGAACCATCAAGAACACAAAGCCTCAGGAGACATCCTGCATGGTTGTGTGTGTATGGGCATTTATCTCCTGTATGTGTGTGTGAGCACATTTTAATGTATGTCTGTGTTTCATTGTTCTCTACTACCTTCCTTCTTGGGCTTTTTAAATTAGCATCTGATTTTCAAGTGCACGGAATTTATTGAAAAGAATTGCTAGAGACGAAAAATGGAAAAATAATGCTCAGAACACTAACAGCAGAAATTACCTCGTCTCGCTTAAGGATATAATGGCCACAGGGAGAAATCTTCAATAATTATTTCAGGCTAATATTAGTGTTTAAAAGTTAGTATTTTAATAGAAATGTTTGATCTTGATGAAGCACAGAAATTGGCTGTGTCTTTTAAGTTTCCTTGCTCACACACCTCACATACAGACAGTAGACAGGCAGCATAATCCTCTCTAGGCCTTCAGGTACAAAACAAATCATTACAGTTTTCCCATGTATGCCAAGGTTAAACAAACACCTGTAATGCTCAGTAACTGCAGCTCCTCCATACACTGTATTAGTTGCAGCTTTCCTTAAGGATTTGACTTAGCATATGTCTATCCAGCAAAATGTAGACACAATTTCAGATCAGATTGCCTTTAGTCTGCTTGATACAGGTAAAGATAATAGGAATGGCATGTTGACACAGGCTAGGAAAACTCATATGCAGCCACCAGAGGCCCTGGGTAAACATCCAGGCTCCCAGTCCTCACAAATGGACAGGATGCCGATCAGCAAGGCTGACAGTTCACAATTGACACAGGTTAGGGGAAGGCAGTCTAGGAACTCCTGGGTACAGAACTGTGGAAGTTTGTGATCAAGTCAGGACAGTGTGATTCAGCAGCTTTGATGCTGACATCCCCTCACTTCAGCCATTTGATAACTTCATATCTCCTTTTTTTTCATCTAATCTTTTTGGTGGACTGCAGACTGTCCAGGACAGTGGCTGCCTCTTTTGTTGCAGTCATATTCCATTTGCAGCAATCATTAATAGGTTAGATTTAACTTAGAAATTAAAGGCTGATATATTTGTTGACAATACAGGCCTTTTTTTTTTTTTTTTTTTTGCTATGCAAGGCTAATACCTAATACCATGTTATGTATTTGTATCATTTTCTCTTCTTTGTAATATCCAATGACCCTCAGGTCATCCAAGTACACCATCCTACAACAGGTCTCATTAGAGCCTAAAAATTATCAGCAGTCCTGCCTGGAAGTCTCTTCTCATATTCAAACCAATATCAAACTTCTTTGTTCATTTCCAGGAATCACCACTTTACTTGCCTTTTTCTTTGTATTCAGATCTTTCCCCCTATACCTTTTAGCCCCTGTGGGCAATTTTGACACCTACTCCAGACTGTCTGCTGCAAGGCTGGCAGAGAACATTTGAGCATGAAGGACAATTTTTTTTTTCTTTATCACTGATGGACAGTTTTTACATCAAATTTTGTAGATCAAAAGGTTTTTCCACTTTTTTTTTTCTTTTCCCCTAAGCCAAATAATAAGGAAACTATTTTGGGAAAGGTGGAAAAAGAAGACTACCACAAAAATAAAAACTAAACAGCAATTCCATGCTTACCTATTGGAGTAGGGTCCTTATGGGGTACTGCTCATCAGAGTATAAAGGAGCTAGTATTATATAAAGAAAGAGTGACAAGACAATTCTTGTACCAGGTATTTACCTTAAAAGAATAGATTCAGTTCCAGTGACTTTATTAAAGCAATTATCATTTGCATCTCCTAAAGGTCTTCCCCCTGGGGAGACTGCCCTATTTATCATCAAATGGTGTCTTTCAATCTCCCTCTCAGTTTTCTGGCCAGAAAAGATCAGCCTGCCCAGTTTATCTCCTTTTTATTTACCTTCATTCTGATAGTGTTGCCTAATTTAATGAAGGAGTTGTTAAATTTTCCTGATTGGGCTGTATCTTCCCCTGATTTAGTGACGCCCTTCTTGAGTGCAGTTGTTGCACACTTTGATGATTGAAATGCATAATTTAATTTAATAAATGGAGACAGTTTACTATCATTTTTGCATATTTTATTATTAGGGAAGATTCATAGTTTTGAGCACTGGTTTATTCATTCCCCTTATTTATTTATTTTTGGCAAAACCAGCTGCACAGACAACACTTGTTCAGCTGCAAAACTACGCTGACCAAGCTCTACAATTTAGGAATTGAACTTTTGCATCTTCTCCTTATTAAGGTGCATAGTCTAGCAGCAGAAATTCCAGATGCTTTTTGCTTCAGCAGCCAGGGCTTATGTGCTAAGCTGTCGACAAATCTGTTGGGGATATCATTTGTTTTAAGATCACTAAAGTGCATTTTCTATAGTTTCAGCTATGGTTTTAGATTCTTTGATAAAGCAAATAAAGATGCAATCAGTTTCTTTGTAAATCTTCCTATTTTGCATATAGTAAGTGGCACAAGCTTTCCATAACCAGCAGCTTCAATCTTTGGGGAAGCATTTATCCTACTATTTGAAAGAAAACCTAAGCATTTTGCTATCTTAGATTCTGAAGACACAGCAGGTTGGAAATACTGTAATTCCTGTTCAGTTTATTTTGCATAATATATTGGGGGAAAAACAAGCTTGAAACTGGACTGGCAAATGCAGAATGAAATAGCTATATAAACAGTGATAATAGATGGCTCAATCAGCAAAGAATACAGCGTGATTATGTATAAAATTTCATCCACTAAAGTTCACAGCGTGATCAGGAAAGGAGGCAGCCAATCAACAGAGAATACAGCTCTACTGAGAATGAATATGTTTTGAAAACTCAGCTACCCAGAATATTCAACGGGATCAGCAAAGTTCTAAAAGAGGGCATCTGAAGATAATAATGGATATGGCATTATTAGTCGGTAGAATGACAACTCCTTAGCATGTCTATTTCAAGCAGTGTGTTCAAAAGAATTTAAGTATTATGTACCTGGGAATACAATGTTGAGCATGTTACTCATGGTGAGAGCCCTTGGCAGGACTGGTATAAAAATCTGCTTCTACTACACGCTTAAGAACTCACTTCATTACATCCCTACTGGTTTTAACACTGTTCATATTTGCAAAGGCTGCCATATTGTCCAGCACCCTGAGAATCAAGTGAAGAACTGAAAAACGGGTATATAAAGCTTTTTTTTTTTTTCCTCTGTGAAGAAATAACAAGTTTATCATCCTTGAGGAAAGGGCACTCAGAAAAATTGCTACCAGTTATCTGTATGTTACACAAGATGCGTTGGTCCCACTGAATACTCAAAGCCTTGTCTGCCTCACAAAACACATTTCTCACAGCATGAAAATTTCCATTCGGCCCCTGGTGTATGTATTTTATTCAGAATATAGGCCCATATGATCTGGAAATGAACTGTTGGGACTACCTACATGGATGTCATCTTGGATGCCTGCCCCAAAAAAGAAACAGAGAGTCTGGAAATTCATTCCACATGGGTCTGTCACTGACCACTGCAATCATGATTTTAACATACCATGAGATTGAAAATCTCACTCTTTTCTGGTTTTATAAGACTCCTACCATTTCATCTTTCTCTTTGTTATAAACAAGTTTCTGAGTACCCCAGGAAACTGCTAGTCAGTGCTATCAGGTTTAATCTGACAGAACAGCTTCACACAGTCAAGCAGGATGATGCAACTTCATTAAGTATACACAATCAGCTGCTGCTGAGGGCCCAGTATCCACAGCATAGATCCTTCAGGGTTTTTTTAGTTTATACTAGCCCGACAGTGGTCCCATAAAACCAAGCTGTAGGAGAACATTGGATATTTGATTAAAGATCATCACTGACATCAGCTTTTTTCATACAAGAGCCTGTTTAGACACTTCATATTCACTTTTTGCAAGATGTAATAATTGAGAAAGGTCCCGAAGGTCACTTCCAAAATACACTCCTCATTCAAATTCACTCAACAAGGTAGACACACCCTGAACCATGTCAGCTCCTCAGGCTTTTCAGTCATCTAGAGCATGGAGCACACTTTCTCTCCATAACACTTCAATATTTACAAAATATAAATGTCCTATGCTGACATATTCAAGGAGATCAGTACAAGCTATGTTCCCTGTGACTGGGTAGCAATCTTGCTAAAGGAGGTCTGGGGGTTCTGGTGGACAACATGCTAAATATGCATCAGCAGATGCCTGGAGAAACTGCCTTCTGAGAAAAGAGTGAAAGAGTTAGATCTTTTCACCCTGGAACAGAGAAGGCTCAGGGCAACTCCATCACTGTGTTCCTGAACGTAAAGATTAGCTAGAAAAAGGACAGGGACTCCCTCTGCACAAGGAGTCACACAGAGAAGACAAACAGCAATGGGAGGAAGTTCCTGTGGGTAATAGTTTCACCTTCATGTAAGTTTTTACAGTCAGAGCAGCAATTCAGAACAACCTCCACACTGACATATAAAGTTGTCTTTACTTCAGGCTTTCAAGCTGCAATTGCACTGGATACTAGAAAATCTTATCTAGGCTCCCTTTTCCACTGAAGATGGAATCAGATCCTCTCTGGAGGTCTCTTCCCAACCTGGGCAGATCATGTGGTTCCATGATTCTAGGATTCCATGTGCATGCATGTATACATATGCTAATATTCATATGACATATATTACCTTCCCTTAAAAAAGACACATTCATGTACGTGTTATTTTGCAGCCCTTTCCATAGTCACCCTACTGCCAAACTGATGCTGAAAAGGGTTGACTCTCATGAAGGCAGCACCAAAGAAGCCCAACAATTGCTGTAGTAATAGACTGTTATGCATCACAAGATATTGAGCCTGAGGTGAGAATTACTGGCTAAAATTCCGTGACAGGCGCTATGCAAGAGGTCAGAGCACATAATCATAATGTTCCCTTCCAGCCATAAAATCTATTAATCTAAGGATTTCATTCTACTGGGTATTGTGCACAATTTGCTACAACAAATACTGAATTCAATTCACCCAGGTCACACAGGAAAACAGTTGTTTTTAAGATTACACTTAGAAACATTTTGCACGTGGTATCAGCTAAGTTCATGTACTAAAGAAAAGACCACAGCAATCTTTTCTCACCTTTTTTCTTGGATCAGCACACTTTTTAAATATCTGAGAAATTCCAGTGACTTCAAAGGCTTAATATTTTAAAAAGAAGAGCCACTTGTTAAGGCAATAAATGTAGATTGAACGTCTCAGGTTGTTTTATTTTCTTTTGTTTGGTTTTTGTTTGGCTTTTATTCTTTTTTCTTTTATTTCCGCATGGCTGAAAGGTCTAATAAAAAAAAAAAGATAAGACTCTCATCCTATTCTTTTTTACAATACATTTGCTTGCATTGAATTTAGTACTGAAAAAAAGTTTAATTTTAAAACTATTACCATACAATATGAATAAAACATATGCTAAGTGGATTAGGACCTGGCTAACTATAAGGTTTCAAAATGCAGTGCTTAATGTTGTATGATCCCAGGATTTAGGAGCAGGCTGTTTCTAATGTGGTTTAGTAATTGGTGCAGCATTATTCAATATTTTCATCAATAAGTAAATAAGAAATCACTACAGCTAAAATCTGCAGATGGCACAGGGATTGACATACTGGTAAGTAAGGATGGGAACAGGAAAAATCACCTAGCTGTCTCATGAAATGGCAGTCCAATAAACAAGATTCACTGTAACATGGTTGGTTATACATGGAAAAAGAAGGTCCAAAATGTCTTTGCCTTCTTCATAAAGAAGACTCTGAACATTTTGCAAAACAGAAACTCAGTATTAGTGAAACTGGACTTGTTGCATAGTCAATGAATTTACATTATCAACACTGTTTCCTCCACAAATTCAAAATACAGCCCCATCAGCTGCATTTGAAGAAAATTAACTCTATACCAGCAAAACCATCATAGAAATAAAGCTGCTGACATAAAGCAATGGTCAAAGAAATCTTTAAAATAATCATAATGTTTCAAATATATTCTTAATGAAGTATTAAAATAAATAAATTCTCTTAATTTTCTGAAATGAAACCCAAGACTTGCCTAGATTTAAACACAGCTAGGACAAGGTAGGATATGTAGTTTAATCTTATGCAATATAACAGAACAAGCAAGAATGATTGGATGCATTCAAACTGGCAGACAATCAATTTCTTAGGAAGGCACAACTTTTTAATAGCGGGGGTCACACACTATTGGAACAAATTACCCAATAAGAAACAGATTCCCTGTGTTTTGATGTCTTCAGAAGTAGTATGGATGCCTTTTGGGAAAGAATGTAATCAAATACTTTGAATTCAATGCTGAATAACTCTGTGACATTTAATAAATTGCGATATGGAACTATCCACAGTAAGAGTGAATGTGAGTGTCCCTCCTGGCTTTATCATCTCCGCATGTATTATTTTGTATTATAATGGATGTCCCACAGGATTGTTGGCTGGAATCCTTCTCTCCTTTTTATGGTAGAAGGACATGCTGAAGACTAACTTTAAAATAATAATAACAATAAAAGGAATTTAAGTTCTACTATTTCTTTTATTTCCACTTTCTGCATCCCCATCCTTCACAGCCATAATGGGACACATCTAGGTGTGTGTTACCACAAGATAACTCTCATCTTGGGTCATTGAAGGCACTCCTCTTTGCCTTGTGTTTCACACTTCCCCAAAGGTATGCGTTATCTCAGTATAACACATGCTTTGTTGTGTCTTATTTCTCATCTTCAGAAGAGACCTTGAAATTAAATAAATAAGTCACCAAACAGTATGGGAGCAATTTAAGGGTATTTTTCCCCCAGTGTGTGTGTGCATAGGGGGGTGTGGGTATGCCTTTTGGATTTCTTCAGGGGAGAGGAAGGAAGAGAGAAATGTCTGGAAGAAAAAGAGAATTAAGAATTGAAAGAAGCACAGAGATTTTTTTAAAAAGTGTTGAGACAGTGGCACAGCTCTGTTACATAGCAACGACATAGGTTTGTGATAATAGCCCCTGATGAAATAGTCCCAAGAAAATTATTAACACACTTGCACATGTACACAAAGCAACAAAAACATTCTAAGATAATAAAACATACATAAAGAAACGGGGTGGGGGGGGAAAGAACAAGTAAGCCAAATGAGAACAACTGATATGTGTAGAAAACCAGTGCATATAAAATCTGGAAACAGGAGAAAATAGAGATTTCATAAACAGCATAATTAGAAAAATGCAAGCAGAAAGCACTGGTATCACATATTTATAGAATATGTCCTTTTCCTTTCTTTTCACATGCTGGTTCCAGTTCTGGTAAGACAGACTGGATCATACAGGTGAGTGAGGAGTAGCAGGGAGGTACTGCAGTGACACATGAAACATTTTTACATGGCTGAAAAAATGAAGGCCAGAAGCACAACTGCATCTCATTTGTTCACAGTCCTTATTTCTTAACAGTCCTTATTTCTCAACCTCATTTTAGATGACTTCAGTGGTCCTGATAACCAAAGAAAATGGCAGAAATTATTGCTATTTAGGAAGAAAATGTCTATCCAAATACTTAATCACTTCTGAAAATACCAACACTGTTTTCACAGTGTTCTTGTTTTCACAGTTGTGCTTTGGTTATGTTTTTCATCTATGACTTAGCCACCAACAGGCTCATTTCAGTAAATCAAGCTGTCCATACCACGAGTCTCATCAGCACTCACCAAAAGTGTGTGATGAGGAGAGCCTTGGTCTGTTGTTGGTGTTAGCTCCAGAACTGGGACTAAACTGGCTGTATGTACATATGTCTGCAATCAAACTGCAAAAGTAAGCAGTAGCACACATTGGTAGGGATGCAAAACCACACTGAGAGCTCTAGCTCTCACACGTGTGCATCTGCACACATTCCAAGGATGCACAATGGGAAGAAATCCATTTGGGGGAGCATACTGGTTTTTCTCTGAATGAACAGATGCACCAGCTACTAGACTCTTGGAAAATACAAAGGACTGAGCTTTTACAGAGGGGTGGAAGCTGCCATTTGTGTCCTGTCAACAACTGCAATCAAGTTTGAAAGACCATGGACCTCTAAGTGCACAGTCCCACTCTGCTCTTCAGACTGGCAAACACAAAACCAGTCCCATGTTTATGAAGCATCCTGGATTGGAAGTGTCCTTGGATAATACGTGTCCTTGGAAAGTTCACCTAGTGCCTTAGAGTACCAATTTGGAGCAAACCCTACTGGTTTTTTTTTAATGTCTGTGAAATAGACATGCCTATAAGTATGGCAGTCCTGCCCCATTCCTTGAGCACTGGTGATAACTTACATACATGTCTTTAAGACCAGTCTACTCAGAAACCTTCTTCTCTTTTGCAGACCATGTGAAGAAAGTTGATGAAGAAAGAAGGAGTAGTCTTTTGCTTTAAAGACCAATTTCCATTGCAGTGAAGAAGTTCTTTCCCCACTGCTTCATCTGAGAGCAAATGACACAGGTGTCAGGGTCCTGAGTCACCCTTACTGTCCCTAGGGTACCTGATCCCTGGGTACCCTAATAAGAGTGATTTAGGTCACTTTTAAAAGGTCAATTCATGATAAAAGCTAGGAACAACCATTTGCCGTATGAGTTTCCAACCCTACTGCTTACATTGCTCAGCGTGATCTGCTACAGCATTGATTTCATGCATGATTTAAGTAAGCAGAAGTACTGTTTTCCCTGAGAAGATTCATCACATACTCATCCAACCCTTCCTTCAACCTCTTCAGCATATCCTCCCCATATTCTGCTAAAACAAACCTTGGTGTGGCCACACCAGGAATTGAGTCAAGGCAATTTTTGCTTTAAGGTAAGCAAAAAGAAAAAAAAAAACAGAAAGAAATAAATAATATATTTCATCTAATAGATCTGTCTCTCCATAAAGATATAAGAATTTTCCTTTTCGGAGGTAAAGAGGGGGAGACAAGGGAGGAGGAAAGAAAGACATTGAAGACCATGGTTTTTTTCCACATCAATATTGCCCTGACAGAATGATAAATTACACATAAATCTGCAGCTTAAGCCAGCCCTGGTATCCACATACAGCAAACAGCAGCATCATGTCTAACCAAACATACAACCATGATCCTACAGGCCAGCTGCATGTCTGTCAAAGCTGTGGTCAACAAAATTTGCTGAAGCCATGGAGGATAACATAATTGTCTTTGTCAGCCAGGTACACCAGAAAAACAGGACAGCAAATAGCTGTTTTGTATGCAATATTTGGAAGTAGAAACCAATAATGGATAATGAGACATCCCAAAGCTTTCTAGAGGTATGAAGATGCCTTTCCACACATCTCTGTTGGCTTTTTCCTGGGAACAAATACATCCCCAGTGTATTAACTGCTCTTTTCCAGCTAGCAAAAGCTGCACACATCAGCTCACAGATGTGTTTAGTTTCTGGATCTTGGCTGCAGGTACAGCACTTCTGGGTACCAATCACCTGGTTCCTGCAGATGAGGAGTTCATATACCAGGGCTGTAGAGGAAAATGCCACCCCTTTCAGCCTCCTCACAGGTTACCATAAGAGCAAGAACTAGAGGTGCAGAATTAAAAAAAAAAAAATGGTTTGCAGTCTGTGAGGTTTCCTAACATTGGTGGAAAAACACTTGCTTCGGGCCATTGTAGACCAATAAACAGTTCATTTTTTCATTGTTCTAATTAATTTAATTAAGTTAACTTCCAAGGTGTGTTAAGAAGCAATGCCTTGGGTGATTAACTGTTCCCATATCAAGGTGTTTTCACAAACACATTTACCTTGATTAGTGTACACATTATTATGTAATTAAATACCTCACACAGAGGAATTTATTAGTGCCTCCTTGTCTCCTAACAAATAAAGCAGCCCTTGAAATTCTCTCTGAAAAGAGCTCTCCTAAGCTAGGTGGGAAGGACAAGCAGAAATGTGTGGGGAGAAAGATAATCATGGATTCATCATGCAAGCAAGTCCCTCATTGTCTCAGCAAGGCTCTGCATCTCTGTTTTTGCAAGGACTGTGAATGTCTGCCTGGGTCTCCTGGAGACTTTCTGGCTAATTAACCCACTTTTTACACATCTAATGTGCTTTTCTATGGCCAGCAGAATCATCACTGTCCCAGTTCTCTGGAACAAATTTTTTATTCAAACCTTAATTCAGCTAAATGGAAAACCTCAGTTTACAGCATTTACTTAAGAACATTTCAAATCTGAAAAAAAAATATTGCAAAGGAAACTTAAAACACTTAAAAGTGTTTAAGAGCTCTTCCTATAGAGCTTAGTCAAAGGAGTGAAGTGAGACAGTTTCACTGAGAGTTTGCTTCCTCTTTCTGTCATTTGTAGCCTACAGTCACTCCAGCCACAGTTCTAGACTTAAACATGTGCTTAAATATTTTGTTGAACCAAGGCCAAGGTTACTCCCATTGGCTTCAGCAGAGATTACTGCATGAAGCTGAGATTAGTCTTTGCCCTATCTGCAGGCTGTACCTGCTATTTTATTAGGCGTGACCACAATATTTCAGCATTCTCTTCTGGGTTTGTCAGTAGATCATAAATTGCACTCACCATCTGATGAAGCAATAAGATTTGCTTTATGCCTCATTGGACACTATCTCAAGCATTAAAGCTTAGAATGAGCAAAACTCAGATGGTTCAAAGGTTCTGTTAAGATATTTGCCCAAACTTTGCAAAAATGTATTTCGCAACTCTTGTGTTTATAAGATAAATGAGAGTTTTTCATTAAATTCTGATATTATTAATTATTTATTCCTGATAAGCAAAGCAGTTTGATGAAAAATTCTTTTAGGCTAGTTAAATATGATTATCAAGTTCCCTGTAGACCAGGAATTTAGTGCTGGAACAGCAAGGTGCAAATTCACTATCATTACCCCATTTTATCTGTGAGAAGGGAATTTCAGACCTATATCCACAGTTCACATAATTTTCCTATACTATGAAAGTCCCTCTTAAGCTAAATTTTGAATGCTAAGTTGCTGCCATTATACTCCTTAGAATTTCATCTAGATTGAATACAATTTCTTTAGTTGCTTTTTTTTTCCTTTTCCCCCTAAAAAAGAAAAGATTCTTATTCTTATTCAGTTTATCTTACTCTGAGAAATGACAACAGTCTGTGTTCTTTCAAGAGTTTAAATCCTCAGATTCATCATTATTGATTTGAGTCATTACCCATAATTGCTTTAAACAATAAATTTAAAAAAAATTAATATAATTGCATATTTTTTCTATGTTATGGAAAATAGAAGAAATGTAGGAAATAAGGAACCATTTTAGACAGCTGGCCAACTACCCAGTTAGAAGAGGAAAGAACATTTTGTATGACTTCCTTTTTAAAAAAGGTTTTAATTTCTTAGCTCTGGCAGCAGTGTTTGAAATTTCAAGATCTCTGATGCCCCGAGCACCCTCTTACACAACCTGATTATAAAGTCATGAATTGGCCAGTCTTGATTACACAATATCTCAAACACAGGCACTGTCATTTCGTGACCTAATGCCAGTTGTGCCTGAGAGAATGCATCCATCCATCCATCCATCCATCCATCCATCCATCCATCCATCCATCCATCCTCCACATCCCTTTCCTCACCTTGTTCCAGGTTCAGAGTGAATCTCATCAGTTTGCTGCTCTGACCAAAAATCAAACATTCAGGGTTTTTCTTTTTTTTCCCCAAAATAATTTCCAGCCAGGATATTGCACTGCATCATCTCACTCCATGGTTGCATGGTTTCTGGGACTCATGTAAGGAGTCCTGACACAGTCAGGAGCTGGGGATGGTTGACATGACCCTTTTAGCCTGCAGCACAATGTTAGATCAGGTCAGGTCAAGTTGAAAGAGGAATGTAACCTCCTCAATCTCTGTGCACGGGTGATTGGGACTGGTGTTTGAGTTTACTCTCCTACCCACCCTCAGCATGGCAGGAACACTGAAAAGAAGTTTTGTATTTTCTGAAAAAGCACTCCCCCAGCAGATTTTGAGTACCAGCTCTGCTTCCAATGAGTAAAATTTGATGCAGATTTAAAAGCTCCAAATACCAGCTTTCAAGATTTCAAGTCCCAAATTACAAGAAGAACATATGCGGAAGAGAACACTGTAAATGCACTGCACTCTTTAACATATAATTAGCTAATTACATATCCTGGTGTTTGGAAGCTGGCTTGTTCTGCCCCAGTCTAGGACCAAGAATAATAGAAACGAAAATAAAAGAAGAAACAAACACATAAAGCCACTTGTTTTCCTTTGCCCTATGAGTGTAGCAACTATGCTCCTGAACAGCACTCCAAATTCTTGGAATTCAGTGTGCTTACTGCTTACTTATCCTCTTGTCCTGATATTTTCCAGGGCACTGTGCCCCAGGGAATGAAAAGAAAAAAAAAAAAAGAAGTAAAATCCTAATGTTAGTGCATAAGCTTTAAGCATGTAGGGCCCAACTTTCATTCCATGGTAAGCATAGGTCCTGGCTCACAATATTGTTGTGGTGCAGACCAATGCCTCTGAGTTGCCATTGGAATACAAATAATAAGGCTTACTGATTAACCTACCTGCTGACAGACCTGAAAAGCCTGACTGAGTTAAAAGCACCTAAAAGCTTTTAACAGCCCTCCTTGTGTGTCTACTGTTCCACTCCCTCAAATCACATGCACAAAAGGCAATAGAAGAACCAACAGGATCTTGTTTTCAATTCAGCTCTTAGACCGTAAAGTATTATCAGGAAAAAAAACCAACAAAAAACAAGTATTAGGGTCCTCTAATATACAAGCATCACCACCCTTTTTAGAGAGGATGAATTAGGTGACATTTTCTGGGAATCTGGAAAATACTCCTGAATGCCAAGTGAATCAATGTTGAAATAAGAACAAATACAATCCCTACAAATGGGACAAGAGCTATCAGGTCTGTGGCAGTGAGAGAGAATTATGTTTGCCTGGGGCCAGCTCCTCAGGGAGTGAAGATTGATTCTTTATGATTGATGACTCGGCACTTGAATGCCAAGTCATCAATTCCCTGTGTTCATGGCATTGACTGCATCAAGATAACTTTTCCCTCGTGCCTAAGCATGGATATAGTCCTTGCTTGGAGTGCAGCCTCAGAGAGCTCAGGTACAGAACCTGAGTCACTTGCTTTAAATAAGAGACAGACAAAAACTCCAGGTGCCTGGCTGCAAGAAACAGGCAGCAGTGAAAAATGAATCAAGAACAGTGCACGGAAGGCTTGGCCATCCCTTTACTGTAGGAAGTCCAGATTATATATCCTAAAATGAATGGGTTTGCATCATGCAGTTATGTACTCTGAAATGAAAAAAAAAAAAACTTTTTTGGTTTGGTTGGCTGTATATGCAAACTTTTGTCTGTGAGAACTCAACACTCATTTCACTGGAGCTCTGTAAGCTGTGCACCTCACAGCATGGAGGAAAGTGGCAACCAGAAATACATACTTTCATCTGTATATCTGAGGAGGTGTTGGAAAATACACCTGTCCTATGGGTCTTGACAGAGATTGACAGAAATGCACAAAATAACTACCTGCAGATAGAGGAGCAGGATGTGATTTCATTGTCAAAAAAGCATCTGGAAAACAAACACCATGAAAAAGAACAGTTTGTGTTTGGAAGAAAGTCCATTCCTTGTCTCATTTGTTCTGTTCCTAAAGTCCAAGCAAATAAGTTAAGTTTCCTAATCAAAATTTAGGACAGACTTGATAAACCCCCTTTTCCAATTGCCACAGTGTTTTAAAGGACAGCTCCAGCTGCCTTAAACTAGCCACTAAGAATTTCCCCATAAGGGAAGGATCCACAGCTGACAAAAAAGCCCCCCAGGCTGGGGGCCATGTCAGTGGTGTAGAAAGAAGGAGAAAGTTGAGTAGGACTGCAATGCCTCTCGGCTGAATCCAGGCTGGCAGAAATGTTCAATCAGTGCACGTTAGAGAAACTGTGTGGCTGCTCTTTCACAGCCTTCAGATTGTTTGAGCCTGGACAAGCAACTACCAGAGCAGTGAAGGAATTCTGCTGTAAACTCACCCATCAGTCTCACTTCAAGAGGAACCATCCAACTTTTTCTTTCCTTTTCCTTTATTTTTCTTTTACTTGTCTACATTTATCCTGAAAAAAACCATAATGTCATTTTCACTAGATGTTTGAAAAAGGTTAGATTTGGTTTTTCTTTGATTTTTTAAATTTATTTGTTTGGTCTGGTTTTGTTTGATTGATTGATTGATTATTTTAATAACTCAGTTTGCACAACTCAGACTTTGAAAACATTCTTTGCAAGTTCAGATTGAGTTTCAGAAATAATAAATGGAAAAAAACAGGGGAATATCTTTATTTGGAACTTTCTTCCATCCCTTTTCATTTTTTACTTCTAGGAAGACTGATGTGTGATGCCTTTAAAGAAAGTGTTAAAAATTTTGCAAGCAGTAATTAGAGACTTCAAAGCTTTTCAAAATATTACTAGTCAGGTTTTTATTTTGCTCAAAAACAAAGCAAAATTTAAGCAGAAAAATGAATTCACACTTCCACTTCCACAACAAAAATGCCCAGTGTCTCAAGACTGTCAAAAAGGCTGAGAAGTGGTAACAATAACAAAGAAATGTAGTATAGATTCTACCTCTAGCCATGTGTATGAACATGTTATTCATTCGCATGTTTGCTAACAATCCACGATCACTATTGCTTAATGTTTATCTAGTGATTCCTCTTCCTTGATTAAGACTTAATAGTGCTGATGTCAAAACCAGTTACAAGGGAGTATTTGTAATACCAGCTTATTAATGCTTTGGGACATACAATATTACAATCATCCTTTTAATCTCATCACATTGCATTTGCCCTATTCAGAAGCAAGGAGTTGTTTCACACCTCCTGCTAGAATATTTTTTGACTCAGAGGTTATGTGCCATATGCTAAAGATTCTATGTATAGAAATAGATGTGAGCTATTTCCAGCCTTCCCTCAAGCCCAGGCTGTTGGATTTCTACTCTTGACTTATAACTATATGTGTTGTACATTTAAGTTGCTTTCAAACTTGTTTTTAAGTGGCAAATACTTGAAGATGAAAGACTGAGAGTTATAGTGTGTTTTCCTCTACAGCAGAATAAAAGTGGTGACACCTTTTGAAGATTGTGAAAGAGCTGTTAATGATTTTCCATGAATTTTTGATGCAATGATAGAATGATAGAAGGAAAAAAATATAGTATTATACTAAGAAGAGATGACCTTATTCACACAAATTGCAACCAGACAACCAAATCTGTAGTCATCTGTAGCCTGGCTGTCCATACTAGACAAATACAGTCCTATTCCTTGTGAAATATTCTAATTTTCTAATTCCATTTTCCCTGGGTTGTGTCCTTGCTGCCAATAAATCACCTTAGTTTTTTGTTTTTTTTTTTACTTGAATTACACTTTTTTATAGAGGCTCTAAAAGATTTTGAGATCCTTTCTGCATGAATGTGATTTTTATCTTACATGTCCACAAAGTTGGTGTTACATATGAGAACTTGCATTTGTTAAAGCAAGTAGTGTACATAACAATCTTTTTCCCAGCAGACTGAAATACAGAGGTGTAGATATGTACACAAATGTGCATGCAGCTCTTTCAGCCCACAGAAAGTTCAGTTCCTTTGTTGGTGTGGAAGAATCCAGAAGGTTCAGAAGTTTGGGAACATGCATAAGGTCTTGATCATCAAGGCCTAAAACTGTGCATTGCCAGGAGAAGCAAAGAGGCAAAGCATCATTCTGTGCTTGGCTGATTTTTTAAAATACTTTCACAAAGCAGATGTGGTTGGCCTGAGGTAGACTTGATGCTTTAGGCTAACAGGACTTTCTGTTTGATTCTGTGTATGGAAGATTTCCTAAGGAAAAGGTCATCCTGAAAAGAAGCAATGCTTCAAGTAGTGACCTCAATGTATGCACAGATGCTCCCAGCTCCACTTTCCTAGCAGTTTTAGTAAAAGTCACTAAGAGTCTTTGTCAATTTGTTGACAATTTTAATTACAACAAGACTTGATTATAACTACTTTGCAGACTCTATTCAGTGTTTCTCTTCATTAACATCTTATCAGCAGTATAATTGCAGGCTGGAGTGAACTCACAATTCCTTTTACTTTCTTCAAAACTTCATTCAAAATGTGAAGACAACTTCCAATTCAGTCCTGTGAGACTAAAGGAGATACACTCCTTCAAACATTTCATCAATCTGATGTTAAAGCAACAAAACCTGAGCAGAACCTTTTGAACTATCAAGACCATATGAGAATCATACTCATGAAAGTATTGGGCTAACTTAAAGAATATGAATTTTCCCAGCACTTTAGTGCCTGTTTTTGCCATCAGAAAGGGGACTGAGTTATCTGTTTCCAAGGATATGACACAATTCAAATATTTTCTGTTTTAAAAAATTTTGTTTGTTCAACAGGCCAAGAGGACATAGCTGTTCTGGTGCACTAGTTTAGTTGTTATTTTCCACTGGGTGATTGGGAATTTGCACAGAATAGTTTTATATTGCACTGCATAGCTTATGTTACATCACATGGTTTGTTACCCCTTCTTCCCTATCACATGGTGTTTCCCTCACCTGTCCCTGTATCCCCTGGTGGTCTCTCCCCTGGGTTACCCCTCCCCTAGCCACTCCTCACTGGTGTCCCATTGGCTGTGGACCTCTCCCTCTGTCCCCATCCAGGGGTATAAAAGCTCCCTGCTGCCAGGGAACTCCCTCTTTTCTCCCATGGGTTTGTCCATGATGTGTGTCTTGGAATAAAGGACAACGTTTCCCACATGAAGGAGAGTGCTTCTCAGTCTTTTACCTTCGTCTATGAAGTATCATGTGGGCAAGGGTCTGTAGCTGGCCAGAGTGGACCCTGACAGCCCAGGAAACACGCTTCTTCACATAGCCTCAAGCTGTCAAGGGAGGTTCAGGTTGGACATCAGGAAGGATTTCTGCACTGAAGCTGTGGTCAGGCATTAGAGAAGGATGTCAAAGGAGGTGGTGCAGACACTGTCCCTGGGAGTGTTCAAGAAAAGACTGGATGTGGCTTCGAAATCAAAAAGTTCATTTTCTTCTCTAAAAACCTGCAATAATAATATAATTTTAAACAATTCTGTAGGCCACTCAACTAATTTTTCCCCTCCATTTAAAGTAAATTGCTTCACTTTTAATGACAGTATGTATTACCATTTTGTCCTTGCAGCATATCCATATTTTTCTTCAAAACTACATTGAAGGCTACCAAGTCTGGCTTGTTCTGAGCACTCAGGAGAGATGGTGAAAGACAACACCATCTTGTAGTCCTGGTGTATAATCACCATGGTGGAAACATGTCTCCCAGTGTCAGGAGGTGCCTGAAGGATGTATGTTTTTTGATTCTATTAGCCACAGAGGAGGAAAGAACAAAACCAGTGGATCTCCACTGCCACAGCTTCCCTGAGAAGAGATGCAGACCCACCCTGATGTGTACCCAGATGCTATAAACTCACATTACTCAGAATTCACTCTTCTTGGCCAGCAGAGAGATACTGTGATCACAACAATTTAACAGCAAATAGGGAAGTCATGGCCTGTGATTTTTCTGTTCAAATATAAAGAGCAGATAGAGCCAAGCAACACTCTCCTCTTTCCCTCACTGTTTAAGCCCCTTTGTCTACTGAGATCTGCTAGTCCTCTAGAAGTCAGATTCTGAATCAGGATATTTATTTATCATGTATTAATTAAGTATATGCCTACATAACTGCACTTAAGGTCAATTCTTAGCAATTTAATTACAAAAGAAAGTTAATCACATTTAGGCAGGCTCTCCCAAGCTTGCTTTTTTTTTTTTCCCTTCAATCATTTTTCCTCTGTGTTCAAAATTAATTAGTGCTAGCTAAAAAAAAAAAAGTTACTAGACTGACACCACAGAGTCTGTTATTTTTCCTCTATTCGTTGAACAGGCAGCATGCAAGCAAGACATTTTTTTTTTACACAGGTGTTCTTTGTTATTAACATTATATTTAGAAGTTTATGTGTTAATATATATTTAATATGTACAAACTTTGAGGCCACCAGATATGATGCTTATCCGCACTGCCGACAGATTCAGGAATGTGAATACCTAAATTCAGCCCTTCCCCCTAACAAATCATAAAACACATTGAAAATTGTGAGAATATGCTGACAAACACATTCCTGATTTTCTCTACTAGATTTAGTCTTATTTTTCTTGAGGAATCTTCTCATGCCATGTTCATAAACTCGATTATGTAGCCACAGACACTACAAATTAGTTAGGAGAAGAGAGGCATATAAGCAGACATTTTCCAAAACACATACATCTGGAAAGTAGGCATTTAAAGAAAAAAAATTACCGTGAGAAATGAAATGAAATCATGGGGAGTTCACAATCAATTTGCAGAATACAGCTATGGGAACCTCACCCAGTAATTCATGTACAGCACCCAATAAAAATGCCTCTTAAGACAAATGTCTTACCCTGACTGAACAGCAGGTTTGGCCACAGATAAATCCGCAGGAACCTGTAGCCCTGATTCACATCCATGTGTGCTGGGGGTATCAGACCTTCCAGATCACTGCCATTTTTCACAGCTACTGGGATTCTTACTGAGGGTGCCAGTACAGAAAAGTTAGTTTTTGTTTCTTTTCTTTTCCTGTTAGTGTGCCTTTTAAAGATAAAATTTTCCAGCAAGGTAGCTTTGTTTTATGTATTCTGCATGTTAATTTGCAGATGTTTGAATCAGACTTTTTTTGTTTTGTTTTGTTTTGTTTTTTTTTGTTTTTTTTGTTTTTTTGTTCTGGATAAGAAGGATGCAAAATATTAGTAAAAATCCATTTATAAACCCTTTTCTCCTTCTCTCCTCCTCCCTGGAGAGCTGCTCTAAGTCTTTTCCTCCACTACAGAGCAGTGTGCGTGAAGGTGACAAAACACCACTTTTAAGTCTGCCCTCCAGGGTCTTTTTGTCCTCCATGTTCAAACAATAAAAATACAGAAGGAGAAAAAAAAAAGAGGAAAAGCAAAGATGAATGAGAAAAAACCCAACAAAACAAACAAGCAGTGCACTTAGAAAACAGTTTCTAAAAAGCCTTTAAATTGTATAAGGATCTTCTGTTTCAGATAAGCTCTTTTGACACAAATGCACTGCAAAGTCGCTGATACCTTTTAAACAGAAAACTTCCCACCTTTCTGAAGTAGATAAATTGCTCTGGCCAACATTGTCCCTCCTGACAATCATTTGAGTGACAAAATAATTGACCAATACCCAGATTTATATTTTCTATTAGTGCAGTTACCTGAACAGTTATTAGTTTCCTCTTAGATAATAAAAATATTATGAATAACCTTAATAAATATTCTACACAATGATGGCAGTTCTGAATAAAATAGCAAAGGGAAAAAAAAAGAAACAGTGAAAGGAAGGACAAAATACCCCAGCTGCTACCAAATCTCAAGCTATGACTGTGTGCTCTGCATTTGAAACTTCATCAAAAACAACAGGCACAGATCTGGGGTCAGGGGGGGAGAGTGGGCAAGGGGAAAAGATATATAAGCTATAAGAAATATCAAAGGACACCTTTGTTGGTGGAATATTTTTCATAATATCTTGACATTACAGAAGGCAGGATGGTGATCAGTAAAAATGAGTACAAGTATGAAACAAATAGAAAAGTCAATGAACACATAGAATGCATCAGGTATATTCAATAGATCATCAGCAAAGGAAATCAGCCCAGAGTATTTTCAGCTCTCTGTCAGTCTATTTACGTATATATCTATTTATCCAAACATTATTCAACCCAAACAGGAAGGTCAAGAAGCCAAAGAGATTCAAAAGGAAATCTGATGATTGTACAGGGGTGTGAGAGTCACGTGTGTTTTTCAGCAGTGGTGGACAGATGGACTCAGTGAACTGGTTGGTCACTTTATATCCTTTTGTGTCTCTTTCCCATGGTACATACAAGATCTTGAGAAATGCCTGAACAAACAAAACTAATTTTGTTTAAGAGATCGAAATGCCTGTGTTTTTATCAGGATGTAACGTCCAGTCACTACTGGCAATAATGAGTTACTTAGACTGTAGGCCCTTAAATGATCAAACACACTATTGAATACAGAATTAACCAAAGGGATAAAATGACGATGAATTCCCGAATATCTCAAAATTGTTTTAAAGGAGCAAGAAAAAATTAAGTTTGCAACTGGTGGAAAAGCAGATGGGAAAACAAGTCTGTGTGCTGAATGAAAGTACTCAGACCCCACAATAAATGTTTTGGGGTTTTCTTTAAGATTATCTATTTCAAATTGTGAAATGTGTCATTAGAAATCTTCCTGTTTACTCTGTTTTTGTACTTGTGCCACAGACAGCATAACAAATGGAGTAGGGTCTTAACCAGGAAAAAAATACGTGAATAAAGTCTCTTGAGATAACCATTCATTTCAGAAAACCATTCATAATGATGAATGTCTGTGAAGTGCACTGTAAGGGGGAAATTGCTCATCTAATCTCCACCTTCTTGTTGGTGGTGACAATGAAGATTTAGTAAAGAAAATTGAAATTCATGGAGAATTTTAAAGTCTTTTCAAGATTCTTCAAATATTTGCTACATTTCTTTGAGTTAGTCTTTGCCTCCTACTACACACACTGGTAGAAAGAGAAAAGAAAGGTGATTATCTTGTTTCCAAAAGATTAAGAAAGTAGTCTTTGCCTCCTACTACACAACTGGTAGAAAGAGAAAAGAAAGGTGATTATCTTGTTTCCAAAAGATTAAGTGTCCTGTCCTTAAGAATGATGAGAACATATGTAAGTATAATCTGCAGTTATTGTTAAATAAATTCAGGTCAGCGATAAGGTAGAACCCATGACTTACTAAAGTGTCTTTGCCTGTTTCTGTCTTGCCCTTATTAACCACTCATTATTGTGGGCTTGAATTTCCCATTACAGATTTCCTGAGCCAGTTAAATCCGTATTTTCTGCACAGGAGTTGAGAAGAGTTTGAACCATTCTACATGTCCTCTTCTTCCCCAGTACTTGACATCTCTTGCCTGGAAAGCCTTCATTTCCTTGATTCCCAGTTGGTATTTGAGATGGAGCAGAACAACATGACCTCAGGGACCATCAGTCAGTCCTGGTTAAAGCTGCAGCCCTGACATGACAGGCCTGGAGGTTTTTCTTTTTTTCCTCTTAATTTACCATGCTGAGTATGACTCAATATTTTCTGCTTATGGTTCATCCTTGTCCTCCTGCACACAAGGGAGCTTTCACTATCCATCTAGCTCTAAAATAGTACTTGCAAACAGAAGAGCATCAGGATGCAGGTGACCTAAGGAATGCCAAACTGTGGTGTGACTAAACTCTTCTAGTACTCTAACAAGAGGCATGTCAGAAATGGGGTTGGGTGTGATGATTGTTACAGATTCCAACACCATGGATTGAACCATGTGGCTCATACAACCTGAGATGGAGGTGTCTTCAACAGCTGCAGCAAAACAAGCTGTCTGCTTGATATGATGAGGGCTATGGAATACCTGCTGCACAGTGGGAAATCCTAGCAAATATCACAGTGCAAAGCCAGTCCATGAAGAAAAAAGGCAGGTTAAACAAAACATTTCATCTGATCTGATAAATAATGAAAAATTGTTTTCTTTCCAAAGCTTCCCAAGTATATTTAGCTAAGATATTATTAATAATTTAATAATCTCTCCCATCTTCCTCCTGATTCAGATCAGTTGGAGAGTCTGACAATTCCAGATGAAAAAACAGCATCATTTTCTCTTTAAAGAACCCTTTAACGTGGATAACAATCTTTGCTCTTTCACTTTCCTGTGAATGAGTAGTGGCAAATTTATATATACTCTTTTTTTTTTTTAATTTCTAGATTATTCCAGCTTCAATCTAGTGGATTGTATCATTTTAATACAATATCCCAAGACATCCTTAGCTGACTCAATAGCGATGTCTGTAAAAAAAAAAAAAAAAAATCGTGATTGGTCATATCTGAACTGTGTGAGAATGAGACATGAAACAAACTACTCTACACCTTTTCCAATGCGTGGACACACAGCATAGCAGACCTTGCTCAGGAGAGAGAAAAGAATTTTACAAGAGTAAATGCAGGCATCAATGGTCCCTTCAGAGATAAGTGTCCACATTGCATAAGAAAAGGTCTTGCAGAGGCAGGCTGTGTGTTCCCAGGGGTTATCAGCCTGCCCTCCTGGCTATCACACAAAGTCACAACTTGGTTGTGGCTCATACAAGGTTGCGTGCAGAATATGAATTATTGATCCTTGGATTTCTACATGCAGCTTGATGTCGAGGTAATATTGGTGAAGAATTGGTGTAGGTCATCTGCTTTTGTTTGTATGGTTGTCTTATAGCTCTTTTTTAATTTATATTGATTGCTCCTTCTGCCTTCAGACTTCAGACAAGTGTCTCTCCAGGGGTGCATTCTGCCCTAAGTTAATCCAGGAATGATTTTTTGGACATGACAGTGTGAGGTTAAAGGTTTGATTCAATGACCTTAATGGTCTTTACCAGCCTAAGTGATTCTGTGATTCTATGATTCTAAGAAAGGACAGATTGTGCTTCAGGCAAGGGGAAAAGTCAGAAAAGTGTGTTGATCAGCAAATTATTTATATGAGACTGACCATTTGTTAGCCTTTACCTTCTCTGTTTTACTGAACTTTTTCCTTCCTGAATCACCTAATTTCTCATTGTCTCATTACAGGTCTGGTGCAATTCCAAAACACTTTTCCTCTGCACTCTTTACCATATCCCACACTTCTGGCCTCTTTTTCTGGACGGTGACCCCAAGAGCTGCTCCTGATGCCTTGTGGTGGTGGGTGTCACACATACATAGTGAGGCAAAGGCCTTATTGGACAGTTTGGGTCAGGGAAGACAGGGAATTTATTTACAACAAGTCCTTGATTTGGTTCCCTGTCTGGCATTGTACCCTTGTGGTCCTTTGGGCTAGTGGGCATGGGTATTTAATGGATTTATGGACTCTGGGATAGGCATGAAGTAACCTGGCAGTGCACTGAGCTCCTCCACCTGCTGTGTTCTCTAGCTGCTACTGTGTGATGATCTGAAAATAAGCTTTTGTCATAAAATCCCAACAATAAGAGCTAAACTTAAACCTCTGTAACTGAATTTGTCTTAGCACTGAGTCTAGCTCCAGGTGCAAGTAAGATCTGATTTGTTATCCTTCTACTCTTTGAACTCAGGGAACAAGGGTCATTATTCCATTTAAAAAAAAGGGAACAAAACCACCATGTTTGGGTTGTTTTCTTTTTGGTTTGTTTGTGGGTTTTTGTTTTTGTTTTGTTTTGTTTTCGGGTTTTTTTTGTTTTGTTTTGTTTTGTTTTGTTTTGTTTTGTTTTGCCCGAATGAAAAGTTGTTTTGTTTTGGAAAAGATTAAATGTTGCCATGCTTTGGTAAAACTATGGCTAAAATTTGGTTATCACAGAACATTTCCCTCACTGTCTTCTTCTAGACAGCAAAGACTTCTCCAATATGGCAAAATCAAATATATTTAAAAATATAAGTTTGTACAGGTTATGTGGCACTATATATCTGCTGCTAAGTCTCTTGATAATTTTCTTTTTCTGATAAGCATTAATAATAAAAAGTCTCTGGTTGAATTCTGGGTGAACTAGACCCAGAGCTGGGTGATAGATTTTGTCCAACAGAATGGGTGAAATAAACCTGAGCAAACTTTTGAATACCAAATGGATAGAGAGTTGGAACTGAAAAGGCACAGCATCCCTTGGTATGGATAGGGACCAGGAATGAGGTAGATGAAGATCACTAGGGTTTTAGCACAAATAAAGAAAAAAAAATTATAAAGGATCTGAGCAGTAAAAAGTTACAAGGGGGAAGGAGAAACAGAAGAGAGCCTAACCCCTGCTCCCAGCCCCCTCAAAATTTTATATATTTATATGCATTTAATGTTCAAGGACGTGGAGCATATAATATACTGCCATTTCTACTTGTCTGAATTTGTGCTGAATTCATTGTGGGCCATTCTTCATATATATTTTTTCACCCTCAGCTGTTTACTTATGGTCATGCCACACCTCACAAAGAAGGAAGCTGGCATTATTCCTGCTGGTTTGGGGGGTTTTTCAGCTTAAAATACCTACATAGATGTCATGAGAAGGCAAAGGGTGAGACATTATCTATGGTTCAAAGACTGTCTTCTCCATTTTGTTCAAAAATGGTGGCTATATCATGGTGTTTAGAAAGAACTGTGAAACTCAAATGAAATCTCATTCTTAACTCTTTTGAAAGGACATATGGAGCTAAGAGACAAGATGCTGACCTGGAAATCAGGATTCTGCTATATGTGTGTTGCCAATGAAGATTTGAACTTCTCAGGTGTGGTCAATAATGTCTTCTTCCTCATTTTCTGGTGCCTGGATTCAGGCCCTGGGGTCTGATTTGTGATGGTGTGTGATGGGTCAGAGCAGCTAATGCAAGGAGAGAGGGACTGTGCACTCAGCATGTAAAATTTTACGTGAGGAAAGAAAGTCCTGGGTGAGAAAGTTTTTCAGTTCAACTTTAAGCACTTTATGCATCCCTGCACTCTCTCATGAGCAGAACTGTTTTTCTGGAGAAGAATCTCTCATTCTATTGGTTATTGGTGGGATGAGGATACACTGGCTTGGTAGCTCTGGAAGCATGCTCTAGTCCAGGGAGCTGGGTGAGTGGGACCCTCTTGCTCACAGAGTGGATGTGCCGCAGGAATGATTCAGCTCTTGTTACAGGGACAACCAGACTACCCACAGGGCCGATAATATCTCTCTGCTTGAAGTAGTGTTTAAAGACCATGTGCTAGATAGGAGTGGGGTCACAGGCACTGGGATGCACCCACAGTGCAGAGGGCTCTACCTGAACTAGTCACAGTCTCTTTCTACTTCTCCTTAGGGGGTGATTCATTTCACTCTAAAACACACATTTAAACTGGGTCACCTCTTAAAACACGTCTTTCTTCCCCCTGTTTGGAGGGGAAGCCTGGAGCAGCTAGCTGAGATATAAACATATATGTGTGAGATCTCTGAAGGAGGTGAGGTGAATCCCATGGTTGCTAATCAACAGTAGGAGAGCACATATAGGATCATTATGTACAAAATGAGGCCTATTCAACCTGTGTTGAATGAGGCAGGACACCCATGGAGTGAGCAACATGTCTTCATGTAATTAAAAGTGCCTTCATAATTGACAGACACAACTGGAGAAAAGGAAAATCACTAGCAACATTATTTCTGATGCTTACCAATGCCTGAGTTCTTGACCTTATAAAGTCCATAAGCAGCATCTAGGTATACACATATAATTATGTAAATAATGCAAATATTTGAAATTTTTGTTTCAATTTTTCTCTGCCTTTATAATAAACCAGATTCTTCACTGATGTAAACAAGGGTAATTCTATTTTCTTCTGTATATTTGTGACAGTTTCTCTTAACTGAAAATCTGGCTTGGTTTGTGCTTTATGTCTTCTTTTTTTAAGTTCCACAGACACATAAACTGAATCAATATTTCTGCAGTTATGCTGATGCACCTCCACTTATAATTGCTGACAAGATCCAAAACTAAATGGCAGCCTCCCAGTGGCTGAGATAATTTTTCTTTCTGTTTTGCCAAAGCTTGTCTTACCTGTTTTGCTTAAAGACAGGTTCATACTGAATATAGTAAAACCAACTCTAACTTGTATTGGAAAGCTTACTGACTAAAAAACAGTGCAGCTTCTGGATGTAGTTAATACTAACTTGAGATGAAGGAAAGAAGGAATTTTCTTGCCAAAGGACTAAGAGAGTTGGATATCGTTATGAAACAACTGTTTGGTACATCTGTCTTGATGAGTTTTAGAAATAAGAAACTGGAAGTTCTTCAAAGCCCCCAAAACTGAAGGAATGTTATTTAATGCTTCCAAGCAGCCCTGGGCAGAAAATAGAGTTTGGCACTTAAATTTTTCCCTGGAGGACATTGTGTGATATATTTTACATGTTATTTCTCAAAGTCATGAATCTCATGGACCTAGGGACAGACTATTCAGTCCCCAGCTGTCATTTGACTTCTGCTCACAGAGGACTACACAGTACCAATTTACACCAGTTTCTGGTTGGCTTCATTTAATATATACTTGTACTCTGGAATGTGACAGGGAATAAGCCTCAGTCTAAAAGAGGGGCACTAACCTGCCCTGTAGCTACACATTGTGGTTTTACAGTCCCACTCTTAATCTTGTCTCTAGTGGTTTTTTATAGTAAGAGGGTTACTCATTTCAGCCCAAAGTCCAAACATTATCATTGCTTAAGGGTGTTCCACAAACAAATTAATGCTTGAGATTTCTTTGAAAGCTTCTGGCTATAGAAAAAATAAAATCTCTAGCAGAATTGGGTCATGCCAGTGGTTATAGACACATCCTGACTTTGTATGGTTGAATACCTGACAGTGGGTGAGAGAGACAGGGAAAACTGTCTCTCATGACCTAGAGGTGGTTCCCATTAAAAGGATAATAATAGGCAATATTGCTATCAACTAGATTAAGTTCTGAATTAAAGACTAATTCCCACTGAAGCACCAGTCTTACATTTCTAACCACAAGGCAGTACTAATCATGGCTGGAGGAACATTTACTCGGCTTGGAGGAATAGGGAATGGAAGCTCTAATGGTGTCAAGAGGAGTACTTTATTTTCTCCAATTTGAATAGAGAAGGGGAAGTAAAGTATTTAACAATACTTGAAATGCATTGTCATTCTTCATAAGCAGTGCTCTTAGAAAACAGCAGCAAGATCTTGGTGGAAATGACAAGTAACCTAACCTTGCCTCTTCCCTCATGTGAGATAGAACTTTGGAAGACAAATCCCTTATAACCCTGCCTGACCATGTTTAACCACTGAGATATTTCAATGAGCTCAGACTAGAGAGCTTCCTGTTAAAGAATCATGTGATTTTGTCTACTGGCATCACTTCTGCCACAACAGGAAATTACATTCCTCCAAGCATGGCTTCTAAAGGCGATTCAAAGTAGTTCTGATCAGAGTCTGTGCAAGTGCAAAATGTAAGGCAAAATCTCTCCTAGATCCTTGGTCTAATGTCAATTTACATCAAACTGCCAGTTTATTTCTTACAGTCAAAATGCTTTTTCATCATCTCTTTGGGTTGTACTCCAAATAATTCTATAAGTCCTCTATTATAATTAATTTTCCCTTTAAAAAGCCTTAATTTTTTTTAAACAAACAAAAACCACCAATCAAACAAACAAAAACTCCATACACAAAAACAGCAAAAATAACCCACAAAAAAATCAATTAAACAATAGAAACACAAAAAAAATTCATAAAAGCTCACAAACAAATAAACAAACAAACAGAACATAAACTCCCCAACCTGTTTTCTTTCCCAGGGGAACTTTTATTTTACTTTCCCATCCCCCCCAACAAAAACAGGTTATATTGACTTTGATGGGAAGCTTTAGCCCCCTTTAGATTCTCCTGGGAAACTTTCTGCTGTGCTGGGAAATTGCTGAAAATTAATGAGGAATTCTAAGTTCAGTTTTGTTAAATATGGTCACACCTAGGTCTGTCTTATTCTGTGAAAGAAAGAATGGGAAAACAGGAAGTGTAGAAGCTTTTGTAAGAGATGCTCTAATATATCTGTGTTTTTCCATCTGATCTTTTCCTTCTGTGATGAACGGTAGATTATTTAGAGAAAGTGTCAAAAAATCCCCAGTAGTAAGGCAGGGAACGAAAAGTTCTCTAACAGCCTTCAGAGTTTAAGTTTAAAAAGCATAGCCTGACCATTTGCTCTCCTTTCCACTTTCATTCTTTCCAGAATTGCTGCCAGTGTATATCTGTAGTATCTCATTAATGGAAATGAAAAATGACTAGTTTTGATCCCAGTAAGGTCTAGTAAGGTGCAGGGGAAAACCATTCATCTGGTTCAATTAACTCAGGAATTCAAGCTACACCTTTTGACTATAAAATCCAAAACTATCCTTTGCTCTGAATATAGAGTTCTTAACAAAGCAGAGTCTGGGTGAGTGAGGACAGGAGAAAATAAGCTTCACACTGCCTGTTTTGAAAGTGACAGGTTAAATCCTCAAAGATGCTGCACACCCACAACTCTCATTGAGGTCTCTATAGCAAAAAAAGTTATCCCACCAAATGCTTAGCTTTTTCTACTTTCCAGGATCTGGACCTTTCCTTCTATTTTAGAGAAATTTGTGTTGCTCATGCCACATTGAATTCTGCTGAAAGGAAGGAAGGTACTGTTTAAGCCTTGAGGCCTGAATGAGAGATGCTTTTTTTGTGACTTGATGCATGCAAAGCAAGGATGATAATACATGTGAGGTGTGAGGATGAGTGTAAAGATGTAAAAATATTATGAAAATGGGGTCAGTTTACACTCAGCTCCCTTTAGTTTATCTAAGTGTTTATCATATACATCTTTGTAGGTTTTTAGCTACATCCAGTTTAACATGCATTTAACAATTGTTTTGGTTTTGGCTTTCATTTTTTTCCCCTTTGGGAGATTCAGCACCAGCTGTAGTGTTGGATACATCTTGGTGCTATGGATTTCATTGAAATTCTCTTACTGTGATTTCTTATTCCCTTATCTGGGATAGGATTTGCCAAGAAGGACTTCTCTGAAGTACTTTTCAGTGATTCACTCTCATATTCTCTATCAGCAGTTTATCCAGTTTCCAGAAATGTTGGGCAGGGAAGTGGAACCATGAAAATTACCTCGTGGACAATTTGTTGCTATTGCTGTTGTTATTTTTGCCTAAGATTCTATTAGAGTTAAATATTCTATGACAGCTGGAGGTATAATCTTTTGGATAGAAACTGCCAGATTTGAATATAACTGTTGTAAAGAGGGAGATAAAATACAAATCTGAGGGTTAAATCTCTGATGGCAAATCTTATCTCAGTGGCTGAATACACCCATAGTAGCCCTGTTTCACTTTCCTTGTTAATCAAAAAACAGACAGACAAAAAACAGTGATGATGGGGAATTGAATGCTGACATGACTGCCTTATAAAGTAATAATAAAAAAGAAAGGGTAAAATATCCCAAGCTCCTATTACATTTACAAGTTTAAAACAATGCTAGAATCATCAGAGCAACCAGATATGAAATTCCAGCTTTTGTCTGATATGCTAATGTGAGAAGCTCACAATTAAAGGGAATTTGATGTTCTTAAATGCTATACATTTGATTAATAAGGTCCATTATGGAACCTAAAGCTTCCTCCTAATTTATAAAATTTTTCACTGATGAATGTCCAATATTTATTCAGTTCTTTCCAAGGAAAACTTAAAGCAAAGAACAGAGGCCTCAGCATCCCACACTTTTCAAGGAATTTTCTTGTAATTTTTTTTAAATAGCCACACCAGCTCAACACTGCCATTAAATACGATTGGAGGGGGAAAAAAAAAAAAGAAAAAAGGTATTTTTTTCTTCTCTGTTCTTTTCCTTAAGGGTCTGGATAGATCATAGGAGTAACTTACACCCTTTGTTTCTTCATGACAGGACAAGGGCTCTTTAAACTCTCCTGCCTCTAGAAGAAAAAAAAATGAAACAATGAGATCAATTCAAGCAACCTAAGCCAAAATATCCAAAGAGTGAAAAGTATATTGCATGTACAAAAGATTAGATTAGAATGGTATTTGAAGGATTGAAATTACCACTATTTTATATGATGATAAATCAAAGTATTTAGGATGTCTGAGACCTTTAAACATTATTAGTTTTAGCGAAGTCAATAGAACTTTAAAGATAATCCTTCTAGTTCAGATAGTTGAAAATATGTACGACAGTAGTTTCCTAGAATAAGGGGTGTATGTCCATTTACTCTGCCTCTTATGTGAAAATAAGGATAATCATTTTCCTATAATCTTAAAATATTATCAGGATAAAATATCTTAAAGTCAAGATGTCATGTTGATAAGATATCACGTCTGTATTGTATTTGTGATTTTCTTTTCACCTGACAATTTTCTCTTTCATTTGTTATTCCATTTAAAATGAAATATTTCCAAAACAATTACCATTGTCTCATTTATATCTCTTTTTGACATTATTAAATTTGAGTGTTCAATTTTATTTTCATTGTAAAATCCTTGCTCTGGCACCATGTTCCAAACATAATGACTGGTGAATTCTGAGGTTCAAAACTTCTGCTTTTAAATGTAGTACTTTAGGTTAGTAATCAGAGACTATTTTGAAAATGTGGTGCCTATAGTACATATGAATATGCTAATCAGCTAAACTTAATAGTTCTCATTTGTATTAATGCAAATTAGGTGGCTGTACTTTCCACCAAATATTTTCCTTGGTATATATTAGAGAAATCAAAATCTCTTTCCACCCATAATAAGTCCTAATATTTCATCTTTACACTTTACAGGGCGTGTTTTATTTTAGCTTAATCTAATTTCATTGAACAAAATTGCATCTAAAGGCAATAAAAAGTTACAATTTGTTCCATGTCAAATAATAAAAATGTGCTTTTAATTTTACATAATTTGGCATTTTGGTTTGTGCGTTTCAATTAAACCTCTCTTGTAATCCAAATGGTAGAGCATACTTTGTGTTCATTTCGTTTTGAAGGCTGGCATCCAGCTGTATTCCTGGTGCCTCCGTTCCTGTTGCCTCCATCCTTTCTCAACTCTCAATCTCAATTTTCTCCCACAAAGAAAGATTGGGATTTTTCTGCTTACTCAAACAAGTCTTGTAGTAGCTGGAAATGAAACCTCGTGGGATCAGATTTGCCCAGCTTTCGAAAAGGAGCAAGGATTGGTAAACATTCACAACAATCTGGGCTTGTTCTGGCCTGTGGACCCTGGGTCTGGAGCTGTTATTTCTTCAGGTTTCTTTATTGAACACCAGAAGAGCCCTAGAGTTGAGGTGGAGCCCAAAGAGAGAATTTGTAAGGACTCTGAAGAGAAACCACCTCTGTTTTTCTTAGCACAGCAGTGTGCAAAACTGTGCTGAAGCCTCTTATTATCTTTGTCCATATAAATATGTTATTAATAGCAAAAATATTTTTTATGTTAGCAATTTTCTCTTTCAATGTGAAAACTGTGGGACTGCTCTTTACTATACCATCCTTCAGAATTATATTAATTTTATTTCAGGATCACATGACAGCCATTCTCTTCCGAAGCAGAAAAAACTCCCCCATTAGTATTGAGAATGTTTCCAATGTGGCAATAACCTGCATGATGAAGAGAAAGATCTGAGTTGAATGTAGCTGTTCCCACCCTCAGCAAAGATGAGACAGAGCTTTGATGGGGCACCATAAGTACACTTTCCAAAACCTCCTCATGTGTGACTTGTCCAATAGGGACAGGACCAGCTATTTGGTTTTTACTCAGTCCCTAAATGCACAGTGGAACCCCATACCTGATTTGCCCATACGCATTGTTGTAATTAAGATAATTAATAATACATGTTCTGCAGAGAAATAGCTGAGACTAGCTTCCAAGGCTTGAAGCCTTGAACTTCTTTTGCAGCTTTAAATGTAGCTTTAGACTTAATGGCTTAACAATGACTGGTTCTGTGTCCAGTAGAACTAATGAAATCTGATTTTCACTCATTGTGTCTTGGGGCCAGACCATGTGTGTCAGGGAAGGTACAAACCCCAATTCTGGCTCTGACATCTTCAAAACTGCATTCCTTCTCTGTGGGCTCTTTGGAGTCTAATGAGAGTGGGCTCATGCTGCAGCCTGTCTTTAGTGGCCATGCTCAAAGTGTGTTTCTCTGCTACTCAAATTCCTCTTCTCTGAACCTCGTAGTAATTTAATACCCTTGACACCTTCAACCCTCAGCTAAATTTGATTGAAATGAGCTAATCGGTCTGTAAAGTGAGACAGACAGACAAATAGGAAGAGATGTGTATGCTCTTTGACCATGGTAAGCCTCATTTCCCGTGGAAACCCAGGTGAAAAAATGCTTTCCGTTTAATTTTGGTTTTCCGTTTTTATTGTTCTCTCTCTGTTTTAGTTTTTGGGGTTTTTTTGTGCGTGTGGGGTTTTTCGTTTTTTTTTTTCTTTTTCTTTGTTGTTGTTGTTGTTGTTTGGTGGTGGTTTTTTTTTAATTTTTTTTTTTATTTTTGGGGGGTTTTTTGTTTTGTTTTTGTTGTTGTTGTTTTGGTTTTTTGGGTGTTTGTTTTTGGGTTTTTTTTTTTTTGTTTGTTTGTTTGTTTTTATCCGTGGGGCAAACTAACTCCAGCACTAAAAGCAGAGCAACCTTGACATCACAGTTAGGAGAAAAAGAAAGGTGCAAGCTATTCCAGTGGGGTGAAAAATAAAGGAAATGGTTTGGTTTTGTTTTGTTTTTTTTTTTTTTTTTTTTGACTGCAGTAGAAATCAAACATCAGAGCTATAATGGAAAAAAAATCTCACTTTTGGGTTAAAAAGAAAAAAAAAAATCTC
Source organism: Passer montanus (assembly GCF_014805655.1). Lineage (NCBI taxonomy): Eukaryota > Metazoa > Chordata > Aves > Passeriformes > Passeridae > Passer > Passer montanus. Next base: position 1,341,008 of record NW_024356948.1, on the reverse strand, counting down.
CCTTTTTCTTTTTTTTTTTTTCTTTTTTTTTCTTTTTTTTTTTTTCTGGGAAGAAGGAGAAGATGGGAGAGAGGAGGAGGGAAAAAAAAAAAAAAGCTAAGCAACTGTCAGATCAGCTCAGGATCTCCATTAGAATGCAGAGTGCTCCAGAGTAATTACAAAACAGCTGTAATGGAAAATTGGTAGTCAAACCCATTTTCCACCAACTAGAACGGTGAATGGGCTCCATTATGTTCCTAATTCTCATTAACTTAATTTGCATAGGAAACAATGAAGGAATACCTAATGAGTTAGACTCAGCTAGCAGCAGATCGATACCCCTGTGAACAGGGGTTCGACCCATAATTACAGGACATGTGGCAAAGCCAGAATGTTTCTCCTCTTACATAGGGGACATGGAAAGGTTGGCCTTGCTGTTGTTATTTATTTAAAGGCTGGAGATGTGGTGCCTTCGCGGGGGGGGGAATTCTTTGCTTCTTGGAGGTAGGATTAGGTTTTTTTCTTTCTCACTTTGTTCTGTGGCTTTTAGGAAGAAGTTTATTATTTGACTTCCACTGCTGCCTTAAAGAAGGAAATTCTGAAAAAATGGTCTTTTTCAGTCCAAAGTTTAATGGCTATAATGTGGTGATGCTGTACACTGAGGGCTGCAGCCAGCACACTCGCTGCATGTGCTGTGGGCCAACTAAAACCTGGACAAATACGCGTCATGTGCCATCGTGCCCCAGACTTTGAGCCCAGACAAAAGGCAGAGCCTGCTCACCTGGGCTCAGCTCTGTGCAAACACAATCACGCGGTATTAGAGGACCAACAGATGTAAATAGCTCTGGCTCAGGGTGCGTGTGTGTCTCTTTGCAGTGTAATCCCAGGAAGGTCTCTGTTCAATTCCTGTTCTTGGCAGCGTGGCCGTATTTGCAGTCTTGGACATGTGCGTTCAGCTCTCTGGCCTTTAACTCCTGCATGGGAGTGGGACAAGGATAGCAAATCCCTGCTCTGGTTTAGACCCTACGCTGTGTTGGGAAGGCTCTGGATGATCCAAAAATTAAGTTAATCTGAATGAGGAATATTTACTCTGACAAGTAGAGACTGTTATCAAGGTGAGATGCTGCCACTGCTGTACGTTGAGACAATTTTTCTGTTTTTCTTAATTTGTCAGTTCTAGACCACAGTAGCTAGATCATACTTATAGATATCAATACAGTTACTGGAAGTGGTTGGATCTTTCCCAATGGTTTCATAGCCAAATTTAGTATATTTTTTTTTTTCTGAGTGAAATTTCCCTTGTGAAGAAGACTTTAAAAAATGAGAAATTCCAAAACCAGCATTATGTGAGTTCTCCAAAGAGTTTTAAATTAATGTTACTATCTTTTTGTATGTACTGCAGCTGTGCGGTCCTCACAATGCCAGAGGGAACATGCTGTGGCAAATTCTGTAAGAAATACATTAAAAGAAAAAGTGCCTGCCTTAACAAGCTCGCAACCCACCCAGATCAAGAAAATACAGGAAATTGTCCCATTCCCCTTTTCACAGACAGAGACCTGAGTCACTGAATGATTCAGTGACAAGTCCAATATCAGACTCAACTTCAGGTTGATGATTTACTGCTGCAACATCTTTAATGTGTTATATAAGCAAAAATTATAGGACACATGGATTTTGGGGTCCCACTGGGCTAATTTTTTTCCATATAACATAAAAAAAAGGAGGTGGCACTATGAAGGCATTATGCTATGAAGGCATGCCCTAGCTGTAGGAATCTCTAGTAGACATTGTGTTCATAGGACCTAAGGAAAACTTTGGGATCATGTCAAGACTTCAAGTAAAGTTTGGGTGTTGGAAAAGTCTGTTAGCTTAAAAATCATTGCATCTTAGAGTGGATGAGTGATTGTATAGTTGTAAGATCTCCAGGAAATGGCAGTAAGTGGGAGCAGCCAGGAAAGCACCTCCCTTATATATGTTACATGACATTAACAGGTTTACTCTCAATGGGGTGGGGAGCATCTGCAGACCCAAAGGGGCAGTGAGGTGACCACTGAGTTCTGCCTCATTTCCCCATGGCAGGGGTCAGCAGGTGGCACTCACACACAGCCTCAGGAGGTGCCAATGCCACTGGAGTAGTGGCAAGCTTCTCTTTTTAGAAATGCTGCATCATTCTTAGATCTTTGCTGCAGTTCCTTTGTGGGAAGCTGTGGCAAACAGCTCAGGAAGGGTTTTTTTCTGTCATAACATTTTTGACTTAACACAGAATTGCAGTTTGGGAAGTGGTTTGAAGTCCATGAAAGCCGGATGATCCAAACTTTGATCTTATAAGTTTTGTTAAATAAGTAACATATAAAATATCAATACATTATCAACCTGAGCCCTCATATAGAGTCATGAATTCCTCTTTCAGCTGCAAGACCAAGACATTGTCAAGACCAAGATAACTGCCTGCAATGAGAAGTAGCACTGTTCAATGTTACTCAATCTCTTAAAAAAAAGGTGGTTTGTTTTTTTTTTTTTCCACAAGTGTTTTCTTTGCAAATGTTTATTGTTGTGTTTCGCATATGTTTTAAAATAGAGAATCTTCTTGGAAGTCAACAGTATTTTTTCCCCATTGATGTGTTGATCATATGTGATCACTGTAAATTTGTAACTGGGTAAAGAGGATACAACAATATTCTGGGCCTCTTGAGACCAGAGGTTCATCTCCCGAGTAACTGATTTAGTGAGGGTACTCGGCCAAGTGATTTTGTCATTCTTTGCTCCCCTTCTCCTTTTCAGTTGTTTTTCATCTTCTCTGTTTGGATATCTCTGCTCATGTTCTCACTCATCCTTTCTTTATCTGATTTCACCACAACAAATAGAAAAAATAATCACAATAATTTAAAATACATTATTCTGGGTTTTGACTCACAACAAAAGCCTTTTGTCCAGTTTTAGACTGTCAGCTTTGATTTGAAGGAACTGTAAGCAATCACTGCATTTAAAAAGATTATGGAAACCAAAAGACCAATCTTTCTGCAAGACAAAACCCTGCATTCATCCTCCACTGGTTAAACTAAACTCAGGATCAATGGCTAGTACTTGAGAACTTCATTCTGAATTATTGTTGCTTTGTATGACTAGTTACATTTGTTTAATTAAAGTAACACATCTGTACAGTATATAGCCTGTGATCAGGCAGTAACATAATACTGTACAAGCATAGCAGTAATTGGATAGCATAATGAAATGAATGGTGGTTTGGGGGTTTTTGGATTTTGGTTTTTTTTTTTTTTAATATAATGAGATTTCATCGTTTTATACAAACAGGTAATTAGTTCTTAGAAATACGAGTATAGTAAATTATCTGCAGATTTGAACTGTCAGCAAGTATTTTATATAGTGCAGCTGAAGAAGGAAAAATGTTCAGTTTAAGTCTCTTGAAATTCAAACCAAAATGAGGCCAGTATGAAATTAAGGTAGTAGTATGAGCTGAAAGGTTTCAGCTTATTTCAGGCCATCTGCCATAATGCCTACCAGGCTTGCAGGTGAACTTGTGTAGGTGACAGCATGTTCCCACTGCCTGGGCAGCACTGCACACAACTGCAAGCCATCACCCAAACAGGTCACTGTGCATGATATTCCTTTTCTTTAGACTTTTAGTTTAACTTTTTTTTTCAAAACCAATTCACCAAATGTGCCACAATTTGAAGACACTTCCCATAAGTGGATGTTTCAAAACCAAGTGTTTGTGGTAATAGGAATATATGTAGAAGAAAGGTGCCAGGTTCTGGTCTGGAGCTGCAGTCAGTGCAGATCTGCTTCTGGACTGGGATTGAATATCTGTTCCTCACGTTTGGAAAATTAATGATGTTCCCTTTATGTGTCACAATCACGTCCTGGTAGGGAAGGGTGAGGAGGGAGATAAAACACGTTAGCACAGGTTAACATTCAAGGGGTTTGGCAGGCAAGATCAGAAGTCAGGGGATGCTACTGCCTGCATTGTGTCCTGAAAACAATCCATCTTCCTGCTCAGACAGTCCTGATGTTTAATTGATACATTTCCGCCTTCCCCCTTGTTGTTAATATTTAAGCAGGTGAGCACAGCAGGCAATGGGCTGCTTGCAGTAGCCAGGTGGCCCTTGTCAGCAGCCTGCTGCACTGATCACCTCCCCTGAAATTTGCATTGCTTTTGTTCTCCTCTGAATGTGCACCAACAGCCCCAATTTGAAAATACAAACAAACATATATCTAAACTTTCTCTGAAGGAAGCCTAACCCCCTTGAAGAAAGTTCCGCAGGGCCACCACTAGATTCTTTTATTCTTCTCTCTCTATATTTTTTTTTTCTCTCTGCCTTTTTGTTTGGCTTTCACTCTTGTTCTTAGCATTGCCTTCTTTCCTTTGTACTTTGATGTTTCTTTGGGGATGTGAAGAAGAAAAGCAGTAACAAAACAAAGCAAAACAACAACAAAAATGAAAAAAAAAACCCCAAACTCTAAGGCATTTACAGTTTGTATTCACATTAACTACACCTGACAACAAACATAGGGGAGTGTGGAAAATGAGGGGAATATAACCAAGAAATACAGAGGCAGGAAGACTGGGGCACAGGGAACCATTGTCCTTCCTTAAGGTCTCTGCCCTAAGAGCACAGCTTTCCAATCATCCAGAGCAAAAGGCTCTCTGCCTGACTTACTGTCAGGATCATTTTCTGTTCCCCCACCCACTCTGGCTCTTTTCCAGAGCAGCAATCAGACTGAAGGCAACTGATATATTTGCTATTGTCTAAGGGACAGCTGGTTCAGGTTAAGAGCCTCCAGCATGCAATGGTCAGCTATTTGGTGCAGAGTTGGATGAATGGAGGTAGTCTGTGGTTAATGTTTGCCCAGTTATCACTGAAATTTCTGGGTCCAAATTCTCCATTGTACAACATTTAGACCCATAAGGATCTGTCCTATGCCAATCTCCTAGTATGTTTGCTCAACAGCATAGACACACTGGACAGGCTTGAGCTTAAGTCCTCTGCTAGAAATGGTTTCATTCTGTATAGATTTTTTTTTAAAACATTAAGATACCAAAGAGCTTATTTTATCTTTATGTCATTAACGCCTCTTCTTTGGGAGCCTGGCTGAAATGAAAAGACTGGCCTGAAGCTTTCTCAGATCTTTGGACTTTCTCAGTTCATTTATGAACACCTCTGAAAAATTCTGGGTCCACATATAATATTTCCATGCATGAAACAATATACTGTCTTGAAGCTAGTACATTCATCCACAACTGAGAAGTATGAATTTAAATCACTATAAACACAGAGGGAAGCCAGACTGTGATCTGGCTACTGAGATTACAGCAAATTTACAACTACCAACTCAGCTAAGCTTGAAAGAACACTTGTGGCCATGAATGAAAGAAGAAGCAAATCATTCAAACAATCTAGAATAGGAATCTGTTCTCCTGAGAAAGGCAGCTTTTAAGTCAACTGACTAGTCTGCATATGTTTTGCTCTGAGAACATGAACTCAAGTATTCATCTTTTTTAATGTATTCATTTACATCTATTAAGCTCTTTACCCTCAATGCATGCTGCAGTTCGATGTAAAGGCTGATCCTGTTGTGTTCATCACTCTAGCCATTGTATCCGTTGAAGTTTTAGAGTCCTGTTGAGAGTTAATGTCATTTCAAAGTATCCCAGTGCCTGAGATCTCCTGGTGCTAAGAACAAGTGTCATCCAAAGACCTGTAAATACCCTGAGTTACAGACAGCTAGCTCTAGATCTTTTTTTGCTGTGATTTACCACATACCCTGGTGAATCCTTGCTTACCTAATGATGTGAGAATCATTGTCCTTATGAGTTTACTGTTTGGTTTAGATTTCATTTGGTTTGGTGGGTTTTTTGTGGTTTTTTTTGGTGTGTTTTTTTTTTTTTAATTTTATTTTGTTTGCTTTGGGTTTTTTTGTTTGTTTTTATTACATATAACTTATTGTTTAGCAAAGCAGGCCTCCAATAGTCCTGTCCTGGTTTGACACATGACACAACTTCTTATCCTGGCAAAATCTGTGGATCTGCAAGGATGTAAAAAGAGTTACAGTCACCCATCCCTCTGTGTGGAATGCCAGATCATGACAAAGATCTTCCCATTGCTGTATGAAAGTACACAAACCTAGATCAACCAAAACCAGGGAGGTTCTGTTTCGAAATAATGTTGTTTGGAGAAATTCCAATTCTTAATCTTCTAGCCAATTTCTTTTCTTTGTAACACAGAGCTTATACTGTCAGGGACTTAATACTAGCAGAAGTTCTCCAAACTCTGTGATTCTGTTGATGGAGCCACAAGTGGCTGAGAATTAGTGGAAAGGGGAAGGAATTAGTGACTTCTGAGTGGGAGAAAGGACTGGAGTGGGATGGAGTGTCTTTCTCTAATGCTAACTTTGAGGAAACAACTCAGAAAAGATGCTTCATTAAACCCCACACACTCTCCTATGCTTCTGAATTTCCCCAATATTTATCTTTTTCATGAGAAATTAGAAACTTCTCATTTCTATCAGAAGCAGACACCATTGAACTAGGAATATCCACTTAAGTGAACATTCACAGCTTTCTAACATATTGGTTAGGGGTGACAATGGTTGCTCAAGCCCTTGAGTAAAACAGTCACTGTGATTTTTTGTGTGTGTTTACTGTATTTACTTTATATCGGGGAGGTCAACATCTGAACCACAAAACATCATTTTTACCACAGATCCATTTTATAAATCAGGCACTGGACAGTGAAAGGTTCCTTGGTGTTCATTTTATTACTGCATTTTATTACATTTTATCTTCTGCATCCTCAGGTTCTTTGTATGATGGTGATTTTGCCCGCACTATGTGCTTTGTCTACAATGAAGTGTCTTTCCCTATTTCTAATGTTGGTATGCAGAGGGCATTTTAATAGCCCCATTTCATCCACAAAGAAAGAAAAATATTAAAGAGCAGGTGATTTATTTATATGGACAAAATGGTTTGATGTTGTTCCTTGTTGACAGACTGATCTGGCCAGCATTCCATTCTATTGATAAATCTGTGAAGAATGCCATCCATTGACCACGTGAAGTTAAGGGATTGGGAGAAATTTTGTCCATAGAAATTTTTTTCCCAAGCTGTCAGATGTTTCTGGAGATTTGAACAGTCTTGTGCTCACATTTGTGTTCACATCTACTTTATCTTTATTTGTTCAACCATTTTGTCCTTACTGGCACACATTCCTGTAAATGCAGCAAAATTTGAACAGTAGGTTTCAGCAGTTAGCTACCATCATCTAATACTTGAGACTTTTATCTTGGTGGATCTCCAGAATATTTTGAACTTTCCCTATCACTAAATAAGTAAGTCTCTAGAGAACACAGTAGTGATTTTTTGAGATTGTGCAAGATTTCCCTTCTCAGACACCAGAATACCAAATTTGAAGGCTTGGAACCAGTTACTTCCACAACAGATTCTCCCCATGCACATCACAATTCTCCATTTGCCATGTGATTCTTATAGTTTGCATTCTTCAGACTGAAAGGTAAAAGACCTTTTCACACAGAACAAGATGAACACATGCATTTTAAGAGGGTGGGAAATTCAAACAAGTCTTAGTATCTGAAATAATCCATTACATCTATTTGTTTATTTTATCCATCTTTCTCTTGGGCTCTGCTCATGATCCTTCAGTAAAACATTTAGTCTCACAAACACACACACTTGAGGACCTGTCATCTTTAAATTAGGAGTCCACAGGGAAAGGCAAGTACTTTTAATTTAGATCTGTCTTAACTAGAATTAAACTGAGCTTTAGATCCCATGGTGGTGGTGTAAGTTTGACATTTGCTTCTTGCTTTGTTCCAAGCTAGCGAGCACAAATGTTCTTCCTCTATAAAGTAACAGAAAAGCTAAGATTGAATGTAATTAAAATAAAATACAACAATATTAAAATAATATTAAAGGAAGGAAATGTAGTGCATAAACTAGTCATTAACCCCAGCATCCTCAATAGATTTAAATTTGAGTAACTGTTGGTTGATTTGCCTACTTATAATTCCGACTCTAGTTTTAGCTGGATATTATATTCTTTTTCATTCATTAAGGCTTTGCAGCTGCTTCTCACTCCAGTGAGGGGTGCACTGTCATGCCGAAGGGAATGATTCCTAGACAAAAAGAAGTTTTCAGTCCTTTGGGAATTTCTATAATGATTCCAAAGGGGCCTAGTATTTTACCCATAGGCTCATATCAATGCTATAGATTAACCTGGTATATTGCATTTAAATTCTCCTGAATCCTAATCAAGTCAGTTAAGCAAAATGTTAGTGTACATAAGTGCACAGACTACCAGAATACCCTGAAGCTGGAATTTTTTCATCTGTGATCTGAATTTGGATCCTGACACTGCATTACTGCCCTTTCCTTTCTTGCTGTGTGTGCGTATGCATACATGTATATATGTGTACCTACATATGGTCTAGTGAGACATACTAAAATGTTTTAGGATGAAAGATTCTGGGTAACGTATAGTCATAAAAGGTTATTTATGCAGTTTCCTTGGAGGAAGATTAATTGGGCTGAGGTATGTACACTAATGCATGAGTCAGCTGTGGTATCATCACTGCAGATACATGGCTGATTCAGATGATTTAAAACACACAACCATACTAAAAAGCAGCTCAGGACAGGAAGTTAAGAATGATTTCAAAGCCAGCAGATACTGCAGGAGAAATCTGAGCTGGTAGAATATAATTACACCAGTCAGCATGTTGTCTAGGAAGTGAATGAATATTCTCCTTTCTGCATGAGAGCCAGAGGCTTCTTTCAAATACCCATAACTCCAAGTTTGGACATGATTATGAGGATACTTTGGATTTAGTATTGATTTAGAGAGCACAAGACACTGGATGGAGTCCTGCAAAGTAAATCTCAGGACTGACAATCCCAGTAAAGGCTCTAGTCACCAGAATGGCTTCTGAAGTCTAGTCCTGAAGCTGCCTTCTTTGTCCGTAGGTGGGGCAACTTCAGTTATGGCATTTGACAATTCCAGCAGCTTCCAGAAGCTCAAGGACATGGCCCTGTAAGAGCTTTGTGAAATGACTTAATCACTTATCATAAGAATGTACAGTTTAAAGGATAAGACAGATAAAGAAATTGAAACCACACTTTTGAGAATGAAGAGGGTGCAAAGGGACCATGCAGAACTCTTAGCAATTGGAAGCATGATTCTGGATTTACCAGCAACTGGTAAAGCAGAGAGAAACCTCTGGCTGTGGAGTCCCCAGTGGTTTCTTCATAAAAGCATCCTTCCCTGGCTTTATTTAGAAATGTGTTTAAAGAATTGAAGCAGAAAAACGTCCCATGAATCTGTAGTTTGAACTGATAGAAGAATCCAGCATGGGAGAGGATGAGAACAGGGGTACAAAGAAGAGTCCCAAATTCATGACAGAGATCCAAGCTCAGCTTGAGGACCCAGCCCTCTCAGCTACTTCACTATAAAGTTGTTGCATCCCTGTCATTTATTTCTTTAATTAATGAGAAGGCACCCATAGTCTTCACTCCCACCACACACCTTGCTGCCAGCCCCTTCTTGCTCCATTTCATGCCCAATCAATATTATTTGACAACATACAGGTCAGCAATGATGGCAGTTATATCAGCAGCATGGAAATTACAAAAGAAACTATTGTTTGTCTTGAAATTAAGGGCTACTGAAATCAATAGAACATTTGAAAATTGATATCGACCACTCTGTGTTTGTGTGTTTCTATATATGTGTGTGTATTTGCATGTTTATGTACAAGAAGAATTTTGGGGGTCAACTCCTCTTTCAGCTACATAATTTCTGCTTATTTTTGACAAAGCCAATGAAATCACCCTAAAAATTATACACATCTGAATCTTTCTGAAGCAATTGAAAGGGAACAATATTGACAACTCATAATTGGATTTCCCCACTTATAATGGTAACAGCCACTGTTTTGTAATTATTTTCCAGGTCTTCTGTGTTGGTTTATTGTTTTTGAGGTTTGCTCTGGGTTTTGTTTTATTTATTTAAAGGTTTCTATTGAAGTCATATCAAAGAGAGGGGAGGAATAATGTCTGCAAATGCCATTTGGATCAAACAAGCCAAGAATAGTAATAGTTATTGTTTGGCATGTTTGAGAGCTATTGTGTGACAAATAGATTTGGAGTCATCATTTGTTTAAAAAGGCAGTAAATGAAACTTTATGAGATGGGGACAGAGTAACAACAGAAAATTACCCATCCAGAACTTCTGATGGTGATCAGTAAAATGAAATAGATTAACTGTTTGTTTTTCCCCCTCCAAGACACCAAGAAAATAAGATGCAATCAAAAATATTTGTTATCCTTGACCTACAGTGAACCAAAAAATTGCATAGTAGTGGCTCATGACAGCAGAGTTTGATGGGTAATGACTAGATAACCAGAAGCAGATGAGAACATAACAAAAGGCCAACCAAGTATTGTCACAGGCAGAACAACAAGGATTTTTTGATGAGAAAAATTATGCCAGTAAGAAGTATGACAGTTGTCTCCTGGTATATGCTAAGCTCATGCTTCATGACTTCTTGTCACTATCTGAATGGACAAGGAAAGATTTTTCTCTTCACCTTTTTCTCCTCTTGTGTTTAATGATTTTTGTTTGCTCACCTTCTCTGAACTTCATCTACAAATCACATGTGAGAGCATTTGTATAAAGCCTGAGAATGGTGCTGAAGTACCTCTTGATTGGTTTACTCTTATGAAGTCACACTCAGTGCTAGATCTGGAGACAGGAACCTTCTCCTGGGATTGTTACCTAGCAGGACATAGTCCTTACTGTTTTATTCTTTTTTTTCTCTTATGCTACTTGTCTTCATTGGATTTTTGGCTAATTAGTGGAAGGGAACAGAATGAGAGGTGAGTTGTGGAAGTCCTTGAAGTAGTGGCTCATACACAATGACTTGTGGATCAGATAATATGAGATTATGAAGTTTCACACAGACAGTGGGGAAGACTTCTGTACTGTCAGGACTATTGCACTGTGTTGTGCAAAGGATGCTGAGAAAGACTCTTCACAGAGGAGATTGTAGCAAATCAAGGCGTTTTGTCTCATCTTTCCTTAGTCTGCGGTTTGTCTGTTTTGTTGTTTTTTTTTTTAATTTCTCTGCTTTGCTTGTATCAATTTTCACTGTATGAAATTTCTAGAAGTCAGTTATTTTTCCTGGAAATTCCACAAATCTCATTTTCTAACTTCAATTTCATGTTGCCCCACCCCCTCCAATGCCCTGCAAAAAGCCAAATTAAAAAAACCAAACCAACAAACCAAAACTAAAACCCTTCAATTTCATGTTGCCCCACTCCCTCCAATGCCCTGCAAAAAGCCAAATAAAAAAAAACCGAACCAACAAACCAAAAACCAACACCCAAAACAAAGAAACAAACAAAAACTCCCAAGCCACACAACAAATAAACAAAAAAAAAGTGCAACCAACCAGGCAAAGAAAATCTGCATTCCATCCATGATCTGTTAAACCTGACTTATGAGAAAGGTGTCTACTTTTGTCTTAGTTCCAAGGCAATTCTTCACACAGATGTTGTAAATGTTATTTATTGATTACGTAGCATGTGTCACCATGGCTAGAAACACTTTCCCCCTAATTGTAAACTGCTTGGCCAAATTTTGATCTCTCTTACACCATGATGTTACAGATCCCCAGATGGAAGACACTATAAAGAGAGTGCTAAATTTGAAGAATATTCGTTTGAACATTGACAGACAGCAAGAAGAGTCTTTCTAGGCCGTGGGCCAAACTGTGCTATGAAACTCACTGCTCCAAGTCTAGTATAACTCCCCTGAGTCATCACCACTCTCAAGATTTCAAGTCTCAAGTTTTTCCCTGCAGGTCTATCTGCTTCTTAGCCTAATGAATCATTTTCTAGCTTTTCTTTGCCTCTCCTGATAATCCCAAATCCTTGTCCTTTCCCTTCAGGTTAAAATCAAACAACACAAAGTATTCCTTAATCTGAACAAATACCCATTTCCCTCAAACTTAGATCCTCACCTAATTATATATTATAATAATTTCAGTTCACCAAAGTTGCTTTAACTGTCCTAATTTATACCAATAAGAAACCTTTCACATAAATAAATTTTAAAATATTGAAAACATACTGTGTTGAAAACCCATGAAATAGTCTTTCAGTAATCTGCTTCAAATGTATTGTATTTTGACATTGTTCGTTCTGCAGTTTACAATTTGGATCTTTTCAGGACAATCTTGAAGTCTGCTTTTTAGTTAAATTGTGATTGCAACAGGAAGATATATCATTCTTGGATATCTGGAATATGAAATAGGAGATAGATTCTAACCAAAGCTTAAGTAGCTGAAAAAATTAAAAACCTTTTTTTTTTTCTTTTTTTTTTTTTTTCCTTCCTTTCAGGACATTAGGAAATCAAGGAAACTTAATCTGTGTCCTGGACTATGAGGCCACAAGTTTTATCCTTTCAAAGCTCTTATACAGCAGGTTTAGGAACCTGTCTCCTCTGGTGTGATTTAGGAATAGGTTTATTTGTCTAGAATTTATAGAAAAGGTCAGGCTCTACCGTGAAATGGTTGTCTAGGTTCTTCTGGTTGCCACTGAGAAACATAAAGCCCTTCTCTTTTGGTGGACTCTGTTTGGAGCATACAGAGGTGGCAGGGACCTCTCCAGGTGGGAGATCAGTTGAGAGTTGATATCCACATTATCACCCAGATGGGCCAGAGGGTTTAAACAAATCCCACATCTAGGGCTTGCAATGGCATACAGCAAGGAAATTCCATCTTTTGAGTTTGCAATTGTAACTTCTGACAGAGACATTTTCCTGCTATATCCTAAAGAAATATACTTTTCCTAATAGGAAATATAACCTACTTACATACTTTGCTTATATATTACTTATGGATTTTAATATCAGTAAAAATTAGTGTTATATTAATATTCATTATGATACATTTCATTTAATATTTTATCCCAAATATTGAGTTGGAAAAGCCTAATCACCATAAAAAATACACATAAATGACATTTGAAAAAATCAAAAGATAGACTGAGCCAGGTAATGGAGGCAGAATAGGATTTTTTTTTTTTGGTAGCTTGTTCTTTTTTATTACTATAATTTTATTTTATTTCAGCTCACAGAATTCAAGCTATAGAAGAATAATGAAACATAATCCAACTTTCAAATAATAACAATAATGATAAAAATAAAAACTATGTGGGAGAAGTGGAGAACAAAACTGTTCAGCAGAAATGAGCGAGCAGCAGATTGGAAGTATGAACAAACCTGCCCAATGTCATAGCATGCCAAATTCTTGAAGATGACAGATGGTAGAATTTTCTTTTACTGCACTCTACAGAAATACACAATAAAGCAAAGTGCACCTCCTTCTCCTCCATCCTGTAGCAGGTCATTACTAGATTTCTTGAGATATTTTACCATCCTCCCTTTTCTTTTCCATGACTTATTTTATTTTGCATCATTTACCTTATTTTTTTTTTGTATTTATTTTTTTCTCATCTTATAATGCCAGAATATTGGTGTTTTGTTTCTGTTTCATGTGATTAGAGCCTTTTATTGTATATTTTTTTTTTGTATTTATTTTTTTCTCATCTTATAATGCCAGAATATTGGTGTTTTGTTTCTGTTTCATGTGATTTTATTGTATATCCAAAAAAAAACAAACCAAACCAAAACAAACAAACAAAAAAACCCACAAAAAACCCAAAAACCCCCCAAAAAACCCCAAAAAAACCCAAAAACAAACTAGTTGAGAATTTTCCTGCAAATAGTGTGTTAACATCTAAGAGGAAGAGGAAGTGTTTTAATTTTTGATGTGGTCCATACCTGTATTCTCGTACTCCAGAGGCTACAGATACTCTTTGGCAATAACTACCCTTGTGACATCCCTACATTACCAATCTTTCATTATCCTTCATCTCAGCTGGTATTACTCACATGCATTTAATAAAACTCACACGTGGTCACGCTCTTTCTCTGACCATCACAGAGCTCTCCTGAGGGGACACATAGGGAATGGTTATCTTAATGAGCAAAACACTTCCTGGGAACATTCATGGACACTGGAAGATGATTTCTGATACTACTAATCAGAGAGGCTCCAGATATGAGTTTGGATTATGACAATTACCAACATCCCAAGATATTCCTTGGCAGGCAACCAGTATGGGTTAGGGACTGTTCTTAGCAGGCAGTGAAAGCCATGTTTTAAAAGCTAAAAAATTGTTGCAATGTGAATGAGAGTCATTTCATGACATTCAGTCATCAAGGAATGGACCAACAAATGCTTAATTTATGCCTAATTATATTGTCTAAGAACAGTTCTGGGGTACCTCCACACACAAAACCATGGGATATACCCACAAACACACTAAGATGAGGGCAGAGAATGAGGGAAGAGTTGCATGCAAGTTTAGAACCAGTTCGTATTCTCAAATGACTTGTACTGAGTGGAAAACACACTTGTATTTTGTTTTCCATGCTCCTTCTCAATTCTGTCTATTTTCTGCCTTCAAACAGTAGAATTTTCAGGTCAGGGGATATTTTTCACTATGTTTATGACTAACTCTTAGCGTGAAACATCATACCTCTGTCATAGCTAAAGGAGTTATGACAATTGTTGTCATAACTTAGAGATCTTGATCTTCAACTCTCATTGCCAAAACAATGCAATTATTAATACAAATAAAATGATCTTTCTGAAGATTTTTATGGAAAAGCCTACATTAATGTTTATCTTCTCCTTCTTTGTCTTGTTTAATAAGAAAACAATATCCTTCTCAAAAAGATTTGCTATATTTTATTAAACAACTAATTTGAAGAGCTTTATAACTCCTTGTACTAACAAAATAGCTCTTCAAGATGGATTGCCACCTCCTTCTTTCTGTGAAATAGCAAGAGCCTGACAAAAATTCAGAGAAAAAGAGGATAGAGAGCACCTTCTCTGAAGGATTTCCAAGAAAATAATCCGGCTAAACTAGTTTTGGGAGAATGAATGAAGCATAGTGGTACAGCAAACACATTAAAAGTTACCACACAAAGAGAGATATTTTTTATTTGTTTGTTTCTCTCCTTCTTGTGTCATCCATGGCCTGTCCGGAGGCAAAGAGACTGACACTTGTAATATCCTCCCTCTCAAGCCGTCTGTCAGCTGGGAAATAATGAAGGGAATTGAGCTTGTTTCAGCAGAGATCAAGATTTCTAATGGGAAACTGGTGATGGAGATTGTCTGAGTGCTTGTGCCCTGAGCATGGATGAGTTAGTCAATGTCAAAACATAAACCATCACTCAGGGAATGTGGATAAGCTTGTTTGGCTCCACAGCTGCTTGCTGGGCTGGGAAAACTCCATTATGTGCTATGCTTTTCTAATTATTATTTATTTTCAAAAGCAGCTTTTTCTTCCGTAAATGTGCAGTCAAAAAACAAACAAACAAACAAACAAACAAACAAACAAACAAATAAACCAACCACAAACATCCTGCTAGGTATAGAGGTCTTTGTTTCCATTATAAGTATGTGGGAGAGGTGGGTTATACAGGAGTCCCATACAGAGATTTCTTTTCTGCATATTATTTGTTCAATATGTAGTGGTTTCTGTTAACACAAGTTGTGGTCAGCTGGAGTTTTGCTATTAGCTGTAAAACACCAAAGATGGATTAGGCTAATACTAAAAAGTTAGAAATTCCATACAAAATAACCCTGATGACGCATTATTTCTCTTTCCCTTAGATGCTTTTTTGTTGAGACCAAAGGCTGTTTGGAACTGGAATTGCTTCTTTTCACAGGTTTGCACAGTGTCAGCTGGTAAAACTTTAATCTGGCCTGTATTCTCCAAATTCTGGTGTAATATATGTAAGTACATGGTTTGCAATACATCACTGGTCATTACTGAGAGCATGAGATAGACAATCTTCTCTTGCAAATGGCTTAGAATAGTTGATCCTGCCTTGGGGAAAGAACTACATGGATTACACACCCTCTTAAGACCCTTTGCAATGCTGTTTTTCTGTGATTGCATCTAATACATACTTCACTGCCATTAAGGCATTTGGGATCTAAAACAGGACTTCTCCTTTTACATAAAGGGAGGTGGGAGTAAGCCCATCTGAAAAACAAAGCAAACTAAAACAAAACAAATATTTGTTTCTGAATTAGTTTAATAATTTTTTTTAAGCTCCTGAGTCAGTTGTTCAGAAGCAGTCTTTCAGATTGTTGGATTGGATATATTTCCAACATCTATTGTTGTTTATTCTATTGAGTGTGTTTCAGATATAAAAATCACTTGCTGTGAGCTTGGGTAGAAAGGCATCTGTCAGAAAGGGGAAGCATGCCCATCTTTTGAAGGGAGAAGCGATACCTAAAAGCTTCTCTAGCCATAGTTGCAAAGATGATTTTGTCTGTGTTTTGCCACTAATTTCTTCATGTGCTTTGCTCAGCAATACTGCAGATGACATTTCTCCATCTTTAGACCAAGCTAAGGCACAATATTTGATCTACAGTTACCTTTTGCTTTCCAGTTCTATGCGAAGAGCAATGCATTTTCTTTTAAAGTATCTAACCAGAATTATGCAGTGATGAACAAATATCTGCCTGACAAATAGAAGAGAATATTAGAAGACTAAATATTAAAATTTTTCTAGATCTAGATCTGCTTAAGCTCACCACCACACAAAGCCTGGTCCATCCTTAGATGTCTCCCTGCAGATATTGAGAGACACTGGTGAGGTCCCCTCTCAGTTCTCTCTTCTCCAGAATGAAGAGACACAGCTCCCTCATCCTTTTCTCATAAGAGAGGTGCTCTATGCCCTTAACCATCCTCATAGCCCTCGACTGGATCTGCCCCAGCAGCTGCACATCTCTCCTGTCTTGAGGAGCCCAGAACTGGACACGGTGCTCCAAGTCCTCGCTACAGCCCATACATAACAACAGAAGTCCTTGTTGCAAGTTCAAGTTGAAATCTTCTTTTTGACTAGGACAGTGCTGTGCTGGTCAGACTGTGTGATGACCTTGTGCCATGCTGGGTCATTACTCTGGTTGGTGTCTGAACTTGGTCTCTCTGGCTGGCTTGGGAGCTCTGGTTCTGCATCTGCAGATAAAGCATCTCTCTTATCTTTGCTTTAGCTCAGAAAACTTGCATAACACTGCACACTGTGAGCTATGGTTAAACATTCAGAGCACCTTCCTCTTCGTGACCAGGCATTTCTCTGTCCTCCAGAACAGATAAAGGTCATATACAGAAATTTAAAGTGTACCACATGAAATTATCATATGTTAATCAACCTCTTCAGATAGTGACCTGTGCTCTGGATTATTACAAAATCTTGGATACTTTTTTTTTATCAGCACCCTCCAGTGGGACCTTTTGAGTAAGAAGTCCAGTGACATGTGAGGCCTTTATTTATTTTCCATGTCCATTTAGAAGATGCTCTTTCTAAGTACAATTCCTCATTCTCAGGGGCTTGTCATGGCACAGAGGTCTAAAAGTTCAACCACAGCCTCTACAGGATAGGGCTTACATCCTCTTCTGTGTTTTTTGAATTGCTGGAAACTCTCTCATTCTTCATCTAATAATAAATAATTGCAATAATTAGTGTTATTAATAATGCAGGATCTCAGAGGGCATAAGCACTGGTAAAACAGAGCATCCAAAAGGTTTCTGTGAGCACAGAAATGCCCCCCCAAGGAAATAAAGTAATCAGAAGGAAATATTTTGAAAACAATGTAACTTTGGCAGAAATGTGTTGTTTCTAATATGCTTTTGGTTCTCTATGGAACAACAACAAAAAAATCCCCATTAATTATTATAATTGTTGATTATTTGTTAGGCACTAAAAATACAATCAGGGTAATGAATGATTTTTAATTTTCAAGGCTTTAAGATACCAAAGTGAAAAGACTTCGGTGGAGCTCAGTCAGACTCATGCTGGAGAGGTCACAGAGCACAAACACAGAATAGTGAACACTTCTTTTCACAGTGCTATCTATAAACTGTAGGCCAAATAAAACTGAGCAATTAATTTTCTCTTTTTTGTTGCCTGCCAGGAATACTTCAGCATGGAACTCATTCTGTCCAGAATATCAGTGTCCAGACTATTTTGAGCATCTGAGTATAATTGGTAAGCTTTGGGTATCTATTCCATGAATAGACCTATTTCATCCAATAAATGCAGGTACAAAATTTTACTTTCAAGGTCAAACCAAGAACTTTTGGAAAATATCCCAGAAGAAAACTGCCTTTATAGGCTGAAGTTTAGTAGGAATGTCATGTTCATATGGCTTCACAGGTCTTTCCAGTGGTCAGAGCCCTCCACTACTGTTTGTAAGACAGAATAAACCTACCCCAAAGGAAAAATCTCATTTCAGGCCTGAGTAGATCTAACAGAGAGACTACAAGTTCTCAAAGGATTACCACAGGTTACCTCTAGTCTTATGAAGACGTGGAGAGACAGGGGAAGACAGAGGCCCTGAGAATGTCTTGGAGCATCAGGTAGCATTGGCAGGAAGGACAAGGGAGGCAGCAGCCTACTGGGTTTTGGTGAGGAGCACAAGTGTCTTACTCCTCCTGTCAAACAAGCCACCACCAAGGCTTACAAATCAAGGCTGGAATTGTGAAAATTCCACAGTGAATGAATCTCCTATCTTTTGGGGCATACAATTCAATCTCCTTATGTAATTCTTGAATTGCCTCCCAAACTCTTCTGAACAACAAGATAAAAGGATTTTCATATACAAATGTGAATTTTCTGCCCAGTGATGAACAGTAGCCTTTAGTACCCCAGCCTCTTCATTCTTGAGCTCATGCTATATCCATGAATCCTAACCCCATGCTGCTTCTTCCCTCCTCTGGTTGTATAGGAAGAGTTTTTTTACAGTAGAAACTCCTGTTTTCAGCTGGAAAAGAGGCAACACTGGCCCTGATTGTCAGCCTTTCTGGGCTGGTGAGGTTTTTTATGAAATTAGACATATTTGTCTTGATGTTTAGTAGAGAGCATGAAATTCAAATCTCTGTGTTTGGCATTCCACAGGCCAGCGCTTTAATATTCAATGACATAACTTCATTGCAGTTTTGACAACACTATATAGGAGTTGTGCTTACCATTGAAAATTAAAGCCACTGAAAGAGTTGACAACAGCAGAATTGTGAATGCTTCCAGGCTCCTGAAGTGATTGTTATTCCAGTTTGTCTAGAAGTGCTTATTGTGTTTGTAATACCGTCAGTTCCACTTAAGGGCTACTTGAAGTCAATGCAATACGGGTAAGTATTACAGAAATCTTTCTTTCCTCCTGAACATTTATACCTCTGTGGCTCATTTGCATTTTCTTTTGCCCATATGTTTATTGATTAGATTTTTGCTTGAAATCTTATCTAGGGTTAGTGTTTATATCTGTCTATCCTATCTACCAAGATTCTTATCTGTTCCTTGTCTCCATCATATTTTAGCACCTCAGAATCACTCAGAGGCTTTTATCCTCAGCTCTGAGGGAGGGAAGTGCTGTCTGTGTTTCAGAAATTGGAGATTTGTATGCAAGCCCACGAATTATGAAAACTCTATCCTAATTTCCTGTACATGTTAGTTACACAGATTGATCTTGCTATGGTTTCCGCAGTGAAAAGGGATTGTGTACTGAGCATCCAAACTCAGTTCAAAAAACAATAGCAGTTGAAAACATTATAAAAATCAACCTCCAAAATGTAATAAATTCAAAGCAATGAAGCTATACAGCTGAAAAATTGATATGCATAAAAGTCAGGGAATTAAGAATTTTACTTTTCTCCGTGACTTTTACATGCATATCACAAAGCAAAATTGTTTGCTCAGGTTTACTCTGCTGATATAATTTCTTCAGATTGTATCTTGTAATATCTCTACACTGATATGTAGAACCAAGCCTAAATTTATTCTCAACCAATTTGAGGCATGTGAAGTTCCTCACTTTATCTTCACCGTACCTCGGAGTTCAATGCAAAGATTTGCTGACATAACTTTTTTCTCAAGAGCATCATAAAAACACAACCCAGAATTCTCTGAGTCTTACAAACCCAAATCTTAGAAATTAATTGGAAATACAATTTTGTTATTTTCATTAGCTCTTCTCCCTGCATGCCTTGAGATCCTGAGGGGTAATTATCAAATGCCATAGAGGTGACAGTTATCCAGATCCTTTCCCTGGGAAAGTTGGAGCTTCTAATTGGCTTGGCAGCCTTGATGGCTTCTGCATACTCTGGCTCCTGAATCTGAATTTTAAATTTCTCACTAAATTAATTTGAACACTTTAAAAATTCAGGCAAAATTTTTACTTCCATTAACATAATATGGTACTCTGCCTGAGTTTGTTGCAATTGTATTAACATTAAACAGTGGAATAAAATGAATATGCAATGAACATTCACATTAATGAATTAAAATTATTAATACCCATACAATTTGTGAAATACATTGAAACAAATTTATATGAACTAAATTTTTCTTATACAATCAGTATCACAGAAATGTAGAGACTTTCTGTTCACAAAATGCAGGTATTACATCTGAAAATTGCTTTTATTATTTATTGAATTAAAAGGGAATTAGGTTTTCTTTTCATGATCCTCATATTACAATGCTGGGGCATCCATGTTAGGCACATAAATTAAAAATAAATTTTTTAATTAACTTTTTTTTTGGCCTGGAATATTCTTTCTCTTCCCATCCCACATTTATTCATTGCCAATTTCTCTACATATACCCTTGAGCCAATAATGACTTTTAACATAATAGTTTCTTCTTGCTCCCTCATGTTTATTTCCCTTTCTCTTCATTCACAGGCATTCCAGAAAGCATCCACATTCCTTATCATCCTCTAATATGACATCGGTGTTGATTATACACTAATGCAAGTTTTGGGATGGATTTCATATCACTAGTGATTAATCTGTGCAAATTGCTCAAGCAGTGTTGATATCAATGGAAGAAACTACAAGAGCAGCAGATGATTCAACAGAGATTGACATCATTGTCCAAGATAAGACCTGCAGATCCCTGCATACATCCCTGTCCTGAATCCTGGGAGAACCTAGGTGAGCCATCTTAAATATGGCATTTAAGAGTAAAAAGCCTGGGTTAAAAATCTGCCCTGTTTCCCCTGCAACCACAGGTGATTCTGCATCTTTTTCCATGCTTTGGCATTATTTGTATGATCCATATGAACAAAAGCAGATAATGCATAATAGAGGAACACAGGGCCCATTTTGGTGTCTCAGAACAAGAGCTAATGAAAAGAGTTTCCCATGAAAAGAGACTTATCTGACTCAAAGAAAAATCTCAGACAACAACACCAGAAGGAAATTAATAATGAATAAAAAAGACAAACAAACAAACAAATAAACAAACATCCAAATTTAAAAAGGCTGCTATGGGTTACTGAATAACTTGCCCCTGGAAAATTCTTTCTTAAAACCTGAAAGATGGTAGTTGTTAAATGCTTATTATAATTCTTCATATTCATCTTATATGAGTATCTGTCCCAGCCTTTGAGTCATGACATCTCCTTGGAGAAAGAGGCTATTTAGCCCCATGGCCTTAATATTTCCAATTTTCTTTTTCATTTCTGGTCCTCTTATTCCTTGTTTAAGAAGCTACAATCTTCTTATCTGCTGCAGATGATTTCCGTGCCAAGATTTTTTTCCCCAAACATTGAATTATTTGTGCACAAGCAAAGCATCTGAAATGGTTTTCAGGCACGAAAAGTGCTTGCAATTCCCAGAAAACTCAAACCATGAGATTTGACAACATTTTATGAACCAAAAAAAAAAAAAAATGAATCCCAAACTATTCAGCTCAGAAAGTGAGAAGTGTTTCAGCCTAGAGAAATTTGTCCCATGCCAAAAGATTTTTTTTTTAACTGCTAAAGGTGCTAAGGCTATGCTGTAAGGGTCCTAGTTGGAGTTTAACCAGACAATACTCTCATGAGTAGCACTGGAACTCTGCAGGAAATGATCAAGTTCAGAGCAGCTGAACGTTTCTAGCCTTACCACTCACGAATGTCCCTCTGCAGACTTCAAAAGCCTGGAAGTCTCAGAAACCTTGTGTTTTCAATCAATTTCTTTCCAAAAACATTTTAACAGAAATTGGACACTATTTTCCCTTGTTGGTGCAAGAGTTGCTCACATGGTTTTCACTTTCTTCTTCTCTGTCAATCTTTTTCCAGTAGTTCTATTGAATTATTTTAAATCCTCCTGAAAAAAGGCTATGAAAGCTCACTCCACAGGCTGGTTGTTATTTCTTTTCCCCTTGTCCAGAGACATAAAATGGTTCTAGTTCACAAAAAGGAATCAGGCTCCCATTTGGACTGCTGGGTCAAATTCTGCGGTCCCCAAAACTGAGACATGAATACACCAGAGCATATCCAGCAAAGGGCCATAATCATGATGAGGTACATGGAGCATTTGGCATATGAAGAGAAGCTGAGAGGGCTGGAACAGTTCATCTTAGAGGAAGGAAGGTTCAGGGGGATCTTATATCAATCTGCATAAATACTTCAGGAGAGACAGTAAAGAAGTCACAGTAAACAGGACAAGAGGCAGTGGGCATAAATGAAAACACGGGAAAATTTATTCAAACAAACACAAGAAGAAACTTTCTAATTCCAAGGGTGGTCAAACATTGCAGCAAGTCATCCAGAGAGGTTAGAGAATTTCCATTCTTGAAAATCGTGGATTCACAAATGAACATGGTCTTGAGTAATCTGTTGAAGGGACCCTAATCAGTTGGGGGTAAGACCAGAGGAACTCCAGAGGCACCTCCCATTGTCACCTATTGTGTGATTTTATGATTGCTTGCTGTTGTGAACACCTAACATATGCAGAGATTAAATAGGTTTCAGTCTGCTTTTCTTTCCGGCTGCCATGTTATTATTCCCTCTGAACAGTTTCTTCTGTCATTAGATATTAATTTCTGTGTCCATACTGTTCTGAAATATGGTGGCACCCAGGTGCCAAATCCTAACTAGTTAACTTTTTTCTGTGACTTTTCTCACAGTTTTTCTTTCTCAAATCATAGTGTCAATACATCTTTCCTAATTTTTTTGTTAATTCTCTAAGTCAGCTTTCAATCCCACTAATGCTATCAGCATTTCAGTCTCAGTACTTTTGTAGAACTTGATCCTACCTGTTACCCTTAATCCTGTGAGTCATTTTGTCAGCATTAATAATTTCTTCTCATTAGTCCACAAAAAGTATGCAAGATTTGGCACAATTCAAAAATCAGAAATAAGTTCTGAATGGTTCAGAAAAGTCCTATGAATTAGCAGAATGTATTTCATGAGTAAAGTCTGAGTAAATGCTTAGTGAATATGAGAAGTCATCCAGGAATATCTGAGCAGTCTTATGGTTTCAGACTGTTCTCACAGGAGCTACTTGTCATGAATTCCAGTCAGCAAGATTGCACTTGTATTTCATGTTGGTACATGCATGGTGCTTATCGAAGAAAAAGATCGCTCTTCTGACACCAATCTCCAAGGCTTTGGTTTCCTGTCCAAACACTGACATGTTGACAGATATAAAGCTCCCCATTTCTCAGGCAATATTGTTCTGATCATGATGGTTTTGACGAAATTCCATCTTTATCCCCAATCCATTTTATTTTTTATCATGGCGATCGCTTCCTAGTTTCCCTCAGATTACTTAGTAGCTCAGCATCAATAGACAGTGGTACTAAAGGGAATACACTTTAGTGCTTGTACAAAGACCATCCATCATGGAGAGATGGATTTGGGTATTTTTATAGGATTCTCCTCCATGGTTGGCTGAGTGCTGTTCTGCTGCTGTCTAACATGGGGGGATTAGAGGTGTCTCTCTGTTGTACCTGCTGCTTTCATATTGCAAAGCAGGGGGGTTATTAATAGCAATTGTTTTCAGCTGGAGCTTTTAAAGCTTGTAATACCAATACACAAGATTGAAAGTTATTAAATGAACTGCCAGTACTGCAGCAGAGATGATAGTGTCTAGCTCTGGGCACTTTATTCCTCAGTTTCCTGGATAAGCAGACTTTATGTTGAATGCTTTTTCACCACAGTGCTCTCCTTTAGCAGACTGCTTTCTATACAGAGTTTCCAAACAATGCTAATCTTTCTTTAATTCCTTTTTTTAACCTTTCCCCATCTTATATTCTCTGACAAATTATACCCTGGGCATCAGGCTCTTCATCATCTTTCAGCTCACTCAGCCTTTCTTGTAGATAACAGCTTTCTGCAGTATTTTCACTCCGAACATCTTGCCTAGGATCATTATCTAAAGGTATTAGTGTATCTAGAACTTCTTGTCCCTTACTTTCCCTTTCCTCACACAAAGAACTCAGTCCCAGGTTTTGCTGATGAACCTGGGAACAGAAATCTTCACTTTATTTATGCCATGATGGTCTCAGAGCTGTTTGGAAATGAGGTCTTGGCATGATAAAAGATAATGCTAAAAAAGTATCATCTCACCAATAGTTAAATTTAGGAATGGAAGAGAGAGAAAAGCATTGCAAGTCTGCAGAGTCCCTTAACACGATGCTGTGTGCAGTTCTACCTTTCCTCATCTCTTAGAGCAAGTAAGAGAACTAAAGATACAGAAAAAAGGCAATAAGAGATATCACAGGTATAAAATTACATTCATCCATGAAACTCTGAGGCCTAAATAAAGAGATGACTGAAAGATGATATGATAAGGATCTAGGAATACAATGTTTATGGGATCTTTCAAAATACAAGCTAAAACATGAAATAAAACTGGCAGATGGAAATTTAGAAATTAACAAAAGGAAGCATTTCTTGGAATTCCTTATAGCAGATTGTTGGGTATGCTAAAATACTTATGGCTTTAAAAAACAGTGTGAGTAGAAAATTTGTTGATACTTATTCTCATTGGTACTGCCCTTGGAACTGGAACAAGAAATGCTTCTGAAACAATAGGATTAAGGATATTTAGGGGAAAAAATCACTCCTCTCTTCTCACACAACATTTCTGACCCTATATCTCTTCAGTGGAACTGGTCAGAAAAAGATTTTTAAAATTGAATTCCATCAGTAATGTTATTTCAACATATTTCAACATATTTCAACTATTCTTTGTGTGTTCATGTGTGTATGAATATACATCTCTGAAATGAAGTCCTGATAAATATTTTTTCTTCAAGTGTCTTAGGAGAAACTCCAAGTAGTACATTTTCTGTTCGAACATCTTAATGGGATATTTAAATTTAATATCTCAAAATACAGTTGAACAAAGAAAATTACCTTATTTCATATGGAATACATAAATGCACAGATAATCAGAATTACATATTTTTTAAAGTCTTTTGACAATTTGAAGCAAGTATGTTTACATATATTTCTAGGGGGGGATTCTTAAAAAGTTTCTTTCATATTTGTATTGGAATTATATGGCACTGTTTCTCGGCAATGACATTTTGTACAGTAAAGAATTTACACTTGTTTCTGCATCAAAAAAATATTATTACCATATAATCTTAGCAGGCAGAGATCATAAGGACCTCACATTATTAAAATATTCCATTTCTCTCCCAGGGTAGGATTATTATCCGCACTTACATTGTCTAGTGATTTTCTTCTATCTCTAGTTCTGAAAATCCAAGCAAATGAGTTTACTGGAAAAAAAATGACCCACAAAACTGCTCAAACTATTTTTTTATATAACTTTTCTTCTCCCCCTTGAAAGTTCCATTTAAACAAAACCAAAATATTTTTAGAATGTGCTAATTTTGATAAAATTCTCCATAGAAACTTTTTTAAACAGTTCCAGGTGATAGTGATATCTGCATTTGCTGTGCTTCTGACTTTTTCTTCTGTAAATATTCTCTTTCACATGAAATTCCAGACTACATTTTCTTTTAAATTAAAATAAATTTTAAAAAAACAAAAGTGTTCAAGAGTTGCAATCTTTAAACAATTTCCATTTTCAGATTAGCTCTATGTATCCCTTAAAGAACCAAGTACATTTACAAATGTTTTCCTTTTCTTTTGTAATGACCCATGATGAGAAGATCAGCTTCTCAGCTGTTACAAGTATGGGTGGCATCTCCACCCATCAAAAATGCTTTGCAAAAGGTTTCATTCTCCTTATCATTACCAACTCTGTAAAGATGCCTAATCCTTTCTTGTTTGTATTTATTAGTTTTTTGTTATTCTTTCAAAACTAGTCTGTTCCAGCTTTGTCTCTCCTACAGTTTGCCATGGTGTGGACCAGGTTTGCTGGAACTGATGAGCCAGACCAGAGACCCAGGATAGAGGATATTGCTCAAACAGGTTCCCAAACAGCAGTCAAGCATCTCTTTGACCTCTGAGCCTTGAATAGAAATGTTCATGCACTCAAGAGAGACCATGGGGAAAAAACAAAAAAAAAAAAAAAAAAAAAAAAAAAACAAACCAAAAAACCCACACCAACTAGGGTCACCAACAAAAAAAAAACCAAAAAACAAAAACAAAACAAAAAAAACCCCACACCAACTAGGGTCACCAAAAACTGGGAAATAAACTCTCTAAAAAATTTGTTATGTTAGAGAGCAAAAATTACTTTATTAGCAGTGTTGGATGCATGGAGAAATCTCATCAAAACATGCATGCCCAGTAACCTAAGAGACCAGGTTATATTCCTGAAATTAATACATATTCAGCACATTTTCTCAATACATTCATATATGCTAATGATTTCAGTGGACTTATTTGGATATAGTTCTCTATCTTCTGATTAATCTTTTTCTCCTTGAGAGTATTTCAAATAAGAGGTCAGGTCATAATGTACTTCCCTTATTGTTCTTTGTTCTGACACACAATCCTTGTTCTCAAAACTAAGACATCTACTAGTACATATTAGTCACTGATATAAGTAAATACGGAAACATTAGCTGGCACAAGACTTATTAGTCATGATGTAGAGAATTAATACAAGGCCACATTGCTCTCTGGCATTTGCACTAAGCACTCCATGTACAAACTTAAGTATTAACCACGAATATAGGGATCATTCAGTATGTGCTAAAGTTGAAAGAAGTTTTCAACATCTTCCCCCACTGCTGCATAGACTCCTTCTTAAAGAAATACAAATTGTTTGGGAACAAGGGTATCACAGATTATATGGGTACAGACTGTAAATTGGGCTGAGAGAGGGGTTGCAGCTGATGCTGAGGCCCCAGAGAGCCTGGCTTAGCACTGAGAGGGATGCTTCCACATGAGCAGAGACAGAGAAGGCAAAGCTTAAACAAAGATGTAGCTGCAGCCACAGACTCACAAGACACAGGCCTATCTGCACCCAAGGGAGGATGAGCAAAGCAGTCTGGCAGTGACACTGTTTAATCTCTTCTTAAAAACCTCCCAAGCAACAAAGTTTCACAACATTGCATCTCCATCACAAGAAGTAATGACCTGACATTCACTGAATGATTGTATCCCATTCTCTCTCCTTTCCAATCCTTCATGTGAGATGGGAAACTGCTGTTAGCCTTGGTTTGGAGGAGACAGTGAAAAAAATAAATGCTTTGGCCAACATCACAGGAAAGCAGAGCAGAAAGCTTGAAGCCACTCCCTGAGTGCCACTGTTCCTGCTTTTCTTCCACAGCTCTCTCTGCCTCTGAAACACAACTATTATTCTTACTCTTTCTTCTACCCTTCTTTTTCAGTCCCTGCTGTGGTTGAAAGCAGTTCACTGTTTTCCACTTGGCCATCCTCCCCAGGCTCCTGTGTGGGTACCCAGTGTCTGTCTCAGAGGAAGCAGCAGAGCAGGAGCTCAGCCCTGGGATCAGCTGAACTACACCAGCCACAAAGAACTGCTTCAGGATCAACTCTTAATTTTTCTCCAACCTCCAGCCAAGGAATGCAGAGGAAGATGAAGTATCAGGAGGGGGGTGGGAGAAAGGTGAGGCATTTTGTCATTAACAATATGGCCTCACTTATCACTTACAACTGGAAGTGCAGATAGCAGTTATTAAAAGATGTACCATTAGTACAAAACTCATTACCGTGCTGTAATCCTTGTAAGCATTTGTGACTGATACCAATGGAGTTGGCAGTGTGTAGAGAGGTTTTTTGTCTTTTTTTCCCTCTTTTTTTCTTTTTTTTTTCTCTTTTTTTTTTATTTTGTTGTTGTTGTTATTGTTGTTGTTACATATGTCTGGGATTGAGAAAGGAACCAGAGATTCAAGGATCAAAATATGTCTAGAGGAAATCCTGGTTTCAGCATAATTGTAGAGTTTATATGTTTATAAAGGGGCTGAAGAGTCACGTGTGAATATTTTTCCAACCTTCATAAAAAGAGACTAAAATCCCCTTTCTGGTAAGATGTAACATCATCTAGAATGGGCCTGCTCATGTTTTTTGCTTATATTTGACTTACTTTCTCCAACCACATTTGTCTCATTCTTAAGTACAGTGTTCTCTCTTTTTACCTGTTATTATGAAACTTTCTCTTCACCCATTGCCCCATATTCTTTCTTCTCATTTGAAACAGAGTTTTCTGTCTTAAAAAAACAAGTGCCAATACGAACCAGGGTACTCTGCCAGACATTTGACAAACTTTCACTGGAAACTGCTATTCTATTCTGTTGACCCTTGAAGTTTGTCTGAGCTATGGTTTATTTCCAGCCACTCCACTAACCTCCATTTTAACTATTAACAAATTATTTCATTATTTCAATGCCTCAGGAAAGCAAGGATAAGAATATTTCCTTATTTTATGAAGTTCTCTAAAATATATGTAAGAAAAAAACTGTAAAGAGCTAAGTAGTACTACTGGTTGTAATAATAACAATCATAATGGAGCTAAAATGAGCCTGTGTTCCAAACTTTGATGCTTCTTTTTTTTTCCCTTGAAAATATCATTACTGAAATGGAAAGAGAAATAACGACAGAAAGGAAGATGTACTTCATTCTACTAATGCAAAAAATATAAAAAACAGATCTGCATGAGATTGGCTACCCAAAGTAATATTTTGTTCAGTACAAGAAAGTATAGGTACTGGTTAGTATTCAGACACCTGGATTTAGGTATTACAAAATTAACAGAAACACCATATATGTAAGTCACTTACAAAATAGAGATCTCTTGGCTTCAAGGATTCTTCTTCACTGCAATTTAAAATCAATGGGTCAATTTAGTAAAATCAACTTTATTCAGGGTGAAAAATAAAAATACTGGTCTTTTTTTATTCTAAAGCAACAAAGAGGACTTAGAGAGTCTATATGACTGATACCCAGCTACTTGCTGTGGCTTTTTTCTCCTGTCTTGAGGAAAAAAAAAAGCATTTTCTTGGTTATGCATAAGTAAACTCCAAGGGAATATTTAATTCATGTCACCTTAATGGGTAGAAACACTCTTTGCAAGCTTGAATTTCAAACAAATAGTCAAGACCACAAGGCTGCCAACAGCTGACTGAAAGGCTGAAAGGCCACCATGGGTGAATTTTGGATGCAGATACAAATCTCATTAAATGTATTGATGTATTAAAGCTAATGTTTTGGCCAAAAAATATCCTTCAGGCTCAGCAAAAACAGGAAACAAGCTGTTCTTTGCAGTATAACAGCTGGATTGTGTCAAAGATCTGAAACTAAAGTACTTGACAGGCTGGGGACAAGTAAAATGGAGGCTTCCCGTAGGTAAAGAAAGTACCAGAAGTTACATTCCATAATCCTCTTAA
The DNA here is from genome assembly GCF_014805655.1 of Passer montanus. Classification (NCBI taxonomy): domain Eukaryota; kingdom Metazoa; phylum Chordata; class Aves; order Passeriformes; family Passeridae; genus Passer; species Passer montanus. The sequence goes on along the minus strand of NW_024356948.1, from coordinate 1,311,312 downwards.
AACAGAAATAAATAAGCTAAGGGCTTTGAGAGTGAGCCAAGCGGTTGAGGGAGTGAGCCAAGGGTCTGGGAGAGTGATCCAAAGACAGAGGGACAGGGCCGTTAGCACGGAGAATGTCCCAGTGAGATGGACATACTGACTTGACTAAGGCAACTGACTTTATTTTCAGTCAAAAATGCTTTGCCTGTTGGTAATTGTATGCAAATAGTCTTGTCCAAGATTTTACCTGGACATGATCCCTGAGATCTCAGCTCAGCCTTGGACAGCCCAAAGGCTGCCTAACCCTGGAGGAAGAGTATGAGATGTGAGGTGCATGCTCAACTCTGCTGTGGTCCTGCCTGGCAGTACTGAGAGATTCACCATGGGATAAAGACCCACCATGGGGAAAAGGTTCCAGTGACACCAGAAGTGGTCACTGCTGAATGAAAAAGGTGGCTTTAAAAGAGACATCACTGGCCAGGGATTCAAATTGCCCTTGACAGAAAGCAAAGCCTAGGGGACATCCTCTGTGTGCTCCTCATTTCCCAGCCTGGTAGATGTGCTCACAGATCCCCAAGAGCTGTCACGTAGCATTCTACCTTCTCTACTCAGATAGCTCAGCAGCCCTGGCTGCGTTATCATCAGATCCTGCACCTCACACTTCTAATAATTCCTAAAAGAGCTCTTCTCTTTCCCTCCCCTCAGTTTTCCCCTCCTCCCCTCATTCCTCTGAGTGATTCATGTTGAAGTTAGAAGGATTAAACAATATGTTATCTCAAATGCTGGTAATAGCTTCAGGTTAAAACCATGCAGTCTGCAAGAGGTACCTTGTTGCTTAAGTTATGCAGAGACCAGAGGCTGCAGAGCAATAGAATCTTTTTTCAGACTTTTATCATGCCCACTCCTATAATGTATTATAAATCATTACCTTCCCACTCAACATCCTGGAGTCACCAATATTCAGCAGCATGCTTTTCTTTTCCTAGAAATAAATTAATATATCTTAAAAAAAAATGCTGACTGAATTTACTGCTCAGAAAAGTGAGTGTCTGAGAAATTGTGTGAATGGCTGTGGTGTGAATTCACACACAGCTCTGCAGTCCCCTCACCACCCCACGGCCCACTACAGCCCAGCTTCCTTCCTACTTCTTGCTATTGCAAACTACATCTTTCACCCTACTACTGCTCTATTCTTTATTATTCTGCTCTTTTTCATCCTTTCCCTTCAGCCCTGTCAAAGCAGTTGAACTCAAAGCCTAATTCAAAGCCAACTGAAGCCTAGTAAAGCTAAGAACAGTTTTCCCATTGACTCAAGAGGACTTTTGATGAGGTCTACAGTGGTTCAGGGAAATGGGGACCAGCTTGAAGAAAAAGGCTCATGGGAAAATCATCAGGTTTGACAGGACCAAATGCAAGGTGATGAACCTGAGCTGGGACATGATCGGTGTCAATAGGTTTGACAGGACCAAATGCAAGGTGATGAACCTGAGCTGGGACATGATCTGTATCAATCCAGGCTGGGCATGCGCAGCCCCAGAGCAGCCCTGCCCTGAAGGGCTTGGGGGTGCTGTGGGTGAGAGGCTGCACATGCCCCGGCCATGGCACTGCCAGCCCAGAGAGCCAAACGTGTCCTGGGCTGCATCCAGAGCCCCGTGGGCAGCAGGGCAGGGAGGGGATTCTGCCCCTCTGCTCTGCTCTGCTGACACCCACCTGGAGCACTGCATCCAGAGCTGGGCTCCAGCACAGGAGGGACAGGGACCTGCTGGAGAAGGTCCAGAGCAAGCCACTAAGATCATCAAGGGATAGAGAAACTCTCCCATGTGGAAATTCTGATATATTTGGGACTGTTCAGCCTGGAAAAGAATGCTTTACAGTACCTGAAGGCAGCCTACAGGAAAGATGGAGAGGGACTGACTACATACACGGGCATGTAGTGACAGGACAAGGGGAAATGGCTTCACATCAAAAAAATGTAGGTCTAAATTAGCTATTAGGAAGAAATTCTTTACCATGAGGATGGTGAGGCATTAGCACAGGCTGACCAGGGAAGTTGTGGGTAGCCCAGCCCTTAAAGCGTTTAAGGCCAGAGGGGAGGAGCTCTGAGAAACCTGGTTTAGTGCAAGGTGATCCTGTCAATTACAGGGGAGCTGGGACTAGTAATCTTTAATGCCCCTTCCAACCCAGGACATTCTATGTTTCTGTGATACCATCTACTATTTTTCTAGAAAACACTATCACTGTTTTCTTATACTTGGAGTTCCCTAATTCCTAGGAGCTACGACACCTTTTAGAGTGCTGGCAAAGCCCATTCCTCATTGCTATTCCAAGACATTTCTTTTCAGTACTTGAGAAATCTACAACTCATGTATTCAGGGCAAAATCTCATATGTTTTTGTTATTAACTTGTCCAAAAAGTAAAAGCTCTATGGATTTCTCTTGCTAATCAAGACTAAAAAGTACATTGTTTTAAATTCAGTTTCATAATTTGAAGATTAGTCCCTGGTAATATTTCCTTGTGTGGTTTTTTTTTTGTTTGTTTGTTTTTGTTTTTTGTTTGTTTTTTGGTTTGGTTTGGTTTGGTTTGGTTTGGTTTATTTTGGTTGGTTGGTTTGTTTTGTTTTGTTTTGTTTTTTAGGGTTTTTTGGTTGGTTTTTTTTGGTTGGTTTTTTGGGGTTTTTTTGGGGGGTTTTTTTGGGGTTTTTTTTCCATTTTTGTCTTATGAATCCAGTTATTTTGGGGATTTTTGAATGATTTAAAAACATTGTGTCAAATTTTCATTTTTTTCCCTCCAAAACTTTGTCTGGAAAGATAAATTATGTTAATACAGAGAGAAAATAATTCTTAGCGTTTACATTCCCAGATAAATTTTAAAACTCTTGGAAATCTCTTGAGGTAGTGCTGTCATTAAACTGTCTGTATTGAGTCTGGATAGAGACAGTTGATCAAGTTTGAATATAGACTGCTTAATAAACACAAAAGAGAGTTATTTCAAGAACACACATAAAAATCTTCCATATTGTGAAATACTGACCAGCACTTGGCAGCACACAGTCTTAGTCCATAACCAGCTTTCCTGCCTGCTGTGGTCAGAGATGCACAAATTAACAGTGCACACACTGAAAGTGCTACACTAAGAATTAGTGAAAGAACAAGGACCTGTAGGTTTTATGTCTCAGAGAGATTCAGCTGTTGTGTGGGCCATCACAAAAGTGTTTTGGCTGCAGTGCCAGGTTAGAAGCCCCTCTGAGCTGCTCCTGTTTATTCTGGGGAAATTCAGCACACAAGGACTGTTTAATGAGCCCCTACAGAGTGGAAGAAATAGCATTTCTTAACCACTCATCAATGAAAATCTGTTGTTTCTCATATCTGAGACAGATCTCTGTAAAAGGCAAAAACCTAGCTCTGCCTTAAGCTGCTCCAGGATTCCTTTACACAATAGAACTTTCCTGTCATCTAGTTACTTCCCAAGATCCTGTTACATTACCAGGTTTTATTTCTGTGTTACAACAGAGAGGACAAGAAAGGCAGGAGGAGGCAAATGGCTCTAGCTGAGAAATGAATTGCAGCTACTCTGGAGCCTGGTAAACTGTGGCGTAATTTGAGGGCTGTCATAATTTTTTCTTTTAATTTTGGGTAATGGTCTTGGGCCCATGTAATGATGTTTATTGTTTTTTGATTTATCTTCTTTAGGTGAATAACTACCCTATTTCTCCCCCCAGGAAAACCTAACAAACAGACAGAGAGAAGACTCAGGAACATTGTCCAGATCTGGACTGCAGTCCAAATCCCAGCCTCATCTCTGAAGAAAACCAGGGAAAATCCCACTCCTCATGTGGGCATCCCCTCAAAGTGGATGTACCCAACCTCCTGCTCCACAGTGCCTGCATCCCCTCTCTGAAGGAGACAGCCCAGCTCCTGCCTGTGCTGCCTGGTGCTCAGGGACCCTGACGACATTGGGGGTAGGATGATTTGGTGTTTCTGCAGCACCATTCTGCAATTCCCCTGCTGCTCTGCCTTCCCCCAATGTTTTCTACAGTGTTTTGTTGGGGTTTGTTTAAAGTGTTATTGCATGCAATGCTGAGAATGGATTATTCCTTGTTATGAATTTATACAGCGCCCTAAGGGTCCCTTGATTTGTACTGTAGAGTTTCTCATGAATAGATCTCAGCTGGGACCTGAGAGCTATGAAGTGAGGCTGAGCAGTTCGCTCTCTTCTAGATGAACTGTGAGCAGGGGACTCAGTGATATACAGAGAGAAAAGCTGCTGAGGGGAAGACTTCAAGGAGCCTCTTCTTAAGAGACCAGCCAAGAAAGTGCTCAAAAATAAAATGTGCATTTCTAGCCTTTTTCTTTGAGCAAATAACACCCCCTAAACAAACCCCCACCATAATTCTCTGCAAACTAGTCTGCAAAATTAAGGAAACAGAGACCTCCTGCAGCAAACTCAAATGGCAGCCAGCCATTCGCATTCCATATATACACACTCACTAGCATACAAGCAAGGATTATGGTTGAGTGGGTGCTATCAGAGATCAGAGGGAGCCTGTGGAGGGGAAAATGATAAACCAGATGATGGCAAAGGCTTGGACCTGCTTTCTCCATGTGTGACAATCCAAAAAGCTATAAACCCCTTGACTGCAAGCTAGCAAAGTAAAAGAAAAGCTCATCTATTTGGACTCTTCCATACAAAGTTCAGGTATATGCAGTTTCTGAATATAAACTACTGGAAATTTGTTCTCCAAAGACATGCCCTAAATGCATGAAACCGTGTTGCACTGGGAGTCAGGGAAGTGAATTCTCCCTGGGACTGCTCTGTGTGTAACACTATGTCCTTATTTACACTCTGCCTCCATTGTCTAGCAGGTCTCTAAACTCTTGAGGACACGGGCTGTCTCTGCCTCATAGCTGTGCACTGTTGTCTTCTTTGGATATTGATTTTTCTGTAGGCATATCTTGCTAACGTCTCACAGAGAAATGGAGATTCAGATGGTTAAAACTGGTATATAATTCCTAGAAAAAATGACTGCTCAGTGAGACTAAAGTCATACTTTCTCCAGCAGCTGCTAAGTAGCATAGGAAAGGCAGTGGCACCCCTCAGCAAAGTCATCCTAGTGATAGATTTTGACACTTTCAAAAAGCTGGGACTTAGACTGGCATCCCTGAGTGCAAAAAGCTTTGCTGATAAAAAGACTAGGCTAAAAAGGACAAAAAAACCCAGGATGGAGTTTAGGTTTTGTGGGAGTTGGTTTGTTTTCTAATTTATGTCTGTTTATGTAATTTTTAATTATGTAGAGGTCTCTGCCAGCATTTGGAGTAAGATCATATGCCATCATACTGGTGGTCAGCATAGCTGGCGAAGACCAACTTCCCTATTCTCCAGGGAGAAAGTTCAAGTCTGAGTTTGAGTCTGATAATTCAAATTCTACCAGCCTCTGCATATACCAATCCCACTGTACGGACCCTATAACTTCTGTATAAATCCTTTCATTCTGTCCTCTGAATGAGGGCAGAAGGTTGACACAGAGTTTGTTTCTGAAATGGCTTTTGATGAATACTGGGGAGTTTAGTCAAGGCAAAAACCCAAATCTTGGTGATACATTAGAGTGAGAGTGTCAGGCCCATGTGTGGAATATATTCTGGCACAAATATTATCCTCACTAATGATGCTTCCTTGAAAACATAAAGATCAAGTAAAGGAAAAGGAATAACAACATCTTTCATTGTGTTTCTGTGTGTCTGATAAAGCCATTAGGGAAAACAAGAAAATGGCTTTTTGATGCTGATGCTGCATAAACATGTTTTCTGAAGGAAAATGTTTTCACATTATCCTAAGAGGTGAAAAAGAAGAGAGATTAAACTGCCAGGCCTCTTACATTGAGGGGCGATTTCCCATAGCACCACTGACAGAGGGGAGAATGGCCTGGATAAATGACAATAGGGCTGAGTTAAAGGGTCTCTGTCTGGAAGATGTACAGAACATGGTGCTTGAAGGCCAGGGGAGAGCAGAGTTTGTGAAGGGAGGTGTAGAGAAAATAAAGAGCTGAGCTGGAGTGATTACCTGGACAAGAAATGTTGAAAAAGAACATCATGTGAGGCTGGGGCATCAGAGAACTTGTTACACTTCCTGAGACTCACACAAAGATACCTGGAGTCCTCTGTTGGGAAAGGATGAGTTCTAACCCTGACTTTCTGTTCTATATACAGATTCCAGGCAGGCATGGATGGGGGCCAAGATCTGCAGCTCCCCTGCTGGGGAACATCCAAGAATGTTTTGTTCTCTCCAACCAAGCTCTTAGAAAACAGACTGGCTGAACAGAAGATATACAGCCAGGACTCAATGCCCTGCAGTCCATCCTTTTTGTGTATGTCCTGGGTTCAGACCTTTTCAGTGGGTTTATGTGCTTTGAGTTACTGAGAAAAACTGGAAGTGGGAAGACCAACCATCCCAGTGATCAGCATGCTGAAGGACACTACTGAGACAGCAGTCCTATGTAAGACCTCTGTTTAAGGTTACATAGACTTCTTCTTGCTTCATCTGATCTCTATTTGTTCTGTAATAAGGACTAATATGGTAGCTTGTGGAATGTGGAATAACTTTGCTGAATTGTTTTGTTCAGTTTTTCTGTGCTTTGAATATTGTTTGATGGATGCACAACAAACTGGACATCTTGGAACCACTCCATTTGGTGGAGTCATCCCCAAATTGTGATTCCAAAATGTGCATGTTTATTGCATTTTGGACATAATTGCTCCATAATAGTTCCATAATATTATACCTCTTACAAATATAAATGAAACATATGTGCCATTTCTTATTCTTATGTCAACTTTGCTTAGACATGTCCTGTAGACCTCAAAAGGAATGGTGAAATGATAAGACCTAACATTGAATAGGCTAAGAAATTTAAAATATTTGCTATTAATTAAAATTCACTAGCAAATCTAGATGTTTTAACAGCAGTGAAAATTCACACAAACAAACAAATAAAAAATGGATGAAAACTGGTTTTCATATGTCAGCAAGTTGGCCTAATTCTGCTACACTTAGTAACCCCAAGGACAAGGAAAAATCCCTGGATATCAAAGTATTGGCTGGCCAATTAAACTCAACAAGACACTTTTTGTTTGCCTGCAGGAATGAGATGTGGATGGGGTGAGCTTGAAGAAACTCTTTCAGGGGATCCTAAAAGAGTTGATCTCATTAACTTTTCCATGGGGGACAGAAGTTTTTTGTATTAGGTTATCTGATGCCCATAGTCCAGGCCAGAAGTAACCTCTTTATTGCACCTGCAGCTAGCAGGCTCTTTAGATCTTTAAAAGCACAAATTAGCTCTGTCACATTATGGGGCCTCTAGGAACAACTTTTCTTTAAAGGCATTTTACACTTCACTATTTTCTTTTTTTCTTTTCTTTTTTTTTTTTTTCCCAGCAAATCAAGCCTTAGCTTCCTTTCTTTCCTTCTTTTTTCTTTCTTTCTTTTTTTTATTCCTTCATCTCTAAGCTCTTTCCTTTGCCTCTTTTTTTTTTTTTTCTTTTTCTTTTTCTTCAATCTCATTTTGGAGGTCTGACAGCTCAAATCTGTAATGGGTCTTCCTGCTGGACAGCTTTATAATTGGGACTGCAGAGTTCTGAAAGCATGCCAGATGTGTCGTCATCAAACAGCAAAGTCCTCATTAGAGCCTGAGTTGTAAGTGCATGTGTATGTTTTCAGAAGAACTTTTCCATTAATGGCTAGTAGGTGTCCAGGAGCAAAGATCATTGTCTCTTTTGTAGCTGGCCTTTATATCAAGGATTTTACTTAGTGAAGTGAAATATTTTCTTTTGTCCCACTGTGTTTTCCATTGTAATGGGGACTTGTCTGTATCATTTGGTTGCTGAAGTGGTGCTTGATGTGACAAGAAACCACTCTCCAGATGCTAATTGCCCTTGGGTTGCATTATTTATGCAGGAAGGAAAAATGGGATGTTCCACTATTTTTTTTCCTCATAAGTGTTTCTTCAATTCTTTGACATGACAGCTTTCCCTTTATACTGCACACGTTTGAGCAGTAACATTTATCCAAAAAATATGAATTTTCTTTTATTTTGAAAAAGAGAGGCAGGGATGTACAGTCGTGCCTTATTTGATGCTTCAGTCCAAATTCTGCACCAAACTAATTTCATTTTTCCAAATAATTTAGAGTTTTCATATCTTAACATGTTAGTGAGAAGATAAGTGCACATATATCAGACTCCAATCTTTTGGGGCTGTTTTGAGAATAAAATGTATATGAGGTAAAGTTCCTTGAATTGAAAAATATTTTTAGGTAAAAAGTAATTAAATCTTTCTGTAGAAGAACCATAGTAGATAAGTGTCTAGAGAGAACTGACTAGCTATTTTTTGGTGGGGTTCCTTCTTTTTTTCTTTTAATGTAATACAGAGGTTTTTAAATAAAACTAGCAGAATGTCCTCTACCAACCTTTCTTGCAGAATATGCTTGTCAAAACTGCATGCTTGTGTGAAAATCTATCAATTCTAATAAAATTCCATTATGAAGAAATCTGAGAAGATTGTTCTGATGAGCTTGTAATGGAACAGAATGTTCAGATGTTTCCATTTCAGTACAGCCTTTTCTGTATATCATTTTAAAGATGTTCATAGTGTATAAAATCAAAGCTGAGCATTACAATGAATCATTTCACTTTCTTTGAAAAAGCAGGCTTCAAATAAAAATCATTATTATTTTATTTGAGGCTCACATTCCTGAGTAAATTTCACATTTATCCTATTATTATTATCCAGCTAAAAAGAGTGAAAATTATGGGAATAATGTAATTTTCTGTGAAACAAAAAATACATTTGCAGCCAGGTTCTACTTTTCAAAGTAAATTGGTCAAACCATGAGTGAGCAATTTTGTAGATACATGAAGTGGGTTTTATGTCATCTACTGTTAGATGTGAATAGTTCTAAGAAAATATCTAGACTATCTCTGGGATCCATGGACAAAAGCAGGTGTCACCACAGGATTTATCTCATACATCTTAGAATGGTGTGAAGTACTCATGGCAGATATATAGTCATAGTTATATTTCTGTTTCTTCAGCAAATAAATGCAGAGAAAATATTATAGTGAGAATGCTTTAATAAGAACACAGGACAGGAAGGGTTCTGTGTGTCTTATTTTGGTCTTTTTCTTGCCATAATTTGCCTCAAAACTCAAGAATTATTATGTTATTTGCATTCCTTAGCACCTAGTTCTGTTGTTCTGAACTAGACCCCAAGCCCTGCTTGGTCCATTATAACAGAAGTCTGACTGCTGTTACCCTGCCACTAAAATCATGCAATGCCAGGTGACAACTGTGTGAATTCTCAGGTCAGTTTCAGAAACCTCAGCTAGATTTAGTATTAGCTTTTAATGCGTGTTAAACAAAACTGAAAATGTCAGTGCCATCCGCAGCCAACAGAGCAGAGAGAACAGGACAATGTCTCAGTGTACAGCAGGACGTGTCAGTCAGTCCTCCCACAGGATCCTGATCCTGACCCCATATGTAACAAAACAACAATAAAGCAACAATTAAACAAAATCAATCCTTTAAGGATTTTGGATTCACACAATAGCAAGTAGGACCAGAAACTAATCTATGTTTGTTGATAAAAGCATATGTGTTTTTCACAACAGTGAAAGATATGGTCCATTGCTCTTTTTGTCTTTGTCCTTACTCTCTCTTTTCTACTCTATTCTGTCCTTTCTGTCTCCCCTTTCTTTTCTTCAATCCAGTTATGATTTACTACATTATAATTATATGTCTTCTGACTACTAATAATTCCAATATCCTATCCATCCATAAAACAGTAATTATTAACTATAAAATGTTGTTCAAAACAAGGACAAACAGACTGTCTCTTTTTTTTTCTTTTTTCTTTTTTTTTAAGGTTTTGAAGGCATTCTTGGTAATGATGCCTTTGCTTCATCCCCCAAGGAAACTAACAAAAAATAAAAGAAAAAAACAAATGCCTACACAAAGGAAGAATGAGAATACAAAGAGGAAATTCAATACTGTGTATTAACTCACAAAGAGAAACAGTGAGTAAAGTGCTGGGCTTATCATTGACTGGAATGGAAAAAGATTACCCAACAAATCTATCCCTTCTGTAGATGCAGAACTTTGTGTAGACTTTCACCAGAAATTAATCTGGACCAACAAAATTACTTGTATAAAAGAAGCACTAAAAAGAAAAGAAGCAAACTACTTCAGAATGGGATTATTCCTTCATTTTATACATACATAAATACAAGGATTAAAGAACTTGCATTATATTTACTTGCAATATATTTACTCCTTATAGAACTTGCATTATATTTACTTACAACATAAATTGTAAGCAGTAGCACTATTTCTCTTTCCATTCTGTTTGGAAATTCAAATTTTAGTTATGAGACAGGTATCCAAAAACCATCACAAATTTCATTCTTTTAGAAAAGCAGATCCTTTTAATAATGATAAAACACTTTACAAATTTGGCCCACAGTTCCATAATGGGTAGAGATCCACAGGTTTTTACTAAGATCAAAATATGAGATATTTGCTAAAATGAATTGTTGAGAGCTGAACCCCAGTCAGCTGAAAACAGTGGCAAATGTCATTTCAAATGCTTTGCCCTAAACAACTTAGAAGCTTACACCACCAGGACTCTGTCACAATATTTTGAAATATTCTAATTCATCAAAATAAGTAGCCTCTTTAATACTGGCAATCGGTGGATGCCCAGGTAAGATAAACATATAGTGGCATTTTATCAGAATATTTTTTCAGTTTCCAATGTTAACTGCAATTTGCAGTGCAGAGATTTCTAAGATAAGGGATGGCCTTTTTATGTTAGCCTTGATGGCTTTTTCTTTCATGAAGGGCTTTTTATGAACCTATATAGATATTTAATCTTCAAATGTTCCTGCAGCAGGGAGTTCAACAACTCATCAGGCTTTTAGTCTTTACAGTCAGAACACTCTTGATTTGTTAGATTTGTGTTTGCTTTTTAATGATTGAATTTGATGTCCTCTATTTTCTGTGTTGAAAAAAAGGTCATCAAATGTAATCTGTAGAGCATAAAGTCTGAAAATCTTCTTATTGACCTCCATGTCCTTTGTATCGGGCTCATAATAATTTCTGCTAGAGTATCTCAGAAGAGGTCCAGCACTAGCATACAACAGAAAGCTCAATACTTCTCATTCATTGTTTCTAGGACTGATTCTTCAATCATAGACTGACTATGAGATGGTGGAGTCTGGGACCATGAGGGAAAGTCAAAAAAACTAACAGCAGGATCACAAGCCTAGATTTTGAGTCAGCAAAATTTGATCTGTTTGGGGATCTGCTTGAATGAATCCCATTAAATACAGACCTGAAGCGAAAAAGGTCTAGTACAGCTGGTTGATTTTCCAAAGGCCAACCAGTAAAATAGTTTGTCTCAACTAGCAGGAAACCAAGAAAAGGCATCAAAAAGCCTGCATGGGTGGAAACTAACCTGACAAACTCAAGATATGAAGGTAAGTGTAGAAAAATTGATTAATAATCTGGTGACCTGGGAAGAGTACAGAGACTGATTTCATATGAATGATGCTAGGAAAGGCCACTCAGTGAAGTTGATTCTGGCAAGAGACATGAAGGACAAAAAGAAAAAAAAAAAGGAGAATTTATAGAAAGTTTAAGTTTGCTTCTGAATGGATTAGAGGATTTGCAATATGGTGAAGCCTGAGGTATTCAACATTTTCCCTGGTATGCTTTTTAATGGTGGGGTTTAACATCAGGAATTCCAAGGCTCTTGAAGCAACACCAGGAGCAGTGGAAAAGTGTGAGGAAGGAAGAGTTACTCTTGGTGGAGGAGGAACATCTTAAAGCACATTTTAATAGACTGAACATACACAAGAACTTGCGACCTGATGGAATGCACTTGCAAATGTTGAGGTCCTGGTCAATGCCATTGTGAGGCCACTTTTAAAATGATTTTTGAAATGTCATGTCATTTGGGGGAGGTTCATGAGGAAGCAAACACCACCCTTGCAGGCAAGAAAAGCAATCGAGGGGACTTAAGGAACTGTGGAATGGCTAATGTTATGTCAGTCCTTGGGGAGATGATGGACAAAATACTCAGGGAAGGAAACACATAAGGGACAAGGAAGTGATTTGGAGTAGTCAGTACAAAAGGGGAAATCATGTCTGACAAACCTGATAACCTACAAAAGGGGAAATCATGTCTGACAAACCCGATAACCATCTAAGGGAAAGGAATATTTTGGTGAAAAAGAGAAGAGCTGTGAATCTTTGTTTTTCTTGATTATGTCAAAACTTATGACAAAACTATTCCACTAACTGATTAAATGTGTGCCAGTTAATTAGACAGTGAGGTAGTCTGAAATCTGCTTAACTTCTATTCTTAAAGAATTGGTGATCAGCAAAATCCATGGAGGCCTCTTACTAATAATAGATCCCAAGTGTCTTTAATGAGGACCAGTACTATTTAAAATCTGTATTAATAAACTGAATGATGGGAAAATGAACCCTCGGCATGTTTGCATTACAAACAATGGACACAAGAGAAAATACAGGAAACTCCATTTAAACATAAAGAAAACTTCTTAACTGTGAGTGTGACCAACATTGCAATAAATTGTTTAAAGTTGCATAGTCTCTATCCATGGAGATACTCAAAATCCCTCTGGACCTAATCTGACCCTGATTTGATCAGGGAGCTGGCCCAGGCAATCTCTAGACATCCCTGTCAACCTCAGCTATTTTGTGATCGAGTTAAATTTCCAAGTGAGTAGGGGTTTGTGTTACCATTTTTTCCCTCCCTGGGTTTGTGTTACCATTTTTTCCCTCCCTATCTCTGACATAGGTTAAGGAGCTGGCCAGGGCATAAACAGACCACATAACATGCTCTGGAGTGTTATTAATCCCCAGTTCATAAATGTTAATGACTTTCCTGCTCATGGCTAATCCAGACAGAGAAAAGTGGTTTTGAGATTAGAAGATAAATCCTTACCTCCATGGCAGGCCCAAAGGACTCTGAAGCATTTGGGAAAATGACATGTTAGCATCAACACCAATTCTGCATCAGGATGCACCAGCACAGATTTATGTTCCTGAGAGGCATCCCATTTATCACGTGTGTGCTGCAAGATCCCACTTTGCATAGGTTTTTCCGCAAAAGTTCAAGACGTGTTAAGGCTGAGAATATAAAAAGCAGAAATATCAAGAGAGACTCTGTAAGGTGAAATGACAGATACCTCCTGTACCTTTTCTCTCACCACTCATTTCATTCCCTTTCACTTGTTACTTTGTCAGTGTGGACTGTGTTCTTGCAGTCCCTCAGACAGCCCTTCATACAGACAGCTTGAAAGAAACCCAGGTTTTATAGTCTTCCCTGAGCAATCTAAGAAGCACAGCTTCAGGAAAACAGATGTGTTTCTACTCTTATCTGAACAGTAGAGAGAAGGGGAGAGATATCAGACTGATGCATATTCGATCTGAAATTATTTATATGCATGTACATATTTTTTGGTATGTGTATCTAAAAGTACATGCAGATACATGTAGATATGCATATCTATATGCATAGGGAAAGAAAATATACACCAGGTAGACATTTCAAAGTGTTATAATAAATGCCTGTTCAGACTACTGTTAATTGGGTTTGGGTGGTTTTTGAGCATTTGGGGTAGGGTTTTTCAATACTTACATATTTCACCATCTCCTGTCTCTATCAAAGATATGAAAGCTGTGTTGGAACAAAGGAAAAAATATAAGCAATTACCACAGCAAATTAAAGTCACCCTAAACTTCTTGAATACCCAGGCCCAAGAACTGATATAATGGGATATTGCACACTGCAATTTAAAGAGAAAATACTGTGATGATAATAATAAGGGTCAAATTCTTGTGAAAATGGCCATGTCTTCAACCTGTTTATTGATACAAATCTCAGGAGATGTTCAGACTTCTTTCTGAATTTTCCCTGCTAGCTAATGCAAATCCTTTTTTCTAATATTTATATATGACCCTCACAGGAATCATATTGCTTGGTGATGAGTAAGAATCATGAAAAGATCACAGAGTAACAGAATTAAGTTGGAAGGGATCTTGGAAGATATCCAATTCCAAACCCCTGCCATGGACAGGGACACCTTCCACCAAACCAGGCTGCTCAGGGCTCCAATCAACATGGGCTCCAACACTTCCAGTGTTGGGGTATCCACGGCTTCTCTGGAATGTGGAGGTATTCCCTATTTAGCCAAACTGACTTGGCATCAATCTGGAATAGAAACTGAGACTGCTTTCTGCAAAATGCCATGAGCAAGTCAGTTTTAGCTTTCTAGATATCCTTATCAATGGGTGTGTCCAATAACCCTAGCACATGCCACCCATGAGTAGACGTTAATTCCCTAAATCTTTTGTCTTTGTTGGTCTAAGTAGGAAAAAAAATGCCAAATATGAGATAAAAAGTCAGATATATAATTTTGGTCAAAAATAGAAATTTTTTTTTAAAAAAGACAGTGTTCACCATAGATATCCTCTTACTTTTTAAATTTTAGAACATGTTTTGCACTACACAACCACCACAGTCACAACTACTACTCTTTTTCATTTTACAATATTGGCAATTGAAAATCTTGAAAAATTATTATCTGGACTGGTGGAATCATGGAGATATCCCAAGTGCTTAGTGTAAACTGAAGTCCATCTAAACCTGCTACAGCCAATACCAACAGTATGTTAGCAAAATATTAGTTATGAGTATTCTGGTTTGTCCGGAACAGAAACTAAAATATAAAGAAAATTTATACAAGTCTCGAGTAAAAATGTATTTCTTGCAGGGCTCTGAAAAATAAAAACAAAACAAACAAAAGAATCATTTATCAAGTATACTAGGAGAAAAAAAGATTTGAAGAGTGGAATATTTCCATTACTAAGTAGCAATAAAAAAAAAGATAATAAGGATGAAAAAAGGGTATATTTTATATGAGAAGTTAGCTTTCATATTTGAAACAGGCAATATGAAGTACTTGTAGCAGATGAGGTCAATTAAGCACTTTTCAGTCCAGCAACAACCAATAAAGATAGAGAAATATTATTTCTAGACATGGACATTTACAGATCATGGGACTGAAATTCTCATATCAGGAATATCAGCATGTGCCCTAAGTGCTCATCTTCCTGTTAATGTGAATTTGTATTAATTTTTTTTAGAAAAAGGAAAAACAAAGTAACACTAAGCCCTTACAGGATTCTAAAAAAATAACATTATTTTTCCATTTTATATATATATATATGTATATAAGATCTCAATTCTGTGTAAGACAATGGAAAAATTTACCAGACACTCAGAAAATAGAAAATTGAATAGTATATAATTGGTTGAAAATTGGTAGATTGGTAGATTATGATCAATAATTAGCAACAACAACAACAATAACAATAATAATACTGCTTTATCGAAAATAGGTTACCTGGTTTAATCCTGGTTTAACGTTTGGAGATGCTTACAGGTGGCTTGATAAGAATAATTCTGCTACTACATTATACATTAAAGTATTCTTTATTTTAACACACCATTTTGATTAAAAATATGTACTTCTGAGCATCATCAACACACACACACTATGTGCTATACTGCCAGATGATTAACTGACAGCTGTGAAAAAGAAAATTTATCAATAGAGAATCATCAGTGAATATGAAAAGGTTAGAAAACAGTTTTGTGCTCATCAACATTTTAAACAGGGAACTGGAAGGAAATATAAAGTCATTGCTGGTGAAATGTGCAGATGACACAATGTTCATCCTTCCTTTAGCTGATTGAAGGATAAATATTACCAATACCCAAGCAGCCTTACAAAGGCATGTGGGTTTCTTGGTAAAGTGGTCTCTGCCATCCATGGTTTTTAGGGTTTTTTATTCCTTTTTTTGTTTTGTTGTGTTTGGTTCTTTAAATGCAATCATATCCAGACACAGGACACTGGAAACTGAAGACTTTGAAAAGGTTAAGTGTAAACAATGATTTTAAGTGAGGCACTGATAGAAGAGAAGGTTGTCTGATGCTAAGCTGCATAAAAAGGGAAGAAGTAGGAAAGAGTGAAGAAAATATTCCATTTCAGTGCTCAGCATTCATAGGACTGAGACTAGAATACAATTGTGGCATCTGCATGAATAAAAATAAAGAGTTTATTAAAAAAAATGAGCTGGGTGCAGAAAAGAGCCATGGAAGTGATTTCAGGTCCAGAGAAACTGCTTCACAGAGAGAGACTTAAAGAGCTCAATCTGTTCAGCCTATTAAAATGAAGACTGAGAGGTGGCTGCAGTACAGCGTATCAGTACCTTCACAGGGGAAGAACACTGGGTATTAATGGGCTCTTTAATCTAGTAGGGAAAGGCACATCAAGAACTAATGGCTGAGAGCTGAAGCCAGACAAATTCAAATTAGAAATTAGGCACAACGAAGGAGATGATTAACCAGAGTCACAAACTACTGAGGGAAACAGTGTTTTCTCCATTGCTTAATATCTTCAAAATCAGAAAAGACAGTTTTGTTTGTTTTTTTAGTCCAGATCTGTTTTGGCTGAAGTTTTATTTCTTACTAAAAAGACAGCTCAGCCCAGGTTTGTGCAGCTTGACATGATACAGGTCGGTGGAAGGGGTCTCTTGATGTGCACTGAGATGACAAAAAGCTAAGTGAATGTAGTTAGTTAGCACAAGAATGAGGCTGAGCTAACTAATCTGGCCCAGATATTAAAACTCCAGTCTCAAGACTCTTTCATGTTTTCCAGTTGGAACAAGGAAATGCAGCTTGTCTTTTTTTTTTTTTTTTTTTTTTTTTTTTTGAGAAGCACCCAATAGAAATATCCTTTCTTGTAAATAAGGATATGTTTTATATCCCTAAAGAGATGCAATAGTAATATGACTTTTACCAGGTACAATGTCAGAACTTTGGTTTCAGGGTTTACAGTTCGCAAAGGTGTCTTCCAATTTCAAGGATAAATATTCTACTTTAAATGTATCATGTGAATAACATTAAGTGATTGAAATCTAGATATCCTTTCTGAGTCTTTTTGACTGATTTGGGTGTTTTGTGGGGTTTTTTGTATTTTTGATTTTTAATGAAATACAGAGAAAAAATGGGAAACAATACACAAAGGAACTAGAAAATTAAACACAAACACATTAATAAAATGTGAGCTGTGCTGCTAGAGTTTTGAATTTGTTAGCCACAATGTCTCAAATAAAGGGACTGCTGCCATTTTCTCTACCAATTATTCCAGGAAACCTATGTACCCTGCACAAGTGTGGCATGAGTTTTAATATGCTGCTAGACACTTGCTACTTTTCTCATTACAAGCAGACAAACAGATATTAGGGATGATGATTATACAGACTATGTATCCTTCTATTATTTCCAGATGGCTCTGCTTTGTTGTGATTTTAATGCCATTGCAAAATATATTTCTTCTTCTTTTTTTTTTCCTTTCTTTTTCTTTTCCTTTTTTTTTTTGTTTTCTTTTTCTTGCTTTGTTTGCTGATAACCCCAGAGTACTGTGCAGTGCTGGGGAAGAATAATGCCATGGAATCCTTGTCCCAGTACACTCTGGGGAAACATCTCTGTGTAGGAGGAACTGGGGGTCCTGGTGGACAAAAACTTGCCCCCTTGCCCCTTAGCCAGCAGTGTTCCCTGCTGGAAGGCCAATGGTTCTTTGGGGTGCCTCAGGAAGAGGATTGCCAGCAGGTCAGGGAGGTGATCCTGACCCTCCTGTGCCATGTGGAGCACTGTGTTCAGCTCTTGGCTCCTCAGGACAGGGGAGACATGGAGCTCTCAGAGCAATTCCAGTGGAGAGCTTACAAGGATGATTAGGGACTGGAGCATCTCTGTTGCAAGAAAAGGCTGAGGGAGCTGGAGCTGTCTAGAGATGACTGAGAGGGAACCTCATCCTCGTCTGTCAGGGTATGCAGGGAGGGGACCAAGGATGGAGCAGGCTCTGCTCAGCAATGGGGCAGGAGGCAATGGGCAGGAGCAGATGCCACAAAGTTCCACCCTAGCAAGAGGATGAGCTTCTTCCCTGTGCAGTGACTGAGCACTGGGACAGACTGCCCAGAGAGGGTGAGGAGTCTCCCTCACTGGGCATATCCCATTCTGGATGCAATCCTGTGCCATGAGCTCTGGGATCACCCACTGTGGTGATCACCACTGTGGTGATCACCACTTTCCCTCCAACCTAACCCATGCTATGACTCTGTGATCAAGCACAAGTACCTTCTTAGTACCTGGATTTGATGTTTTCAGAGTGGTCACTATACTGAGGCTTCAAGCAGATCTGATTTATTTTTTTTTTTCCAAAGCAAAACATAAAGAGTAGAAATAAATAAATAAATAAATAAATAAATAAATAAATAAATAAAGTGTATCAACTTTGAATTAATTTGTTTGTACACATTTAAAGAAGGAATGCATTCCTGTTCAAAAATTGCTTAAAAATTAATTCAGTGTCTCTGAGATTTAGTCTAGCTGTTTAATTATTTTTAAAGGTGTCCACAATTAAGGGTTGCCATTTCAATGAAAGGTAGTATTTATTAAATTTCAATTTTTTAATTTGAATTCAAGACAAGTGCTATTAAGTGCAGCTTCTTCTTTGCCTTCTCACTACATTAGACAGGATACTGATTTCAGAATGGCCTTTAAGATAAATAATGCATTTTCTCCATTTTTTTTTCCATAAATCATGGTAAGTCATTTGAAACAATTGATGTCAAGTTTATAAAGAAACACTAAACATCAGCTCATAAGAGGAATATGGTTATGGCTGGAGTCCCCAGTTAGGTCTCAGTGTCCTCTGAGTTGTACCCAGACCAAACACACAATGCAATAGTGACACCAAAGACTTTACAGCTGAGGTAAAATTGGCCAGCAACTTCTACAGGAATAAATCTTTGATTTAAGAGTGTATGGATCAGGATTTCAATAAGAATTTACAATTACTGGTTCTACTTTTGTGAAAAGCCTTTGAGGCACATGGAGAATATCTTTTCAAAAGAATGAAGCTTAGAGTGAAGAGATGAAAAACATGTAAAAGATGATGCCACCAACATTTTTTTATATTTGGTTTTGTGCAAATGTCTCATGGTTTTCAGTAACAGTAGAAAACACTTGCATCAGTTCTCCTTGTTTCTAGCCTGTGTCACTTTATATGTACTCAAGGAGTCAACTTTCCAAGGATTTAGGAAAACTCAATATATTCCTGAAAAATGAACTGGCTTAAGCCTTATAACTTCTGGCTGAGATTATAAATCCTGACCTAACCTGATGTAAAGCCCTCTGAAATGACCCAAAGAGAAACTGATGAAACCTTACAAAATTCAGTAAAAATTTGTCTAGAATTCTGTATTTTACATGTTTTCTAATCAAATAAGAGAAAGTTTTAATAGAAGTATACTATTTTTTGATTTTATTTCATTTTATTTTGACACATGATTTACTGTATAGAGCACAGAAGCATCAAAGAACAGGGGAATGTGAAATTAGAAAATATTAAAGAAATTAGAAATAACAGATCCCCTGGAAGTGCAACTTGATCACTCCAGGCTGGACAGTAGGAAAATGTCTGCTATCCGTGGAGCCCTGCAGATAATCACACAGGATATTGAAGGAGTTTCTAGCCCTGGATGCTTTCGAGACCAGGAGGGTAAAAACGTGCCTGGCGTAACAAAATACCTTCTACTTTAAATAGGCAGCTGAACTAGAGGCTTCAAAAGATGTCTCCCAACCAATACATTCTATAAGTAGCTAAATTATTGTAACATGTATTGGATCACTTCTTTTAAACTAAATTTATTAATCAAGGCGTATTAAGTGATACAAAATAAGTCATGAGGACACCATAATTTGTGTATTAAATATTCTAAGATTCTGAATTCAGTATTTTACATCTTATGTTGTTCTCTAGAAAGCAAAAATGTATTTTTATGAGCAGTTACTAAATAATCTCGATTTAGAAGGAATTTCTAAGACACATAAAAAAATATTTTGCAGGATCATAGAATCATTTAAGTTAGAAACAACTTTAAAGATCATCAAGTCCAACAGCAAACCCAGCACTGCCAAGCTCACGTGTCCCTAAGCCCCACAACTGGATGGTGACTCAACCCTGGACACACTGTTCCCATGCTTGCCAATCCTTTTGATGAAGAATTATTTCCCTAACATCTAATCTAAACCTCCCCTGACTCAATTTGTGGATATTTCCTCTCGTCCTATTACTTGTTACTTTTAAATGTGTTTGTTTTATTTTATTCTGTCTTTATGAAAAAAAAAGTAATCTGAATAAAAATAAAGTTTTAGTGTCAATTTTCGATTTTGTTATGATACCACATTTTGGCATATTTTAAAATGAAACATTATAGCTTTCAATTTCCAAAATATCATTTCTGTTATTCCCTTGAAAGATTAATCTTCTCCTTCTTGCTGCATCTTCAAATAAAAGAAAAAGTTCAACTTTTTTATTTGAATGTTTTCTTCAGTGATCCATTTGTGGTACATTTCATTTTGTGTATTCATATTTGAGAGAAAAAAAAATTCAAATAATGAAAACAGTTTCATATTGATATGTTTTCCTTCTTTCCAACTCTGTAGTTTTCTATTTCAACATTAAAGTGCAAAAACAACAAATAATCATTATTCTAAGACTTCTCCCAATCTTACTGCATTAGTCAAAAAATTATTATCCTAGTCAAAAGTTATTATCCTAAATATTTTTTTTAAAAGTTTCTTTACCAGCTTGGTTTGGAATACGACCCGGGAGCTTCTGTATCCACCTTTAAAAAAAAGAAAAGATGGTACTTTTCTACCACTGTATTTCAAAATTTATACATTTAGAATGCTTAATACTATATAGAGTTTTTCCTAAATTACAGCAGTATGACTCTCCTAAACACAGTGTTTTTTATTGTGATTTACACCACTGCTGCTGAGTTCTGAGTCACAACCATGTCCATATTTATGGTTTTCACAATCCCTTTGGTTGTATGTAATTTTTACAGTAGAATAAAAATAGCAGACCCCTACTTAAAGGACTTTATCATCATAGATGCTTAATTACAGCTATGTTAAAATAACCTCTATAGTGGCCCACGAGCCAAAGCAACAATAAATAAAAGGGACTGTAAAGTGAGTAGCTTCTTCCAAAGGGAAATGTCAGCCTGCGCAAGGAAATGTCACCAGTGCAATAACATTTCCCACTGCAGCAGTGGTGGGAGCAGGGCAGAGAGAGGAGCTGGTGCTTCCTGGAGGATGTACATGAGAGGCTGGGGACACCCAGGACAAAGCAGGAGGAGCTGCCAGGTGGGTGACCAAAGCTGCCCGTGGAGGGAGGGGACTGTCAGGCTGACCCGAACTGCAAGCTCTGGGCTGGAGCTCTGGAACGAGGCCGAGGCATCAGTTTTAAATCAATGACCTGTTTGAGTAATATTTATTTTAATTCAGACACTACACAGTCTTCCCTGAAAGCAGAAGAGTTTTCCTTCCATCAGATCTGTTCCCGTTTCTGCAACAGCTGACAGGCAAATGTCAATCCAAAGAGAGGGCACACAGCCAGAAGTTCACCAGCCTCTGTCTTCAGGGTGGGGTGAGCACATGTGACAGGATGAGAACACTGTGGCAGAATGCAGCTGTCCTACAAGAAGCCTTGTACACAATACGTGGAGGAAGTTACCTCATTTTCCTGCAGGCAGTGAGCCTCTCTGCAGCATTTACTTTCTTTCTAAGTACCTGCTTCCATCTCCAGTAAACTTTAAACTGTGGTTTTCATTTTGCTCTGGATCCAGTTTGGTTTTGCCCAGCCTCCCACCACATGGGGTGCACACACAGCCCTTTAATCCTGGGTTTGAAGAACCACACTCTGGGCTAGAGAGCTAAACCCTTTTGCCTATCATGCATCTGTCTCTTGGGATTGCTAATCCCTTGTTATTTTGTTGCAGGAAGAGGTCTTCTTGCTTCATTTGTTGAATCTGAAAGACCATGTCTAACACAGTATCTGGCTTTAATGAACTCAGTGATTATCTCTGTTCTGTGAGCAGATGTAAGAGCTCTTGGTGCAGTAATGCCAGTGAACAAAACACTCAGACCAAAAGGAAAAATGGGAATCTGCCGATTCCAAGCAATCATTAAGCTTTGTGCTTGTAAAAAGCAGTAAAAAGGCAGGCGAAATGTAGTTAACCAACTATAACATGGACTGAAACATGCTCAGCCACAACCCTAGGAAAGACAGTTTAGCTAGTATGAAGAAGTAGGACTTACACAGAGATTTCTAGCCTGAAGTTGAGATTTTGCATAGTGAAACATAAACTGTAATGCATTGTACTCTACATATAAATGAGAAATAACCTCTGGTCAATAGTACAAGGCATACGATTTCCTGTGCATATGGCTTTAGCAGTAAGCATGAATGGTTTGCTGGGAATTTCTTTCCCTTCACTCCCTGAACTTGTTCTAAGGTGTAATGAGAATCAGACCTGTTGCTTAGGGGGAAATCAAAGGGGAAATCAAACCCAGCAAATGCCTCTGGCCCTACCCCTCCAGTCTGTGCCACATCACATAACTAAAAGATCCAACCTTACATCTCCAAAGAACTAACCTTTTGAAGTTGCTCAGAGATGATATCTGCTGCCAATGTCCTTTAAGCGATTTTAACTGCCAGACTCCTCACCTGGAAAAAACTGCTTCATTTTCCCAGCAGAAGTGAAACTTTTTTTCTTCCTCCTCCTCCTCCTTCTGCCCCCAGCTCCTTTGCATCTTTTCAATTTATGAAATGCTTTGGGATCATTCTGGGAGAAAAGCTCCATGCAGTATAACCACATTAGCTTGTAAAGCAAACAGAAAAAAAATGGTCTGTTGGTCATAAACAAGCTGTCTGCAAATTTGTCATATGCTATCTCTGCACTGGATCTTATTCAGGACTGCAAGATGTGGTGGTTTGTTTTATACTGATGGGTACTGTTGCCAGGGATTCCATCCCAATATAGATGTTTGTAATACACATCGTGTGTCAGTCTCTTCAGTCAGTTGTTGGTAATAGAGTTTGAAAGGCATATAGTGACAGTATAAATGCATATGGTATATCTGAATATTTTGTTAGAAGGATGATGGGTCCTGGCTGCTTAGGATGCTACATGGACTCCTGTGCAACCTGCATTTTTACCAGCTCTGTCTCCCAAACTAGAAACAAAGACAAGCCATGCTGGTTTCTCTTTAGCACCAACAGAGTGAAACCTGGAGGGCAATTGATCTGACCTGCCTTTGACCTTTATCTTAGAATGAGGTGAGCTTCTTTCTGTATTCCTTTCCACTGACTATGAAAACAAGACCCACACAATGAGCTTAACAACTGGAGCTCAATGCAATTTCTTAAACTTAGTCCCTGCCTACTCTGATCGACCTGTATTTTCTGGTGCAGCATCCTTTTGATAGTATGTGGTATCCTCCAGCACTTTTAGCTGTCTCTGACTGGAGCACTTCTAGAGGTTACCACTCTTTACATGAGCAGCTGAAAGTCCCAGGTTAAGCTCAGTGCTGGAGGACCTTTTCAGTAGACCACAAGCAGGTGGTAGGGCACCACGTCTGGCTGCCAGTGGCAGGCAGTCCCAAACATCTCCCTAAAGTCCTGCTCCATGTAGGCCAGCTCTGTGTTGGTGTCTCCAAAATGCAAGGACACTTCAAGTGTTGTCAGACTTCTATTTTCAGGAAACTGACTCAAGCCACTATATATCTAAATTTAGGTGTTTGCATATGAGCTAGGTGCCTAAGCTTGGAGAGCTATTGGTTGACCAGATATAGACATTTGCTTCATCTCTTTCTAAACCACTAATTGTATTGACTAGACCTCTACTCTCTTTAATGGGTACCTGGCCATTTATCTTGCATGCGGACATCTAAAATTAGATGTCTTAATCCATGAGCCTAATCACACCACTAACTTTTAGATTCCTAATTAAGATAAATTAATTGAAAACTACAAGACCTTTGCACCATTTTCAAGCTTTCTTTGAGCTTTCATCTGCCCTTAGTTGGAAAGAGTAGATGACCACACTGCTTTCTCCTTCGATGAATTGCAGGAATTGAGGGGAAAAAAAAATTAGGAAAATTAGGAATATAAGAAACAGCTTCTGAAGAAAAAAAACCCAGCAGTTTCATGTACACAGAAATTTGCTTCTTCATTCTGAATAGCCATTAAATACCAATCAAAACTTCAAAAAATGGATTGCTCTGTCATCAAGCTAAGTGTGTCAGGGAAGGTTTTAGCTGGACATCAGGAGAAGGTTCCTCTCACAGAGGGCTGTTGTCACAGCATCAAGCCTGACAGAGTTCAAGAAGCCTTTGGACAATGCTCTCAGCACAGTCGGGGATTGTTTGGTCTGTCCTGTGCAGGGCCAGGAGTTAGATTCCATCCCTTCCAACTCAGGCTATTCCCTGATTCTGTGATTCTGTTAAGAGATAGCTGCAGAAGTGGTTTATTTTCTCCACCTGGGAGGCAGTACTGGCCAGACCTGACTGAGGATTTGGTGAGGATTTGGGTAACCTTACTACCAGAGCTTCATGCCAACACTTGAAATCCTTGTTAAGCTTGAGCACTAGGATCTAAACCAGATCTGCTCTGGCTGCTCTTCCAAGAGGGGTGAGTAAAGTAACATTCAGCTCCATGAAGTTGCATGTGTGGACTTTACCTCGTTGAAAGTGTTTACTCAAGCTTTGGTATTTTGGGGGATTTTGGTTTCGTTGGGTTTGAGCTTAATTTTTCCAGTTATTGTTGTTGAGGGATTTGGTTTTGTTTGGGTGATTATATTTGCTTTTGTTTTTATGAAATATCAGGAGAGTTTTTTTTTTTCCTTGATAAATAAAGGAGATACAAAGTTTTAAGTTTTGACTACCAGCTTCAGATAAGTCTGGTGAAGTTGAAACACTGTAGCCATGACATCAACACTAAAAATTTTCTGAAAGCAGAACATGGACAGGGACAGGATAGGACAAAAGTGTCAAAAAATATTCAAAACTTGTACAAGAATTGAAAGTGATCATTCTTACCTAATGAGAGGTTATTTGTGCCTCTGTACAAAAAATGTCCTCTGAAAACTGGTTGTGTCAAGACCAAACAGTGTTTATTTATGTAAGTAATTTTTTTTGGTTGTTTTTAATTTTTTTTCCCTCAGAAATTACATCATAGCATTCATGGGATTTCATTTCTTTAAAGTGGCATGTATTTTCCATTTCAACAGCTATGGAAAGTAGTGAGTACATTTGTTTCAATTTTATATGAAAGTGAGACAAAGAAGGCCAAACCAGAAAGGTATTTAACCTCCTACTTCCTTTTGAAATCATCATATAGCAATATCTTTGCAGATGTAGCTATAAACTTTAAAAGCAATATTCAGAGTACTCACTTTCACATCATAATGGCCAAAAATCAATTTAATTGATTCTATGCTGGCTGTTTAGCAGGGAGAGCTCCCAGTTCTCATGTCAGAGGCTCTGTGGGAACTGTTCAAGAGTCACCTACAACCTGTAGATGTTTTTAAGGATACACCTTCATTGTAAAAATGGATCCCTCCTTGCTCTTGGACTGAGCTCCTCATTAATTTAATTATTTGGGTTATAAAGACCATCTTGTTTCAACCCCTGCCAAGAGCAGGGACAGCTTCCACTACACAAGGTTACTCAAGACCCCATCCAACCTGGCCTTGAACATTTCCAGGATCTTCCACAGCTTCTCTGGGCAAGCTGTGCCAGGGCTCACCATCCTCATAGCACAGAATTTCTTGCTAATATCTAAAATTAACCTGCCTTCATCTCTCTGCCTATACAATAGTTTGGTACCACAAGGAAAGGGGTGAAAGGTTCCTTTCCAATACAACAAAAAACGTTACTGAGAGGATGAGACATTCACAGCTCCAGGTCCTAAAAACAGAATGATCATGAACCCTCTGGATTTCATTCCAGTTATTCACTTAATGGCCACTGTCATATCCCTGCAGAAAATACAGGCAAAAATCAGTCTGCAGTAATCAGCTGAGGGCCTGATATTGCTGGACTTTTTTGGGGGCTGTTTTTGTTTTTCCTTGTTATGGGCAAATAAATTCCTTTCAAGTTTTGCCTTGAATAACAGAGTAGTGGGAGGCATTTCATGTTTAGAAATTTTTCAAGGCAATCCACATATGTGATGGGCCTAACTGCACTCTAATGCCTCAGGCCAGGAAACTCATGATTGTCCTGCTCTTTCTGAGGTCAGGCATCATGGAAATCTGCAGTGAGATTTGTGAGGCTCCAAGGTTAGACAATCCCTTGAAAACAGCTTCCTGGAATTTAAGGTTTTAAGTTCATTCAAAGCCCCATTTGGACACTGAAATAAACACCCTGGACCACATCTCAAGTGCTTTGTTCAAGGTCATCTGAGAGGAGTTCAGTGGATCTTGGAAATGAGCCCAGATCTCTGCTTAACTCCAGCCATAGATCCATCCATTTTCATTCCATAGCAGCATAATAGGGATTTGGAAAACTACTCTAAAACCTTGAGAACTGAATACATATCAAAATCCTTCTGTATGTATTTGGAATCATCCCACAGATTTCAATGGAGGAATATATTCTTTCTTATAACAAATTGAATTGCTAAATACATATTGAAATCTCTCATTACTTGTTAAAGTAACTACAGCTTTCTCATAAATATTGTAGAGATACATGCAGAGGGTTAAAAAGCGACAGCTCAGTGGTCTGGAATTAAATCTGTTGCAGGTATATAATTTAGTGTGACATTAATTGGGTAGTGGGGAAGCATAAATGAGGAACACAATGCGTATACATTGGAATTTTTTGTTAAAGAAGGAACACTGCAAATGCTAACCTCAGCAGAGCAAAATCAAAGAGAGCAAAGAAGGAGAGGAAAGGAAAAAAAAAAACAACCAAAAAAACCAATTTCCCCCCCTAAAAAATAACCCCCAAAGCAACACCCAAAACAGTAAACAACCAAACAATTGTGTCTTGTTTCTTTGGGAAGAAGTTTAAATTAGCTACCAAGGATTAAGATTATCAGCTGGAAGAGATCAGTTTAGCTCTGGAAATGTAGGTTTAGCTGATTCTAAGTCATTGTAGTTCAGCTCATCTTTGAAACTGTCTACATCCTGGGGCAAGTAGAGGGCAGCTGAGCTTTGTGTGCATCAGTAGTGACCACCAATCCCCACACAGACACTCACTCACACCCACACCAGCAGGACTGGGAAAAGGACTAGAAGAGTAAAGGCTGGAAGATTCATGGGTTGAGATAAAGACAGCTAAATAGGGAAAGCAAAAACCCATGCACACAAGCAAAGCAAACCAAGAATTAATTCACTGCTACCCATGGTCAGGCAGGTGTTCAACCATCTCCATGCGAGCAGGGCCCAAAGCAAACCAAGAATTAATTCACTGCTACCCATGGTCAGGCAGGTGTTCAGCCATCTCCATGCGAGCAGGGCACCACTATGCTCAACTGTGATTTGGGAAGACAAACTCCAAATCATCCCCTCTCTTCCTCCTTCTTCCCCTCACTTCACATACTAAGCACGATGTCACATGGTCTGGAAAACCCTTTGGTCACCTGTCCTGGCTGCGTCTCCTCCCAACCTCAGCTCCTCCTCAGCCTGGCAGTGCAAAAAGCAGAAAAGGCCTTGGCTCTGTGCAAGCCCTGCTCAGCACTAACAAAAACATCTTGGTGTTATCAGCCCTGTGTTCAACACAAACCCAAAGCACAGCCCCACACCAGACACTTCACTTTACACCAGCCAAAACCAGCACACCCACTCTCTGTTTTGCCCTCACTGGCTAACCAGTATTGGCTTGTAAAAAATATGTGATGCATAGATTAAAGCTGGCAGAATAACTGAGATCTAATGGAAATTCAAGAGTCAAAGAGAACATAGTAACTGGGCAGCACAAGTCACATGAACATCAAGAGTCTCCTCCCAGAAAAACTTGTTTTAGCCATTTACATGGCAAGAATTTAAAAAAAAAGTTGGCTGCACATACAAAAAAAAGCTAGAAAAATCTTCCCAGAACTGCACATCCTTATACAGCTGAATGGATCCCTGCAGCACAAGAAACCAAAAAATACAAAATATGCAATTTGTCACTACAAAAGAGCAGAACATACAAAGAATATTGCCTGTGCAAGTCTCTTCTCACTGTCACTGTCTATTGACAATGTAAGTCTCTTCTGCCCTATTTTCATGTGTGTTATTCCTGGCCTAGAACAGGACTTTCTGGACTCTTTGTACTTCTCTCTCTTTACCTCTCACTCCGTTTTTTGACACATTGGACATAGAATGTCCTGATTTAGGTATTCAATTGTGTGTTCAGGCACTGACCTGGATGATTAAGTCGTTTCACCTATCTGCTATTCCTCTGTGTTCTTCCTTGACTGTTATGTACAGAGTTGGGTCTGTCTTCTGTAAAACAGATACTGCTGTGGGACCTTGGTCTCTGCTAGGGATATTAAATGTTGCTACCACACAGGCATTAAGTGTGCCTGCAGTTAGGCACAGGTAATCTTACAGAGGAAACTGGGGAAAAAGAATAAATTCAATGCCCTACCATATTAATTTGCACAGTCGCAGTTTTGGAGATTAGTCATAAATTATTTTGAATTGCAAATCCAATTGGACTTTAATTATGATTATGACCTCTACTTTGTGGCATACAGTTCAGTCTGTACAGCCACAGTCTATGGTAAATTACTATAATGGTGCTGGAGATGATGTTCCATAGCACAGAGCTTTGTCCTACATCTGTAGACAAAGACATGCATGCACATGCACATTTTGACTTGGAACAACCTTCTAATAACACAGATTTATTCTCCTTTGGTTTTTCTTTTTTGGCTTCCCTTCACTCCACATACAGGGTAGCAAGGACTCAGTGACTTGCTGGAAGAAATCTGTAGAGTATGTTAATTTCTGTGGAACTTAGGCAGCCTCATAAGTCTTAGAGATTAATAAGAATCTGGGAAGTATCTATCTTCTGGTGATGCTTTCATTTGCGCAGTAATAAAGCTCGCCTTTCTTGTTTAATAAAAACAATGAGGAAACAAATGGGTGTGCAGGCATTGGAACTTTTGAGGAATTAATTCAAAAGCACGGAGGAAAGTTTTTTATCATGCTGTAAGCACCAGAAAGGTGAAAATTACTCTTTCCTCAAGCTCTTACCCTCTGTGTGCCTTATCTCCATGTAACACCAAATTTAAGGCAAAACCCTCAGAAGGGGCAAAGTGTCTCAGAAAGTACTGATCATTGTCCTGAAAGGTGGTGGGCACATTTCAGTGAGACCATCAGCAGCTTGGGAGAATTTTCCATAATTCACCTTCTTCCCTTGCCCACTGGAACAATTTCCTGGTAGAACATTCCCTCTCCAATCAAACGATGTTCCCGTGGAAAAATTCAAACCAGTAAAAATGTTGAGGCTTTTATTTTCTTTTTTATAATTCTCTCTTGGTTCTGGAGAGATGGTTGTGATTTTGCCTGTCTGTTCCCTTTATCCTCCACCCTAGAAGGTTTTTGTCACTTTAGCTTTCTGTGCCCAGACAGGCAATTGATGAAAGCAGGAGCCTTGCAGCAGGCAGGGGGCCAGGGGCTGAGCACCCAGCTCCTGCCCAGCTCCCAGTCTCCCTGCAGCTCCAGCTGCCAGAAAGGCACAAACCCAAGTCACTTAGCATCCCCACCTCTCCTGCAACTCTGGCTGCCAGAGAGCTGGAGCAGAGTGAGAACTTGCAAAAGCAATTTGCTTACCCCTCAAAAAAAAGAGCTTTGCAAATTAGCACAATTTTGTTTCATTTAGGCAAAAGGATTTAACAAAAAAAGAGAGATGTTTAAAACCTTTGTCTTCCTTTGATACACATTAGTGTAAAAGTGGCTTTGATGTCTTAAGAACTGCACCTTTGTCAGCTGGGGTTACACACTGAGACACTCCTCTTCCTGTGGCCAAGAGCTGACCAAGTTTCCCTGAGCCACCAGTTCCCAAGCTCTGTTTCAGGATGAATACAGCTTCTTACAGGGATCATATGCAGTACCAGGAATTAAAGGATAGTGCAGCAATTAGTTATTCAGTGGTTTGAGTCTCCTTATCTTGCTACTATGACACTTAGTGGTCTTGGGAAATGGTCCTATTCTTATCTTTTTATAGAAAGATACAGGTCCTATTCTTATTTTTCTATCTTAAAGAATACTGGCCAATCTGGTACTTGTCCTGCTTCTCAAGCAGGCCATTACTTCACCACTTACAGCCCACATGGATGGAAACACAACACACAGAGCTGTGGTTTGATAGGTACTGCATGCAGACATTGCTGTCTTTCTGCAAGGGTGGAT
The DNA here is from genome assembly GCF_014805655.1 of Passer montanus. NCBI lineage: Eukaryota > Metazoa > Chordata > Aves > Passeriformes > Passeridae > Passer > Passer montanus. Next base: position 1,280,928 of record NW_024356948.1, on the reverse strand, counting down.
TGGATGTTTGGGCTGTTCTCTTCTCAGCTTCCCATCCCCTAAGTTAATTTTGTCTAAGTGGCAGTAAAGTTTCCTGTTTATCTCATTTTGATTATGTGAGAAATAAAATTAATTGGAATATTATTCTTCCCTTCAACAGTTTCATCCAGCCTTTCTGTATAAACCTACAAAAATTACTTGATGGGCAGGCCTGTCCTGTGAGTTGCTGAGATTTGTACTTGTTTTGCAGCTGGACCCTTTGCTAACTGCAGTCTTTTAGCTTCCATATAATTCATGTGGTGGCACCTATAAGGGCTATCCAGCTCTGCTTGGGTGGAGAACATGCAGAATTCTTTACACTGGTAAGAACACAGTTACAGTCAGGAAGCTTTTGCCTTTGCTTATGATCTGGAGCTGATATTGTGGCATAGGTCTGGGTCAGGATATTATGTTTGTAATCATATTATAGTAGATCTGTTTGGGCTCTGACTTTAACCTTCACTTAATAAAAATGTGTTCTAGCCACAGGCTATGAGTTCTCATGACTAGCAAAGGTAGGGACCTCTGCAATATAATAAAAACAGGGAGGAAATACTGTGAGATACAGCACAGGTTCTGCTCTCCCCCTCCCATCTTCTGGCACTGTGATGTGAAGTCTTTGTTTTAGAAACAAACACTTTGAAACTTAAATCAGTTTTTGTTTAATCAAGTCCACTTTTTAAATATTCTTAAATAAAATACTACTTAAAAAGGGTAATTTTACATGAAGTGGGAGAGAGATAGTGCAAGAACCTACATTATATCAGACTGAATTAGTTTTTCATGCTACAAGATGTAAACAAATCTATTTAATTAGAACACCTTGTTCTTATTGCATTCAGAGTCGTTTTTTATGCAGGCAGAAAGAAAAAAAAGGTTTGGCAGCAAATTTCTACAATACTACAAAAAACCCATCTGAACTGAGCATCTCCCTCAGTAAAATGGATATTTTCCACCTGTTGTTCGAATCAGTCTCAAAGTCTAAACACCAACTACAAAGGTAATCCCTGGGCCAAGTACATACACTCCTCGAGACCAGCTTTGATTTGAAACCCTCCCTTTCTGCTTCTTCAGTGGAGACATCAGATGTGTAGTCATGCAGGGGGAAGCTGGTCCTTTGAGTAACTTGTTCAGGTTATGCGTGCCAAGACCAGACTTCACTCATGGAACTTCCTGCCTCTGCCAAGGCCATGAGATTTCCATGCTTGCTCACCTCTGGGGCAATCTGTCCAATTTTCACCATTACTCCATATGTGCAACCTGGAAGCAATAACACCTTTCCTCTCTTTGCAGTCCTTTTCTCTCCTTTATAAGACAAAATGGAATCTGGAACAGAAACAGAAGGAAGGAGAGAGGCTGTGTGCTCGAGGGCTTTATTAAACTCCATAAAAACTCTAAGATCACCTTTCCCTTTCCTCTCTGGTAGCCGTGCAAGGAGCCCACTTGGCTATACAGGCTCATTAGTCACAACAGAGAGGCAGCACAAGGTCCCACAGTGACAAGCTGCCACCTAAATCTAGGTAATGTGCCGTGCTAAAATGCTGTACACTTGCTTGCAGAAAGATCTCAGTTCCTTGCTAAGGTGATGTTTCCTTTTCTATCTGAATTCCAGGCTTGGATTTACCACTCTTGTGGCCTGTGCTTTCGTTGACGCACATTTTAAAACATGTGGCTTCCTGCCTGCACACTTCCAAAGTCTCAAATGGGCAGTAGAGGCGCACAAATGTTATCTGAAAATATTATGCATAATGCCAGATCTCTAGATCCAGTCACCACATAGAGATTCTCAGGCCCACACAGAAGTAGGTTGAGCTATTAAAGACCATCATGGGTGCTTTTCCTCTTCTCTGTACATATTAGCCAGATCTGTTCCACCACATTACTTCTATAAGAAAGATTCCTTGACTGTGTTGTGGTAGAAAGACCTCATGGTGGGATCTGGGGAAAAAACAGTGAGTACTTTCCTGCATAATCTGACTAACTGTCTGAGCAAAACTGCACAATGCAGTCAAGGATCTTCATCATATGATGCCATCTGTTTTGGTTCCTGGAACACTAGACAGTCATGTTGCATACTGGTCCAGAAGTCTAAGGATGTAGATTAAAGGGAACTTCAGTAATCAGGGGATTTTTATATTTTTCCCCTCTTGCTGTGGCTCCTGGAACAAATATCTTTGCATTTGTAGAAGGCATCCCTGCCCATGCCCATGGAGTTTGGAGCTAGATAATATTTAAGGTCCTTTTCAACCCAAACCATTCTATTATTTATTTTTCCCCTCCCACCTTTCCTTTGACCTGCCCATTTATATCACCAGTTCTTAGGACAGTATGTTTTATTCCATACTGATGTCCAATGGAACCTCATCTCATCTGAACTGTCCAGGAATGGTAGTAGCCTGTAATTACAATAATCACACTGAAAACCAAATGCCAATATTCTTGTACCAATGAGAGGGCTGTTTTGTATTCCTCTGGCTTTGTCCCCTACGTTAATGATGCTTAGAGGCAAAACAAAAAGCTGATCATCTTTCCACAGTTAAACACTATCAACGACTTTTAAACAGTTGTCAGTGAACTTAAGTGCTTGTGTAAGTGAGTAATTAATAGTCCTGGCATAATAAATGTTTCAGTCACTGGCACACCACTATGGGCAAACTGTCATTTATGCCTGGCTTCAAAAGTCTCCATCTGGAGAAGCAGCCAAGCAGCACACAATGACACTGCTGTCTGAGCCACCCTCCTCACTCCCACCCAGGAGCCACAGCTCACTTCATCACTCCTCCAGTCTACTCTCTGTAATCCAGCCTTCTCTCCTCCCCCATTCCTATTCCACTTGTGGTTTTCCTCTAGTTTCCTCATCCCCCTCCCAAAATATTCCATGCACTCCCTTCCTAACACCTGTCCTATTTTCTCACCTGTCCTCCATCAGATAAAGCACTGCTCTGTGCATCAAGAGCAAAAGAGATTTACAGAATCAGTATGATATATTGCCAAGGAACATACCATTCCCATCTTCAGTCCTGAAAGAAATGCTGTGTTCAATTCTGTGTTCCTCACACAAGGAACTTCTGGAGAGGGTCTGGCAGAGGCCATGAAGATCTGGTGTAAAAGGAATCTGAAGCCTCTCTTATGAGATGTGAGAGCTGGGCTGCTTTAGTCCAGAGCAGAGAACATTGGTGGGGGGGGATCTCATTAATGCATATAAGTATCTCAGAGGCAGGTGTCAGTGGATGGTGACATATTCTTTTCAGTGGTGCCCAGTGACAAGATTAGGAGCAGTGTTCATAAACTAAAACATAAAAAGTTTCCTCTCAGTACAAGATTAGGAGCAGTGTTCATAAACTAAAACATAAAAAGTTTCCTCTCATAAAAAGTTGCCTTGGGGGCAACCTTCTTTGCATTGAGGGAGGCAGAGCACTGGAACAGCTGTGCAGGGAGGTCCTGGAGTCTCCCTCTCTGGATGTGTTCCTGAATCACCTGCTCCAGGAGGCCCTGCTTTGACAGGGAGTTGGACTAGGCAAGGGAGGTCCTGGAGTCTCCCTCTCTGGATGTGTTCCTGAATCACTGCTCCAGGTGTTCCTGCTTTGGCAGGGAGTTGGACTAGGTGTTTTCTAGAGGTCCCTTCCAACTACAACACTTCTGTCATTCTGTGAAAGAGAAACCAGTATGAGCATGTGGCAAAATCTGTGTCCTGAAGAGCACACCCTATTGCTAAAGTGACCCAGCACAAAAATACAATGATGTTACTAGAAAACTATGTCCCTGTGTTATATCATTCACTTTTGTGTGCCCTTTCCAAGCTCTGAAAAGGTAAATAAGTGGTTTTTATGCTTATTTCACCTGTGAAACTTCGGTATAGAGAGGTTATTTTGTCCAGATGTATAAAAAACACTTTATGGCAGAACAGAAACATTAATTCAGTTCTTTTTGCATCTTGATCACTGCTCTTTATTTCCTCTCTCACTGTGATTTCTACTCTCTAAATTTTCATTAATTCCTAGGTGGTAAAATTTTTTTTGAGAAAAAAGAGCTGTGTCTTTACTGGCTGGGTGAGGAGCATGGTTTAATCATATTATTTTCAAAACAAATCCCAAATGCCTTTCAGAGACTTATTACTTTCCCTATGGTCTTACTTCTGAGTATTTACCTCAGGGGGGAAAAAAAATATCCACTAATTTGCTTCTCTCACTGGTCTCTTCAGTTCTTGCCCCATGATGCCCTTTCTGCTTGGAGTACATCCTGAAACTGTTCTATTGTCCCTTAACTAACTACCCATACAAACATCTGCATTACCCCCAAGGAACAAAATTTCCTTCCTTATAGGCTCAGCAAGAAATAAAACCCAAATCTGAACAAAAGCAACGGCCCTTTCCCACTGTGATGTGTGAAATACTTTCCCGAGGCTGGTATCAACTCTCTCCATTTAAGTGAAGCTCATTTGCAGTCACTCTCCTATTCATAGTGGTTGGGCAGAGAGCAGAGCCAGGGCTGCCTGTCACCAAGATGAATAGACAGATGGCACAGACAAAAGTGGTCACATTTGGTCCCAGCCAGGGGTGCCATTTTTAAGGTCAGGTCTTCATCTTGTAGTGGTCAGGAGGAGGCCTGTGATGATGATGATGACAGTACATTTGGAATGATACTGCTATTTGTTTATCATGGCTTTTGCACAGGAGGTACCAATTTTAGCAAACACAGGAGGAAAGCAATTGAGTTAGCCCTGCAGCAGCATCTGAGGATCTTATCTGCATGGATGCCTCTCTTTTTACCCACTGAATATCCGAGTTTAGGTACAGAAACAAAAGCTGTTTTCTGTCCAGGGCCAACAGTGAGTACTTTCTAGACCTTGCTGAATTTCTTCCTCTCTCTTGATGGAAAGAGCTACCCTTACCTCACCAGAGATTTACTTGCTAGTTTGGACCACACATTAATCAGAATGCTGGATCCTACGCTTGTGTATATCCCAATATCCTGGTTCTATGGACATGGATTTATGTGGAAGTTTTCTACTAATCTCAAATGGCTGGTCCGAGTTTTCCCTGGTTAAACTGAACACATCAAAAAAATGGTTTTCTCCCTCTTCTTCCATACCTGCATCCCTGTGCAGACAGATGCTAGACCACAAAAATATTCTTCTGTCAGTGAAGGTAGATGTAGGTTCTCAAAATGCAAAAATGATGTGTCAGTTTACCTTCAGTCAAGACTCTGAATATAAACAAATTGTAAACATCTCACACAAGTGCAAAGACCAGAATATAATTAGATTTTACTTTACCAACAACCCTAGAAGAGGGCATTGATGTCTAATGCATTTTCCTCATTAATTGGAGACTAAAACTTGACCTGAACTAGAAAAAGCATATTTATTTACAAGTTGGAGATATGCTTTAAACAGAAAATTAAAAGCAGATAGCCGTATAATCTTATAAGAATAAATGAGGAGGAAGGCTGAGAAAAAAACCAAAGAAAAATAAAATTTCTTGCAGCTGTGCTTCACATATGACCTCTTCAGAATGTGATTAGGAAATAAAAACAAACAAAAACCTTCCTTCTGGTACTTATGAATAAAGAGTAGTTTGGATTAGTGCTATGTTAACCAACTGCAAAACATGAATTTCTGTATATGTAGTTTTTAATTTAAGAAATCAAGTTCAGAAGTGTGATGTCAGGAAAAGAACCTCTTTCCAGGATGGGAAGTAAATCAAGTTATGGTGGTTCTGCTTATGGACATGATCCTGGTGTTATGACGACATAGAGTTGGAGTCTGAAAAGAGCCAAAATGTCATGTGACCTCTACAGATTAGAACACAGGGTAAAGAAAAGAAAATAAAACCTGTTGCCTCTACCTCTTGGTGTGGTGCATATCCATAGCAAGGACTTGTTTTTGTGGACAGGTACCTACAGACTGTCAGGACCAAAAGAGGAAAGAGGAGCACTTGTCTGCCCAGATAACCTCTTACGCCCCAAGGCTTATTTCTGGAGTTCATTGATAGTGGAATAAAAGCAAGAATATATTTAGTGTGTTTACAGATTGTCTGACATTAGTTTTCTTACTCTTCTGCAGACACAACGTGTAAACAGTGCAATGGACTGACTCTATCTTCGCCTCCTTCATACAGAGAAGCAAAATATATTTAATTTCTTCTAGCACAAGTCCATTCCCTCAGGTTGTGACTCCTTTCCATGAGAACTCCTTTACCTTTGCCATACTCTCTGTAGCCTGAGTAGGCACATATCACTGCAAATCTAGAGTGACAGACTTTTTAATTCCCAGATCTTTAGAGGTTGTGTTTCCTTCTCTTCGTCCTTCCTTTCTAGTGAATGGCTTCTCTCAGTGATCTCCAGAACAGTTCTCTGTTCTTGGGCTATTCTGGGCACCACAAAAGTTTCTCCAGTGCAGGTTGAGACCTGCTGGCTGTGTGTAGTCATGACAATGTGAGGAACAAGTCCATTGCTCCCACCCCAGCCGTCGAGGGAAGGATGGTGCCACCAGTGAGGTCAGCCTCACTGGATGCCTGGTGACACTCCCTCCCCGTGTGCATCTTGGCTACCACCTCCTGGTGGGAAAATGTTTTTATATGGAGCAAAAACCGCTTCCTGGGGAGAGCATTATTGTCTCCTTGGAGAGAGTCCAGTACCGGAGGAGGCTGCAGTTTATCAGTGCTGTCCTCACCACTCCACTCAAAGTGTCTGTGCCGTCAGGGCGATTGATGGAGTTGGGAAAGCCCCCAAAACCATATAACTTGACATTAAAGAGAGGCTGTGAAGCTCTCACAACCAAGAGTACCTTTCAGGGAGACATGCAGAGAAAACTGCTCTGTCTCTTTGGTGGATGACTTTTATCGTGAAGCTGCACAAAGCCATTACTAAGAAAGGCACAAATTTGCAGGAGATTGGAGGGGGGAGGAAAGGAGAAAGAACCAACAACAATAAAAATAAGACACATGCTGCTCTCTTTTCTCTTCAGAGGCTTTGGGAGAATCTCCTGAGGACTAGGGCAGCTGCAGAGATGTTGTAAGGAGTGAATAGTGCACACAACCCACCTGTAATTTGACCCAGCATGAACACTGCAATGGACAGGACCCCTAGTGTAGCAGTACACATGCCACCCCAATAAATTCACCTGAATAATACCTCCAAGAGTCCCTATATTACAAATCAGTTTATTCTTTCAGCCTTAGGGCAGACAGCAAGGAGTGGGGGCAGCAAGCAGTGAGGGACCTCATGGCAGCTGAGCAAGTGACTTTCAACATGGACTCTGAAATCATAAGAAAAGGCTAGTACTTGGTGAGCTTGGTGGTGCTGTCTGGCTTGCTAACCATGTAGGAGCTTTCAGACTGCTCAGGTGCATCCACACAGGAGTGCTGGCGCTTCAGCAAGTGGATCCTGTGGCTTTGTGCAGCACCCTGCTCCATGGGCAGCCTCACACGGAGGCATTCACTGTCAACAACATCGTGGTAGCGTAGGTGAGAAAGGGGGAGTAGAGGATCTATTTTTTTTTTTTCAACTTACTGCATAAATAGAATCAAAGAAAATATAATGTAATATAAATAAAAACAAATGGCTCAGTCAACTCATCTTTAATGCTTTGCTGCGTGACATCTATTTTGTCTAATGGAATACGACTTTCATACACCAACTGGATATTTAACCTTGGCCAAAAGTTATGATGTACATTACAATACACTTTTATTATGTTACAATCTATTGTTGTTGTTTTTTTAATCTATTGCTAGGCCTCTAACAGTATGTCTGTGTCGATGAAACCCATCTGTCAAAAGCACAGTAGGGACATTATTATGTAAATGTAGCTGGGTCTTCCTTTTGTGGAATCGGGGGCAGGAATTTAATATACTGTCCTAATATTCTAGCCAGAGGGGAAAAATATTTATGAAAAAAAATCTTTTTTTTTAAGTGAGAAAAAAAATCTAGATGAATTTGGCTTTTAAAAAGTCAGATCTTTCTCTTTGCCCTTCCCAGTAAGATCTTTAGAGCTAATGATACAGTTTCTAATAAAAAATAAAATAAAATACATGAGAGACTTTTTAAGTGTACCAGGAGACAGGTCATTAATATCAGCACTGCTATCTTTTCTATATTGCACTCATATTTCAATAACCTACGTTTTGGGGTTATTCTTTTTTTTTTTTTTTTTAACATGTGCCATTTTGGATTACTTCTTTATTAGGGTTTGTTATAATATATGCACAAAGGTATGTAGATTTCTAGGGGAGGCGTGGGCGAGGAGGAGATTATTTATTACAGTTCTTAAATATCAGCCAAAATCCATCCATCTAAATTGTCTTGCCTTAGACGCATTCTGCCATTATTTGCAAAATTAAGACATTTGTCCCTGCTCAGAAATGGGGCTAAAATTGAAATAGCCACTGTAGAAAATGAAATATCTACACAGCCCTCCCCTGGGCAAGCTCCCAGCCTGAGGAACAGACTCCAGGAGGTTTGTCCCAATGTGATACATGAAATGAAGTGTATGTAGCTCTCTAAATCCAGATTACCAGCTGATTTCCTCCCCTAAATTCAAAGGCACCATCTGTTGAAATCACGACAGCCTCCACTATGAGGATCTCTGAGGTGGGAAAGTGTTGTCATCTCCTTCTCTGCAGATGGGGTGCTGAGGAGCAGAACAGCTGAGTGTGTGTTTGCACAGAATTAAGGTATATTCACAGCATAAGGAAAGGCACACGCATGACAGCTGCTTTTCCTAAGCACAGGTAATGGAAACAAGAAGCACATGACAGTGGGAAGGTTATCATGGACAACAATTTATAGCCCGCTCACAGTCTGGATCACCCTTTGGATCCTGAGAGTTGCCTCCTGCTCAGTGAGTTTTGGTGAAAGCTCTTCCTGTTTGGGAATCGTTTCTAATTTCTTTGCAAAGCAAACTGTGGGATCAGCCTGGCTTGGTTGGGAGACCTTACCACAGCACACAGCACTGTGGGACAGGAGGCTTCTATGGAAGTAATAGCCAACAACGAGGCTGTACGTGTCCCATAGGAGTTAGCCAGGGATTTAAGCATCTAATTCAAAGACTGAAGTAAAAAAAATGCATGAATTCACCATATCTTTGTTGTGCCATTACCTTCTTTGATAAGAAAGCTTTTAAAATATGCTACAAAAACTCTTTTTCAAAGGTGTATTAACATGGGCATGAGAAAGACCAAGTTTTCATCATCCATAATATCAAGTACTACCCAAGACAAAAGCACCCTTATTCTGAAGCAATCTCCAGGAGGAGATATTTATCCCAGATGGGCCACTGCACAAAAAGGAGTATAACACACATAGATGATACTAGTACCTACTGCTACTTTTGATATAAAAGGGAAAACATTTAACTTTGGGTACACTTCTCTCTGCATAGAGCTCTTGGAACTCTTGAAAGGATCTTGTTTGCTAGTTTAAAGTGCCACAGGATGTCCACATGTGTTCCTAAACTTGACCAAAAATGATGAAGTCCTGCGCATACTAAACTGTTGAGTGACTGTTTCACATCTAAGTCACACTCAAGAAATATCTTGAAAGCATTTGACAAATTCTTCTGCTAGAAAAAGCTCCCTTTTATCCAGAAGTACAGAAAAGAAAGTGTTCACACAGGAATATGGTAACTAACTTTTAAACCCTCAGTCTTTTTAAAGTGGTTTGAAGCAATATCTTTTCTTTCCTGAAATTTGGACTAAGGTACTTTGAGTTCGGTGCTATGCCTGGTGCCCATGGTGGAAATATTCTCTACTCTAAAGACTGAGAAAGTAATTGAGAAAAATAGAAACCTTACACTACATTGCAGACTCCTTATCTGATTATTAATTGTTGTGCAGACAGGAACTCCTTCCCAGTATTTGCACGTTATGGTACACAGAAACACCCAAATGATTATGTTTGGCTGGCTGGGCCCAGGTCTCAGCTCCTGAGCATCATTTCAGTCTTTCTCTCATTTAAAACACATTAGGGTGAAGCAGAGCCTCTCTGTGAATGACTGTATCTGACAGTGAGCACTGAGGTTCTGGTTTAGATTGATGAGCTCATGGGATCACCAAGAGGTTTGTGTTGGAAAGACCCTTATAAATGTCACATAGTCCAACCACGCAGCAGCAAGGTGTGGTCCATGAACCAGACTCTCAAAGCATTTTCAGCCTGTCTTCTCTCCTGCCTGCTGCTGCTGCATGCCATTCTCTCTGCCAAGGGAAGAAGGTGAAGCTCAGCACTGAATGAGGATAAACATAATGACTGGGCTTAATTGGGCAGCATACAGTGGAGACAAACACAGTGACTTTTCCTCATCCATAACTAAGTCTCACTGCACTCAGCCACTAACATGCTGAACCTGATCAGCAGAGCTAATTTTCATTAGCTAATTGAGCAGACTCACAGCATTTTCCAGCTCCTACTGCTCCCAGCTGCCTGCTGAAGGAGGTGCACCGAGTGCAGGTCCCATCTCAGAAGGGTCAGCTCAGGAGGGAGCTGTCTCAAGAGGGGAAAGATAACCAGAGATGCTCCTTTTGCATGCCTTTCCCTCCTGCTTTCCACAGACACCCGCTTCTTCAGATATTTCTTAATTTAAACTTTATTCAAATTTTCTTTTAACATCTAAGCCCTTATGTGACATTAATATCTCTAAAGACTAAAATCCAGATCTATAGATATCTCCAAGCCTAAAAATACTTATCCACTGTTAGTCCAAAATGTTAAATAACTATTAATTCCCCTTCAGGGCCAGGTTTTAAACCAGGCTGTAGAGATGCATTGTGTGAAGGAGGATGTGAAACTGTCACATGCCAGTCATGGCACAGCACAAGGCCAAGATAAAGTGTAATATTTAGTAGGGGGAAGAATCAGAACACTGGCTTGTGAATCTTTTAAAGCTCCAAGCTAATTGGCTAGGACCCATTTGGCAGGCTACAGTGGAAGAAATGGCAGGGATGCTGGGATCTGCTTAGTGCTACTAAAGCTGGTAAAAAAAATGGATTACAAGCTGGGCTTTGCGGGTTTGGTTGGATTTTTGGGGTTTTTTTTGGTTTAGTTTTTTATGTATCTTACAAGCTGGGCTTTGCGGGTTTGGTTGGATTTTTGGTTTTTTTTTTTGTTTTGTTTTTTATGTACCTTGTTTATTTGTTTGTTTGTTTGGGTTTTTTGGTTTTGTTTTGTTTTGTTTTTTGTTTGTTTGGTTGGTTGTTTTGGTTTTTTGTGGTTTGTTTGGGTTTTTTGGTTTGGTTTTGTTTTGTTTTTTGTTTATTTGGTTGGTTGTTTTGGTTTTTTGTGATTTTTTGTTTGGTTGGGGGTTTTTTCCCTGATTTTTTTTTACAAATTTTTAAAAATAAAGATCTGAAAAGTTTTTTATTCAGAATGTCACCCGGGTGTTTCATAGGAGTCACAGTTACCAAAGGTTTTATGGGAATATAGCGTGTTCATTCCCTTTGATTGGTTGAATTTTGCTGGTTAAACTACATTTCCCATTGCACCTCAGAGCTTCTACATACTATGAGAGTAGATACAAAGGTATAATAGCCCCTGAACTCAGCTAACCAGGCCAACACTCCAAGAGGAAGATCCATGAATTAAGATATTTGTGTTTGTTCATATAACTGGGAGGGGGGAAGAAGAGTTGTTCCACAGAATTATTACGGGTGAAAGGAAAAAAAAATGCACCATTTTATTTGCAAAAAACCTTTTTTTTGCGAAATATCACGTTGTGATACTACATTAATAATAGTAATAGTAATTTATTATTATTGATATATATATGTGTGTGTGTAGATATATGTGTGTATTGAATGTGTGTATTGAATATGTGTATTCATATGATACTTTTTAAAATCATTGACAGCACTGTGCTGCTGCTCCTGCATCTCAGGTGGGAGATCTTATGGAAGACATTAGAGACCCAATGGTGAAATAAACAACTGCCCATCTAAACTTTTCTGTGGGTGTTTTCTCCACACAAGGGCCTTTTGCACACCAAAGTAATCACCCTCATCCACAGTCTGGATGTCGTGCAGGTCTGAGGAGCCCAGGGGTGCCTCGGCAGCAGCAGTTAGCAAGGAGGGATGGCAGGGAGGCTTCACCCTATGGTTTGTGGCGTTTTCCAGTCTGCAGAGAGTGGTGCCTCGAGCACTTTTGTGTTTACACGTGGGAGAGAAAGGATGGTGCAGCCTCAGTCTGGGGAGAGGGGACAGCTGCTCGGGGCTGGCAGCAGGTAAGTGGCAGATTGGGAGGCAGCTGGGGGAAGGAGCCCATCTCCAGTGGTCCTGCCTTCCCTGCCTTTGCAGGCTTTTCCATACCTGAGTGAGCTGCAGCAGGCAGCTGCTGCTGGGTGTCCCAGAAGCCTCCTGTCAGAGCACATCTTGGTGACAGCATCCTCACATCTTTTTAAGCACTTCTGAGGCACACAGGCCATAAGGAGGTGTTATGGGGACGGTGCTGGAAGCAGAGACCAGCTTTCATAAGGTCAGTGCTGCTCCTTGATTGGCAGGGCGGCAGCTTCTGATCAATAACTGCAAGGGGTTATTGATTCAGCCACCAATCTGAACTCTTAATTACTGATATTAAATGTCAGAAACTTTCAGAGTTTAAGCCATATGACTGTAATCCCTTATTCCAGAAGCTCTGAGGTGGCAAGCTCTCATCAAACTTTGTGTGGCAAGGGTGTGCTCTCAGCTCAGCTGCTGCACACTGGGAAGGATGTGGCTGGCTTTGGTGAGGCTGCTCTGGGTTTGCTTGGTGGGAGGCAGGTTGCTGTCTGTCCCATTGCATCATTTCAGCTGCACGCCAGCCAAAATTAAAGCAGAATAACAAAGAAGAGACCTCTCCTACTAGCAGAAACTGGAGTCCCGTATCCAGTGAAATCCTTGCTAAGACCTACAGGTCAGGAGATGAAGCTTTCCTTGCTAGGACCATATTAATATATGCATATAAAGAAAAACACAGCAGGCGAGCATTTCATAGATATATATTTTTCTTATGTATGTACTATGAACCTTTGTACAGAAAAGGAAAATAAGTCACCCTCATGTTTTATATCTACACGTCTGTTTGCATGAGTTAAATGCACACAAGTACTCTGAGGATACCTGTGACAGTCACTAGCAACTGCTTAATTGAGTTGTCTTTCTGATACTTAGTAAAAGTTTTAATCTCTTTCCTGATCATATAATATCTTGTTCTCCATGTCCAACACTTTTGTCATTATTTTGTCTTTGTAGAATCACAGAATCACTTGGGCTGGAGGAAAACATTCTGATTAAGCCCAACTATAAATTCAGCACTGCCAAGCACATCCTAGCACAACATCTATATAGTTAGGGATTTTCTCTCCCTTTTTAATTACGTTGAATTTATCAGCACTGAATTTCACCTGCCATTTTGTTTTTGCCTTATCATTCAACATCAGGACATCTGTGTTTCTAGCTGTCAGATTTATTGTAGTTACCCTAAATATCTCAATCCTATCAACAGAGTTTTGTCTCTACTGCTGCAGAAAGGATTCCTGTGGGACTCCTTTGGTCACCTGCCTCAAATAAAATTTGAACATTCATTACTACACTTCACATCTACTTCTTTAGGCAGTTATTAACCCAAGAAAAGCATTTCCTACTTCTTTCTGCAATACCCTGGTTTCTTTACAAGCCTTTGATAAGGGACTTTTCAAAAATCCAAGTGCGCTGTTATCTATATGCTTGTTGACTCCTTAAAAGCACTATAATAAATTTTGTAAGGGAGAACTACCTCCTATAAAAGTTGTGTTGCCTCTTTCACATAACATTATATTAATCTACTTGTCTGCCAGTTCTGTTCTTGATTACAGTTCCTTCCAATTAGCTTGACACTGTGTCACACTTGTTGGTTTGCAGTTCCCCATTTCTAAAAAAAAAAAAAGAATCCCTGATAAAAAGGTTTCCTCTTGAGCAAGAGCTAATAATCAAATTAAAGATGACCATGGAGTACTCTTGATTGCTAATAACACTTCTGAGTTTAGAAGGAGGAGTTATTTCAAGTTACTGAGTATAACTTCATTTTCTTTAAAATTTTTCGGGCTATTTATAATCTGAAGAAATCATTAAAGGTAGAAACTAAATCTTAATATCTGTCTCTCTGGATGGTGAATCAGGGTTGATTCCCTTCATTTAGTCTCTTGAACTGGGTTGTTTTTCATGTCATAATTAAAGAAAAAAAAGTGGAAAAATTGATGGTTCTTTGCTATGATCATTTCATTCTCAGAAAAACAGAATTGCATTAAAAACAAAACAGTACACAAACAGCGATTACCTCAGTCTCCTGCACATTTCTTTATGAAGGGTTTTTGGGAGATATTACATCTTGGAGGCTCAGCTGATTCTTGAGGGAACCAAGAACTCCAGTATCAAAATTAGTAGCTGACAAGTAATACTGTATCACAGGTAATTAAAATAATTTATAGATGGGCAAAATTAATTAAAGGTTTGGTGAATCCTATTTGGTGTATCATGGACAACATAAGCAATTTATAAACGGGCAAATGTGACTAATCTTAAATAAATCCTATGAAACCAAAGAAAGCCTTTAAGTCAGTTAATCAAAAGAAGCCAGTCAAGCAGTTGTCTTGAGGCAGGTAAATCAATGAATATCAAGAACCTTAAATCTGTATTAAATCCCATTACTTATCTTTGTTTACCAAATTGTAACTTCAATGCCCTCTCCAGGAATATATATTCTAAAAAAAGCTGGCGTTCAGGAGTAAAAAACCCCCAGCCTTGCACATGGCAACAGCACTACCACATCCTGGCAGAACTGTTCAAAAGGAATTTAAATTAAGTTCTGTGGCAAAACTTTCCAGCTGCATATCACCTCTTCAAATGTCACGTCAGTGATGTCATCATATGGCAGGAATAATGCTGAGTTATTGAATACTGCTGTTTTATTTTGAGTCGTACTGTCTTTTGTTCTCAGTCCTTCTTCTTAGGCCTATGGTTGCTGAAAACTCCCAGGAGTGAACTGGAAAAGCTGTTGGCCATACTATAAAGCTGAGCAGTAGGAGAGCTGCCTCTTTATTTCAGGGGATTTTATAACCTTCTCTCTTACTTTAGGCAGGAAAAAATGTGCATCTCTTTCAGGCTTCACTGGATTCAAAATCAGCCCTTTTCATCTACTCCTTAACACCTCCATGGCTTTAGAAACATAGCTCAGGACTATGCAGTCAATTTAATACATATATAGGACACTTCTAACTGGCTTTTGTATGTATGTGTATCTGGAAAGAATGACTCAGAGCTCCTTTCAAGGCAAGGTTTTACATTTTTGCATTTATTTGAGCCACTTAGCTACATGAGGCTCAGTACAATCTGAAATTCTGCTTCAATTTAACTTGCAGTTAACTTCCCTTTTATAAAAGAATAAGGGAACAGTGTAACATTCCTCATAAAAATCTTTTAAGACTTGGTTTTCAAGAGGGCTTTCCAAATTGAATGACCATGAAAAACCACCTCTGTTTGACTTATTAACCTGTGTGTACAAGCTTGGTCTCTTTTATTTTATTTTTTTTCTTTCATTTCCCATTTGGTAAGGAAGGCTATGGCTATGATATCAGTTGCTGGCAAGAACAATGGTTCAACTTTTCTGCTAGGTTGATCTGAACATGTAAGAATTTGGTTAAAACACACTAAGCCTAAATGAATAAGCAGAACTAGGAAGGAACACCACGTTTTATTCAGTAGAGCACACTTCTGCTCTGCCTGAACAATGGCTATAACAAGCTCTCTCTTTTTTCAGCCTAATCTTCAGCATAGGTCAACCTTAATGAGTACATCCAGTACTAAACAACAAATACATGGTCTTACTGAAATATTCATCTGGTATTGTATACACTACAGAACAGCACGCACTCTTATATTTGAAAGGTTTTCTGTTAATAACCAGTCATTTTACAAGAGCAGTTCCTCTCTGTCCATGAGGCTGGATAAGCCTTCTGTAAACTTTGCAAGTCAAGGTAAGGCAAGTTTTTATGGTCCTAAATTGTTTGCGTCCCACACTGAACAATCTCTCATTTCTCTGAGGGAAATAAATAAGCCTTTGAAAGCCATTAAATAAAGGCAAAACCTATGCAAATTTAGGTGTTTAAGTTATTTGGACACAATCTCCCCTTGGGAAGAGCCCTATAAAAAAACCAACCTTTCCTTACTGACCTGCAGCAAAGTTCATCTCAATTGTCCTCAACTGTGTGGATTTAGCATTTCATTGGGTTGGTCAGTTAAGATGTGCCCTGTGTCAGATAGGCAGCTGCAGGACACTGTGCTTCAGGTGGCTTCATGTCATGTGTCAAATACCTGACAAACGTCACAAGGGATAAAATCATCCTGTATTCACTACAGGGGGAACCTGTGAGTTTAGATTAGACTCCTTTCTCTTAGGTAATAAAGCATGGTAAAATTAAGCCCAATTTTATTTTACAATACCTGCCTCAGTTACTGCAAAAGGTTAGGCTCATGTCACAGACAAACTAAAATATTATATTTGTAGATAGAGGTCTCAAGGAATGTTACTATTTCATGGTTATAAGGAGATCAAAACAAAGAAGCATCTATAAGAATAAAAGAAAACACATTTAATATAGAAGTAATTGCCTTCTCCTCTAAACCCTTTTTGAGTTATAAATATGCTTCTGAAGGTTCAAAAGTTGAGAGCATTTTTAGAAGAAAACATGTTCAATAAGAAATCATCAGGAAGACATGATTTTATTTCAACAAGAAGTTTTTTTTAGAGTGTGGAATGAGAGTTGTTTATATTCTGATATATTCTGTTAACATATTCCTACATTACTCTTTGCTCTTTACGTTTTTGAAAGTCAGGATTCTTTCTAAAGCATATTTTATAAAAATCTGTTTTTGTGAGATTATGATAATGTCTCTACCAGCTGGATGTCTAGTACAAGGAGTCTTGTTCTTTGAGGAGACATTCATGCTAGTAGCTTGATTCTTGACCAAATGGCTCCTAGTTTTACAAATATATTTCAATTGCAACATTATAATTATGGGCTTTTATTTAATATTCTATGCAAAGCAAAAAAATGCAATGCTTATATCAATTCTAGTTTAAAATCCAGTTTAAATCTACTAAAAAGATGTCAATTATTTTCTTTTTGAAAGTATTTTTTATAGGTGCTATAAAATATTCATTGTTTATAAATATATTGCCAAGAATAGCTGAAGACAGTGAAAGCGAAAATGTTATAATTATACAAGCTGATTTTCAGACTTCATGTAATACTGGCTGTTCTATAGCCTGTGGTATTATCCTCCTCTAACATGTACAGCTGATTCTTGGATAAAAGAAATAGGACCAGAATGGACTATTTTTAATTAGCTTGAATATTTGAATAGCCTGAATATTTTAGCAAAATACACACCCAGATACTTTTAAACCTATTTTAAACATATGAGATTTAAAACAATTACAAAGCTATCTTAAAATTTTCCAGCAAGCCACTAACCAGCCAGAGTAAATTCTGCTAATAATATGTTCCAATGCTATCAAGGATCAGCAGTGATTGCATGCCCCTTTTAGAATTCTGCTCTCCTTCAGGGTAGTGCTACAGCAATAAAGCAGAGTCTCCCAGAGTATAAGGTCTAGTAATTTTACTTATTTAGGTAACTATTAAAAAACAAGGTAAAGAATTAAATTTTATGTTTTCTGACAGTTGAAAATTTTCATGCATGCTCCCTTTGGATGGAATTAAACATATGCTAAAAGGAATATAATATCTTGGAGATCTAAAGGTGATGATTCTCTTTCTGGGTATAAAGATGGAATAGAGGTAGCTAAAGGGGAGGAAGAATACTAAAACTTTGTGTTTCTTTGTTTGTGTGTATAAAGAAGACTGCTTTTTCAAAAACTCAAATGTATTTTTTTTTCATGTTTTTTAGTGTCTGACTCAGAAAGAGAGCCACCAGTGCATATGGGAACTTAAACAGATATGCCACCAATAATGATATTCCTAGAAATACCTTTTCCTCTTGTATATATATGTACCTGATATTATCTGAAGCATTCGAAAATGTGTTTGTGTACAGCAGCAGTATAATAGGATTTTGTGAATTGTTCTTATCTAAGTGTTATATATGCATCCAGAGGGAAAACTTTACTTTAACCAGGTACATTATCAGAAAATAACAATCTGGGGCATAAGCATCCCAAGTGTGCACCTTTTTTATGGCGTCAAACAAAGCAAACAATACACATATTTTCCCATTATTTTATGTTTGATATTTTTTCATTATTATTATTATGTTAAGCCAACTGTGTTGGATTTGTAAATGGGCTATGTCTGTTACACTATAGCATCTGCTTATCCAAACAAGTCTCTCCTGATAATGGTGCCCAGTAATGCAGGCCAGGAAGTGGCAGTGGGAGATGAAACAAAAAGTATGTCTCTGCCAGTGGTCACACGTTTCACCCCAGGCACGAATGCAATGAGCAATTCAACACAAAAGAGTTGTTTTCAAAAAGCTATTTCCAACAGGACAGCATGACTACAACCCCCAAGCTGTCCAAAAATTAAGATCAGGGAGGCAATGTTTGTTTCTGTTAAAAGTCACATTCCTGTGAGAACAGTGCAGTGGAAACTAGAAGAAACAGCAATGAAAATAGGCAGAGGTGGCAAACATTCTTCATATGTTTGCTATGTACAAGAAACTTTTTTTTTAACTTCAGCACTTCTTCACAGCAGTGTTATGCGTATATTCCCAGCAGTAAAAGACAAGCTGAGCAAGTTTTCATCTAAAGAAAGTTTGCAGGACTGCAGCACAAAGGAAAGAAAAACTGATCTAACTACTAAGACGAAAAAAAACCACATGTTTTATGGAGCTTATGGATAGACAATTACCATTTTCTTGGTGACAATGTCTGTGTTAATCAGCTTTCCACCTGAACTTGGAATAGAAGCAAAGCAGGTTTATTAGAGTCAACCCTTTAATGGAGTGATTTCTGTGAGTTCCAGTTACCAGCTGCTAGAATTTTCTTAATCCAGATGGTGACAGAAAAGAGATATAGAGAGGTGTGGATGATCAAAATTGGAAAAGATTCTACCAAGATCATCATAAATATTGCTTTTCATTTAGCACTTTTGCTACAAAAAAATTTATGCTTGACTTGAACTGCAGCTGTCAAAGCCTCACTGTGGCATTTCTTTTCATTAGTTGCAGGGGTAAAGATTCCTTTTTTCAGAGGGCAGGTTGAACCCTTCCACAACCCAAATTTAGTGTTAGAATTTAGTGTAAAATAAATAGAAGGTTCTCCATGTTTGAGAAAGCATCCTTTTTTTCCCAGACATCTAAAGCAAAGAAAGTGGAGACTCTGTGTCACACTTTCAAGAAGTACCTATTTCACTGCATGATAAGAGTGTTTATACTCACTCATTCCTTACACTCATGAAAATTAACAAGATTCACTGCAGCTGCAGTGGTGAAAGCCCTGTATTTTCCAGACAGGATGTCTTCCTACTTTAGTCTTTTAGGCATGGCTGTAACTGATATAAAGGATGGTCTTTCAAATTCCACTTGGCATGGCAAGTTCCTGGTAAACTTACAACATTATTACAGCAGCTTCTATGCTAGAAGTCCTCAACTAGGAGAAAATGTTCAATATTCCATCTCTCCCTTTGCAGTGAAACATTTGGGAAGCATCACAAAGCCACTGCACATGGGCTGGTAAGAAGTAGTTTGACACCTTTACACCACAAAGATGCAGGAGCAATTGGAGCCTGGTTTTCCAAGGTCCCATGGTGGTTCAGTCCTGATGTTGAGAGAAAAACATGCAGGTCAATTATTTTTTTTATTTTTATTTTTTCCTGAAGGAGAATTTTATTCCCACATGTTGATTTTAGGCATTTACCATTTCTTCCCATCCAAAAGAGAAGTTAAAATTGTTGTGGCGAATTCCAGAAATTAAATTCTTTTTACGTGATGAGATGGACTGCTGTTGAACAGCCCTCAAAACATGATAATAATAGCTGGCATGAATCACTGGCTCTGGAGAGTAGAAGCACCTTGAGTGCTTCTAATGCATGTTAATAAGTCTTCTGTAGTCTGTAAGGTAGTTTGGCTACCACAGGTTTTGATTCCATGACCCACATTCACAGTACAGTAGCACCAATACCTCTGTCCATTGACTTCAGTAACATTGCTTTCCCAAGTAATTGTTATCCAAGCTGTGTAAAATCTGCAGAGTGATCAGTGGTTTGTGAAACTACTAAGAGCTTTGCAGTGAAGTTTTAATATAGCTAAGACAAATGATGTAACAAAGATATCTATTTATATTTAAAAGTGATACTGTAAATAGTTAGGATTCCATTTAATGCATTGCAAAGTTAGGTAACATGAAAAACAACCTGATAACAGACAGGCTTTCAAATCCATAAAGTGTATTTGAATATTGCATCCTAAATGTCCATCACTATTACAGGATTTTATGTGAGGGTACAAATATATAGGCCTTAAAAAATCTACACTGAATAAAAAGACAGTAATAAAATAGAAGCTTACTTGGTTTCTTCTTTGACTACACTTTCTTCTTCCTTTTAATTTTTATTTAACACTTTATTAAAAGTCCAGAGCTCAGGATTTCATCCCCTGGTTAATCACCACTGAATCAATTGGCACAAGTTAAAGACACATCTCTGCTGCATTGGTTTCCCCCCTGTACTACTCTCCTGATCAACCATCAAGAATTGCTTCCTTTTCACAATTACATCTCTAATTTAGATGTGGTCAACCCACCTTCTAAAATACTGCCTAATGTACATACCACAGATACTAAATATAATTATATGGAAACATGTCATCCTTGAAGTAGATACTGTTCTAAATTGTGTTGTGAACTCCAGAGCAAGGATACAGGCATGGACTGGGAATAACTTGAGGTTTAATCCCACTCACACAACTAAAAGCCCGAACTTTAAGGAGCATCTTTGTACCAGGATCTATGGGTGACTAAACTTGACAAATTGGGAAGCTGTGTGAGACTGTGTGGTGGTTCAAAATTGCAGAATTACACCTTAGAGAAATTGTTCAGGAATACCTACTTAGTGCTGACCATAACTAATAGATGGATGTCAGGAATCACGTTTCCCCACGGCACTGCCAGAGCAGGGCTGGAACCAGTTTTCCTTCCACCTAACTTTTGCTGCCTCCTCTGCATGCCACTTCTCCCTCCTGTGAGTTGTAGAATTAATTTCAGCAGCGATATGTGATCAGGAATGTAGGAAATCTTTGAGCCAAGATGGATGCTTGACATAATGAGTCCTACAGCAACACCATGGAACTCGTCAACTGTGATCATCACCAGGGCGCTGAGAGTTTGGGATATTTTCTGTAAACACACACATCTTTATTTTTCCATGTGTTTTGCAAACTCGTATGGTGGAAGGCTTTTCACACTTTTAGCCTGCAGACTTCTATTGAGTGTGGAAGCAGAGTTTATAAATAGGACTTCTCTTTTTTCTTTTAATGCCACTTAGATCTCATTTTAGCGGAGTTTATAAACAAGCTACATTTGTTCTTTTTATTGGCTCAAGAGAACAGCTGTCTATCAAGCCTTCCTGTTTACATGATCTCCTTTGGTAAGTCATGCTTAGAGACCTTCTGTGGGTTATCAGTAGCTGTTACATAAATAACAGCATATTGGATGAAATCTGTGATATTATTTCATGTGCATTTTCTTCCCTTACACTGAAGTTCTCTTGTAGGCAGTGGCCCAGAACCAGATCCATTCACCTCTGAAATGTCTCCAAAGTCCTCTTTACAGGCATTGTGTTAGATCCTGGCAGACAATGCCCCAGGGTTACACAGATCATATGCTGGCTATCTGTAGAGGACTGCATTTCAGCCATAATGAATTAAGTGATTTCTTTCTTCAAAAAGCAGGAGATGTTTGACAGAAAAGCTAAAAAACACAGTGCCAAAGTGGGAGGTCTGTGCTGTCAAGAGGTGTCAAACTGACAGAACTGGAGACCTAAACCTTCTGTTCCCCTACAGCGAAAAACAGATTTCAAACCACGTCACATACTAGAAGCACTGGCAATGGAAGCATTCATGTATGTTAGCCACGATAGAGAGGCACCAGATGTAGAGACGTGAGGAGATTTTAGTTGCCATCTCAGTCTCAACTTTAGAGATCTAGAATTTAGTTCCTCAGAACTTTGTCCAATACTGCACCTTTTATTTCCATAACGCTCTCCAATGCTTATCCCCAGTACTCATTCAAGTACAGGATTTTTCTTCCAAAGCAGTTGAAGATTCTACTTTTCATTGCCCAAACATTCCCTAATTATACAAGTGAAGTAAAATGTTCAGCACATGTTTAACTCCATCTTTTAGAAGTAGTAAATGTTCAAATTCATAAAGGGCACAGCCCAAGTTAAACATATGTTTAACCAGCATCCTGACTCAGTTGTTGCCCTGCATGTGGGGACTCAATGAAAATAAAAAAATAAATCCTAATTGTAATCCTGACTTTGGGCCAGGATTTTATTGAAATATTTATAAATAAAGACACGGTGGTATTTAATTATTTAAGAAACAAACTGGTTGGGGAAATTTCACAGAGATGTAAGGTCCTTGGACTTGTGCAAGAGATAAACTTGGCCCACTTTCCTGTGACTAATATATACAGTACAGAAAGAGAGAAAGGGTAAGGAAAAGCCATTTTCTTTCACAACGGGAACATATGATATTAAGGAAACTGAAAACTACATTTCTAAAATTGTTTCCATTTCAGCGTTCTTCTGCCTATGGAGAATCAATACGCCAGAAGAGCATAGCCTTAAACATTAATATTACAGAATAAAATTTGTTTTTGATGGATTGATAGGCACATTTTCTTAAGGCCAAGCAATAATGAATACAACCCTTTTTTCCAGATAATCTATCTTTCCTCTCTCCCTGCACAGAGGATGTAGAGAATAATATGATACCACTTGCCTGTATATAGAAACATCTGTTATTAGGCACCCAGAGGTTTCACTAGGATGCATGTCCTCAACCCCACATATCCAATTGAAACAGCAAGGGGAAATCAGAAAACAGGAAAATGCTGCTGTTTGCTCTGTTTCAGCTGCAGAAAGCCAGTCAATCAAGAAAGCTTGGCTGATGTCATGGTGGCTGATAATTCCCAAGGGATTTGACTC
This sequence comes from Passer montanus, assembly GCF_014805655.1. Classification (NCBI taxonomy): domain Eukaryota; kingdom Metazoa; phylum Chordata; class Aves; order Passeriformes; family Passeridae; genus Passer; species Passer montanus. The sequence continues at coordinate 1,257,743 of NW_024356948.1, read as the reverse complement.
TGCCCTAACTGCACAGTCCCTAAGTAGGATGAGTTTAAAAGCAAATGCATGTACACCCTGATTCCAACACATAGTTTTACATCATGTCGCACTTGCTTTTCTTTCTGAATCAGCAATAACTAGTAAGTGCTTCCTTAGTAATTCTGATCTTACACATGGACAGAGTAAAAATAATAATTTAGCTGTTGTACTGACATTTGGTGATTCTTTGCAGGGAGGAAACATAGACCCATATTTCTGGAGCATCTCTAAATTCCTATGGCTCTGAGAGATGCTTCCAAGTCACTGGGTATGCACTGAAGTTGTATTTCAAATTTGTGTGTGTTCCACTGTCAGACACATTTTTATTCACTTTTATACTTGCAGAAGAGGTAATTCTGATTCCACAAATTCCCTCTTTTTCTTCTTTTGTCCTTCCCACTTAATAAAGTCAAATTTGAGTGTTCTTCAGAGGGAAAAAAAACACTGGGCCCAAGCAAAAAGAATTTTTTGCAATGTTGTTTTCCTATTAAAATATATGTACAGAGAGCACTGGTAATGTGGGGAAAAGAAATTTCTCTTCTGGATAAGCGAAACAAGACATGGTGTTAGGACATTTGTATCATAAGTAGTTTTACTCTGTCATGACATAATTTATGCAGAATTCAGGGAAAAGGCTGACCTTTAAATGAATGTCACCTTGCAACAGCTCACAGTTTAGACTAATCATTTTTTTAAATTAAGGGTAGGGAGGAGTAGTCTCAGTCTGACTCAATGAAAAATGGTGGGGGATCTGTCCTAATTCCCTCCAGCATCCTTAGATTCAGACAGCTGCTCTGACAGAGTCAAAATCAGTGGAAGAAAAAAAATAGAAGGCAAGAACCTTCTTAAAGCAAAGTTAGACTCAGCGCAAGAGCCCACTTAGAAATCAGAATTGTGCAAAGTCCAGAGCAACTTTATCATCCCCTGAGATTCTTGGCAGCTTATCTAGCATCTCCCAGGATTTCTGCTCACAAGAACAGAGCATAATATTATAGCCATTGATTGAATTTATTATTGTATTCTGAGTGCTGACTGAGGGACTGCATTAGTGCAGTAGACAATGAAATCTGACTCACCCAAAACTTATAATTGTCTTGGATGAGGTTAAAGATATCACCACTAAACTGTTTGTGCTATGTTATTGCTGAAAAACCCCAGGCTTTTGGCAAATTCTGGAGCACTGGTTTGTGCCTGGAACAGAGAAGGAACTTACCCTTTAAGTCCCAAGAGCTTAGAAACTAAAGCTTCCTTAAGAAGACTACAAGCTAAAACTTAATGCTGCAGTATTACGGGTTGATTCACAATAATATCAGCATTTGCACATTGTAATATGACTTAGGGATATGTTATTGATTTTCTTTCCTAAGCATCCAGTAATCGGCATCTCGGCTAAGGTTCCTCTATCCTTCCATATGTTGTACAGCAAGTCATTGTAGCTCCATAGAGCCAATCCTTTCTTATTTCTTTTTAGGTTATTGCAGCCCCCAGCCTGTGCCAGGTGCTTCCCAAAGAACAAAGCTTAGGAAGTAGCTTTGAGATCTATGTAAAAAACTCATTATAATGATATTTTTTTCCTTCTTCTTTGTATTGAACTGCACCTTTCAACTAGTGAATTCAGCAGAGTTAGCAACTTACACCAAAAATTGGTCCTTTGTTAAACTTTTTCAAGCTTTCTTTTCTCTCTCGTTTTGAGTGGAGGGAGATGCAGGTTCATTGGTTGGTTGTTTAATGAAATTCTCTTCATTCTTTTTTCCTTTTCTTTTTCCTCAAGAATAAACAGATGGCTTTGTAGCTAAAAATATGATATTACACACCTCCGGTCAAAGTCTTCTGAAGCATATCTGTTCTTACTTATTTTTCTCTGCAACTGCAAATGTCCCAAATACTTTACAGCAATCATACCTGACTCTCACGTGGAAATGAGGAATAAGATTTTTTGTTTCTTTGTAGGCCTTTCCACCCCTATCCATTTTGACTGAAGTTTGGAAACCCAGAACTAAAGGCCTCCTACTCTTCATAAACTCCTGCTTTTGAGCCATTTGTGGACATACCTTTTAGCTGAATGGCTACTTATGTTCAGAGAGTAAAATTTTTGCTTTCAATCTGTCTTAGACTAAAAAGTTTATTGTCATTTGTTCATTTTCTTTATGGCTCATAATGCATTTTCAGTATCCTGTTTTCGTCTAGGTTAACCTGGTTTTAGATAGACAACCATCTGAAATAATCTGGTTTCAGATGGGACAACCCCACAGACCTATTACACATTTTAATCAAAAATTCTTAATAACCATGCAGATTCCTATTGTTAGCCAGTTAGTGTGGATGGAGTCAAAGCAACAGAGATGTTTCTGCTCTGGAAACACTAAGATCTCACATACCTATACATGCAGTTATTTATTTATTCACTTCTTATTGTATTTCTAAGAATTCGTGTACATGCACACGAATTTCATGTGATGGGAAATGTTAATCTTATGTTAAAGAAAAGGCCTGGAAATCTTTTCATCTGTCTTCCGCAATCAGGATTTATTCTATGACCTTTAATAAATCAATTCTTGATGTGTCAGTTTCCCCACTGGTTAGCTTTTGATTAATAATGACCCTTAATATAATTTCTGTAGTTCAGAAAAGGGTGATGAAAGTGAAGGCCCAGTCCTGGCAAGTTTTATTTCTTCAGGTAGCACTTACTCCTGAGAATGGTTTTATCAACCTCAGTAGAGACTGCCTCAGCTGAAAAGTTTACATGAATAACTATGATTTATTTAATATCTGTCAACTTTTTTCAATTCTTGAGGTTTAACATGGCATTTAAATGTTGTGTTTTTTTTCTTTATGAAGGTCTTTTTTTAGCCCATCATGCCTTATGAAAACGCAGATATTTTAGCACCCTTTTTAATGATGGAAGAGCTGTGGTAGTTTGATGCCACTTGGCTATAGTTTAGGTATTTTTTATTTGGAGGTGGGGTGGGGAAAGTATGTAATTTTTGCCAGCATGGGTTTACACCTTCAGACAAAGGCTCAAGTTGACTGATGATATTCCCATCTAAGATAGACAGCAAAACTCTTTCCAAAATCTAGCTGCTATACAGTTATACACATGCAAAATGACTCATTCTTTATTGCAGTGGCATCCAAGATTTTTACAGGAGCTATGACAGTGTCCAAAACAAAGGATGCACTCCAAATCAATTTAGTGGTGAGAGAAAAAATGGCAGAAATTAAAAGTCTAAGACATATTCTTACCATCTCCTGGCTATATTAAGGGATTTCAGAAGGTCTCAGTTTTCATACCAGGAAGCCAACACTTTATTCTTTAACATCTGAACAATGATATAACTCATAAATTATGAGACAGTTCTCTGCTTCAAGAAAATACATGTTTCAACAGCTTTATCAAAATGCATATCAGAGGAATTTTGATGTAGGTTCTTCCCACGCCTTCAGGGTACCTTCTGTGGATGGGTTTATAGGCATTTGAGGGAAAGCTTTTCTCTTACTAGTGGGGCAAATCTATTTTTTTCTGCCTTTGCATATATACTGGAATCTATATTAGGTGTGATGCAGTGATGTCAAGGTATGAGTCTCAAGCATTTTAATTTAATAAACTCACAGTGTTAATTGTGTTCATGAAATTATCCAGAAATTCCATAATTTTTATCTTGCAGTACTTAATCAATTACATCAGTGTAGTTTTCAACTGGGCCTAGAAGGTGATAACTACCATTATCTTTCTTTCTTTCTTTCTTTCTTTCTTTTTTTTTCTTTCTTTCTTTCTTTCTTTCTTTTTTTTTCTTTCTTTCTTTCTTTCTTTCTTTTTTTTTCTTTCTTTCTTTCTTTCTTTCTTTTTTTTTCTTTCTTTCTTTCTTTCTTTCTTTCTTTCTTTCTTTCTTTCTTTCTTTCTTTCTTTCTTTCTTTCTTTCTTTCTTTCTTTCTTTCTTTCTTTCTTTCTTTCTTTCTTTTTTTTTCTTTCTTTCTTTCTTTCTTTCTTTTTTTTTCTTTCTTTCTTTCTTTCTTTCTTTTTTTTTCTTTCTTTCTTTCTTTCTTTCTTTTTTTTTCTTTCTTTCTTTCTTTCTTTCTTTCTTTCTTTCTTTCTTTCTTTCTTTCTTTCTTTCTTTCTTTCTTTCTTTCTTTCTTTCTTTCTTTCTTTCTTTCTTTCTTTCTTTCTTTCTTTCTTTCTTTCTTTCTTTCTTTCTTTCTTTCTTTCTTTCTTTCTTTCTTTCTTTCTTTCTTTCTTTCTTTCTTTCTTTCTTTCTTTCTTTCTTTCTTTCTTTCTTTCTTTCTTTCTTTCTTTCTTTCTTTCTTTCTTTCTTTCTTTCTTTCTTTTCTTTTGTTCTCTTTCTTTCTTTTCTTTCTTTCTTTCTTTCTTTCTTTCTTTCTTTCTTTCTTTCTTTCTTTCTTTCTTTCTTTCTTTCTTTCTTTCTTTCTTATTTCAAAAATCAATATTATACTCATTTTCCACCCTTTCTGTTACCTCTCCAGATTTTAGATTACTTTTCTGAAGTATTTTTCTTGGATAAAATTAAACCAATTACTGCTGATCTTGGCAGGTAATGACACATGCCCTATGAACTAGTAGTTCTTTCTGTGCTTTGAAAGCAGTCCTTCATGAAGCAAAGGGGTTTATTTGTTCTTCTAACACTTCTTTCTCCAGGAAATAGAAAACTTAACTACCATGCCTCTTGATACATCAGAAACATCTTCTGCTGAACTTTCAGTATTACTTCCTATCAGATCGTGCCCATTACTAGCAGATTATGCTGCTAGATATTTTTAATTTTTGCAGAATTTATAAATTAGATCCTCTAAAATTCTTCATCAAGCAAAAATTTGAGCCCCTTCTCAACTTAAATCATATAAATGCATTGCCAGGCAGGATCCTGGGGACAGGATGGGACATGAGACCATGCTCCGAGATGTTGCAGTACAAGAAGTATTTACACACTGAGTAATAATGAAGGAAAATTAATTTCCTGCCTCCAGAAATGGGCCAATTCATGTTGCTTCTTTTCTGTATTTTCAAACAAAAATACAACCTAATTTGTTTTTTGGCTTCTTGGTTTATTTTCAAAGCTGTTCTGGTAATTTCAAAGAAGTTAAGGGTTAGGAAAGTCAAATTGGTCTTCTGCTTCTCTCCAGTGTTTTTTGGGGGTTTTCTTCAGTGACATAAAGAAAAAAAATCTTTTTGGGTCTACCAGCCAAGTGAAAAATCAATTAGTTGCACAGGTCTGGCTATTTGTTAGGATTAGCTATCAGACAATACATGCTTTTTGTTCATTATTATTTTCCACATAATAGAACATATCATGGACCACAATGCCATTGAATTTTCGTTTACATCTGTACAAAGTAGCACTTTTAAACCATTCTTCAAGGTGCAGACAAAAAAATGTAATAAAAGACAAGAAGAAGGAGAAGAAATTCCATCTATATTTTAAAAATATATGTGTAGCTTCTGCAGGGGGGAAAAAAATGTGATTTAAAGATAGCCCTAGAATTTTCAGCACTCAGTTGTTTTTACATGAAATCTTAAAATGAGACTTCATTTGATCCCACCATTTAGTGAGTTTCTGTTTGGCCACCATCAAATTCAACTTCTCACACCTTAGTTGGACTAATAATTGTTTCCCTCCTGATAAGAAATTATTTAGAGGCTAAAGAATACCCTATTGTCTTCAGACTGGACTTGCACAAATATTCTGCATGATCTTTCTCTGTCCCTATTTTTTGCAGTAGCTACAAATTCCTTCTCAAATCTGACTTTTTTTTCCTAGAATATTTCTATGCTGTAGCCTTTTAAGCATCCTAGTTTCAATATGCTCAAATAACCACCAAATATGTAATTAGAAACAGCTAAGTACATGAGTTTGCCAGGTGAAGAGGTAATAACATGGGGGCAAACCATCAGTCAAGAAGTCCAGTTCCACTGGGTTCAGCACAAGAAGATCTGGTTTTAGCAGAGACCTCAGTACAAAATCTTCTCTGCTGGGAGACACTCAGTAAGAGACCTGAGAATAAAACACATATTTAAGAGTAGATTAATGAAGTCAGTTAAAAAAAAAAGAAAGTCATCTCCTGCTGCCACCTGAGCTTTTCACTATGGAAAAATAACAACTGATGTACAGGGAAGTTGACAAGGAATACAAGGAAGCACAACTTCTTGTGCACTGCCTTGGACTAGTTAATATTCATCAGCAAAGGTCAAGGCCTTAAACAGAAAGGTTATTTCAGGGAATTGTGTGGAATAACAAGAATCAGTACAGCCCAGAAGTGTTGAACTTGGAATTCAAGGGTCGAGGTTTCCAACACCTGAAATTTCACATGTGGCTGAATTTTTAGATGCTGCATTGTTTTCTAATTGCTATAAATCTTGTGGGATTTTAAGCACATAATCTGCATTTCTGAAAAACACAGTTACTAGTTACCAGGAGCCCAATGTATTATTAATTTATTTAATGCTGATGAACTGAACTGTGTAATGGGTAAAGACAGTCTAGGATCAGTGATTGGCAGGAATAAACAAGTTTCATTGAATGGGGACAGAGAGGATTTTATTCAAGGAAATTGCAGTGAAACCCATCCTAATAAATAACCAAGCTGAGTTGACTCAAGCACTTATAATGCCAGTGTCTGTGATAAGCAATGGAAACATTAATATAAAATGCTTCACCATAAACGAATACGGTAGAGTTCAAAATGATATATTGCAGCACAGCCATCCCTAGCATGGCATGCTTTTAAAGTGATGCTTATAATTATTTTTATATTGGTAACAATAGGGGGGGAAAAAAGAACAGAACAGCAAAAATTGTTATCTGCTAAAAAGGAACTGCAATAGCAAAATTTCCTGATAAGAACCTACATAAGGATTTAGCCACGGCAAGAGAACTATGCTCAGATACAAATGCAGTAACTAGGAATGTGGTTGTAGCTTGTTCATTTCTAATCCTAGCTGTATGTTACAGTCAGATGGTGAAAGCAGTCATTTCATGAAATAACTGAAATTTTCAGATATTTCATGAAATGACCAGCATTATGGCTGTTCTACTATACTCTTAGACTGTTTCACTCCATCATTAAATTAAATGACTGGTGTGATTGTGAAAGTCACATTGGTGTGATTTTTATCACTTATATTTAGGCACCTGAACTTAGATGTACAAGTCAATTTAGGCTCTGACAGTCATTGGAGAATAGGTGGCATGTCCAGCTGGTAACCTAGTTCATCTAAATTTAGCTGGTTTTGGATTAAATAAACCATCCTTTGCATATACTGATCCAGTTCACTTAATTACAAAAGAAGTAAAATGTGATAGGTTTGAATAAAGAGGCTTATCCTTTGGTTGATCCTCATGACTAGGATTCATTGTGTTGCTTAATATTATAAATGCTTACAACTGCTGTGAAAAGTATTTTTGTTATGACACACTCTTGGACACACTGACTTTTTACACCCTGTGCTCTTTGCCACAGGACATCTGATTGCACTGGATCCATTTGCTCCCTCCCTGTAGCTTACATTTCCCTTTCCCATTGTGCCACGTGAGCTACAGGGTAGAATTAGTATTATATTCAGGAGTGTTTTTTTTTTCATTTTGTTTTGATCAGAACAAATAACACAACACATCTTTCTTTACCCAGTCTGGGACATTTATTAAACCTCTCTACAGTCATGGCTTTCCTACAGTCCCTAGACTTAAAAATTTGCCCCTGTTGTGACAGTCAAATTCCAGTGACAGATGAGCATGTTAAATGCCTTTACTGCCTTGAAGAAATTCTGTCTCATATTCCTAGTAAATGCAGCATTTGTTGGTCCTTCCCCTTGCAGGCCAGAAAAGACTAAGAGCCTGTCTTTCTAACTGCTTCCCTGGGAAGTGAAAAGTTCTATCTTCAGACAGCCATGATGAAGTGGTACCATTCACAGGGAAGACAATATTAGTTGAAGTATGGATGTGGTGAGTGTCCATGAAGTTATATGACAGGTTCACTCTTTCCTAATGAGAATCTGAGAGGAGCCAAGGGATTCTGCACATCAGATTTGGAATGTCCAATATGGTTCTGATAGAACAGAGAGGCTGGAAACTACAGCTCAAAACAAGTTTCCTGGCTGTGACTGCATAGCAGGGGAGATGCAATTCTGGGGTTTTCTAGACCCTAGGAGCAAGGCAAAACAGGCACCTGCAATACAAAGGAAAGACTTATTCTCCAAGAGAATTACTGTATTCCCTGAAACTGATAAAACCCCCCAGTCCTTATCCCAGGGAAAAGCCTTGTTTAAATGGATAGGGTTGAAGTTTTTCCTGAGGTCAAAAACTACCTGCCAGTTTGAGTCTTTCAGTCAAGGCTGAGAATATGGATAGGGTAAATATCAGTTCCTACTCCATCTGCATATAAAACCCAGAGCATGTCATAAGGCACTTCACATATGTTCACACAACTGGGTGCTCTGAAAACCTTAGAAGGAGGCTTTTTCAGTATGTGTTCCTGTATGTTCCTTCTGTGGTATGTTACATGGAAGAAGAGTCAAGAAGATAAGCAGGACTCTGTTGTTGAGATCCAATGCCCTTCCTGCATAAAACTTTACCACAAATTAATAGTCCAGAAGAGAGTCGGGAAGAGTTATAATGGCAAAACGACAGACAAAGTGAAATGTGTCACTACCTTAAATGGAAACTGGACAGTGAGACCTAGAAAATACACAGAGGGGACTATTTTCTCACAGAGGGGTGATATTTCTCACTTATCATACTTCACACTGTTTTACCCGATACAGGTTTTTATCATGAATATGTGCAGCTACCCCAGAAGAGTTTTAAACTAGTGAAATGTGTATTTATGTCAGCAAATATTATGCAAGAAGTAGAGCTTGACCCCCTGAACCCCCTGCCCACTAGAAGGTATAAAACCAACTCAAAGTCATCTGACAGAAGTCAATTAGTTCTGAGACAAAATACTTTATTCTCTTTCCTGGTCATCATCCCACAAACCCTAGTGGTTCCCCGCTTCCACATGAAAAATGTAAAATGAAACTGCTCTCTGATTTGTGTTCCCTTTTTCTTTTACAGACTGCCTTGACTGTAAATGATCAGTTGAAATATCCTTTACAGACTTCACAGCTATCAAACATTAGAGACTTGTCCTGTACTTTTGTAAAGCCAGACATTTCAGAAATGTTTAGATGTTGGTCAATAAATGGGAATATAATCCCAAAAAAGAAACACAAATTATCGTTTTAGGGTTGCTGCTGAGGAAGTGAGAAACTTGTTTTGGTTTGTTTTCTTTTTAATTAAAGGTTTTGGGGTTTTTTCATATTATATATTTGACTAGGACTTTAATTTTATTTTTGTACCGACAGATTTTGAACATATCAGTTTATGTTTATTTCTATGTTTTTATGGTTTTCAGTAAAGCATATACAATTAGACTTTTGAATCAGTATCCGTGAGATCTGACAACCTGATTCCTGAACTCCGGCTTTACATGTTTAAGATCAGAGAATCATAGAGAAATTCAGTAGTGAGGAGCTCCTGAAGGGTCGGGAGTTGGTCCTCCTGAATTGGCCAGCACTGAGCTGGACCAATTTAAAAGTTGTACCACTTGACATAAGCCCTCATTCAGCTTAGTTTTTTGTGTCTGCAAAAATGGATATTTCACCTCTTGTCTGGGCCTCTGCCTTAATGTATGACCAACACGATGGTATGATTTTTTTTTTTTCCTAATTTCTAATAAGAATTTCATTTTCTGTAGCCTTTGGTCATAGACTCCTGTCTTTTATGTGTCTACCTCCAAACAGAGCCTGGCCTCACTATCTATCCAGCTGCCTAATTCCTATTTAATGACATTTATTTATTCTGTTTTTCTGAAGACTAAATCAACCCAGCTGCCACAGTTTTCTTCTGTGTATCTTGTAGTCACCCACACACCTTGCACCATGCAGCTGCCTGTTGAGTATCTTGCAGATTCTCCTGGGTTGTAAGACAGGGTTTGGGGGTGTGTATTATATTTCCCATCTGTTAGAAGTGAAGCAATTATTTTCTGTCAATTGGGCAGTTTTCTTTATCTCTTCTACAACCAATCCTCCGTCCAGGAAATATCTTCTGTTGATGGGCCATTGAGTGTCCCTGCATGACTGTTAAATTACATCATCCCATTGGGAGATGCTCCACCCAGAGGGAGGAGCCAAGCATTCCTAACTGGATATAATCTGACATTGGGAACACCACAGCAGACTTTTCTCACTGGATTCCCAGAGGAAGATCAGGCCCATCCACACCACCACTAGACTTTCAGAGGAAAACTCTACCTTTCTACAGGATCACTGCTTCAACAGAACTACATCTGTCACTCCAGGAGGACTACAGCCACCATTTAATTGGGCTCCTACCAACACCCTGACCCACGGAGTGTCAGTGTCAGGTCCTATTCTGATTCTATCACCGCTGTTTTATATTACTACCTTTTTTTTTTTTTCCCGTTCCCTAATAAAGAACTGTTATTCCTACTCCCGTATCTTTTCCTGAGGGCCCTCTAATTTCAAAATTAAAATAATTCAAAGGGAGAGGGTTAACATTTTCCTTTTCAAAAGAAGCTCCTGCCTTCCTTAGCAGACACCTGTCTTTTCAAACCAAGACACAGATGCAGGGGTGATGTAATACTACAAGTCTGGTTTCGCTAGTGCTGAATTGATTGTAATCACTTCCTTCACCCTTCTGCCAATGGTTTTGCTCGTTTCCCAGTCTGTGGTGAGCCATCACCTCTGTAAGGATGCACTGTGATTCAAGTTCAACTCAGTGTCCACCAGGGCCCCCAAGCTCTTTTGTGCACAGCCATTTCCAAGGCCAGCTGGTGGGACAATGCAGAAGTTCTTGACCTCCACAAAACCACTCCACTCTTGACCACATTCAGTGACACCACACAGAAAAGACAAAAAAAAAACAAAAAACACCCTGCAAAGGAAATGGCTGCACCTCTGTCAGCCTGATGAGCAGTGCACATCCATCAGATCAGGGTGAAGACAAAGCAGTGGATGGAGTATTCCTTCAAGATACAGCTGCTTTAGGGTGAAATGAATTGGAGTTAACAATTTTCTTCACAACAATTTAAATCTTTAATACTGAGCTTTACTCACAAGGGTAGAGATAGAGATCCAGTGAACTGAGATTGTGAAAATGAAGTCTCAAAATAAATTGAAAGTGTGGCAAAACAGTTTTGCATTTCCAGATAGTAATGAGATGCAACTATATATTTGAACTAAACAGATATATCATATAGCAATTGTTTTGAAACTATTAGAAACTCCTCAAGAGAGTAAGTGTGCCTGCTTGTTTGTCCCAAACTCACAAGAAACTCAGTTATATTCAAATCTCCTCAACTGGTGGGAAAATAAATGTTCACTAGAAAGTAGTTACATAAGATTGACTGATAATTCCAAAGGCAGGTTATATCTATTTAGTGAATGGGGGTATAGTCTTGCTAAATTTCAAGTAACCCAGTTTCTGCAGCTAGATGAGTGACCTCCAATACTGGTACAAAACCAAAATTAATCACTGACAATCTTTATCACATGACATACACTTCTCACCAAAGCTTATACTCTAAACTCAGGTTTAGACAAGATTGTCTAACCTCCACCAAAGCCAACACAGGGGGATGTGACCCTCTCCAGAGGGGTATCATGTGTTTTGCTGAATGATGGTCACAGCATGTCTGGTGGAATAGCAGGGGTGTGTGACAGAACCTCTAATTTAAAACATGTCATTCATATCACATACTGATATTACATGCAGTAATATCAGATGAAAAACAATCCATATTCCTTCATCTGTTGCTGGCAGAAACAAGACATATTTACTTATGACTGCAACTTGTTGTGAATAAAGAGTCATAGAAAGCTGGGAGAGACCTTTAAAGATCGTCTAATCCAAAGCCTTGCAGTGAGCAGGGACGTCTTCATCTGGATCAGATTGCTCAGAGCCCTTTCCAGCTTGACCTTAAATGTTTCCAGGAATGAGGCATCCACCATGCCTTTGGGTAACCTGTGGCAGTGCTTTACCACTCGTAGTAAATATTTTTTTTCTTATATCCAAGCTAAATCTACCATCTTGGTTTAAAACCATGACCCCTTGTCCTCTTGCTGTAGGTTCTGCTAATAAGTCTGTCCCCGTCTTTCATGCAAACTTCTTTTGAGTGCTGTAAGTCTGTTATAAGCTCTGCCCAGAGCCTTTACTTCTCCAGGCTGACAAATACCATTTTACTCAGCCTTTTCTCTTAAGAGGAACCCTCTAATCATCTTTGTGGTCGCCTCTGGTCCCACTCCAATATGTCCATGTTCTTCCTATGTTGGGGTTATAAGTTGACAACTAGTAAAAAATTAAGCTCTAGACAGAAAGACTGATTTAATTTTACAGTTTAATTTAAAGTAATATAGGAAGTATTTTTATGGCATTGTAATGTCCCTTTTCAGTATTGGTAGAACAAAATCTTGGTGTTTGTGTTACAATATTATTTTTATATTATGATAATGTTTCATCTTAGATGCAATCTAACAAGATTTTAATGACTTAATTAGAGGTAAAACCTCATTATTTTGTTAAAGAAAAAGCTTTGAAATATTATTTTTCCTAATGAACGTTTGGTGTATTTTATACAGTTCAGAAAAAAATAACTTCATCAACTCAGAAATTGTTGATGAAATGAAATTGACTTCTTTTTCACACCTCTAGGTTATTTATTACACTATTCTTCATTCAACATCTGGTACTTATTATCAGTTTAAATTTTCATTGTTGCGATGGTTGATTACTCATACCAATTATTTCTGTTCTTCTGGTTGTACTCTATTTGAAAGAATATGCACAGCAAGTAAATGCATTATTATCTATTATGACATTTATTATGATTATTAGTATATATAGGGAATATATGCAGAATATTATTCATATGGTAGTTAGACAGTTCCACAGTGTTGATATGTGCTATCTTTGATATCCGGCTATAACAGTTTCCCCACTCTATATATTAGAAATAGAAGGAAATAATTATTAAAAATCTTGCCCAAGGTTAAAGAGAGAAAATTAGTAGGAACAGGTATCCACAGTCCTCTGGCTCTAATTGCTTCTGGAACAATATGTTTCATTGTATTATTGAGACCAAAAAGAACTAAGAGTGATAGTTGAAAAAACTCCTAGTGTGAGATATCTGACTTACTCCTACAACTATATCACCAAAATGTATTGATTTTCACATCAACAGTCATTTTACAAAATATTTGTCTGACATCCAAGAAGGCTAAATACGTCCAAAAATACAGAATATCTAGTTCTCAGAGAAGTCAACAGGAGCTTTCCAAAAAATTATTTTGGTTATTTTGGAAGTTTAGTGGATTTACTTTCTCTTTAGCTAAACTGAAGTTGTTGACTCTGGGTGTAATGAAAGAGACCTGGCAGTATTGAACATGAGGGGAAGATTGTGTAACCTTCAATGGTTTCCAGAAGATTTTCTCATATTTTCATAATAAACTAGGATCTACATTACCACAATAAAAGCACAGTGGATTGATAGACTAATCTTGGCATTATATGCTAAATATTGCTCGGAAATAAGGAGTACTTGTTACTGGTGCCAAAAGAAGGCCATGTAACTCTCAGAGTGTAAGAAAGACAAATGCCTCCAGTATATAATTCCATACCTTTTACACTCCTTTTTGGCCATTTGAAAGTGCTTTATCATTTTCCTCAATCAAAGACTGGGACCAACTTAATACGTTCAGTTAGGAGAAAAGCATCCTGCCCTACAGGTTAGTTCTGGAGCAGCTATGAGCAGGTCTCCAGTGGTGAAAGAAATGAGGAATTGGAACAGGGTGAAACTAGATTTAAGGGCAGTGAAGACATAAAAGACTGTATATCTAATGTATATGGAGCACACTATGTGTAGTAAACAGGGATGTAATGCAGTTACCGGGATGGGATGCAAACAAAGAAGAAAAAGCAAAGTGTATATGTGCATGTGTTAGAAGTGTAAGTGTATATGTTAGAAAATAGTAAATAACCCATGCCAATTCCCTCAAAAAAGAGGAATAATGAAGAAACCTCATTAACACAGCATGTTTTTTTCCATTTGTGAGCTGGGAACACTGATGACTTGATCCCAATTTGCTTGAGCAAGATGTGTGGTACAGGATCCAGAGGGACAATGGCAGGGTAACCATAATGTTCATGAAAGGGATAGGTGCTATTGTGTGTATACAATTATACTTGCTCTGTTAAAGTGCTGATACTTTTTTCTTATTTTGGTACAAATATTCCTTATTTTCTTGTCCTGTAAATCTGAACCAACAATACTTGTCTAGCTTTACCATTAAGATTTCATTTTTATTAATAAGAAATTCTTGACTTCGTGTATTCTGTGTATTTCCTTTTAGCACATAACAAGATTTTAAGCATAATAAAAAGCTTAAAGTTTTAACAGACAAACAAGTTCCCATTTGACTAGCTTTCATAAAGCTGCTTCAAGAAGCAGCTGGGACAAACAATAGTGTTTGTTTTTGTCTCCTCGCATTTTTATTTCTTAGTGGAATTTGCTGCTAGCGAGCAAAAGAGTTTCTGATCATAGTCAGATTATACTCTGAAAAATATATTTTATTACTTTCAAAAACCCCAGTTAAATGAAGAGAATTATAAAATCATTTTTACAGGAGTCTGTGGATAATAAATTGTCAAGTCTTAAATATCATCAGATTCCTTTATCTGAGTTTATCTTGTCAAGATGGATCAGAATGCTGTAATCAATCACTCAGCTTAGCCATAAAATGGCTTCATCATGAATGTGTATTCTCTTCAAAATCAAGTTGTAACATTTGCACATAATAACTTATTGGGTTGCAAGGTTAGTCCAAGCCTGTGTTCAATATTATCTGACATTTTATTGGCTACTACACAAACTTTTGCCTAATACAGTCATTTTACTTAGAAATTTAATTGAAAGGTTGCCTGTAACAAAGTACTTTTTTAATGTAGGAAGAATAATGTAAAACTGTTTGATGCATGGGAGGAAGACAGGAGACAGTAAAATGTGGGACAAAATGAAGAAGAAAAAGAAAACACTCATTCTAATGAGAAATGGAGTTTGAAGAGGAAGTTTCATAAGGATGAATTCATTCCCTAAGGGAGCTTAGTCTGCATTTGGTGCCTGGATCAGCACACCTTCCTAGATGAAAAGTATAAATCACACAGTTATGTGATGGATGATGTTTATTTAGAACGAGGCTTGTTAAAGAGGTGCTTAGCACAGGCATCTTCTTTCAAGGAATGAGGTCTTGATGCCAGCGTTTAGAGAGTACAAAAAGGAAGGCAGGAAGGCATGGGATTGTAGGGGAAAACCCCAGCAGAGGATAAAAAATGGGCTATTCTCAGTTTGGACTTTGTCAGAGGAATTTGCCAGATGCAAAGAGGCCTCTACTGGAGGTTTCAGGCAGGCGATGGATCTAGCTTACATGTGAAACTTATAGTGACCTATTTCATTTCACAGGGATGAGGCTTTACAAAAGGTAAAAAGGTCTGCTTAAAAAAATAGTTGATGTCTGGGATGATGAGCATGCAAAGGTAACAATCAAAACAGAAATATATTAGCCAAGCACTAAGTTTTCTCATGTACACTTTTTTCTCCTCCTCCCATGTCTTAGGACCATAACTCTGCTGAAGAAATTTTATGAAGCCTTATTTTCAGAAAACTTTTTTCATCTTTTCCCAGACAGAAGATTCCTCACTTCCTTGTTCTGAAAAATAAAGAACCCCAAACAAGCAAAGAAATAAAATCTATTTTCTGAATCTACCTTATATTTGACATTGAATTAATATGTTAATAGAAGTACGTGATAGCAAAGTATTTTGAAAAATAAAGAATGAATAAGCATGAAAAATATTATTAAAGCTAGGATTGTGGCCCCTAAATTTATGTATAAGCAGTTAACATAAAATAGCAGTAAAATTGAAAAACAAACAAACAAACAACAACAAAACTTCTGGAAGTGCTTTATCCTCTTTACTGTTTAGTAGAAAGGTCCTGAATAATAATATTCCCTCAGGAGATAATAATTTATAAATTAAAATTCATAAAATATAAATGTTTTATGACAGCTGTTGAATGTTGGTAGAGCTGCACTGGAATCCAAGACTGGGTTCCGTTAAAAAAGTTGTCTTTTCTTTGTTTATTGTCTCTCTCCATCTTTTCCACTGCTTGGCTATGGGGATCACCAGGATCACACTGTGCCTCTCTATATGGAAGGGAAGATGAAAACTTGGAAACTATTGGATCTTCAGTTCCTGAAAAACCTCCTCATCTTGCTACTTACTGAAGTGGCTTCCCATTTTAAAAGTGCAGGATAAGAGAAACAGAAAACTTGTGGAACCTCTGTACAGCCACCCTCCCAGGAGCTTCCAGTGTTCATACCTTCAGGATGGCTCTTCTGGTGGGTTTCCTGAAGACCGTGACATTTTTTATTTTACACAAAAAATTTGAAATGTGAGGTTCTCCTTCAGTTCATAACAAAGTCAGCTATTCTGAAATATCAAAGCCCTTTGTGAATTGGAATGACCTTTCCCTGGTTAGCTCCTGCCCTTTAGCAATGGGTGTTGCTGGTTGCTCAAAATTCACATACATGGCCACTTTTTGCAAAAAAAAGGCTGTGAGGGGGCAAACTTTCTCCAAAAGGTCTTTAACTTAAAAAAGTCAACCCAAGGCATGAAAAAAAGAGAGCCAGTTCTGCAGGCTATTCACCTCTTGGCCTCTTTACTGAAATTGCCAACAAGCAGAGGAGCTGCGATGAAGACTATTCCTTTATCTCTGAAAATAATGTTGAATATCTGTCACTGCTTTGGGAAATGATTGACCTGATAATGATAGGTTTTATATCAGCAGGTCCTCGAGTGCCATTCTCAAAGTCACTATATGGGGTGTGAAAATTGACTACTTAATGGTGACAATCCTGTGAAACAGAAAGGAATTGCATTGCAGATGAATTTTCTGATGCAAGTGCATTGTCTTTTCTCTCCCCAGATTGATGCCCATGCACTAAGTATGTTACCCAGAGCAAAACTTAAGGGAATTATAGTGCAATGATATTACATTGAGCTATATACCTTTAATCTCATGCAATAATTTACTCTTAAACTTTTTCTTACAATGGTGAAATAGTTCTCACTTAAAAAAAAAACAACAACCAAACCTCAAAAACTAAACATACTTACAGAGACTTATATTTAAATTTATGAGTATATAATTTAGCCTTAAGGAAAAAAAAACAAAACAACTCTTAATTTGCTTCTTGTTTTTAAGGTTCATTCAGTTAAAGTTTCCTTCCAGAGAAGCATCTCACAAAGGTCAATAGAAACTATTGGGGATTAAGAATGGAATCTTCAAAAGTAATTACTGCTGGCCTAAGTCTGATCTCACTGGTTTCAATGAACTACTGTTAACTTTAGTTTGAATAGTCAAATGTCAGGAGCTTTTTGGAAATCCAGCGGGAGTGTTGTGTCATTCAGTTGACACTGAGAGGACAAGACCCTCAAAGTGGGTTATATCCCTCTTTCTTTTCTGTGAAGCGTGAACATTAATTTCTCAGAAACATATAAATGCTATCATACCAAACAAATATGCAAATATAGAAGGAGTTAAAAAACCAGAGTGAACGAAATTGAATGGCTGGGAAGAAAAGGGGTTAACAAGGACAAATATAGATAAAAGTAAACAAATACAAATCCAATGAGATATTGCCTTGGAAAATTGCTACCTAATTTATTTCCTCATTAGCATTTTTGAAACTTAACTAGGCCCAATTTCCCAGTAAACAAGAAAAATGAATTGCAGATCCCAACTCTGTTTATGTTCAATTTCTATGCTTTGTTTTGTTCCCCCTGAATTAAAGAAAAAAAAATCTGTCTTGTTTGCTCTTGAATTAATATTATAATCAATGCAACTTTCCATAGTGTTTGCAGTTTGTCACTACTATTTATTAGATACAGTATGCTAACAACCAAAGAATAACCAACAGAGGTATTCCATTGTGATAGGTAAGACTGAGACACAACTCATTCCCATCTTTGCCTGTTTAAATAGTTCATTTTTAATGAGTAAAGCAGGGAATACTTTTAGGGGTAGGAGAGAAGAATACACATAACACACAAATTAAGAAAATAATATTCTGATTCGTGAACTTCAAATTGATCTTACAATTTTGGGCAACTTTGAGGAATAGCTGCTTTTCAGAAATTTTCTAAGAAACTTGAGTACTTATGGTAAAAAAAAAAATGGAAAATTGTTAAAGTTAGATTTTCAATCCATGTATTATGTTGGCAGTTGTGCAGTTGTCTTTCACAGTGAGCCAGGAAAAGGAAGGGCTGCATCTTTATGCAACAGCAAGAAAGAACCCACTCAGCAATCCTAACTGGAAAAGTTAGGCTGTGCTCTGTACACAGAATCCCAAAATCATAGAATAGCCAGGGTTAGAATACACCTCAAAGATAATAATGTTGCAACCTTACCAATGTTCATTCCAACCAGGTGCTCCGAGCCCCATCCTGCCTGGCCTTGGATGCTTCCAGGGTTGGGGCACCCACAGCTTCTCTGAGCTACCTGTGCCAGGGCCTCAGCATCTTCACAGGGAAGGATTGCCTCCTGTTATGTAAACTAAACCTCCTCTCTGTCAGCTTGCAGCCATTCCCCCTTGGCCCGTCAGTACAAAACCCCTGTAAACAATTCCTGTCCATCTTTCTTGTAGGCTCTCTTGGAAGGTGGAAGGTTGCAATTAGGTCATTCCAAAGCCTTTTCTATTCCAGGCTGAACAATCGGTGTTCTCTCAGCCTTTCCTCATAATACATTCCGTTGTTTTGGGTTTGGTTTTTTTGGTTTTTTGGTTTTTTTTTGGTTTTTTGTGTGTGGTGGTTTTTTTTGTTTTGTTTTTTTGTTTTTTTTTTTCATTGTTGGTTTGGTTTGGTTTGTTTTTTTTTAATTCAATCGTATACATTTTTCCTTTTTCTGGTCACTTCAATACCAGACTATCAGATACAAACTGAAGTTGTTACAGGGAAGATGACCCTTCAACAGTTAGGACAGCATGTGAGTAAGAACCTGATCTTACACAGATGCTGGAATCTACTATGCTTGCTTATGTTGTAGGTTTAGGTCACAGTCCTGCATAGGTGACTGCACATATGTGCATCCAAATTAGTAAAATACAGTATATTTCACAATTAAATTAGCTTCACCTTCTGATGGCCTTTTTAGTGCCAAAATCTGGTCTTTTTAACACCAAATCTTTTGGCTGAGATTCAGCTATGCTGCAAAAAAATTCTCAATATGTGACTGCTGTTCTCTGGTGGCTGTGGATGTTGTCTAGGATAACTACACATGGGTGCCTTAGCACCTCGTGCATGACAGCATGACACTGTTCTAGGGAGAGGGTTCTATGTTAAATTGGTCTGCACTTCTGTGCATGTTTGTCTTGTTTGCTTTAGTCCAGTATATATATTCCCTGTCCTATACAGCTAATCTGTTTCTTCTATCATGGTATATTTTTTTCTCCAATCCAATCCACTTGACTACTCGCACTCTAAAAACATGCTTATTGTAGAAAAAAAAATTAAAATTAAGTTTTCATAATCTTTTGCTGAAGCATTGCACATTAAATGTAAAGCAATTAATTTCCATAACAATGAATTTTACTAAATGTAAATGGAATTCTATTCAAAATATTTCAAAACAAATATGTTTGTTGAGGATTTTTTGTTTAATTTTGTTTTTGTGGGGTTTTTTTATTTTTTTTTTTGGGCATGTTGTGTCTTTTGTTTTTTACTGGGTTTTTTGGCATAAGACAAACATTTATTCTCCCAAATATAGTGAGTCTGCTTACAAGTACTCATCCCCTACAAAACTCATTTACACTGGCATTAGCCTGTCTAGAGACTTTCGTCTAAACACGTAAAAGCACTGAAAAATATCAGGTAATAACTTATAATTGCTACTTCTGATGGACTATGGATTTTGTATGATTAATTTTGTTCCTCCTTACCAACCTCACATCTTTATTAGGACACTTTTGTTGCTTTTTTTTTTTCAGGCTGCAAATTCTGTGGAATAAAAATGGTATTGTTTGATTTATTTTTACAGCATCTAACATAATGTGATACTAAATATGTCTGTATGTAATCAGTGCTGTATCAGTGTTAATAATAAATAATAAAAACCCTGTAAGATTATTATTAATTGTTCAGGTAAAGAAAAATGGAAATAAGTAAGTAGGCAACTGCCCTAGGCTGCTATGCAAATCAAGGGCAGAAACAACCTTCCAAACCAAGGTAGATTAAGATCAAGATTCACTTTTGAGTCATGACAAAACAATGTGTTTCTCTAAAAGCACAATTAAAAGATCTACATTATCTGCCATGAGTAGCCAAGGATGAGCTTCACTGCGGATCACTCCATCTGACTTAAAATTTAGGCACACAATTTTCCTGTTCAGCAAAGAGTGAGGAATACCCACCTCCCAAAACAAATTCCTCCCAGTTCTCTCTCCTTGCTGACTGCAGAGGGAACCAAGACAGCTCAGAAATTCCCGGACATTCATGGCTCAGCTCACTTGCATGCACTGACATCTGATGATCCAGGGCATCCAGGCTGGGTTGGAGGACAGCATGCAGGACCTTCCAGGTGCCTCTTGCAATATGAACTTCATGCTTAGGATCCTTTTCCAGGGAGAGCCAGTGTATTCTGGGGAATAATCACACTCTGCCTGAAGTAGGCACGGCATTTAATCAGAGGAATCCCTCTGAGGAGTCACACAATTTTAGCAACTGGAGCTCAGAAAACCAGCTCTTATGTAGACACTTACCCTGCAGTTAACTAAAATTAGGTGAAATGAATTCCAAATTCATAATTTTTAAATAGCTATAGTTATATTAAATGCAAATGAGCCACGGAGCAGGGATCTGCAGTAATTTCTGATCAAAGATTTCAGAGTTGGGCTGGAGGATGATGGCTGCTAAAGTTCAGTAACAAGCTATAAGAGGAAACTGGGAACCTCACACAGGACTTAAAAGGGTGCTAGATAGACACTTCCAATAGACTTGTCTCAAATTTATCTGGAGGAAGGTATTTGGGGAGTATAAAACCTCAATGCTAGCACCAGGGTTACGTGAAGAGGACTGATTGATATTTTGCATATTTTGTCCTTTTAGAGAACTGTGTATCACATTTCCACCCTTGAAAATGGTTTACTAATTGTAGAAAGGAACTCTTTGTACTTAAAAATCAGATCTGTTCCTTGCACCAAAGAGCATAAGGCAGAGATCTAGATCAAGAAATACTTAAAGAGATTATTTTTAAAGAAGACTGAGAAAGACTGTCAGGCTGACAGGCTCTTGAATGTGTTCCATCTGTAAGAAATAGAGTATTGAGCAGCAAAAAATATAATATGCATATGCAAGAAAAAAAAACATACATAACTAAATGACATAATGAGGAGCACTAAGAGCCATGGTGCCATTCTGAATGCTAGACTGATGCAGTCAAATGAAATGGGGAGGAAGACAGCATTTGCATGTTCATCAGGGAAGAAAGAGCCTGCTTTAGGCCAGTTGCCTGTCAGCAAAAATATTTTTTCAGTTAATACCGGATGAATTAAAGTAAGTAAACATTGTTCACAAGCAATCAAAAAAGTTGGGAGTGGATTTATTTTCTATTTTTTTGCCTCAAAATCAAGATAAAAATGCTGAGTCTACACTTGCAGGTATGTGTTTCAGCAAATTGAAAGAAAAACAAACAAACAAACAAAAAATAAACAACAAAATCATAAGCATTTGTGGAAAAACAACAACAACAACCAAAATTGTAGGTCATTTTCATTCCAAAACAATTGTGGGTTTTTGTTTATGTTTTCAAATAAAACTTCCTTGGAGTTCCTGAGCACAAGAAATGGTGACTACCTGTAAATGACCCAGATTTGTGATTTCAACAGAAAAAATGATAACTCCTGATTTCCTCCTGTATTACTCACTCTGACTGTGAATACCTTGAAAAGCAGCAATCCATTTCAAAGGGAGCCATAAAAGCTACAGGTGTAGTCATCTTTTTCATGCAAACCACTGTGACACTTCCTGACTTTAATGCAATTCTGATGATCAACGTCAGTGGAAGATTTATCTAAACTGAATCTGAACTATTTCTGTGTGGTAGTCTAAAGTTGTGGCCATCCTTCTTTGCATTTGTAAGGCTCTTTGCATCTTTGTAAGGTCAAACAGCTTTATGGATCACCACAGGTTCTGACACCTAGTCCAAATATAGAGAAGTAAATATTTGAATGCCTGGTGTACTGGAGACATCTGTTGCTGCTGTTCAATGTCAGCAAAGTAGTTGCCTGTAACTGCAAAACCAACTAGAGGATCCCCTTCTGGTTGCAGAGGAAACACGCATCTATAGATGTATTTCTACAAATATTTTCAAGATGCAGAGAGCAGGAAAGATGCTGTAACTACTACACTTGGCCCACATCTACTGCTGTGATTGCTGCTATACAAATTTTAAAAAGGCAAGTGAGAAATGAAGTCATAAGAACAGATGTAGAGAAGAAAAAAAAGAGACATTTCACAAGCCTTAATTGCAGTTAAAAACATTTCTATCATTCCTGAGTGAAGAATTTCTGCATCACTAAGATATAATTTTAGTCATCTTATACCTACACTAACAGAACAGCAGTTCCTGACTATCTAAAGGTAGCAGAAGCCATGTTTTCCTAATCCTGGGGTTGTTTTTTTCCCCCAACAAATGCAGTTGAAATAATAACAAAGCAGCCTCATTCCACCTCTACAACCCAGCAGCAAATATAAATCCATCAGGGTGACAATAGGATTAAACTGTGGGCACTGCTTGCTTGTTAGTCTTCTCCCTTAAATAACTTCCATGTGAGATGGGAAATTAATGTTGCAATAAGTTGGTTCCTGTTGTGGGCTCAACAATAGAGCCAGCAATCCTCTTACCGTGGAGCATTACTTTTGCCTGTATGTCGGCTGGCTAAACTGTTCAGTCACCTTTTGTCTCCATAGGAGTACAATGGGCTTGTTGATTTGCCAAGTCCCAAATCCTATATTTAATACAATGCCTTGGTGTAATTTGAAAAATAAAAGTATGACTCTCCCTGAATACCATTAAGAAAATTGAAGGGGAGGGGAGAGAAACAGGGGCACGAGCTCACATATAGATATTTTCACAATCACACCCCAGAAAAAGACTCAAGCTGTGTGTTCAGATAGAAGGAGGCATGGACAAAAGAAAATGTATTAATTGGACCATCTCAGGACTAGGTCTTAAGTTGGCTCATCTTCTTCCACTGCTTTTTCCTTGCTTTAATGCAAGGCCATTTATTTGCTGCAGAGCAACCTCAGCTGTGAAGGCCAGGGGCGAAAGAGGACAGAGCCAAGCCTGTTCCTTTTCCTAGCTAACAAATACTCCAACATCTAAACCCAGCTACAATGGGGTTTATTTGTTTCTAGCTGTTGAATCCACACCTGAGTAAATCCAAAATATTTAAGTCCATGACTAAGGGCTCTCTAGTCCAAGTCTTCATGAGGAAAAAGGCCACACCTACTGACCACTCTGGAGTTTCTGCCTGCACTCCTCCTTTAGATGCCTTAAGCTGATCAGAGCATTCCAGAGCCAATGCTACTGCTATTTAAAGCTGTTCAAAACAATGTTGTCAGAGTGCCTGACTGGTGAGGAAAATGATATCTTTCAAAATGCCTAAAAAAAATATTGTTTTCAAGCAAATTTCATGCAAGGAGGAAAACAAATGAAACAGAGTGATGGTGGCAAACTGTACTGTGGCAAAAGCTCCCACATGGGATAATTTTTTTTATTTCAAAATACTTTTAAAAAATCATTGGTTTACTGCATTAAAAAAAATCATACATAGTTTTACTGTGAATTAAATTCTCTGAATTTAGTACTGCAAAATATTTGGACTGACCTTAAACTCCCTCAATTTTTTTCCTCTAAGGAATTTAATTTTAAAGCAAGATGTTTGTTCTCAAGGAGGGGTTTTTTTGTATTTTATAAATGAACAAATAAAAATTTCCCATCATACAGGGAAATCTGTCTGTCCTGTCTTCCCAGGTCTACCACCATCTCACCACTTTTCTGTAGGTAATTAATCTGTGCCCTCAGTTTGTCTCCCATGGGGCAAAAGTAATGCTCAGAACTGTTCCAGAACACAAAAAAGGAGGAGGATGGGCATATTTGTGTTCCAATGCACTCCGTGAAAATCAATTGCCCAGGACTAGGCACTGTGGATCTGCTGCTGCTCACACAGGTAACAAAAATTCTCCCTAATTTAACAGTCAGGATGCAGGAAGAGACAGATGAGAAAAGAGCAGGGGAAGTGGCAAGGCAGGAGCAAGGGTACAAGAGAAAGAGTCACACTTCAGTTGGAAAATTGTGAGCTTTTTTTCCTGATAGCATGACTAGTAGAGTTACACATCCTACAGATTCCTCTGAGGCCATCCCTTCAAGTCAGACGTCCTTTGACAGGAGGGAATCTTGGGCTGCCTGCCTCATGCTAGAGGTAAATAGATGAGTATCATAACAAATTTACTTTAATGAAACAGATGCATGAAATTTATTACACTGAGGGGATAAGGAATGCAAGCAGCACTGTTGTGGTTTGAGCACAATTCAGCCCTACACAGCCACTCCCTGGCCATGGTGGGATGGGGACAGAATCAGAAGTGAAGAACTACATGGCTTTTTCATGAAGACAGTTAACAGGTAGAGGAAAAACCACATTCCCAAGCAAAGCAAAACAAGGAATGCATCCAGCACTTCCCATCAGCAGGCAGGTGCTGAGCAATTCCCAGGACAGCAGAGGATCCATCACACACAACGATGACTTGGGAAGACAAATGCTATCACTCCAATCTCCCTGCACACACTTTCTTCTTGTATGCTGAGTGATACCTACCATGATATCCCTGTGATCACCTGGGACCAGGTCTCTTGCCTCTGTCCCATCCCAACTCCCTGAGCACTCACTCACTGCTGAGATGAGGTGAGAAGAAGAAAAGTGCTCGATCCTGTGCAAGCCTTGCTCAGTGATAATGACAACATCTCTGTATTATCAACACTGTTTCAGCAAAAATTCAAAACACATCCTTGTGGTAGATACTGTGAAGCACATTAACTATCCCAGACAAAACAGCACATGCAAGAATCTCCACCCAAAGCACAGGAGACAATTCCCAATGAGAATAAAAAGAGGGCTTCTGGAGCAGAGGTACATTCTCAAAGTGACTTTATAAAAGCTTTCTCCTCACTCCAGCCTTCTCCCCCACTCAGCAGCCTCCTTGAGATCTCATGTATCATTGTTTTGTGCACACCACTTTCCATGAGATGAGTTTAATAGCATTATAAAAGTCACATTGTGCACAAATTGGGAACTTCAGCGCCTCGGTAACTGCTCTGATGCATACACACTTGCAAAGTTTTCAAAGCAGAAATGTTGAAGGCACTTCAAGGCACAAAAACATCCTTGGGTAAATTACTTCCTATTAGTATGTCACATATATCTTATATATGACTCTGGTTTCATGAAGTGACAGCCGCGCTTGACAATAAAACTTTGCACTCTTTTTTATTTATATTTTTTGTGATTTTTTTTATTTCTTCCAAGTATATAATGTCTGATGCTAAACCGCTTATCTTCCTGCTACCAGTGAGACCAGAGCTGCCTATTTTGCTTACCAATAAGCTAGAGCATTTCCACCCCACACCTCTGCCTGAAATATCAAGCAATTCTAATCACTGCTGGTTAAGTCAGACAAGAGAAGGAAGCATGGATAGTTTTAAAAGGTGGGCAGGTTGTAAGTCCTGTGACCCATTTAACATTAAAGGGGGAAAACATGAAAGAAAAGCTGAGTATCTAAAAAAGAGATGTTTCCTTGTCTGAATAAATTCCAGCTTAGATCACAGAATATCACCCTCTTTTCGATATCTTGAAGGCATATAGCAAGAACAAAAAGTACCAGACCTTCCCTCTCACCTATAAAAAAGGAAGAAAGAGGCATAGCCTCTACCCATGTGAATCCTCCAAATTGTCTGCAACCCTCCCTCTTTCCAGATAGTGATTCCAGAGTGAGTAATTTGGCTCTCAATTTTTTAATGAAGAATCTGATCTCCTTTTTTTTGTTGTTGTTGTGTTTTATGCTTCTGCATAATGGGACACTGAAATTGAAAAATCAGTTTAAGTTCAGGTTTACAATCTATTTCACTTCCTCATTTCCAATTACAATTTTGGAATATTTTGTTGTTTGCATTTAAGGCATCATATGGAGATATTTAACACTTTATATATAGTAGGTTAAATGACAATTTTAATTGACTGTTAGGAAAGTTTAGAAATACATAAAAACTAGGAAAAGATAAATTCATTTTTTTCTACTTTTCTGCCCCATACACCATTTATGCATAACTTTAAATCACATTTCCTTTACCAAATTCTGATAATTTCAATAGCCCTTCTTTAATTTCCTCTAGAAGATATTTCTGAAATTTTATGACTGAGAGAAAGATGAAGTAGCTATAGCTAAATTACAGAAAATAAAAATGTATCAAACCTACATATTAATCCCCAACTAAATATACAGAGTCTATTTAACTGAGCAATGAACTCTCTGTTTAAACTATGGGAAACGTTTCCTAAATAGTTCTCTTTCCATTTAAATTCCTAAACATTGTCACATCTGGCCAGAGGAAAATATGGGAGGCAAAGCTCAGTAGTTAATAGTAAGTTATTTGAAAATTTAGTTGAAAAATCTTACCTTTCACACCTTCCAAAAAACAATTAAATTTGAATCTGGGATTGTATGTTACAACTATATTCACTTGCAAATTTACTTTTTTCTGTAAAACCCTGTAATTAGGTCCACATTAAAAAAAAACCCTTATATTTTAATTAGTAATTAATTAATTAATATTCCTAAAAAGAATAATAAAACCCAAACAAGTAGCAGTCACCACATCAGTACCATTACAAAGGGTAACCACAAGGAGATTTATTTTAGAAACACATTTTCCACATGTTTAATATTTTAAAATATGAAAAAATTAAAGATCATTACTACTCTTTTAAATAAAGAATTTGATTGAGAATTAATGAGTTTTGAGAGTTTTGACTATTTTTTACTTTTTTTTTTTTTTTTCAGTTTTAGGAAGCAGGCATCTTTTCAATCCCAGATCTTGACCTATTGGGAGTTTTATTTTTTCAACATTATATGACATCATAAATCATACATAAAGCAAATATCTGAAGCATAAATCTCCTATTAGACACACTAGACAATGTAATTTCCTTCATTTAAGCTTCAAAGATTTAATAATGACTCTTTACCTGAATTTTAGTTCTGATTTAGGTAGTGGCTGTCTAAATAAATCTCCCATAAATTGTAGGAAAATCTTAGTTTGAAGGAGGTAAAAAAATAGGGANAGGAAGGAAGGAAGGAAGGAAGGAAGGAAGGAAGGAAGGAAGGAAGGATCTAGTATCTCAGGCAGGGCTGAATCCAGGGAGATTGCAGTGGACTACAAGGCAAAACCTCATCAGAGAAAGCTTTATTCCCAAAGGGAGTTGCATTGAAAAGGAATAATTGACTACAGAACAGAAAGAACCGATTCATATTCTTTGAAGTCAAATCAAATTCCTCATCCTGAAAACTTCCTTTCACAGATTAAGGGCCAAGTTTTCTTCTGCATTCTGCGAAGCACAATAAATTACCATGGTATGAGTGAGATGAAAACTTGTCTACAGGCATTTGATTCTTAGATCAAGGAAGCAGAATATTTTTATATGCATTGATTATTCTGCTCACCATTTCACTGTATAAAATCTCTATATGACAATTCCTAATCTCTATTTTTCAGCGTATTTATTCTTTTATCCTTAAAAAAGCTTTTTTGCTCATTCCAATAACACCTCAACAAATGTGGCCACTAGGGTTAGTTAGGTCCAGGTCTTTCTCATTCCTTCTTCTGATAAGAAAATTTTTATTTTTTCAATTACTCTTTCATATCAAGGCAGTCTGAGCTGTCTCTAAGACCAGCAGAAGGAATGCAGAAGTGCACTTGACACCCAGAGTAGAAAGCATTATAATTTATACAATGGTTCTTTCTTATTTCAGAAAAACTGAGGACAGTTCCTTCTTTCACAAGAAGTCTGCACTAATAGTCTCAGGGTGTTTATCAGTCCCAGGTTTGCCTTTCTATAATTTATAAAGTGACGCTCAAGACTCTGATCTTGATGTATGAAAGCAGAGTAAGGAAGAGAGGACATAAATGTTTTCCTTCTACAAGCAAAGGAATAGATAGGATGGTGGTGATAACCTTTCACTGGGAGCAGAGATAGGTGTATATATAGATGGCAACTATCAAAAAGCAGTTGGTTGTATGTTCTTGAAACAAGGAAAATTCTTACCTACCTTTAACCTTGGACAATTTCCTGCACTGACATCAAATGCGCTTTCAGTGCTATGGGACCTCTGAGTGGAGAGCTCTCCGTACAAACTCCTCAGAATCTGAGCCAACACGTCACAAGGAAAGAAGGGGAAAACAGCTGTCCTGAGTAAAGCCAGAACAGCATTACCAAGCTCTGGTTTTTGGGAAATTCAGTCCTTTTCCTACTGTTTGTGTGGCCTTTGATGATACAAGTTCACCTTTGCAAAAGACATTTTGCAGCAGACAGTTCAGATCGCTGTCCTTTAAATCCAGACATTACAACCAGCTGGAAGTCTGCAATGACCTCTTCCATGGCAGAGCAGAATAAATCAGTGACAAAGTGCTAGAATCATTGCAAGAACAAAAGAGGTTCCTCCCTCCTGGAGACTATTTTAACCTCTTTAGATGAGATTCTTGTTACCTCACATGGTCCTCTGAAAGTTAGACATCTAAGTCTAAGCTAGCCATTTATGATTCCTTAAGAGTCAACAGAAAGAAACACAAACCTCCAAAAGGGCAGTTCACCTTGTCCTAAAATAGTCTTTGGGAATGAGTCAGCAGTACTGCCCTCTGCATTACCCATATCTGTCCTTTGACTATAATGGATGATGAGGGCAGTCCATACCTGTAAACTTCAGACACTGAATTTATATATGAGGACTTCCACTTTCTTTCCACTTTCCACTATTCCAGATTTCACTTCTGCGGAGTCAAACACATGAAATTATAGAGTCCATGTATTCAAGACTTGCCTCTTATAAGTACTTGGATAGGTAACATAATCACAGTATGAGCTGAGGACTGATTTGAATGGAGAAAAGACTTATGTTGGTCACCTTAGTTATTGTGAAAAAAATGTATCATAAACATAAAGCCATAATATCAATCTCACTTTTATGTCCATATACACACACGCACGCACACACACAAAAAGAAAAGGAAACAAGGTAAATTTGGTCTCAATTTACGTAGATGGATAATAAGACTTTCAATTATTGTTGCATTATTTGTTAGTAGGTGGATGAAAGATTAGGTGACAATATGCAAAATATATTTTCTGCATATTATAATATTTAGTAATGTCATTCGATTTTTTATATGTTTCATTAAATTGTTTTGTGGCTTTATTATCTACCCAGATGCACAGCTCAGAAATACAATTATTCAGATTTAGAAGCAATAAAATTTGGCATGCATTTACTTGTATTCAGAATTCCTGCACGGTAAGAGAAATTACTGCATTCTCCCCACATAGCTCGGTTCTCATGCCTTCACTGAACCATTCATTAGAAGGAGCACATTATAGAAAATACACCATTTATGTTAAGAAACCCTCTGATAACAGATGCATTTGTACAAAGCAAATATTTCAATATATCATAGCCTTTTGATCATGACTATAATAGAAGCAAACCTATACACATTTTCTGTAATGCATATCTCTGTTATATGATTATTGGGGGGGGTGGAGGTGGAAATGAGTGTTATAGATTATATGTTGTAAGAAAGGCACCCGCAGACAGAGGTTGACAGTCCTTTGAAAACATTATTGAATACAATACAAATTGTTCCATTTTATAATAAATGTTTTGAGGTTGCATTAAAAAGCATGTCTTCTAGCTGAAGCACAGGGAGCTTTCCTATAGACAAGTCATTCCAGCTTTGTTTTGCCTTTGCTATGTTTCATAAATCAAGCACTCAAATATACGACACAATGTCCTGGAGTCATCCCCTGTCCCCTGTAGTTGCGACTGAGTCTGCTCCTGATGGATAGCGGGGTAGGGAGTAAGTCAGCGGTCGTGTCCTAGCAGGGGAGCTCTCAGCAGTGGTGTCTGCTGTGCTCTGTGAGGCTGCACACAGCACCTTGGGGCCCTGCTTGGACCTCAAGCGATGTTCCTGGGCAGAAGCATCCCAGATGCTTTAGAGTGTGTATTTTGTAAAAGCATCCCAGATGCACACTGTCTGTAGTACAGACCTGCTGGGCTGAAATGGGGTGTGACTGCTTATCAATACACAAGTAAATAAGTAAGGGGAAGGTGATACTGCTCAGTGTTCCTTCCAACAGGAACAGTGATTCCACCACTGACTAAGTGCTTCCTTTCACCAGTGTGTTGTTTCTCACAACACCTCCACAAGAAGAGCATCCCCTAGCAGAAGAGCAATAATGAACATCCATTTGCTGCCCAGGAGTAATTGGGAGGATGTTCAACATTCTGACAGTCCCTGGCCAGCAGTTCCCTACTGGATCAGGCCACATTGCCTGGTCTTTGCTCACTCTCAGTGTCAACTCCTTGCCACTCTGAGGCAATAATTTGCATTTTAGGGAGTCCCCCAAGGCACTGCCATGTGCTGCACTGGGGAACTGCAGGTCTTCAGTCCTTCCTTTCTCTTTCAGGGCTGTACCATAACTGGTGTTCCTGCTGATGGATACCTTGAAGTTTCGTGTCTCTCATGGACTCAAGCTGTCTCCCATTCCTGCCCACCCTTCACACAGGCACATTTTATCTTGTAAGCCTGTGCAAGAGAGGAGAAAAAGATAACCTGGGCAGCTGTGATTTAAGATTTGGATAACTGAGGCACAACATGGTTATCTCCAAGGGGCAATCCCTAAGTGATGTGGGAGATCTATGGAGTATTAGAAACTGACTGTGCCTTTTTTTCTATTATTTATTTCTAAAAGCAGAAAGGCCTTCAAGCAGCAATATTGGTCTGAATATCTCTGTTTTGTAAAAGCCACAGATCTCATCCTCTTCTTTTTCTGCTGCAATTATAAAAATGTAGAATAGCATTTTATTTTTTAAATTAATAACTTCTGCTTCAACATTTCTGATTAGGGTATAAGATCTTTATTACACGAATGAAATCAGTATAATCTTTTTTGCCTAAATTTACACACATAATACAGACAGCTTTAGTTCTCACTTCTGAGAGGTATAGAATTTTTATTCTTTTATCCTAATGGATAGAATTTCAGGCAATTATGTTGTTTATATTTTAGAGACCAAACTATTTTTTATGTGAATTTCAAATAACTCTATTGACTTCAACAGAGTTACAGTGGATTTACATTACTATAAATGGTAGTACACGTTGGTCCTTAAATGACTATGGGGAGTTTGGATTACCCAATGGATTTGGCAAACCACACTCAATAATTTTGCTAAAAATGTCTTTATTCCTGGGGCCATTTAATATTTATGCACTTGTTTCAAGCTTGTTTCTAAAGAGTACAATGATTTATTATGAACCAACACTTGCACAATAAGCTATAATAAAACAGCTATTTAGGTTTGCTTATGTTTACCACAAAATCAGTTCAAGGCATCTGAGAATTTTCCTTGGTTAAAATAAAGTATGTCCAATATAATGAAGAAATCTTACTTGATATAACTCATAAGCTTGTAGGACAGACAGCAAAGTGCCCTGGTTTGACAGATGCCGGTGGATATTCATTGCCCACCACATTTTCATCTCTTAGGGCTTCCCTGTTCCTCTTTTCCCTCCAAATACATTATCTTTTGAAACTGGGGATAAGTCTTACCAATGGTGAAGAAGCAGCAATCTCTTTCTGTGCTTCTTGGCAAACAGCTGAGTTATTTTATTTGAGGGGTAATGTTCTGGGAGATTCTAAATTGTAAAACAAACAGATGGCTGTCATTTATGTATGGTTTTCAATTTGTACATTATAATCTTTCCATTATTATTTTGAAAAAGTACCTAAATAACTTTCAGCTTCTTCAAACCATTAATCACTTCTTTCAACATCTCTGTAATTTCCTTGGACAGGTACATTGTCTCAAGGGAGAAGAAGCCTTGCTCTTCATGCATGATTTGACCCTAGACAGAGGTCATTGAACATTCTCTCACTTATACTGGATAACTGAGTGAGGGCTGCATGAGACCCTTGAAAGGGTCAGGGTCAGCTAACAGAAGATTTAGAAACTATATTTTAATTTCTTTTAGTTTAATTTATTTTCATTTAATATAGTTTATTTTAAAGATTCAGAATCTAAATTTTACAGACTTGGAAAAATTTCTTACTGATGACTGACATTCAAACCAAAGGCTAAAATCTGAGATCCCAGATTTTGGATCTCTTTCCCTTCTGCCAAATGGTGATTTTTAGTAACCAGAGATGACTTTGATTTAACTTTTCACTATGTTCTATCCACCGTATTTTGTTGCCCATCAAGCAAGAAACATTAGTCATCACTCTGAAAACAACAGAAAAAAATGGCTAAAATAGAGGTCTGGTATATATCAGCTGCTGTTATTCTTGCTGCAAGTCAAGAGAATACAATTCCCACAAATTTGCTTAGACTCATAAAGTCTCATGCTCAGAGATACAGCTGGGTTTTTCAAAGCCACATCAAAGCACAAGCCTTGTCACTGCCACAAGAGGAGAAACATTGCTCAACTCGTCAGCACCTGCATTATGCATACCCACTTCCTTCCCTTTGATGACATCAATGAGATCAAAATGGGTTCAGCTCTCAGAAAGTAGTGTTGTGGCTCAGTCATAGGTGTTTGGGCCAGAGAGAATTTGTGGGGAGAAACTCTCCACCTTCAGGCTATGCAGTAAGGTCACCAACAAGCAGTTAAAAGCAATTTATTGCATCATACTCTCTTCCAAGTTTTCTGCTTTCCATGATGTCACACAAGTAAAGATTTTTCATTTAGCAGAAATGCTTGCTGTGTGGCAATTGTCACATTCTTGCAAACAAACAAAAAAATGAACAACCTAGAGGACTGGAAACATTTTGGACATCTGTAAGAGAGAGAGAAAAGTTCTCAGGACATATGTGAGTTTTTGTCCATTGCAACTGTCAGGAAACCAAGCTTCTTGTTAAAAAGGAGGCTAAAAGAAAATATGATATGGTCTTGCTGCCATGAGACTGCTCAAGTGAGTAAAGGGGAGAAGGAAGGTATCTCCCACTTACAGGTGTTTCCAAACTGAACAAAAATAAAATGTGTCCTATCATCCTTAAAGAGAAAAGTAGGACTGAAAATAGGGGGAAAAAGGTCAGGTTTAATGCAAAATATTTCCTGTTTAATAAGATAGAACTTTGACATGTGCTTCTACAAATGCCATAGATCTCTGCACATTCAGGAGTCACCACTTCCATACTCTGATGTTTCAGTTGGTTTCAGCTCCTGACCCAGGTCCCTACAAAGAATCTATAGACAGCAGAGAGCTATACCATAGACAACAGAGAGCTATACCATAGAGAGCAGATAGCTGAGCTATTTGTGATAGCTCTATCACGGGACACTAGAACTCCAAAATGGATGGATTTGGGCAGCCTCAAACAATTGTGAGCATGAAAGCAAATACATTATTTACTTTGATGTGTTGAAGTCAACTGCTTAACTCATCACTAGTCACTCTGTGGCAAAAAAAAAGGGAAATTGCACAGTTGAGCAATACAGAAAACTGACCACCAGGCTGACTATCCAAAAAAGTGACAAGCAGAGAAGCCACCTGGATGTTAATGTGATCAAGTCTCAGTAAAGAACTGTAAACAGAACACATTCATTTGCAGCCATAAGTTGCTCTAAGTGCTAAAGGCAGTGTGTACTTATTTAATAAGAGGTATTTTTCCATTTTGACCATAAACCATGTGTAACCATCTCATGACTTCTTATTGTCATGCTAGAAATATATTTTTTTGGTTTTGATATGATTTGTGAAATAAACTAAACTCTGCAGACAGCTGAAACTTCAGTCCCTCTCTCTGGAACATCTGCTGAAGTGTGAAGGAACACAGTGCAGAGGTTCCCTCTGCACTTATTCTCTGATTTAACACAAAAAAATGCCTTAAAACAATCACACTGTATTTGCTAAACTACTCTAAAGAGAAGCTGCACATCTTGGGAGCTAAATCATAGTATCCCAGTTCTGGTGAGACACCACCAGGTTGACCAAGCTCACTGTGCTGTCTGGTGACATGTATGTAGGATAAAAGTAATTTCCATTTCCATTCTTCCCACTTTGTGGATGAATTCAGACTAATTCTGGGAATCTACTAGGGCCAGTTAAGAATTTAAAAGCCTAAGAACACGCTAAAACATTTAAAAAAAAACCCAACCAAACAGCTGGACAAATACAAATTGACATTTAAGAAGTTGTCAAGACTTGCTATACATGCTGCAAATATAAGTCCAGTCCAAGTCAAAAAACTTCAATGTCACTGACTCAGGGAGAAAAATATAAAAGGCTCTCTGGAGCAAAGCTGACATAGGTCTGATTATGCTGACAGCGGAAAATAAAGTACTTGTTCTTGAATATTATTCTAACTTCCCTGAGAGCTTATTAGGGGACATTACGGCTAAACAGGTAATCAGACATGCCAAATCTATTTTTGCTAAATATAGTACACCTGTGATCATGAAGTCTGACAGTGGACCACAGTTTTGTAATTTATTGATGAGAATTAGATATATTAAGAAGTAAAGAGGTCCCAAGCATCCATCCTATGGTTTAATGAAGTTGTCTCCTTAGAATCATCAAATAATGTAATTATTTATATTGAAAAATCACTTTAAGAACATGGAGTACAAACATTAACCCAATACTGTGATGTCCACCGTATAACCATGTCTCTGAGAGCCCCATCTACATGCCTTTTAAATAGCTACAGGTATGATGACACCAACAGGGCAGCCTGTTCCAAATCTTGACAACCCTGTCCATAAAGAAATTTTTCCTAATATCTGATCTGAATCTCCCCTGACACAACTTGAGGCCATTTCCTCTTGTTTTGTTGCTGTGGCTTGGTAGAAGAGACTAAACTTCACTTCTTTTTAGATATTTTCAGAGAGCAATAAGGTCTCCTTTTCTCCAAAATAAACATCCCCAATCCTTTCAGCTCCTTCACATCAGACTTATGCTCCAGATCCTTCCCCTCCATTGCCCTTTGCTGGACACTCTCAATTTCTTTCTTTTTGTGAGGAGCCAGCCTCTTAAGCAGGACGGTCTGCCCTCCAGAAGTCCAAGGTGTCAGTGTTGCTGGCTCCATCCTGCTTACTTCTCCAAGAATCAAAAAATCTATTATTCCATGATTACTATGCCTGGGGCAGGCTCTGAACCTCATATCACTGACAGCTAGGGCTGCCTGACCAGCTCACTGGCCTTCTGTGATGGGTGGATACATCAGTGGAGAAGGGAAGGGATATAGATGTCATTCATCTGGACTTCTGTAAAGCCTTTGACATGGTGGCCCTCAACATCCCTCTCTCCAAACTGAGATGGATTTAGCAAGCAAACTGCTAGATGGATAAAGAATTGGTTCAGTGGTTGTCCCATTGCACCAAGACGAGCTCAAAACTTTGGCCCAGTCACAGAGATTTGACATCAGAGGTGTAAGTGAAACCCGCTGAGGTTGGAGAGCCCTGTTGGGGGGTTACAGATGCTTCAGGGGGGACAGGCAGGACAGGAGAGCTGGAGGGATGGCACTGTTTGTAACAGAAGGGCTGGGATATGTGGAGCTCACAGACAGCAATGGCACAGCTGAGAGCTCTGGGTAAGAGTCCAGGGACAAACAGATAATGCAGAGGCCATTGTGGGAGTCTGCTACAGACCAGCCATGACAATGTCTGTGGGATCCTCAGGACCAGGTGCAACACCAGGTGCAAGGTGTCCCTCTGCTCTGCTCTGGTGAGACCCCGCCTGGAGTACTGCCTCCCGCTCTGAGCAGGCTGGGCTGGTGGCAGGTGTCCCTGCTCATGCCAGGGGGGTTGGAACTGAGAGGTTTTTAAGGTCCCTTCCAACCCAGTCCATTCTGTGATCACATCATTACTGAACAGTCCTAGTTGTTACCTGCCTTGGCCTTCCCCTTGATCCTTACCTATAAATCATCAGCTATCTTTAAGATCTAGACAACCAAAACACTCCTTAACATACATGGCTACCTCAACTACCTCTCCTTCCTTGCCTTCTGATGAGGTTAAAACCATCTGCTTCAGCACACCATCTGTGTCTTTGGTTCAAGAAGCCAAACCATGTTTCTTCTTGTTTATTCCCTCATTATTCCCTGCAGCTGGAAGGATTGAGGCGCCCTCAGCCACTCTTCCCAAGGCTCTGAAGTCTCTCCTGCTGGCTCTCAGACTTCTTGTTGTAACTTCATGAGTTCCCATCTGGGAAATCAATACTGAATAATTGATTCAGAGCCCCACCAGAGAAGGTCCTTCCCTTCACATTGGTAACTGGGCCCAAGGGCAGCAGCAGCATTCCCTAAGGAATCGGGCCGGTCTGCATTCACAGACACACCTGCTGTTCTGGGCAGGAATTCACCCCCCTTTCCCTCTGTCCCTTAAGTCCATGAAGGGACAATCGGCTGGGGAGAGGACAAGGATGTGTGCCCTGTCTGTCTGTCGGGCCTATCTCAGGGAAGTCAGGGTGCAATGCCAGTCTGTCTCACGTTCCCTAACACTCCTCAAACTACTTGTCTCCTCCTGAGAGGAGCTGTCACTAGATGGAGGAGCCTCTCTGCCAGGGTGATCTCCCACTGTCATCAGAGCAGGGCTCACCCTGCAGTTGGGTGCTCTCCCAGAGCCCTGCCAGGGTGGCTGCCTCAGTCATGGTGGGTGCGGAGCTCACAGAGGTCCTGCCTTTCTGCCCTGTGGACACCATTGCTCCCTGATAGAGCTAACAGCACCTTTCTTGCATGCATTTTGTTAGGAACTGCCGGCCAAACAGCCAGGCTATGGCCTGATGGCTGTGCTGTGCCCTGTTTTCCCACCTTGCTGGTGTCACTCCTGGTTGCTGGCGCTCCCTAAGGCCTCATTTCCTAGGTGTGGAGGCTTGGCCACCATTTCCACTGGTCCCAGCTGGCTTCTGTCAACCAAAGCCTCATGATCTGTGGGCTTCCAGCAGCTCTGCCATCTCCTCCTGGGTTTCCCTCAGGTCAGGAAACTCTGTTATGCATTGCACCAGAGTGTTCTGCTGCCAGTCCTGCCGGGGCCAGAGCTGCTCACTTCAGCAACCTCAGGAATACCAAGTGAAAGTCATGTGCTGACAGAGGAGATAATAAAAGGGACATTTTTTCCAAAGAAACCATCACACAAGCATCAAACAGCAAAGCAAGAAAACCCAAAAAGATAACCCTCCCAGGAAAGTTGGATCTGGTACTTCAGAGCAGCAATGGCACATTTTAAAGGAGTCAGTCCTAGAAAAAATAGCATGAGGGAACAGATTCTAAGTACTGATGAATTTCCCAATACCACTGACATCTCAGGAGAAACTCAGTAATTTAAGAAACTAGAAAGGCCTGATTTAATTTAAAATTGTTAATGAAGTAAATATGATGGTTAGATGGTTACAGATATTTGTGATAGGATGTCATTTGCCTATATTTTATAGCTTTGTTTGGTTTTTGTTTTTTTTTCTTTTACCTAGGACAGTAAAGCAGAACAAATGCTGGAGTTGCACCTTTCAATGGAAAACACAGGCATTGCTTTGTACCACCTTAGACACTTAAAATCAGGATTAAAATCTAAGCAAGAAAAACAGGATCCATTTCTGTCAAGTGGAGAAAAACAGACATCTTCATAGGATGCTTTTCCACACCTCAAGCCAGGAATCTAAACTGGGAAAATTTTTTTCCCTTCTCTCTCTCTCTTTCTCTCTCTCTCTCTCTCTCTCTCTCTCTGTGTGTGTGTCTGTCTCACCATGGGCTGTACAGGGAACACAGATGGGAAGTCTGGCTTAAGTGTCTTACTGTGTGACATTTAGAATCAGGGGTTCTGATTCCTGTCCCCAGCCTCAAGGATGATGCTTGACTAACAGTATCCCTAGGAGACAGCTGTTTTCCATGACCTTTTCAGGGACCTTAGGCCAGGCCTTCAATAAGAAAGCTTTTTATCACTTCACCAAGGACTCCTACATGCTACAGGAGTCTGCTCTATCACCCTTTTGCGACATTGGATCGATTTCCCTGAAAGTCTCTACTACAGCTAGTTTCAAGGTCCCAAGTTAATTTTCGTGGTATTTTTATTTCCACACCCCTTTGAGTCCTCCTTTGCAGCAAACCAAAACCCAGGGAACAAACCCAGGGACAGGACATCTGCATTTCCCTTGGGTTTCATCTGTTCCCTCATGCATGGGGCTATTGGCTACAACTCTGTGCATATAAGATCAGGTTGCTTTGCATAGTGTCTAGCTCAGCATTAACACTCAGGTCTGCAGCTTTTTCCACGTCCTCCGAAATGTTAACACCGGGGCACTCTCGAAAGGCAACTGGGTGGCTGCTGGGGCTGGAGGCAATGCCCGGGCTTCTGCATCCCATTTTGAATCAGGCCCATGGTAGATAGCAAACAAGCATTGCTACCATCTGATGGTTGCTTGGGGAAGTGAGTTTAGATGCTGCAAATGTTCGTCTCGGATAAAAAACACCACTCCCCGTTGCATCAAGGAGCACTGTGCTGGCAGCCTCCTGGCTTGCAACAGGAGACATTCACAGACTTATGTTTTATTTCTAGCTCCTCTCACATGACTCTGAGGAAAACAGGCAGCATAGACGAGTAGAACTGAAAACTGAAGTCTTTTATATAATTAAACACTCATGTGAGGGACAGAGGTGTATTTTTAACTCAGCCAGATATTTTGCTCCCAGGGAGTTTAAAAAACCCCATTATATTAAAAAGTTATTTTATTAACAAAGGGAAACATGCATTATTGTCATAATACATCTTAACTGTGAGGGGGGGAAGGTGGGGAGGAGGAAGAAAAGCTCTAAAAGGGTATCTTTGTTTCTTTTAAAAAGCTTTTTTAAAAAATTTACTTACTTTTCAACGTACGGATAGATCAGGGTATTCCTTTACAGCTCTTTATTGTTTTGATGGCATATC
This sequence comes from Passer montanus, assembly GCF_014805655.1. NCBI lineage: Eukaryota > Metazoa > Chordata > Aves > Passeriformes > Passeridae > Passer > Passer montanus. Next base: position 1,218,356 of record NW_024356948.1, on the reverse strand, counting down.
CTCTATACTGGGAAATTGAGGCATTGAGATATTAAAGTTTAAAATCACAGTTTCTCTATGAAAATGGCCAGTACCTGACCTTACTGTGTTGTTCACTTTACACTCCCTTTTGCATGTTCAAAATCCAGCTGTAGTGAATTAATTTGTCACTGAGGACTCAGCATTTTCATCAGTTAGGATAATTGTCCTTTCTTGCATATATTGTGTGGCCACAATGGTTTCTGCCCACAGCACAACATTAGTCCTCAGATCCTTCTTCTCTTCTTGTCCCACACCTATTCATTTTTAATTAAATGAATTAACTGTCCAGTCCATTTTCAGTTTCCCTCCTTTCCTCCTCAACAGTATCTAATTCCAATTTATTTTTCACTCCTTCTCCTCTGTTTTTCCTGCCATATAAATTTCTTGTCCTGAGCTGTTTCCAACATTCTCAAGCCAGGTTTCTCTTTCTCATGTGTGCAGCAAGTATTTCCTCATCTTCTCCAAACAAGACTCATTCGAGAAGAGGAGAAAGGATATATACCAGGAAAGCACAGGAGAGTCATTGCATTCAGGTACTGAAATGCTGAGTTTCACAGCCCACCACCCATACTACAGTTGGAGCTGAAATTGAATTTAGCAGCTGAAATGTAAGATGTCTCAAAGAACTCAAGGACCTTGTCAATTTTAGAGGCCTGTACATTAAATAAATCGTGGTCACAGCAAGTGACCCACTGAGATCTTGAATCTTTACTACAGCTTATCAGAGCTTTAGAGCTTAATTAACAAAATACTGCCAAAATCCCTAGATGGGATAAGCAATATATTTTTCTCTAGTCCTGTTATCTGGGAAAAAAACATAAAGTCTAGTTATTTTGGACTTTTTGAGGGTTGGATTGGCTTAATTTTTTTGTTTTGCTTTTGTTTGGGGTTTTTAGGGGAGGTGGGGGCAACCCGAGTTTGCTGGTTGGTTTTCATTGCAGTTTGTTTTTCTTTTGCTTTGTTGTTTCTTTTTTGTTTGTTTGTTGTTATTGTTGTTGTTATTGTTGTTAGTCCTGTTATCTGGGAAAAAAACATAAAGTCTAGTTATTTTGGACTTTTTGAGGGTTGGATTGGCTTAATTTTTTTGTTTTGCTTTTGTTTGGGGTTTTTAGGGGAGGTGGGGGCGACTCGAGTTTGCTGGTTGGTTTTCATTGCAGTTTGTTTTTCTTTTGCTTTGTTGTTTCTTTTTTGTTTGTTTGTTGTTATTGTTGTTTATTTTTTGGGGTTTGGGGTTTTTTTTGTTTTCACTGAGAAGGCAAGCAAGTACCCAAGATGTCAGAGCTGTAAGGAACCGAATTTAGGGCCAAATGATGGGTAGTGTCATCAACCTTAGGAAGAAACAGGGAAACCAGAGCTGCTTATCAGAGAGAAAATGGCCTATTTTATCGAGGTGACAAGACCCAACAACATCTCATGAATCCATTATCTGAACTATTATCTGCTTTACAAAATGCCAAACTCTCCACTTAAGGAATAATTACAGTTGCAAATTGCCATCGTTTGCATAGTTTATAAATTAGACAGTTTAAAAATCTACCTATTGAAAGCACTGAGGCTTCCACATTGCCTGTGAAATAGACAAATGCACGAGTCATGTAAGTTATCAAGAAACTGACATTTAAAGTGGTGCTACACTAAGAAACCAATTTTTGTGTTTATTTCTCATCCTGATTTTGGTACCCTGCAAAACAAGAAATGCCTACAGTATAAATTCTTTGTAAAATTAATATGTATGGGAAATCTCATTTGAGGTAAACTGGCATGTATTTTTTATACATATTATGATTTGTTCCTGGAGCAAATGCATTTGTTTATGAGTTAAACAGTAAAAGGCTTTTGTGTACCTAGATCTTTGCGCTTCATCTGAGGAGTGTCAGTTCTTCAGTTTGTTACAGAGCAGTTGTTCTTTCCATAATGGTGCTTATGCGTCTTATCATTTTTTTAGTACCATTATGCACTTTTAAATTCTTTTCTCCTTATGAGGTCTGGAAATCTCCTCTATCTTAAACTGAGAAAAAACTTAGGCAAGAGAAATCTTAGTGATTTACCCACAGTCATACAGGTAGCAATAAGATAGCTGAACAGGATTTTTTGTGTAATGTGCAGTGAGGACAACATTTGCTCCCACTCCATAAGTCCTAGAAATAAATTACTTGCCCACTGGCAGGGCTCAGCATTTTTCAGGGGTGTCCTCACTTATTGGGTGGCATAGCTTGGAGTCCTAGACAGAAAAACTGCAGTAACTGTGCTGAAACCTACAGTTCTTACACAGACTGAAGCACAGCCCCTGAAATCCTTGCACCTGGTGGTACCAGAGCTACAGGGTCATAGCACCTCCTCTAAACTACTGCCAGAGGGCAGAGGCTGAGATGCAGAGTTACAGACAACCAAGGCCAAATAGAAAGTAATTCCTACTTATATTGGTGTGTGAGGCAGGAATTAACACCAACTACAAAAATCCTAATGTAAAAAGAAAAGAATAGAATATAATGGACATAAATATGGTGATACATGGTTAAGTTACACCTGTCCTCCAAAAGAAAAGTTGAAGGGACTAGGGTAGTTTGTCCGAAAACATGAGAGGCAAAGTAATGGTTCTTCAGTTCAAGAGTTACCAAGGCAAGTGATGAGTTATTTTTCAGAGGCACCATGAACAGGAAAAGAAGGCTTAAATTACAACAAAGTGTTAAAGTAGACACTAGTAGTATGTTCTCCTGATGTGGTACAGTTGAGTAACTGAGTAAACGGGAAGTCTTGCAGCATCTCCATTGCTAAGGGTTCTTTAAAACATAGTGGAGACCTGTCAGGCCTCAAACAGGCAGAAAATCAGCCTTAGAAGGACAAAGGAATAGATGATTTCATGATTCTACATCCTAATCCTGAGTTATTTTCCATGTCTTACTAACCAGAGCTGACTTTTATTTCTTCTTTAACGGAAACTCTCTGCAACATACAGAACCAGGAGACAAGCATATGATCTAGTAAACTGAAGACCTAATTTGGAAAATATTCATGAGATTTCAAGGCTAGGATATTTGAGGCAAAAATAGAACCATTCTCTTCAATGATTTATAAAATTGCTTTAGAGAGACAGGGTAGAACATGCACAGTGATGTAGTGAGTGAAAACAAAAGTAATTGTTAACATGTTGCATTTTGAAGAGTAGTGGCACCATTTACCCTCCTGAATTTTGTATCAGTACTTCCATGAGCTCTCCTGATCAGTGCAGATGTGACTTTGGTAGGCATGGGAAAGGCATGACCTCAGTTATTCCCTTGACCTAGAAATGTCAGGGTTAATCTGTTCTTCCAATTTATATCTAGGTTGCCTGCCCTCCTTCCCTGGGAGTGTTTCAAGACAAACACTAAGCAACTGTTCAAAACTCTCAGCTGCTGTTTTATCCTCTATTTGACAAACTCATGAGTTTTTTATAAATGTAAGTCTTACTTTGATTTTTGCCTGCTGCATCAAGCCCCTCAAATTAAGGGTTACTATTTCATGAGGTTAAAATACCCTCATTGGAATATGTCTCCAGCAGCAAAGTACAAACAAAATGGTAACACTCTTCTACTTGCTTGGTATTAGAAATAAATTTGCCTGGGCAATTTTCACTGTAAGATAATTATGTGCTACCAGGTAATACAATTTGATGGTGCCTCACTCTACCTAAACCAGTTAAAAAGGCTTGTTTTGTTTTGTTTACCTTATACTACTGGTAAATGCTTTCACCTAAGTGTCTTCTCTGTCATCTGTATTGTAATTTGGTATTATCCCAAGTGAGAGCACATGCCTCACAGAAGTCATAACATGGTGTTTTGAAAACAATTTGAACCATCTGAATATTCAGATAACTAGTAATTAAATTTCCTCAGTGTAGATAAACAAGGAGGACCTCTGAGAAGTATGAAACTCTGCTAAAGGCCTTCAGCTTTTTGAAAGAAAAAAGGACCAGGAGTAATATGTGTGAACACCTCTACCAAAGCTTACAAATAGCCATGAAATCCCTATTTCAAGTCTGGGATTGAAAGAGGTCTTCTGCCAAATATTGTCTCCACTGGTTTGAAAAGCAAGTCTGGAAAAACATGAATTTTGCTGGTTCTGTTCCCCAGCATTTCATATATTTTTTGTTGAGCCTATTTCCTTTACAAAAATCTATGACTTTCAGAGAGTCAGAATAGACCAAAAATGCACCTATTGAATGTTTCAAATAATTCTCGGTAAGGGCTAGAAAGGAATAGAACATTGGGGGATGTTTAGTTGCTTTGTAGTACGTATTAAATCTTGGTGCCATTTGTGATGCTGCAGCACTCAGCCTCACATCTTTTCTTTATTTTTCTTCAGAGGTGACTTAGCTGAACTACCCCTTTAACCTTCCTTATCTTCACCTGAATTTTCCCCCTAGCCCTGCATGAATCCTGCAGTAGAATCTAGAACCTCAGATGGATCAGCAACTTCAGAAAACTGGTCTCTTTCTCCCCCACTGCTCTCAGACATCTGTCTTTGGCCAAGAGTTCTCCACCCTTGAGTTCCATCTCACCTCATTCAACAGTCTTGTAACTCATCAAACATTACTTATTAATTTCACTGTTGGGGGAGGGTTCAGCCTAGAGAAGAACTTCACTGAGCTGTATGAACAATGTAGGAGAGTTTCTATTGCTGAAAAATTTATAGTTGAAAGAAACAAGTAGTGAGGGAAACACAGTATTTTTGTCATATTTTTTTCTGAGGTTGAGTGGGAACATCAAACTATTGCCTTCTGTTCACACAAGAAATCTCTGATGTTTTAAAATACTCTGCTTCCCTGCCTAGACTACAAAATCACCTTCCATTTCATCAAGGTTTTGTATTATGCAAATGTGAGAAGACACTCATATTTTAGATGTTCCGATTCATTCCCAGCCTTCATCTTTAAACAGATTTATTTGTTGGGTTGTTTGGTGGGGTTTTTTTTTATTTTTTTTCCTCTTTCCCCTTCCTTCACGTAAAATTTAGTCTGTGCTTCTAATTTGTGTGTTTTCTCTGTGCTTTGGCCACTAGAGGGTAGCACAAACAGCCTCCTGGAGTGAAGGTCCAAGGACCCCCAGGAGGACCACGGGGGACAGGAGAGGTGGAGCAGGGTGGTGAAGCAGGAGCGAGGGGCTGTGGGCAGAACTCCTTGAATCTGCTGAACTCAGCAGTGAAGCCACCCCTGAACCAGGTGGGTCTAGACATGGGTCATTCCTGTTAACCAGGCCTAGGTGTGGTTTTGGGGAGACAGAGAAGGGTATTCATGCATGTATATTAATGTTTTTCAGCAGAGGTTGGTTTTGTTTAAATGAGGATCTGTTTTTGTTTAACCCTTTGGGCAGCATTCATTTGGATCTGATTGAGAATGTGCAGGACATTAGTAGCAATATTTAGAGGGACAAACTGGATAAACTCAATGATGTGTGCAATTAATTGATTTACTCAATTAATGAGTGCAATATTGAAAAAAAATACCCAAAACATATGAAAGAAGTGAGAGTAGTGACAGTGTGCCTCTGTAAATTCAAATGTACGTAGCCTGAATTCTCTGAATTCTTTAGAAATTTTGCTTCCACTAAAAACCCTTTGGCTTATAAGTCACATCACTGCCTCCTGACTTTGTCATGAGAAATTTGTTATATGTCAATCCAAAGGATGAAAGGTTTACTAGCCTACACACCCCAAGCCTGAAGCAAAGCCCAAGACTGAGAAGAAAGACGGAAGCTCTGGAGATAGAGTGAATTTCCTGTGTAGATACTAAGAAACAAGTCAGACCTGATGTAAAACTGTTCTCCCTTCTACTGAAAATAAAAAGCAATAAAATGTTATATACAAGCTAGGATTTCTGTCCACCTTGGCTGTTCAGAAAAGAGGGTGAAGAAGCCAAGTCAAAGAGAATGAAAACACAGCTGTTTTGTAAACTGACCTCCAGATAGTCTGTAAACTTTAACTGCAGTACAGAAGTGAAAAAACAGCAGCAAAAAACTTTAGGAATTATCCTACAGAACAAAACAGGATGCAACAGCTGAGCAAGGCCTATTATAAAGCAATTTTCATAAAATGTCTACAGTAGGCCAAGGAACTGCAAAGAAAAAAAAATAAGAACAGACGGAAAAATTATATAACAGGTTGTAGATCATCAGTGGTTTTTTTTTCCTTCTCAGCAGCAATGAATCTGGTAGTAAAATCAGCAGAAAAGCAGTGTACGGGCCCACTGATGGCAGGAATAAAGCAGACCCAGGGGAAAGCCTAAATGGACAATAATTGCAGGTTATTACATACTGTGCTACAGTACAGTGGAAAGCTGGTCAGCTATTAGCAAGTTTGGAAGGAATAATCAAGAGGACAGAGAAGAGTTTACAATCTTTCACACTCAGCAAAACAGAGGCAAGTCTCCAGATCTGAGAGATGGGTAAAGAAACCACTGATATGATGCACCAGGGTTGTATCTCCACTGCTGAGGAAGGAATTTGTCTGAGGAAGGAATTTGTCTAAATATAATTTTTTAAACCACTGTGGCCTGTAAAGATGTGTTTAGCTGGGGTTCCTGGGCTGGGTGCAGAGGTGCCCTTGACTAATGGACGCAGCACCTCAGGAAAGTTATTTAGTCATTTTTTAAGGCTTGAGGCTTTTATTTACCTATGTTAAACACTTTGAGCAAAATCCAATTTTTTCAACATCGACATCTTCTGTCACAAAAGGAGCAGTGGGACATCCCACTCTGTCCTGGGAGTCCTGGGTTGTATCTCTCTGCCCCAAGCAACTGTCTTAGCTTTTGTAGGGCATTTGAGAGATCACTGGGTACCTGTGTTCAGATGCATCCCATCCTCAGGTACATGGTGTTGTGAATCCAATGGAAAATTGTAAACAGCTCCTAACCCATCTGCAGATGTCCATGGTTCTGCCTCTAATTTATATATCCTTGAATAACCAACCTTCTTCTTGATTTCCTCAGACAAGTGTCACAGCTAAGTGGGATGAGTCTGGACCTGTGTGCCTCCTAGTCCTCAATGTATTTATCCTACCAACGTTCCTGTGAAGGAAAGAGATGCTATAATTCCTCCCTGACATATGGGCAACAGAAACAGTCACGCAGAGAGTTTGTGCTCAAGAAGGAAATTGAGTCTCCGTCTCCTAGATTGTAGCTGTTGAATTGTTCCCTCTTATGTTGTTAAAACTGATTGCCTGCACAACAGACAAAGGTTTAAAAAACAATATTACTACTAATTAGATTCTGCTGCATTCATTTAGTTTAACACTGTAGATTATTTGTATCTGTTTTTTAATGCATCTTTGTCAAGTCCATTTTTATTTGACATATCTCGATTCCATTATGGCATTAGGAAAAAAGGGAGACAGGATCCCAACTTTTCTCCTGATTATTTCAACTCCCACTACACAGCAGATGACTGAGAAATCCTAAAGATGAGTCAGAGGGTGAAACAGAAAGTGTAGAGAGATTGTTTTAAATTAATAGGTGTGCTGAAAAAATATCTGACAAAAGAAAAAAATCCAAAAAAGAAAAAGGAAAAAAAAATCACATTGCTAGATAAGTTGTGTTTAATGGCTTTAAAGGCTTTCTAAGTCAGTAAAGATATCAGTGTATCTCCATGTCAAAGAGAAAACAATTTGTTGGAAACATATTTTTCTTGATTAATTTTAGTAAAAGATTTTAGAAACAATTAAATCACTTAAAAGTAATGCAGGAGAAATTTGCATTGTAAGGTATCACAACTCAGTTTTAACTATGCTGTTGCCTCTAGTGCAAGCTTAAAATAATATTTAGCTGGGGATCTGCAAGAGAAACCTAAATGGCTCAGGAAATAAGACCTCTTTCCTTTTCCACTTCATGCCAATTACCAAGTAGGGCTCTGCTGAGGCCATGAAGGATATTTTCATCTTGCAGATGCCTTCTTTCAAATGAGATATAAAATCAAGTCCTGACTACTGATAGTTATTGAAGTTCTCAGAGCCTGTCCTACCCAAAGTCCAAAAGGCATAATCACAGTTACTCTCCATATACTGATCCTTCATTATCAGTCAAGGAGAATCACAGATCTAAAACTCTTCCTGGTTGCTGTCTGCTGTTAAACAGACACTGTTCTCCACAATCTCTGTCCTTATGGGACCACAATTTTACACCTCATCTGTGCAGGCCATTGCACTGCACTTCTGGGCTGTTGGTTCAACACAGAGAACTATGGAGGAGATTTTCTAAGGGATCTGACAGGTGAAAAACATTTCAAGACATGCCTTTAGACAATCAGAAATAATTGTAAAAAATTTTAGCCCAGACTCAGATACATATAACAGTGGATAAGAACTACTTATATTAATGGGAAATAGGGACACATGGTGTAGATTGCCAAAATGTTCTTTACCAGGAGAGTGCTTTTCATCAGTGAGTACCTGGAAGAATCTGCCAGAGGCTAGAAAGTGGCCAGGCATAAAAACATTCTGCTGCCAGCTGTGGGAGAAATGGAGGATTTTGTTGGCTATGTAGTGTGATGTTATGAAGCAAAATCTTGGAGATCTTGCTCCCAGATTATTGCTTGTAGCATGGCTTGGGAGGAATCATTTAGACTACCTGGCCTCTGAGGAGAATTGCTGTCCTGAGCTACTTTACATGGATGTTGGTTCCAAGCCTTCTTTCAGAACTGCCTTGTCACATGCTGTGAGTTTTTGAATTATCCACTCCAAACAGGACAGGAGCACCTTTGCCTTTTCCTACCACTGCATTCAAAGGAGTTTTGCTTGTGTGTGGGTTGATAAAATAAGCTGATAAAAAGACTGGATAACTAGATTAGGGCAAATAGGATATAACTGATAATGACAGTGAGTGAGAAGGCTGGCAACCAGGCAGAGATAACAGGATTTATTGGGGAAATCAAACGTGAATTGAAATGTTTTTTGGCAACCAAATGAGTTAAAACAGTAAAACAAGGGACACCAAACTAGGCCTTCAGAAAATCAAACTCCTGGGCCCAGTGTAACAAAAGAGAGGAGAAAGAGAACGAATGCTTTTTAACAGAGAAAAAATAAAGCAATCAAACAAAAACCAACTCACACCTTAGCAGGGGAGCAGGAGGATGAGATGAAATGATGAATGCTGAGCAGGAAAGAGAGTGGAGCAAATCCTTTTGCTTGGGCTTGAGGCCAGGCTGTGGGAAACAGGTAAATAACATATTGCCTAGACTTGAACTAGCCATGCTTCATTGTCTGCATTTTTTCTTGACCACAGTCAGGCTGAAAGTAAGAGACACGTATGAGAATGTTGTTAATGTATTTGTTTAATGGGAAATACAAAAAAAAAAATCAAGCTTCCTTCTTCACCTCTTTATCTTGCAGGCTGCTGGAGTCCATTGGTTAGGGAGCAAGAATAGCTGATTTCAGGTTCCTTAGCACACAGGGAAGATGGCAGGCTGCAATATGTTCTTTGTATGTTTGCCTTTTGTAGGTGGAGAAATGTCTGTTTCCTTGTAGACTGTTTTACACAAGGGAGTACAGCTAGTTTTTTTTCTTTCAGAAGTGTAATACATGATGTTGGCATTGGTGTTGTAGTGAGAATTAATTAAGCATAGGATTAAGGTGAGTTAGATTAGAAGGAAGTTCAATCTTATTATTAATCCAGCCATATTGTTAAGGAAAACAAAACAAAGCAAAACAAAACAAAACAAGAGAAAAATGTAACAATAAATACTTCCTCACCCATCAGATTTCTCCAAGGTCTTCTTCAAGCTCATGAGCTTTTTGGGTTTGGGCTTTTGTGGTTGATTGTGTGGCCTTTTCCTGTTTTACCTGCTGGTCTAACATAATTTCCTCTGCTTCTAGTGCTACAGGGAAGACCACAAATCTGGAATCCAAAATGAGCCACCACATACTTTCAGAGGGATGTTTTTCTAGGCTGGGGGTGGTGGACATAGGATCACAGTCAGGAGATGAACAGTGATATTCCAAGTGTGAGTATTTGATCTTAAAAAAGATAATGGTTTTATATTGTTTCCTTGAAAGACTGTGTGTGGGGGAGTGAGGTAAGGGAGAAATAAAGCTATTTCCATTTTAGAGCTCATGAAACATAAAACAAAATGGCCCACAGCCACCTCAGAGATCAGTACCAAGGAGTCAGTCCAAATCATCAGACTCCAGGTGTGAGAAAGAAGACAATATTTCCTAGTCCTTTTATTGAGACGGTTTCCCTGGCATCTCTCACTAGTGCTAAACACATAAGGAGAAGAATAACAAAGACTCTAAGTGGAGGGAAATAATGAAGGCTTGTGAGGTTTTGTTCAGTTGCAGCAATCTCACATGTTTATTAATAGAAGGTCACCATGTGTAAATATATAATTTTGGCTGGATATGGGCAGCATCTCTTTAATTATCTGAAGAAAGAGGGTATTCATTATGTAGATAGTAAAGGAACATCATTCAGCAGAAAAGCAACAGAAAATTTCAAGCAAAGAAAGGCATGAACTGCTATTTTTCCCTGTCTCTTGCTTGTCATTATGAGTCATTTCTACAGAGTCTCTCTGTGCATGTGTAAGAGTGTATATATTTTTACACAGAAAACCATAATATCTGTATGACTTATATAAAATCGTATGTGTGCTTCCTTGGTAACTCTGGAGGCAGGCAGGCGCTGGAAATCCTGGGGAAAAAAAAAAAAAAAGTTAAATGAATGCAGAGCTGACCTGGCTCAGTGTGCAGTGACTGAGGGTAAAATAGAGTTTGGTTTCGCAAACTGAACTTCCTTTCATAGCCAATGTGTCCTAAAGTGCTTTACATACAGTACAATGAGGGTGATGCCGGGAGTAGAGGCAAACACAGAAGTCATTGTAGGCACAAAAATAGCTCACATGTAGCCTTCTATATTAGAATCTGTTTCAGCAGGAGAATGGTCTTGGGAACATTATTAACTCTATATTCATCTGTTTCCTTATTGCCAAGGGATGTTGAACTTCTCCTTGGACAGCCTCTGAGAGGATGGCTTGAAAAGCATCACAGTTTCCAGTCTCTTTAAAAACCCCTGCTATTATCACTTCCAAGTACTCACGTTTCACAGCACAGTTATGACTGTATTGGTCTTTTCTTTCTTTCCTTCCATCTTGGGCCTTGTCTGATCGAGTGTGTGTGATTGAGGATATCAGACTGTTATTCAATCAGAAGACTGGATAAGGGCCAACAGCAGCATTACACTCAGCCCTTTCCATTCATTGTATGCATTGAGTCATATTGAAAAAGAATGTTTCATCCTTGCTAAGATTCCCAGGCATCTCAGCCCACCATCATGCAAATTATCTCCCAGGAAATGATTGAGTCCAAGGGAACTTCTATTTTTTATATGGTATTGTGTACCATAGTCACCGTTCTTGAATGCATTCATGGACCACTTATGAACTTGGAACTGAAATTTTCCACATAGTTTCAGGAATTCACTCAAGATAGTGACTAGTTATGGGTCTTTCCATGTCATACTCTGTGTTTATTGAATGGATAAAAGCATCTCAAGCAGCCAATTTTGATTAGTCAGAAATAAAATATCATCCAGAGATTCAGGTGGAGGTTTACCTCCTGTTTTCTGGGGTCTTGTGTGGGCAAAAAATCTAAATTCATCCCTTTTGAAAAAACAGTGTCTCTTCATTACTGATTTCATTACTGAGTCTGTTACTCAGTTCTAGTGGGAAGCTGGAGGTCAGCACAGATAGATGATGTCCCTACTGTGAGCAGCATTACAGTCAGGAATGAAATTCTGTCCTTATCATTCACATCCCTCACTTCCAGCACAATGCAAACTTGTGTCAGAACTTTGGAAAGTCTACTGAGTTGCTTTAGGCTTCAGTGTAAGCCAACATATTTGAAGACTATATCCAAACTGAATCACAAATACTTATTTATTTTCTTCATTTTATTAAATCACTATTGTTCTAATTCACTGATTGCTCAAACTAAGGGGATTTGAAAAGGCATACAATAGTTCCCATCCAGACTGCATGTCACACATTTCTTTCCATGGTAACCATGGCACAGGAGCCTTGATTCAGTCCTGAAACTCATCCTGATATGAGCCCGGGGACTCAAAACACTGTTGGGTCTACAAACTGTTCTGTACTCAATGAAGTTTGGAGACTAATACTGCTCAGCCTGACTCAGCCCACATGTAAATCAGTTAATAACAGTGTCTGCTAGTTTACACAAGCTTAAGTGCAAGAAGTACATGGTCCTACTAATGTTCCAACAGTAATTATAACCACTGAAGGCTCTATGTGGATAGATGTCCCAGAATACTAAGGTCAGTATTAGAGTCCATGATGAGATTGTTCAGCTGATGTATTGATTAATCAGAAGGCACATTTCTCTCCCAAGCCTACCTGACATTATTGAGTTCTATATTAGAATCCGTGATTTTCAAATCTTCAATACATTCTATGGCAAGTATAGCAAAATCAATGAGGTGTGATGACTGGGGATGATTTGGTATTTAATCTGCTGCTGTCCAAGTTGACTGCTTTGAAAGAAAGGAAAGAGGATATGGCAGCTAAAAGAGTTCTTTGAAATGTATACTTATGCATTTGATGCATATATTTGAGAGGTAATAATAAAGATTTTTTTTTTTTTGCAGCTTTCAACACTTAGAAACACTTGAGATGAGTTTTAGTGCTTTGAAATTGAGGGGCATGGTGAGGGATACACTGTCTTTGAGTCTTATGTGCTTAGGCAGAAATTTTGACCTCTCAGTACTTATTTTCATTTTAAAAAGTAGAATAGAGAATTTGAACAGCAGTAAGGTTTCTTATTTAATTGTTTGGCATGAAAGAGCAGATCCTTTCTTGATATGGACTAAGATATTTGATACCAATCATTAAAACAGAACTTACATTTGCATGAAGGAGCTCTTCCTTTTAGATAAAAAAGCCGTGTTTTTTTTCTGGGATGGGCTGTGAAATCTGATCTAAATTTTCTGTAAAGCTTGGAAGATGTAAAGATAGAGGGAACTGCTGTCCTTTGGGCAGCCACATTTGCTCTCTTGGGAAGAAAATTTCCTGCAAAATAGAGTCTCAAAAAATTGTATCCTACATCTTCAGTTTAGCACTAAATACTGTGGGTTCTGAAACCTAGAGCAATCCACTTTATGTAATGGAAACTCAAAAAACCACCAGCAAGGCTTTTGTCATAATTTGACCCCTTGAGGTAACTGTGGAAGACAACCAAGCTTTCAGGTTGTAACAGCCTGATTTGACCACATGTCAGTAGGACAAGCTTCCCCAGGCCTGAGGCTCACAGGCTATATGGAGTTACAGAAATTCAACTGATTCAGCTGTGTGGATGCAAAAAAAAAGATCACCTAGAGATGAGCAACCCTTTGTTAAAAATATTTTATAACAACTGAGCCCCAAAGACAATTAATCTATTGTTATGTGCAGGGTTGTAATCTCATTACATAATGTTTATCAGCCACATAAAATTCTTCAAAGTAGCCAATTTGCACATGACCTGATCCCAGCTCTTCAAGGAATTAGAATTCTCTCTCACAGACATTATTAAGGAACCCTCTGTCCCCACTGATTTCATAGACAAGAGTAATAATGCACATGGCTGGTGTTTGCTGGATATCTCTGGTATAACCTCACCCTTATATCCCATTCTGTGGATTCTTGGTTCTGCTCAAGTTGCACTGCAAGCAAGCAGACACCATGCTCTCCTTTAGCCCGTTAGTTGGACACTTCCTGCAGTTAAAACCAAGAAATACAGTATTTCCTTTCCTCTGTACAGATTGGGAAGAAGACCAGGCATTTTCTATTCAAAATCAATTGCCCCTGGAAAGCAAGGTCTGATTCTGTCAGTCTGGGACCAAGCAGGGCTCTCCTTCTTCTCTTCTTAGTGCTTCTCTGGCTGCTTGCCAGAAGAAGCATGAACAGCACACAGAAGTAAACTACTGGACAGAAACTCTCCCATTTTGCCTCTGAGTCTCCAACTGATCCTACTTTGGATACCTGTGCTTCCTTTGACTTGTTACATGTGCTTCAGGTGACTTGCTGTTTATTCTAATGGCAGACCTTCCAACCAGGCCAGTGGGTGGAAGTTTAAGCCTATATTTAAGCTTGCCCCATTATTACACACAAAAAAAATGGCTTCCAACTATGTGTGAAGCTAGTCCTGGCATATCCTAAGTTTCAGCGTCAAAATATGCATGTAAATACATGTACAAACTTCTCTGCTCATCCCATGCCCTTTTTTGGTATCACTAAATTCACAAAGTTCATGATATCTTTTACTCGCATTATTTCCCGTCACAACACAATAGATGCTAGTGATAGAAGGTTTTCTTCAGGAGCTGCTGTAGATGGAGCTGGAACATTTTGTTCAGACTCTTATATTAATTCAGAGCTGTGGAATTATGGCCAGTTTCAGAGGTTACTCCATTATGGACTCTGGAACTGCCTATGTGTTTTCTGCCATTTCTCCCCATGCATGACCTCTTTGACTTTATGCTTTTATCCCTCCAAGCTCTTGCATCTAGTTTAATTAAGTGTTCAAACCATCCTCAGAAAGGCCTCAGTAGCCTTACTTACCCAATTCTTTTCTGAATAACTCTTCATTTTTCTGACCCAACTAATACCCTCACCAAGACTCTGCTAGTTCTTCCAGGAAATGTAGTTGTTTTACCTTCTCCCACCTGCACTGTGACTTAGATTCCTGAATTTCCTTTCAATTTTCCCTCTCTACCTCCCTTTCCCAGTTCCTCTTTTGACCTTCTCTGAGCATTTTTCTCATCTGCTGCCTCCTAGAGATCTGGCATTTCTGCTTTCTGAATTTTAATCTACCATTTCCTCTTCAGCTAAAGGTCTGGAGAGATGAACAGCCCTCAGTAACACCTATCTTTTAACATCAACTGCAGATGTAACTGGGGCTCCTAAATTAAATGGATACATGCAGAAAGCACAAAGGATGAAAACTGTCTGTTCTAATTTCAGGCCCAGCACAACCCACCAGCTGGAAATACAGGAAAAGACCTCTTCACCCTCCTATTTCAGTCAATGGAACAAACAGAGTCTGAATCTTTGTATTATGCTGTCACTTGTACTATAACTATTACTTTTAGATCACGGGGAGGTACATGCAACTCAGAGTTTTCCTGAGATGCTGGAAAGCTGGCTGAGAGAAAAACAGCTTCCAGGTGGAAAAGTCATTCTGAAGTGAGCAAGACCCTCCACTTTCCTAGAGAATGCACACTTGAATGTGCACACAGCAGCCAGAAAACCTATTGTATTTGTTCCATAAGCTTACTAATGTGTGCTTGGCCCCACAGCTAACTAAAACCATGAGTATTCTCTCCCACTGCTGTTGAAGCCATGGACAATTCAAATAACCCTGCTTATTTCCTTTACTGTCTCTATCTGCATGCCTGGCCTTCAGAAGGCAGCTCGATGTACAGGTGATTTACTATTCTGGACAGAAACAGACAAAAAAGAAATAATCAATAGGAGTTTAAAGAGATATAAGAACAGATCTACATTTTATTACATTCATAAATTCTAAGACAGATTTATAAATTTGACCATTAAGGAAACTGAGCATATTTGCAACACCAGTAACAAATAATGCATGTAGAGATACCATCTATCAGACAGCAAAGAACTGATATATTTGTAGATATGTAGACAAACTGATAGGAAGGGAGTGAAATAGGCAGGGAGACTGGTGGAGAGAGGGAAAAAAATCCTTAAGGTCTCTATGATATTCTAGCAGAAAACTGATGA
Source organism: Passer montanus (assembly GCF_014805655.1). NCBI lineage: Eukaryota > Metazoa > Chordata > Aves > Passeriformes > Passeridae > Passer > Passer montanus. The sequence continues at coordinate 1,202,574 of NW_024356948.1, read as the reverse complement.
GGAGTATTTTTGCATGTTTGGCTGTCTCCTTCTCTGTAGTATTTCCATATATGTGCATGTGTGGATGCACTCCTACATGGGGTCCCCCCAAAAACACCACACACACACACACACACACACAGTCAGCACTTGGTCATCTGCCATGCATCTGCGCTAGAATGAGATACATGAAATCAGCAGCATTAATGCTGGACCCTGACTGTCATTCCCTCTGGGCACTTGGAGAATGAAACAGGAGCAAGAGTGGGTTTTATAAAACAAGTATTCAGTCATGCAAATAAATACAGCAGTGAGACTGTGCCTACAACATGTGTTGTTCAAAGAAAGGCTGGGCATATCTTCAGAAGCAAGACATGCCACAGGATGTCAGGGTGCTCTGAATCTGAGCTCTGACTTTGCCATTTTCCCCCCGAGGCTGTAAAGGTCCATGTGTAAAGAGACCAGTGAATTGGGATACTAACGTCACACACCTAATCTCCATGCTCCATTCTCTCAAAAGTTCAGCCAGCAGCTGGGTGCCTAAATATGAATTAGCCGCTTTAAGTTCTTTTCAGAGTTACGCCTGATTTTCAAGAACACTGATGTGACTGCAACTCTGGAAGACAACACACTCCAAAAGCTAGCTTGTAATCCATCGTTAACCTTAAATTGAGTTAAGGTCCCCAAATCCCAAACAGGATTAAAAAAAAAAAAAAAAAAAAAAAAAAAAAAAAAAAAAAAAAAAAGAAAGAAAGAAAAGAAAAAAAAGAGGGGATTTTGTTTGGTGGTTTGTTTTTTGGGGTTTTTTTGTGATTTTTTTTTTATTGTTGGTGGTGGTGTTTGTTTTGTTGTTGGGTTTTTTTTTTTCCTTGCACACAAGCCCTAATTAAAAGGAAATTATTCTGGTTGCAAAGACAAGCACTTAAATATTAAGAGCTCCCAGAATTGAGGTTACTTGCACAACCTGGATTTTCCTTTGTTGTACAGATGCATTCTAATTCAGACTTTAATTACATGATCATTCACAGAGTAGATGGCATGTGTAGTTCTCTTTGTTGACTGTAGAGGACTGAGGGACTCTGCCTCACATTTGGAGTACACAGAATAGTGGACTTTTAGGGGCAAGTATTCTTTCAGGCAAGTCTTCCTGATATTTTAACTCATCCTCATCTCAGATCCACCCCTTTCACTCTGTATTCCCTTTCTCTGTCCCAGTCCTATACCAAATTTCCCTTTTTGGCTCTTTCTCAATTTGTCTCTTTTACTCTGCCTCAGTAAAGGCTGAGGTGCCTTGCCTGTGAGTTTACCAGCCCCAGAGATCTCAGGTCCTCTGTGCTTTACCAGAATTTATTTTCTTACATCATGTTTTGTGTATTAACACCTCCATTTTCTCTGATTTTGTACTACAGATGTTTGCCTGTTAGATTTATCTGCCCTCGCATTTTTCTCTATTTTCCCAGCTTCTTCCTACTGAGAAGCAGACTGCTGTGTCTCAGCACAACCTTTTCTCCAAAGCTCTCTGTGGCTAACTGGGTCAATACAAATAAATAAACAGAGAATTCTTTTAAACCTGGGTCCAAATGACATGTGACCAACTATCCATATGGCTAAATGCTCTTTACCGTTAAAAAACCCCACATTATGTTATCTGTAGGGCCTATTGAAAACACTGCACTGTTCCGTGATGACCTCCAAGCTGCACCCAGAAGGTACCTGGGAGGCTGGTAAGGACCAAACTTGTCAAAGACTGTGCTAAAATTAAGGAAATGAATACTTTTCTTAAACTTGTACTCTGAACTTTGTCGTTCATTTCCTGGTACACATACTATCTTTAAATCTGAATCTCAGTCTGCTCCCTATTTGAGTCACTTTTGAATCCAACCAAATGATACTCCAACCTCCTTGTCTTTCCAGATTACCTGAATTTCCCCCCAGCTGTTTCTTTTTAGTTTCTGCTCTAGTTTCACTGTTGGATCTCCCTGTCAGCCCATGAAAGCAAAGGGAAGATACATTCCCTGCTTTTGTCTTAGGTATCCAGACTCAAATTTTTCCTGGCCTGTCCTGGCCCTGAGCTGCAATGACAGGAATAACTCTCTCTGCTGTAGCAAACCCGGTGAGAGCAGAGTCACTGGGGAATCTGGTTTTGGAAATCTGCATCTCTAGTGAGCATCTGAGAATTGCCATTTTCCCCAGGCTTTTAATTGGCCGCTTTGGGGCAGATTTTCCCAGAGATAGCAAAAAAAATCTTGAGAAAGAGCTTCACCTCCTGACAGCTCTTAGTATCATGCTGTAAAGCGTGGGGACAGGAGTGCTTTTCAAAGCATCTCATTTGACTCAGTTCAAACCAGCCCAGTTCTCCTACGGGTTGTTCTCAGGGACAGACAAATAGTTCCAGACAAAATTTTTGAGAAATAATTAAAGAATCTGAGCTGCATGCTGGTGCCCAACTTAGAGTTTCAGCCAAAACACGTGCAGTTTATCAAAGCTGAACAGGATTTTATTAGACTGAGGCAACCTTTTTAATTGGTGGTGCTACCAGATCCTATTAAAGTGAAATCTCCCTTCCTCACAGGGGCGCTGTAAGCATTAATTTGTTAATGACTGCACAATGATTTGATGATGAAAAGGACTGTATTAACATGAAGCATTATTGTCCCTACAATACAGGCTTGCCTGCTTTCATTACTCATTATGTACAGGGACATACCTATTATGAAAAGGGATGTGGAGATAATAAACTTGATATTCTTTTCAAAGGACTAATCCAACCCATGTTTACAGTGTGTGCAGCACAGGCAATAGGAATATTCTGGCGAGCTCTGTTTAGCTGGCAGTTTCCATTGTGTGGAATGTAATGATGTGCATGTATGTGTCTGCACAAGTCCTGTGTCTAAACAAACCTGCAAACACATGCATGCATGCTCTTTTGTACTTTTCTGTCCCTATTAACCATAGGTTTCTTTGCAGCCCTCCTTTTGCTGCCTCAAATTCACCAGTGCTACTTTAATTACAAAATGCCTCCATAAACAAACTTTTTTTTTTTTTTTTTTTTTGTAACAGCGATACCTTTTGTTTCCTACATTGACTACAATCCTGTGCTAAGCTCCTTTGGATACAAATAATTTTTCATTTCTCTCCTCAATCAACCTTCTTAATTCTAACTAAGGCAGAGTGAAAAAAAAAACTCAAACAAACAAACAAAAACAAAAAAACAACAAAACCAACCCACACTGATTTATGCATTAATTCAGGGACCAATCTTACAAATGTTCATATGGGTAATCCTTCCTCAGATGAATAATCCCTCTGACCACAGCAGAGTGATTAACAACAATGCAGATTAAGACCTTCAGAATCGGGCCCATACCCTGATGTTTGGGTTCTCACCCAAAATTTAGTGAATGATGGTCCCTCATCTTTTGTTAGATGTTATTAGAGGCCCACATGCAGCTCTCAATTATTTCATTTGATTACATAGCTAATATGCCCTGATCCTGTCAGCACTCCCTGCAAAGCCTAACAAGCTGAAGTAAACAATTCCAGCTGAGTTAGAAGGCTTTGGCAGGATTGGGCCCTTTAATAGCAGTTGTGAGCTGTATCTGATTTGTTATCAGAATATCTTTGATATTAAGAGTCACATATTTAATTTAGAAATTATCTCAATTAAAAAAAAAAAAACTAGCAGAAAATCTGTGAGTATATGAGCTGGTAAAGCTAACTAAATCTAAAGAAAGAGAAAATGCTATTTAAAAACAAGAGTCACACGAATTTTTATTTCTTTGGAGCAAAACTTAGCTTGCTGCTACTTAGCTTGTCTGTTTAAAAATAAAATTCACATATATTGCTTGTTTGTCTGGAACAAAACCTGCCTGCAATTCTTTTTACATCATACAACGACTGACGGTTTTGAGTGCTGTGGGTCCAGGGGTTTGAAGTTCAGCAGAAGAATCCCCCTCCAGCAACCTTTTGGCCTATTCCTACCTTTCTTCTTTACTTGCTCGTTTCCTGGAGAACGAAGACAGTCAGGACTGATGTATCGCTGTGTCCCCCTTGCCTGTACCACACGGTGTTCATTAAAAACTTGCTGCTAGCAAGGGCCTGATCCAGCCCTCCTGGAAGTCATTGGAAAGCTGTCTATTGACGTCATGGGGACGAGGAGCATACTAATGCATGCAAGTACCTTTACTAATGCGGCCAGTCCTGTTAACAACACCGAAGTTGTTCACAGGATTAACAGCAATCAATCAAGCCCTTTGAAAGGCACATTAAAAGCCAAAGCCTGGTCTGCAAGCCCTTTCTCACAGGAGGTGTGTGTATACCTGTGGCTGGTCCTGCTGCATCCTTCTGCTCCCGGCCGGGCCGTGTTCCTGCCTTTTTCCAGCCGTGTGAATTTGGGGTAGCATTTCTTCTGAGGAGGTAAAAATTGATGGCCATCTACCCGCAGAATAAATGGTGCTTGTGTTATAAAAAATAAAAATTAAAAAATAAAAAGAAAGAAAGAAAAAAGAAAAAGAGAAAAAAAGACACACTAATCTGAGTGAGAAGCAGGATAAAATGGGACTGCAAGTGGCTGTGGGAGGGGGCTGCTTTTAGCCTGCAAGTACGAGGGGAAAAAAAAAAAAGAAAAAAGAAAAAAAAAAAAGAAAAACGAAAGTGAAGTGCTTTATTTTGGTCCCAAGCAGATAAATAATTTTTGGTCTCCTGGAGAAACTGAAGCCTGTTACAAAAGACCTTATCCTTTCAAAATTCTTGTGGACTTCTCTGCTTTTGGATTGCTGAACTGGACCCACTGTGATTACACTGGGAACATTTCTCACTGGGGAACTGTTCAGCAAAAGCTGGTTTATAGACAACAATTTCACTCCTTCTTTGCCTGTATCTGTTTAAAATCTGCTACAGCCCCTTGTACATGTGTAAAGGTGCTTATGGGGTATAGCTTATTTCCACCCACAGCAGCAGCTGTGTTCATCTTGGAGCCCTTGTAGCAATATTTGTGTCCGTATTATTTCATCCTGCCACCCCTCACAGCTGTGCCTGTGCACCAGGGGGCTGTACTTGAACAGCATCCATTTCTAAATGACTATACTTACAGCTCTGTGAAAACGGGGCGTGAACCAGCTCAAAGTTTTAAAAAATAGAGATTGTTATAAAGGGGGCACCCGCACTGAGCAGCAAAATGACTCTTTTTACTGCCCTGTTCTTTTTAATTGGTTTTCATTTGGGATAAACCGTGATTGCAGACAGAGTGGCCTGCTTGTGGACAAGGTGTTAACAGAGCTATCCCTGGGATGGATCAGTGCCGGGTGTTGTTTCACTTTTCACTGTAGTGGATATTTTTTCTTTAAAAAAAAAAAAATGTTTAGTCCTCCTAGTTCTATCACGGGTGTGGTTTCAGGATCAGAAAGAGCGGATATTAGGATTTTTAAGGGGCGGGCGGGGGGGGGGGCGGGGAGGAGTGTTGAAAGATTTTATTTCATGTGGGTTTTGTTGTTGTTGTCATTCTTTTATCACAGTCCAAGGCACAAGGCAGGATTTGAAAACAGGTGAGTCACGGGGCTGGGAATTTGGGAGTGGGGCTGTCTGAGGGTTTCACCCTTCCCGCGGCTCCTGGGCTGTCACATCTCCGTGTTTGTCGCCTTTAAAGGTTGCAGGAGCGTGCCCAGGAAGGGAAGACTGGCAGAGCAGCCCTCTCACCCCCCCGGCTTGGACCCCAGTGCACAGCACGCCTGGTCAGACGGCAGACAATGCGCGGTGCCTGCCACCAGCCCGGCACCAGGCGGCTGACAGCCGCTGCTGCCCATCAGCGCCCCGAGATATTTAAAGAGCCGTAAAAGGCAGCGCAGGCTGCCGGGGGGCTCCGCAGGGCTGCTGCCCCCCGGCGCGGGCCCCGGAGGGTGGGATGGGGAGGCTCCTCGGGGCCGGTCCCGTCCCGCCCCCCGCCCGCAGCGCTCCCCGCGCAGGGACCGGCGGTGGCCCCGGAGAGGGGCGCAGTCCTGCCGGCCCCCGCTCCGATCCACCCCCGCTCCTCTGCTGGCAGGACACGGCAGCACTCTCAGACAGGAGTAGTTGGAATAGCCGAGGCACCTGCAGTGGGGTGATTTTTTAAGGTTTTTGGTTTTGTTTGTAACGGGAGGCAGAGGGGACGGAGGACGGGTAGACAGGGGGGAGGTGAGGTGTTGGCAGGACACTGCCTTCCTTCTCTGTTATTAAAACAAAAGCCAAATAAAGTGAAAAGGCGGTAAAGCTTGCTCCTTTCTTTTGTTTGTTTGCTTGTTTGTTTGTTTCTAAAACAGAAATAAAATTAAAAAAAAAAAAAATCCCGGTCAGTAAAGCAGGCAGGAAGGTTGAAATTTTAAACTAATAACCTCCTTCCCCCGCGGCTGCCCCTTCCGCCGGCAGCCACACGCGTGTGCTACCTGCGCTCCCGGGGGACGGGCGGCCGGGGGGGTCCCGCTCCCAGCCCGGCCCCCCTTGCCCAACTCCCCGGGGCCTCCTCGGCCGCCTCCGCCGCGGGGCTCAGCCGGCGGCGCCGGGAACAATGGCCGGGGCCCCGCGGGGCCGGGGCGGCGGGGGCTGCGGACGGCCCCGGGGCGAGCGGCCAGAGCCGGAGGGGAGCAGCCCGCCCGGAGGGGAGCGGGGGTTCGGGCCAGGTAACTCGCAGGCTGCTCCGAGCTCGCCTGCTGGTGTTCCTCCGAGCTTCGTCCCCGCACGGCTCGCACGGGAAGCGGGAGAAGCGGAGAAGAGGGGAAGAGGGGGAAAAAAGAGCAAGGGGGAGATTGCTCTGAGCGCACGCAGAGCCGCGTTTCGCTGCTGTCCGGATTACTGTTATTATTATTTGGGGGACAAGGGGGAGTTGTGTCCTTAATCCGAGGCTCCCTGCCCTCCCCACCCCCAGATGCTATGAAAGAAGAGCTGATTTCGTCTCCACCATACAGTACACTTTGTCTAGAGAGCATTGTTCGGACAAGCAACTCCCGATCACTGATGACTACAAAATACGATTTATGTTTCCATCAGAGACAGACAAAATATCCTGATGGCTTGAAAGTCGGGCAAGAAAACCTTACTTAATCAATCCCTTTCCAATATACACACGCACATACACACACACACAGAGCCCGTATAGGAGATAACGCCCGCACTGACTGTACATAACATAAATATCGGCAGCACGAAAATTAACAACAATCATTTCGATATTTTTCGACTCTCTTCAAAGCGTAACAATAATATAGTTTGTGCTTTCCTAGTTTGATGCCATCATCAGTAACATAATTGATATTTTTTTAAAAAAGAGCTTAAAGAGCATGCATTTTTTTTAGATGCAACATGAACAGATATAGTAAAGAGAGCTTGTAACATCACAATCACAACAACAACAGCAAAAGCAACCTCTGAGCCGGGGGGTTCATCCGTATCTGAACTGCTTTTTATTATCATTTGCGAAATTAGAATAAGAGTAAATAATAAGTAAGAGCATCATCATAACAGAAAGAAGTCAGAACACCTTGTGTTTGGGTTTTTTTTTCCCCTCTCAAATAAAAACGAAGATTTCCCGATGATCACTGAAATTATAACGACAGCGATTGATCGGAGGGCTTGCAAAGGAAAAGGAAAAAAAAAATCATCATCATTGGTCCTAAAAACGCAACCGTTCCCCTTTGCTCACTTGGCACAATAGAAATTGACTGTCTCTCAAAGAGCCATGCGCCTAGTGCTATTTATAGCCAGGGGCTGTGTTGGAAGATACCATTAAGCCTCTGCCGGGCAGACAGACAGGGGGGTGGTTGGATAGGAGGAGGGGGTTTAGCCAGAGTAGAGGCAAAAGCAATCCCCCACCCCTAGCCTCCCTTCCCCGTACACACACACATCCACACACTCACACCCCACCCCCTAGTCTGGCTGGGAATTTGAACCGATCCAGCCTGTTTAAACGGAAAGGACACAGATCTTCAATGTAAAAAAAAAATCAGATCAGACCCAGAGAGAGAGAGAGAGAGAGAAGAGAGAGAGAGAGAGAGAGAGACAGAGAGGGAGGAGTGTGTGTGTGTGTGAGTGTGTGTGTGTGTGTGTGTGAAAGAGGGAGAGGGAGCGAGAGAGCGAGAGAGAGGGAGAGAGAGAGGGAGAGAGAGGGAGGGAGAGAGAAAAGAAGAGGGGGAAAAAAAGGAAAGAAGATTTTCTCTATGTATATAAAGATGGCCACGTTAGCAAACGGACAACCAGACAATACCAGCCTGAGTAGCAATCACAGCAACCCCAGCACCAACGGGCATATGAACGGATTAAACCATAGTCCCGGAAACCCATCCACCATCCCAATGAAGGACCACGATGCCATTAAGCTCTTTATTGGGCAGATCCCCCGTAACCTGGACGAGAAAGACCTCAAACCGCTCTTCGAGGAGTTCGGGAAGATCTATGAACTGACGGTGCTGAAGGACAGGTTCACTGGCATGCACAAAGGTGAGTTACCTCCTGAACTTTCCCGGGAGAGATCGGGAGAGAAAGACAGGCTCCCTCTCTCTCCCTGGTTCTCTCTTTCTCTCTCTCTCTTTCCTTTCGATTTCATTTCATTTTATTTCATTTTTGGTTGGCCCGGGGGCGGAGGCGGCAGGCTGGGGGGGCAGGGAAAGAAATAATAGACCCATCCTGGGAAGAGAAGAGCGAGAGTCAGGGCAGGGAGTCAACTCCGTTTGGCTTATTTATTAGTATTTTTGTTTCTTTCCCCGCTTTTTTGGGGGGCGAGAGGCAGCTCCCGGGGAGCGCCGGGCGAGCGGCGGCGCGGGCGCGGGGCCGGCGGCAGCTGTCCGCGGTGCTGAAGCCGGAGCGGGTGCTCTGTATTTACCTTCGGGAGCCGCTCTTCGTCAGCCCAGGGGTGTGTGTGTCCGTCTGTCTGTCCCTGGGTTTGCTGGCAGCCCCCGATTTTACAGCTGTTCTGTATCTGGCACCGGCGTCTTTTTTTTTCTTTTATTTTTTTATTTTTATTTTTTTCTTAATTTTTTGGTAGTTTTTTTTTTTTATTTTTACTGGTGTCACATTTATTATTTGTAGTCCCCTACAAAGCAAGAAGTGGAGGAGAGTGAGTTGCTCCGGGGGGACTGTTTCATTTTGGTTCTATTCAACATGGGAACAGGGATATAAACAACAATAAAGAAGCCCATCTCAAGCGGGGCAGGGGTGTGTGCACAAAATCTCGGTATGTCTGCTTGTGTGGGAGAAGGCAAGACAGAAAGGACAGGTGGCAGCTTAGTTCCAGAGGGAAGAAGTCTCTGACCAGGCATATTCCAAGCACTACTTTAATGTGCCCGAAGTCCATGCCAGGAACTTTTTAGGTTTTCTCTAAAGGTAGTGGAGATGTACTCCTCACACCATGCCTCACTTGCTCCATCTCTGCCCGCTCATTTCCCTGCTCAGCTTAGGCTCTCCGGAGGTGCCTATCAGATTAGATGGTGCTCCGTTTTGGGGGTGGGGGAGGGTGTGTGTGTAGTGGGGGAGAGATGCTCAGATCCTCGGGTAGGAAAGTAGGACTCGCAGGGAGGAAGTTGAAGGTAATTTGCATGGTAGCCCATCTTAGAAACAGGAGAAAAACAGAAGTGATATAAGCCACCTTATTAACTCAGATTCTGTATGCATGTGTGTATGTGTGTTTATATTTATTTTTCAAAAAGAAAAGGGAAAAGAAAAAGACTGGGTCAGAAGTGATTGGGGTGTGACTCCAGATTTAGTGCAGCAGGAGAAAGCGTTTTGCACGGGGCCACAGGGAGAGTGGAAGTTGTATCTTTTACAGGACAGCTTCAGTACCAATGTCTAGTCCAGCTTGGCAGACTCCTGGCAGTGACAGTCACCAGTAATGGCATTACTGGCTTCCCAGCTTTCCAGATGCCTTGGCGAGTTGTAAATCTTGAACTTAACGGCATGTTCAGCAGGCATCTCTTCCCCCTTCCCACTCACTCCCTTCTTTGCTTCCACTCTCAGGAAATGCAAATGAAAATATACCCTGACAGTGTAAAGTACCAGCTTTACACAGGCTAGAGAAAATATCCAGGGCTCGGGGACTAGGGACTCAGTCTAAGTTATAGGATATTTCTCCTATCCTTACTTGCCGGTCGCTTCAAACACCCTTCTCATTTTTAAAATGATCAGTGTAGCTCTTTCGAACCTTGCTTTCTTTTCAGACTGTTTTCCAAGATGCCAGATCGAGGTCTGATTGGCATTATTTAAACATGACACCTGTGCTGTAACAATTATTAATAACAGCAATAAAAATAATAGTAAGAATTTCAGGGAAGAAAAGGTCCTGAGAGATTTTGTCTAATAGTGAGAGTAGACACTGAGCTCATGTGTCTGTGTGTGTGTGTGTGCATGTGTCTGCAAAAAAAAAAATCTGCAAAATAAAAATAACAGCAGTAAAAGCTACACTGAAGAGAATCACTCAACACAGTGTAGAGGAAATCTTCGAACTAACACTTCGATAAAGTATTTTTTGGTTGTGGGAGGTTATTGTGATTTGTTGATGAGATTTTATTCTTTTGCTATGCTTTATCTTAAACCTGAAATTAATTATTATATGCGCTGACTTCAATTTCTATTTCATAGATTTGAGTTCCCCTTCTTTCAGTTCAGTTTTGCTTTTATTGTGTGCCTGTATTCACAGAGACAAACTCAGGAAGGGGAAGAGAGAGAGAGAGAGAAGGAGAGAGAGAGAGAGAGAAAGAGAGAGAGAGAGAGAAAGGAGAGAGAGAATCATTTATCTTCCTTGGATGTGTTTAACACATATCCCTGAATTAAGCAAGATACTAACTTCATTTCCCTTCATTTCATTTCTGTTGTAAAGCTGCAACCTAGGAAAAAAGCCAGGTTGGGAGTCTTGTCACCTCATCAAACCAAATTGCATGAGTTCATCTCAAACGAAACAGTCATTTTTAACATGCTATAAGTTTTGGACTTTGGAAAGAAAATTTATGGTGATGATTGTTATTTTGCGGGCTAGGGTTTGAGCGAAGCTTCAGTAGACACCGAGTTGCCAGCATTTCACAGATTGGTTTTATTTAGTACATCCGAGAAGAGTTTGAACTCCTTTCTAGTGATGCCGCTGATTTATTAGCTAATCCTGATAAAAATGTGCCTCTGGCTACCTGGAAAAAAATTACTTTCTTGCCAGTAGTGATTAATTACTATTAAGTCAAAAAGCGTGATGGGGCTTTGAAGGATGAGGGTTGTGTTTGGCTTTTTTTATTATTATTTTATTCATTTTATTTCATTTCTAATCTATTTTTTCTCTCTTCCCTTCTCTAAATGCAGTCATGTGAAGCATTGTATTGCCTCAGATGTCCTTATTTTGGCTTTGCTTTGCAGGCATAGGTGAAGAATTGCATAAAGATAGTCCAACTTGGCTCACAGGGGTAGGTTGGCAATACAAAACCCCAAGATGCTTTCCATAAGAGATGCATAATGCTTATACATTAATTGATCCATCACTCTCAGTTGATTTCTTTCCTAATTCAGAGGATGAGGCTGTGGCAGTGGTACACCCTGAAGGGTTAATAGTAGGCTGTAGTTTATTTAAGTGTGCGGAGAGCAAACCTTGGGTGTAGAGGGGGAGAAGGTGGGACTGTTCTGGGAGGAGGGAAGAGAGAGGAATTAGCTTAAAGTGAAAAAACAGCAACTGGAGTAATTTCAGGTGTAAATCCATTGAAACGAGATCAAAGGATGTGTATTCTTGAAAATATTTTGAAGATCTCCTATTGCTGCGCCCCTGTATAGCACGAGGAAATTGAAAATTAAGAACCTAAAGTACATTACTATGCTCACCTCTAGGAAAAACTATCACAAAAGGAGAGTGAAGTCCCAGGTTCTCTCACCAGCAGCTTTGGATGATACCAGTACAGACACCAGGAAAGAGGCAGGGGATTATGATTCTTTTGCAGATACACAAAGAGAAAAAGGGTACGGGGGAAGCAGCATGTGGGGGAAGGCAGGAAAGGCTTGCCAGATCCCCGAGAAAATAAGATTTCATGGCACGAGCATAGCTGCTGCATATTTCCCCCATCCTCGCTTTTCTCCACACGGGGCAGGAAGAGGCTCCTGCTCTGGTACTTTGCTGAAGGATTGGGAAGAGACTGTGTGCTGAGATCCACGGGTAGAAATCTACCGGGGCTGAGCTGACCCACCCACGCGCTCACACATATGCGCACACACATGCACTCAGTTAACTAATCACACTTTAACAATTTAGTAAGACATTCATTCATAACTTCCCCCCATCTTATCTAGCTGTGGAGTATGCTTAAAGGCTGAGTTACTGGGAGATATAAAGGTTAGTGCTCTCAGGACAGCCATATTATAATGCATTATCTTTGAAGTCATTTAAGGCCAATTTAAGTGGTATTTAGTATAATATTTATGAATTAATGTTATCTAAATATAGGACTGTCCCCATAGGTTTAAACACTCTTTTCTACTGAAGCTTGCTTGTACCCAAGGCCTGGGAAATGTTTTAATTTAAAACACACAGGTCTCCATAATATTCTATTTAGGAAGTCAGAAGAAATCAGCATTCCACACTTAACTGAGATTTACGGAAACGCATGCGGGTGAATGCACTTAAAGTGTGGAGATAGTGTGCACTGGAAAAGCAGGAGTCTTGCACAGACTTGAGATCAACAGCACTCTTTCAATCCTTATTTAGGGGAAGGAAAAGCACAAACCCCCCAAAATGTTCTTGAAATCCACTGCTGCAGTCCCGTGGTTAGGGTGTTCTTCCTACCTGACCCAAACCTCACTCTGTAAGCATTCAATGCAGATAGAAAAATGCAGTATGAAGAGAATAGTTTAGTTCTTTTACAGCTTAACCTTCTTAAAAGTATAAATAATTTTGAAATTTAAGACACCTCTGGAGTAGAAAAACAAGGCTTCCATTCATTATATTCTTTTCTGTTTGATTACAAAGATAGATGATAGAAAAATTAAACCTTGTTAAGTTTAAGGATGTTTATGAAGGTTTTGGATATGTCAGAAATTCAAATGCGCAATGAAAATGAGCATTCAGTTAATAAGATGTGTATGTTTACATGCAGAAAAGTATAGATTTGTGTGTGTATACATACAGAAAAAGAGATGTGTACACATTCATGTGTACAGCCTTTGGGAAATGGAAATTTAGTTGAAAAGAAGCACAGCGCAATACAGGTGCTGAATAAACTCCTCCATAATTGAAGCATAAGACTTGCCTGTCTGAAAGCAACACATAGAGCATTTAGTATGGTAGTAAACCAAACAAGTTTTAGGGAGGTAAAGAACAAATAAACTGGAATAAAACAGAAGAGACTTCAAGCCTTAAGACTAAAGAACAATCCCTTAAAACAATCACAATGAAACTTGATAGTTTGATGGAAGAGAGGAAATAAGCAACCCCCTGTTCATTAAAATCTCCTGTATATATGAGCATCAATGTGTTTTGATTATGTCAAACAGATAGCCCAGACTGTTCTATGAATTCGAAGGGTACACGTTAACGCTTTTTTTTCCAGGGATCTGGACATGGATTCTGGTTTCTAAAAGCAGCTGCATACAGTTATGATGCTGTTGTTACGGTTGTGTCAGCATTTCCAATACAAACTCTAATTTTCTGGGATCTCTTGCTTGCCTGTCAAGTTTTGCACTGAAAGCTGTTCCTCAGCTAGTCCCACAACCATATCAACCATATGAAGTAATCATCCTTACAATACAGATTTGTTTAAAAGTTACATTAATGTGGAAAAAAAGAAAGATATTAAAGTTTGTGTGTCCGCAGCTTTTGTTTCTTCTCTTACATTTTTCCAGTTTAGACTTACATTTCTTACACTTTTACAGATTATAATTGCTTCTGTCCCTCAATACCCACATATACTGGTGCCTTTGAGCATTTTATGAAATAAAAAAGGGTACTTTTTGTCCTTAAAAAAAAAAATTAAGAACAACCAAATTTCATAGAATTTATTTGTCTCTACCAAGGTTTTAATTAAGGAGTGAATCAGAAACTCACTAATTCCTGAAAGAAACAATAGGAATGGGGAGCAGTTTGGTTAATTTTATGTCTTTTTTTCCCCATATTGAGCCAGAAAAAATCAGAAATTTCAGCACTGAAATAAAGGGAAAAATTGAGGATCCTTGTCACCTTGCATGAGAAGCGTGGTTCATCTGGTCCTGTATCCCGCATCTGCTAGTGGCCAGTGCCACCGGCAGGGCTTTCTTCAGCAAAGAATTCAAATTGCACAGCATAATAAAAGCCAGGCAGCTGATGGAATAGTCTTTTGAAGGAGATTGTCAGAAAGCACCTGGAAATTTTGTCTGGGTAAAGAGTGACCGAGATTATGGAAAGTGTTTTGTGCTCAACCGAAAAGCGGCTCGTACCTGTCAGGAAGGGCAGGCAGAGAACTCTCTGTCCATGGTGTTCAAGATCGAGGGACAGAAGGGTGATCAAGGAGGGTCTTCTCCAGCCTTAGGAGCTGGAGGTATGCAGCCACAATTTTCAGCAAGACATCAGGGTGTTTTTTATCATGCATACCCTGTGTGCACGCAATACCAGCCAGCCGCACTGACCCGACAGACCATAACGACACTAAAGGAGCTGTTACTGTCCCTCCCGTCAATCAAGTGTGAGCTGAGGTGGTTGTATGTGACAGGCAGTAATGGTTCCAAGGGAGAAAAAGTGGGGGAGATGATCTAGGCTGTTGGACCGCTTACCTGCATTTAAAATAGAGAGAAAGCATCAGATGCCCAAAGACCCATGCAGGTATTGGCTGAAGCTTCAAAGTAATATTCCAAAAAAACAGGGGGCTGCAGAGCTCAACAGGACCTGTCCATCAAGCACTGTGTGGTTTCTGCCCCATAAGACTTTGCACTAAGCAAATGAGGTGCTAAGTTGAATCCTGACTTTAACAAATAGCTGGTGCTTCATTAATCCCTGCGTCACCTTTACTTCAGGAGCAAAGGCCTTTACCTGCTTACTGGACAGAGCGCAGTGAGATTTCTGCCATTGTTTAAGTGGCTTCATGTTTGGAAATCCTGCTGCAGGTTTGCACTTTTTCAGTGTTTCATATTCCCTTTATAATTCTGGATTTTGGGTTTACATAGCAAACCTCAATACTTGCAGCTAATGCTGCTAATTTCTGTGCTTGCTGGCTTGTCCCTTTACTTAGCTTTACTTCTGTAAGTGAAACTAAAACTAAAACAAAGCTAAGGAACTGACAAAAGCCTGATCTCTGCCACATTTCTCACTCACTTAAATGCTCCACCGACACTTGTATGACGGTTGCCGTGGTTTGTCATGGTGGACTGACCCTTATGCAGTAAAATCTGCTGCAGAAAAAGAGAAAAATATTAACCGTAGTGAGTAAAAAGTTATGGTTTTCTTCCCCCATTTCTCCACTTACTGAGCTGGGGTATATATTGCAAGGGTCTCTCTTTCCTTGTACCTTCCAGGGAGCCATCATCACATTTTGGGGACCTCAGGATCTACTGAGTCACTTTATCTGCGCTGCATCTCTTGGTGTGGTCTGGAGTCAGGATATCACCACAGAGATTGCATTTGTTTGCCTTTGTCACTGTGAGCCACAGCCTGAATGCACATACAGGTGAATGCAGCTTTTAATGTGCATTCATTATATCCAACTGACATCCCCTTGAAGGAAGAGCAGGCTTATTATTGTCGCTCCTTAAAATAAAGATGGATGAGAGCTCTAAACCTCTCAAATAAAGTGCCTGACCATACGTAGTAGCTAAAAATAAATCATATACGGCCATCTATTCCATGTAAATGAATGGCAAGACATATAGATATAGACATTGTGTTAAGTTTGTCAAGCAGAAGCAGCCAAAAATATTGATCAAGGCAAGGGGGAAAAATTGATAATGAACTGGACTCCAAGAAGACTTTAATTGACAGTGACTTCTGTGAACCAGCTTTGGACAGTATATATAAACTGACCACGATGTAACTTTATTGCAATGCACTCTCCTGTAATTAATTGTCACCTTTGTTAAGACTGGCTACAGATCAAAGGTTTAAAGATACTTAACAGGTTCTTAGTAACAAACCCTTCAGATGCATTAGGAATATCCGACAGTTCAGCCAATGAGGCATGCAGATTTCGATCTACCTCACCCTTATCTGTTTATTTCTCCCTCCTTTGTTGAACACGTAAAGTCATTGTTTAACATTAACTATTTAATAGATTACTTCACTGGTAATTTTAATGTCTCCAGGTTGTGGTGATGGGGACCTTCATTGTAAGGTCTCTCAAAGTATTTTGCAAACAGAAAGTTGTTTATGGTTTGGTAGACTAAGGTATAATGCAGACACAGTTTGCAGTGCAGACTATTCTTATCCCTTTACATGGCTAAGGTGTTTAATTTCCTTATTTAAACCCAGAAAACACAAAAAAAAGCATAAAAACCTAAAAAAATCCCATACGCAAAAAAGTGTAGCTGAGAATGAACTTTTATGGGAAAACTGCGTATGCAGTGAGATAGAAGTGTGCCTGACGTTTGTACATCATACACATGCAACTATTTATGTAATGTGCATGTAAATGAAAACATGTATTCAGTACAGACAGGATAATATAGGTTTCTAAATAATTCCTTTCTGAAAGACAGTACAGAGAACATACTCTTATGTGAAAGCGGCAGGTGACTTAAGAAGGTATTCCTGGAATTATATGCAGAGTTTAATATGATACGTAACCATTTACTCATTATACTATTTTAATGATACAGTCACACTTAATTAATTCATCTCTGCTTTATTTGTACATTGCATCTGAGCCTGCAAAATATTTTAGAGGCTACCAGGCTGCCTTCCCAGTGCACCGGGGCAGATAACTCTGGACATGAAGCTTCTTCAAACAGAATAAAAACGGAGCTTTGCAGACAGAGTTGGTCTGATGAGATCTGACTGCATATTTGGTCTGTTTCTAATTCAAATGCCTGTGTATATACTACAGAGGGACTGTGTACGCATGCATGTATCGAAAGGGCAGACTTACATTTGCACATAGTTCCTCTCCTTCCCAGTCCCTAAGGATAGATTCGCATCACATAATATGCATCACTCACTGCAAACGCACACAAATATATTTGTCGGACTCGGTAGCTTCTTGCAGGTAGATGTATAAAGCAACATCAGCCTAATAATATCCCTATAAAACAGCGCTTCCTTCCTAGGATCGAGAGGGATGAAGGTTGTCAGAAGATCAAAAGATATATCACAGTGTGCTTGTAGAAATCCCCTGATTATGTTTCCTCTCTATAATGCTCTAATTCACTATTTGATCAATTGTAAAGGGGCCAATGCTTTAGGAGGGAAGAAAAAGGTGTTAGGTTACTAGATGCTTCAGGGTGAGTGAAAATCACACCTAAAATTATATGTAGCAATACAGTAATGAACTTATCAATACTTCTTTAAGGAATCTGACAGCCCTATATGAGAGATTCAGTTCTGCAAGCAAAGGTCACAATATAGGTATTGCTTATTAAGACTATCGATAGCCTAGTTGACCAATCTAACCAGAGACTGTATAATGTACCTGCTGTTAACAGGCGGGGAGGAGAACTATGAAGAATTTACAGAATTTCCCACATGTAATATTAATAATATTGATTGATTCTAATAATATAATAAGGTAAAGATGCACTTCTTTGAAATGGTGCATGGAGGAAGCAGGGGGAGAGTGAAATATCTTTGCCGAAGAGATTGAATTGGTTTGCACTTCTCTGGAAGTTAACCTAGAGAAAATTCAGTTTTCTAACCTAGGCTCTTTTTCCTGCTCATTATTTCACTAAACACAGACAGAAACCAGATTTGCTTTTCTGTATGTTCGGGTCTTGGCCTGACAGGTGCACATAAGCCAGGGACCTGAGAAACTTCTTGCAGCGAAGAGCATTTTGGTCAGCAACTTCAACCCCCGTCAAAATAGGATTAATCCTAGAGAATTCTTTTTCAACACAGAATTGCAATGAAAGTGTTTCATCTTTTTTCCCCCATACCTTTATCAGCACTTAAGGGATGGGAGGAAAAACATGGCGGAAATAACATACGTTCAGCACTGTGTAAAATCTATAATTGATAAGAAAGGACTTTGCAGAGCAGCCACATACCTGCCCCAAAGCCCAGGAAAAGCTCTTCGTTGCCTGCAGCAGTGTTTGGATTGGGCCCGAAGTTACGGGCAGCTCTGCAAAATACCGCTGGTTGAAGCAGGAGCGGCCGATCACACGCGATGTGACTGACTTAAGGTTGTTACTCACCTAAGCCCAGACACACAGACCTGGCTCCATCCAAATTTCCTAACTACTCCCTCTGCAACAATAGGCTGCCTTACCTAGGTAAGCTAGTTCACTCCTTCTGCTCTACCATTCAGCTTCAACCATTCTCGTTCCAGTGTCTATATGGTACTTTCAAGAAGGCTTGCATTTCATTACACCTTTTTTTTTTCCAGTTTATGGGGCAAGTGTTTTTCTTTTGTGAGCATTTAATTGCTTTTAAAAGCGATTTATTTGATCGTATTCCATCTTCAATAATACATGGATGAGGATGCAATTTTTCACCCTCTTTTATAAAGATATATTGTTATTCAATTATGCTATTCTGTGGTATTTGTTCTGTTTTGTGCATTCAGAGGGAGCTTGGTTACTTTTTTACTTCACTTTCCTTCTTCCTATCTTCTTTTTATTATTATTTATATGGATTTTTTTTTCTTTTTAGAAAAAGAAATCTCATTCAAGATGCTGGCAATAAATGAGAAAAGTAGGAGTGGAAATGAGGAATGGGCAAGACAACCAACAAAAATCCTTTGGCAAACTCTTTAAAAGCTTACCATTGCCTGTTGTTTATTTGCAAGAAGGGATACAGCCAATTTTGATACAAAAAAAAAAGAGTATCTTAGAAATTATTTAACTCCAAGTTTAGTAACTAACAGAGAAGGGAAAAAAATAAGTGAGTCAACCCGTAGCAACACTGGCAGAAAAGGCACCTAAAGATCTTGCAGGAGACAAGGGTGCCAGAGTGTTGCGTTTTGTTAGGGATTTGGAAAAGTTAACAGGGAATTAAACAAACAAATAAAAAAAACCCAAGGAACACAATCATTGCCACTCCTTCTGAATATTTGTAATGGCTAAGACACCTCAGAGCTGCTCTGTTAAAATTGCTGCCTGTGCCTGCAGCTTCATTCAAAAGAAGGGCATTATCTGGTGGGTGAGGGCGGGCAGTGAGGACGTCTAGGTTCTAATCACAGCGTGGATAATTACTCACCAACACTCTCTGATGGAGTCACTTAAGCTCGGTGCCTTCAGGCCTGAACTGAAACCTGTTGAATCAATGGAAAGATTCCCATTGGCTCTACTGAGCTATTGATCTTTCATTTCCCCAACTGCAATATTAGGCCAGCAGGATTTGGTTTTTTTTTTTAATTTTTTTTTTTTTTTTTTTTTTTATGAGGGAGAAGGTAATGGCATACATTTGACTTTTTTCTGTGTAAAGGTTTTGGTGTGTCTCTGCTGGTAAATGTATTACATCAGAGCCCCTTTCAGCGTAGATCCGGAAAACATGCTTTCAAAAAACACTCAGTGGGGGCATGGAAAATTAGCTTTGCTCATTTCACTTGTAAATGCATATTTGTCGCTGCTTTGCTAAGAAAGGGTCAACAACAATTTTGCCAGTTTTCTTTGTGTGAGTAGGATTCAGCCTTTGTAATTTGTCTCTACAGGAATGTCATCATTCACTGATTCAGGATCTTGATTTATACTTTTTTTTCCCCTTCTTTTAGTGAATCACATACATACTCTTCATTGTTATGGCAACTGAGGGAGCTGCAAAGCAAGGATTTGATGAAGGGCTGCATCCCACCTTTCTTCTTTGAGGGCCTGATCCAAAGCTATTGTTTGCAACACAGTTTGGATCAAGCTGAAGGTATCTGCCTTCACTGAGTCAGTAAAAAGAGCAAGTTCTCTCTAGACAAGTGTACTCCTGCCCTCAGTACAGGCAGAAGGAATTGGCAGTCGTCGCCCATTTGCCGAGCACCGACCCAACACTCTCTGAAGTCAATAGTTAGACTCTGACCCAGCCTCACAAACAACAGACAGACACTGTGTGAATCCTTAAGCAGGGATGTGAATATCCCTGGCTTTGGCAGAGCAGGGTAGTCCAGAAGGGAGTTTTCACTACTGCTACCCAAGGTGTAGGTTGTGGGGAATAAAAAACATCCCAGTGTCCTTAGGGATCCAGCCACAAAAAAATTAATTTAGTAATATTTTCATCAAAGAGGAAGGTTTCAGGTCATTGTCTACAGCAAAGATCTGACAAACAAATGAATCAGGGTCCTTGTGTTTATTTCTTTAATTATTTCAGTTGTGGTTTTAGTTCGTTCATCAGTAGCTATGTACATGGGATTCTTTTGTTTGTTTGTTTGTAGTCTTTTTTGGTGTTTCCATCCCATCTGTACTCATGTGTTTCATGAAATAAATGAAGGAGTTGGAGTGTGCATGCAGTTATGTGTGTGTGTGTGGAGTCGATTATCTAACCCCTAGTCTATTTGAAATCATCACAGTGCACTCAAGTCAATGATATTCTGTCAAAGGTGGAGAGGAAGCCTGCGTGCAGTGTGAGTGTGTGAACACGATGCTGTTTGATTGCCTGAAATCCAACTAAGTCTCAGTTTCAAAGGCCTGGGGGCAGCAGAGAAAGTATTTGTTTGTTTAATTATTTATATATTTACTCAGCTTTACTGACAGTGTTTGCAGATGGGGGAAAAAAAGGAAAAAAAAAAAACGAAGTTGGGTTCTTGTTTGGAGGGGAATGTGTATTGTATTAGCCTCAATCTGTTCTCCCTTATAACAGCTGCTTTGTGCTGTTAAATGGTCATTTATTACTGACCGGCTCATTGAAAAAGGCCAGAGAGGTGCTGGTAGAATTAGATTTCACAAGTTTATTCATAAAAGGAGTTGCACAATAGGTGTGTCATTCCCCTGTCTTTTCCTCTGCCCCGATCCAGGGACAGGACTTCTGGCAGCAGCTTCTTAATTCAAAAAGATATAGCTGAGCCACCAGCAAACCAGATGACCCTGCTGTGACAAAAGATACAGGTCCGACTGCCGAGCGAGCAGCTTGCTCCCCTGGCTCGGGCCTCTATTCTTGGCCCCTGCCTTTGCTGTTCAAGTGCAGCACCCAGGCTTTCATTCACTGGGCTTGAATCCAAGACCAGTTCTTCATCCTGGCTTCCCAGCCTTCCTAGCCTGGTTGCAAGTACAGGTGTGGGTGTGTGGACTGCAGGCTTAGATCCCGTCCAAGATCAGGTCCCTTCCCCAGGTGCCACTCCAGGCTCGCTGCCCATTCCCACTTGTCAGCTTACCGTGTTCATGAGTCGTTTATTTTCCATAGCCAAGATACAGATCATTTCCCCCAGCTCTCACACTCCTCTTCCCTTGGTTCAGCTCTGCACCGATGTTCTGCCCTCGCACCGTCCCTTGCAGAAAACACTTCACTGGTTCATGTCGCGAGTCACCACCTGGGTTCCCTCCGACCGTGCTAGCTATCTCTCCTCTCTTTTCCCATCTCCTTCCCTAGCAGGTTTTGGGAAATGGAAACCATGCTCTACATATTTTAAGAAAGCAAAATAACCATGGGTAGTAGTCGAAAGACCCGCACTCATGAAATATGCAGAAAGCAGATACACAGACACATTTCTGTATGTAAACTACTAAGAGAGTAGACAGAAAAACTTTTTTTTTCCTTTTTTTTCCCCTTTTGGGATTCAAAGCTCAATATCCTCTTTCAAAGATTAAAAAAAATAAATAGTGCAATAAGCATTTAATTTCACCAAGACAATTGCACCTTTTTATTTTTTAACTCTGCTTGTTTCACTAAATAAGCAGGTGGTTTCTCACACCTGAACAAAGATCATGCATATGTTTTCCTTTGAATTATAAAAATTGTGATCTTATTCTTAATGATCCCTGGCAGTCCATTCTGGGACTACACTTCAGCCTCTTGTAAAAAATATTTTTTCTTGCTGTTTTGAAACATAACTACCAGAACTTCACTTCCAGAACCTCTCTAGCAATTCAAAACTAACGTGAGAAAGAAAAATAAGCATTTGATGTGGTGTTGCATCAGAGTCTTCTTCATTCAAAGGTAGGTAGGAAGGGATTAGGAGCCTGTTTCTAGCCCAGTCCTCTTACTAACGTTCCATATCTTACCTGATCCCGTTCCTAGACCTTGTTCTTCCTTAGTTTGCTATGTGTAAAGAGGAATTTATGATGTCCAGCTTTGCAGAGAGCTTTGTGTGTATTTAAGTCAGAAGTCATGCTGTAGCTTTAGCGGTGATGGTCTAAGGTTATAAATGAGACCAAATTTGTAAGAAGAGGTAATATCTTTTATTAGTCCAGCATATATAGCTGGGGAAAAAAAAAAAAAAAAACCAAACCAAAAAACCAGACTTCCTTGTGTGCTTGAAAGCTTGTCTATTTTTTTTCAATTGTATCACTCAGTCTAATAAAAGATATTACCTCTCCCAGCAAGGCTTGTCTCATTTGAGGTGTAAAGCATGCAGACTGGTAATTTACGCCTGTTTTTTGTCTGTCTTGAGGGATTAGACTTTTTCTCACCTAGGTGGACAAGGGGAAAAGCACCCCAGGTTGGTGTTCCTGCCTCTCACTTTCTGTGATCAGCAGCGGTGGCCATCTCACAGGCATTGAGAGGTGCAGAGAAACTCTGACAGTGCCTGTTTTCTGATCCTGGAGATGTCCTTCCTTTTTTGCTGTTCTTCTCCCTTCCAAAGCACCACATGCCCTCTCCTCACCCCTGTGACTGTGATTTATTTAAAAAATTGCTGCGTGTATGTGTGTGTGCGTATGTGTGTGGGCAACCACACAAACATCCCCAAGCTGCCGAGCAAGCTGATGAGCATTTTCTAATGTATTTAGCAAGTAATAATGCAAACCACAGGCAAAAAGTACAAGGACAACAGGTAAAATGCTTAAGCTAGGGAAGACTTTGGAAGGAAGGTATTTTTTTCTGCAACTGTGAATAAATTGCAGCCCCCTCCATGGCTGGGAGAAGTGTTTTGGTGGGTTTTTTTCTATTTGTTTGTTTGATTTCATAAAGTGTTGCTGAAAATACTGAGTAGCAGAAAAGAATCCAGAAGCAGATAGCAGGTTTTCAGACACAGCAAAATCTGACTCGTATGCATAAGGCAGCAGTAGTCAAAGGACAGCTATTACTTATGCTTGGCTTTACTACCAGGGAAAGTGTCGGATCATCTATTCAGATCAGGATAGTCAGCTATGCCAAAGGTTTAATCAAATATTAAACATGGTCAGTAAACTTAAACCAACGTTAGACATGCAGGAGTTCTGTTCCTTTTCAAGCAAGCACTCTAAGAGAGGAAAGTTTTCTCCTGTCTTTCTCTGTTGGAGACCTTTTGCGGCTGGAGGGATTTTTTTCATATAGGGATCCACATGGGTGTATGTCTGGATAAACAGGTGTGCATGTGGGTCTCCAAATGTGTGTCCCTTACCCTGCCAAGTAGAGACAGAGTTGATTTTTCCCAAAAAGTTCCTCTTTCTCACTCAGATAATTTCCTATATGCTGTTAACTGTTCGCCCCATACATTTCTCTGTCCATCTGTCCCTCTCCAAACATGTTTTCTCTCCTGCACTCCCTCTCATAATCTCTTCAACAGGGTTAGAAAGGTGTGTGGTTGTAGATATGTGTATGCGTGTATTTGCAAACCCGTTCAGGTAAATGTGCATAGCTGGCTGCTTATTGATAAATAATACACTTACAAAGCCACATCTGCCTCCTTCTTCTGTGCATTTGGGCTGTATTTACACCCTCCAGCTCTTGTTTATTCTGACTGAGGACAGTCAAAGGTAGAACATTTTGCAGGGAGTCATGGTTTAAAATGTTACCTCTCCCTTCTATTATTCATTCTCTCTGATTTTTATCTAATCTCTCTTTGATTGTCCTGGTGCAGCTTAAGAGACAAAGTGAATTTTTATTACATCATCAATATAATCTCCAGCTAATCAGCATCTGTGTGCATTACCTTGCCCCCCTTTAGCTTTTCATCTGTGTCCATAAATAATAAGAATAAGGGCCGGTTTTTGTCTGTGTGCGTGTGTTTGTGTATTGGTATCAGCAAGAGAGTCACAGCTGCACTTTTTCATTTCAGCCAGCTTGTTTTAGCAACACTGGACCCAGCTCTCTGCAGATTGTCTTGACTATCGCCCAGATTAATTTCCTGGTGCCTAATGCTTAAATCATGGAAAAAAATTAAAGTGGTTGAATCCATACTCATCTCCTTGCAGCAACTGAACTTTGCTGTTAATTGTACAATATTTCCATGGCATTACAGGCAACATGACCAGTCCCAGTGGAGTGTGAGGTAGCCGTGATCACCCTATACAGACATTTAACCTCTAAATTTTTAGTGAACACTTGCCACTCTTTCTTGGGTAGGAGGATAGTACATTGCATGTCTTTGAACAGGAAGCCCCGGGACCAGATTTTTGACTTTTGATTACTGATATTTTTCCACAGCTTGCTGTGTAGCTCTTAACCTGCCACTCAGGTCCACAAATTTTGCAGAGTTGAGCAATATATATTTTTTTTCTCCTCCTTTTCCAGCTCTGGAAGAACAATGAGAATAATACCTCCCCATAAAGTAAGACTTGTGCCGTACTTTGAAATTCTCATCCTCTACACAGATGCATTGTGAATTTTAAACAGAATCACTCTGCTATCTCTTTAAAATACCCTGATTTGGCAGAGCAAAGCAGTAGCAGTGCCTCTCTGTTAAGCAGGCAGATTTCACATTGGCTTCCCAGTGGCTTAGGGTGATACTCACATCCGATACACAAACTGTAGTGCTTCTGTCCCATTCTGAAGTGCCAGGATCAGTCCTTTCCAAGGTATCCAAGACTCCTTGCAAACACTGTGTATATTCAATTAGATACGACAAAATCTTCAATTAAAAAAGGCTCATACACTTATGGAAAAATTTTAGACTGATATAGTGGAAAGCAGCGAACCCTTTGGGAAAGAGTATGGCTCTCTTCCAGATGTAATGCAGTTATGGTATAGAGCTGTCCATCCAGCAAAGTGTGCGCTTAATTCACATTGTGGAAAGCCTCCCAGAACGCAATAGGTTCTTAAAGTTGAGCAGGTGCTTAAATGCTTTGCTGGATCTGTGGAAATCTGTAGTTCAGATGAAATAATTAAGCGTAGGGGTGTTACAGAAGCCAAGTGAAAAGCATAATTCTGTGACTCAGAAATAACACTCCTTCATAGCTGTGACAGAACAGTGAAATAATGAAAGAAGCACTGTGTACCTTGAACACCTTGCAGGGTGGATCAGGCTGAGACCACCTCTATATTTCCAAATATTTCCTTTCTGAATTCTATCTTCATGGACAGATTCTGATTCGATTTGGCTTGGGAATGGGATTTGCTTCAAGCAAACAGAAACACAGAATATTTTCAGTCCTCGTCTTCTGTTTTCTTTTTTATAGCAAATCCTCTTCCCTGGCCCTTCCAGTTCCACTCCTTGTTTTGACAAACCAGCTCATTTATCAGATGGGAAAAGAGGATGGGGGGAACAGGAATATTTTTGGTTGCTTCTGTTTTGCATGATATAATCCCCCTCTCCACTTAGCACCTCCGTAAATAGGAGTTCCAATCTGAAATTGATCACAGTTTATCGAACTCAGGATGAGACCAGATTGGGTCCTGAGTCTCTGTCAGCCATCTAATAAAGAAAAAAGAGTTTTACAGTTCAAACAGATAGATCTGACACTTCATATAGCATCTCCTGATTTTTCTGGATCTTTATCCTTTATTATTTTCTTTTTTTTTTCCTTTTTTTTTTTAAATTTTGAACGTTTATTTGCATACTACTAGGTATTTCTTTATTGTTTCAGTATTTGTTTATGCTCCCTTGAATGTTTTTACACCCTTTCTTGCCCAGCTTCCCCAAACCCAGTGGCTAAATCCCTTGGGCAGGTATGAAACCATGATAATTGCTGGATAAAAGTCTACCTTGAAGGATGAAGAGCATCCCCCATTTAGAACTGGAAGCCATGAAAAAGAACACATCACTTATCTGAATTTGCTGTTCATTCATGCACTGTTTATGGAGATTTACAGTTCCTTGCCTGCGCAAAGAGCTCTATTGCATGGTGTCTGCTGGAGGATTTTAGGTGGCAGTATTAGCTGAGGTATTAAAAATGCATCGGAAGGCACGGGGTGGGAGATTAGTTGGATAGAAGGACCCATGAATGAAGGGTTAATTGCATTCAAAGAGGCCATCGTATGGAGCAAAAGAGGCAATGGGTTTCTTTTCTTCAAAATTTACTAAATAGCTGGAAACACAGTTTAATGAATTTTAATGGGATCTTTCTGAATCCTATGCATATTGCATCTGCTGACTGTAGGAAGTCAAAGTATTGTTGAAAGGGAGGGTATTGCCCTACTTTAGGTTTCACAGTTCTGTATTTAAAAAAAATAAATTATTCTGCAACAAGCACTTTATTCAATATATATTTTTCTCCCTATTTAATTCCTAACCCCCCCCACCCCCTGCAAATGGAAAAGACTTTCAGAATCTGTGAGCCCTCAATACCATAGATTATTCTACTGTTATGTAACATGTGCTTTACATTTATTGAGCCATCTTGTGCTGTCAAGATAAAGGAGGCCTTAGTATTTTCCTTGCTTATGAACCATCGATGAAGACATGGTGATGAATTCTCCTCTTGCTTATATCTGTGTAAATCTAGAGGAAGGGACTCTCGTGAATTTCTTCTAGGACTACTGTGATATAAGTGAGACCAAGATTTGGCCCAGTCTGCTCAGAGAAATAAAGAAGGGAAAGAGCCCAAGTTCTCCTTCTCCTTTCCAAGTGTGCATGGGCTAAGCTGGGATCTCACACCGTACAACTCATTTCCACAGAAGCTCCAGCAGAGGTAGCAGAAAAGCCAATCTATTTGACTTCGATGCAGCACAAACCAGATACCCACTCACGCTTTAGACAGAATGGGTTTAAAGGAAGCTTTTTCCTATGGGAAACCTATGGGAGTCAGGGCATGCAGTGAGTTTGTTTCAGAGCAGCTATGTGGATCCAGCATGTATTTTTTACGTCTGTCTTCACTATGTTGAGGTTTCCCATTGCCTTGGTAACTTGAATTTTCTCTGTTGCTCATCCTAAAAATGCCAGGCACCCTCTCAGGCAGCTGATAGGATAAGGCTGCCCTACTTTTTATTAACCTGGGGCCCAGTTCTCTTTTGGGGTGCAGAGAGAATTGCTGAGACCCTCAAAACAGAAGCTTTGAGGTTCCCCCCAAGCTAGCAAGAACTGACAGGGCTTGCCATCTTACAGAATTGTAGGTCTGTGGAAGGAAAAGACAGCACTGTTTTAACTGCAGCAGCATGATCACGATGGCAAAACTTCTGTGTGAGAAATGTCTACCTATATAGAAATGGTCACAGTCCCATATAAGTACACAAGCATACACACAAATATAGAAAATGTGAAAGGAAAGAAAAAGCAAGCTGGCATTAGGCATTTTTAAACCAATCTGACCGTGGCCATTCTACTGGGATAATATTTTCTGTGACCAGTTGTTGTTACACTAGCTCTGCAGACCCAGAAGACGTCCCAACACAGGAACCAGGGCTCTCTTAGAGCAGAGACAACCTCTAGATCTGGATTTGGAGTGAGACAATCCAGACTGAGAACAGGAGGACTTTACACCCAGGGTTCTTCAAATAAGAAAGACAGGTATTTAAAAATTCTTTGGAGCACTCCAGACAGCAAGTCTTCCCAGTACGGAGTTGGTGTAGCTTTTCCCCCATGTGTCCCATCCCTCCCTCATGTGTTTCAGATCTTTCTCTGCTTACAAGCAGGCAACGTGATGCCTGCTTTAATGGCACAGATAAGTTAGCCATGCAGCTCGGAGTGCCAGCCCTAAACCACCTATCCTCCTCTCTTTGATCTGGAATCAAAACAAAAGACGCCGGCATCAAAACGATCCTTTGCCAGGTAACGGTTACTTTGTGCGCGTCGCCTTAATTCAGCTGCGAGGAGCTCTCATCTTTGTATCGTGCCCAGATCTCTGCTCGTCTTAATACTTTATCAATGTGCCAGCAAGCTGCGTCTATGGTGGGTACAGCTGTGCAGAAGCTGTCAGCGCTTTTAAGTAAAGCATTAAACAATACTTCAGGAGACAGCAAATTGTTATTTCCTTACCCCTCCTCCAAATCTTCCCTCTTCCCCTCCCTCGCCAAGCCCAAATGATGAAGCCCTTATTTTTATGTCAGCTTCGTGCTCAAATTATACAGCCCAGATGCATTTTCCTTCTCCCCCCTCCGCCCCAATGGGACACATTCTCTCTCTAAGGGGTGGAGAAAGAGAGGCATAGGAGTCCTTCTGAGGAGCTGCAGACTAAATGAACCTCATGAGCAAGCTGGCTTTTTTGGTTGCTCATTCACCCTCCATTCCAGGTGAGCTGCTGAAGTGAAGCCAAAAAAGACACCCACCTCACCCAGGTCCTTCCAAAGGCACAACCTCTGTTTCATAGCCCTTTCTAGACTTTTAACACACAGTGTTGTTGAGAGCTGCGTGTTAGGAGACATAGTTGTTTTGGTTTTTTTTCCTAGCTCAGCTGTTGGTTTACTCTGTAGACGCTGAGCAAGTAATTTCTAGAGAAAAATTAAAACTGTCTGTCACTGGCTTTAGTGCCTACTGGTTTTGTGTGCTTGTAATATGCATGTTTTGGGGAAAGGGGTCCGAAGCACAATTGGTGTTTCAAGCTGGACGCTAAATTCGAGATTGATTTAAAAATTTCCAAATACTTAACTTGTTGACATTTCCATTCTGATTCTTGCTTTGCAAAACTGGATAAATAAAATTTCCCGTAAAGAACTTTGAGATATTCCAAAAAGGTTAGCAATTGACAGTCACTTGAAGTATCAGGGATCAGACGTTGTTGGGCTTGCACGTACTGCGTAAACAGATATATCCTAACAGGAATACTTTGCCAGATTCTTGCTTAAGGGAATCCAGCTTGATCTGATGCATAATAATCAAGCCACCCCAATTTATTTTTTTATGGTTTTTTTCCCTGTTTTTTTCTTTTTTTTTTTCCCCTCTTCTCCAGAGAGGGGCAGTTCTGAGGCACCAGTACCTGAGAACAAAGTTTACTTCCTCATATGTTGCCTTCAGCACTGACCCTCTCCTAATAAGTCAGATAGAATTTGATACAGGCAGGACCAAGGTCAGGCTGGCTTGACTCTGGCTGTGTCTTCCACACACCAGATACAATGCTGCCACTTTGTGGTTCCTTCCTCTCTGTTCTGCTGCACACACTCACCCAGTGCTCTCCTCCTGCCAGAGATCATCCCAGCTTTCTCTCCAGGGAGTACTGGTGACACTCCAATTCTCACACTGCCTGGTCGGGGGTGCCATCCAGCCCCACATGCTTCCAGAACAGGTTGAGACAAAAAAAAAAAAAAAAAAAAAAACCCAACAAAAAAAGAGCAACAAAACCCTCTGCCGGTCATCTTTTGCAAGCCCCTTGTGCATTCCCATAGCTTGTCTCGTGTGGCACCTAGTGCTTCCAACTAAGAGCCTCTGAGTTGGAAGGGAGGGTGTAGGGATGTCAAACTTCAATTCTCAGATAGACACCACCCGTTTTTATTCTCCTCTCCAGATCCTTATAGAGGTGGCTGGTGATTTTGGTGCAAGAAAAATGTACACAGGCCACTCTTTTCCTAGATATCTTTTCTCTTTATTGTCTGTTAGGTTCTTGATCCTCTTTATTTTTTTCTACCAATGCTTTTTTCTTATTTCCTTCCTTCCTTTGAGGAAAAGAAAAACACATACACACAAGAACGCAGCAGGACAGGAAATTAAACCTTTGCACAAAGATGATTTGGTAAGATGCTGGCTTTTCACTCATTTGTTTTGCACTGATTATTTTTTATAGGAGAGAAAGGAAAGACTGAGAGCAAAAGGATGTGACAGAGAGGGTAACTAAGCAGAGGAAAAAAAGGTCCTTTAATTTATTTGGAGATCTCAGACATTGGTTGTTGCTTTTTCCCTAGACACATGAGAAAACCGAAAGAGCTTTAAACCCACCAGCAACACTCACATGAATGAAACGCCAGGTGGAACTGCTCCCATTTTCCTGGATATGATAAGGATAATGGCTTCCTCCTGGCGAGATTCTCCCCACATCATCCTGGTTAAGCAAGCCTTAGCTGTATTGCAACACTACTAGGCATTCCAAAGCTCCTTTTAATTTAAATGAATCCATCTCTTTGTACCGAAAGGTTGTTTCAAAATAAGGCCATAGCAGTTCCTTCAAATCTCTCTTACTCTTTTATGGGGATATGAACATTACATCCAGAAAGCACTGGATGTCTCCGGCTCCCTGCTCATCCTCAGTGCTCACTAGACAGCATGGTTTGCCTCCTCAGAGAGGATCTGCCCCTTGGAGATATTGAAATCCAAAAAGCGGGAGAGAACTGCCACGATTTAGGAACTTGCACTTCAAAAAAGTGGAGGCATATCAAGGGTAGTCACTACTTCCGAGAAGATGTGCCCCAGTCACTAAGATTCCAGTGTTCATCCATGGACCTGCCTTACACTCCTTGGGAACACGCTCAAGTGCAGTAAGAGAAGATGTGCCCCAGTCACTAAGATTCCAGTGTTCATCCATGGACGTGCCTTACACTCCCTGGGAACATGCTCAAGTGCAGTAAGAAACAGCTGTGACAGAGTCCCAGCAAACCCCAACCTTCACCTGCAGGCTGGGAACTTCCCCACACATCCTGCACAGGGCAGAGCAGCCCGAGGGAGTGAGAACAGAGAAAACTCCCCTGCCCCATCTGTCCCTGGTGGCTACTATCTAGAGACACACCTGCAGCCCTCGTGCTGTGCAAACACTGCCACATGCCCCATCGTGTATCTGCCACAAGGTTTAAACAGCTCCTTATTTGCACACTCTACAAACCCAGAAAACACTGTGTTCTCTGTGGTTGTTCCATTCTGTGCTCCTATTGGCATGAAGGACCACGCACTGCCTGCTCTTACTGAGGGAGAGGGACAGCTTTAGGGCGCTGAGTGCTGTTATTTGGGAAAAAACAAACGTCATGAAGTGCAGACAGAGGCGTCATAAAGGAGTAGTTTAGTAGCCAGAGGAGTGGAGCTGTGACTCTCATCCTGGGAGACACGTTTAAAATTGGGATACTTGTAAATCTGGCCAAAACAAGGGGAATGTGTGTCTGTTTCAGGGCAGCATTTATGGGGATGTTTTGCTGTTTCAAAACTTAAGTGCTTATTTATGTATCCTTTTTCTGGAGCAAAGTTCTGTGACTCAGTTTCCTGGACTGCAAAGTAAGCAAAGAAACAATCCCATGTCTGGGAGGGCAACATGCAAAGCCTAGTTCATGCTTGTAAAATAATTGAGATGTTTTGAGAAAGGGTCACTAGAAGAACTGAATAATTGAAAAGGCCACAGGAGATCAATGCACAGCAAAATACATGGTGTTTGCTGATATTTTTTAAAGCACAAGAGAACATTAACAAATAGACTACAATAATAAGGTCCTTAGCTGTTTTTCTTTCAGTTTAATCCTCAGCATGTGTTGGGTGTTTGGGTTGGGTTTTTTTTTGGCAATTGTGATCATATTTGCATTATATTTTTTCAGCAACAGCTGAGATCAAGAGTGCACCGTGCTAGATACAGGCACTTGCAGAGCTGCCATATTCCAAATGGACAGAAAAGAGCACACATCCAGCAGGAGAAAAGAAGTACCAGATCATGATCAAACATGTTGGGTTCCTAACCCAGAGTTGGAGTGAGATTAAGACTCAGATCCTTAAAGGCACTTAGAGCCCAACTCCCATTGAAATCAATGGGTGTTAGATACCTAAATAGCTTTATGGATCTGAGCATAAATAACTTATCCAAGGGCAGAGCAGCAATCTACAGCTGGGTTGGGAATTAAACACAGATTTTACAAGTTACAGTCTGATTTCTTAATCACAAAATCATCTTTTCTCTCCATATTTGTGAAATAAATCCCCAGCATCCACATCACAACATGGATACACAATGTCTACCCCATCAAATAATTGGAAACCTGCAGTGACAAAAATGTTTTGTCTCAAAACAAACCCAGTTACAGACACACACATTTCTTCTGTGCTTGAGGTTGGCTTCTGCTCTTTTTTACACCATAAAATCTTCCATGGTCTTCAGAATTTCCTCCCTAGGTTTTCACCCAGGTGACAGAGAGCAGAATCCAACCCCAGCACTATAAGTTCAAGCATTTTTCACTTGGCTCTAGGGAGGGGATGGATTAGACAAACTGAACTTTCTGAAAAGATCAATATGGAACATCTCTTTCAATTACTCTCCAAGGCACTAAGCCTGTGAAGTCGGTTATGATGCATTTATAAATCTTTCCAGGAGGGGCTGTCTGACATTCTCCTCTTCCACCTTTACTCCCCACAAATAATTCCCTGTTGCCTGGGATGGGCTGGCAGGGCAGTGTTACTCAGGGAAGGATCAGGCTTGTGTTTCTCAGAACCAGAACAGATGGGGACCATTTTCATCTCCCTTTGCCAGACACTAAAATTCACAAAATTGGAGAGGCAGCTACCGAACAACAGGAGGGGCCAGGACCAAACCTTCCAAAAGTCACTGCAAAGCCACTGGGACCAGAAGATGTTGCACAAGCGAATGCGTGTGTTACACTCTCCAAAAAGATCACAGCCCTAATGGACTGCTAGTTTGGATGCAATTATATAGGCGAATGGGGTGGGGGAGCCCTTATGCCAATACAGCTCCTTTGATTCACAGAACAGGTTTAAAGCCTACCCAAAAAAATTATGCTGAAGGCGTTGATTTAAGTTCATCTCCTACAAGCCTGCTGGCTCTGATACTGCAGGGTTGAAGAGAGGATTTGGAGCACACAGGGAGAGTTTTCTAGAGGACCATGAGTCACTAAACTGTGGCTATGCTTTTCTGTGCATTTACCTGCCAGGACGACAGGAAACCTGCCAGTTAAAAGAGCATCAGGGTCACTTGAGATGCAATCTGTGTCCCTCATTCTCCCTCTCCAAAAACCCTTTCTTAAGATCAGGCTGTCTGAAGTTTTGTTTCGTGTTCTGTCTTGGTGTCTGGTTAGGACTTTCTCTAGAGGCATTAGCTGAAAGGCAGTAATAGGCTCGGGCAGCCAGGGATGTGAGTGTTTAATTCATATAAGCTATTTAGACGTTGCATCAACAAGGCTGCAGGATTAACGCATATTAATTCCCATCTTTCAAATCTGACTGCAGACCAAGCCTAAAAACACCGCTGCTGGCCCAGCTGTCTGCACTCC
This sequence comes from Passer montanus, assembly GCF_014805655.1. Taxonomy (NCBI): domain Eukaryota; kingdom Metazoa; phylum Chordata; class Aves; order Passeriformes; family Passeridae; genus Passer; species Passer montanus. The sequence goes on along the minus strand of NW_024356948.1, from coordinate 1,169,171 downwards.
TGTGTGGGTGTTTTTTTCCTTAGAGGGTGTGGTGAGACAGCTTTTGGGGGGCACATGGGATGAGTCTGTGTCTCCTCTTAGGGTGTAATAAAATCCACATGATGGTCTGCAGACAGAAAAGAGATGCAGGGCAGTTCAGACTCCTCTCTGTATTAAATGCACCCTCCTGCTGCAGATGGCATAGTTACACCTTGGGGTTGCCTTGACTCTGGACAAGAGTTTGCCACCTCTGCTGGGGCTGAGAGCCCCACTGCTGGGTGCTGCACAGATGGGGGACAAACAGAACCTCCAGCCTCAAGGTGCTGGGATGCCAGGCAGCAGACAGGAGACAGCAGATGGATACTGGCAGACAGGGCAAGTGTGAGTCGGTGCTGAGATGTTTTTCAGCAACGTGGCTGGCAGCCATCTCACCTACCCAGCCACTTTGGGTTCCCAGGCAAGACCCAGGGGTGAGAAGGGGCTCAGCAGCAGCTGAGGGGGTTTTGGTCTTGGCTTATAAACCCAGCAAATGTGACAGCCATCTGGGGTTGTCTCTCACCAGGTTGCTTCTTGCCCTTCCAGCTCTTCTTTACCCCAGCTTGAGAAATGCTGGGAGGGAGGCATGTGCTTGGGTCTTTTTTTGCTCTGACAGCAGTACTGGGCTGATTCCTGGCCTGAAAGGGTCGGCTTTACTGATGTATCTTCACAGAGTGACACCTCTGCAGCCCTTCACCCCTGCCTTTAAAGAATCAGGAGTTCCAGATGTGGGCAGGGAAAACGAGGGAGCTGGCAGTGTGTGAGAAAGGCTACAAGCACGGCTGGGGAAATTGCTCTCCTGCATTTCTTTCCTTTGAGATGACCAAACCCTCGGCAGCTGCAAGGGTCAGTCTCTTGATTTGTCACCCACTGGTGAGGGCGAGACTTGTGAAGGTAGCGAGAAGAGACATTTAGGCACCAGTGTGACATCTTTTGCCCACCAAGCCTGTGGAAGCCACAGCAGTCCAGAAGATGCCCTCTCTGCTGCCAGGTGAGAGCACTGCGGGGCAGCAGCGGGGAAAGCACTTCAGGAGCAGCTGCAGATTGCGGGAAGTAAAACTGTCCATAACCTGATCCCAACTGCAGGATCAGGCTGCAGTGAGGCTGAAAAGGACCTGCCATCCTCTGTGACAGCATTTGGTGTAAGCGCCAGCCTTATTTTAACCCAGTGGATGCTGTTAATGAGAAGATGTAAAGGCACCGAGGAAAATTTGCATGCAGTGACTGCGCAAGGATTGAATCTTTCGGAGTGAAATTTCTAGTGTGAGACAGTCTTGGTAGATGTTATGAAGAATTAATATTTATAGACCATCTTAGCTCTTAGCTGGGAATTTCTACACAGAGGTACATTTGCATTCTTGGAAAAGAACTTTTTATGAACTTTTTTTTTCCTTTATCACTAAATAGAAATAACTTGTTGATATACAGCATATAATTTGAACGGGTGATTACTGTCACATTTACAGATAATTGAGCAAAGTGCATATAATAGATGTATTTTTACATTGTAGTGGTTACATTATCTAGAAAAAACAGAGAAATGCACATGACTACATTAAAGATTTAGGGCTCTATTCTGCACCATTTAAGTCAATGGGAGTTTGTCACTGATTTTAATGGAAGTTGGGGGTTTATAAGCCCAAGTAATGCAGCTGCTAAGGAATAAATATTGACATAAGTGGGTCAATATATTGGTGTCTTTTAAGTGCTAAAACTCTACTTTGAGATACCTATTGCATTTTTTTTCTTTCTTTTTTTTCTTTTTTTTTCTTTTTGCATATTCATTGTAGCTGCAGTGCAGCCATCCTGCTGCTAAAAAGCAGGACATGGTGGGTACCAGTATTCATTGTGTAGTAGTGACACCTTCAGGTTACTACCAAAACCAGTCCCCTCTGTGCAAGGCACTGCACACACACGTGTGGAAAAAGAAACCTTTAGTGAGATTTGGCGACTTGGCCAAGGACATAGGGCACATTAGTGACAGAGGTTGCAGTGAAAGCCAGGGACTGCAGCTCCAGGGAGAAATCAGAACTGCACACACCTAATCAAGTCTTGCTTGGGAGGTCTGGGACATTTTTTTCCCAGTGGGGATTAAAAAAAAAAAAAAAAAAAGAAAAAAAGAAAAAAAGAAGAAAAAATAAGTTTAGGTTAAGCTTAAAATTTAATTTGCTATTTTTCAACAAAAAAACCATTTAGGTATTTTATTTTCTAACATGTCTGTGTTGGATCATCTTCTATACTTTTCATAAAATACAATAACAAAACCAGGTCACATCCATTTAAGAAAAAAGTTATTCCCACAGATAAACTTTATTTTTTAAGATAATGAAACCAATTTGTATTATATTTATCCTTTTTATGTCCTGCTTGAAACAACTTGCCAAATTTCCTCCAAATCTGTGAACAGATTTCCTTCTTGCTAAGCTATTTTTCCCCTACAAATATCAGCTGACAAAAAAAACTGTGCAAGTCTAGTCATCAAGCTAACAGTCTGCTCTCAGTCTCTCCAAACTAAGCAAACAGTATACAAAACAGAAAAGAAATTAGGAAAGAGCCAAAGAGACCAGAACAAAAGCAAAAAGGATTTATTCTCTTAAATCATCAGCCTGGAGTACGGGGATATTACTCCAAGACGCACAAGAACCACTAGAAACAGCCACCTCCATATGAACAGAGAGAGTGCTGTACTCTGCCTCCATCTAATACGTGAGATTTATAAGTGCTTCAGCTCCCCAGAGGCACTCAGGCATATTGCTATATATAGGACTGTTCCCAGATTACAGAATGCCTTCCCTTGACTGTAGCACTTTCAGTCCACAGGGATTTTTTTTTTTTTTGCCTCTTTTTATTTTCTTTTAAAACCAGCTCACTCCAAGCCGCTTCCCTTTGTTTGCTCCACCATCAGTGTTAATCATTGCATGGAAATGGGTTCAATGTCCGGTTCAAAAGCAATCCTAGGCAAATATAGATAAACAGCCTCTCCCAGGAAGCGACAATATTTGTGCGGCACGTAATGTGGACAATAGATTTGTTTTCTGAACAAGTTAGCTGGAAAATCAGTTAGGGCTCTGCCTCACATTGAGCTGTGCCTCCACTGAGGCCAGGACTGGGGGCTGTGGGTGCTGGGCTCGGGGCTGGTGAAGGTCCAGAGGGTAGCTGGGACCACCCATGGGTTGAGATATGCTGCTAGCATCCCATCCACACCAGACCCATGGAGGATGTAGCTCTGTCCCAGCTCACACTCAGGCTTTTTAGCTCTGATGTCTTTGCTTTAACCTGAAGCATTCACAGGGACAGCAACCATCACCCTCTCAGGAACAGTGAAGAGGGGAATTGGACAGTGGCAGCTGCTGCTCTCATACAGGATGTGATTTCACATGGTTTTGGGGAAGACATGGACAGATCCTGCAAGAGTCCTGAGATCCCCCTGTGCAGAGCTGGTTTCTCTTTCTCTTTAGCCTGTAGGGAAATCAGTATTTTTGCTCTCCTTCACTCTGAATCTGATGTGTGATTTCATATATCTCTGCTTCTGGAATCACTGGCCTCTCCTCCATGATTTAGATTTTGTGTGTGTGTGTGTGTGTGTGCTTTCCTTTCCTGTCATTATTTTTGTCCAACAGCTATTTGTTCAGTAATCTCCCCCAAGAGATTAGCACACTAATAGGCAGGCAACAAAACAAGAAAGAAAGAAAGACACAGTACTTAAAGGATGAATACTTGGGAGAGAGCATCAGTCTTTTGATGTCCTGATTCCAGTCGGGTTTATTTGCTATATATATGTCTATAATAACTATACATCTTTGTACAGCTGTCCTACTGCTGAAACAGAGATTTCTGACTGCCTTGCAAACCTTATGCCTCTCCTTCACTTGCAGAGAGGAGGCAAACTACAGCATTCCCAGTACCCAGAGGGGTACCCTGGCACAGAGCAACTCACAATTTAGGGCAGCAGGACAGCTTAGCTGCAGAGTCAGTCCTCCCGTCACACATGTTTTCCTGCCCTCTGCCCACATCCTGAAAACATCTCCACAGCTTTCACTTCAACCCCACAGTTGCTCCTGTTCCCATTTTAAGGGGTCTGTGCCTCCTCATGGTGCAGAGCCAGGGCTCCGTCTCCAAACGTAGATGCTGGATTTCGCTCAGTCATGGCTGACTAAAAGAACATCATCTGATCTTTAGTGACCCTACTGTGCTGAGTGGATAACAGCCAGGCATTTAATACAGATGCAGAAAAAGGCAGGGGCACTCAGGAGAGAAAAGATGTCTGCAACTGCGTCACATTTTGCAGCATGGTCTGACAAAAGCTGCAAGTACATTTTTCAAAGAAAGTTTGGTTTTTCAGGCCTGCTCCATCTTTGGTGGTTGCTCTTGCTTTGTTTTCTCTCAGACAGATTCTTCTTTTAAACTGGCAGTGAAGACTTACTTAGGACTGCATTAGGGGCTCTTGAAAACACCCTGGAAATTGATACCACACACTTGGGCGATTTTATTTTTTTTAACAGATTGGTAGGCATTCTTTTAATTTCCCCCTTGTGATTTTATACAGAACACTTTTTCAGGCAGATCTTTTTGCACCCCTCCAAAGCAGTCAATGAAACCATTTGCATGCATACAATTAAGCACAAGGGAGGGGGTGAAAGCAGGAAAAAGCTACAGCTACAACAGCCAATAATTTCATCTGAAAAAAACCTTCAGTTGGCTAATATTCCGAAGCAACAAGTCCTTTTTGAGCAGAATTTTAAAAATTCATGCATATGTCTAACAATAATTTTATACACCAACAAAATTCAGAACATATGAAAGATAATAATTTTAAATCTAGAATACTGTCATACATTGTGCCCCCAGTTTGCCCCTGATCCTATAGAGTTGAGGATAGTAGGGGCTTCATTATTGACTTTGTTGAGCATATGATGAAGTAGCTGATGGGGTGCAGCCGCCCTCAAGTCAAATGGACAGCACAGATGTAACAGAATTTGCCCCCATATTTCTGATTATGTGTACACATAAACCCCCCCACTTAATGCACTCCAATACACAGAAATCATAGAGGGACAACAGAGGAGCCTGTATCTGGGGAATAAAGGTGAAAAACTTTGGACCAGCCGGAATAAATCTCAAATCCATACAGAAAAATAGGAATCTTAGTATCTGACATCTTAGGCACATTCCCAAGAGATCAGAGCAACCCAATTGTACCCTGTGATTCCCAGTGTACACAGAAGAGGGAGTTACTCAGAGTTTGGAAGGCCATGAACTGGTTACTTTTGATTTAAAAAAAACCCAAATTGATGTTTGAAGGTTAATAGGGTTGTATTGTCAGCTCTCATGCACTCAGAAAAATGGAAGAGATCATCCAAAATTATGATGCTGGACTGGATATCTCTAGACAAAATATATTCAGTCATTTCACCTCAAAACAGTGCATTCTGTTTTGCAGTATTTCAACCTATAAGATTTAGATTTTCTCAGTTAACACACAGACTGAAAAATGTACAGTTAAAAAAAAAAGTTGAGATTTTCATATATTCTTACACATTCTGGAAATGGTTGTGAGGAAGTAGAGCAAAGCACACCAGACTTGGAGGAACTAGAAGAGAGAGCAAAACCAAAATAAGAAAAAGAATGTTTTTCTTTGAGTATGCACATGGTACATTTAGTTATTTTCAGGGTCAGATATCAAAATTACCCTTTAAATTTTGATTTTCTTGTTACTCATTCCCATTCATCTCCTGGAGTCCAGTGAATATGGTATCAGATTTGTAAACAAAGCTGACACCTTGAGGGTTGCTTAGAAAACCCTTTCAACACTGAGGATACAATGGGAAGAAAAAATAGAAAGAAAAGAAAGAGAAAACAAACAGCAGGGCAAGTGTGTGCAACACCTCCCTCACACATTCTCCCAGACTCTCACCATTTTCACCCCAAGGGGCTTCCAAAGCCTGAGGCTGCTCACTTCTTTCTGTGGTGAACCATAATGAGCTACTTCATCCCCATGCAGCTCCAACCCACAAGTCTTGAAGGCCTTGTACCACAGGGGCATGAGATATTCAATCTATGCCAGTGCATCTGGTCAGAAGAGAGAAGAAAAGTAATTCAGAGGGCACAATAACACCTTGAGCAGAGTCTTATGGAAACACCCAAGAGGAAATACCAGTCCAGAGACCTGCCTGGAGTATCCAAGGCTTGCCTTTGAGGATTGGCATTTTAGGAGTATACATCATGAATATAAGAAAAAGAGTGATGGCATAATTCCTTGGAGAAGCACTACCTCTGGAACCAGATCAAATATCTGTAGTAAAAGCTGAATACAAGTAAAATTCACATGCATTTAATGTTTCACTCTAAGTTTCAGGGTCAGATACATTGGAATTAAAATGTGTCCAACATTTCAGATGAGCCTGAAGTTTGAGAGAAACAGGAAGGACTTTTGTTTTTTCAACATTATCATGTAGATGGAGCAGTGGTGAACATTTCACTTGGAACCAGCTATCAGTGCTCAAAAAAACCTTGAAAAAGTGTGACTTGAGAGAGCAGGAAAAGATTTATTTTGTTCATATTTTTATCATGCCTTTACAACATTTCCCAAATGAAAGGTTGGGCTATTAAAAGGGGTGACTGAATTTACCAGCACTTCTGTAACAAGATCTTTAGACCATCCAACATCTTACAATGAAAGATCAATTTCTATCATCACCTTACACAAAATGTTAGTTTAAAAGTTTAATTCCTACTCTGTGCCTCTGAACAATATAATAACATCCTTTTGCTTTCTGTGTTTTCTGGCCCATGTGAGCTTTGGATTTCTGTTCAAACCACTCTGTATTCCAAACCCAAGCCCCTACCTCCCCTCATCCCAGGTAGACATTTGCATCCTTTAAATGATCTTGTTTATTCTATGTGTTGGAATACAGTTATCTGAATATTAATTATGGTTTTAGTGAAGTTCATCGGTTGAGTGCAGGAATTGAGAATTCTTCCTTCGGTTGCAGCCACCTGCCTAGATTTCTGTGTTTATCTGCTTCACTGAGTTTAAATCAGTTTCTGTAAGTGAAAGTCTGTTGCTTTGAGCAGATGTTAATGCTCAGAAATAGTGTACAGTCTGCCATTAGCATATGTAGCATAACACTAATAAATAGAGGCATGTACCACCCTTGAAGGTGATTCTGATTTCAATAGAGAAATCTTCCCCCCCCCATACTGCCAGCCCTTTTTCTTAGGGAAGCCTCTGGCATATACAGCTGTTAAAAGTGAGGGATCTTCCTCCCACCCCTGGAAAGACCTTAGCAAATGGTCCATTCTGTTTATGCTACATTTGGATGATTAATGATATTGTATAGTGTAACTAAATTGTACTGCTATTATCATCAGGTCACTGCTGACAATTAGATATATCATCTCTGGGGTTCATATACAGATAACAATTTTAACTATGTGGATAAGTAAAGGTTTGATGGTGTCCTAATGTTAATATAAATATTACCACATATTGGAAATCAGTAATGCACCGCATGTGGGGATCGCGTTACACAGCAGCGGCTGCCGGGGAGCTGGAGCTGGTGAGATGGTTGCAATGGTGGTTTTCTCCTTTATCCTCCTTGTTAATTTTTTTCCCTTCCCTAAGGATTTTGAACAATCCATCTGTAAAACAGGACCTTTTCGGCTCTGAGAGACCTAGCAGCTTTCAAGCAAAGCTGTAATCAAACTGATTTGGGATGTTTTAGGTTTTGGGAAGGGAGTTCAGTTACCTCAGTGCTCTCCTGGCTCCCTGCTCAATGCAGGGCTTAGAGCTCCAGTACTAAAGCAGAGTCACTGGAAGAAAAGTTGTTGTTTGAGCACGGCCAGCTTAGCTGTGAGAATAGAGAAAATCTGAGAAAATCAGGTCCTGAAAGTGTCTTCATGTTTTGTCTCAAGAACAGATCAGTGCTCCTAATCCTGACAGCTGCAAGTAACCATTTGAGAGAGAGGTCGTATTAAGTCAAGATGAAAAATTTGAGAAAGGACTTATTGCAGAAATGTAACATTACAGCTCCTGGCTAAAGTTGAAAGTATATTGAAAAGGTTTGGAGGAGCGAGAATTCAAATTGAGCAAAGCCTCTGCCCCTTTTACTATTCATCCATCAATAACTGGCACATGTCATGTTAGGGCACAGACTAGAAATTAATTTTCTCGCTAATATTAAGAAACTTTATTGCACCAATCCTTATCTTCATAAATCCTGATATATACCAAGAGCAAAGAACACGGAAGTCACTGCAATAATATCAGCAGAAAACTGGAGCATGATAAAAATCAGCTTTACGGGCCTTGCATTTCCATGAGTCTAATTCCCATTTCATAGGGAGGAAAACATAGCAATCTGCACTCAAAAAGAGAAAAGAATCACTGGATCAGAGCCCCCAACTGATTTATACTCACAATTTCCTTCTGAGATAGCTGCAGCGGATGTGAAAAGCAAAGACTACCAATAATTCTGTTCTCCTCCCGGCATGAGAAGGGAAAGATTTTCCTAAACTCAAGAAATTACTGGAGTCAGATGCATTGGACAGTGGTTATTTTTAAGTGGCTTGAGCTATCCACTTCTATCATTTCAGGTGGGTGATACATGCATTTTCCACAGAGGAAGGCATTAAAAATGAGAACATTTTTGAACAGAAATAAAGATACAAACTGAATTCACACTTTAGTGATTATTGCATACCTTATCTGCTAATTAAATTATGGGGTATAAATTAAAGCAAAACACAAAACCAAACCAGAAGCAACTAAAAATACTAGACAATGTTGCTCATCTTGTTAGAGAGCTGAATCCATGCTGCAGGAGCAGATCCCTTGTTGGTAAGTTTTTAGAGATACCCAGAAGCTGACAAAACAAAAAACCCAAACAAAACCAACGCAGATCCTAGAGCACCCAGGGTTGTGCAATAGGAAAACAAAGATGGTGACAAGCAGATATTAGCTTCCAGCTAATCAGCACAGATCAGAGCATCATTTTACTTGACATCCTCCACCTCTTGGGAAAGGGATTCATCTTCCAGACAGTATTTGGGTCTCTGGGCAGAGGTACCCAATTTTTGTGGGTCTTAGAAGAAAGAAAGCAAATTTCTTCTCTGCTCCAAGCACACCTCTGCTGCATCCTCCACCTCTTGGGAAAGGGATTCATCTTCCAGACAGTATTTGGATCTCTGGGCAGAGGTACCCAATTTCTGTGGGTCTTAGAAGAAAAAAAGCAAATTTCTTTGCTCCAAGCACACCTCTGCTCTAAAACCAGTCCACTCAACAATTTAAGAGAGAGAAAGTAAGGAATGAATAGCATAAATTCATTTTTATTCCATTGATGTTCCCATGTCCAGTATTTGCAGTTATTGATCTGCAGCTCAGGGAGAAGGCCAGAAACAGTAAAGGATAAAGGTAAGCCCAAAAAACATTGCTGTTCTAGAAGCTGGAGGGCAGAGGAGAGACAAGGAAGAAGAGCTGCAAGAGAAAGGGAGAACAGAGAAAGGAAGAGAAAATTAGAAACAGAGCAAACAAGATTAAGTTTCATCTGACTTATTGGATGTACACTTGGAAAGCAAAAGGCAGAGAGAGGAAGGGCAGGGGGAGAGAACATGAACTGCAGCAAGTTCTGTCCTGAGGCTCCATGCAATGGTTTTGTCAGAGACTCTCTGAGTCTGGTGCCACTTCGCATGATGTGTAGCTTTAATGAAACAAGGAGGGGGCCAGGCAGGAGGGAAGGGAAAAAGAAAAAGTGACTGAGACTCTCTGTCTCTTGCTCGGTCTCTGCTTCAGAGACCTATTGGCCATAACTCTTGCAGGGCAAATAACAAGTGTTCCCCATCCAAATGTAAGCACATTGGCACTTAATCCTATTTTATAAAGGTTATAGTTTTACATAAATCACTCGCTCTAAATGCACTTTAGTAATCCTCCTCATGTTAAGTTTCCCTTTAAGCCTAACTAGGCAAGGAGGATTTCTCCCACTGGCCCTCTGGACATGACGCCACCAAGATTGAACTATGCTCTCCATCTTTAATATCCCTGGAGGGATTCATCTATAATGATGTCAGGGGCTAAGCATATTCCCTTGCCAGGGCGGGGGAATTAAATCCGTCCTTTCCGTGTCTCACTCAGGTTCAGCACAGCTAAAAACAAGTTGTTTGGAGACCAGAGAAAGCTGGTGACGTTTCACTTTTGATATCTTGCTCTCCGTGCAGGTTCCCTAATGTCTACTAAACAGTGAGCTTAGCAGCCTTTTGTTCGGTGATTTCACTATCAGTCATCCCATTAATGAAGTTTATAACAGTCACTGAGACCTCTGCTCTCTGTCATATCGTGTCAAACTCACCCAGTGCTTCTCAGGGTTACGCTGGAAGGACAGACTGACAGACGGAGCCAGCCCTAGGTAGGCAGACAGCATATTGCTTGAAAAAAACACATTTCACTAAGGACTCAGCTTAAAAGTACCACTGATATAATTGCTGCAAGTCATCTTTTATGTGTTCTCACACAGACGCATCCCTGATGAGGAAGGTACACTCAAGCTCCTGCACATTTTCCTAATGAGTTCTGTGTTGGTTTCATAGCAGGGTACGCAGGCTGTTGAATCATCAAGCACTCAAGGAACTTCACGAGCTTTGACCAAGTTGGGTGCAATTATTTTAGCAACCTCAGAGCAGAAGTACACTACTCCGGCTTCTGCCTTTACTTTTTTCAGTGAAAAGTTAGTTAGTCCAGAAGGATGAAGTATCCTGCCATGAATACAGAGCTTCATGTGGCCAAAACAGAACTTGAGTTCTTTCAGCTAGCATAGTTGGGCTATCTCTGTGGTCTCTCACTAAGGCACCTTTAATTTAAACCTTTCTTCTCTACACAGATACCCATTTTCTTAGCATTTCTTCCAGTTTAGTCACTCAGATTTTGGACCTGGTCAAGCTTTCTGAGGTTGAATGGATTTTAAGAAAGCATTGGAGTGGAGTAGGGGAGAGTCAGAGACAGTAAGACCAGCATCAGTAGGCTTGTCTTCTGAAAACTAATCTAAAAATACAGCCTCTTTAAAAGGAGGTAAGGTAGGTAATAACATTAGATTGCAGGAGGATTGCCCCTCATGCTTTCTTGATCCCACTCCATAGATCAGTTTTCTGGTAATCTGCAAGAGTATCCTGAATTTATTGTGAGGAGTCCAGAAACCTTTTCCAGTTTTCCACTAACACAGACTTTACCTAGCCTTTGTGTTTAAGAAATGATTCATGAGATCCAGGTTTAAATGAGTGTCTCTGTCTAGCATTAGAAAAGAAGCTGATGCAACAGGAAGCAGCTCTTTTGTTCTTTCTGGCCTTACATCAGGCAGGAGACAGTTTATGTGACTTCCAGTCAACCAATGCAAAACCACGAGTCATTGAACTAAATTCCCAGTGTCTGATTCAGAACACGACTGTAAATAGATGACGCTCACTGAAATCACTGTTGTTTAACTCTCCTCACCAACTCTTTGACTTTCCACAGCAACTCTGATTCTAGCTCCAAATTAACATTAACAGCACATAATCCGTCTTAACAGAAAACTAAGGACAGATAGGAGATGAAAAGCTTGAACTCCTCTGCAGAGAGCAATCTCACACCTCTGAAATCCTCAAGCCTTCTGTGTCAGCCTCAGCTAAAATGACTGTAGAAGCCCAAACAGGAATGAAATTCACCCACAAACAACATGAAGAAAATTTTTATTTGCCAGTCAGTGACGATTCATGCATTAGCAAATTCACGGGAAGTTCAAAGCTGCCTAGTTCTGTCACCAGCTTTGCACAGCTGGGAGAAACTCCATTTCCTTGCAATAGTAATGACATTCTACTACAAGAGTAAGAATAAATTTGTTTTCTATCAGACAACCAATAGAAATAATTCATAAGTTTGCCTTATGCAATATGGTTGCATTTGGAAAGCTCAACTGCAATCAGTGCCCCACAGTGCAAGGTGCTGTTCATTCTTTAACAAAAACACAAGCCAAGAGAAACAGAAGAGAGGAAGTCATACACTCAAGGCCGTGCAGCAACTCAGCAGCCAAGGGAAAAAATGAACTTAAGTTTTTTGACCACCAGCCCAGTGTTCCTTATGCTGCACCATTCCTTGTGCCATCAGTGAGGTCAGAGAGGGTTTTTATTTACGCACTTCACAATATCATCATGCAAGAGCACCTCACAGCCTGTATTCTTATTTTTCCCCAAGAAAGTAAAAGCTGCTTCTGTTCCCAGTAACGTAAGAAAAATTGAGATATAAGAAAAAGCTGGAGCTACAGCCATAAACAAACAAACAAACAAACAAACAAACAAACAAATAAATAAATAATGTCTAGACTATAATTTGTGGTGCTTATGTCCCAACCTCAAAGGCCCTGCTCAGTTTCTACTCAACCCCAAAAGCACCTATTCCATCAGCATAAATACTCCTTCTCTAATGAATCCATATCTTGGAACAGGGCCCAGATCTGAGGTCTCCTCTGAGTCGCATAAATGCCCTTACCAGAGCATCATTTTCTCAAATCTCTGGTCCAGAATTAAGACACAAGAAGCAGCAAAACATTTTTATCTCCTGCTATTGCAGGATCCAAAGCACCACCTTGATTCTTTTTGGTGCACACTGTTTGTTTTGGGAACAGTAGTAGCTGTCACATCAAATCACTGCCATGTACTTTGTGGGGCACTCATTCACCTGTACTGGTCCAGAGAGCCACCTCCAGCACCAGCATCCCCAGCTGTGCTCAGCACACCCAGAGCAGCTGCCTGCCCCCCTCTGCGCCTGAGATCCCCAATAAAAACTTCTCTCCCCAGACAAATATACAAGAGAAATGTTTATCTGAAATGTTTAGGGTGCTGGGTTTTCTGAGGATTTTCTGTTAAAATCTCTTTGGCACTAAAAACCAGGCTGGGTCATGGAAACACAAAGCTTCTAAGTTTCTCTAACAGTTAACAGGAAAAAAGAAAAAAAAAAAAAAGAAAAAAAAAGAAAAATAAAAAACCCAACATTTCTTCTTTGCAGAGAAAAACAGGCTGGGGCCAAGGACAAAGAATCAAGTGCTGTTTTCTAAAACATTGATTTGAACCTGCCTTACACTTAAAGCAAAACAGAAAGACAATAAATCCTAAGAAAGAATCAGCAAAAAAACCCACAAGATATCAAAACTTATGGAGCTCTATAGTAAATCTAAACTGCTCACATAAAGGTCTTCCTACTGAAACATCCTAAGAGGACTTTTCTCCTCAAGGGGATGCCAGAGTCACCAAGGTTAGCTTATCCCCCTCCTGCAAACATCTTTGGAAGGTATCACAGCTGGAAGGCTGACGTAGATTTGAGACAGACACACACGCTGGACTGCTCATGCAAGAGACCCCACGCAGTTACAGTGACAGTCACACCTGCTCTGTCTCTGCACAGGCAAGTCCCAGACTGCATCTGAGCCACGCGGAACTGCTTCCATTTTCTGCTCCCCTGTTTGGCTGCACAGAGCCACAAGGCAGGGCAGAGCAGCACATATGCTGTTCAAACAACAAAGAAAAAAACACAGTGTCATCTCTGAAAAGCAGGAGATTCTTCAACACTGCTGAAAGGTGAGTGATAGGACAGTCTTCTTCTTTTTTTGAAAACACCAAAACAACACTGGTTCTCTCAGCTGCCACGACAGCAACCTGTGAACATATCAATTTTATGCAGTCACAGAATAAACACCAAGTTTAGAAGACACTGTCCACATCCTGTCAACAGATATTTCATGTCTGAAATGTGCTCCTTAACACTAAACACCTTCATAGGCTTCTCTATTACATAATTCCTCTAGTACAGGTGTACCCAAACTTTTGAGTCAAAACCTTTCTTTTTTGCCTTTTTTCCTTTTTATTTTCTTTTCTGCCTTTTTTCCTTTTTTTTTCTTTTTTTTTTTTTCCCTTTTTTTTCCCTCCTCTCTTCCTTTTTTCTATTCCCCTGACAAACCCACTTCATTTCTGGAGAAGTATAAGACTTGCAATTGATGTCTTGACACTTTCTACTGTTTCCCCTAAAACCCATCAAATTGGTTCCTGAAAATTGCTCTTATTCCTATTAGGATTCTCTAGAGAAGGTGCAACAAGAGAGGATTAGGACAAAAAAGGATTCTTTTGCATAGTTCAGAGAGGGGATACACTTTTTTTTTTTTTCTCAGAAATGAAGGTGGACTTTGGCAGGCTTCTGTGCAAAGCTCTGCTCCTGTTCCTGACAGCTCTCCTGAAGTGATTTCACTTGGAGGCAGGAGCTCCTTGTAAGATCAGACCTGGTTCCCACTCACTGCATTTGTCATGAAGGTTCCCAGCTGGTACAAATTCACATTACTTTGCCAAAGTCAATAAAGCTAGAGCTCAAGTGTTGGCTGTAAAGCCATTTTCTTTTTTCTGAACTTTTTTTTTTAACTTCTTCCTTTTGAGACCTACTCTGGGTGAATTAATGATCCATCCAAAGAAAGGGTGATATAAAGTTGCAACTAAAAAGTTGTTTACATAGCAGACCTGTTGTTAAAATCCCTTTGAAGATGTACACCTGACTCTGGTTTTGAATTAAGCTCTTAGTCACTAAAAAGGAAATACTTCCTTATTTCTTTATTTATGAGCATAAATTCATTTGCTATCCACCTAGAATGTGGTCATTTAATTCTTTCAGGAAGAATAGGAATGGAATTTGGTGAGTTACAGCCATAGGGCAGTAACTCCTTAACGGTTAAGGAATGTAAAAGCTCTGAAATTGACTTTCAACAGAAGCAAACATCACATCAGAAAAGCTAGCAAGTGGAAAAAGTATTTGTTATTCTACAGGCAGTTGTGTTCAAAAAAGCTTAGCTCCTAGAGGGTCCCCTTCTTGCTCACAATCCTTTGACTCTCTCTACATAAGTAGTTAGGAGAGGTTTTGGAAAACTGTACAAAAAATTATTGCAGCAAGCCCTCCTTATAAACTTAACTGACTTGCTAGGTCTTTGAGTCTTTGTTGATTTTGTCACTACTGAAGTGTCTATTTGTTTTTCATAGGGGGAATTATTGAAGCCCGATAAGGAAAAAAAAAATCAAAAAGAAACAAAACTAGAAAAAACCTCAAAACTTTCCTAATAATTTATTTTATTAGATATAATGGCAATCATAGAAAATGCTCCTGAAAACAATTAAATATAGTCTTTCCAATAGTTATTAATTTTTTTTAATATTTAATTTTCCCTCAAGATAACTGGAAAAGCAATTTACTCAAAAAGCAGGAGGACACAAGTGCAGGACTGCACCAGAAGCATCATATACAAGCCCCAATGTCCTCTCTTATTATCATTTCCTTCCCACAAGCTGCATCTTGCCAAGGTTTCCCCTCAAACTTCCTAGCCTAGTTTTTGGAGGGATGACTTCTTAACACAAGGGGTAGAAACATTGCAAAGACCCTAAAGAGTCAATTTTGCAGCAGGTAGTAGACTGTTAAATCTCTTTGTTTCAGGTTGTGAGTATCCTTATTTCTTGTTTGTGAGCTTTGAGTTTGACTGTGTGTCTCAAACAAAACTGTTGACGCCTTCCCCCCGCTTTAAAGCTAAATAGTTATATTTTTCTTTCCTAGTTGATTTTTGTTCTCCTGAAAATTGTTCCAACATGCCTCCCTAAAAAATCATCTCTAAGCAGCCTTCAGACATGGCAGGGTTTTGGTTTTTTTTTGTTTTTTGAAAGCTATGGATAGACTCATTCTTGCACAGCTCCTAGGAAGTAATTCTCATTAATACAATATGTTAAATCCCAGTCTTGAGAAGACTTTGATGTGTAGGCTTAGGAGATGTTCAGGATGGGATCTATCCATTAAGAAGGGCTTGCTTGGGACAATGAGTTTGTGTATTAGGGCCTAGAGCTGTTAGTTTAAACACAAGTAATAAGATGAGGTTATTCCTGGATGTAAGGCTAAATATAGCACCACCTTTGCCGGCTTATGCTTCTGCCTGTGCAACTGTCTTACTCCTAAATCCCTATGCCACATTCCTGCACAGTTCTGGGATGCTGTTTTATCCCTCTAGGATGTTAATAAGCCTCACTGGCAAGGAAGAGAGCATTAGTCTTTGATGGGTAGGTAGATTAAATATGCACGCATAATAGTAAATATTTATTTAGGTACCTGAGCTATTCTGATTAATGGCTGCATTTTTCTTTTAAACGATTTGAGTACTTTTTAATGGCAATTAATTAGTATTTATGGCATGATTATTTAATTTATTTCACTCTTCTGCTGCTACTACTGTCAGGGAAGCTGGAAACTCCAGGTTTTTACAGTTTTTTCAGGTTGGTAAATATTAGAGTTTGCTTCTGTCTTCTGTGTGCCTGGGGATGCACAAACCAGCATGTCTCTGCTCTATTTCCTGGCACTTATTTACCAGCAGCAGAACTACCATCCAGGGAAATAGGACTCTGATCCTGCAAGCACTTCATGAAGTTTTTTAACTTTAAGTACACAAATAAACTTGTTGTGGTCAGCAGTGGCACAAGGATTACATGCATAAGTTTCCAGAATTGGGACCTCTAGGTCTCTCTAGTGACCTGCTTAGCTTGCAGTAATAACAGGGCAGATCTCAAAGGACTATGCACAGAGATACCCAGTGCCATAATCTGGCTTTGCAGGTCCGATGTAAGTAGTGGCAATATGATTTATTTTTGGCCCTGATTGTTGAAGTGAGAGGAAAAGAAGTGAGGGTTTCGAGAAAAAGGACACAAGAAACCCTTCTTTGTCAGGGGTGTCCACTGCAGAAGCTATGAGTGAAGAGGGTATAGCAATATGTATCTCCTCTCTTTGGCCTGGCAGGTAAGCTACAAGGATTGCAGATGCCCTTCTCTTGTTCCTGCCATCATTGTACAAGGACCTCATTGACTGACCCTGAATTCCAAAAAAACATAATTTATTCTTTGGGTGAATTCCTAGAAGTTGTATGGCCTTTGCTATTAGTTGCTTAAGAGGTTTGAGTTCTCCCTTGGCTTGATGCATGCTTTAGCAGCTGGATTTCTTTTTCCTGAGGCATATGGGTTTGTAAATGAGACCAATACTATATTAAGCCAAAACTCCGGAGTGCCCAGTCCTATTCCAGATTTGTCTGAGGCAATTTCAGAGAAGTAGAGCTTCTGAGCTGATCTGGGTACAGAAACTGCTGACAGCCTTGAGAAAACCTTGTCTCCCAACAAACAGTAAGGGCAGGATCAGCACCTTGCCTGGATCAGGCAGAGTTGGAGGCTACCAACAGGGAATGAGTTGATGGGAGAGGTCCTAATGAAGCAGAGGGTGAGACAATTAGTGCCAAGGGATAAATCTTCCACAGACGGTTCTCTTATTCTCTCATCCCCTACACTCTCCTCCCTCGACAGCCCTGAGTCAAGGCAAAGCAAACAGATGGGGAAAAATACAATTAGTTGCAGAGCCACCAGAAATCCAAACAATATTCCATCACAGGTTCTAGGCCAGCACACTAATTTATCGAGTTCGTGGTGCTATTGGAAGTGGCCCGGTGTGCTAACTCGGCAATAGATCATGATAAAAAATGTAAGTGATCCGTTATCGCCAGGTTAATGCGCTTTACTATGCAATTCTGCTAGCTCGACAGAAACATCATTACATAATGATAATGATGCTCTGCAAACACAAGCTGGAGGAGGGGGAGGAGGGAAGGAGACCTCAGGCTCCAGGATTTTGCAGAAATTCCTGGGCAAAAAGCACTGGATTTCCAATTGAATTAAAAATAAATATAGGAAACTGAAGGGAGTCAAGTCTCAAAAAGCAAAGATGTTAAGGAATCATTAGTTCAAAGTAATGAATGCTTTTTTTTTTTTTACAGTTCATCTGCCTGATTAGGAGTGTTGATAACCATGAAATTCACCAGATATTTGCTATTGTTTCATTTCTCAAGAGCTGACAGGGCTGTTCAAATCTGGATGCACTTTGCTGATAATGTGGATGAATCAAAAAACTGTCTTCCCACCTGGCACATGGGCTTTTGGAAGCTTGAAAGAGAGACTGGAGAGAGGAAGCAGGAGGGAGGGAGAGAAGGAGCAAGTGACACTGAGTGCCTGGAACATGGATGCAGAGAGAGTGGGATGAGTGGGAGAGGCTGAGCTGGGCAGGATAATAGGAATGGGGAGAAAGGCAAAAATAAAGCACAGCAACGTGGTGCTGGTGGGGTGTGTGTGAAGTGAGGGAGTACACACAGGCAGTGCCCTGGGTGAGGAGTCCCCGAGAGGGAGCAGAAATAAGTGTGTGAAGGAAAGAGAGCACTCTGCCTGCTCTGAAGGCATGGCATAGTGAGTGACAGGGGTGACACTCGTGACACAGTCATGATTCCAGCAGATGGGAGTGTGAGAAATCACAGCATGAGCAGGGACCAAGAGGGAAATTCTCCTGCCTTTGATGCTTCATTGGGTCCTGGGTGCAGGACAGAGACCTGGTCTCTCACACTGCTTTACCCCCATCTTGCTCTGCATCTTCTGGGTGTGACATGTTTGTCTCATGGTGCTGTGGAAAGCTCTTGCAGTTCATGTGCCTGCCTGGGTATTTTTAGCATTTACATTATAAATCCTGCTGGCTTTAACATTGCTGGGTAGACTTGGTATAATTTACCTTTGGTTTAGCAAGAAATAGGAGCTGACTCAGGGATTAAGGTGTGTCAAGTCAACACAAGTAAAAAATAATGCAGGGGAGGATTAGTCAAAGATGAATGCAACACGGGACCTGAGTGCTAATTGTGAGAACAGCACAGGGAAAGAAGAAATGAAACCTCTTCTATTTACCCCCTACTTCTCTGAAGACACAGCCTGTTGTGGGGTCAGTATTGACAACACATCCTGTTGACACGACTCTCTGTAGCTTGCAGAGGTTGCATTCCTTCCTGTGGAACTCATTGTCTTTATATCCCAGGTTTTGGAGTTGCATCTCTTAGATTGAGAAGCTCCTGCTAGGCCTCCTACACAGCAGGCAGGGTGGCAGCCCTCAGCCCCATCTCGTGGCTTGCAGCTGCTGTGTGATGTGGCTGTGAGCAGGGGCTGGCTGCTGACAGGATGAATTGGGAGATGCCTGATTTGACACAGATTTAGTTCTCTAGCAGAAGGATTTCCCTTACAGGCTCCAAACAACTTAGCTATACTGGGAAGTGGAAATTTCTGAAGCATTAAAACTCTTCATGCAAACCTGTTGTGGGAGGGAGGATGCAGTTGAGTAAAGCTGGTTGCTATTAAATACAGGGTCCTGTGACTTAGGGGAAAGATGAGGAGTGACCTGGCAACATTGAAAAGATGGTGAAAAAAGGGTCTAGTCTTCCCTGGCCAATCCCTGTTCGGTTTGTTTGGGTTTTTTGTTTGTTTGTGTGTTTGTTTTTGTTTGTTTGTTTCTTTTATTTATTTTTTTTTCAATGAAAGACCCTGAAGGTTTCAGCACCTGAACAAATTATAAAACTTCTGTCTTCCCTGAGGGTCAGGGGGCCTATTCTGTTCAAACTTCTGGGGTTCATGCTTTTGCCATATGGCAAAGGCTCAGGGTTGAATCCTTCAATGACTGTAGGGTAAACTACTATCCCCTATCATTCTCATTCAGCACAACTGTCCATACACACATATGGATTCTACAGTGAAGCCTCTGTCACAGACTTCTGGGTTATATGGTGCCCTGCTCATATTCCACATTTCATGGCTAGCATCAGGCAGTGACCAGAAGACAAAAGAAATTAAAATGGCTCAGTATTTTTTTATCTTTTTGTTCCTGTTCTAGTGTCCTGCCCTTGACAGAAATAAATGGTTATAACAGACCTTGAAACAACAAATTTCATAGCCTTGGGTTGGTTTCTTGTGAATCGTTGTCCTCATTGAGAATCTCTTTATATTTTCTTTCAATTGTTTTCCTGCAAGAATATGCAAGGACTAATTTGGAAGGAGAGGATATGAGCTGTTGTGTGTGTACATGGACATGTACACATTCTCTCTAAAGGTAGTGTAAAATTTGTGATTAGTTGTTTAGATTAGTCATGCTTCAAATTCCCACTCAAAATTTAGATGGGTTTTTTGCTAGTCACAGCAATTTCACCATAACCACCCCTCTTCCCGCAATGTTCCTGACACTGTTGTCTGCCAGCAGACTCTGGATTAACTGGAGGTAGGAGAAGGCTGAGAGCTCCAAAATGAATAAAAGTCAGCACAGGATAGTAGGTTTGGAGCTCTTAAGTGCCGATGTTGTGGCCCCAGGAGTGACATCCCTTCACACTGCATGTGCAGAATCCCACAAGCAACAGGCTGAAAACTCAAATCTTGCTGCCAGCCTTCTGAACTTCTGTGAGCTCATACACAAGCATGAGGTGCATGAGGTGATATGATGGAGTGGTTATCTGTGAGTTAGGATTGTGTGAATATTGGGCTGAAACAGGCAGGGTACTGCTCCAAAATACTGCCTTCATCAGGTCTGGGCTTCTAAATTCTCTATAGGATTGGGGTGGCACTGCAGAGGTCTGAGGTAGACTCACGGGGTTAAGTACAGCTGGCATCCTGTCTACTAAGTAATTTGATATTTCTCCTGGGTTAAATACAACTCTCCTGCATTCAATCATCCTCTCTGGTAGTATGTGTGAGCCTATGAGAAGATGTTGCTAGGATTCATTAAGAGAGTACATTTTTAAATTTCATTTTGTGTAAGGAGTGCAGAGATAGAGTGGAAGCACTTAAAATTTTTCCCCACCACACCATGATGTCACAAAGAGGAGGGATAATGCTGGTGCCAATGGAATATGAAGCCCCTATCATTGCAGTTGAAGACCAAACCAATGAAAATCTCAGTCATACAAAATGCTTTATATCTGATCTTTCACTGTAAATGTCATATAAAGAAAGGATCTCTCTGATATTTCAAGGAGCAGCAAAGTCTGTGATGACATGCTGGTATCAAGATTTGCATATTTATTATAGATAAGCTGTCAAAATGTATGTTGTCAATTTCACCTTATACTCAGAATTTAATGATGCACATAAAGGACAGAAAATCTTTAATATTAATATTAATATGATTTTAGATTATAAGACTTCATTGTGGATATCAATCACCTAACCCTTAAGGACATGCCACTCAAGTTGATAGAGTTTATAGAAAATTAATGTGATCCATTCTGTATGATCTATTGCAGGATGTGGGGCTCAGGGGGTGGTACGGGGAGTAGGCAGGGGGTGGGCCATCCTGAGTTTGCATTCCTTTCTCGGGTATGTTCAGCCCTTTGAGTAGATTAACTCTGCCTGACCTGGGACTCAGTTGCTGTCTTTCATGTAGCTGTTGAGGAGCTGCACAACCTGTAACCTGAGGGAGAGTTTGCAGCTTTGCTGATGGCCCCGTGTTGGGTCAGTGCCTGCATAAGGAGGTTGTATTTCATCAGCAAGAGGTGCTCTTGGAGAAATATTTCACTTCCACTTGCTACTTAATAGCTTTAAAGGGGATGGGTATTACAGCTTCCAAGAATCTAAAGGGGAAGGGAATACAGGAAAGTAGTTGAGAAGGCAAGTTACTCCTATGATTGATATCCCTATAAGAAGAGCATTGAGGTTGACAGGTTTCTTAAACTTGATTGTACAGATATTCTGGTAAAATCACCCTGATATTTAGAGAAAGGCTTTGAAAAGCAGTTACAAGCCTTGGTTGGGGTTATTTTTGGTATCTTCTTCCTCATGCCAGAACAGACTCTTTCATTCAAGGCACTACCAAATCAACATTCTTACACCTTCTTTGCATGGGCAGAGGCTTCCAGATAGAATTCAGAGAGGAATTTGGGAGTTTTGATCTTTTACTTCAGTATGTGCTGCTGTAGTTCATTATATTTGACACCAGTGGAGCTCACATGCAGGACCCTTAGAAGACAAAACTTGGTCCAGGCCACAATTAGATCTGTTCTTTTGAGCAGGGGGACAGAACAAGACCATTGCACACTCTTCCTAGCAATTCTTGTATGACAAGAAGAAATATTTTGTGAACATAAAACATGTTCACAAAACGTGAACAGAACTAGGATCAGTTTCAAGCTCAGTCACTCACAGGTGGGGAAAAATCTAAATACCAAAGTGGTGATTCTTCTTGTGTGCAGCTCTGCTGTCCTGCCCTGCCTTTGCAAGCCTGATGTTCACTGTTCAGCTGTGCTGGTTCAGGGCTTTCATCGCAAGAATACACAACACATGGGTGTAGGCACACAATCTTATTTGCTAGAGATGGTGCATCATGTCTGATTACTTCACCAGCCCTCATCTCCCTTGACATTTGTTCCCAGGAATTAGAGTGTTAAGCTTGCTGATGAAACCATGCCTTCAGCTTGCTGCAGTGTTTCTGGGTCATTTTTTTTGTATGGGCTAAGAAGAAGTCATCCAAATTTAAAAATTATCTGTTTTGCTTCAGTCCCTGAATTAAGTAGCTGATACCACTTGTATTTGGGGCTTTAGGAAGCAAAACACCTGATACCCACCTTTTGTATTATACTAATCTGTGAGTTCTGAGAGACATGTAAATTTGTAGGGAGCACCTGGGCTCTGACACCACGGTGGGATAGGGGAGAAGGAACTGGAAACTACCTTGCTAATAATATTCCCACCAGCAGAGAATCATAATGTGAAAGTTCAAGCATGAAATGAAGAAAACATGAATCTGTTTCCTTTATCCACTTCATAATACCTGCAGAAAAGAGGTAGGGGATCTCTTATATTTAGCATGTGAAAGTACCATGAAGCTCTGGCAACACAGACTGGGTCAATGTAGTTAGTTACTGCTGGAGTTTATATACATACATACTCCTCTTATCTCTGAAAAAGACAGTATGCACAGGTTCAATAAATAAAAAAAAAAAGGGCAGGTGGGAATGAGAAGGGAGCAGAGATAGCCTGAAATATCTGTAGCAGCTTTAAAAACACCTTTCTTTCATCCTGGTTTTTAATGGAGCTGAGTTCCTACAGATCTTGTGTTAGCAATTTGGTTTCTGTCCCATATTCGGGTGGGGAAGGAGAGATTACATTGCATCTTGATCGTATAAATTAATGGGTGAACACCCTGCACATGTTTTCTTATATTAAATAGTACCAAAGATTCACTAGTACAACTTTCTCTGCATGCTGGCAAAATGCTGAATTGGGAGATCTTTCTCAACATGTTTATGCCTCTAGAACAACTGTGAAAATGATAAATTCCAAAATCTGTCCTATTTTGACTGCTTTTTATCTCTTCTTTTTATTTTTCTTTTTTTTTTCCTTCTTTTTCCCCCCGCTATTCCCCTCCCAGCTCTCTTCTTCTGCTTGCATATTTAGGACACTTACTCATCTGTGTAACTGTCTCATCTATTTCCTGTAGGCCTCCTGCATAGTAGTATAAGCAATGAAATAACCTAATCAGCCAAACACGTGTGCTCTTTCTTGCCTTGTGCATTTTCTTCTGGTTGTATCTGTTTATCTCTGTGTCTCCAATATCTGCTTTTATCTATTAGTATGTCTTCTTTCCCATGTTTTATCCATTAATACCTCTTGTTCAGCTGAGGATAAACTCAGTAATAATTGCACTATAAAATGAAGAGTACACTACATGTCTCGTATTGCTCAGGGGTCTGTTAATTGGAATTTATAAAGTTCAATAAACAGTAATCCAATAAGACCTAAACTCTTATTCATTTATCTTAGAGGTAATATCCAGGCTGCCAGCAGCAAGCTGGAAGTAGTTGAGCCACAAGCCTTGGTCACACATGCAGAATAGATTTGTCTTTTTACCTCTCTGTAGTAGGTACCTGCACTGTGAGTCTCCCAGCATCCGTGTCACTCCCAACAGCAGGAGATGTTTTCCCCCTGTATGGGAGACTTTGAGGAATGTGGCAATAAGCAACTCATGCAAAGCAAAAGGTAATATTTTTTTTTTTACTCTTATGTCACGGCCTGTCTGGCAGATCCATGCAGAGGTAATGAGTCCTGTGACTCTGGGTGTTTTTTCCTTTTTTCTTCAATTGGACACTGTGAACGTAGAGCTAATTTAAAACACTGTTCCCCCTCTCACCACACACACACACCCCTTTGAACTCTGCCTTTTAAACCTTAGCCCTGTACCAGAGGTATCTGCTCTGCCCACCTCCTTCACTGTGGCCTAAAGCACTGCTTATGAATCACATTGGACACCACTGGCTCATTTTCAACCCAGCCTATGTTTAACTGAGGGAGAGAGCATGAAGCAGCTCTGTGGTATTTTTCAGTGCTGTGCAGAGATCTCTCTGCATACAAGCACTAAGTTTCCTACAGTCACTGCAGTGGAAACCAGTAGTAGAGTCCTGCAGACACAGACTGGTCCTGTCCCTAAAGCAGGCTGGGAAAGCAATGCAGATATGGGGTGAGACAGGGTCATGCTTTGAGGTCTGTTGTTGACTATCATGGGGGCCGATTGAATAGCCCTGCTTTTGGCTATGCAAACAATTAAGTGTTCTGTAATACAATCCCTGCAGATGTTGTACCAAATATATCTCAGTGACAATGCAACTTAAATAGCAATGTATTGACTGGACAGACTAAACAGATAACATGATACCTGATTACTGCTTGATCACTTTGGAAGCAAAAAAGCAGTAGGATTGAAAGTGATTTACATGGCCTTTTGAAGGCCATGTGTGTTTGCTGCTACCTAAAAAAACCCAAAAAAACCAAAACCAAAACAAAAAAAAAAACCCCACAAACAAACAAACAACAAAAAAAACCCTATAAAAAACCCCAAAAATCAAAACAAAAAACCCCAACCAAACAAAAAAAACCAGCAAACAAACAAAAAAAACCTGTGTAAAAACCATTTGTTACAAAAAAAAAAAAATAGACTGTATTTCTGGTCTTTTTAATTTTTTTTAACTTTATTATAAGTTTGGGTCTTTAAACTGAGTTTGGTAAATCGAAATATATTGCTTAGAAACCATCTCCGAAAACAGAAGCTCAGTATCTCAGTGTTTCCCAGCAAGACCCACGGAAACCTCTCTAGCATGCAGCAGTGGTTTTGCTCCTTGTAAATAGTTGCTGTAGATCTGAGAGGATGCCCAGATGGGGACTTACACACCAGAGCTGAGAGTCTCACTCTTTCCTAACACTTTTGCACCTTGAACCAAGACACCTGTCAGCCCCTCACAAGCAAAACATGACAAATATCATTGGCTCATCTTATCAGAAGTGCCCACAGTGCTTCTGCATTTTACCTGGATGCTCAAAGAGTAGTTTGATCTTGGCTGTGTGGCATTTGTACCTCTGCTTCCAGAGGTTGGAGTGTTGCTGGAGTTTTTTCACTGATACCAACTCATATCCTGCCACCTGATACAAGCACCCTGCTAAGATTTTGAAGCAATGATATTATGGCAGTGGTTTCTACATCATTGCCTATGCACTGCTTTCTACATCATTGCCTATCTTTTCAGCATGAAGTGGTTGGCAGAGGTTTCCCATCTCAAAGTGACTAGGCAAATGTTCAGATAACCCCCACTTGAGTGTTTTGCTTTTTTTTTTTTTTTCAATCTAAGGTTGCTACTTTGGAGTCAGCAAATCTTTGAGATGTAGATAGCAGAGGTTAAGAGAGTATACAAGGAAAACCACGTACATATTTGCCCTGTTCTTGTGCTTTTTCACTTTATAGCCTTTACTGACCATCACCAGAGATGGGAGAGACAATGGGATAAATAGATATTGGGTCTGACCCAGCAGGCTGTGGTTACAAACAGCCCTCCTGAGAACCCTCTCTGTGCATTCACTGGCTGCATAAATAACTTTGAACCATCACAGTCTGTTCTGAGAGCCTCAGCCATGTATCTAAAGTGAAGTGGAAGGAATCTCTGTCTCCAGGTCTACTCTTGTTGAGCAAAAACTAAAACAATAATTGTGAATGACAAATGCTCTCCAAACCCCAGAAGCAATGTTGGGCAAGGCAGTATATTTGCTTTGCCTCCTTTTGGTGGCAAAAAACGGTTTAGTGAAGAAAACTGAACATTCATAAACCCTTAGTTCATCAGTGGGAAAGCTGCAATAATGTATTTGGTCCTTTCATACTTCGCTGTTGTAATTTAATATTAAGGTTTAGGACAATATATGTCCCTGTTTTGAGAGTATTCACTTGTTTTAGGACTGCAGAAAAAAAACCCCACAAGCTCTGTAGTAAGGAGAGGAAAGGGACCTCAATTTTAGCAACTTCAGTACAGAAATGGACAAAAATCCTAGCCTTGATTCAAAGCTTCAAAACTGTAAAGTGAAGGCTCGTTATGACCTGTTCTGTTAAATGAAGTACAGTGGTTGTTCAGAGGTAATGTCCTCATATATTATCATGCTTAAAAACAGGCAATGTCATAAACTTTTTGAAGCACCTAACATACTACAGAAGCTGCGCAGGCTGGTAAAGTCACTAGTTAACATCTCTAAATCACATAAAGCTGGAAGTGCCATATTCTCTCCTGATGTGTTCAAGGTGACCTGCCATTTTCACTATAAACTGGATTTTAATTTATTTTTTATTTAAGAAGGAAAATGCATCCGCTCTGGGGTGGTGCAAAACAGCTTTTTAACCATGCTAGGGCACTGTTCCTTAGGTAGTGGCTAAGGACATGTGGCTAATCATAATGAAGAACTGAAGATTTTGTTGGTGACCTCTGTGCAGATATTGACATATTTTTCAGTAACAGAGGTGGGTACCTTGGTTTCCTCATTCCTTCACAACCGTGATGCTTTTGTTGAGCCCAAACACAGGTAAGGCCAAGGTGTTGACCTGCAGTCTTTACAGGTGCAGCAACAGATTGAATGTTACCCTCCCTTTTGAGGAGTGCAGTAGGATGTGTGAAGATAGTGAAAGTGCTGGCCCCCTGTGGGTTCCAAAGGCAGGAATAGACATTAAAACATCTTTAGCTTGTGTTTAAATGCATGCTTAAAGTCAGACTTTTAATGCTCTGTGTAGGAACCAAAGTGTGCAGCCTGGCTTTTCAGAGACACCAAACACTCAGGAGATCCTACCAAAATCAGTGGTGGTGTCCTTGTGCTCAGAAGATCTGAAATAATACCATGACAGTTTCAGAGGGACTGATGATTCCTTTCTCCCATAATCTATATCTAACTGAGGCAAGGTATGCCTAGACCAGGATCATATGGAGCTCAGTGTTTTGAACAGGAGCTTCTGTCCTGTTTGATTTACTCTCGCCACGCTGTGGTTTGCACCAATCCATCCCTCAAACCCTCCTCCCTCTGTAAATCGCAGTACTGCTTCACTGACCATGTCAAAGGTTCACTTTGCTCCTGTAGAAGTCTTTTCCAGCCTGGTTAATGTCACTTAGTGTTTAGCTGCAGTGTTTGTTTTGAATCAGATTAATTAGGTTTCCCATGACTGGCGTGTTAAGAGATTCTTGATTCATGTGTTCTGAATATTGTCTCTGGACGTGTTCTGTGGACAGTCTTTAGAAATGTTTGTGCTGTGGTGATGCTTGTTGCTAATTGCTGTGATTTGTTGAGACATAGAACAGCTGACTGATGTCACTGTTAGCAAGGGCAGGCAGAAAGATAGTATATTTTATTCCGAGGTCAGAAAAAAGTAGGAAAAAAATCCATTGCAAGTTCTAATGAAATTTTTCCTGTGTAGCAAACAATTACTTTGAAAAGCATCTAAACAAAATGAAGTTTTTTGAAAACCAAAGAAAAATCTGTTATGTTTTAGAAATAACAAACAAACTTACCAAACTTACCAAAGCTTTCCCTGCAGCTATGTTAATGGTGAAAGGTGCCTTTAAGCACCTGCTTATACAGGGGTGGCCAGTACTTGACAATGTTATTGTTTTTCAAGCTCCCTTAGTAAAAATGAATTGTCAGCAAGTTTAAGTACAACATCCTTTCTAAAAACTCCAGTGACTCCCAATGATTTCTAAAACTGTGTAGCTAAAGGTGTAGATTATGATGCTATCTCTCCTAAACTTAAACAAGCCTGCAAGAAGTTGCCTATTCCCTCTCCTTCTAGGAATGCCTTCCTTTAAGGATTCTGAGTGCTTTTAGTAACAACTTTTCCTTGTACTGATCATACTGTTAAAACTGTGTCCAAAGCTAAGGTTTATCTCCAAAAATATGTTCATCTCCATCAGTGAGAGGGATCTAGTGCTCTGGCAGGTTTTCTCTCCATGGATCAGTGGTCTCCTTAATATCTAAAAGCCAATGGCTTCTAACTGAAAGTTTGGGATATAATCTTGATTATAGAAAGTGAATATGGTGGGAAAAGAGCTGTTTATGGAGCACTGGGATAAAGAGTGAGGGTGTCTTCCAAATACCAAGGAAAGGAAACCTATTATGTTCCAGCTGCTGATAGTCATAGAGATTATGCTCATAATATAATAGATACAGACATGGAGTTGGATGTCTGAAGAGTCCAGAATTTCAACTTGGCAGATTGCTATGTATTAGCAGCTTTTTAATTTTGCTCATATTGTTGTCTTCTTGATCTATGTAAATTTGATAGAGTACATCTTTCACACTCTCTGCTAGCTCAGGGCTGCTGCCAGTGTGGTCAGGGTGACAGACTGCCATGATATTCTGATGCTGTTGAGGAATTGGTGCTTTTCTAGCCTGCCAGCAATTCTTGGGGTTCCTGGTCTTGGCATCTTGCCTAAGTTCCATCTTTTTTACTTTTTTACTGTTAACTTTGTTCAGACATGTGTGCATACACCAGCCATTGTCTGGAGACTGTTTTGCCCAAACTGTGTTGTGTGAGGGCTGCACAATTTTCTCTCCATATAGAAGAGGATTTTCACCCCCATGTGGGAGGAAGCACAAAAAAAAATTAATGCTTCAGGACTTTCACACCAGATATAAAGCAAGAGAAGGAATTGTGGAATTATGGAAACTTTTGAGTTGGGAGGAATGTTTCAAGTTCATCTGTTCTAGTAGTTCTGCACTCAGCAGGGATATCTTCAACTGGATCAGTTTGCTCAGAGCCCTGTCCAACCTCATCTTGCATGTTTACAGGGAGGAGGGACCTGACACCTCTTAGGATAACATATTCTGGTGTTTTAAAAAACATTTCAAAAAACTTTTTCCTTATGCCTCATCTAAATCTTCCTTCTTTTACTTTAAAACCTGACCCCTTCTCCTATCGTAATGGACCCTACTAAGCAGTTTATGCCCATCTTTCTTATAGGCCTCTTTCAAATACTGAAAGGCCACAATAAAATCTGGAAAGCCAGAATCCTGCCATTTTCTTGAATATTCTTTTTGACATGCTATAAAAGTTATGGTAGTTTATAAATTTACCATAACTCTTCTTCTTCCTCCTCCTCCTCTTCTACACGTTCCTCATAATGTCACCAGGTACATATGGCCATTGCTCAGGTAAGGACTGTTTCACCAGTGCTTTGTGTGATTTTTTTTCTGGAAAAAATTCCAATGGTAGGACTTGCAAATGTGCTGGGAATGTAGGGCCAGCCCCCTTTCCCTTGCCTTTGCTGCACACCTGCATGAAACTTACCCCACCAGAACCCAGATAATCTGCAACTCAAATATCTTCTGTGTATCTGAAACAAATTGTGCTGGCTGTTTGCCATGCAATGAAATCACACAGTTTTTCATTACACTCTCAGAAGCCTTAATTAGTGAATAAGGCAGCTGTATGCTCTCAAAAATACATCTATCAGTACAAACGGCTGCCTGATGGTCCAAAATAAAATGTGCCAACATTTCTTTCATGCTTTCTCTTCCCTTAGAGCTCATGGGCAGGTAATTGGGGGGAAAGGGACCACTGAGGATTTTCTTACTTTGTGATTTATGTTCATCTCCAATTAAGAAGAAGAGGCAAAATGCATCTTTAAATTGTCCTTCTGATTAAAATTACCTGTCTCTGTATGGAGTTACATTCCTTTCTGTCTTGTCTAGGTGTACAACTGGTACCTTGTAACTCCTGCTTTTGTGGGTCCTTCATGCTTAGAGGAAAGGTTCTCTGATCTTCACCCATTAGTTCCACAGTGGTGTTTGTCAGTATAAAGAAAAATTAATACTTGTCTTGACATATTTTAAAGAGAGCAAGGCTCTTACCTGTCTTAGAGAATTGACCAGAATGTGCTGTTTTTCTAAAAAGGGACAAGAATTTTATTTAAAAAATTGGCATGTGTCACTTCAAATGGTTCTTGGTATTTTTGTTGAATAAATTAGCCCTGTGGGCATGCACAGGTGAAGTTTCTTTGCCTGGAATTTTTCCTGGAATTTCCTCTTCCTTTTTACAGCAACAACTTATAAATGTGCTTGTGGAGGGTTTTTTTTTCAATAACATGGCAGGTAAATAGCATACATCACCCAGTTCCAAAGTACTCCTAATAGGAGGTTTCCACCTTCCTGCTGCTGAAGCATCACTGTGGTTCTATCCTCTTAAATTCCCTGTGGGGCAGTGAAATTGAGTGTTTCTTTTTATAGAGGGGAGAAAAAAATCCCACCTGCCACCTAGGAAGCTTTTGGTGAAGACGGGAATTGAACCTACACCTTTCACATCAGCAGGCATATGGTGTTGATGTCATGAATGATTGGCACAACTTCAAGGAGGAAAAGGGTTAGTTTAGAGTGGTATCAAGGGGATGCAAATTCACATTGATTCCTCTCATCTCCCTGAGCCAGGGAACTGCCTAATGATGCAAACTTGCAGAAAGTGACAGAAAACCCAAGGGAAAGGAACAGAAATGGTACAACTATTTCAAAATTTTATATAAAGAACAGGAAGGGTGATGAGACTTGAGTCCTATTGTGAGTATTTTGTCTTGTTTGTTCTGTTTCCCATAGTGGTGGTTGAAACATCCTCCTTGAGAGACAGAGGGAGAAAGCTCGTTTTATCTAAGTCAGGGGTTCATTGTTGGAACAATGGAGTTTAATCTTTCTTCCTGTCTGCATCTCACATGTACTTGTACACTGTCCTTCTTTCTCCCCCTTGAACCCTCAGAAGAACAAAGTGCCTCTGCTTGATTTCTCATCCAGATCACTTCTGATCCTTCTTCAACAAAATTCTAGCCCAAGTCTTGGTCTCCTGTGTCTGTCTCAATGTAAGAGTCAAGTGTGAGTCCAAGATCCGTCTGGACACCCTCTGGGTCTTCTGTAGAAGACTCAAGGATCAGCATGTGAGTTTTGCTAGCCTCAGCTGGTGGAATGTCTCTTAGCTACCTCTCTGGTTTTCTGTTCCTTTTGGAGACTCGTAGTTGGAAAAGTGTTTACCAAAAGCCTGCTAGTAACAGAAGAAAGCTCAACTTTTTTAGTTTCTTTTAACCTGTATTAAGTGTGTACCCCTAACAACTTCTGACTCACAGCAGCAGATCCTGGAAATTCTAACATTCTTTTGCAGTACAGTGCAGATAGAAAGGCATCAAGTAAATTCAGGTGAACAAAACATCAAACAAGACTAGATTTAGATTTAAATTCCCTTTCCTCACTCCCTTAATTTCTCATATTTCTGCTTTTTGGACTGTATTGTGAGGTTTTAACTGTGGTTATGATATGAACAAAGAGCTTTGATAGTCAAGAGACTCATAAACAAAGAGCAGTGCTAATTGTGAAGCTTTTACTATTGAATTAAATAGTGAAATAAATTCTACGCATCTGAACTTCCCAAAAAGACAATATTTAGCCTTTGCATTAAAAAACACATTTTCTCATAAAATCATACTCCAGGCTGAATTTTATCCTTCAGCAAACAGTTGGAAGGCAAACAAGCAAAATTTGTGCCCCAAAAAATGCAAGTGAAATAAATACAAGCCTTCTGGCCATCAACAGACTGGTAACATCTCCCAGATGATGTGTTCCTACTCAGAGGTCTTCATTGCTGCTGGGAGGAGATATGCAAGTAGACTTTTCAGACTTCTATTTTGCCTGCACATTTGATCCTCTTCGTGCCTGAAAAAGAGGTAATATATAAAATCAGGGTTATTCATGATGGCAGTAATACCATTAACTGCTGCCTTAATAGCCTGCAGGAAATGAGTAGGAGTATGTATCTTACTATTTATGGTGAGCAGAGGGACACCATGAAGAAGGCTTTGACAGCTCCAGTGGTTTCTGTGGTTCATGTTGTCCACGGTGTGTTTATCTGACCTCAAAATGCACTTTGGCTGAGGCAAGAGATGAAGGAAATTGTTACCTTCTACAAAAGAGGGGTTGGGGAGTGTAGCTGGACAGGGAGCTGGCCCTGAGGAAGGTGGATTTCATACACAGCTTTGTTACCCCTCTCCTGGTTGAGTTTGGCCAAGTCATTTCATATTTCTCCAAGTATCTGTCTTCTTGTTAGCCAATGGAATAAAAACACTGACCTTAAGTGCTTTGAGACCTACTCAGACATGATAATTTCTAAGACCGTGGTGGGATTAACATGGTAGGTTGAGAGTTTTACCCTTTTCTGGGTAAATAGGATACCATTCTCTCAGGCTGTCAATCCCATAGCTGTCACTTGTCAGAAGCACTAAATTCAGATGCAAAATGTATAATTGCAGACAAAGTTAAATGTACCAGGGTCAAAAGAAGGGGGTGGTGGGAAAATGAGATAAGTTGTTTATATGGAGCAGGAAGGTACGTGTGTGGGGGGAAGTGTTTGGTGAACTTCATAGACCACATCTTCTGAAGGATAGAATTGCGTTGCATGAAGATTCCAAACGATAGTTTCTAGCAAAAAGCATTAGCTGCTGGAGAAACAAAACCATATATTACAGAGCAGCACTTTCTGCAACTTATTTTTTTGAGGCACACATTTGTAAACACATCTAAAATTAGATTTCAGCATCAGAACAATGAGTACTAGCTCTTCGTATTCTTTGCTCTCAAATTTTGATGTTTTTTTTCCCCTCTACAGATCATAATATAAGTAGTGCATGTGTATATAATTTATTTATATTTTTAAAAGGAACTTTCTATATTTCCATCTGTTCCAATTAGACTGAATGGAACAGCTTTTGTAAGTAAATGGAGAGAGGGGGAGGAAAAGAAGAGTAAAAAGAACAAAATGGCTTAAAACACAAACCTTGAATGGAAGAAGAGGAAACATTTGTTGCTTAGCACCAAGACAAAAAATATGTTCTCTCCACAAAAATCCAGAAGCAAAATTCTTGTTTCTCCCCCTCCATCTTCCTTTCTCTTTTAGAGAACTTCCAGTGACTAGCAAGGAATATGAGTTAAGAGACTTGAGCAGAGAATGTGACATAGGACCTGGACACAGCATTGGTCCTGTGGCAAATTTTCCTAAATAGAGAATGTCTTTTTAGTCAGAAATGACCCCACATCACCTCTCCATGCTTTGAGTGAGTTTGTACAATCCAAGGAGAGGGTAGATCTTGGTCATCTTGGGCAACAGGATTTCTGGACTCTCCTCCCAGTATCTGCAATTCTGTGGCTCAGGATGGTCACCAACATTCATGCTTCCTTGGTTTTGAGAGGTCATAGTTTTGATTTCAAATTGATTTGATTTGATTTTTTTTGGTGTGTCAAAAATTTTTGCCAGAAACTCTACTTTCATGGTGGAGAATTTCAAAATCAGCTAGTCCACTTGGCTTGTTAAGTAATGATGAGAATAAGCCAAGAGTACCCTGAAAGGCTGACTGTTTTGCTACCATTTTCTTCTGCTTGTCTTTAGGTTTTTTTGGTGTTTATTATTCCTTCTTTGTTTGTGTTTTTGTTTGTTTTTTTCTCTTTTCTTTTTTTTTTTCCTCTAAATGGAATGCTTTTCAATTTTCTGATTAAATACTTGCACTTATTTGTCTCCAGGATTTTTGGCTGCTTTGTACCTCCACATCTGGGTGAACTGAGGCTTCTAGAGTTGGTAAAAGCTTCTCTGAACCTGTCCTTCTTCAACCTTTCTTTGAGGGTCTCAGCAGAAAGCTGAGATATGACCGAGAGTAGGAGTTGTTCCTTTCCTGGGACCCTGCTTTGAAGTGTGGCACTTGGAAGGTTCATCCTTGCTATTGCCTTCCTTCAAGCAAGTGGGAAAACCAACCGGACTGTCCAAGCCCTTTCCACTCCAGAAGAGTGAACAGGCCTTCTTTAATGGCTGAAAGTTGCAGGGAGATGGGAACCCATGCGGTTTTTAGGTTCATAACCCCTCCTTCCTCTTCCCTCTCTTCCCATGTCAGTGTTTTGTTGCCATGGAGACAGTAATTACTCCAGGAGGTTTCTAGACTCTACTGAAGCTCCCATCAGTCTCGCCTCCCACCTGGGGAGCTTCTGACATTGAGTTAAAGGTCAAGTCCTCATGTAAATGTTTTCCTTTCCAAAATGAAATATTTTACCTATTTTGGGTGACTGTGGCAGCAGCACAGAAAACTGTTTGTCAAATCACTTACAAAGCCAGAGCTGGGACACTTAAATTTAATTCCCATCAGGTACATGGGAGTATGGGTGGAAATCAACAACCTCATAAGTCATATATTAGTCCAAGTTGAATACTTGATTTTCTCTACCTAATATTGCACATGTGCTTTGCCATTCCCTTCCATCCCCCTCCTTTCCAGCTTTTCTGAGCTTCTTGTTCTCATTAATTTGTTGTTTGCTCTCCTGCCTACACGTAAAAGCTGGGATGAAATAATTTTTTATTGACGTTAGTCATAGGCTGACACAGTCCTAGAAAGGATCCCCTGGGTCACTGAGTCTGCCCCCCTGCTATTGCAGCAGGCAACCACGTAATTTAATTCCTTTCATAAAATACCTGTTAAAAGCCAGAATAATCCCTTTTTAAGTGACTGTGAGGGAGGTGGGGGAGGGAAAAAAACCCTCATCCCCTGATGTTCCTTGTATAGAGGGCAAAGAAATGGAGATGTGTTGTTAGAGCACTTAGAATAAGAGGCAGGAAGATGTGGCTCTCTCCAGTTTTTTTTCCAATTAACCCCATGCAGTCACCTGCTAGAAGGTGTTATCCATGTGAGTTAGACTAGACAGGATCAATGAAATCATGGTGCTGATACACAAGTCCTCTCTGAAGAGAAGGACAGTGTTACAGCTTCAGATGCTGCACTGAGGTTCATGTGACCAAGTCCTGCTTGTCTTTGTCCTGGACTTTTCCTAAGTAAGCCCAGAAAAACAATTTCTTTGACAAGGTCTTTGCTGTCTGTCCACTGATACTGCAGATGACTTGCAGTTTTCCAGAGAGGCCAAGGCAGAAAGAAGTGTGTTTGTGATGGCTCCTCCAGAAGGAGTAGCTCTGCTGGGCAGTCCTCCTCCATCCAAGCTGTGCCTGTGCTCATGACACAGAGGTCGACTGTGCTCTTGTCAGAGACAGACTGGAAAGCAGCAAGTGTAATTTATGGAGGCTGGGCATGCAGTTAAGTGTAAAGTGATGGAAAGTGTGGTGGATCACTGCACTGGTGCACTTGACTTGTGCATCAGGCACATATCTATGCAAGTTCATGTTCAGTTCAAAGACAGTCCTGAAAGCATAAAAAATGGCAGCACTCCCAGCTACAGCATTGTCAGTGTCAGAGGATGCCATGGGGTTTTGCTCTTGATACCTTTCTGAGCTTCTCAGCAAAGCACACAACTGTAATTAGTTGACAAGCTGGCTGTGAGGAAACTCTGGGCTTTTATAATATCCTTGTGTTTCACTGACACCTTTGATCCTGAAGTGCTTTACGAAATTCTGCATGCGCACAGAGGAGACCTTTAGTGTTGGCACTGACATTCAGACACTGCTGGGGTGATCTGCAGCAGGTGGGTAAACAAACAGCAGCTACAGAGGCATTGGGTGCTGGGGAAAGAAGCACTAAAGCAGCTGAAGAGTTTTGGATAGACAGCTTGGGTAAGGCCCAAGTGAATGCCATTAGCTCAGAACAAAAAAAAAGAAGGAGTTTTCAAAGTATGTTAGGGCATTGTGTCTAAACCAATGTGTTGAGCTAGGTAGCTTGCAATCTGAGAAAGTAATTCTGGAGGATCAAGTGTACCAATCTTCTTTGAGAGCAATTTTCTTTGAGAGAGGGACTCAAAGAACAGAGGGCTTTTCCTAACAGCTAAAACTCAGGATACAGGCTAAGCTCAGCCAGTGAAGTTGAGCTGATGAAGAAAACAACATCCTGCAAGCAGATCAAAACTGGACTGTATAGACAGCAACTTTAGCATTGCTTGAGTATAAAATGTACATGACTGGACCCCCAAAAGGATATCTGTTTAAGTAGACACCTTTTTTTCAGTGAGACAAGTTCCCAATTTGCAGTCTCTTTTAAGCCTCTTCATTGTGAAGGAGGAATTTTGCTGGAACGTAGAGGTTTTCAGAATGGTTGTGAGCAGTTCAGACATTACCATATCTGCAAATCCACACTTGGTACCCAGTTGTTCTGGTCACAAGTAAATATGGTACAAAACAGTGTGAAAGAGAGTGCAAATGTCTGTCTTAAAGTGATAATGTGGCCTGGCCTACTGGTAAGCTGCTTTCGTTTCCTGAGGTCAGGGTTTGCTGGTCCAGTCAAGTAAGTGTCATGCTTAGCAGTCAGGGACAAACACTGACCTTGGGCTGTCTGTCTCTTCTCCTTGGTTTTTGAAGACCTTTGATCTGTCAGTGTCTGACATGGATGCAGTAACTACTGTTTAGTTGTGATTTTCAATGAGTGTTCCAGTCACCACCATTTAGCAGGCGAAAGTAATCTCCTCTTTCACCAGCATGCTCAAAGGAATGGAAGTAGACTTCAGATATGTTTCCAATGATTTGTATTACTGATGAAGAGCATCCTTTAGCTCAGCTGAGAAAGTAGAAAGATTTATTTAACCCCTGGAGGTTTAGCCACAGCATTAGTTAAAAGGCCTTAGCACTGCTGCTGTGGAGTAATGCTGCTTCTTGGTATGTTAATCTAACACTTTGGGGAGGTGGGCATTGAGGTAGATTGCAACTTGCCCAGATCCAGAGGATGTAATCAGCAACATTTCTGGCTTTGAGACTTCTGGATTCCCAGAGCTGCACTCTGAAACCTTGGTCTCTCCCAAAACACAGTGTAAAGTCATTGGACTGGACGCAATATTAAACTTTCCTGCTTCACAAACCGTGATCTTCTCCGTGGCGTGTAGCCACAGCACAGCACAGCAGCAGGCTGCTGTGTAGTAAATTCATTGTGTATTGTGCAAGGGACCATTAGTTAGCTTATTATTAATACATGTGTGGGCTTTAATATACTGGTACTGTATCTGTCAGCATCTATACCAGGTTTGCTTTTGTCCTTTGTGTTTTCCCAAAACAAGCTTATACAATTAGTTTCTTCTTGTTTCCTAAATTATTTTTTGCTGTTCCTAATTATTTCACACTCCATATAAAAGAATTATTGGGGTGGGTAATGGGAGGCAAGGGATCACCTCACCATTGCACTGCAGGCAATGTGACGTTAAGGCAATTTGGATTTGTTTTTGTACTTGTTTATATTTGGCTGCTTAAGAAATAAGAGATACTTGGGATCTGATTTTGGAGGTTAGGGTGTGACTTTGCAGTAGAAAAAAAGATGTCTATCTCGTTGGCCTTTATGCCCAAGTAAGACTTTTGCTGAAATAGATTTAGACTAAATCACTGTCAATTCATTCAGAGATTAATGTTTTTACCTGAACATGTAGTGTTATTGGTTATTTCCCTGACTTTTTTTTCCTTTATAGGCAATCCTCTTTCTTCCCATCTTTAGATATGTGTAAGTAGCATCTCCAAACATTGCTAATTATTTACAACATGGGCAGAAGACAGTACTCTGTTGAAGATTGTCTTCTCAATCTCATGCAGATAGTGGAGAAGAAATGTGTGAGAAGGGTGTGAATAAAATGAATTTTACAGCTGGGCAGTTAAAAAACACATTTACATTTCTGATTTCTGAGAAAGCAGCCAGCTCCTTAAACACTGGTTGACTAAGTGTGAATAGGACAAATATCACTTATTTCTTAAATATCAATTAAACAGCCTTCTCAGTTAGGATTAGAATGCAGACCAGCAATAGAGAGAGCCTGAAGAGATTGTGTACAGACCGTGCTGCTGAATTGGAGGCAGTGCCTCTTGCCCATCCAGGACAGTGATCCATGTCCCTCACCAAGCATACCTGTGCTTGAAAACTTCGACCAGAACTGGAGTAGCAGCTGCGCTGTCCAAAGCTCTAGGGTAAACAGGGCCTCGAGTATGCTCATTGCCAAGTCATGCTTGGATTGCGGTGGTTAAATGCTCAAACACCATCTGCTTATATACTTTTTTTGCCTTCCACAGAGCAACACCCTTGCTAACGTTTGCTTTCTGGTAGAGATGAAGCATGTTTGCCTGTTCTCCCCAGGTTGAACTAGAGCATACACATCCATTTATTTTCCAGCACAAAGTTTCTTGCTTAAATTTTGGGAGGTTCTTTCCTCAGTGGACTATTCCCTTCCAGTGATGACATTGTGTCTTCCCCTAGCTTATCCTCATGCAGAAAGACCTTTGAAGAAAACGTAGTTAAATGGGAGGTGGGCTCTGTACTGGAGCTCATGAAGAGATGGGGATGAAACTAAACAGCCGGAAACACTGTGGGAAACATTATAGAGGTCAGGGAGAACATACTAATTAAATCTGATAAATATGTTTCTCTTGGGGACAAAAAAAAAGCATAGCAGTTTGTTGGTTGGGGTTTTTTTTTGTTCTTGGTTGGTTTTTGTTTGTTTGTTGTAGAGTAGGTGCTTTTGTTTGCTGGTTTGGTTTGGTTTTTCAGTATCCCTTTCGTACAGTGAGTGGGGAGGTCTTGAAAGGGGGAGATGCAGTTTACCTGATTACTTATTCCACAACTGACGGCCATGGGCAACAATTCCCCATTAGCAGGGGTGGTCTGGGCTGGGTGGCAGGGCCCTTCCACTTCAAATATCACTAAAAATTTCATATCCTAAATGTGAATGAGTCCTTGCTACAGGGGAAGAGAAAAACAAGGGCATAAGCAGCCAAAACCTCTCTAAATTGAATATTTGTTAGTTTTCCGTGAGGCACTAGTGGGTTTTTAAGCTCTTCCAAGGTTTGAACAAATTAAGACTGAGTGTAAAGTGTAGATATATTTATATTTGTTCCACCTCTTTTGGGTAAGTTGAGGATCTAGAGGAAGAGTCATCAATTCAATGCATGTTCCATTAGAAACTTCTTGGGATTAGATCAGGTTAATGAAAGGAATAAATAGGGCTTTGACATGTTGTTTGGTTTTACAGGACTGTATTGTTTTATGATGTTTTATGAGAAGCACTTATACTACTCTTCAGGCAAGAGATTATTGCGCCTTTTATAAAAAGTAAAAGAAAACCCACTTCTCTTTCTTTTTCTCTCTGTTGCTAAGTAGATGCTATGTTTGTTTGCAGTCGTCATTTCCCAGTAGAAATGCTATGATCTGAAGCACTGCCTAGAAAGAAATGGTTTCAGAGCACAGATTTCACAAGCAAAAAGTGATGGTGTGGTAGGAGGTACCCAAATCATGAACACCCAAAAAAATCTTGGAGTAAATAAGTTGTCTTGGAGAGAAGATGAATGAGCACATCCTAGATGAATACACCCAAAGTCCAAAAAAGCCCCCTTGGGCTCAGTTCTGAAATACTGCTCTTGTTACATTTTCTATTTCTTTAGAACTCTCATATCTCAACAAACAATTGAAAACATTATTCTGACACCAAACCTCTGGCTGTGCAGAGAACATCTGAGGTGATGTCAGTGTTCAATTTGAATAGGTTAGGCTCAAGCTCTCAAAGTTTCTAACGCCTACTTTCAGAGCTGGTTTTTTAGTCTTTCAGCATCCTGGTTAAAATGGGACAGCTGATCTTTTGATTTGCTTTATGGGTTTGGAGGCTGTCATGCCAAATCAACAGGGAGTACTTGTTAAGCTGCTTTGTCTCTGACTTCACACTATTCTGTTAGGGTTTTAATCTTTTCTGTAGGATTTTAAACAAAAACACAGTAAAAGTGTAAAATGCATCCTAAGCTTCATCTTCTCTTGCTACTTTACTCTCCAGCTTTCCTATAGAATGACATCATTATTCTAGATAGTGTCATTTTCACTTTTAATATCCTCTCCCTTCCCCTGTGATGACAATCCCCAAGCAATTGGTTTAACTTTCCAACCCTTCCAGCACTATGGAGACCCACAGCAGTTACATGCCCTTGCAGATGGGAGGCAGAGATGAAGAACCAATGTGCTCAGATCCACACAGCTTGGGAGCTGCGCAGACTTGAACAGGCAGATGGGAGGCAGAGATGAAGAACCAATGTGCTCAGATCCACACACAGCTTGGGAGCTGCACAGACTTGAACAGAGTCCTCTCATAACCTTGGCTTTACAGGAGGCTCTGGGTTGTACTTGCAGACTGTCACTGGTTTTGTGATATGGACAAATGTCTGTTAGACTGGTGTGACCCAGTTATGCATGTAACCTAATGAAGCTTTGAGTACAGACCTTTCCTCAGAGGTAAAAGGCCAATGCACTTGCCTATGAAGTCTCTTCTCATTCACCTTTAATATTTTGATGTTAATGGATCATGCTAAAAAGGATTAGCCATTTCAATTTACATTCTGCTGCTTTCTGCATTTAACATTCTCACTGTAAGTGATGAATTATTGACTATTTAAATGTGACTACAAACAGTCTGAAAGAGAAGGTCTGCTTTACCGTTTACAATGCTGAACTCATACAGTACAGGTGAAGGTGTTACTTTCTCTTTTTACCTACCCATCAGTGGCCTGCCTTCCCAGCTTTCACCCACTGTCCCAGTACCCCAGCCTGGTGTACTGTGTGATGTTTAACAGCCCAAGAAGAGGCCCCAGGGTTAAATATTGTTAAGCATGTGAAATTTAACCTATATTATTGATATTGGGTTCAGACCAAAGTGTCTGCAAAGTGGCTTAAAAGGAAGAGTTCATTATAGAATAAAGCACTTTGGCAGAAGACCAAATCCACATGCCCTTAAAATTGCTCTTGATTCCTCCCCTCATACTTAAATGTATATAATTACAGAATTGTCCACTGTTCAGAAACCAAGATCTGTCAGATCTTGAAAATAAGTCAGAAGAGATCTAGGAGCAAGATGGGGTACCATTGCTTAGGACATGAAGCACAGTCTCCTGATCAGCTGTAGCAATGCTGATCACTGAGGTCACTGCTTTTCTGGGCCTGAAATAGCTTTATAGTGGTAAAGAGTATACCTATGAAAGCAATGGTGAGTGCAGAGGCTTCAGGAAACTGTTTCTACAGACAGTAGTGAGGTTTACAAATTTCCTGTGGAGAAATGAAGGATTCATCTTTACCTTGCTCCCTGCAAGTCTCATGCAAGTCATCTGTCCTTGGCCCCCTCTGAGCTTAGAAGTGATTCATGCACCTCTAAGATGGAAAAAAGGTTTCTACCCTTCTATGTTGGATTTTTTTGGGGATGGGAGAGAATGAAGAGACCTGGAATTTGTTTCCAGGTTACTCGTTGCTGGGGAAAGTACAACTTCCTGATAAATGTCCATTTCTTACTCATGGACGGTAGTG
The DNA here is from genome assembly GCF_014805655.1 of Passer montanus. NCBI lineage: Eukaryota > Metazoa > Chordata > Aves > Passeriformes > Passeridae > Passer > Passer montanus. Next base: position 1,127,691 of record NW_024356948.1, on the reverse strand, counting down.
GTGGAGGAACTTGGAAGTCTTCTCTTGTGCATATGTGTTGTGTCTAACATGTGATAGACAGTTTTGGTAACTTTGACATGGGGAGTAGGTCTGTGGCATTTTCTTCAGCTGGAGACAGGGTGAGAAGAGGGACAACTTTTCAAGTAATCAGACTGAGAAAGCTCTAAGCTCTTTTCTATAAAGGCACTTAATTTTTGTTTCTTTTTTGAGTTCTACTTCTACAATTGTTCTGTAGGCTCTGCATCATAAGTAACTGTCCACATCTGGAAAACAGCCACTAAGGGGAAACATAAAATCCCCAAATCACATGTGAAAACTGAAGTGCTTCTATAAAATATGCTTAGAAACCCCAACAAAAAAGTGAGAGGCAGGCATGTGCTTGTGGTGTAGGCAAGATTTTACCATTCAATGTATCTAGCCATGTATCTAGAAAACAAAATAACTTTCCCAGAGCAGTTAGTCAGAAGAGTATGAAATGGGTGGGTATACGGTGAACTCTAAACAAACTCAGCTTTGTCTGATTCCTTCTTCACACGAGTGCATGAGAAACACAAACATCTGGGTAGAGGAGCAGGTGGCACCAACACAACCATACCTCATCAGGTGATTGTGTATGACCTAGCAGCTGGCACTGAGCACAGAATTTCTGGCTCCTTTTTCTGTGATAATGATGATCTGAATCTTCCATCAGCTATTGGGAGTGTTTCAATCTTCTTTTTTTTAACTGAAAGGCTATTTAGTGCTAAGTATTTACTGGTATGATATTGTGCATCCATGTCTCTTCATGGATTCATATGCCTGGAGTGTCTTGCATACAAATTCACAGGCGTGCAATAATACATGGTACTGTTAATAATAATTATGCAGATTTGTTCGGGGCCTTTTGTAAAGGAGAACAATACACTTAGAGCTTCTGTCATGCACTTAAGAGCCTGACACGGGAAGTTAGAAAATTGTTGACAGAGTTTAAAACAACTCTATTCCATCTCTGGCAAGGTTTCTTTCAAGTTAAGATATCATGCCAGTGAAGGCCAGCAATGTTTCTTGAAACTTGTTGCAAGCAGATGTTCTATATACAAAAAAATATAGGTGAGTATTTGAAAAAATGTGCTTTTATATTCAGATTTCATTAATGTTTTTACATATCATTTTGAAGTAGTGGTGCACCACCTGAAATCAGTGGACCCGTTCTACTAGTTACTAAACAAAATTAATTTTGAAATACCGATAAATGAAAGAGGCAGTGAAGAACTAATCAGAGACATTGCTCAAAGTGTAAATTCATGTGGGAGTGCTTATTGAAACAGACAAATAGCAGGAACTGCTCCCATTGCTGCATGTTTGTGTTTAGTCCCAATTGTAACAAGCAATAGTTAAAAGTGAAGGTGAGAATCTGAATGCAGTTTTTGCAGAAAGAGGAACTGGATCTTCTGGAGTAGAGACATTATTAATTTCAAGAGACATGCTGACAGAAATGACTCAGTTGTGCAAATTTCCCCTTATTTCTTGTATTTTTTTTGGGTTTTGTTTTTGTTTCTGTTTTTTGTTTAAATTTTTTAATGCATATTCTTTTGGAAATCGAGGTCTTATTTTAAGAATTTTACAGCTGTGAGAAAGAATAAATGACAGACCTTCAAATCATTTTGGGCCTTTCAGACTATGAAGCGTGATTTCTTAGCATATGGCTAGAGGAAGAGGGTTTGGATGTGCTCTGGAAAATAATTTTCCACAAGCAATTGCCAACTCTGCAAAAGGATTTCCTGAACAGAGACTGAAAAGACGCTTCTGATTCCACTCAGGGTGTTCTCTTTAATGGAAATGTCTAACTTGCTGCAGTAAACCTTGAAGTCCCCATGAAAAATTCATGGAGCATAGAAAAAAAAGCTGAAGGACTTGCGTAGTGCAGCAGGAAGAGGCTGGCACTGAGGCTAGGTGACATGAGAAGTCCCGCGGCTCTGCCAGGTGGTGTCCTGGAAATTGCAAGGAGTCCAAGTCCCGTCATGCTCTTGAGCACTGCTGAGCTGGGAGAAAAGTACTGCAGAGGAACCCAACCAAACCTTGTAATTTAACTGCCCTGCCTCTCTTTCAGCCTTGCTTTCTGTCTTGGGGAAGTCCAGAGAGGAGTAGAACTCTGGCAGTGGATGTGATTAGCTCCTTCTCCTTTTGGAAGGAAGGTGTACATGAGTAGTTCCTAGCCTGCAACCACACACAGTCATCGTGCCTGGGGAAAAAAAAACCAAAACTGTCTTCCTTCTCTTCTGGACAAAATCTCTGCTCTGGAATCAGTTCTGTTCATTCGGTGTGAATTTAGTGGGAATTGAATTCCTTTCATTCTGTGTAAATTCAATTCAGATGATTTCACACTTGGTGTAAGTGAATGAATTCTACACTTTCTAGTGTAGAATAGGACACACTGCCATTGAATTTAGCTGTTATTTTCCTACTGAAAAGTGATTATAACTTGTTCTTTTTCTGAGAGATGGAGGCTTGAAAGTAAGCTAATGATGCTTTGAGGCCCACTGGGTAATGGAAGGCAAATGGCAATAAGGCAATAAAATTGCTGGCATAGCAATTTGAGCAGTATGACCCTTGTGACAAGGAATTTGCCCATAAATTACACCAAAATAAAAGAAACATAATTGTCAGAGGAAGTGTGGAGTGAGATTTGAAAATAAGTGTAAAATAAATTAAAAATTTGCATTCCATCTTCATTTATGGGCAGTTGTGGGGGCTGTCTAGGGCTTGTTTGGCAACAACATGTTTGGTGTGGACAAAGACATCCAGAAGCAGAAGGAGAAAGAAAAAGGAGAAAGAGTTCCTATATGTTGTTATGGCACACAAGAAGTTAAGAATATCCCAGTGGTCCAGTGATTGACATCATCAAATGCACTTACAGTTCCAAAGCTCTTGTCTGTCTCAGGCCTGTTTGGCAGCAGAGCCAAAGGTCAGAGAGAAATTAATCTGCTGTAAATGAAACTAAATGGATTTCAGGGTGCTGTTTGTGACAAGAGTAAGTGGTGGAAGACTTCAGCATGCAAAGGGCTGCAATTTAGACCTTGCTGGTGAACTGGGTCATTCATCTTTCCCATGTAAAATGAGGTGAACCTAATCTTTCCAACAAAATAAGGATAACAAGATGGGTGTTTTTAGCAATTTAACCCCAGGGCAGCTACTATCTAAATAACTAACTATTAATGTGCCTATCCTGCCCCCTATCAAAAGAAATAAAAAGAATAATGCTCATATAAAAATAAAAAATAGTTAATTGTTAATGTTAACTAAAAAAAATAGTTAATGTCATTCTAGATATCTTAGCTGTAACTGAACCCCTGGTAATATATTCTATGTTCTCTAAAATTACTGATGCTTGAGTGGCAATTATATCTGAGGAGTACCCTGGACCAATTCTGGGTGACAAAAACATTCTGATCCTGCTACCAGATAGGTGATTTTGGGCAAAGAAATATTCTTGTGATAGCATTATGGAACTTGTTGCAGGAGTCCCTCAACTTCTTGGCCATTGACTGAGGTCATACCCTGCTTCATTCAATCCTCCTGGAGTCCTGTGTTCTTCTTGTTCATTCGCTGCCTCTTCAGTATTTTATTTAGTCTTCTGAAGAGCAATTAGGCACACAGATTTAAGAAAAAGCTTTGTGTACAGCCTACCTGAAGATGGTTCCAGGTATGCATGTGCCTCTTAACATGAAGAAAACAGATTCTGGTTGAGATTTCTAGGTATTAGAAGGTATAAATAATCTCCTATTGAAATGAAGTGAAATAAATGTGTGTATTTGTATGAGAGCTAGCTTTCTGTTGAGAAACGTATAATGATCCCAGCTTCTGAGGCGTCTGAGCCAAAATGTGTGTGTATATAAATTAATGTATATCTCAGTGCTTTGATGCTCAAGTGATGGATGCTTTGGGAGAAGATAAAGTAGCCAGGAAGGTATGAATAAATGTTTCACCAGTGCCTATCAATAGGCAGAGACTGCTGCTGACATGTTGTGTCTCAGTGGGCAAACTGTAAGGGCATTAAGTAAAAACAATTATTGAATGTATGATGTCTAAGTCTATTAGTTGTATACTATTATTGACTGACGTTAGATTAAAAAGCATGTCCTTATTACTCCCTCCTGTCATTAACTTGCCAGAAAAGGTCAGTCAAGAAGTATATTATTACTAAATTGTAGACTCACACATTTGTAGATGAAACCAGAATAAAGCCATGGAGGACTAGAGCCAAACTTTGGTCAGGCCCAGAGCCTAGTTTTGTTCTCACTCCCCACACTCTATAACGCAGCCAACTGCTCCCCATCCAGACACATTGTGGCTTTGTCTGTATTCTGTGCTGAAAACAAGTGGATTTCTCTTACTGTAGCTCTTCCCCAAATGCCTCAGGGTACATCTGCGCTGTTCAAGGAACCTGGATCTAAGCCTGCATTTGAGTTCCAACCTGCTGTCCATCAATGCAGGGCATGTGCAAGCCCATGGTGTGCTTCATCTAAAGGACAGAGGGAAAAGAAAGGGAATAAAGGCTTTGTGCTCAAAGTATATATTTATCCATGTCATGGAGGGACCAGTCAGCTGTGTTCAGCCTGTCTCTTTCTGTTATTTAATGTTTCCTGCAGCCATGGTGGTTGATCCACACCAAATAGTGGAGAAGATGCTGCCAAATCCTTCCTGAAAGAGCCCGACATCTGCTGCTGCAAAGCAGATGGGATCTGTAAGCAACCTGTCCTAAATCAATTCTCTGTCAGTAGACATCAGGAATCAAAGCCTCAAGCCAGAACATGGAAGGGTGGAGAGTGGACAGGGAAAAAACTGGCCATCAACCTTTTTGCTGACCTAAGCATCATAAAAGCAAATACATAATTTCAGTGCTAGACCACCCTTGTATCTTCTTGACTTCAGCAGTAGTTAGTCTGAAATGCCTGAACATTAGTCCATGAACTCCTTTCTCAGAAATAGTATTGAGCTAAATAGAATGCCACTTCTCAGTGACTTTAGTATTTTGGAAATCTTTACTTGGTGTTTAGTGTCATTGATATAAAATTGCATGATTGGGGGTGCATCTACTTATTCCTTTTCCAGGGATTTTTTAAAATGGTCCTTCAGCTACTCAAAACTTAACACTAAGATTTCAGAACAAATCAAGCTCAGAGGTGGAAATGGAAATTATTCTTTGTCCACAACATGGACTTACAGATACAGCAGTAGGCTGCTGACACAGACAGATAAATAACTTGCACAAAAAATGAAGCTTTGTTTTGATATTTTTTGGTCCCTTTGCCTCTTTCCTTGTACAGAAAGATTCATCACAGTCTTTTGATTCAGAACAAAGCTTCTTACAAACATCAGATATGTGACTCTTCTTTCAGGAATAATGTCATTGTTTTGGCCTTGCACCTTTTTCCCTCTCTTTCCCTATTCCCAAGTAAACTCCTTGAAATCATCTGGGTTAGTGTGTTTTTATTCTTGGTCTCTTGTGTGCCTAAGGGAATTGAGTCACAAATGGCTTGTTTTCACAAAATTGGTGGAATAAAGCCCAAGCTTTAAAGATGCAGCTTGGCAGCTTTTAAAAGGGCATAAGTAAAGGCATTAAACATTGGGTGAAGTTTCCAGAGTGATTTGAGAAAGTGATTCCTAAGTGAGTTTAGAGAATTTAAAGAAGATTCTGACATTCATTTTTTGTCTCATAAAGATACAGGATGATGAGCCCTTACATTCACATTTAAGCATCTTTAATGTGCTTCTGAATATATGTTATTCTGCTCCTGCAAGAATGGGGAGGGTGCGTGTGTGATTCCAGAACAGGCTCATCTTTAAAGTAAAACTCGGGAATGTCATGTGGCAGAAGTAAGAGGGAGTTAGGAAAAGAGTTTGACATTGTAGTGGGAGTGAGGGAAGGAAGGAGCTGTTTGGTCTTTGTGGAGGAGTTCAAAGTTTCAAGAACTGTTTAGGCATTTGGAAATATCGGTCTTGTTCTGCAGACCAAAATCAGGGAGATTTGGTTAATCTGTTGACTGAGAGCTAGCCATGCTTCCTGAAAGTGAGTTGGAGGACAGGTTTTACAGAGGAACCCATTTCTGTTTCTTAACATGTAAAACCACAGCAAGAGGGACAAGGTGTGCAGACATTAATGTTTGCCACGGGATCATTCTGACTCCTTTACATCCATCCTACTCTCTGTGTTTCTCTCCAAGTTATCCATATCTCTTTAGGTTTCAAATATTCTCTTCTTGTCAACTTTGGAAAAAGTTAAGTTTTTGAAGTTAATCTTAAGGATTTTTATCTCTTTTAAATATCCTATCTCTAGTCTGCTGTGTTTCAGAAGTGTCACACCAAATCCTGAAGCGAAGAGTGAGAACACCAAGCTCTGCATAATGCAGGTGCCCAGGAGAGCAGTAGGCAGGCTGGTTGCTATAACAGCTTGTAGCTGTAGAACATCTTCCATTTCAGAAAAGATCCCAAATCTCTTTATGGACTCAGTTGAGAGAAGGTAAAATGCTCTATGGACAAGTTGGGAAAAGCTGAAAGAGGCAAAGTACTGGGTTTAACTTGGTATCTAGGATAAACAGTCCTGACCTACTAAGTACTCTGTATGCATAGATGAGAAAGGTAGTCAGAGTTCTTCTGCTTATTTCTAGGCAGTTTTTCAACATCTGTGGAAGAGGGATAGCAATTTCTCTCTTTTCACTAGCACTGGTGCAGAAGAGGAATCATGCAACATGGCTAAAAAACCCCCATGGCTTAGGAAGTTTAATACACTGCACTTATCAACTATTGTGCTTCTGTATAGAGGACAGTTATGTGAGGTGAAGGATGAGATGACAACTGACACTCTGGACTGTGTCTCTGTAGCCTATTTTTCTTTTGGAAAATATAGAAATGGGGAGGTTTGTCTCTATGGCTTTAATAGCCATGACTCTGAAGTGATCTAATTTGAGAAACATGGATGGGAAACTTTGTTGGAGTGGTCAGGCATAAAACTGCTCTGAATTGTGTGGTGAGTTTATGACACCCTTAAGATTTCTCAAGACACCAGAGGTACTTGCTCTATATTCTTATCAGAAAATAATTTCCCTTGCAGTGTGAAACTGCTTTGCATATCAAGACTCATCTTTCCTGGGAACTTTATCAGTTATCTTAAGGAAAAAATAATGGCTAATATCAGGATTGTTGTTGGGGTAATCCTGGGACAGCTTTAACTTTGCAGAAGTGTAGGATAAGGCTTTTTTATTGAAAAAGGAGGAGTGGTTATATGCTAAATCTTTTTCACCTGCCACCCTAATACTTAATGGGATTCAGACTGAGGCAGTTTATATTGCACTATGATTCCAAAATGCAGATTCTTCTTATTTCTGGAGGTTTCTAGGAAATGATTGGACAAAAAAATTTTAATGCTTTACGTATGCAGTTCATTTTGGTAGCTGGTTGGATGAGCTGATCTCGCAGCCTCCATTTCATAGTAATTGGTGTGAATTGACAGTTCTGTGATTCACCTGAAACTGCTGGGTAGCCAAGACTGCTGGTCTCAGTTTTCGGAGTTGAACAGAAAATAAGGTTTGCATGACTAACATGCTTATTTAGATGTGTTACTTCTTACAACAAAACTTACAAATGCATGGACTATTTTTTATTAAATATCAAAATGGTTTCCTGTGTATATGTTTATTTATCAAAATAATGGTGTAGTTTTCCCAAGTTTCCAATAGAAATAATCTTTCTTCCCTCCACCTTTATTTCAATGGCAAATGTATAAGATCCTCGTTTCCCACTATCTATAAAGAATTTTAGGGGTTTTTTTTCTTCTCTTTTTTTCCCCTCCTCTTTTTTCCTTACATTTTCAGTAGTAGAAGCTCCCTTTCAATGTAAGTTGAAATGTATGATATTTGGAAAAAAGGAAGCCAGTCCTGTTTTAGAACAGGGTGGTCTCTGAGATGCCTGGTAAATCACTGCACTGCAGAGGAGGATTTAGGTTGACAGAATGCAGCCTGGAACACAGGACTGGGGGGAAATTTTGGCTCATCAGGATCTGTTCCCTACCATTGCAGACAACCACATCACATAATCCTTTTCATAAGTTTATCGAGCCTCATCTTTAAACTAATTAGGTCGTTTGCTCTCACTATCCTTGTTGGAAAGCAGTTCCAGAGCATCGCTCCTCTGATGGTTGGAAACCTTTTTCTAATTCCCAAATCAAATTTATTCATGGTCAATTTATACTTATTTGTCCTTGTGCAACATTGTCCTTTATTTTAAAATGCTTCTTTTCTCCTTGATATTTACTGTGGGGATGTAGCTAGCAGTCCTATCTATGTGGATCTTTTTTCCGTTTTGCCATCCAGACTGAACAAGCTCTTATTTCTTGCATAATACAGGAATTTGGTAATATCTCTCTGGCTCCAGGTATTGTATTCCACCTTTTGGAATGGGGAACAGTACCCCCTCTTCATGCTGAGCCTTCCCAACAGCTTTGTTAATGGCAATAGTACCCTTTTCCCTGATTTTTGAACATTCTTCTTGACACATGCTTTGGCTTTTACTACTGGAAACAACATTAAAGCAACATGCTGAGATTAATCCACTGTCCTTTCCTTTTTGCACGTGAACAACGGGATGCAATCATACCTTAAGCAAACAGTTTGGAACAGGGAAACCCTGGGGTGTGCATTTCAAAGTGTCACATCACATCCTGTCACACAAAGTCCACTAGATGACCACCAGCTTTCCAAGCAGTCTCCAAATTTGTGAAGACCTATATGAACCTTGAATGCTGACCAAAACCAGAACACACAGTAGCTGCAAGCTGCTCTTTGTCCTTCTATTCACAATGTGATACCATTGTAATGGTAGAATGCAATGTGTAAGGGGAAAGACCAGTGTCATGTAGCTCCTCCTGCTGTGCACGTGAGCTGCAAATAAAGCCCTCACAAATGGAGTTCTTCTGGGGACAAAAAGTTCCATGAGTTTGCAGGAATCATAGCCAAAGGGGCAGTGATATGGCTGCAGGGCATCCTCTCAAAAACTGTGAAAGTCTTAGACGTGGAAATGCAGAGCGGTTGAAAGACTTTGTGGATACCTGGCAGTGCTCCATGGAGGGCAAAGACAAGAGGTAGAGTAACACAGCCATTAGCTAGCCCAGCATGTCAGCAAGAAGTCACTGAGGAGGGTTTTTCAGCAGTTGGACAGAGCTGACCATGAGTCATCAAATGTCCTGTTAAACTGCGATGCTAAACTTCTGCTTGAGCTGTCGATGCTAAATTTTATCTGTTTAGCTGTTAAGCTTGGTAAGGCAACTTCAAACTGCAGCATGCATCTACAAAACATGTCATCATTACCTTTGGGCATGGAATTCTTATGGCAAGCATCCTGGTGAGAAGCAATTCTGAAATCTTTTTGTAGAGAGAGGAGAGGTTAAAAACAAGGTACTGCACGATTAGGGTCAGAGTTGTGTGAAGAAGTGTCACACGTGTGTCAGGGGTGGGGAAGAAGATGTGGGTCTTTCAGAGATATCCAGCACTTTTGCTACTTAATAATAGCTGGATAAGAAGTTTCTGGTATTGCCTCTTTTGTTCCTTTACCAAGGTAAAAATTCCTGCTGCTTTAGCTATAACATAACATTCTGCATATCCTGATAAACCTAATTTGTTGCAATTAAATCCTATGATGATCATATAACATGTTTCAATGCAAATGAAGTATTGCTTCAGTTGTACTGGAGAAAGTGGCTGCATGGATTTATTTTGATGAGGATGCTGATCTGCTAGGATCCATACAAGAGTGGAACAAACACAGTCCAGTGAGAGAAGCTGAAGTACAAGGAACAGAAGAATAGTGTGCAACCTTATAACTGATATCTTCTATAAAGCATACATATATTAACATAGTTTTTCTACAGAGGCAATTTAAATTCTGCTGTTTCCTGGCTTCTAATTTCCATTTTTAAAAAAATTACCTCAAAATCTTGTATTTTCACGTTTGAAAATCTAAGGATCTTGCAGAGATTTTATAGTCCTTGTCTGAGGGAGGGTGGGGAAGGGGTGAAAGGAGACTATGCAAGGTTTCTTTTTTCCTCTGGGGGTAGGAGAAATATTATTTAACATTCCTGTGGGTATTTTCCCATTATCATGCAGAACATATTATCATGAGAAATTTGGTTTATCAGCAGAGGTAGATTAGAGAAGAAATTCTGTGATAAATTAGTTCCCTATTGAGCAATGTTGTTTTACAGGAACCAAAATATTTGAGAAATGCTTCAACTCAAAGCTTCTGCCAGCTGTTATACGTGGATCTTGTATATTTGGGTCTGTAAATGGGTTGGTAAGATACTGGAAGCCCTGTAGGGCACTTCTAAATATATAACCTCTTGATTCACCTTTTGAACTGCTCCATAAAATCAAATTATAGGTGGTTCTGGAAGTAGACTGTTATAATTAGTGCTTTTAAGACTGAAGCTTACTAGCCAGGGGTCTACTACTTTTTCTGGAAAACTTATTTACTATAAATTATAAGAAAACCCACAAAACAAAGAGTCAAGCACTCTGAAATCAGTTCACAGGCGGAAAAAAACAAACCAAATCCAAAACCAAGCAAACAAACAAACAAAACCCCCAACACAAATAGAAACATTAAAATATTACAAATGGCTGTGGAAAATGAGAGATTTGGTTTCCTCAAGTGATTACTGAATATGCAGAGATCACATTTGGACCAGAAGTCCCTGAGCCACAAGGCTGAAATCTGAGAAGAATACCCAGAAGAAGCATGATGCACATCTCTGCTTATAAGAGGCCAGGGCTTCTGCTTCTGGCCACCACTGGAATGAGGATATTGAATAAGGTGGACTTTGTCTGGTCTAGCACCATTGTCCTTATATAATGCTCTAGTCACTACTTTTGAAGGCAGCAGTAGTTGTTCTTTGGGATTTTTAAACTCATTAAACTCTACTCTCCTACTTTCTGACATCAGCAGGGATTCTCCAGTGAGTTTTAGCCTCCCAGAGATGCTCAGCAGCTGGCTCACTATTTTTAGCTTTCCTGACAGAAAAAAAAATAGTAAAATGTAACCACATCTTTGATGTGTGTCTGCTTTCAGGCATCCACTATCCACTGATTCATTGACTGGTAACAGGGAAAAATTTGGTAGGTCACTGTATTCATGAGGTAGCCTAGAAAGTTTCTTTCATCTGTCTTTTAATGTCTTGGTCAAAATGGCTTCCAACAGTCTCTTTTGAGGAGTCTGCTCTACAGTCTGAATACTTCCCCACTGGGAGCTATTTGCTGGTACTGTGTTGGTACAGACATGCCTTTCTGTTCATTTCTGGCCTAGAGCTTCTCAGTCTATACTAAAATATCAAGCAAGATCTCATATTAAACTTTTATTAAAAAAAAAAATCAAGGAAAATTATAATAGATTGTGTGTGTGTGTCTGTGTGTGTGTGTGAATATGTGTGTGTGTGTGTGTGTCTGTGTCTGTGTCTGTGAGATTGATTCTCTTTTTTTCCCTGAAATAAATCTTTACAAAATAAAAATAATAATAAAAAAAAAATTATATCACTCAGGAAAATTTGGTGACTGGCTGACTGCACAGCTCTGTCCAACCCCTTGAAAATTACTGGCAATTGCCCAGCTGACCATGGATGGAATGGTGTTTTAATGCAAATTTTATCACAGTCAGTTGACATTCTGATTTCTTTTTACCAAGAAAGGCTATTGAAACTGTTTCCTTAAAAAATGGGCTTTTTCTTGGGTTAGACAATGTGTTAAACTTCTGCATAGAATCATTAAAGTTAGAAATAGGAAGAAGGGGGAAAATGAAGGCCCTCTGAATGCATTTGCTCTTGGATCAGTATTAGCTTTTGTTTATGGTTTCAAGTCACTTAAGTAATAAAAGTTCCATGAAGGACTGATTTCCACTAATGGCTGGGAGAGACAGTTAGTAATGTTTACTTTTACCTTCTGTAGGGTCATAAACTTCCATCTTAGAGCTTGCAATTGTCCTAAATGGCATCAGAATCTGTGGCTGTGATTCTCTCCCAGAGTTGCAAGAATTTCTCTCTCCTAGTGCCTTTTAACAGATTAAGGAGACAAAAACCTTGCAGAACAGTCAGATGGAACAGTGACAAAGAAAGGTGTTGGAAAATTACTGAGTTAAAAGTTTGCACTAGAAACACCCTCTGCCCTTCTGTGCTGATTTAACTCTTCCATCTTTTGCCTCCCTGCCTTTTCTCCAACCCTGCCTCCAACACACACAGACATAGACACCCCTTAAGAGATTATTCTGCTATTGCCCTTGAACTTGTATGATCTGAAAATCTCAGGTTATGTGGTCATTCACTACACTCATGCAAATAAATGCCAATAAAAATTAAATTAACTATGTTCCAGACTAACAGGTTGTTCAGATGCAAAAGCCACTTTGAGGCTGTGCAGGAAGAACAAACACCAACATTCTGAATAATTAGGAAGCATTCCTAAAGCTCAGGGTAAATGTTCCAATGTTGAATTTCCTGTTGTTACCTCCAGTTATTGTTCCCTGGTATCACCCTGAACAACTTCTCTCCAATCTTTGTGCCTATACCTTCAAGATTTGCAGCCTGTTATCATCCATCCCCCTGAGTCATCATTTACCCAAGTCATACACATTTAGTTAATCTTCTCTCATAAGTCAGTCCTCCCAGTCCATTACAAATTTCTATTACTCATCTCTGAAATTCATCTTTTCTTTTCCATTTTTTTCCTTCCATGTGTTTCTGAACACTTTTATGTGATTAGAGCTGACAGGATCATTTTAGATGTGGGTTTTCTATTGACACCAAAGGAAGGGATGTCTGATCTGGAAGAGACATACACGCTATTGTACATGATATTGCCCATTGCCATCTGAAAACGTCTTTTGACATTACTGCCTTTCAGCTTCATTGGTACTGTTGAGCACTTGCATCTGTGGCTATTCTTTACCTGTATTTCCAAAGCTGAACCATATACAGGGTTCTAGGCATGGTTAATCCTCTCCAGCAGGGATTCAGGTGACTGACCATGCCAGTAAGGCACTCAGCACCCTCTAGGATCTGTTGCAACTTATTCTCCATTCCTCTTGATGTGTGAAATCTTCTCTGCTGTGCTGTTTAAATTTAATATCAGAACTTCTGCTTTGCTAGATAGTTCTTCTACAACTGACATTTATCATGCACGTTCCTCCTGCCAGCCCTCAGTGTTTTGTGGTCTACACTGTTCATCATCTAACATGAGTTCAGTTCTCAAAGAAAAAAAAATAAATTCTGCTATAAGCTGTTTCAAATGTTTGATAGAAATAATTTACTATATACGCAGCATTCACTAATTTTTAAGTTGATCAACAAAAATGTGATCAAAATATATCTCTGGTAGTTGATTAGTACATGCTTTTCATTCTGTTCTCTACGTGTCAGGAAATTGTACCTCCTTTACTTCATCCTGACAAGAGCCCTTTTTAAACCTAGTACACTGAAGCTTTTTAAATTGTACAGATCTTGCTTTAATTAAATTCAGTTTCTTTTTCACTTCAACGATTACATCCTTATACCTTTTGTAAAAATCTGAAGTCTTAGGCTTAAATTCATGCAGTTTGTTTTAAATTTGTTACCCAGAAACTTTGTCCCATACTAGGGATGGGAAAAAGCACCTGGATACAAGGGAAAACAGTGTTTTTCCCAGGCTGCCATTTTGAGGTAATTTATTGGGGATGCAATGTATTTGTGAATCTGCACTGGAATGTGTCAAGAAAAAGAGACTGATAGGAGTTCATAGCTCTAGATAGGGTCTTGGGAGGTTTTGGGTTGAAGTTCAACCTTTTCTACAGCCTCTTTGTGGCTTTGGACAGGTGGTAAAGTCTTTATTTAGTCTCTGCTTGCCTTGTCTGGATTCCTAAGTTCCTTATGCATGAGGCAGGCTCTTAAAGGAAGCTTGTACCACTTTTTGTCAGAAAGGCAATAGAGGCCCTTGTCCTTGGGACAAAACTCTCTTCCTTTGTGTTATTACTGATTGATAGGGCCTTTGAGGAGCCCTTTTCATCTTTCTCCTGCCATGCTCCCAGAGCACCTCACCTCACCTCCCTTTCTCTCTCATGCACACACACAGACTGTGCCCCATGGTTCTCAGCCCTAAGTAGATAGAGGTTTGTTGATTAGGAAGATTACTTCATCCCTGGAATCTTGCAGAAGAACTTGATCCTACTTCATACCATTCTGCTACCTATACTTAAAGAACAAACCAAATTGAGAAAGAAGGATAAAGAGAAAGAAATAGGTGATAAGAGACAATACTTATTTGCTTCCAACATCTCTTAGAGGATAGAAGAAGCTATTCAAAGTCAAAACATATGGAAAACAGCATCTGGTTATGGGAGCTTGGATGTTAATTGTTCTGACAGCTGAAATTTGTCTCCAGAAATTTCATGAAGCCAGCTGGTATTGTAGAGTTTTCTCTGGCTCATATTGTGACTCTTACAAGTTTCTGGAGACTTCTAGTCTCAGGGTGATCATCTTGTAGGAGCAGCTGCTGCTTAAAGATTTTCATTTCTATATCAGCTAGAATCAGGAAATATATTTTTTGTGAGTTTGGATTTGCTTTTGTAACATAAAAATCCTAAGGTGGCTTTGGATGTACTTCCCTAAATTCAAACTTTACTAAAACTTGTGGAACTTAGCAGAGAGGTTCTGATGTAGTCCAGTTTACAGTTCTTGCATATGTGGTGTGGAGAACAACTCAATAACTGTGAGTAATAAGGCTGATTTTGAGAGGTATTCTAAGGTTCCATTTTGAATCTGAATTTACTGAATCAGAAAAGTGTGGGCTGGCAAACTTGTTAAGAGCAATAGAGATAATTACAATAGTTTGTTTCTGAATGGGACAGGAGTTGTCTAATAATAGTTCTTTTCTGCAGTTGTTTTAGTGCCTTTTTTTTCAACCTTGAGCTGGAAATGTCAGAAATCTATATTGACACTTGTGCCCTGTCTGAGAGAATAAAGAATATGAGGTTGTTTAGAGAGCATACAAGTCTGTATTTAGAACAAGCTACTTACATGTTTCTGAGACAAAAGCATAAATAACTAATCATTTGATGATGCTATCAACAAGATGTTTGCTACATGGGCCTGACATTTTTTAAGGGTGAAAATACCAACTTTTTTTATGCAAAAGTACAAACACATTTCCTGCACATAGACTTGATGTTGTTTTCCAAGAAATGTCTGTTCCTCATCCTTGTGAAAGATAATGAGCAGTAAAAGAAAAAAAAATAAAAGAAAAGAGGAAAAAACCCAAATCAAACTCACTCTATATAGATGCAGAAAAGAAAGGCTTGGACAAAGCTGTAAGTAGCAGAGCAGTCTAATTAGTTCAGAGATGTTTTTTCTTTAGCTTTATTTTGCAAAGATTCAAGGCATTCAAAGTGATTGTTGCTTAACAGTAGCATAACCTCTGGAGACTTAGATGAGCATTCTTGAAGAAGTCTCTCCAAAAGAAGTGAATCCAAAAATCAAAACAAAATGAAGTGGAGGAAAAGTTTCTGAAAGAGCTAAATGTTTTAGAAAATCCACTGAGTTATTCATATGCTGCTAACAATAGAAAGAACTCAAAAGGCAGGACCCAGAACAGCAGGTACAAAGTCTAATTAATGCATGTAGTCTAAGGAGATTTAACCCATAACATTCTGAATTTAAGTGTTACTGTTTCAACAGCAGGATTATATTCTCCTCTCTTTCACTAATGAATCACAAGACACAAACCCCTCCCAATTTCTGTATCTTTATCACCTCACTGCAAACAAGAAATCTTTAAGATTTCAAACTATTTTTTTTTCCTGAATCTGTAATGTAAAATAGGTAACACAATTATGTTGGATTTTTTTGAAGTAATAGGTAGGTTGAAGTGAGTCAAGCTGAGAGATGATCAGGATTTTAACTCAAATTTGATGCATCATTATGGAGTGGAAACTGGAATCTACTTATTCTCACATGAGTGATCTCCAGAGTTTGTTCATGACTTTTTCATCAATGACAGAGTTCTGAAACCTGGGGAACACTCTTGCTTGGTCCAAAAGAGTACTTGGCTATAATTTTCTCTTGAATGTCTTTCCTTATTTTAAATCAAAAGCCCTAATTGTTTGCTTATTAGGGCCTGAAGGCATACACCATGCCTTACAACAAGGAGTACACAGGTATTAGGCAACAAATGAGAAATTGAAGAGGCTGCTCTGTTTAAAAGTAAGTTTTCTACTGTAACTCAAAGCATTAAATGTTTCCAGGCCTTATTGGGCACACCAGCACCCTCTGTGGTAGACAGATATCTTAACCAGTAATCTACATTCTGATTTCTTTAATGGTGAGCCTATCCGTTGGCCATTTCTTGTGTGTATTGAAATTAGACCCCTGTACTGGGCAGAAAATGTTCTGGATAGTCAGAATTGCAGAAACTTGAGTGATGAGTCTTCTGTTGACTTGGCTGGGATGATCAAAGTTATCTCTGGAGTTTCAGGATGAAATTTAAAGCTGAAACATTGGCGGTTATAAGAGAACAGCACATGGTACATGGTATATTAAATCAATGGTTCATTCTGCACCTTGCTTTGAGTGAATCAGTCAGCAAATGATCGTTCAAAGCAATCTTGCAAGGAACTTTCAAGACCCCTGGAACAAACCGTCTATGTGTTTCTAGAGCCAGAAACTGTTCCCCCATCCTGGGGAAGAAAGTCTGACAGATCAAAAGCCTTCCAGTTTTGCAGTGGTGTGGAGGCAAGGTGACTATGGTGTTA
This sequence comes from Passer montanus, assembly GCF_014805655.1. Lineage (NCBI taxonomy): Eukaryota > Metazoa > Chordata > Aves > Passeriformes > Passeridae > Passer > Passer montanus. Next base: position 1,110,897 of record NW_024356948.1, on the reverse strand, counting down.
CTTAAAAAAATAAATGTGAAGCTTTGGGGGTCTGCCAGTGACAATGTGCTCTCCTGTGTCAAAGATCTGCACTCAAGATCCTGTTAGCCTGATTCAGGTTAGAACCCAGACTACTGGCTGTCCTGAAATAAATTACTCTTACTGAAGGATCTTGTCAGAAATGGTATCATGGGGCTGAGAAACTTGGTGAACTATCTTGTTAAAAATTTCTATGAGAAATTCTGACTTTTAAAAACTGATGTTTCCATTAAAAAAAACCTACTTGTTATCAAAAATCAGGAGAAAACCATTGTCTGTGTTGTTGAAACACATCTACCAACAGATGCTCAAGTCTCTGCTCTCTGCCTGTACACTGCTAAATATAATTAAACACTGCTTACGCTGAGGACTGACTCTGATTTGGACTGTGCATATCAATGTCTCATTTTGAACTATCATAAATGCATTTTAAGTGAGCTAATATTCTGTAAATATGGTTAACTTCTGCATTTGCAGATTGCACCACTTAATTTGCTTTTTAGTATTTGTTCATGGATGTATATGAGTGGGTCTTTTGTATGCTTTTAACACAGAGAACCCTATCAAGTTATCTATAGCTGGAATATTACAGCATCATAATAGTTAATGGAAAATAGCATAAGAGGAAAAAGAAAATTAGCATTCCACACAGCAGGGCATTTCGGATGTTAATCTGCCTTGCAATATAATTGACAGGGAAGCTGATATCTGGGAAGATTTTTATTCCTATCTTTTTCTCTAAACAGTTAGTGTTCAGTTGTTGTGCAGCAGGGGAGATGGAGAAAAAGAAAGTTCTGGCCAAGTGAATGTTCTTTACCAGCAAAGATGTTAACTTTTGTCAGAAGGTAGTTAATCACTGAGAGAGAAACAGATGAAGAAATTGGATAAAACATTTCCAGTTCCAAAAGTCTTTATTGATTGTGTCTCCCTCAAGAAAATTCAGCTCAATCTCTGAAACCCTCAAGTGATTAAACCTTGGGCAGTCCACTGTAGACAGAGCAAATGAGAATTGTTTCAAACCCAGACATGTAGAGCTAGGATAGTTAAAGCGAAAAAAGATTTCTTTTTCACTTTGAAATCCTAGCTGGGAGATGTAACCTGAGATGTTGATTTTAAGGCAAAAGTTTTCTTAAGTATCATGATCTTTCTCTATATAACAGATCTCTGAATTTTGAAGCAATGAACTTCATTATTTTCAGAGAAGGAGCTCTCTTAAAACACCAGCCTAGAGTTTGAAAAATGAGGCACAGAGCTCTGGTCCACCACAGATAACTAATATATCTTGGTCTAATTTTTTCAATGGTAATTAGAGCATAGAGAAATTGAGGCATCACTAAATGAGATGCTCAGACCTGTGACCACTTGAGAGTTACTATTTTTTTCCCCACCAGTGACATAAACTTTTTGGTCTCCAACCAGTTTCTCTAGAAGACTGCAGCTCTTCTTGAGCTGGAGCATGACCACTAGCCTGTGACCCAAGGTATGCAGAATTACTTGCCTCCATTTTCAGTACACAGCATAAGGGTCTTGGAGAGTTGTGCTTGTACTGCAGTTTGCTTTCTGAAAGTCCATAGTGGTCTGCTGGAGTAAAGCCCTTGGTTTTCTGCTTTGGGGTTTTAGGGTGTGAGATGCACAAAGATGGTAGGGGGAAAAGTAGATACTATGAGCTGATCTGTGTTCTTTCTTCTGTTACAGAAGACTCTCTCATTCACTAGTTCATGTACTGCGAAGGATTCTAACATGACACAACACAGGAAGGCAAATTAAGGAAATCCTCACTGTTAACTAATATATTTGTAACTAAAAGCAAGAAGGTATTTGACTCAAAGAAGAAAAACCAACAAAAAACCTGACAGCCTTGTGGAAATTTTATCTTTTTTTGGGCAATGATTCTGATTTTAGTTACACTCACAAGTATTGGAAAGGCTGTAGTTTCAGAAGTTATCACCTGTCAGCCGAGCTGTGATAACTGGTTGAGTGCATACGCTTTAGTCACAAAAGTTTGTGAATTAAAAATTGGCTTAGATCACTCGAGCCAGCCTTCTCAATCCCTAGGGTTATCCTAACTGTTCTGAATTATTGTGGCTGAGGTAAGCATGTGGGTCAAGAACTGTTCCAAGAGAGGCAATGCATTAGGGTTCAAATCCTCAATGTAATTTCACACTTTAGTTCCAACTCCCCTGTCATGAACAGGTCCACTTTCTGCTAGACCAAGGCACCAAGTCTCATCCAACCTGGCTTTGAACATTTCCAAGGATGAGGCATCCACAACTTAATTGGGCAATGTGTTACAGTGCCTCATCACCTTCACAGTGAAAAATTCCTTCCTAATGTCTGATCCAACTTTACCTTCTTCAAGTTTTAAGCCATATTTCCCTTGTTCTATGACTTCTTGGCCTCATAAAAAGTTCCTTTCCAGCTGTCTTGCAGCTCCTTAAATTAGATGTCCCCAGAGCTTCTTTTCTCCAAGCTTAACTTTTCTCCAAACTCAACTCTCTGAACTTGTCTTTACAAGAGAGGTGCCCCAGGCCCTCTGATCATCTTTGTGGTCTCTTCTGGTCTTTCTCCAACAGCTCCACATCCTTCATAAGTTTGTGACTCCAGAAATGAAAGCAGCACTCCAAGTGGACTCTCACAAGGGTGGACTAGAGGGGAAAATCACCTTTGTCAACTTGATGGACACAGTTCTTTTGCTGCAGTCCAGGACATGGTCGGCTTTCTGGGCTGTCAGTGTGCATTGCTGACAACAACCAACATTCCCAAGTCCTTCTTGGCAGGGCTCCTCTCAATGCATTCTCTGCCCAATCTGTATTTGTACTTGTCCCAAAATGTTTGTCCCAAAATTGGTAAAAACTTTGCACTCGGTCTTGTTGAACTTCACAAGTTTTGCATGGGACCACCTTTCAAGCCTGTCAAGATCCCTCTGGATGGCATCCCTTCCCTCCAGAGGGTGGACTGCTCCACAAAACAAGTTTCTGTTTCAAGGTAAACTTATTGAAGGTACACTGAAACCCAGTGCCCATGTTGCCAGCAAAGATGTGTAACAGCACCAGCTCAAATACCAAATCCTGTCAAACAGGAACACCATCTGTCATTGTTCTCCACTTGGACATTGAACCATTGGCAGCAACCCCTTGAGTGTGGCCATCCAGCCAATTCCACTAGCCCATCCCTGAAATCAATTTTTCTCCATATTAAAGAAAAGGATGTTTTGTGAGGCAGTGTCACATGCTTTTTTACAAATCCAGGTAGATGGTGTCAGTTGCTTTCCCCTTTTCCACCAGTGCTATAATCCTGTTGTAGAAGGCCCACAAGTTTGCCAGGCACAATTTGCCATTTGGGAAGCCATTTTGACTGTCACTAAGTAGATCCTTATTTTCCATGTATCATGTTGTTCAGGAGGCTCTGCTCCATGATCTTACCCAAAGTGGCCTGTAGTTCTCTGGGTGTTTCTAGTTCCTCTTTTAAAAACAGGGATTTTTTCCTCTTTTCCAATTAGGGGGTACCTTGCTGATCTCCCAAACATGATGGACAGTGACTTAACCACTTCACCTGCCAGTTCCCTCTGGACCCATGGATTTATCTCATCAGATTCCATGGACCTGTGCATTTTGACATTCCTTGGATGGTCTCATACTCGATCTTCTGCTAAAGTGTGTTGCTGTCCATTCTCCCAGGTCTTGCCTTTGCCTTCTTCAACTCAAGCTGTGTGACTGGCTCTCAGTTTTCAGAATTATTTTGTTCAGTTCACAGAGTGTCTCCTGACAGTTTTGCTTCTTAGGCTTGTGCAAAATCTTCTGAAGACTTGCTATGAAGTTGAAGTTGCCATAACCACAATCATTATCCATCTGTATCTCATACAATTATTATTTGTGCTATTGAATTCTCCAGAGATAAAATTAAAGTAGAGCTTTTGTAATTTCTTTTCTGTCTCAAGCTTTTGTTTTTGTTTCCCACCATCTCTTTAACAATCTTGTTTCCCAGGAGAAAGCTTGATATGTCCTCATGCTTCCAAGAGGCTGTAGTTCAAAAGGTTAATAGGCAGGTGGGAGTTTCCAGATGTTTATGTGCATACCCAAAAAGCTGTCCACTGGTAGCAAAAGAACAGCTGGAAAGACACAATGCAAACACTTGCATTCCTTAGCTGATTGACATATGTCTGGAATGCATGGGAAAAATGGAATTGAAATTAGGAATAGTTTGGACCAAGCCCTTAATTATCAATTAGTTAATTAGAATTTTTGTTCAAATTCTGATATAATTCACAAACACTGTACAGACTGAGTCATCACCACCCATAGAAGTGGAGAATAGAAATAATGCATTGCCTTCACACCATCCTTACATAAGAGATATGTTGAGAACTGTTCATTACACTGCTGAACTTGGGCAATTCAAAGGGGATGGATGGTGCAAAAGTTTTGTAATGGAATATGAAGCCTTCAAACCAGAAGTTATGCTCACACCCAGACCAAACAGCTGAAGGAAATTGAACAGTTAAGTTTCGATACTTAGGAGTTTACTATGAAAATTTTTTTTTTTTCCAGTGAAATAAATGGTTCTGTACACAATCACAAGGTTCACCAGGGAAAATTGATTGTTCTAAAATTTTGTTCCATCTGGGAAATCAAAATGAAACAAAGAAAAAAAAATCATATGAAAACAAACCCCTTTTTTTTAAATTTTCTTTTCTCTAAAAAACAAAACAAAACAACCCAACATAGCTGCTCCATAAGACATTATTTCACGACTCAGATGTTTAGGATACTGTATTCCATAGTGTTAATCTGAGTGTCTAGTGTTGAGTTTTCTAAGCAACATTCTCTAGGAAGGAAGAGCCCTTTGTTGGGGTCATACAGAGGCACATTGAAAGAGGTAGCCTAGGAAAAGTAACACCTGAAAGACGTTCTTGTTCCTTTAAACTTCACAGTACAAAGTAGAGATCAATTTTGGTTTCAGGGAGGCAGGCAGGATGGTGCAAGAAAGAGTGTTTCCTTTCATCCTAAGATACAAGAAATTCTTGCAGGATGGTATAATAGGTAAGTATTGTTTTATGAAAGTTCTCCAGGTTTTGAAAAAATTTATTATTTTAGCTGATGTCTAATGCTGCATATGTGCCTTACAGAGCAATCTTGTGGTAAGGAAAGGGAAGACAAAAAAATCCCCATGAGCTGTCCTTTTCAAGTTCAGGTTTGAGGCCTGCTATGAACATTAATCTCTACTTTATTTCATTTGGCCACTGCTGGGATGGAACTTCTTACCGTCTCTAAGAAACCAAGTCTTACTTAAAAAACAAGATATTATTTTTCATAGATATATTACTTTTTGCCCAACAAGTGTGGGATAGATTGTCATTGATATGCATGACATATGAATGAAAAAGGAAAAAGAAACTTCCACACAGCATACATTTTGTCTTTTGGAAAACAGGAGGGGTTTTTTGTCTGATCATATGAGAAAGTAGATTTATTTTCAATTTCAAAGTATTTTAGCTCATAACAGTTATATCAGTGTTTGGGTGCATTCTGTGTACTGTTTGGGGAAATTTGGTACTTCTACCACTTTTGAAAACAGGTTTGGATAGAACTTAGTGGAGGTTGCTCCCTGGTGAGGACTTGCCTCCACACACATGGTGGGTCTTGGGTGGAAAACACCCACCTCCAGAGAAGAGTTGTCTTCTGCTTACTCAGCCTGAATTACAGTCATGGTACTATAGGAGTAGGACATTGTTACCCTGAACTGTCATCGTGGCAATCACAATGAGGAGAAAAATATAGCTATCATTATGAGAGCTTTACACTGCATAGTTTATCTCTATAACAGTGTGCTATGATGTGCCTAATTAGACTGTATCAGCTGCTCTACGTCTGCTGCTAAAGGGAGACTTTCTTATTGTACCTAGTAAACAGAGAGCTCTCAGCCTGTGATTTAGCACCGAAATTAAATTTAAGCATAGTTTCCCATTTGATTATCAGGCTATGGGTGACTTTTAAGGATCCTTTTCAATCCATTATTTCTGCTAGCTGTAAACACTTTGCCAGTTTCTTCCTCTTTTTGGTGGATACACACAAACTGAAAACTTATCATTTAAAGCCAGAGGGGAACAAATCAAAATAATTCTAACTATGCAAACTTTTGATTATGCTCAGTCTCCTTTTTTGACTGTCATCTTCTGCATCTGAATCTCAGTTATTGAGACGTAATAAATGTTATTGGTGGTTTGAATAAACAGAAAGTAAGAAAACCTCCAGAAAGTAATGCAGGGTAAGAAATAGTGAAAAAAATTGTTCTTTTTCTTCTTTTTCATCCCATATCACAGCTTCATTGTGAGAGGAGTACAGTGACTTCCACAGGACAATCTTTGATAAAAAAATGTAAATTTATAGAAAAAAATCCTATTCTCTTTCTTATGCTAACCCATTAAAAGTGTGTATTTCAGTAATATTCCCTAAGGAAACGATTTGGAAAAAACAGTGACCATTGCATGGACAAAATGCTCACAGTGGCAATCAAAGCTGAAAATCACTTTACAGTCTACTGTTTACTTACCTGCTACGTACTTTAAATATTCTTGGGGAGAGGGTGGGTGGGTCAAGATGAGGTTGTGGGACCTGTGTGTTTCTTTGGTAGTCTCTCTGTATTTGTGCTGCTCTTGAAAGACATTCTCAGTTTGAGGGACATGCTGCCTGAACCTTGAAAGTTATGATACCTCCATTTCAAGGAGCTGGAGACATCCTGTAGTAATTTCAGAGAAAATGTCTTCTGCATAACAAGCATATTTTTTGCTGCAGGAACTGGCAGGTTTTCAGTATACTGCAGTAAGAAGAAATAGTTTGATCACATCAGACACACAAATGGAGTAAGATATTGCAACATAATCCAGTTTTACCTGAAGGGAAGCATAGAGATGGGGAACGAAAACACAGCAGGTTTCTACTTTGACAGGGCTTTAGGCTTTGTAGTTGATAAGTTAATCTTTGAAAGAATCAAAGATGTAACCCATTGGTGTATCTCTGAAGTTCAAGTGATCTGTGGGTCAGGGATGTTTTGGAGTGATTGTTTGGGCTTTGGCATGGTTGTGTTTATAATTGGAAGCCAGTGAGTCCTTGCAGCAGCCAGTGCAGGGAGGTTGATTTCTGGTGTGATGCAAAAAAAGCAATGAGTTTTTGGTGCAGGTAAGGCTAAACAACAGAAATTTTCCTCTGCAGTATGAAGTTCCAAGTCCTTGTATGCCCTTTTACTTAACGTACCTGGTACAAAAGAAAGGTGTGAGACCTTTCAGCATGTGGCAGCAAGGGACTTGTTCCCAATGTTGCTGCTGGAGCAGGAGTGGGATCTCACGCCCCACCTTGCCATCATATGGAACCTTTGAGATCCCTAATCCTGTCCAGCCTTCTGTACCTGACACATAAACATGTTTTGAAGGAAAAATAAGCACTCACTGGTACACTGTTGCTTACTTTCCACCAGGGTTCAGAGGAAGCTATGATAGCTTCATTTCTTGACTTTTACCACTGACACACTAAGGAGAGAATTTTATGATTGATTTACTGGGAATGGGATGATGACAGGAAAGTGGTTTGTTCTATGTCTCAATTTCAGAAGGATCTTCTCTGAAACAGTGTTGTTACCAAGGTTTTTCTTATTCTTTGCAGGCTGTGCCTTCCTAACATACTGCGAAAGGGAGTCTGCTCTAAAGGCCCAGAGCGCACTGCATGAACAGAAGACACTGCCGGGGGTGAGTCCAGACTGATTTTTTTGTTTTTCCTTTTAAATCTAAAATGGGTTACATATGGTGTTCTTATCTCAGATTTGGAAGCAGAAAGTCCCCGTTTGGATTATTCAGAATTTCCATTGTGCTAATAAAACCAAGATACCGGCAACCCACCCAAAAGGTTTCCATGCACAAAACTAAAAACCTTTTGCCCTTATTGGGAGTCAGGAAAACACAAATCAACTGGTTATGGGCTGGATTCTACCAGCTTTACTCAGCTGATAAACTGCTTTAAGATTCTGACCACTACAGTGAAATGTTAGAAGTCCTCACCAGGTGCTTCCTCTCGCTACTTTTCTTCTCTGAAGCAAGGTTTGGCAGCAAGAAATCAAGAAACAGATCACATTATTGAGTTATCACAGAATGAAAACATATTCCTGATGACAAAGTGGTTTGACTCAGTTACTTTAGTATTCAAGCAGCTGTAGCAGATTGGAAAGGCGGTGAGACAAGGAGAAAAGAGAGAGAGAGGAAAGACGCACACGAGATAATGAGGAAAATTATTCACATGAGCAAGATCTAAGGTTCAGACAACACAAGCAGAACTAAAAATAGAATCAGCATTATGTGGGGAAGACCTGCCCTGCTGGGATGGGTTTCTAGTTAAGCGGTTACCCGGGGGAGGGAGAGACTATTTAGATTCAGCCAGAGTACGTGGATTGGGAACAGCCAAGTGCTCCTGCAACTGGAATGGAACTGGTGTCACAGTGACCAGGAGCCAGTGACCACGTAACTAAGAATGGGCTTCTGAGGCTTCCAGGCTGCATCGAAACTGAGAGGAAATCTATCCAAAAGTCTGTCTTTATTAGCTGGTGTTGAATGATTGATTGCTGTGTGGCTATAACCTACCTTTCCACCAGATCTAAGACACATCCCTTGCTCTGTGTTCTGAGGGAAGTGTTGATTCTGCTCTGCTTGTTTCCATCATCCTGGGTGTATTTACCTATCTCTAAGCCACCTTGCCAGTATGGAGATGCCCACGCACTTGCTCATCTACATCTATCTTTGCTTAAAAGGCCATACCTTATGCAAATATATACATACTTCATACTTCATTGCCTAAAAATATTTCTGTCAGCTGACAACTCCCTCTGAATTATTTTTTTCCTAAAAACTCCTTAGCAGCAGATTGAAAGTAACTTCAGTCTTGGGGGGAATTTCAGTTTTTCTTCCTCTTCCCCCCTCCAATATTTTTCCTTTTGCTTCTCACTTTCCTGAATGATTAAAAAAAAAAAAAAAAAAAGTGGAAATATGTTGAATAGGGGTGTTTCAGGTAACATTTTAACTGAAATATGCTTGAAATAAAATAAGTTATTTATCTAAACTAAAGATGTGATGAATAAGGTGTTGTATATTTAAAAAAAGAATAATTGAAATTCCAGATTTTCCACTGAGACTGCATGTACTTCTCATTAGGAGGTAGATCATTCACTTGCTAATGGAATTCTCTCTTCTCTATGAGTTTAAAATCTTATCCTGAAATTTTGTGATGATAATGTCTTCAAGAACACAGTGGGTCAGTGAGATTGAGGACTCAGGTGTTGGAGAGGGAGGGCAAGTGATAATTTAGGACCTTTATTTTCCAAAGTTCTCTATATATTCACGGTTCTGAATCTCAATCTCCGTGTTAGAGACTTCAAATCACAAAAGTCTTAAAAGTCAAAACTGTTTTCTTCGACTATGGTAAAATTCAACCAACTTTTTTGTTAGAACTACAGGCAAACAATTACTTCCTTGGTTTGTGCAATTTCTGTTACATATATTCCATACTGGCCACACTGTCTCTAGAAGGCCTTTTTTTTTGTTGTTTCCTTACACACTTTCAGGAGACACATAAGGATCTCATTGAGCTAGGAGCAGTGAATCCTCTGTCTAAAAGAGCAACCAGGTTTCTTAGAGTTCTGAACACTGATTTTCCCATCCCTTTCATTTCCAGTTCTATTTGTCTCAGGATAAAGGTTTACTTTCCACCAGCAAATCCTCTTCATGCAGCTTTCTGCCAAGTTTCTGAACTCATCCTCTGAATGATGTCACTGTAGTTTATTTAAGGAAACCAGTCTTGTCTCTTGATAAAGTATCATGCCTGGATACTGTTTTATGGTTCCTATCTGAGTAGCAGAGAATTATTTATGACTTACCTGACTGTTCTTGATAACATGCACCAAAAATATCAACCATAGTTCATCTCCATAAAATAAGAGGCACTTTTAAGGTCAGGGGTCTAAGTCCTTATTCACATAAGTTCAAAATGAGACATATATAACATCTTCTCTTGACACTCCACTGTCTGTGACACAAACAGCTCGACTGAGGAGGCATCAAAAACAATTAACAGGCATGGTATAGGAAAAAATAAATAGCACTAGACTAAGCCATTCTTTCCCATTCCCTGATAAACTGTACACTTTCTTGTTCTTGCAATGTTGCTGTTTGTATTCTTTGTACTGTAAAACACAGAACTGAGTAATTTTTAATAATATGCACAGGAATGGTAATGTATGGAAATGGTGAGGCGTGAGGAGGGTTTGTCCAGATTCAGATGCCTCGCCTCTTAGCTATGTATCACTTTGTTTTTAGTAGAGTGGCTACATGCACATATTTTACAGTAATTACTTTCTGGATGTGCTTTGTACGATGACAGAAATATGTTTCACATATTTCTATGTTATATGTAGGACATAAACTCATCTTGTAGAATAATCAAAAGACTTCCAAGCAGGTATGTGTTGATTAATAAAGTCTTTATGGCACTTTGTTTTTCGGTGGGAAGGAAACATGATACATATTTTGAAACAACTGGAATGGAATGTAAAACATAAGGCTATCATTTGGATCTTCTTCATCTGAATGAGTAAATTTCTTTTTGGAGGTTCTTTTGGAGAGTTTGAAATTGTTTCGTTTAAAATGGAAAGTCAATGTGGCACAGTGTGCACATATGTGTAAAGAGCACTTTGTGATTTTCGGACAATTCAAATTCTAGTGTTTACTTGTGATTGTTTATTTTACATATAATAGAGTGGCTGGATGATGAAGTATATTAGTTCTTTAATAATTTATAGAAATGCTTTGATGTTGCAGTAATTACATTAAAGGTCACATATCAAAGGTAATTTGGTTGAGCAGCTGTGATGGTTTCTCAGAAGCAATCAATATTGCTGTCCATGGCGCTGATTTCACCAAGGGGACTGCCAGATTAAAGGAGGCTTATTACCAGACAGACAGACACGGGGGAAATCAAGAACAGATTGGAGAGATGCACTATTCTTTTTCCTCACCTATAATTAACACTGTTCACCATAATCTGTGCTAATCCTTCATAGCTGGAAACCACCACCTTTTTTTTTTTTAACTTGCATTATAAAAAGCGAATTAAGGCAAGGGAGAGTAATTTGGAGGAGCAGAAGAGAGAAATTACAGAAAGTAGAAGTTGACTCACCCCTGGGACTTCTGATGCTGATATATCCCACAATGATAAAATGTAATATCAAACCACAGGCCATGGTCCTAAGGAAAGCAAGGCTAGGGGGGTAAAATGATCTAGACAATGACAGTGCAACGTATGGGAGAATTATATCTGCCTGCAGATTTTGTATAATATTATCTATTTGCCCCACAAAGCTCCACAGGAAATGAAATCGGGGAAATAAAATTATGTTTTAAGTGTAGTCATTTTGATTACAAATTATAGTGAAGCGAACTTTTTCTCCCCTTTCTTTTTTCTTTCTCAAGTGAATGGCAGAGGATAATGCTGAGAAATGTAATTACGCTATCAAGATCTACTTTTATTTATAGCACAAATAAACTGAGCTCTTGTATGATAAGCACAGCAGCATTTTTCTTCCCCTAGTTCTTTGTGGCTCTCTCAGGCAACAGGAGAGAACAGTCCATGTATACTTGGTTGAAGGCACTGTCTCTTTGCATAATGTTAAAACCTTCCTTTAAGACTTGCAAAGAATAACTATGAAATTAAGTATGTACGAAACTGTTAACCTCAGCAATCTGCAGGGCTTCTTCAGCCTGGGAAATAGGCTGGGTTTTCTTACTGCATCTATTCCTCTTGAAAGAGACAGTGGTACTACTGGTATGCTAAATTTCTCAGTGCGAAACATAATTAGTTTTCTCCCTAACTGTTCTGATATTCTTTGTCTCTTCTTGCCATCTAGAAAAAATGCATTCTGTTTTATTCATCATATGCAAAAATATGCATTTTTAACATTAGAAGACAGGTGAGCTCATAAAACTCATATTAAACCCATTTTTTAAAGAAACAAAAACCCTCCGTCTAATTTCAGTTGCCCAGAGTTTGAGTGGTTTTGTTTTGGTTTGGTTTTGTTTTTGTTTTGTTGGCTTTTTGTTTGCTTGTTTTATTTTGTTGGGGGTTTGTTTGTTTGATTGTTTGTTTGTTTTAATAAAAAAGGTTTTTCCAACATTACTGGTCTTACCACTTTAGTTTTTATGTATATGTGAGGAAAAACACCTGAACAGAGAGGAGAGGCAGGAGGGTACCTTGCAAGATCTGGCCTCTCTTAAATCCATGTCATAAGGCTTAAATGAGACATAAGTGTCTCATTTATATGTGCAGGACTTAGAAGTCCTGCACATATAGCATGGATTTGTCTGTTTAAGCAGGCCTTGAAATTTTACTCTCTTATTGTCTTTTTTTTTTTTTTTTAATGTTTCAAAGCTTTTTCCAAAAGCTTGTGAGAAAACCATTAAACCACATATCACCCTGCATGCTGTGTTGTGCCAAAAATGGTATTATATTCCCACAACTTCCCATTTCAAAAGTTTTTCTCTACTGATGTAAATTGCAATTTGGTCAGCAGTGGTAGGCTGGATGGGTTCCATTGATTAAAGTAGCCTGCTGAACACACAGCCTGCTCACCATGCCCTTTAGATTTTGAAAGAAAACACATTTAATTGTTCCCTTGGGAGAAACATGTCTGTTTTCTGAAGTTAAAAATGAAGATGAAAAGAAATAAAAGCAGATTTGAGGTAAGAGACTTGGTGAAAAAAAAAAAAAACCAAAAAAAAAACAGGGGGAAAAAACATATTAAAAAAAAAAAAGAAAAGAAAAACTGTCCTTCAAAATTCTCCAGAAATTCTCCCTTTAAGATTTTTGGATATCAATGTCATGCTTAAAGTGATATTTATTTTTTTACCCCTGGTTTCCTCCTTCTGAGTGACCAGGCAGAAAAAGTACTTTTGGACCTTGCTTTGGGCAAAGCAGGGAAGAGGAGAGGAAGAGGAAGCTATAGGCACTTTCCATTTGCTAAAAACCCCTGTAGTTTGACAGTGCTGCTCTGTTCACCAGATGAGATGAAACACCTGGGTCCTATCTGCTTGGTAAACATTAAAGTTCCATTTCACTAGTTAAAGATTGGCTTCTGTATCCCTACAAGGCAGCCTCTAGAATACAAAGTAAACTCTCTCTCTGCTACCCAGTCCAAAGAGCTTTGCAGAGAAAGAACACAGTGCCAGCATCCTGACAGAGCCAGTGTGTTGGATGCACACTGTTATCTCAGCTGAGGCTGGTGTATTCATCACCTTTGTGGTGGCTCACCACACTCAGCCTGAGATGCAAAATGGGAAAAGGCTTCCCAGTTGTGTCTGAGATTTGATGGCAATTGAAAAATGATGTGCAAATGCAGAAAAAATAATATTATAAAGGTAGCATTGTCTTCTCTTTTTGATTTGACACCTTTTGGATCTCAGAGGATGATTTCCAAGTTATTCAACAAAAGCTTTTGCTGGACCTTCATTTGCTTTATGTGTTATTCAATGACAACTTTTCTCTCTGACGTGTCTGCCATAGGAGGATCAATCTAATTTTATGTACAACTGTAAAGATGAATGATAAGTAGAAAGGATTCAGGCAAGTACAAGCTGAATAAATTATAAAGGGCAAATGATGACAGGACTGGGGGTCCCAAGAGACAGTGATATGATAACAGAAACTAAAGACGAATTTATGATGGATGTAGTTAGCATGTACTGAGGCTGTTAATTCTTCAGGGTAGTTTTACAACTTCTTGTGATTGGAGCAATCAAAGTATTTCATTTTAAAGAGATGCTGTATATTTTCACTTGTCTGTTCTGCATATTTGTATGTATGTCCTCATTTACATGCATAGCAGTAAACTCCCATAGGCTAGTCAAGCTTACCTCCCATCAAAGGGCCCCTATTCTCCAAACCATAATGCCACTGTTTATGCATAAATAAATAGATAATGTGCAACAATTTGAGGGAAAACCTGGATATCAGGAGGAAAAAAAGTTTCCATTTTCATAGAACAGCAAACAAATTTTTTAGACCCTACAAGTAGCTGAGCACCTCCAGCTACCTTCAAAGTCAAGCTCAGAGATTGAGTTAGCTCAGAGATCCCTGATGAAAAATTATGTATAACAAGTTTCAGGTAGGTCAAATTTTGGGCTTAAGCTGCTGTAAGAGCAGCTGATGCAGCATCATAAAGTTAGAAGCAAATCTGATCTCAGAGCAGTTCTTGATTGCATTTCATTCATACTCTTATTTCTAACTCTTGTTCCTTATTATTAAGGATATTTGCATGAAAATGATCTTTTTTCCTTCCTTTGAAGGGTTGTCTCTTGTCTGTGAGTAATGCTTACTCTGGCCTACATTTGTGAATACCACGGGCTGGATTCTGACTTCATTTACACAAGTGTAAATCAGCAATGATCTGATTGAGGTCAAGGGATTTATATGGCGTAGGAAAGAGCAGACTCAGCTATATTTGTCACTGCTGAAATGATGTCATCGTGAAAAGTACCGTAGCTCTAAATGGGGAAACATATTTTTACCAAGAATCTTTGCATGCGAATGCATGATCTCACAAACACTGAGCATCCCTGACACCTGCTGGGCCCTTCAATAGCTCCCACAGCCCTTTTGCTAGAGAGAGGCCCCAGCCCCAAACTGTAAGAATTAAAGGTGTTTGATGTCTTGGGGTTTCAACAGTGCTAACAATCAGATACTAATGAACCCCAAGCACTGCCAGTTGCATCACCCTACTGATATGGCAATGATGGAATACACCCAGGAGTAATTTGAAAGCAGTAAACCTTCATTCCTCATCCCACATTCTCAGTCACAGAGAAACAGAGGAAGAGAACAGGCACTCTTTACATTTTCATATTTTCAATAATGGTGTGAGACATTACCTAGCCCAGGAGTCATTGTTCATAGGCTAACATTTCCATAAACACACACTTCCCATATTTGCACTGCAAAGTCTGCGCTGCTTGTGATCTGTAAGGCCACTGTAAGTTTCTAGTAAAGCACTTAGTAAAAGAGCCTATATATTTGTGTAAGTTGCATTTCTTCATGGGGTGATATGCCCACCTACACTAGAGCTTTACAAGCTGTACTATTCATAGCTTACATTGGTGTGAGCATTGTCTGCCTGATGTTTTTCATGCAGTGTATACACCCCTTAAAATCGTTCAGATACTCAATGGCAATACAATAATTTCTTTTTTTTTTTAATACATGGCTGAAGACCATGCACAAGAGTGATAGATCAGATGTGTATGTCTGCCATCAAAATCATTGTCTTTCAAACACATGGACCTATGTCTTGATCTAATTTAATTTAAATAGTCTATGTAGTAGCAATGAAAACACAAAAACATGGACTTGAATGCTGTAGAGTAACTGCACTCCATGACCGTAATTCCTGGTGGGCAGTTCTACAGTAAGGACTTGAATCTTTCCTGAAACATTATTTCTGGTAGTGCTCCTTATGCTATGTAGGTTAAGAACATCTATGCTTGTTGAAAACATTTCAGTTGCAGTTGCCTGCCAGCCTTACCATGTGAAATCCATCCACTGGCTGCAGATCCTTTAAAAAATAAGCTGTGTTCCCTACATTAAATAATCTAAGAGCATGATTTGTGCATTAAACTTAAAACTGTTCTTTAAGTTAAGGACACCTTTTAAAGAACTATCTGAGCTGGATTGCTTTTGGGAGTGGCAGAAACTGTCCCATCTCTCCTCTTGCAGATAGCTTCTGATAGGACTTGACATGATGCAACCCATTTAGCCACCGTGTTTCCCTTCTGCTGCACTCTGTCTCTGGCAGGGAGAAAGTGGTGGGGAGTGACTGACCATGAGATTGCACTATCAGTTGAGGTGAGCAGGTATCTGAAGTGATTTTGCTCTTTTGAGTAGCTGCAGTGAGAGACTTACAGTGGCACCGCATGTATGAGCTGCTGCACTTGGCAGGTTCCCAGCAATGTCAAATCTCTCTGATTAGTTTCTGTAAGTACAAGGACAAAATTAAGCCTAACCTATTTTTCAAAGAAGAAATGTGCATTTCCCATTTTTCTCTTTAATGGGATCTTCTTATATCTTGTGTCCCATACCTTTTTCCCCCCTCCCCTTCCCACCATGTCACTCCTTTAAAAAAAAAAAGTTTGTTAAAATACAATTTCTTGTAAAAACATGCATTGAAATTTCTTTGATTTCTGTAACATATTTTGACCTTGATATGCATTCATTTTCAGCGCCAAATGAATCCTCTGGTGCTAAAATGAAGTTGTTCTCTTACTTTCCCTTTAGGTATGGTATACTACAATCCTAAAATCCTCTGCTACTTTCTAGTGCATATTTTCTTTGACATGTTGCAAAAAATGAGTGTTTTGATCACTGGCTTTGTAGGCAGGTTTTGGCAGAGCAAGTTTTGTCCAGCTATAACTAATCCATTCCAAGCTCAGGTTGTTCCTTCAAACAGATGGAGAAAATTTATTTTTCTCTTGTTCTTAGAATGGCTCAGTAATTTCTATGCTACTATATTGACTTTGCACGGTAAATATGTAACTGATAAGACATGCTGGCGTGAGTTTCTGATTTCATTTACAGCTTTGATCAGTGGAAGAGCACTTTGTTTTCAAGGTGGTAAAACTGGAATCAGTTTTTCTTGGTATTTTTATTTATGGCTAGCTTAATGTAGAGATCTTCCTTGATAAACATTTGAGGTGCTGCTTATGTCTTTTAGGCTATTTTGTAGTGTCCTTTCTCAATGAAGTCACACTAATATCTGCTGTCTTGCCAAGCATCATTTTCTCCTTTTCTCCTACATCCCATCTCATCATGCACGTCTGTCCTTGCCATCTCTTATCTCCTTTGTAGATTTTCTGGAAACATTACCCTGTGTTCCCGTAATGCCTGCTTGGTGAAATGAGTTGAGATTACAGCTGCTGAGGAGGAACAACCTGCTTCCCAACTACTTCTGCCTGGGAGAGCATGTATTTTCTCAAGACAAAGGGAGAGACTCAGCTTACTGAACATTTCCACCTTTTGTGATGCCACATGTATATAGACTGCAGAGTTGGCTTGTCCTAAACCTCATGTCTCTTGAAATTATGAGTCTTAGTGTGTATGAACTTTTCAGTGCATACTCATGTTGCCCAAGAGAAACAAGACACCCAGGAGAGGGTTGTACATGTTGTGTTCTCTTGTCTGTTCTTCCTCAGAGCAACTGGGGATTGATTTCTCTGCCTGTGTTTATCCTGCACAGGGGAAGGGAGTGGGATGTGCAGAGGGTGCATCTTTCTAACCTTTCAGGGTACCTGTTTTGTTGGTAGCAGCCTGCTGCTCCCACCTTGTTGTTTTTTCTGCCACAGCATCTTCACTTTGCTTGACATGACTCATGCTTTCACCTATGAGAGGAGAGACACTCCTGGGGAATTTGGGCATGTGTTACTAGCATTCAAGAAGCACAGAGCTTCTAAGGGGAGCCTGAGAAAATGCTGATATTTGAGGGCTTTGTATTTTTTTTTTTTTTTTGAAGCTACAGTACAGGGTCTACAAATGTGGATACACTACAAAGAGTACAGATGTGACACCCTTCAAAGACAGCGGCTCATGTCCCAGTGGAGGTCCCAAATTTATGAATATTGCTATTCCTCTTTCATTTTTAGTCAGTTAAGCCTTAAACCTTTTCCACCAGTACTCTGAATCCAACCTGCCACAGCACAATGATAATTCTTCTAAAGTGAGCCTGTCCAAACTAATTTCATTGTCCTTGTTGAGTGAAGTGCAACAATTAAGCAGACAGCACAAATGAGTCCAGATAAATCCAGTATTTACAATTATTTCAGTTTGGATAATCTAATGTGATATTCATTGTGCAGCTAAGAATTATGTTTCTCAGTGAGGAGGGGCTGTCATTCTTTTGTTGGCTAGATGTAAATTCAGAGTAACTCCATATGCTCTTGCAGAGTTTAAGCTTCTTTACATCAGTGCAGCTCAAATGAGAATCTTGTCCTCTTTCTTTAGATGCCCTATACAGCTGAGTCCCTTCAGCTGTGCTTGCACTTTAGAGATACAGCCAAGGGAGCTCGAAGGTCATTTGTTTTTTCTATTTTGTTTTTTTTTTCTATTTTTTTTTCCCTGGTCCAGGAATGTGTTGCTGAACTCACTCACTTTAGAGACACCAGCTTTCTCTGAGCGCCTCTTCACTCTCCAGCACTGAAACACTGACTGACAACTTGAGTTACCCTTCAGATCTGGCATTGCTGCTGACTTTTCTGAATAGTACCACAATCAGATCTCCTCATTACGGGTGCCTCCCTTTCTTGGTATTAACACCTTGTGGCTGTGCCCTGCCTCTCCACCAATTCCAGCTGAAAACTCATAGCCATCCCAGTTGAAAGGCAAGAGATTTATACCAGCATATCAACGCTAAAAGGCAGATTGCTGCTACTTTCTGCTTCATTTCTTTGCAGGATACATTGCTTCTCATTCCCTCCTCCCAGTCCCCCCCTCTGCTCAAGCAGACCACACTGTGTTGCTGGGCAATTTTCACCAACTTAATCACATTTGGGCCCAGTGTTTTTCCTGCAGACCCTGGAGTGTGCAATGCTTAGGCCTTGGTTATTAGTTTACACAATATATGAAGCCCATTAGAAGAGGATAATCAGGGCTTGGAGAAGGCCACCTCACTCGTTATCTGAGGAGGTTATGTTAAGCCTCTGTAGTTATTAATCATACTTTCCCATGCAGATAGCTGAAGATTAAGAGTCACATTTATCCTCTTTGCTCCTCATTCTTTCGCACTGATGTGCAAACGCTCTTTATAATCGTTGTTATTATGGTTATTCATAGCCCATCCAGTCAGCCAGCACTGCTCCTAGGATGTCACTTGAAGTCTTGCACCTATCTGAGGTGGCCTGATGATACAGATCAGAGCCACTGGAGGTCTCTCCATTTGAAACTCGGAAAACATCCTTGAGAGTCCTAGAAAGTCTCTGTTAGCTGTTATTGAATTGCAGTATCTTGTCCAGAGGCCAAGAGAACTCTGAACAGAAGCCGACACCATTACAAGAGCCAAGTTTAACAGCAACCCTCTTGATTTCACTTGTCTTGCCTTTTAATATCAGCTCTAACCTTGAACTTTGACTAAGATGATATGCTACCTTGTGGCTTTTTGAAACCTAGCCTAATGCCCTTTTAATCAAAGTGAATAATCCTTTTTCCTTTCTTCATTTTTAAAGCACTTAAGTCAACTTGGATAAAATCAGAACTGTACCAAGTGGACCCAACATTGTTAAAAAATAAATCCAAAACAGTTTAAAAATGAAAATGTTGACGCCACCACAGATTTTTTTTTTCCCCATAGAAATATGTTTAGGTTTTCATCACTATCTTTCTGATATCCTGTGTACACAAAACAACTCACCAGAAAAACTTCTTTAAATGCCAAGTAGTTGAATCTTTTACTCTAGTGGCTCTAGTTATATGGCCTTTGGTTCAATAAACTTAAAGTTAAAACAACAGTTAACAACTAACACCATTCAGCATTTAGAGGTTACACAACCATCCAGTCACAGATCACATCAGTGTACAGCTACTTCCAACTGCTTGCACACCTATTTCTTTCCTTTGTGTCCACTACTGGCTTTGCAGAAGCTTCCTCCAAATTTTTTTTTGTCTCCCTTAAAAAAAAGGTTTTCTGTGAGTGGACTTAGTTAATGAAGCAGTAGCCATGTCAGTGACATGCCGAAATCCAAAACTATGGAGACCACAGTATCTGTCATGCAAATTTAAAATCACCAGTTCATCCAGTTGTTATAACCTGGATTTACTCTTTGAACCTGAAGTGTGAGTTACCATTTATGCACATTTTTCCATCCTAATATTGTTTCTTAATCTTTGAAAAAAGGCAAATTCCAGAATGAGCACTTTGCAAAATTTCTTCTTTGACTGAAACAAATAAAATTAAAACTCCGATTTCTCTTTAAGAAGTTTATCTCATCCCCAAATGCCGTGCTTATATACCAATTCTGCATATCTAGAGGAAATCAGTACTGCTATATTGACTGAGAGGTCCACTAGTCTCTATCATCTCATAATGTGGCTTCTCCTTTTATTTCTTTTCTTTGTCTTCTTTTGTATTTTTTGTCTTTACCTAGACAGCATGCTAGGTAATGCACAAGACTTTGCTAGAGCATTTAGAGCATTATGGGTTTGGGTTTTTTGGTTTTTTTTTTTGGATTGGTTAGTTTAGGGTTGTAGGAGGGGCTTGTTTGTTTTTTTGTGGGTTTTTTTTTGTTTGGGGTTTTTTTTGGGTTTTTTTAGGGTGGATTTTTTGTATTTTTTATTATTATTATTTTTTTAAATGAAAGTATTTTCTCTAGAAAATGTCAATTCAAGACCTTTTCATTTGAGGGATCATAGTGGATTTGATCATGCATTTATGTGAAGATTGAGTTTTGGATCTGATAGAAAATTCTTGCTCGAATGAAAAGGCCAGAAAAGCAGAAATCAACCCAAACAGGCAGGCATGACATTTGCTTGACATACGTAGCTTCCCTGATACAAATCCCTGCATTACCTAATTCAAACTAAAAAGTGAACAAACACTGGCTTTTCTCTGCCCACCCAAGCTAAATTTCCTACTCACCTGATCCCTGACTATTTGAAGATATTTACACACATGCTGCCTTTATTTTCTCATCCTCTCCCTTCATTTTTATACAAATTGCTACATAATTTTCTGGAAATGCTAAGGACTTTTTTGAGTGGATGAATATTTTGGTGTGGTTCATTGAGGCACAATACCAGACCTGGATTTTAAGATGAATGTATAGATTTTTGACGTGCAGTGATGAGATGGGACCAGGCACACAGATGGAGTTTGCTGCACAGGACCTCAGGTTCCATTGAAATGTCAGCAGCTCCTCAGTTGCCTCTGTACAAACCTCCCCGAGGTGGGAAAGTGAGGCTGTGAGAAAGTGGAGAGAGAAATACCTAGAATAAAGAGCAGTTTTGAGGGCTGAACTAGAACTAGGGTTTCCATACTCTGGATTCAATACCTGCCTACGTAACAGAGTTCAACAAATCCACTTTTGCCTTGATGTTCTAACTACTAAATGGAATTAATTAACCCTCCCCCAACATTCCTCTTTGATTGGTAGACACTTAGAGTCCTCCAGAAAAGTGTTTTTTCCTTTCATACTCATCTGTGTTTGTGTGCAGTGCTTAGCAGTGACAACTCCTGCTTTTGACTACAGTGTCCTAGACACTCCTGTGATGCTGACAAAGGATGATAACTGTTGGGAGGGAAAAGCATTCTTCCAATATAAGTTGATGGCTCAGGATGATTCTAGACTTTCAGAAGGGGGTTGCCTCTCTTCTCTTTCTCATGATTGACCTGAAAATAAATAAGGAAAGAGTGACATTCTTACTAGTGCTTTATTTTTATATATTTATTTTAAGAAAGGAGAATTTCTCTTAGACTCATGCTGTACTTGTCCATACTGTATTTGACATCTGTGATAAAATTTGGGTCAGATACACTTGTCGATAAAAAGAGGCATCCTACAAACAGCCCTGTGCTTGCATTAGGGTCATGTCAAGAATAATAGACACTATTGTCACTGCAGTGAACCTCTGCATCATATTAAGTATTCCTCACTTCTCTCCTCTCTGCATCTCTCCAAGACATAATACAAGATGCCTATCATGTTCCACCACATCTCACCAAAGGGCAGAGAAAGGGGAGATGGCTAGCAGGGAGTAAAACTCATCTAAGTTGCTCCAGCATCAATAAGGACAGGGAAAAATGGAGCATCCATTGTCTTCCTTGATCATGTCTCCTCTCCACTTCTGTGGGTGAGAATCGCAGGAAAACATTGTTTTTGTCAAGGGGAATTTCAGATTCTTCTTGTTATTTTTAAGCGCAAGGTGTATGTTGGGGTTGTTTTTGTGAATGGTGTCCTGGGGACAGATGAGGGAATCACACATTGGCATATGAAAGAGATGGTCCTAGGCAACTTCCTTTCAGTGTTTTTCGTTTAAGGTTTCCCATGCTGCTCACAGGTACAAGCATCAGACAACTGTATGTATTTTAATTGTGTTAATATGTGTTCTACCTGCTTTGTCTTAGCAATAAGATTTCCTGCTACTTCTCTACACTGTCCATGAACACCAGAAAAATTCATGTGCTATCAGGGACCTGCACCCACCTCTGACCTGTTCACATCCAGAGATGGCCCTTGGCCTTAACTGCCTCATATGTCTTTCCCTGATAGTTCTGGATCAGCACCCACAGCAGTGTGGTGGCTCAGGAGTACCTTTGTATAGCCATCTTTTTGTTTATTAGCACATTTGTAGTGGTCAAGAATACTTTCAACACTGATCCTCAATCAAACCTCTTCCAATTCTGGTGGTACAAGAAGGAGGGCAGACTGATTTCATATCACTCATACTTCAGAAAAGGCTTAGAAGACAGGTCATGTAGGCAAAGTAATTATTTGCTCTGAATTTAATGCTCAAAGTTGCTCTGATGTGCTCTGCTGGACCTTTGCTGTCCCTGAATAGTGTGTTCTGGGGTAGACAGCAAAATCTAGCTCCCCCAGAAGTGCAACACCAAGCTCTCCACTGTACAAAACCACTTTCACTTGACCAATACATCAATAATTCAGTGTCACCTGCTTTGGCATCACACACCTGCACTTTCCCTCCCTTCCTGTTTCTCCTTTCCCTTCTTTTTCCAAAGCCTAGTGACATCCTTTGCTATATTTTAGGTGCTAGCATAGATCAAAGTCCTCTCAGGATCAAACAACGTGCTGCATACAATCCTTACGGTAACAAACAAGGTCTTTCACTGACAGAAACACGCTTCTGTGCTGAATTTTCAGCAGCCTATCAGACTTGATTCAAGGGTACCTTTTGATTTCACACAGAAATCTCTCCTGCCCTTCCCCCCAGTTTTTCAGGCAGAGGGGGAGGGGAAGAAACCCCACTCAGTTTGCTTGGAGGAAAGGGAAGAAGGGCTTTTTTTAAACATTGGGGAGAGATTTAATATTCCCATGCTGTATGCTTTATTTGTTGTATCAAGTAGCAGACAGAGACCTTTAACAAAGGATGAATGTATTTAATGTAAAAAGCAAGAAAGAGAGAGGACTCAGACACTTGCCTGAGTGTTTCTTACGTCATTCTGATGGTATTTTTTAATATATTGTGGTCCCCACTTCCCAATAAGGTCTTTCTGTTTAAATATCCCTTCAATACAACCTTTGATGTTTGAAGTGACAGGTGGGTCCAGAGTATGTTTTGAAAGTTGGATAAATGGGTTTCAATACAGGATACTAGTTACTATGGGCAACTATTTCCTATGAGTCCTGTCTTTGTACAACTTCAAGCAGACCTTCAAAGGAGATAAGTGAAAATATAAGTATTAATGTACAGTTTTATGACTAGCTTGTATCTTTTGTATTCTATCTCTTGGGGCTTTTGAAAAGCTCTCTGAAAATTCAAGTGACGTAGATGCTGAAAATTGAATGCAAATACTAATTTTGCAAATCCCATTTGTAGAGGTTCACTTTAGTTTCCAGTACTCTGAGAACGCTCTTCGCTGCACAACTTAGGGGTTTGTTATGTTTTATTTTTCAGACCATTTGACAAAAATCCCTTTTAAATTATTTTCAAAAGACTATTCTGCTTGAACCTTGGGAAAAAAAAAATCCAAGCAACATATTTTCTTTGCCACTTTCTATACAGTCAGAAAAATGGAAAAGTAGGGAATGTAAACAATAAATAATACCCCTCGCCACATTAATGGAAGAAAAATCTATATTTTTGCTAGAGAAAATAATTGCTGATTAATATTTCTGAACAAATAATCTTCACAGTCTATAATTTGCATTCTATTATTAAAAAATCAATCAGTAGAAAGCTCTTCTTAATAATTAAGTTCAGGAATGTTACTGTTTACTCATAATGTTACTGGGTTTGGAACTGTTCTGGTTCATCCTGAATCACAGAGATGGAAAAAAGCACTTACTTATAAGTGGCATACAGATGAAACATATTGCTTTCAAGAAGAAAATTAGAAATTCTCCCTTGATGCTCACTTCATCAGGGTCTGTTTATTTACCAGGAGAGTCTTAGTTTCATTCCTAGTTGATATTTCTTCTCTGATTTTGAACATCCACTCTTCTTAGGCTACAAGTAGCTGGCTCACAGGTCCTCAGAAGATCTGAAAAATGTAGATCATATGCTCTGAAAAACTGTTTGTCAGGAAGCAAGAACAGGAACCCATATCAGTCTGTGATTATCCATTATAGGATCACACACTTGCTGGCTTGCTTCAATGGCCTCTCTTCTGGAGTGCATGCAGGGTAAATAGATGCTAATTTCCTTGCTGCATGGAGTGCATTTTCTGTCTTGTCTGAAGAGAGGAGGAGCTCATTTCCCCCTGAAGAATTTCTTTGTGTATTGGTTTGGATGAGACAATCAGGAGAGAAAGTCCTCTAATCACCACGTACTCAAGTGAGATGCAGTATGCCTTTCTCTCCCACAGTTAATTCCTTCAGATTCTTTTATCACAAATTAAAGTAATGTTTAATTTTCCTTCCCAAGAAACATCCCTGCTGGTCATTACAGATAACTGATGTGGTAACTCAGATGCATGAGAAGCATCACAGAATATAAAAAAACCCCAACAAATCGGCAAAAAAATTATGAATTCACAAACTGGAGTGAAATTTCAAACCTCCACAAGGCAGGAAATGGCTACACAAAACAAATCATAGTGTGTATA
Organism: Passer montanus; assembly: GCF_014805655.1. Lineage (NCBI taxonomy): Eukaryota > Metazoa > Chordata > Aves > Passeriformes > Passeridae > Passer > Passer montanus. The sequence goes on along the minus strand of NW_024356948.1, from coordinate 1,086,039 downwards.
TATGCACTCTAATATAAGGAAATATGAGTAATACATGGGAGGCTTAGAGAAATTTGATGTGGACTCCAACAAGTTCATTGAAAATCTCACAAATATTCAAATCCATTCCAAGTACAACTCTCTACCTCTGGATGATAATTTCATTGTCTTACCTACCCTCAAAGAAATAAATTCAAGTGGAAACCTAGGAAAACTGTATTATGGGAAATATGGAATGGTTCAATGGAGTTAAAATTTTACTTTTTTTAAAGAAATGCACTCATAGTTTTTCAGATTCTCTGTGAAAATTAGCATTATACAAAAGTACACTGAAGCAATTTCATGTAATGAAAACAGCTTCATATAAATTAAACACTAGTGTAATTCTCAGTAAGATTTAAATTTATGAAAAATAACCCAAAGAACGATCTTAAAGTGATTTAAAAGAAAAGGAGAACCCTTGCAAAACTGAAAAACATCAAGAAGGGCTGAAACAACTCTCAGTGAGGAAGGGGAAGACACTAAAAAGAAGAGATTGGTTACATTAAGCTCTCTATATTATGACCCAGAATGAACAGTTTAGCAGAGTCTTTAAAGAGCAGGAGGCACAGACAACTTTTCCCTACACCCTTATTCACTACCACAGGCAAATTCTTCCAGGCCCAGACCTGCTCTGCACAACTGAGGCTGCTGAAGCATCTTTTGCCAATTTCCTGATAAGCTCAGGGTGCTGGGCTGTGTGAACTACCCTGTGATGTTTGGCTCTTCGGGCACCCAGCCAGACCTTTGGGTGCCCCAGGGCTACAACCTCAATGCCTACCTTGGGCAGTGATCCGGGGGACCACTTCCCTCTGGGGTAGGCGGGGAGCAGCAGGAACATGTTGGAGCCCGTGGGATCTACTACAGGAGGATGAGGCACCCAGCAGCATATGGCCAGTGTGTGCACTGGCATTTCTGCCGGCTGCTGACTCACCGGAGCCTCCGCAGCCGGCGCGCACGTGTCTGCCAGAGGTCGCCTCTCCGTGCGGTGAAGCCCCACTGGTGTTTATTTGATGTCATCCTGGGAGTCCGCAGTTTTAAGAGGTTGCGTGGAAAAACCAGAGGCTTTCTGAAGTTGGAATTAAAGCACAGTTTTACTATTCCAAAGGGAAGACAATGAGGAGGCTCTTCAGGCTTTGTCTGTGGCTGGTTTTGATCTCTCTCTCTGAGAATTAGTCAATTACAAATGACTCATTTCAGTGCAGAGAACCCAAGTTAGTACTGGGGGAAGGGATGAAGTTGATTGGATTTTCTGTCAGTATGTGGGTAGATTTTTCTTATATATGTGTTCAGTATCTGTTTTGTTCTGCTCTCAGTTGGAACCAGTGAAAAGTCTTCATCTGGATTCCCAGAAAGTAGAGCTAAGTCAAGGACACGATAAACCTCTCTTTTCATGTGAGCAATCCATTATGTCCATTCCCAGTATGTGTGGGAGGAGGTGGAACAGGGCTTAGTAAGCTGATGGTAGAGCTCTTTTATTTCCAAGGATGTTGTTTTTCTTATACTGGGAAGCTGGTGGGAGTTCTGCAGTGAGTAGGTGAATACAATTCTCAGAGGCTGGCTTGGTAGTGGCAGACGTGCAAGTTAAACTGGAAAATGCAGTCATGTGATTTGACTTTTAGATGAAGCTAAAGTGGGAGCAATATTCTGGTATTGCAGTGTTTTTGTGTGAGCTCACTGATCTTAGCCCCTTTATCCAGATATTAACCCTTCTCCATCTCAAAAACTCTCTCCCTGAGATTTGGTATTTTAGGCAATATTAGCTGTAGGCATCTTTATAGATATTCAAGGCCAACTTAGTATTCTCACTGTCTTTTTCCCATGCTTCTTTGATGTTTTATAATGTAGTGAGACCTGATGCATGATCCTTCATGGTACGGTCAGCCATCCTCTAGAAAACTGAGTGGACAGGGTGAAGGAGATTATTGCCCATTTTCAGTCTCACCTGAACATTCCCAAACTGTCTTTGTGAGCAATCAGCTGGGTGGTTGAAGTTATTTGAATTTCTGGTTTGTGCAAACCTGATTAATCTGAGCCTGAAAGCAAGATTAATGCCTCCCTGTAGTGCAGAGAGGTGCCCAGGTGACTGTGGCACTGCTTCATGAGCTGGGTAGGGCTTTGTAGCTCAGATGCTCATCTGCAGCCAGTATGGCTAGAAGCTGCTTACCTTTGGTAGCACACTTTCCTGGGTTACTATACTTTTCATCTTCAGAGCAGTTGTTAATGCTTTGAATTCCAGTTGCCACACCTTGGGAAGGTGGGAAGGAGCTAATAGCTCACCTTGACAGATGACATTGTTTCTTTTGTCAATGCTTGGCTTTATTTTCCATGTGGCCTTCTGTGGGGAAAAAAAGTCAGGGAGCAATGTATTTATTTCAAGCACTTGTACATGGGATACATATCTGGAAAGGAAATATTCAAGCCAGACTTTCAGGAAAGCACTCCATGGGATATGGAAATAAAGCAATGGGTCTTCAGCATTTCTTCTTGTGCTTGGCAAAATAAAGCTGACCATTCTTGTTCTGAAGTAGATGGAAAACCCATCCACAAATTTGGTTCCCAGTGATCCTGGGAAGAAATGCTAACCACAGTCTGGGACATGAGGTTTCAAATTTGTTAGCAGGTCAACTATTAGAAATATAGATTATATTGGGCAAATAATTTTGCCTCTCTGAATCTTGGGCTTTCACCACAAAAGGAAGACAAAGCCCCTGAACTCTTTCGCAAAGTAGCATAGAAAGATCAAGTATTTATTGTCCAGTCATCTGCTCCCCCTGCACAGGAAAAATTTCAATTTTTTTTCCTCTTAACCATTTCACTATTGTCAGATGCTGGCAAGAACTGCTAAAACACCAACTGTTTTCCCACCTCTTGGCTTTTAAAAACTGTAAGCCCTTAAAATAAATTTGAAAAACACCAACCAAGCAAAAACCTGAATTTATCATCACCTAGTAGGTCTGGATAGGGCTATTCATGAGAACAATCCAAAGGCCTTCACCTTGACTTCCCAACATAGTTTGATGTGATTTTAATCTGATTATTAGACTCTTGATACATCTTGCAAGCTTGTAAAAGATTCATTGCTGGCAGAAACATTTCCGTTACTGGGGAAACTTTTTGTTGTTGTTGATGTATGTGTTGCCTGCCATAAATACTCATCCAAGAGCCAAAGGTCATTTGGTAGCTGCTTAGCAGCTTCACTTTCTGAAATGAAACTCAAGTGTGTTGGATCAGCAGCAGAAAGCTGAGGGTGTAAAATAGATGAGGGAAGAGCTGTTCTGTAGCATTGAAGCAGCCAGATTATTTTCTGTATTTTTTTTCTTTGGTTTGGTTTGGCTTTTTGGGTATTTTTCTTAGTTTGTTTTGGTTTGTGGGTTTTTTTGCTTTTTGGGGTTTTTTTTGGGTCGTAGTTCGTTTTGGTTTGATTTTTGGGTTTTTTTGTTTGTTTGTTTGTTTTTTTTTTATTTGGATGTTGAGTTTTCTTGTTTTTAGTTTTGTTCTCTATTCTTCTTAATGTTTGGGTTAAGAAGTGCAAAGTGCAGAAGGGATAGCCTTGCTATCCAAACCTTGTGTTTGCTTACAGGGTTTATTTACAGGGCTGCATAGTACAGCCTGTGGCATTAAGGGATGCACTTCCAATACCATGACCTTCTCCTGTGCTAGCCCAGGGGATTTGTCTGCAAAACAGCAGATGTAAATTTGGGCTTGTTTTCTGGGCTAACCAGCATGATTTGGTAACCAAGGACATTGGGTAATCAAGCCTTGACTTAGAAATTTTATTATGTCTACAGAAACGAGGCTGAAGAAAAAATTGAGATTCTGGTTTATGCTTGTGTGCAACCTAAGTTCACTCTGAACAAAACGATAACAACAAAAAAATGATTTAGAAATTTTATTATGTCTACAGAAACGAGGCTGAAGAAAAAACTGAGATTCTGGTTTATGCTTGGTGTGCAACCTAAATTCACTCTGAACAAAACAATAACAACAAAAAATTCAGTTTAGCCCTATGTCCATTCACTTCTCAGTTTACTTCTATAAAGTCTACTTCTGCAGGTACCAATTTCTGCTAGGGCTTGCAATATCTTTCAAAAACCTCTGTGACCCACATGACACTGCACATCAGATTAGGTGGTACAGCAGCAAGTGCTCACTCTAAACTTTTTAATTTGTTTTGTTTGGGGCACCACCTTATACCTCCCTAGATCTCTGAACTTCGGTCACAGAGGGTCTTGATTCTGAATGTTCAACAGTCATGATTTGGTGTCAAAACTGAAGCAAAAAACTGAAGCACTGTTGTAGCAAACAGATATGTTTGTCCATGGTGCTTGAATGGCATTCACTCTTTATGTGTATGTATAGATATATACCAAAACTAGAAAACCTTAAAATTGTCATTGAGAGCAGATTTGCACCAAATATTTTTGAGAAGTTTTGCTTATGAAAACAGGTGTCATCCACAGAAGTGACAGCACTGCCAGAATAGCAGCAGCTCCTGACTGCAAGACCAACACCTATCATCCCCCAGCAGTGAGGAGCAACTGGCCTGTGATGAGGAGCTACCTGTGTGTAGGATCTGTAGTGCAGTCAAGTTCACTGTTAAAATTGTGACTGCATCCTTTCTTGCTTAAAATACAGGAAAATCCCAAATTTAATGAGCAGAAATGATGGAAAAATAACACAAAAGTTATTCTCCTGGAAAGCACTGAAATGTTTTCTGGAACAATATTGCTTTCGGTATATTTCTTACTGGGATGGTGTCTCAGATTCAGAACAGTAATTTGACCAACAAGTTCCCTTTATCCTGTTTTGATGACATCTGGTGTTACAAATCAGTAAGTAAACCTGCTCTGATACTGGTAGAGAATTCTCCTCTAAAATGGTATCTAATCACTGGATAATACACAGTGTTATTTCTCCTCTTAAAATATCAGTTTTCTCTTCACAGGAGAGAAATAAGCTTCATAGCTTTGAAGTGTGCATTAAATGGAGTAATGTTTTTCTGGCCAGCCCTGGTGGTACTTTGTGATCATGGTTATATTTCATCTTCCTTAACTTCAGCCTAATGAAGGTATAATATTTGGTTTTCTTCTTACAGCCATTGCAGAGTAGTAGTTGAGTGTGGCCAGTCATCCCATCTTTCTTTTTCCCTTAATGGAGAGTGACCCAAAGGCTAAGGCTGCCCAAGTGACGTTAGGTGAAACTGCTCTGACAGCATGGTTGGTGAATTAATCCCCTGGACCCAGGCAAATCAGTAGCTAGTCTTCCAAATGAAGCTGGTCAGAAACTAGGTTTTCATCCTATTAACCCACATGCTTAGAAGATTTAGCATTATGCAGCTTGCTATAAGCTCTTCACTGTCTTTATTAAACTATTTATCTGAGGTAACTTCATATTTTCTTTTAGGATAAACTGGAGATAATGCAATGTGCTTGTTTTAATTTGCAAGGTTAACTGATCTAATTATCTGTGTGTGTTTATTTAAATCCTTTTGAGCACAAGGCCCTTGCAGGTGGCTGCTTTGTTTTCCACCAACAGGAAATATTTTAAAATGAGATGATATAGCTCAGTAGGTCTTCTTGTATAAAGGATTTTCTAATAATGTATGAATTTATTAAAGACAAATAGAGAGCTTATTTACATTAAACAAATTCATAAGGAACTATTTTTTCCTTAACTAGGAAGAACAATTGGCACCTACTTATTTTACTAAATGAAATGATTGTACATTTTCTACAAAAAAAAATTAGACATCAACATTTTGGGTGAGGTGTTTTGACATACATTTCCATTCTCATATCAGGCAAGTTTTTTAGTGTTTGTGAGTTAATATTTTCACAGTCTTTGAATCTTGAAAATTTGGAGACTTCAGTGGCACAGGAAGCAGAACCACAGTTCTAAACTTCTGCTTCAAGTGGAATGAGTGCAACCTTTGAGCTGCTCTGTGTTTATATGCTCAGTAATTTAAAGAGAAGAAACATGCTCCTATGGATGTCTAGACTTAAAAGTTGAAAGCTTTTTTTCCTCTTTCATTCCTTATGCTCACAGACATATCCTCTTCTAGCTTTCACATGGTCACATGAAACCTAAATGTTCTACTTGCAAATGCTGGTTTACAATTTGCTGTATCCAGCTGATGGAGTTAAGCTACAACCAGTGCCATCTGGGGAAGCTTGTCAGCAGAGGTGCTGCATGAATGTGGCCAGACAGCCTCCAGAGCAGAGAGGCCTCTGCCCTGGCATCTCCTAATCTTTCAGCCCAGGGATTACCTTGAATAGAGCCAGCTTGTGCCAGCCTGCTCCTTATGTTGTACAGTTACCAAGGTCCCCAGGTTTTGCAGGACCAGTAGATTTCTTTTGTTTGCGCTGCAGAAGGCTTTCTCCTAGTAACTGCTCATCGACTCTGAATACTCCCCATATTAATGAATTACCATGTTCCTCCTATCAGCTCACAAAGCCACCTTTGATAAACAGACTCATTTGCTCTGTTTCCTGACCAAGCATTAGCTTAGTGGCCCAGCACATTCATCTTATCTTTTGGGAGCTTTGTTCACTATAGCAGAGCCGATATCTTGCTTCAGTTAAGCACCTGCCAGTGATAAACAGAAGAGAGACAGGTGCTAATCTCCCTGGGCCTGCCACTCCCCAGGGAAAGAGCCCATTTGGTCATAGACATGAGCTGCTGATGGATATTTTATTGATGCCACATCTCACCATAAAGGGAATTGGCTGAAGCCCTTTCTAAATTTTGGATGTTTTTAAATCTTGGATGATTGGGGCACTGCAGAATGTGCTGCAGTGAACAGTCATGTTTTGGCTAGCATGTAAAACAGCATTGGTTTCAGACAGAATTGTGTATGAGGAAGGTCTTACTTTTGCTGATCCTGCTTATGCTCCAGACTGTCTTTTATAGGCTGTCAAAACAGAGAACCAAACTGAAGTCTTTCCTTGGATTATATGTGGTCTTTACTTGAGCAGAGCCTGCACTAAGTGAGCAAAATCTAAATAAGGCTGTCAAGGCTTTGACCTAGAGTATTTACTCACACGAATCCCAGTGAGAATTGCAGACCTTATACACACTGGTGCAAATGTAAGTGTTTCAGTGCATTCTCCTGTGCTCTGACAAAGTTAATTGTCTAATCTTGACACCAAGTGCCCTGTACTTTTTTAAGTGGTTTATGCATGAGACTAATTATGTGCTGTTAATTTGGCTGCTAGAAGCTTTCTGCTTTTAACATCCATTTGATTTAGGAACCATACAGGGTGGCATTTGCATGTAACTAGTGCAAGGGCTCTGAACTGGGTGCTGAAAGACAAAGGCAGCATATACCAGTGGAGCACTCAGAAAGAGGAGAAAAGTGCTGATTCTTTTGTCTTGGTGTCCAGAAATACTAGGATGCATGATCCACAAGTATAGATAAAATTTTCTAGCACAGAGAAATTTTTCCAGTGTATATGTACTCTTTTCATGTAGAGAGAGTGTACAAGGAAGATTAGTATTTTCTGAAACTATGCTCAAGTGCAAGGAGAAAGAATGTAGTTTGCAAGGGCAAGACAGGAAGCCCTAGGTTGGGACAGGCTATTTCCACCAGCATACTTGAACTTCCAGTTGTCTCAACTGCTTTGAAGGTACCTTTAAACTTAGTGATATCTTGGCATGCAAGCATTGAAATTAGACAAACTTGTTATTTATCTAAATTCTTGAGGACATGCTAGTGTATCATAGCTAAAGGTGCCTCAAAATCTGAGCAAAGCCCTTGCACAAATTCTGGAAATATCCTATTTTTTACCCTCCCAATTTTCATCAGAACTTCCAGTGACTGCAACTGAGAGAGAAAAGCATACTGTGTTTTTTGTTCTGCCTCTAGAAAGTGCTGTGGAAACTTTGTACCATAGGACCTTTACTGTATTGTGTTCCAAAGTAGTTTCTCAATGGTATAATGAAGCACTTTCAAAATTTAATAAATTAAAAAAAAAAAGTGAAAAAGTGGGGGAGGCAAGCCATTGTAGGAATCAGATTAATATGACAGCAATTTGTAGGTGTTTGGAGAGGGGGATTCAGGTTCTACTGTGTTACAATCATGTTTTTCATGTCATTTCTATCTGAAATGAAACGTAGTGCCAAAGATCTTAAGACAACATTAAACTAATACAATGCTTCAGGAGTGGACAAAGTTGGCTGTTCAGATGCTTCTATTTCAAAAGTTTGAGTAGATCAGAGTGTCTGTAACTGGTTTTGATTATGAGCCACAAAAACACACATTAAGTTTCTGTCAAGGCAGTCTCTGATTTGCAGTTTGGGAACTGGCAGACTGCAGGCTGTCCCCCCACGTCACATCGATGGGGAGTTTAATTTTGGGTTTGAGAATGATGAACCTTGATCTTGAGTTTCCAGCTGAAGTTCCCTGGGACTCTAAGCTCAGCTCCAAAGCCAGTGTTGAACTCAGCATGATGTAGCTCTGAGGCAGCTGGTCTTTGTTATCAACCTCAGACCTTCAGCCTGCAGGCCAAGACCTTTATGAAACCCAAAGCAACCAAAAGAAAGCAGACTCCCCTGCCAAGAAAATAACAAATTTCTTAGGAGCTTCTCTGACACTGTAGGCCTGATTGTTAAGAAGATCTGTGACTGTGGAGTTTCTGAAATTATTGCTCTTTTTATGGCAATTTCCATCTGGTATAGAAATCAGGTTGTCAACACACCTGTTTTGATTAGAAGAAAAAAAAAATCCAGGTGTTGTTAGTTTATTAGTAATGTATTAGGATCCCAAATTTTTATTTAGATCTGAGAGCTGAATAATTTTTTTTTCCTTTGAAACAATGTAGTTTCTTAAGGCTGGAGAGTTATCACCACCTACCTGTGAGCCCTCTTGAGTCTGTAGGTGCATCTTTACCAGAGCAGGGGGCTGAAATAAATTACTAAGTTGATGGATGCATGGCCCGTGAGGTTTTTTAAAGGGGCAGGTGATGCATCAAGTTGGAAAGCAACAAAATAAGGGGACTTGGTTTCTGAAGGCAGCTGGGCTGGGCAGGCAAACAGCATAAGCACAGGGGCAGCTGGTAACCTGTGCTGAGAGGAGGAATAAAGAGGAGCCTCTGTTGAGGACAGGGGAGAGTGAGCCTGCTCAAGCTGAGTGGGAGGCAGTAGGAGGAGGAAAGTTCACTGCCTGCTTAATTGCAGGGGGTGCCACAGTCCCACTGTGTACACAAAACCCTGTCAATAGCTCTGAGGTGCCAGCCTGTTAATTAATGATTTACTTACACTGACCCTTAACCCTGAGGCAAATAAGGGGGATTTGTTTTGCTTCTATTAACTCCTCAGCTTGCTGAGCAGAGGCCCTGTAGTCCCCAGTATCACACGGCCACACAGGAGCTACGTGTTCTTTATTTTGCAAGGATCCAGCTTGTGACAGAAGGGAGGGACTTCTCATGGGGCTCAGTAAAAGAACGAGGGGCTCTGGGCCTCCTTTTGCCCAAGCCTAGCTTAAAAGTGCATGTTGATGTGTCACTGTGGGTGGTGGTAAGGGCAATATGTACAACAGTCTCTTTGGAGCCAGATATGGTTTCCTAGTGGTATAAATGGAGATAGAAGTCCCAATACATCCTCAGGGACACCTGCCATAATTATCACAGTCAGTTTGGCCAAATGGCTCCCAGCAGAGCCTGGGGTCTGATCTGTGGCTGGTGTCAAGCCAGATTTCTGACACAGCTCTGTCTTCCTGCATGACCATGACCAGGCCTCAAGCCCACACCAAGATTCTGGTCTCCAAATCCCATGCCATAGAAAATCAAGATCTGAGAAGGCATTGGAAAAGCAATAGGAGCAGCAATGATCTCTCCTTCCCCTGAGCAGTAGGAGGATAAATACATTTCAGAATGTAAAGAGATTGATACTATGGAAATAGGAACTCTATAAGTTACTTAGTTCACACACGTGCAACTCCCTGAGGGTGTAACTAGGATTGTTCTGGTTTTTTTAGTATTATTGCTTCAGGCATTACACCTGAAAATGCCAGATGTATTTAAATCAAGTGTGATGGTGTCACTGCATAGTAATAGTGTTTTATCAGGGGGATGAACTGGTCTGCTTTCTCTCTCAAGAGCATTTGGAAGAGTATGATGCAGAGTGGTTTGGAAGGCAGATGGGTTCCTCTCTACTGGAGAATTACATTTTTATTAAAGTAGCTAGTTGTTGCTTCAGTGGAGGGCCAGTGGCGGCTGCTGTGATCAATAGAACTGTGCTTTTTATGTAAGATTTACTCTTGCTCGTCCCAGTTTTGCCGAGAATGTTCAGCTTGCAATCGATAACAAGCCGTGATGACAAAGTAGCTCGTTTCAATTGAATTTGATGTCATTAAAAATGTTAAAAAAACTATTGTCTCTTCCACCTTTTTTTTTTAGATAAAAGCTTCTCAATGAGAAACTTTGGTGCTGCCCTAGCAACCCAGCTGAGTGAGAATAACCAAACATCTGTTTCAGCCTTGCCATTGCTGGTCTAGGATTATCATGGCTGAATCCAGCATCTCCTGGCTCTGTGCTTAGACTGGGTCGTGGTGGCAATTTCCCAAGAAAAGAGGTGTCCATTGGTGAGGGGGGAAGGTTCCTGATGCCAGGTTGTAATGTGATACCAGGCAGCTTCCAAAGTAATTTTAGCTGATACTGCTCTTACCTCTGGAATCGGGCTCCTTTTGGCCTTTGGTATTAAGAGTCTGATTTGTAATTAGAAGAATGACATTATGATAACTTTAAGCTCTGGAAGGTAACTGTTGCCATGTATCTCATAATTTTCCATTTCCAAAGTCAGAACACATTAAGTAAATATCCCTCTTGTGCCCAGAATGGGTGATTATCTTCTATTCTGACTTGAAGAAACCCTGATGCAGGGACTAACTTGTTCCAGCTTTTGGAGAGCAGCCACTTCTTCTGACTCTGACGGGAGCACAATTGAATTTACCAGTTTTCTCTTGCACATTTCACCTTGTTTAATTTCCTAATAAGTTCCTCTTCTTGGGCAGGGGAGTAAAGTGACTTCTCACTCTTCCAAGAAGTCAAGCCATTCCTGGCTCAGGTGGTTCGGGTCACAGTGACACAGCATGGTGGGGATCCCACCAGTAACTTTCTGCAGCAAAATAAATGGTTGCAGAATTTAATTCACCTGGGAAGTGTTCTGAATTGCAGAATTGACTTTTTCTCTCCAATCTGCAGATCTGTGTCTGCATTTAGAGAACCTGATATTTGCTAGGGAAAACTGCCCTTAGAAAATCAGCTTCCAGCTGTTGTGGGTTTTTGGTTGGTTTTGGTTTTCTGTTTTTTGGTGTCTTTTTTTTTTTTTGTGGTTTTTTTTTTTGGTTGTTGTTGTTGTTGTTGTTTTTGTTTTGTTTTTTTGGGGGGTTTTTGGTGGTTTTTTTATTTTTTTTATTATTATTTTTTCTCTGTCCCACATCCTACTTTAAAAGCATCTTTGCACCCAGAATGTTCCCATCAGCAGAAACGGGTATTTTAACAACACAGCCAGGCAGACAGAGATATGTGTGGCTACAGAACTGACTAATTCTTCCTCCTAAGTAAGTCTGTTGGGTTAACCATCTCCTCAGAGCATGTAGTGCCTCCTCTGAGAGCTTCTCAATGAGGGGCTGCAACAGCAGAATAAGATGCAGGGGAACAGGATGAAATACACAAAGGCACAAAGCATCTTGCTACCTGCAGTTGGTACAGGAGAACACTCTCTTTAGATGGGTTTAGAGGTGATGGAGCTAAAGTCTGACAAATGAGCTTGGAGACCCTGCTGTGTGCTTGGAGCAGGGGGAAGGCAGGATGAAGCGACTGTAGACCAGGCTGACAGACGGACTTTGTGCTGGTTGCTAGGCAAAGGCAACTCATGCCTGAGCCAGCAATCCCCAAACCCTCCCGAGGAGCACCAGAGCTGGAGATGAGGGTAGCTGCTATTCCAGTGCCAAGGAACAACACTTTATTTTGTTAAGAGCATGGTCCTGCTTTATTTGTGTCCTCTCCAGCTGCTGGACATCAGTGGCAAGGTTAACTCTGTCATGGGTGGGGAGAATTTCTTGCTGTGGCCTGCTTCACATATTTTGTTTTGTTCTGTTGTAATTTCATAACCTCAGCAACAAACTTCTCCCCCTTCTCCCTCCTTATTCCCCCTCTCCCCTCCTCCCCTTACTCCAATGGTTTATGAGTTTTGTGCTCTGTGGCCTATTAAGGTTCAGTTCCCAGCCAGTAAAAATGAGGAATTGGTTCCTGCCATTCCACGCAAGGAGTTTTAATGCACTCGGTCTCCTGGAAGCCTAAATGTTTTGTATCGGTGATAGTTGTGTAACATAAAGCCTTAATAAAGGTTTATAAGGGAAGGGATATGAAATGGAGCGTATGGAGTTCAGCTCTGTCTGTGGCTCTGTTGGAGAATTAAACCAGGGAGAACGAGTTTTTAGGAGAGCTGGGGGTCTGTGATGTGTACAAACATCGACTGCTGTGACCCCCCCATCCCAGCTGTGCTGCCTCCTCCCTGAGATAAAAAACTTCCCCTTCTCTGAACCCTGCATGGCCATTGTGAAGCACTGGCCTGAAGAGACATGGTTCAGTCTGAGGTGTGGGTTTCCAGGGTGGACTCTTGCGTGTCTCATCCTGAGGTGTCCTCTGCTGCCCATCTCTCCAGAATCCTTGGAGAAGCACTTCCCTGCACAAGTTCTTTCCAAAACTGTGTGTGGAGGGAAGGTGCCTGTAAGTAGAGGTAGCAGCTGGATCACCTCTCTATGCACCTTACTCAGTTTTGGGCTGAAAAGTTGGATTTTGCTTCTGCTTCATGTTTTGCTTTACCTTTTTGCAGTGATCCTTGACAAGCAGCTTGCTGTCACTTCCTGTTTGCTGTCACCTCCATTTGCTGTCTCACCTTTTTTGGGTTGTAAGCTCTTCAAGATGCTCTCCACTCCTGTGCAGTGCCTAGCACAATCTTTCTTCAGTGGTCAGTGAGGCATCTAACACATATAGTTAATATTTAATAGTCTTGTGGGATTCAGATTGGAAATACAGAGACAGTCTCATACCTACCCCTTGTCTTTTCCCCTGTTTCAGGGAGGGTGCCATATGCAGTTACAGCTAGTCTGCCCCATGAATTGATAAAACACAAGCTTTTTATGAGCTTTCCCATCAAAATTCTTGAAAGTAGGTGCATGGGAATTCATTTAGTAGGGTTTGAGGGGTGCCCTTTAGCTGCCTTATGGTATGTAAACATGAAGGTATTTTTTGTGGCTTTGTTCTTTAGCAAAGCAGCAAATAATTTTCTCTTCATTTCATTGAAATGTCTCATAAACATGAGCTTTTAAAGGGATAGGGATGGCAGGTTTTTGACATATAGGGAGTTTGGTTTTTCTCCCCAGATCTTTGAACAAACGGAAGCAAAAGCATGAGAATGTCTTTTCTTCTCAGTCAGTCTTGTGTTCTCAATATTTTAAATTTTTACTTTCCAGAAGTCTTCATGTAGTTGGGGAAAGCACTGACTTTTATTTTGCTGTTGCAATAGTTTTCTGTGTTCTGATCTCTAGACCCACTCCCATTCCCAGTCACCTCAAATTCAGATTTCTGTATGGTTTCTATTTTTATGAAAAGGACATGAAAGACAAACACAAAAGTTTTGATGACTTTGGAGAAAGTTTGTCTTCTGACCTGAAGGTTTGTTTCTTACTTCTTCAATATTGTTCTTCCAGTTATTTCACAATTTCAAAAATTTAAATTCACATCTAATTATAACTGATTTGTCAATTTTTAATGTACACATTTTCAGGTTTAGATTTCAAAACCAATAATGTTGAGATATATGTATGGTGTTTTGGTTTTTTTTGTTTGTTTTTAAACAGATGAAAATAAATATCTGAAAATGGTACATTAGGGATCCATGGTCTAGTTCTTAATATTGCAAGAAATGTGCAGGAAGAGTTTAACTCTAAGAAGGACAGTGAACTGTCCTAAGTGATTAGAAATGGTGCTTCTGTAAGGTGTAAATTCCCCATTAATGTATTAAAGGATATTAACAATGAAGCCTAAAAATGATGTATGAATATTGCAATGAACTTTTTCATAGCTGATCAGGTTAATAGATGGGGTGAAGAAGAAGGCTAGTATGAGGCCTTCTAAAGGTCCTCAGGAGTTATTGCAGAGGACAAAAAGCAGAGAGATGAAATAGAGAAAATAGATATGGATAATAACCATGCTTCTGAACAGGTGCAGTTTTCTCCTGTGCAACAGAGGTGACAGAGTAATAGCAAGTGATAACTAAATTGGTGTTTCAGTAATTGCAAAGTCTTGGTCCATGCCTTAGCATCCTGCTGCTGTCCTTGGGTTACTCTGATGAGAGGACAAAGTAGTCATAAATGAATATACCTGTCCAATGATCCCACCCGCAAAAAGATCATGGGTTTTTTTGAATGCTGACAGGCTGCCTCACATGCTGTTCACCTGCAGACAGTACAGGACAGCTGCACCTGTAGGCATAGTTTTATCTCTAGAGCTATCTTAAATGATAAGATTTGCCATCCTGTGTTTCTCAGTATGAAGGCTGATGTCCAAAAAATTTCAGCTATTGATTGACTGACTTTCTCTGACTGATATGTTTCTTTAGCTTGACATAAACAACATTTCCAGGGACATTATGCCATGGATTGGTGTGGGGTACCCATAGAAAGGATGGTGACCTTAATATCACACCCAAGTACACTTCCACTCCTTCAGAAAAATTCCTGTTCAGCCTGGATTAAACCAATTTGTGTTACACTCAGAAGAGTATTTGAGGTGGGTGACTCATATTGAAATCAATATGGGTCCATTGCAGATACAAGCTCTGGTTCCCTCTTGGCTTCATTTCCTTGTGTATAAAATGGTGAGAGTGGCAACCTCTGCCTCACAGAGGAGGAGGACAAAATACATTAAATACTGAGAGCAGCTCAGATGCTGTGGTGATGGGAAGGCACACATGTACCAAGTTGCAAATGCTTCAGAATAAAATGCCAGCAGGAAGAACAACTTCAGCAATGGAAGTAAGTCATCAGGGTATCTGCAAAGGGAAAAAAAAAATATGCTTGAAAGAATCCCCTGAACAAATTAAATCTTGAGGCCTAAAGACAAAGGGAGAGAGAATTAATTTTTCTACAGATATGAAATGTTCTGAATCAGATAAGTCTTGTCATTAGAAAAGGCACTAAGCAGCAAATGTCTGGATAATACCGCCAGCTCCAAGCTTCTCTTGGAACCTCTAAATACATTAAATCCATAAAACTAAATGAAAGCAGCTGCAGTTTTATAGAAATAAAAGGCTCTCATATTAAAAAGCTAAGAGCTTATGAAATGAAAGAAAAAATAATAATAAAATTAAAGTGGGGGAGGAGGAGAGCGAGAGAGAGAGAGGGAGAGAGAGAGAGAGAGAGAGAGAGGAGTGAAAGTTAGAAACATAGGTTCCTAGGAAAGGATGATACAAAATGCTCCAAGTTAATATGTGAGAATCCTTCAGAGACAAAACAACACACATTCGGTGCTCAGTAAAAAATAATAATATTTTTTTAATTAAAATATTTTTTGGCTTTAAAGAGAGATTTTAGAGTAAAAATGTAATTTTGTAATAAAACCTTTTAGGGCAGTGTGCCCTCTGAAATTCTGGGGGAGGCCCAGGGGGTTTATCTCTTTTCTCATTTCTGCTTCAGCTTTCTGAATTGAAGTGTTTGACTTTCAACTTTGAAACGCTATTCTTCCACCTTTTTAAGTTACAAAAAAAAGATAAGTCATTTTGTCCCCCTCTTCTTATTCCTTAAACGCTTCGTTGCATAGAAATAGCCAAGCATATTTTGTGAGAAATTCTGCTGTTTCTTCTCTTTGTGGGAAATGGAAACAAGGTTTCTGTCCAGCAGTAATTCCTCGTGTCTTATGCATCCTTGAGGTTCTGAGAAAAGAATGAAACTGGAGGTGGGGGAATAGTGCGTGCAAAAATAACTTTCATTTGTATGCAAATTTGCTTTCATTAGGAATTTCAGTTCTTCTTTCTTAGATGTATTACAGCAGTGTTTGGAGGCCTGCTGTACAAACACATGAATTCTGCATTGCTAACATCCCTTTGTGCAAGAGCTGTTGAGCCACATCCCTGTGATTTAAGCAGAGCTGCCACTTGTTGTGTCTGTGCTTTTGCAGAGCTGTTAGAGGAGATTCGTCTTGCCCCATCTACAGCGTTTCAAAGTCAACTGTCCATGCATGATTGGGCTGTCCCAGACCCATTTTATAGCCAGGAAAGGGACAGGAACCTTCAGAGACACATTGACCTTTGCCTGTTGGTCTGTATTGCCTATAAAAAGAAGTCTAGGTTGAATAACTCAAACTTGGAGTTCAGATCACTGACTCCCACTCTGTGATTCCTTAACTTGCTGGAACCACTCTCACCAGATGGATGCTTTCTGTTGAAGCTGTGCATCACAGGACTGCTATTTTGCCAGCTATTCAGGAAAACGTGCATGTGGGCCAGATGGCTAAAAGTAGCCTTGATGTGTGGTGATTTAAGTAGGCCTTCTCCTGTTTGCTTTGTGGGTTTTTTAGGGTTGGATTTTTTTTTGTTTTGTTTTGGTTTTTGGGGGTTTTTTTTTTTTGTTTGTTTGTTTGTTTTTGGTTTTTTTTTAGATTTTATGACATGGACTGGATGGTTTTGTTTTGTTTGTTTTTTTTTTGTTTGTTTGTTTTTGGGGTTTTTTTTAGTTTTTATGACATGGACTGGATAAAGAGGGAGAAGCTGATTGAACATCCTATTCATAGGAATAATTACTTTTGTAAGGCATTTGAAGGGAAAACAAAGAATTATTTGATTCCTACAAGAAGAAAGGCAAGACCTGAGACAATGAGACATCAGTGAATACATATTAAACCAGCTGCCCTTAAGTAAAATATGGACTTGTAGTTAGAACTGACCTAAGCTCCCTTCCTGACTGTGTAATTGGTTTGATACAAGATGATGGTTGAAATGGGTAACATCCTTCTCCATTAGTCATCTTACTTGAATAAAAGGAATAAAAACTCAGATGTTACCACTGATTCTTTCATGTACCAAAGTTATTGACATTAATAAGGCCTTACAAATGTTAAAAAAATGATAATGCTGTGAAATCTTAAGCTGGAAACTACTTCTCAGCAAAACAAAGTATTTTAAGTGCCATTATCCTTTAAATTCCTGTACCGTTTTGCCTTTTGCTTTGTTCTGATGTGTCGAGCCTGTGGAGCAATATTCTTTCCCAGTCCTCTTGCCTTGGCAGGAAGACACAAAGGCCAGGGAAAGTTGTGTGATTTATTCTAATTTTCCTTAGAACCTCTCTCTTGGTACGCTGAAACTCCAAGTGGGCAAACGCTCCCATCCAGGAAGGCAAAGCTTGTCAGATGTTACCATGACAACCTGAGTGTAATTAAGGCCCGTTTCAGCTGCTAACAGCTGTGTGCATTTTATCTGTCTTGAAGATTATATATATACACACACACACACACAGATAAATATATATCTACATGGAAGTGCACTGTGAGGATATCTGTATCTATCTAGCTGTACCTAAACCCACTCCTAAATTGCTGCCCCTATGTACTTGCATATTAACTGACCAGAATTAAAAATAAATAAAAAAAAATTGCAAAGACCTCTCTGTTCTTAAGGATGCTGAAGAACCAGAGCTTCTCCACTGCCTTTCCTCATACAACCACCCGTTTTTAACGAAATGTGGGAAAATAAATATTCATAGCCAATAAAAAGGAAATCTTGCTTCAGGGTTAGAGTTTCCAGCATCTTTTCAGGTTGGTCATAGAGACTATAATTTTTGTTCCTATTAAGGAGGAAATAGGAGCTGTTTCCACTAAATGTCTTTTGCAAACGCATCAAGTTCTGAAATAAGTCACTTAACCTTTAGGTAACTCTTCCTGTCTTCCTGCAGGAAGCCATTCTCACATGCACTGTTTCTGCACTCAGGATGGTGTGTGCTGTGGTGTGTGTTGGCACCGTGCTCCTTGGAGCGCCGTGTCTCCAGGCTGGGTTGGACCCCCTGCATCCCAGGGCACCATCAGCGCTGCTCTCCTGGTCCTGTGCAGTGCACAGGAGCTGCTGCAGGCAGTGCTTTCACAGGAGAGGGAAAAGGACCTGCAGGAATGGATACTCAGACCACCCAAAAATAGGTGCCAGATCGATGTCCCTTGGTAGCCAGCCGGGTCAAGAACCTTTTGAGAGGTGCCTACAGCAGGAAAGTTCACTGTCAGCTGTGAGACCACCCTCCTGAGCTCACTGGCTTTCCCTGCCTGTGCACTGGGCCTGCTTGGAGGATGTGAAAACCTTTCATTGTGCCGCAGTGGGTTAGAGAATTGTTACCTAATAAACAGGGCTTCAGTTGGTTGTGCTGAAGGTAAACACGTTTGCTGTGAGTGCGGCTCGTAAAGGATGTGGGGTTTTGTGAGATGTCACACGTAACTTGTCTGAGGCTGTGAATATATTAGACTCCCACTCAAGTTTAGATACGCATCCTTCTAGCAGGGGAGTTTAACTCTTCATGGAGCCCATAGGGATACAGTAAAGCATGGGGAACTTCATAATCAATAAATTTATTTTCTAATATCTATCTAAATTGTCAGAGATGACATCAGTTTCAGTAGGAACTGATGGTCAAGAGCTTAAGTCAACCATTTATGGGGAAAAAAAAAGGAAGATAAGGAGGCAAAAAATGAAGAACTGCTTTTGGGAAAGAGCTTAAGTCAACCATTTATGGGGAAAAAAAAGGAAGATGAGAAGGCAAAAAATGAAGAACTGCTTTTGGGGAAGATAGTTCACAAAGTAAATGCAGTGTAATGAAGGCAATGATGGTATTCAAAAGGCAAAAACTCTGGACATATCTTCTAAGACCTAGATTTTTTTGTTGCTGTTGTTGTTTTTCATAATGTTGTCTAGGTTTGCACCTGTTATAAACCATACAAATGTGGATGTCCAGAATGTGTCTGGCTGGCCTTTTGGTTTTGTTTTGTTTTTGGTTTTTTGGGTTTTTTGGGTTTTTTTTAATTATAATAATCTGAGCTGGTGAATACAGCTGCGTTCTCCTGCTCTTTCCCTTTGTGTGTGAGAAATTATAGGTGCCAAGGGATCCTGTGAACTTTCTGTTTTGGGAAGGAATCTCATTGCAATCTGCATTTTGGGAATGCAGAATTTCCCCTGAGTAAGTGAACGGGGTTATGTCCCCGAATGCTTTTTGCCTGGGGGACAAAGTAGAGGGAGGCTGGAGGCAGAGAAGCCAGCAGTGTGTGTTTATGTCCATAAGGTCCTGTGTCTAAGGCACAGTTCTCAGAGGTCAGATAACTCTTTGCAGCTCTGTTTTTGAGTGCCTGGCTGCTGAAAGGCAAATCATCTGGCATCACTTTGCTTGAAATTCTTTGTCTCAATCCTACACTCTCTTCTAGTCTCCTTGGTCATGGTGCTCTTCTTCCCACTGCATGTGATTTTTGTCAGGACACTTTTTTTTTTCTTTTTCAATAGGAGATTATTGCATAGAGTAAGTTAGGTATTTTGATTAAAAGATGCTTAAAAATCTGCTGAGAATGTGTTTCAATTGTGTGCATATGCCCACGGGCATGTGTAACTTGGAATATGCTCCAGCTTGGATAAAATAGTGGCCACATTCTAAGTACAGGTATCCTGCACTGGGCACTGGTAAAGGTTTATTTAGCTACAGCTGCAAGATAAAGTGGAAGTAGTGAGCTACAGGTTAGCCTGAATCCAGAGAAATTAAAACAACTTGAATGCCATGCTGTACCTTTAGCATGGTCTAAATGATTCCTCAGATTTAAAAAAAAAAATATATATATATATATTCAGCATTTTGTGGTATTTATGTGGGGCGAGTGCTGTTCAGGGAAAAGGGTGAGATGAAGGTTTCCAACAAAATAAATGGAATTTCACTGAGACATTTAAAAGGGGAAAAAAGTTGGAATGGTGGGAAGATTGGGGTGACAGTGAGTAGGAGACCTTTGCAGAGTATAGATCTTTTTGTTAGAAGATTTTGTATGGGTTTTGATTTGAAGAATTCTGTGAATGATCAAAACATATTCTCCCTCTACCTGCACCCCACCCCTTTCCCCCCAAAAAAACTCCACCAAACCAAAGAAAAACTTATTATGAAAACTGCTCATTTTTGCTGAAATAATTCCAAACTCAAGATGTCAAAGAATGATTTTCAGGTCCAATTCTTGCATGTGAAAAGCTCTAGTTCTTAATTTCAAGTTGGCATGTGCTTTATCAGACTGGAAAATCCATCTCTGAATGGAAGTGGAAGAAATAATAAACTGGTAATTGGGATAATATGATACCAAGATTAGCTTCCTGTATAGCTGCAATGCCTCAAGTCATTTTCTTGGGACTGTGATATACCCAGTTATATCCAAGATTATTTTGTCTTTACATATATATTTATGATATACTTAAATCCCCCACTGATGTTTTATAGCTGGGTAGACATTTTGTGAGGCACAACTTGAATACCCTCAGAGGAAAACATCAGCACCACTACGTTTTGTGTGCCATTTTTGGGTTTGTGCTGCCCTTTTCCTACCCCATGAGAGGTGACACCATGAGGAAAATGTTTCGCTGGCAGTTTGTGTGGAGGAGAGGAGGAAGGTGAGGATGGATTGTGCAAGGGATAGAGAGGTCAAATATTTACAGAACTAGGTCACATTTTCCAAGCACAACTTCTGGATAGCAATCACAAAGAAAAAACTCATTCCTTCAGAAACCAGGATGTGCCCTGAATAAGGAGGAGTCTGTAAGAAAATGAAAAGCACACTTATCACACAGTCAAAGGATCTACTTGGAGCTGGGAGATTCAGCAGTTTAAATGTGCCTTTGGACTGTAAATAGACCCAAACCCCTATCTACCAGTCAAACAGACTCCAGTCCTTTTAAATGCAAGATTTGCTTTAATTACAAAAGCATATTACCATTTATCACCACACTCTAATCCCTAACCATACACCTCCTTAGCCTCTCTTATCCACTAACTTTACTCAGCCTACCCTAACTGATATAAATCTACATCTACATATCAAACATATTCATGAATCTCTGTCAAAAGAAGAAAAAAAACCCCAAAACCAACCCCCCTGCCCCTTCCCCATCAAGTGCAGGATTAAGCCAGCAGAGGTGTGCTTGTGCCAAGTCTTGCTTTGCTACTGAGGAAGCTGCAGCTCACCAGAGGTAAGGGACAGGGACAGTCTCCCTGCCAGCCTTGCCTGTGTAGCCCATAAATCCCTTTTCTTTCAGTGTGTAGGTGTTTGGTGTCACGGTGCTTTACGCATCTCCTCAGTTGCTGCCGAAGCTGCCTGAGGTCTGCGGCGGTGGATCAGGGTTTTGATGTTGGGTTGCCTGTCTCTACACTTTGCTAATTAGAATAACAAAACTGGTAGCAAATCTTCAGGCATCAGCCATGCATTGCATCAATTAAAAACATCAAAAACAAAGCCTCTCCTGGTTCCTCTCCTTTCCACTTGATCTCTTACTCCATGGGATGATGTAACTGTTTCCCTAAGTCCTTCTCCTAATTACTGCGTTCCTTCCTTTCTCTCTGAGCTTTCTTGCAACCCCAGTTCTCTTCCGACATTTTATTTGCTTGCCCTTTCTTTTGCTGCTAGGGGACACCACTACTTTAATAGGGGAAAACAAGCATTTGCTGAGTTTACATAATCTGGCAGAAATATAAGCATGATTTTAAACTAAATTTTTCTTCTCATTTAATTTGAAGCTGACTTTTAAAATTTTCTTTAAAGTACCAATTTTTGCAGCATTTCTTCCAAATGATAGATAAGTATTGTTATCTCAGTTGCATGTGGGGTATTCAAGACACACAAGTTTGAATTAGATGAGCTCATATGTTCTACTGGATAAATTCTAAGCCACTGCGCAAGTAGGTTGATATCTTAGGACATTGACAAAACATGATTGTATGGAATTTAGATAAAACACCCTGAACATTAATTTTGACAGAGCTTGGATTCAGTTTTGAACTGTTAGCATTTAAACTCACATCTCATGTTTAACTGACACAGAAATATAAAATACTCAAAGGAAGACAGAGACACTGCCCTAAATTTTTCTTAGGCGGTTTAGTATGTGCAAAACAAAGCAGAGGGAGAAGCCTCACTGTAAAGATAATTCTTTGTCCAGAGTCTGAAAAATGAGATCATGATATAAAGAGGCTACTTCCGCACTGATGTAATTTCTTTATGGGCTTCTAATATAATTGTTTATTTTTCTTAGATTAATGCAAAAATAGAAAGAGTGCACTGAATATTTCAGGTGATCCATAAATCGTACCATGGATATTTTGGTTTTGTCATCTCACTTTGTCCAGCTTGAATTATATTGTGGCACGTGGTGGAAACGAAAAACACTGCTCAGTGGAATTCAACTCCAAGTGTGCAGGCATGTATATAATCCCCCCCCGCCCCACACACACAGAGATATTACACGTCCCAAAATCCAGACCATCAATATTTTGTCCTTTTTTCCTCCTATTTAATCTCCTGTATGGTTTTGATTTTGTGTATGAGGTTTTGCTGTCACCAATGAAAACTGGGATGGAAAATCTCATGACAGAGGCCAGTGCCTCCCCATCATCTTCTCCCTTTTGCTGACTCAGGCATTTCAGGAAAGCATCTCAAACACAGGGATGTTTCTGAGCCTGAACTCTCAGCCTTTCATGCCTCACTTTTCAGTCTCCTTGCTCTCCTTTCACAATGTTTGTTTGCTTGGCATCACATTAAAACCTACCTTTGCTAGGACTTCTTTTGAAATCTCTTTATCCAACCACAACAATGCTCCTATCTCCCTTTCCTCCTTCCTCTCACTCTCTTCATCTGTGAACACTCAGAGCTGCTGTTGGGGGAGTGACTTGTACCAGGGCAAGCTGCATTTAATTCAAGTCACTCCTTACACCTACAGAGCTGCCTTCCTGCTGTTCAGCATATGTTATGCATCCCCTCTCCGTGCCTGGTCCGTCCGCCTTGGCAATTTAATTCAAGTTGCACAGCATCATGCTTAGAGTCTCCAGTTTGCTCTCAAGTGTCAGCCAAGATGGCTGCTGTCATATTCACTTAAACATCCCATGTAGATGAGCCCTTTGTATGACAGGAGAAGGGATTTGGTGGGTCAAAACCAGCACGAACCAGGAGACACAACATTTCCTATTCCTAGCTGAGCTATCCTGACACTTCTGACCAGACTTCACATGCCACAAAGGACTGACTGCAACACACACTTTCCTGATGAGCTTCTTCTTAATTAATTATTTCGCTTCAAAGAAGTTGTGGGGGGTTTGATACATTGATACATGGTACTTGCAGTCAGTCCAAAGTAGAGATCTGTCTTTAAAATTTTAGAGAATGCTTTATTAAAAAAAATATATAAAGCAAAGCAAAAGCCCAAAATTATTGCAGGACTTACAAAGAAAGCACTAGGGACCAGAAAAGGCAAAAAATGAGTAGTGTTAGTGCATCTGACAATGTGTAACAGGATGCTTGTTCTTGCATCCTTTGGTTAAATCAACTCAAAGTTACTGTCTAGGAGGAGGGTAAAAGAAGGGGGGAGTGGAGGAGAGAGAGCATGAAGGTGGATAGGGAACAGGGGGAAAGAAAGAAAAAGAAAAATCAATTGAAGCTGAGTGAGATTTTGTTTGCCAAGTTTCCAGCTGCTGCTCAGAGTGAATTTTTATGGCCAAGTTATAAACCTTTGAAAATAGGAGTTTCTAATGGAAATGCTGACAGACCCTTTATATGGTGACATTAACACTGGCCGCTCTGCAATTGTCCTTGCCTTCTTTTATTTATTTTCCTCTCTTTGTCCTTAAGGTCCTATCACACTTACTGTGATCCTGGTGAAGAAACAAAGAGAGGGAGGTCAAAATCGCTTAGAAACAGGAACTCTTTGTAAGCTGATGAAGCAGGTTGGGGAAGGGCAATTTCACTGTGTGGGGACAGAAATGCTTCAAGTTATTGTACCCTCCCACCACAAAGCCTCTTGTGATGCAAAGTAGTGTTCAATCTCTCAATATATATTGTTTTATCTTTCTTCTTTTTTTTTCCTAGTCTCAGTAGCTAAATGTCATGTGAATGGTGTTCCTCCTTGGAGCCAATTAATGAGGTACATTTTTAAGCTAATAACAAAAGTGATCTTGAGAGTAAAAGAAAAAAAAAAAAAAAGGAATTGTACCCTGTGTTTTCCTTTTGGTATTTTGTGTGTGTTTCAAATAGTCAGGTCTCTTTCTCTGCTGAAATTAAAGTGGTCTTTTAGGGGAAAATCAGTCTTTCCTACCTCTTTATTAAGAAACTTGATTATACTATACAGGCTTTTAGTTTACTTAAGAAAGTTTAAATTTCCTTGTTTCTGAACAGCCTTAAAATGAGTCTCAAGCTGTATTTCTGAAGGAGGCAGTCACCTCTGGGTTGCTGAAAAAAAAAAAAAGATCAGGAATATGACCTTGTCCATAATTGCTGCCACAAGTTTTCCTTCACGTGTGCAGGTTGGGATGGGGAACATCCAATGACCTGCAGAAAGCAGGCTCTGTGTGGAGCCAGCAAAGGGGTTAACAACTCTGAGGGCACCTGGGGACTCTGCAAAAGATGTGAAACTTTCCTGAAGGAAGGGGAGGAGGGGATGTGCAAGAAGAGAAATGAGGACATCAGTCTTGGCCCTCTCAGTTCCTTCTGCAACCCCTTTACTTGCCAGACAAAAGAGAAAACTTTCTGCATCACCTGAGATTTAGTTTGGTCCTATCATTCTTGGAGACATTAAGCATAAAGAAGGTCTTTAATTGGAGAGGAATAAAAAAAAAGCATCCCTGATCTTTTAAATCCTGTTACTTACCTTTTCTGGGCCTGGCTGACTCGACTTGCCATCTGCAAGCTGTTGTGTGCACCCGTGCCCCGGCAGCTGTGAAGGGTGGGATGTCACATTTGTGAGGAGAGGTTTTTATGAACTGCCCTGCATGCAAAGGCTCCTCCCTGCCATGGGGGTGGGTCCCAGGCTGGCCCCAGCGTGAGAGAGGTGAGTGTTGGGTCACAACATGAGCATTTGCAGCGTCTCTAAGAATCCTTAGTGAGAAAAGGTGATGACACCTTCTCCCAAGAGATGACAGATACCCCACTCCAGCGAGGCAGCCTGTTAGCCTGGTGGCACCACTCTCTAAAATCTCTGTATCTGTTCTTCAGGGTTTGTGCCCTAACTGGAGCCAAATGCACCTGCAGAGCATTTGGCCATCATTGGATTTAATAGATCTCAGTCATGCCTCCCTGCACTCCCCAGAAGGTGGAAGTCAAATACATGCCTCATGCTTCAGTGCTCTTCAAACACATGTTTAGCATCTTAACTTTATTTCTTGGTTTCCATTTTGATGGTACACAAAGGGTTTAATGTTTTCATTGTTATACACAGTAGCTTAATTTTTTTCCTTGTAGCCTCTGGGCTGTTGCACCACTGTTATGAGATCCCTCCTAGGAACAGCAGGGCAGAAATGTTCTTTATTATGTGCTTGAATTTAACTTTTTTTTCCCTCTCCTCCCTTCGCTCCCCCCACAGTTTCGTTTGCCTCTCTGGTTTTAATTAGCCTTGCTTTTCCAATTAACATCCTGGTCTGCTGCAGTGAGGCCAAAGGAGGGAACCAGAAAGGCATGGCAAGAACCCCCTTTTCTGAGAAAGACTCGTGGCTGAGGCTTGGAGACTGAATTTTCCCAAGGTGGAGCTGCATTGACTGATTCTTAATAAAAGGAGAATTTGGGGCCCAGCGGCACTGTGGGTTTGTAACAGGCATTGTTCCTTGAAAATATTAAGCTCAGTAGGAAGCACGTTCCCCCTTGGCCTCTCCTAGTCTCAGGTAGTGATATGGAAACTATCATCACATTTGAACCCCTTGCAACCTGTCCCTAGGTGGTAATGCTTTATGAATACCACTGAGCAAGCAAAAAGAAGAAAGGAAACAGGAAAATAAAAGATTAAAAGCAAAACCTTTTGGCTTGTCCCCCAGCACAATCAGCTTGGTATTTTCAATAAACTAAAACAAAAATTAAAAAAAAAATTGGGGCTGAGCAAATCCTTTAATTGGGACTTAAAGATTTTCTCAGACATTTATCAGAAGTGTCAAACTGCTGCTAGTGCATCACCTAATGTGATACATTTAGCCTCTCTAGCCTGGCACTTGCTTTCAATGAAGTGAGTCTGGGTTTTCCTCCCTGATTTTCCTTCTCCTGCACATATCCAGCAAATGTGGGGCACTGTTGAAGTGCGGTCCCCTTGTCCAACAGGCCTCCCAAACTGGTGCTACTGGTCCCAGACCTTCCATAATGGTCCATCCTTCCATAAGGGATCAGAGCAGATCACAGACAAGGAAAGGGGGACCTGGATCAGCCTTGTTCCCTGGGGTGCAGTGTAGGCAAAGGTGGTGGTGGTGACTTCCTGCCAGGGATGCTCTTTCCCTTCTCTGTCCAGACTGTGTTCTCTGGCTGATCTGCAGTCACAGAGTTCTTGATCCCAGTGTGCCTTGGCAGGAATCAAAACCTTCTGAGAAAGAATTGTAGGCACAAATTGCACACATGCATATTCGTATTTAGATTGGGTGTCTTTGTCTGGTACTTCTAGATAAATGGCATCTTGTTAGAACATCCCTTTCTAGAGAATATTTTTGGTCTGATACAGCCAATATCTATTTATTGGCGCAACCAAAGTTCAAAAAATGGCTTTGATAATGACAGAAAATCCACCTGAATAAGGACAAATTAACATTCTAGAGAACACTTCTCCACCAATATTCTTGAACAGACTAAACTATCAGAGCTTTAATTTTTTCTCTCTGTCCCTCTTCCTGCCTCTGCTCATTTTTCTAGCTGTGATCATGCATCCTTAATTCCATTCAGATTTCTTTCCTTTGAGAAGATGGTATTAAATTAATAGCTTTGCTGGAAATACAAAAAAAAAAATGTAGCCAATATGTAAAGTACCTGGAGATTTAACATTTTGCTGAAGAAATTAATAATTACAACAATATGAATCTCATTGCTTTGCCCAGCCCACCAAAAAATTAACAAGTCTCTTCCCCTCTAGAGATAAAAATCTTATTTAGATCTGTCAGGAATATAACTTTTGTTGCCTTTGCAATATCATTGTCAGTGCAGGGACAAGGGGAGGCAAAGAAGATTCTATGTAATGTAATGGATTTTGAATCTAAATATTTGATCACATCATTCTCTGCTGAGATTTTATTTTTCCTTATCTTACTTCCAACAGTTTATTTTACCCTCTTCCCACTAGGATGGTGTAGCTTTAGTCACTCTTCCAAAAGAGCTCTGTGTTAGACCCTGGATTCAGCCCTGGAAGGGTTATTATTAATAGTGATGTTTCTCAGTAAACTTGCCTCCCAAGGTTGCTCTAGCCAAGATTGTTTAGAAAAGTCCACTGGGATACTTGTAAGGGACACCTTGGGTCTAATGTACTAGCATTTAATGGACAAATCTATTTAGGTCCCTGTGTTAATATAAAACTGTTTTGTTAGTTGTGAAGCAGGCACAAAGCACTACTAATAACAGCTGTGAAGCAGAGCTAATTTGAGCATCAGTGGCCACCTGAATACTGGAAATTCAGGGCACTCTTAAAGCCTTTCTTTTCTTGATGAGTAAAACTGGATTGATGTAAATTTCATTATTAAAACAGAAATTCTTACTTCCCATGGAATTTCTTTTTCATTTCTTTGAAAGCAAAAATTACATTTTTCTTGAGAGAAGAGCACAATTTGATAACTAGGGGAAGTATATTCCCTGATTTTCCATGGCTTGTTTTGGAAGGCTGAATTCAAAAGGATTTGGAGCCTGTGCTAATGTGATAATGGCAATATTGGTGCTATTAATTTTGTGTTTCTCTCTGCCTTGTCCTGCCATGTTGCAGTTTTAGAGCTGAACAGACTTATCCCCTGCTCTGTGGGGAGCTGTCAGCCAGATGATCTCTCCAGCTCAGGGTGCTGCTTATTTTCCCTGGTGAAGTGCTGCAGTAACCAGAGCTGCCCAAGAACTGGGGAGTCAGTGGAGATTTCTGGGTGAAGGGAGGTGGTTTATAGTGTCAGCACTGCAGGTCCCAGGGTGGGATGAAATCGTGTCAGATTCCAGCGAGGCCCCCAGATTGCCTTGGTGTGACAGAGAGAAAGGAGGGTACAGAGAGCAGGGAGGAAGAGGCAAAGAGAGACACCAAACCATGATGCAGACACTTTCTTCCTATCCCAAATTGCCTATGTCTTCATCTAACTCTTTTTAAAATCACATTTTCCACAGCTCAGAAAAATGGTCTCGTGTCTGTCTTGTTCTTTCCACGTTGAATAATACAGTGGTTCTATGTTTCCTTCTTGGAAGACTAAATCCTCACGTGCTTGGTTCTTATCCAGAATCTGGCCTAACAGTCAATTTGTGTTCACTATCATAAGGGAAGTAATGACCCTATGTGGAGGAAGTGTGGGGGAAAAAAATAGAGAGCATTTTTTTCTGGAATATTTCAGAACGAAACCTTGTAGAAGAGCAGAAAGTTACAGACTATTTAGCATTTTTTTTCTCTGGGACAACTGGGTGGAGGAAAGTTTTTGGACAGCTGGAAACTAGGGAATGATGGTATGTGATGCTGTGTAGGTGTTGGATAGCAACACAGCAAGAAACCACACAAGGAGCAAAAGGTCATTTGACCAGCGCATCTCTTGTGTCTGCACTGCTGTGCTTTTAAATGATGCATTGCTTTGGTTTTATTTCCTGGGGCCTGTGGTGGATAATACCAACAGTTTTTGTGCTGCCCTGGTATCCTGTGTGCACCAGGATAGCTCACTCTTGCCGTGACCCTGTGAATATCACTTTCAGTGGCACGGATCCGTCCTGTTGCTCTTGACTCTGCAGTGCCGAGCAGACTCTCCTGTAACTGACAGGTGCATTTCTCGGGGGACTTATTTGTCAGCCTGGAATTCCCCTTCCCCTGCTTTAGCAAAAACCTGTCGACACGATTAGCATGGGGACTGCTGATTCACCAAGTGGGAAACAAGAGGAGATTGTTTATTTGTTAATGTCAGACGTCAGTTCAAGGTAATCTCTGACCCTTGGTCAGGTCTCAGGAAATGAAGCTAAGTGATACCTTGGCCACTTTACTTTGACAGAAGAAGCAAAATATTATTATAAACTATATAGAGATTTAAATGAAAAAAAAATATGGAAAAAGCCTTCCATGGGAGAAAAATTGGTAGCAAGAAATCCCCAGTGTATTATCTCTTTGAAGGTATCTTCATCCACTTTTGTGACTTTTTACTTTAAAAAATACCCTCATCTTAACCTAATCTTGTTCAATTTTCAGGGAGAATTGAAAGAGGATATTAAAAAAAAAACAAACCCAAAAACAAAAACAAAACCCCAAAGAACCAACGAAACAATGGAAAGCCTTAGTGCTAACAGATGGGTAAAAAAGTATGTATAAATTACATTGCCAAAAGACCTTACTGATGGCAAGTTTGTATCTCCCTAATAAAATAATGTGAAAGGTGGTTAATTTGTGGGATAAATTAATAGTTGGCAGCATGAAAAATCCATACGGTACACAATATCCACTAACCCTCTCCTCTGTTGGTTTCCATATCCAATATTGATAATAACAAAAATATTCTGGGCTTTTAACAGTGGCTAATACTAAGATTTTACAGAGCTGATTAGGGTTTTTCCTTTTTCATGATGCCTGCTCTTTACATAAACTGGATGAGACTGGATATATTTTTAAGTCTGAGCCAGAAGATGACTGAATTTTCTCCCTAAAACCCCTCTGATTTTAAATGGTTGCCTAAAGTAGGGTCTTAATCAGTCATTGGTGAAAATTACTGGTGAGCAGCTGCCAGCCTGATCCAAACCTCAGGAATCCTTACTGAGAATCCTTAACTCTATTGTGAATGGTCCATGAAAGCAAGTAGCCTGAGATTTTCCTTCCCACTTAAAACCCACACAAAGGGACTAGGAAACATCCAGGAGTCAATTTCCAACGGAGGAGAGTGTTAAACTCTTAAGAAGTGTTACTCACACTTCATTTTTCTCATGTTTCTGACCATTTACATAGACTTCTGACTCATTGCCTTCCTATGCTACCTGTGAATGTGCAGCCCCTAAACTGGAGCTTGGTCTTGGTAACCCTCAAACAGAATCTCCCACCACAGCAGGTGGTAAAAGAAGAACTCTTGAGCAGATACTCAGTGGTAGAATTTGAGATAAATGAATCCTTGTCTGCTACAATTCCCTCCTAAATACCCTCACTAGCATCCTGGTGAGATGAGTCTCCATTTCTGGTCTGATGATAGAAACAGATGATATTTTAATAGTTCCAGTGGTGGAAATGCTGTTCCCTCGTCTTCCAATGAGGAGTTTAGAAACCGACAGGTAATTAGCAGGAGCAGCTGTTCATATGAATAGGCCTATGTCCAGCTTTCCCCTCTTCAGCTGCTAAGCTCTGTGGAAACAGGGAAGACTGATATATTAGTGTAAGGGCAATTTCATTTCACGTTCTTTTTCCTCTCCTCCATCATTTACAGTAGTTCCCACAGTAGTGATGTGGTAGCAGGTACCATTTAAAGCTGAGACCTGAAAAAGAATGAGACCCTTGACATTTATGTCAATGGATTCAGAATTTATCATTTTTGTTACACTATATGGCTAAGGTTTTTTTGATCTATTTCTTTAAATTCAGAATTCTAAAATTTTTGTTTGCAATGGTGGTTTTTTCAGAAAATACAACTAAGTGGGTTAAAACAATCTGTTACATAGACAGCTTCAAATAGAAGAAGATAAAAGTAAATTTTTTTAGAGTTCTTTGGGGGGTTTTTCTGCTTTGGTGTCTTCTATGTCAACATTTTGTGAGGCGGGTGGGAAAGGAAAGAAATACGCTAGAGGCTTCAGTATAAATTAAGACGTGCTTTCCAAATCATTAAAGGGAATTGTTAATATTCACAGACACTTCCAGGGGTCAGTTCAGCCTACCTAGGATCTGAATTGCCATCTGGCTATGCCAATCTCTGCTCATTCAATACATAGTGAACTTAGGGACCAGACTCCTAATATTAAGATGCTGTTTCCAATTTTGTATTAATATTCTACTCAGATGTGGAAGATTGTACTTCCATTAGAATCATCTAATTCAGAGGGTGCTTCTTTTTTTTCTTCTTTTTTTTTTTTTTTAATGTGAGCTGTTGCCTTGTCAAAAGGAGTTCTGCTGGTGATGTAGTAATTCAGATTGTAAAGTTATGCATCAATAATTGCATGTTGGGCTCTGTGAGAGGCAGGCCCCTGCAGGGTAAGCATCTCATGAATGTGCAGAGATGTCCTTTGCCTTTGGGAGTTTTCCAGTGTGGGGAAGGAGCAGAGAGGGACGGCAGAGAATTGGGGTAAAGGAGGGCTTGTTCACCAGCAGCCAGCAGTACAGCTGTGAAGAGAACTGGGTGATTCAGCCTTGTGTCTTTGAGTGCCGGCCCCTGATTCACTCCAGCTGAGGTGTCAAGTTAGGAGCTAATCTCCTTCAGTTCGCTCTGCAGTCAATGAAATCTCTTGAAGCGTTTCTGAAGGACAGGTTACTTAAGAGCTTGAAGTTAATGAGATAAATTGAACAGTTGGTGCCCCTTTAAGTTGCTGTCACTTCTGCCCATTGAAATCTCCAACGTGCATTTGGTATGGCAGCATGACAAATCCTAAGCAATGGTAATGACGACTTCAGTCTCTCCAACACCAGTTAGCCAATATAATAGAAAAGTGTTAGTAGTATATGTTGTATTTTTGGTTAGATATGCTATTTCTCTAGCTGGGAGAGGTGCTCCATGCAGAGCCCCATCAATAGCTCTGGAAACCATACTCAGTGCTGCTAATTGGATCCTCTGCATTTTCTAAATTGAAGGAGAAATGCTGGAACTAAGAGGCTGGAGCACCTCTTTTCCCTATTCACTCTGCAGCACTTCTGCAGCTGCAACCATTGTTTTTCCAAGTAATTTCCAGGAACCCAGACAAAGGAGATTACATGATCACTACAGTGGCCTCTCTGAAGAGACAGAGTGATCAAATGTGTTGATTAGAAATTTCCTGCTCACCTCTGATAGCATTGGCGTGGATCAAAAAGTCATCTGCAGGTGAAAAAAAAACCAAAACAAAAACTGCCTTTTGAGAAGAACTGTGAGTACATTTCCATCAAACACTTACAAGAGTATAGCGTAACTAACAAGTAAGCAATGAGCTGAGTAGTTTTCTAGGTAAGTAAGTGACCATATAGAAACCAGACGTATGAATTTAGCTGTTCTGTGTCTATCCCGTGCATGGACATTGGGGTGGCCACTCTGCTGCTACAGATACTCAAGTATCAGCTGTCCTAGCCCTGAGCAAGTTTTTGACCTTCATCTCTTTTGTGTCACCTAGCAATATGGTCACTCTGTCAAATTGTAAAGTACATTAGTTTTTCCTTGAAGAGGGAAGTCTTTAAAAGTTTATGTTTTTCTGCTGTCTACTGCAGAAACAGGCTTATGTGGACAGAGAGCTGAGGTGAAGAACTCAGAGTCCCTGTAGAATTTGTAGATGAAGAATTAGATGTCCAACACAGGAGGGTTTCTCCCTTTTTCAGCATATAATGGATGGTAGAGAAGAAAAGACTGCTTGTTGCAGTCCAAAGGACAATGCTTTGTGTGTTTTCTCAATATGTACCTGTATTTTCAAAGGTACATATTTTCAAAGGACTCATTACATATAATGGATGGTAGAGAAGAAAAGACTGCTTGTTGCAGTACTTTGGACATTGTACTTTGGACTCAAAGTACAATGCTTTGTGTGTTTTCTCAAATTTGTAAAATCTAGAAACAGGTACATATTTTCAAAGGACTCATTGGTAAGAGTTGAAACTATTTGTGTTGCTTAGGTGTTGTGATCTGTTATGCTTGTAGTTTTGTAAGAATTCAGCAATACACAATGTCTATTCTGATGTTTTTGGTGTTTCTCAAAATATGGAGAAAAAATCTACAACAGCATGGGAGTGGTAATGTTTTATATATAATGAACTCTTCTCATTTTTCATTCTTGTTTGTCTTTTTCTGATTTTGCACCTTGGACTCAAACTGCAAGACGTTGAGGCATTGCAGGTTTTCATGGTGGGGTTCCAGAATGATCCAGAGAGATGTGAAAGCTAACATATGATGCACATTAAATTTCCTCATATAATTTACAGGTTTTACAGAAAACCTGTGATGAAACCTGAACAATAAGATTTCAAATCTGATTTTCCTGTGTCCAAGTGATCTGAGAGCAGAATTGGACATTTTAGTTAATTTTTTAGCTTTTCAAGAGTGTGTGGCCTAAACTCATTTGGGTTAGATTTTATGGACATTCTGGGTAATAATAGGATGTGAAGTGGTGTACTGGAATGTTTATCTCTCCAGAATATTGCACTTTTTTGGCCCTAGGAGGCTTCTGTCTCAAAGCAACTTTGCTATTCAGCTACCTGTGAATAAAAGATTCTTCTCTAGGTCAGCAGAGCACACCATGAGCTTTTGAACAAGACCAGACTAAGTTTGGTCCCCTTGGCCATTGAATAATTGAGCAGGCAGGAGATGTCACAAAAAGTGACAAAACAAAACTTTTGAGGCTGCTGTCATTTTTGTTACACTGCAGAGGAAAACAATGTTTTACTCAAAGAGTTTCATGGAGAAGAGATAGGTACAGAATTTTTTATTTCTCCAAAGGCTCCTTAGCAACAGTACTTTTTGCTTCCAGTTTGGTGCCACACCTATAGGCTCAATCCCTCACCAGTGTGAGCCCACTGAAACTGCGGATGAAGCCGCCCTCCACAAGACAAACTCCATTTGTCATGGCAGGTCTGAGTGCAGCCTTTTGAACTCACTGTGTATGGCCTTAGGCTCTTCTGTCTTGAAAGGAGCTGTATTTCCATCTAAAACATATGGAGACTTTTTCATCCTCGACAGGACTCAGCCCTCCTTGCTTTTGTGATGCCTTGATTCCACTCCTCCTGTTGCTCTGTGTCTGCACTCCTCACACTACTTCCTAGTGCTTCACAGACAAGGCCAGGAAGAGCCATAGTTATGTATAATGCTGCCACTGGCTGCAAATGAGGCTCAAGAGCTTCATAAATGTTTAGAAAGTGTGCCAGATCTAAATGATCAGTGTGTGCAACAACAACTTGGTAAATACACAGGTGTATATGAGCCAGAAGAGTACAGTGTCATTCAGGAGATCCCAATGTATGCAGCTTAACCATCTGACCAGTGTAACCAGTTATTTGGTTTGGAATTGTCATTCTTTTTCCTGCTCATATTTTTAATCTATTTGCCTTCTATACTTTTCATTTTTTTAAACAAGTGAGTAAAATGAGAGTAAATATTATTATAGTGTAGATAGATGTCAAGAAGCTACATCTTTGAAATCACCACAACACTTTTTGGATTCTCTCTTAAGATTGAGTTTCTGAGAACATGAGTCTTAAACATTTTTACTGTAGCTCTATTTTCCATTTTTGTCTTTTTTCAGTCTGTTGGACTGATTAGCCAAGTCCTTCTCTTTCTCTCTCTCTCTCTTCCTCTCTCTCCCTCCTCTTCTGGAATAAGCCCTCTCAAATGTATTCATTTCCTACAAAGCTAATGAAAATAAGGCTGTGGATAGAGGAGGGAAAGCCTGAATCTCACTGAGGGAAAAGCCTTAGTTTAGATTAAGCACATTACTTTGACTAGCGGAGATTCCAAACTCGGAGGAAGACTGGAGAAACTAATGCTTAGTAGTTCTACCATTGATGCACCTATATGCAGGTTTCCTGGCTATCTGCTCCTCCAGAAATGTAATATTATTTAAGTAAACAATTAAATTTTAAAAAAGGAAAAAAAAAAAGCAAAAATAAAAGTATATATGATAAGAATTGTATGCTAATTTCAGACCAAAAAAAATCACACTTTTTACCTGGATGACCAGTTTGGCCTAGCTGTTATCACAAACCAATTCTAAACTAGGACTTTTTGTAAGCATTTATTCTAGGGAAAATCATTGCACTTTCCTCAAAACTCCCTGGGGCCCATGGGATGGAGAGAGGGACAAGCAATTTACTGGCACAGAAAAATACTATTGGAGCTGCATATGAAATTATTTCCTTCTTTTCAAACAAATGGCGATTGGTGTCACTGACCTGAGAGTGCTGCAGAAGTGTCTCCCACAGGAGCTGAACCTGCAGTGGGGTGTGGCAGCTGTGAGACCAGCACCCAGCAGTACTGCACAGAGCTGTAGGACAGGAGCCCACCCTAAATTGCAGGTGAGGGATTTTCACAGACCCTTGAAAGGGGCAAACATGTACATTTAACTTGAGCACAGTCCCATGTGGTCCCATACACCCAATACGTCCCTCTCCACCTATCCCCATCCAAACAAATTAGCTTTCCTCCAGGAGCTGCTGGGTCCTTTTGCATCCCAAAGCTTCACAGACAGCAGCTCTGCTGATCTGACCTGAGTACAAGACACCCTTCACTGCAGCAGGGCTGCCAGGATATTCCTGCCATCAACAGAGCTATCCATCCAATCCTTACTGGTAAATTGGAGCACAGATCACATGCTTTTTCAGGCTAATGATGATATAAGGGAGTGCAATCCATGGGTTGCCACTGCAGCAGCTCCAGGCAAGCACAACCTCTGCTATTCAAACAAGAGGGAGGAAGAAAGCTTCCAAAATTCACCTAATCTTTGCCCATCACGAATGATCTTTCTCCTCCTGGCTTCAGGCTTCATTGTCAACATCTGAGCCAGGTACTGCTGCCACTGGGACTTGGTAAACCTGGTGTAGCACAGCTCAGTTTTCACTTGCTTACCTTTGACTCTCACAGGCATAGTCGAAGATAGGAAAATACCCCATGTCATTCTGAAAGCCTCTGTCCCTCAGCTGTCTGCCCAAGCAATGCAGCACCAGCCTGCCTGGCAGGGAATATAGTGCAGGATTTTGTGACTTGTTGAAAGAGACAATATAGCATGAATTCAAGTCTGCCCTGTGCTTTTGTTGGAGCAAAATGGGAGTTTTGTCTCTAATTTTGTGGACAGCAAAGTCAGGGCCCTGGTCGACGGAAAATAAACCTTTTAAACAAAGGGAGTAAAAGGTGGATTTCTTTCTATCAAAGTTAAAAAGTACTTACTACTTGTAATTTGTCTGAATTATGACACTGAAAGTCACCTTTCAAAGAGCTCTCTAAATAGATTTGTGTTTTCCTTTCAGAAGTTCACTGCTGAAAGTTAAGAAATCCCCAATAAACATTAGAATTTATTTACAAAGTTATAGGTGTGAATATGCCGCATAAAATGAATATTTAATATACAAGTGCTCTTGCTTAATATTTGTGCAATTGATTCATTTTTTTTATTATCCCTGTCATAATGATCATTGCTTATTTCACACTGAAATCTGTTTCTGATAGTTCTTTGCAGACACTTTTTCTGTGATTAACATCATTGGACATCTCATTACGGGCAATCAAAGATTTTGATCTTAAATACTTTTTGATAATTAATTTGATGTTTTATTGAGTGGTTTTGGCTATGTGATGGATGCAGGAGACAAATTCTTTGTATGACACTGCAAAAAACTTGGGCTAAATAACTTATCACAAAGAATATTTACCATTTGGAAAAAACAGCTATATTTAGAGTAAAGTCTCTCTAACTAGATCTTCTGTAATGTGCAATTTAAGATTGACATGCCATCTAATCTATAACAGTGGATTACACCACTTTCCTTACTGCTGCATTCAAATATTGAGCCTAGTTTGAAGTATTGATTCAGCTGTCTTCAGCCACTAGAAATATGACAGTTTATACCAGCTATCTGGTTAGTAATGTCTCCATAAAGTGATACATTTAAAAAATACGTGTTTAAAAATAATACTTTAATTTTTGCTTGCTTCTTAAAAAGACCATCATGGTTGTCATTAAAAGAAAATAAAATGCTCTAGTTCTGAAGGACAAGCTTTATAATTTTTTTTACTGTACTTGATCAGGTCAGATGTACAGTCCTGGTGCAGCTGATTCTCATTTTACAACCGATGTTTTGGACATCCTAATTTTATTTTGATTTTTAAACAATTTTGCTCAAGGAAGCTTTGCATAATTGGACCTTTTGTTCCATCCCTCTGCTTGTTCAGATCTGAGCTCATATCCAAAAGGCTGGTCTGTTTAAAAGCTCCTGAGTGTCAAAGCAGGGAAG
Organism: Passer montanus; assembly: GCF_014805655.1. Classification (NCBI taxonomy): domain Eukaryota; kingdom Metazoa; phylum Chordata; class Aves; order Passeriformes; family Passeridae; genus Passer; species Passer montanus. The sequence goes on along the minus strand of NW_024356948.1, from coordinate 1,048,719 downwards.
AGAAATAGAACCATTAGGAATTATTCATACAGCAACAACAAGATTTCAAAGGAAAAAAAAAAATCCTGCCTTAATTTTGGTGGAGTGGAGGCCAAGCTGACCTTCTGACCCAAAGACACTCTGCCTGCCTGTGGCTCATTTCTTCTGTAGTTCTTCTGGCATCATGTCTTGCTTCAAGCTTCCCTCTGTCCCACCTCACAGAAGGTAACCCAGGGCCTGAGGGGCAGAGAAACCACTAAAGGGAAAATCTCCTGGGGGTGACACTATGCTAATACCAAATAAGTTACAAGATTAAAACCAAACTTGTTAGTGGGTAGGTCACACAGCCAACCCTTTTAGGACAACTTCTTGATGCTGGAGGGAAAAGAATATGAATCAACAGGCAGGACAGAGACCCTGCTTCTGCTGAATGACTCATTCTGTCTTCATTAGCATAGGATCACCTATTTATTTTCCTCTGTGGAAGGAAAGGACTTAAGCTTCCTCTCTTCCTCGCATGACCTTCTTCAAAATTATTGTAGAAAACTACTTGGAGATCCAGCACCAGATCTGTTGCTTTCCTGATTTTCTCTTTTCTGTTTTTCAGTGTGACAGCAAATGTTATTTGAAACCAAAATCTTTGTAGGCTACTTATTCACTCTCCTATTTAATTTCCTATATCACGACTACATTATGACATTCTAATCAGGTTCCCACATCACACCCATTGTTGCTGAAGTGACTTTTATTTATTGTTTCTTCCCTTCTCTCTTGTGCCCTCCTTTATAAGAAGGACATTGGGGCTATCTGGGAAATGAAATGACTCACTCAGTGAGAAATCCATTTGTTTCATACAGGAAGAGCAAAACAGATTTGCTCAGTTGCTTGCAGAATGTGAGGGCAAACCTTCTTGGTGGTTTTCCAGTATCTTTCCCTGTATTTTGAGCCTGGGAAACAAATAATTTTGAAATTGCTTTTTCTAACTTGGTTTGGGTGTTTCCTCTCACATCTGTCTCGAGGTTGCTGACTAGAGAAGGAATAGAGGGAGAGAGAGAGGGAGACAAGGGGGTGATGATAGAAGCCTTGGACAGAATCTGGTGAGGTTATCTAGCATATCTTCCTTATTCCAAAGAGGGATCAACTGTTCTTTCCTGTGGAATTTGAACAGGAGGTTTTTTTGAATTCTGTGGAGATGAATTTCTGGCCTGATTATTATCTAATCCCAACATGCAAGATTAAAATTGATAGTTCTAAAGCTGAGAAATACATACGTGAGGAATGAAGCTTTTAGCCGTATTGATCAAACTACCAGTTTTATATGAGAATTAGTTGGTATTTAATCTATCTAGCAGCATATATCAAAATTACAACCTAAGGTTTTTAATACTTACAAAAAAAATTGGGAGGGGAGGCTTGGGGAGATATAAATCAATGGGATAAACTGTAATTAGCTTTTTTTCTGATAGATTACAGTTCCTTTCTCAAACGAGAACTCAGTACAGTCACTATATATATTTAAATTGCATTAACTATCCTAAGAGCTGTAAAATACCTGGAGCATGGGAGATGTCTAATATAATAAAGAAAATAGTAAGTAACAATATATAACTAGGAGCTAGTGTTGAATTTTTATGGGTCATGTTGTTTATAGGCTTATAACTGTGCTCTTGGTTGGAGCACACACTAAGGAATACCTAACTAAGAATCAAAGAGACTACTCTGCCAGAAGATTTGCATGAGTCCTTTTCCTTCATAAACTCTATGTATTAACCATACTTGAATGTGGCAGCCTGCTCATGGAATGTTAGATTAAAAAAAAAATAAAGAATAGAAAAATATGTTAGATTAGAATAGAAAACTTTTGTCAAAATATACTTTGTCTAGATGTCTTTAAGTACCAAGCATAAAAGAATAGAGAGAATTACTAAAATAAAATACAAATTTAAATAATAAAAACAAGGTAACCTATGAACATTCCAGAAACACTGAATTTTAAAATTTCTTTACTTTTCTGACCAACTTGCAAGTTCTCAGATCTGAGATTTTGTTGCAACAACACCTGCACTTTAGTAGCAACTGAACTTGTGGCCAAAGAGAATACAAACACAGACTTGGAGAATCAAGTTTTTTGAAGAAGCCTTTTGGCATTAATCAAGCTGACATCTTTAGGATGTTTTTTTCATACACTTTTTCCACCACTAACATTTTCAAGGCTGTGCTCAATCACCTCCAGCACACATGCTCAGTAGTTTTATAACTGGACGTTGACTTATCGAGTTGTCCCTCCTCTTCAGTGCCACTTTTATTTGGCTTCAGATCCTGAAATCCTCATTCTCTAGTTCAAAGTGACTTTGTCAGAGTACCTATATGTGACTTGGTCTTACACCTGGGCCTAGCTGAGGTGCATTTAGCAGCAACTCTTTAAACCTTGGTACAGTCATAAAACCTTCCAAGAAGATTGCAGTTAGCTCATCACCTTCTAATGGATGCCTTGTACAGCCCCTGGAGCAAAGAAAACTCACGCACTGTTCTGAAATACACCTTGGGTTTGCTCTGCTTCTGGTCATCAAATGTTAGCACCAAATGTTTGCAATTAGGCCGCCTATTGTAGAGACTCAGGAGTTCTTTGAATATAGAGCAGCAAATGGTTCTGAGATAATGGTAGGCATTATCCTCCATAGGAGAGATCTTATTTTCAGTGACATGCTATCTTAATTCTGCTTTACAGCTGCTTTGCAGGGAAAAAAAAATGCTGTTTCAGTCCAACTCTGAGTACTTGTTTCTTGGTCTGCATCATGGCAAAGTTTTCTTTAGCCCCACTGTTGCTTTCTTTTCTTATGACAATGCATCTATCAGGATTTTCAGGCTAATTTAAGGATCTGCCTGCTTACATGTTTATTATGAGTCTCAATCAAGCCATCAAGTCTTCTTCAAAAGTACAGAAAGCCTGGAAGTGCTTAGGATGTAATGAAAATAAGCAGCTTTATGACCATAAAGGAGGAGGGAACGAGTGGGTGGCAGATGAGAATAAGCAAGGGGAAGTTTACATCTCTGTTCTTTCCGTATGGTCCAATAGACAGAATTTCAATTCCACAAAGACCTGAGTCAACTCTGTTGAATTCCCTGGATACAGTAGAAATGCTACATGACTTTAGAAGTTACTTAGCTTGTCTATGGCTCAGTTCCCCTTCCTGCTTACTTGCTTTTAGGCAGCACATTGCTGATAGCAAGGTACTCATAATTAGCGTCAGGGTAATAGATCGGAGTTGCACAGATGATCTGAGAGTAGTGACTTATCTCAGGGACATATGCCAAGTCCTGGCTAGGGCAAGAATAAAGACAAGTCCTGTGCAAGTTGGTGGCTTCCCAGTGAGACTTTTTGCTTGCTGTGCTGTGCTGGTTGACAGGAGAAAGGGGCCACGTTGGATGTTGTGCTTCAGGATTGGATAGATTATGGACACATACCACCGCAAACAATCAGTTTAAAATATTTCTTGTTGTTGCTATCACTTGGATCTTGATGCAGCAGTGGGTGAAAGTACGGAGTGAAAACACTGGATGAAGCACGACGGACAAGAATATCTGATCTGAAAACTGACCTTGGTCTTGGAGGCTTATCCAGTTTGGTGTTCAGTGTGTTCATCTCCCCACCAGCTTCACCAGCATATAAGAAAGCTGTGCACCTTGAAGGATCAGCCTCCCTTAGTAAATTTTTTAGCCTTTGGCAATGCATTAATTAAATGAGGATAATGCTTACTTTCCCCTTGAGGATATTGTGAGACTTGTGTAGAGAGACATTTTGAGCCCTTCTCAAGAAAGACACTGCACAGAGTAAATGCCAAGCATTATGCACCTCTTGAGAATCAAAAGGTCACCCACTGAAGACCAGGCTAAATTCCCATTGATTTTTATGAGAACTCTGGGTGGAGCCCAGAAAAACAATCCCCAGGGCATGGACTGATCCTTCTGGCCTGCTCAGTGCTGGGATCATGTAAGCTCTGATACTTTCTGGAATTAAATAATTCACTTCTTTCTTAATTTTATCATTATTAATTTAGCCTATCTTGAAGAGAAGCAATAGGTCAGTTGGATGGGGGGTAAGGAAGCCACATGGAACAAGCGAGGAGGAATTAATTAGGTATGCTGCTGGCAGTCTGCTGCTACCTTCTGTGGAAGCCACAATGCTTAGAGCTATGGAACTACCAGGGAATGAAAATAAAATAAAAGGCTTTAGATTTACGATTCCTGCTCTTATGTGTTCTTTCCATCGTTCATATGGATTAGGAGTTAAGTTCAAACATTCCCTGTAGAAACGAGGGTTTGCTGACTTAGAACAAACAGCATTAAGAATACAGGTTAGGCAAACCCAGAGATATTCAGGTTCATCCTAAATTTCAGCTGCAGTTGGTCTGAAGTGCTATGTTTAATTTTATTTTTTTTTTATTTTACTCTGGTGCAGCAATATTCATAGGATAAATCTATATTGGTCAGAGTTTTTCAATGCTTCTTTGGGGGAGAAATGTAAACTAGACCTTACACTGGAATATTTTATAATTCCTCTTCCTTGTCTGTTTCTGTTTCTAACTTCTTCCAATATCTGTCCTTTCTACTGTTTCCAGATCATTTCAGAATCACCTTGGTAATATTAATGTTGAGAAGTCCAAGTGTACCAGAGTGGCAAATTCCTTCTATCCGAATAAGAAGAGGAAACTGATATTTTGGTATCCAGTACAGTAGCAGTGCACAGAGGTTAAGAACCAAGGCATATTCATACAAATTAGACATAATTAGAAAAAAAAAAAACATAGCTTGTGGCATAGAAGTTATAAAAGTTAAAACAAAAATAAATAAAAAAACAAACCAAAACAAACAACAACAAAACCAAAAGAAAAGAAAACAAAAAAGGCAGGAAAAAACCCAAAAAACAACAACAAAAAATTTAAAAAAAAAGAGAGAAAAAAAAAAAAAACAAAACAAAAAAAGAAGAAAAAACAAAACAACAAAAAAAAAAAGACAAGCACAAATATATAGGGAAAGAGGACTGCTTTAGGACTGTCATGCTGACTCAGTCTATAGAAGCTGTAAGGATAATATTAAACAAGCATCCACAAAGTACTGGATATTTATATTTCCTTTTGGATCAGGTGATCTTTTGGGATTCCTCACAGTTCTGATCACTAGCTTAAGAAACAAGAATACTGATTTGAGACCTGGACTTTGAAGAAGATGGAGAAGGAAATATTATGTGCCTTGTAATATTTTTTTCAGGTGGTCTGGAATACAAGTCCAGACTTAAAATCATGTAAAAGCTGAAAATGTAACTCTTAGCCTACTTGCACAGTTGAATTCTCTTCCTCGCCTGGGGCCAGTGTTGTCCTCAGGGCTGTTTGATTTTGTTCTGCTTGATCCTGAGCACCAACTCCCTATTTTTCATAAATCCAAAAGACAGAGGAACAGATCATAATGAAGCAAATCCCATGATCCAGGAAGCTAAAGGGCTAGAAGGGATCATGAATTGTAAAACCAGTCTCTAGCTATCCCACTAGTGAAGTGACTTCTCCTTTTCACTTGTCACCCTCCCTTGCACCCATTCTGACCATGAATTTTCGGCCTGTACCAACCCGTGTTGATACCAAGTCAGAAGGAAATTTTCTTTGTCTCAACATTAGGCAAAACATTCACTGGTGTCATTAAACAAGGAGCCTCTTTCCACAGCATCCCTCCTCTGGAAAGAGCCTTCTGATTTCTGCTTTGGGGAATGCATTAATGATGCCGACAGGGAACACTCTTGCAGGTTGTTTCTTGCAGCGTACGAGGATTTTACTCTATCAAAGGGTTTCTGGCTGTCTCTTAGGGCCCAGGCAGCATTGCTGCTCTAATTCCTGGGCCTGGATTTCATTTAGCTTTTTACTACTTCTAGCCTGGTGTGACTCCACTGACCTGCAGAGGCTTTTCTCTGATTCATGCTAAAGTAGCAGCCTGTAGTTCACTCAGAGATCCAGAATTCACTCTTTCCAATCCCTCCTCTCCATTTCAGCCACAATGGCTTGATGCTGATATTAGTTTCATCAACACCTGCCTGAAAAATAACTCTGTGTGCACCTGTTGAATGTGTTTAGGGACAAGCCACCTTGGAGCCTGTCTGTATGAAGGGGGACAGAAGTTACTACCAAGCCGCTCTGGCTGTCTAGGGTCATGCATGAACTTCCTTGTGTGTTCTGTTTCCAATTTCACTCCCTCAGATACAAAATCTTTCCTCAGGGGTCTGTGTTTAAAAACTTGTTCTACAAAAGATGGGTGAAAGGGTGATATTTGCATATCTGCAAAGGCACCAAATTTTAGGTGAGAATCTTCATAGATCAAGGATGCCACTTTTAATAAATTCATCTTTTGTACAAGACTGCTGAAACTTCTCTTATCTGACACAACAAAACCAAAATTTTCTAGCAATGCTGTTTGATGTGAGGAGTTCCATTCCAAGCACTTATTTGCTCAGAAGCTGATTTAGAAGTTGTGAGACCTGATGCCTAATCCCAAATTCAAAGTGCTGTCACACATATCAGGTTATTGGAACTCTGTTCCTCGGTTTCCCCAGTTATAAAAGGGAGAACAGCTACCATTTTCCTATGCAAAATACATTGAGGACTGGGCAAATTACACAAAAAGAAACACCTGAATCTAAATGCTGTTAATAAGAGTTATTTTCCATGTTGCTTCAAACTCTCAGAAGTAATTCCAAGTAGTAGTGGTGTGTATGTATGTGTGTGAGAAGGGAAGCTGTAAGAACATTTATGAAAAGATGAGCGGGCTTAAGGTAAATTTACCTGGAAAGCTTTTGTCAGCATAAGGGGTGGCTTGAATTGAATGACAGAACTATGTGTGTGTTTATTTGTAGAAGTAAATGTAAAACATCTGTTGGGCCCATGTATTCAAACCTCCTGGGAGCAGCTTTGAAGCTATATACCTCTGAGTCTATGCATTTTCTTTCTCCAGGTTGGTGACTAAAGATAAAAAGAAATCAAAATATGCTTAAAACAATCTCATGTGCCAATCTGGATGTGGTGTTTCAGGCCTCTTCAGATTGTAAGACTTATTTATGGTTTATTTTGTCACCAGCGATCTCCAGTAAAAACCCTGGCCTTTTATTGTACATTTGGTTCTTGTTATATCCTAGGTAATTAGAGAGCAGATCCAGGTATTGAACACACATTCCTTCACTAGCTATCTAAAATTAAAGGTAATCATAAAGACATTACAGAACACATCAAGATTTCCTTTATTACGACATTAATAAGACATTATGCATCGCACCCCATTTGATTAGCATATGGTGCCTCAGAGCAAATCAGTTAACACTGATGCATCTATTAAAGTGTCCAAGCAATATTCTGCATCTCCTAAGTGATGCACAATAAATACACTGCTGTGTGGCCACCCTCACCCAGCCTCTGCCAGGCTGACACAGCCCTAAATCTCCCGCGATGGGCTGGGTGTGCTGCAGACACAACACTGCGATGAACTCAGGGCTTGGAGGGCCCTTGCCAGAAAGAGAGCAGGAATTTGAGGGCACATTTTAAGCCTTTGTAACCCAGCTAAGCCTGTTTTAACAGCAAGCTTGTTTTAAAGTGTGAGTTTAGTGAGGTAGGAGTGAGTAAGGCTTTCGTCCCTCCGAGACACTGCTGTTAAATTACCTGGTTCCACTGCATCCCAAAAGCCCTGTGAGCACAGTTCCCCCCTGAAGTCAGTGCTGTAGCTCAGTGCCTTCCTCTGCAACTGCACAAGTGAACCAGTTTCAAAACATTCCTCCCATCCTTTGTTATGGAACTGTGGCAGAATCAGTAGTGCATGTACTGTCCTGATCCCTGCTGCAGTCAGTAAAGCCTGGAATAAATACATTAATTTTCGAGTTTGATAAATGTGAGTTTTGCCTTGTGACTCAGTGGTCAGGTTTCCATCTCATATTTGGACTCACTTCTCTTGCTCCCAGAGTATAATTCTTATTGCCTAATTCTGTCTTTTTACATTTTAAATTATGCTTTTATCTAGAATTTATTTCTCTCGTCTGCAATTCAGAATTTCTATTATTAATCCTCTGCAATATTATAGACATGCAGGAAGTACAATGAAAAATTCAATATACTCTTAATTTTTTTTATTCTTGTGGTAAAAAAGAAATAAGAATGCTCCTCATCTTTGAATTCAACATATTTCATTATATTTAACATATTTAATAACATTTAAGAAACAGACTAAAGATGTTTTTGGTTTTGGTGGTTTTTCTTTTGGTTTTTTTGTTCAGAAATTCAATCACAATTCACAGCAAATTCTGTTGGATTGTGTCACATAACTGTGAGATTAAAGCAAACAGTAAATATATTATCCCTTTTTTCCTGGATGGGAAAACTGCATCACAGGATAAGTTACATGACACAACAGAGTAACAGTAATAGCCTGGATATTAAATACATAGTCTTGTTTGCCCTAGATAAAGTCCCTGTGCATTTCTTTCTAGAGATTGTCTCTTACTGAGCAGCCTCTATTGTTCAGATATTCTGCCTGAAAGCCTTTGTCACTAACTCAGTATAGCAAAGTAGGAGCTAAATACTTGAAACATTTTCTCTCTTACTATAACTTTCAGGCACTTCAGGAACATAAAGGACCATTTTTAAGTGTGGCACATCCTATTTCTTTAAAAGAACAAGTCAAAATCTCTGATGTGCTTTTGAACTTCTGCAAAATTCACACTGCACTTTCTTTGCTTGATGACTCTTACACTGTGACAAGTTGGGGGAAGGTTGCCTGAGGTCAGCTGAATCAGACAGGAGTAAGCAAAACTATTCCTTGTCTAGTCTGTAGAGAGAGGATCACCCCGAAAAGAGAATTAGCCATGTGTGACCACTGGGCTCTTCTGCTATGAGCTGACAGCTGCCTGTCTTCCTCAAAATCAGACTCTGTAATTTATTTTTTTTAGAGCAATAATAGCCCTTCCTGCACTGCTAACGTGAATTATTTTTTCTCCTATTTTTAGTTTTTAAAATAAAATCCCTATTTGCAAACAAGAAATATTATCTGGGAAAAGTTCAGTAAACTGTGAATGCTGCAAAGTCTGCAGATACCCAAGAGCTTAGAGGCCACAGTCAAATGGGGAAGAAAGGGGAATATGAGAGTGGAGAACAGAGGAAGGAAGAGTAGGTACTCCAGCACGATGAGAACCATCTGAGCTTCTCTTGATGTCCTTTTTCCACTGGTGTCTTTCATCTGTGAAGCTCCAAATCGTGCCACTTATGCACTCCTGGAATTGTGGCCATGTAGCAAAGTGTTTAGAGCAGGGGCAGCCTCGGTGTGTGGCACATGTTGTACATGCATTTTTCTTGAACCCACTCTAAAATGCACATATTCAGACACACATACAGGAAGCCCATTCTGGGGTTTAACAAATGCACCAGTTTTTTTACAACATAAAGCTCTTGTATAGCTTGAAGAAAGGTGGAAAAAAGAATTTTTTTAAATAGGAAGCTGTAAACTGCAAGGTATTTATTCAAGAGACAAGAGCTTTTCCCAAGAGCTATTCCAGTTGCTTTCAGAGTTCTCTCTGTGTTTCTCTTAGTGAAAGAATTTTAATATTTGTTCCCTTCTTTTTACTTTTAAATATAATTTAAGTGGATCTGTGACAGTTTAAACTCTCTGCTTACATTTTCCCTGATTGAATGGGCTGCAGGAAGATAGGATAAAATTTAGAAGCATGGGTCATAGTTTTGATAAAACACATTTCAAGAATTGCTGTTATAGGAATGCTACAGCTGAGATTTTCACAGCTACTAAAATGTAATCTCAAATGTTTTTGCTTGCTTTGCCCAATAAGAAATTCATCAAAATGGGGTTAGATCCTAATTTTAAAAGCTAAAAAAGATGATTGTCAGAAGTGAGTACAAGATGGTGTGAATTATTTCACCACACCACTCACGCTCCCATAACATCTTTAACATAAGATCAAGTGAGGCATCTTAGCTACCCAGTCCTCTCCACTGCTGCCACATCAGCCCTTGAAAAGCTGTGTATTAATTCACACAGGCTCTTCAAAAATTTTATTTGTCTGCAGGTCACAAACCTTCAGGTCTAAAGATGTTTGCAAAGTGTTGGCACCTATTAGTTTTCTGTGATGGTGCCATGCACGAGCAGCCCCATGAACAGCAGCACCCACATTCTTTACTATGTCTACTTAAACTTGCAGGGGCTCTTCTGATGAGGCTGTTCATATTGGTGTAACTTCTCCAGCTACAGAGGTTTCATTGCCACCAGAGTTGCCTAAAAATGCACGCTGAGGGTGGGCAATAGTAGCTAAACCTTTAGATGCAGGGTGGTTTAATGTATGGGATGTGAGCTTGAGCATCTAATTCTTTGCTCTGGCACTGATTTCTCTGAAACTCTGAGCAATTTGTTTTACCTTTGAATCCTCCTTTCTCTGAATCACAGTGCTTACCTGCTTTGAGGTTTAATCAAGGAAACTGTGCAAGTGCCAGATACTGTATAAAAGCAAGAGGCAATTATTAAAAGTGGGCTTTGACTTTTTAAAGGTAGGATAACAGATGCTGGGTAATAAATCTCATTAACGATGATAGAGAAATTGTCTTACTTTTGAACTCTTATGGTGTTTGTTCCCTAACTTTTGTTACTGCTTAATACTTATTCTAGTTTCACTGTTTGTTTTCCAAAACTGCTGAAAACAATTAAATGACACAATGAGCTATTATTTCCCTAGGGTGTCCTAGCACTTTCAGATCTGTGCTTATGTTTAGGAATTATTGAAGCATATTGTTTTGATATGGCTTTAAGCAACATGATTGGGTTTCAGATCTAACCAACGCTGAGATCTGAAATCTGTTGAGCAAAGTTGCAGTGCTTTTAAACAGTGTTGCAGGTAGAAATTCATATGAGATGTTTCACCCGTCTAATATTTGTGTATGTGTGTGAACGCTTATCTACTGACAAAAATTATTGACTTAATAGGCTCTGATTTTTCTCTCCCAATTTGGAATGGGAAAAACGTGTCTCTTATTTGCTCATGATGGGAAATCTGCTTCCTGTCCACTTATATCAACAGCTCTGAACGTGGAGCTGCAAATCCAGCCTGGACTTGATTGCCCTCAGAAATGTTTCTGCAGTTAAGAAGCTGCAGTGTAGCACTTGGTTCCACATGAGGAGAATCAGATGGGCTTTAGGATTTACTTTGCTCTGCTAGTGAATGTGCCTCAATTCTGCAAGTTCAAAATGGTGATGCATTTAAAGTTAGCTGCTGCACTTGACTCACCCACTGTTCTTCCTGGATGATTTTTGTCTTGCAACAAGCAAATACACAGGAAATAAAGATCTAAGTTTGGATGATTATTTGTCTTGGGATGATGGGTAAGGCATTCACATTAAGATTTAAAAAAACACCAGAGTATAAAACTCTTGCTTGAGTAGGAGACCAGTGTCAGTGATAAATTAAGCCTCGACCTCAGTTTCCCTTTCCCACACAATTAGGAGTTTCATAGAAACACCTCACGGCATACTTGAAAGAGAGAAGACAGATCTGTATAAGAGGGAAATATCCTTACTCAGGGTCATGAGAAATACTAATCATCAGAAATACTAAAAGACAAGTGAAACAGAGGTTTGAGAGAATTAGGTTTTGTTTTTTTTAAAAAAGAGATGTTGCTCTTGCAGACAGAAAACTGTGATAAATAGACATGCAGGTGGTGTACTTGTGTAGTCCTGGGCTTGTTGGAGATGCTGACCCACCCAGACACGGGCACATCTATCTATCAGGCAGCTCCTCTCCGAGAAGTGTCCTATGCTGATTCCCTGACTCATATTGTAAAGAGAGAGGGAGACCAGCCTCGTGCTTAGGATTTTATGATGGAGCGTAAATCAGGTCTGCCTGTACTTGACCAAGGTTGAAACCCACAGTGCTGCATGGTAATTAGATTTTTAAAAGATTTTTTTTCCCTCTGGTTTATTTATATAGCAGTAATTACCTCCAGCACACAGTCGGAGTGACTACTTGTCTTTCATGACCATACTTTTACCCTTTCATTTGACTGTCCTGTGCTTTTGTGGCTAATATAGAGCTTCATTCATTATCCCCGAGCCCCTTCCCCTGCCAGCCCTTGCACAGTGGCACAGCGGGGAGCACAAGGTTATTCTGTGGCAGCTTAAGTGGGAGTGGATGTGAAGAGCAGAGCAGAGATGTGTCCCTCAGCACGGAGCTGGCCAGACTGCTCCCACGCCTTCCTCAGAGGCACAGCATTCCTAGAGGGAACAGGGCTTGCCTGGGGGCTGTGAGCCCATGCACCCCCTGATTGCTGCTTCTGATTCTCCCATCTCTGGCTCTTTCTGGTGTGACTTACCCGTTGTACAGAAATGTTCTTTAATAAACATCTCGTTTTCCAGCTCTCCTTATCACAGAATCATTAATGTTGGAAAAGGCCTTTAGGATCATCCAGTCCAACCAGCACTGCCAAGCCCACTATTAATTCATGTCCCCAAGTGCCACACCTGCATGTCTTTATACCCCTAAAGGAATGGTGACCCCAACACTGCCCTGGGCAGCATGCTCCAGTGCTTGACATTTTCAATGAAAAATATTTCCTAATATCCAATCTAAACTTCCCCTCGTGCACGTTTCTCTTCTCATCTCTTCTCCTTCCATCTCTTCCCACCCTCCTTTCCCATTAAGTATGTTCTGAACTTGTTCCTGGGTTTGAGATGGATTTGCCAGCACTTGTTTTATTGCAATTAAAAATTATTTGGTTCTTACACTTCTCATCTTAATATGAGAAAAGGGCAATCAATTAGCTTCCTGCAGAAAAAACAGCTCCTCATTGTTTCAGCCTGACTCCTGACAGGACCTCTGGCCCCTGGAGGGAGGAACCCAGGCTGGAGCAGCTTTGCAGGTGGGACTCGTGATCCCGTGGGGAGCAAGCTGGAACATCCTGCTCCTGAAGGTATGGCCATGCTGGGAATGGAGTTTGTGAACAGCTGCAGCCCATGGGCAGGACCCAGGGTGGAGCAGCTCATGCAGGACTGTCTCCTGTGGGAGGCACTCCACACTGGAGCAGGGGAGGGTGAGAGAAATCCAATCCCTGTGGAGGAAGAGGCAGCAAAGAATGAAACTTTGTGTGTGATGAAACAGACCACAGTCCCCATTTCCCATTCCCCTCTACCACTGGGGCTGAGCAAATCAGGAAGTTGAGCCTGGGAAAGAGGGAGGGGTGGGTGAAAGGTGTTCTAAGATTTGGTTTAATTTCTCCTTATTACATTGATTTGATTTGTAATAAATTAAACTAATTTCCCTGAGCCAAATCTATTTTACCTGAGATAGTAACTGGTGAGTGATTTCCCCCTGTCCTTATCTGGAGCCATGATCCTTTTGTGTTTTTTCTCTCCACTGTCCAGCTGAGGAGAGGAGTAAAAGAATTTTGGTGGGTGCCTGATGTCCAGCCAGGGTCAATCCACTACGGCCCAACTTCTGTTCTGGCTGCAGTTAGGAAAGGTGATTCTTATGTAAGTCCATTTTCCTGAAGGCATACTATGATCTCAAAACCACATTTGTTCTGCTAGACCTGTTTGAGGTAGGAAGGACTGAGCTGGATGCCTGCTGCAGATCTGTGTGTCCATGCTCAGCAGCACAGGCTGCAGAGGGACACTGTCTTCCCTCTGGAGGTTCCCAAGAGCTCTGGGTGTTCCCAGTTATTATTGCTTAATGTGCAACAGCATGCTCCTGGACCAGCAGAAACATGGGGTTTCCAGGGGATATCTTTATAGCAGTTGTCAGGAGGCTTGAAGCAGAGCAGCTATGAAATGGAGCATTTTCAGTACTCGAAAGAAAGAGAAGGAGCTGGCTTAGCCACATGAGGTGGTGATGCTGCCATCAGGACACTGCAGTCAGTCAAACAAATGCAACTCCCTTTACAGTGTGAAGAAAAATAGGTTTTAAAAGCATCACCAGCCTCCCCAAAAGCAAACAATGTTGGTGAGTCAATAAATGATGGAGTTCATAAAGTGCCATTTACTTCCCCTTCCATCTGCAGTAGTAAATTCAGATCAGACTTTCAGTAGCTGTCTGGCCTCACAGGGGTCTTGATTTCTTTTTGAAAACCATGGATGACAGTTACTTCTCTTCCCCAAGCTGTCAAGGAGCTGATATGACTGTCATAGGTACAGTGTACATGGTGTAAGCAGCGTTTCTGTTTCCACCTCACATTTGTAAATGCTGCTGCTAACATCTGAATTCAACGCATTTCTAATTATTTCGGTAACACTGAGCTGGCTTTCTCTTTCTGTGGAAATCTTCATTATTTACCAAGTTTCCTGACAAGATCTTGAGTGAACAGGATCTATCTGTAGATATTACACTAGCTTCTGTTAGGGGAGACCAGTGAGAAGGAGGAAAGATGCTGGTGGTTCACTTCTAGGGGGCTGGAGGCAGAGAGAGCTCTGTTGAAAGGCGTTGGCATCAGCATCCAGACCATGGAGATCTTCACACATACTGACTAGCTGCTACCAGATCTTGGTGTCATGGGCTCAGCTGCTTCAAAACCATCACAGCAGCCCACCTGGATCTCTCCAGCCTTGTTAGTCGTGTGTCTCTACAGCAGTCAGAGCTTGGGAGGAACCAGGTGTAGAACCACAGGGACATACAAGTGTTTTCATTTGAAGGGACCTTAAAGTTTGTCTCACCAGAATTCCCTGCTACGTGCAGGAACCCCTTCCACTAGATGAGGTTGCTCAGAGACCCATCCAATGTTTTCAGGGATGGGGTATCTCTTCTCTGGGCATTGTGTGCCAGTACCTCACTACCCCTACAAGAAATAATATTTTTGCTACCTTTCACATTAAAGCCATTCTCCCTTGTCCTGCCATTAAATGCCCATGCAAAAAGTCTTTTTCCAGCTTTCTTGTAAATCCCCTTTAGGTTTTGAAAGGCCACAATAAAGTCAGATTAAAGCCTTCTGTTCTCTGTGTTAAACAGCCCTGACTGTCTCAGGCTGTCTCCACAGGAGAGCAGTTCCACCTGTCTGCTCATCTGAACTTCTCTGAACTCACTCTGAGATGTCCATGCCCCTCCTGTGCTGGGGACCCCAGAGCTGGACACGGTGCTCTGGGTGGGGTCTCACCCAAGCAGAGTAGAGAGTTCCTTCTCTGTCTTACTTGGACATCTCTCTTTCACACCCTTTCACCTGCATGTGCATGGTGCAGTAGAGATCAACCTGACCTGAGCAGCAATTCACAGCTTCTAACCAACGATACCACGGTCAGATTATCTGAACAGCAGATGCATAGCTCTCAGCACACCACAGACCTGTTCCAGTACTACTTTCTGATAGTGATTAAATGCGGTGCTGGGTTGGTTTTTTTTGTTTTATTTTGGTTTTCAAGGTACCAAAAGCATGCACAATTTGAATTCACGGTGCTATTTTTCTACCCACTGAAAGATAGCGCCTCACATTACCATTCTTCTGCAAAAAGCCATTTTTAACAACTGCAGGTCAGGAGTCTGTTTTTCCTTCCCAGCTTCAGCCCACAGGGATTTTCATGATAACATTTAGCTTCAGAGCTGCATGCTCTATGGAGAAATGTGATTCAACAGCTGCCCTTCCTGAACTGTGTCCTTAAAGTAGAAGCAAAACTTTCATAAAGCCAGGGATGTAGGGGAACAGGTTTGTATGTGTGTGGATGGGTTTATGTGTATATATAGGGACCCAAATTAAGAAAATTTTGCTCTGTTTCCTCAGATGACCTCTGATTTCCAAGTACTGTAGAAATCTTGGGTCATTTTTCTGCAGATATAATCTGTAAATGGTGAGGACAAGCAGTGATGATTTGGTTGCTGGAAACACTGGGTCAGCGTGTAGTTGAGGAGGGAACAAAGCACATCCCATTCTGCATGAGAGCGGAGGTCATTCCTGGTTTACCCTGGTAAACTTCCCCCTGTTTCAGTGTCAGGGTGTTATGTGGTCCCTGCCCTGGCAGGGCTACATAAGAGTGAAGGGACAGGGGATGGAAAGCAGTTGACCCCCACACATGCTGAAGGTAGTGCCCATGCCATGCAACCAAGGCTGTCAGCCAATTTTCTTTGTCTCGTTGCTCTTACAGTCCAAATTATATTCCTCTTTTATTTGGTTGTTGGGTTTTTTTCCTTTGATTGTTTAGTTTCATTGGTTTGCTTTTGTTTTTTCCCCCCCCTAGTCTTCTCTTTCCTATAGATTCTCCTTGTACATGCTGTTTTCTTAAAGCTAATTTGTTTCCTGCACATCTTCCATCTGCCCCCTTAGGGAGGAGTTGGACCTCTTCTCTTTTCACCCACAGACTCTACTTCCTGCTGTCATTTGGTGTGTGAGTGTGTTTTAGGGTTCGTTTTAATTATCATTAATGTCCTGAAATGACCTACACGCGTAAGCTGCTTTGCATTCCCGAAAGCTGGTGTGGAGTAATGCCTGGCCGGCTCCTCTCGGGCTGGGTGTGGCTCTGTGATGGATCAGGGCTCAGCTCCTCGCCTCCCCCTCTGCCCTGCACCCTGGGGAGCCCACACAGAGCCGCCTTCCCCTGTCACCCCACCGCTGATTGAAAACCTTGCTCCATGGATTAAGACACAAAAGTCCTAAGTGAATTAAATTGCTCAGCCTCAGCTCTTTCCTTCGATGAGAGATTTCGGAGAACAAAAGCCTCTGTAGGTTGGTTTTTTTTTCACATGGTTCAGCACAATTGGGGCATCTTGCTCTGAACAAAAGAGATGCGGAGCTGAACGGAAATTGCAGGGCTGGTTGTTGGACCCTGTCCTCCACCCTCCCTTCCGTTCTCTGCACCAAGTGCAAAGGGCTGAGAAGATGTTCCTGCTGTGCATGGTGTGAATCAGGTGGGAGTTTTTTGCCCTGCACCTTGGCCTGAGTGTACTGAGGGTCCAGGACTGCCCTGGCCCCAAGTGTGTATTCCCTGATACTGTCACTTGAATTAAAGACGGATGATTTTCACATCATTCCTGCCCTGACAACATTAATCTGATGTGGCTTTCACAGCTTTAGTTGCAAATCCAATCACTTGATGGATGGGAATGTTTACCCACCCCAAATCTCAACTTTCCTGCCTTCCCCGCCTCCTAGCTAGTGTCAGCCAAGTCAGCAAGATCTCTGTCCATAAAATATACCAAGCAAGCTGCAACTTTGCAGTATTACTGGGATTTATGGACAGGCTTAAATGATAGAGGATATTTTTTTTGTTTGTTTTGTCCTTTTAGGCTTTTATAAACAAACGTTTTCCATGAGTAGCTTTGTTTTGCTGAGTTCCATGTCAATCCAGCTCAGATGATGCAGAGACCCTGTCCATCTTTCACAGCCACCTTAATTGCAATAAGTATTGTGGCAAAGTGAGAGATGAATTTCATTTGCTGGAGCATGGAGTAAAATTCATGCAAATAACTTTTAAGACTTAAATATTTTCTTTATCAGAGCAAGAGAGAATTTGAATATGGAAGAATATTGAGACAGGTGTGGGGGCAAAATTGGAACAAATTAACAAAAAATTGACAAAAAAAGCAAACAGATCTCACTCTCTGTTTTCTCTAACAGGACTGTAGAGGGTTGAGTATTATTTCTTTTTCTATTGGCCTCCACATGTGACTATCTCAAATACACCCCTTCACTGACCAAATCAAGCAATGCAAGTGTGTTTGGGTTTGTATTTGGATGTCAGTCCATGTCCTACCTTGTGTGACTTCACCATGTGTGGGGCAGCAATGCTAGTTGTGACTGCCACACAGAGTAATTAATTAAGGCCTTTTACACCTCTCTTAGTAGGAAGAATGGGTCATTTTGTAAAGACTGGTCCCATTCTCTAACAATCAGAAGGACTTGGTGTCATCCTCCCTCTGCTATCTCACTGTAATCCATAAAGCATTGGCTTTATAATGCATTAGTATCCTCTTTATAATCTCTCTCTGTTCCCCTCTCTGACTTTCCTTGAAAGGACAATGTCAAGATAAAAATCAAATATTTACTCTTGTGGGTGTAGACAAATCCTTTCTGTGTTACTTATAACACCTCAGATTATGAAATCGGACATGATTTCAATCCTCTAATTGACCTGTTGTCATTTAGGCTATTTACTTTAGTTCTTGTGGTGCTCAGAGCTTGGACAGTGGGTTCAAAAGAGCATGGGGGAAGAGAGATTTTATGTGTAAGTTGGATGCCTTTAGTCCTTTTATGGCAGTAGAAACCTTTACATCAGGCGATAACACTGAGAGGAACAGCCTGACATTAGCTGTGAGTAAGCACGGTGTACAAACACCTCCCCAAAAATGTTATTTTGCTTCTCTTGTCTCTCATTAAAGAACTACAAAGCATAATTCGTGGAAATTTTTCATGTAAGTGCTATCCTGGAAAACCTGGCTATTAAGGTTTTGCATTGACCCTCAATGTACACTGTAGAGAGAGAAATGCAGTTTGGTAAGTAAGGGTGTGAGTCATATGCCCTGAAAGCTTCATTTGAGGGAGCAGTAAAGTCAGCTGGAAGATCTCTGTTGATTTCAGCATTATCTTCCTGGCTTTGTATGTACTGACCTATGCTACCCAGGTAATTCTGATAATCTAAGAGATGCCGGGGTGTCATTGTTAGACACTCAGTCCCTCTCTAATAGATATTGGAAGGCCCTTCATTTAGAACCATCACTGCTGAAGATGCCTTATGTCAACGTGTTTCAAAGGTATGATACAGAAACTAACATTCTTCTACTTTCTGCAAAACATTTTCGTGGAAAACATACACCAGTCCCTTTGAGAGGTCTTTGCTAAGGTTTAACACCAGATCATTTTTTGTTTTCTTGAAACTTAATCATTTCTGCTGAAACTTTTTTGGTGAGGGACTGAGAAGGCCAGAGTGAAGGAGGAAAAGTCTTCAACCTTTTCAAAGGGTTGGGATGTAAGAGGCATTCTTCTGTCTAAGAAAACCACCAAGCTTCAGCAGGCACATTGATGCTTGGTGCCTGCTCACATCATTTTATAGCATTCTCTGAAGACAGTGCTGTTGAATGATGAACATGAATAGGTTCAAGCTTTCTGAGAGATCCAAAAACACTCATGGGATGCTGCAACTTTTTCCTTTCCTTATGTTAAGCCATTGCTGCTTGTTGGAGTGGACAGGTGGCATCATATTCATCCTTCACTCATACAACAGTGACTGTTTTGGTCAACATAAAGAACAAATTGATGGTTACCCTGAGGTGACACAATATACTTGGGAGGACCAGGAATGCAGCTAAGGGTGCATCTTGCCTGTGTCAGGCAGAGATAAGCCACTGGACTGTAGGACTGTAGAAGAATGTGAGATAAAAAATACTCCTGTCCTGGAGCTTGCCTTCTTCTGTGACCATACACATGGGGTTTAAGCACAGCTTAGTGCCTAATCACAATATATTTCATTGACAGTACTGTTAAAATGGTTATTTCCACCTTCTTCCTAATGGTCATTGAGAGGTAGGCTGTGCTCTGCACATGACAAGGAGTAAGTTAATGACTGTCATTTCAATTACTTGTAAGAGATACTGGGAAGATTTTAGCATGTTCTCTTTTCTTCCTGGTGTCTTTTCTCAAAGTCAGGAGGGTAACAAAAGTCAGATGTGACCGTCACTTCCCATGGCAGTAAATCCACGATGGAGCCTTGATTGAAGTCCATCTCTTCAAATTTGTTGCCTGGTTCTCTGGCCAGCCGACAGACAGAGTGGTATTAGCTGCAAGTGTGAGATCAGATTGGGTGGGTGTTACTTGAATCTTTGCTTCTGCTCTGTTTGGTGGCCTTGATTGAGTCCCTGATGTTATCTGTTCTGGTGTCTCACCACTGGAGGATAAAGTCTGCTATCTATATGTTTGGTTTTTTTTCTAGAAAGCTTTTATATCCCAGTGACCAAACACATCAACCCATTAAAAATCTTGCTCCTGAGTGGTAGGAACGCAAGAAGCTTTTGAGGGAAGGTGTCTTTATTTGTCTGTCTTTTTAACTGCTCTCTTTCACAAATCAAGTTGTTACCCAACCAGTTGACTCCTTGGCAATTGGGGTACCAAGCTGATGTACCAAAGGGGGAGATTTCCAAGGGAGAGTCTCACAAGTAGAAGAAAAACAAGTGGCTTTTGTCAAACAAATTTGTGAAATGGAAAACATCAATCTGTTTTTATACAGATGCTCAGGGAGGGTAAAGATAAGAGGACAGAAAACAGTTAAAAATTGCAATCAGTGTGTAGTGGGCACGGTCAGCTGAAGAGTTAAGTGACAGAGCCTTATTCACTCATATGAATTAATAATTGATTCAGTAACAAATCACTAATGTTGCAGTAGTCATGGTGAATAAGATAATAAATGTGTCCTGTCCAGGGAATGCAATGTTGTTAGAATTCAGCTGAAATTATTCATAAATGTGCTACTTTTCCTCATCTCCAACTACTGCTAGTTTAGCTTTTCTTTTTAATCTTCCTAAGCTGTCACATTAGATGGTGGAGCTAGTCACATTCTATATACAGTGGGATATTAAGGAGAACTGTGGAGACATTATGTCAAATTTCAATAGATAATAGACACAAATTAAGAAACAAAGTGCCTCCATACCTTTTTGTGCTCCTTGTCTAGCTTAATAAATAAATAAAACAGAAGCCCAAAGGCTATTTAATAGCTTCTGCATGTGACCCCTGCAGATTTTCTGCCCCCTCCCTCTTTTACTGCTTGTGGAAGCAGCTCCAAGGACTTCTGTAGCCCTTTGCTGAGATGTGCAGTGTCCTGACTGAAGAGAGTGCAGGGTACCTGGTATCTGATCTGCAGAGAGGATTCACAGCCCCTGCACACCAGCCTGAAATGCCACCACAGGTCCTTACATACGTGAACCACTATTCACAAAGACAGCAGGGTGTCCTGGGCGACAGGAAATGAGTGAGGGCTTGTAGTGGTATTTGGAACATGAGGAAAAAGGCGTTAGCCGTGGAGAATCACTCAGCCAGCAATTAAAGAGAAGATGAGGCAGATGGAGCAAGTTTGCAAAAGATGAGAAGTGCCTGAGAATGTCGTAGCTTAGATGATGTAAACAACAAAATATCTCTAGTTTTTCAGGGAAAATGACACCAAGGACTAATACTCATGAAAGCAAGCCAGACAAAAAATGATAAATAAGTATGTTTTTGGTTTTTTTTGTAATCAATGAGTGTAATTGAACTTTGTCATAACTTCAAATGGGTGAATTTTTCATTGCTTGAAGTTTTCAAATCAACATTTGGATTGCTTCCTAGAGAAGATGCTTTAGCCAAGGGCAAGGTGTTCAGTAAGTGAGTGGAAATTGTGGTGCATCATGTTAATGAGGGGAGATTAGAGAAATCTGGCCTTAAACTCTTTGAACATAATCTTTAAATACATCTGGAAAATAACAACAATATGAAACAAAAACCATCAGTGTAAAAATGAAGAATGCTGGAGAAATTATCAGTGTGTTCAAAGAGGGCAAATAATAAAGATAGGAAACAGTTCAGAACTGAGGCTAATGGCAAGCAGTCTAGAAGTAAGGACAAGGTAATTTTCAGTACAACAGAGGGACAAATGGTAGAACATAGGAGATCTCATTTTAAAAGTGAGGAAAACATGGGGAATTCACATGCCTACAATATTTAGGGCTAGTCTGAATTGCAGTGGACAGTTTTGTAGGAATGTAGGTCAGGAAGTCTTCAGTCCTGCTCTACTCATATTCCTGGTACACAAAGAAGTGCATCCCCCTGAGCCAGACAGAAGACCAAGGCTGAGTCAGAGACAGAGACAATGCCAGAGTACCCTTGGAATACTGAGTTGAGGAAGGGAGGGGAGCACAGCAGAAATCAGTGTGCTCTTTGGAGAGTGATCTCAGCTCTCCCTAGTTTGATATGTGTACTTTGCTCATCTATAGCAATTACATACAACCTTCTAAAACTTGTCATAAATTCACCTTTTTGCGCTCTCCTCAGATTTTGACTGTAACCTCCAGTTAAGATGTAGCTTCCACCAGGAGACTCTTGCTATAGTGCAGCAACACAGCAACCCATTTCTGTCTGGAGATGCAGCAGCCAGAGCAGGTTTATCCATAGAGCCTGTGATTCCCTAAGCTGGAAGCCAGCCAAGATGACGTTGTCAGATCTCTTGTTTTCAAAAAAACAAAAAAAACAACCTAAAAAAAAAAACCCAACACTGCCATGGGGGCCACAGTGATCACACAACAAGAGGGCCTCCCACCTCTGCCTCCCCATCCTCAGCTCCCTGGGTGCTACCAGGGAACAATAAAGCCCAGCAGAAAGGAGCATCACTCCTCCTGTAATCACACAGGATGAGACACGCTGTCTCTGCCTCCCCCCCAGGTTACCTAACCCCTCGTGGTGGCAGGAGCTGTACGTGCCTCCCTGGGAATGATGTCAGAGCAAGGCACAGGGGGGCTGGGGTTGTGCCACATGGCAAGTCACATGCAGTGTAGCTGTCTTCACGTCCTCCTCCTCCTCCCTCTCCGTGTTTACTCGCGCTCTGCAGCGCACTACTCCCCTGAACAAGGGAAATGCAGCTCGCTGGGATGCTCGGGGCTGGGGGACCAGGGTTCACACGTGTGTGTGCACGTGTCTGTGCAGGGTGAGCATGTTTGTGTGTGCAGACAAGGCTCTCCTCCTCCTTTGCTGTTTTACTACCAGATTAGGGACATGCTCTCCCCTTGGGGCTATGAGGTCCCTTTAAGTGAAGCCTGAGCTCTTCTCCACACAGAAAGAGGGACAAAAAAAGTGAGAATGGGGCTGGAGGGAAGTGGAGAGGACCAGAGTCCTTGGCTGGCTGTTCGCCCTGTCCGCTTGTCCTCCCTCCACTTCTACATTCCCTCTTCCTCCTGCCACCCGGCCCTCCCCCTCCCTCCATACACATACACTCCTTTTATTCTCAGTAAGTTATTAAAAATGTAGACATCACTGGCTCCCAGGGTCAATATGTTGTTTTTAAATTTAAACATGAATTTCCATTTCATTGAGCCTTCAGGCCTAATGAGATGTGCTTTGACAGGAGCAGCTAGCTGGAAAAGGCATGATTGAGGGGCGAGCCAATAATATTAACTCACAGCAGAGTGTGCACACACAGCGCTGGAGCCACGAGCCTTGATTCGCTCCTATCCAGGGCTCCGGATACAGCAGGCAAGGATTTCTGCTGCAGGCCCTGCAGTGAAATGTCAAATGCATTTAACCATCTGTGAGCTCTGCCTGCTCGTGCTGGCCCAAGTTGGACAGCCTGAATGGAGTTTCTTTCAGCTGGGATGACAGACGGGGCCAGGAGGGCTCTGGAAGTTGGGCTTGTCAGTTTAGAGGGCATCAGCTAAAACAAAAGGAAGAGCATAAAGCTGTGGAGAAGGCACTGGGGTGGGACTCAGAAGGTGTAGACTTCCAGTGGCCTAGTGTGTGACCTGGGCAGATCACTCTGCCTTTCAAGGAGGATCAGGAAGTGGTGTTTCCACGTCCTGGTGTTGGTGGTCTCTCCTTTCCCTGGACAGGTAATGGAAAATGCCTTATTCTCCCTGGGGAAAGCTACCAGCACATAAACTTGGCAATATTTCCTGTGGAGAATATGATTTTTCCAACCCATTCTGTATAAAGCACATGTAGGAGTCCCTGTCAGGATTGCACTCTGGAAAGAGACAGCAACCCTAACTCCATTTCCGCAGGGAAAACCTACCCTCAGTTATGAGGTGGCCCACCCTAGCAGCTTGTTCTGAGTGCTAAGGGACTGTAGAGTCCTGAGCCTGGCTCTGTCACCAAATAAATTTGTCATTGGAAGTGACATTTCCCCATATTTATGAAAGATGGCTTATTTCAGAGTCTTTTCATCTGTTACAGACAGAACCTCTTACCTAGCTCCAAGACCCATGTTTTGTTATTCTTAAGGTGTGTAAGACCACAGATGTGTCAGAACAGCAAGGCAGTGAGAATTCACATAACAAAAGATAGGTTGGTCTGATTTTTCCAGCTTTCTATCAGAAAATATATCATTGGAAAGACTGAGAAATGGACCTCAAAAATGAAGACAATTATTTGTGAGTTGTCTCCAAATTAGGAATAGCACAAATGTTTTATCGGAGCTGTGTTTGGGAGAAATTAGATATTTGACCTTTAGATTTTATGAAAATACTTTTTTTCCCTCTGAAAATAGTGATTTAGCATTGATAAAATAAAAGGGGAAGTAGAGTAGAAAATCAAATTTTGGAAAAAATAAATAATTTTGATTTTCAATGCAAAATTGATGCTTCCCATAGACTCAATCAAATTAAAATGCTATTTTTTTTCAATCTTTCTTTTTCTCTATCTGGGCATACAGAAAAATCCATTTCCCAGACCTAATCCAGGCCCCTGGTGATTCAAATCACTTAGGAGGTTTCTGTCAGGTGTGATTTGTAGGCCTTCCTTGGTTTTGTTGGTCCAGACTTAAAATCAGGAAGAGTCTTTCTCATGGTACTTTACTGGGTTTGCTGCTGCTGAAATCCACAGCGGCAGATGCTGATCTGTGTGCGTGTGTGCATTTACAAAATGTGAAGGAAAAAATGCAGCATGATATTAAATGAAAGGTAAATCAGAGCAATAATTAATAATAAAGGCTGCTGAATATTCTGAATCTTTGAAAAGAGTTGCTTTCTTCCCCCCTGAATCCAGCGAGCACTCACTCGTATGAATAACATTACATGCATGAGTAATCCTTTTGAACTCAATGAAACCCAAGTTAAGTATGTGCAGGAGACCCACGCAGGATGGGGACCAGGAGCTTTAGCACTGAGCTGAGGGAAGCTATAGCATTGTGTTTGTACTGTTGCTTAATTGCAAAGCAGATGTAAATAGTAGGTCTCCCCAGTTCTGTTCTGTTTGGGCTTGGCTGGAAGAGATTCCCTCTTGGTGCCTAAACCTTTCTGGACTCATGCATTTGTGGCCTTTAAAATGTGATATTTAGCTTTCAGAAAGCAAATAACAACCATTGTGCGCTTTTTTGCACCTTTCTCCTGAGGGTCTTCCAAAGCACTTTTGACAACATTAACTGTTGAGACCTGACAACTCCTCTGATGGGGGACAGCATTTCAGATCTGCAGTTTCTCCTTCTCCCCCTCTCTGAGTCTGCATATATTTTTCACTTGTATAATGATATTTGGACCTTTTATACAGCTTCTCCTGCTAAAATAATATTTGTATAAAAAGCTAAATTTCTGTTTCACATCTTTTCTAGGAATAAATTTCTAACCTCTACACACTTAAAACTTAGGAAAAAATATAACTTAGAAAAATCTTACATTTTGAGGGAAGCAGTTCAATATGTCTTAACATTTGGTTTTGAGAGTCCTGGGTGCTCAATTCTGATTTTATAGAGAACTAGATAGATAAAGGTGAAGTCTAATTTAGAGCATTGTGCCCAGTATCATATAAATCATCAGTGTTAGGAACAAGAATAAGAAACCCAGAGTACCAAATCCCTTGCTTTATGTCCTGGCTGACACTTGTAGTAGGAGAGACATGAACTGCAGCAGCTGAGATGGCGTGAGGATTTGCTGCCTTAACATACAGAACGTTTTCCATAAGCTGAGTTTCATGAGTCAGCATTTCAGGGTGCAATAACTTACAGTAATAAACAGGGAAAGAACACCAAGTTTGTGTGGGTAAATTTGGTTCTAAAATGAGTGATGTACTTCGTGGTAATCAGGTACAGTTGTGATTTGAACCCCTTAAAGCCTATGAAATATGTTCTCTGTTGGATGATTCCAGCTTTTCTTCTTTTTTTTTTTCCCCCATCTTTTATTTTCAGGGGTTTGTTGGTTTTGTGGTGTTTTTTTTTTTTTTTCTTTCTTACTCCCCTTTTCTTTAGCTTTAGCTGTCTTTAAGGACAGGTACCTCAGTGGGATATTGTGCATTGCCACTACAGAAAAAGAGAATAGAGAGTGAGGCATGGAGAGGAAGAATACAAATTTTCCCATGCACTATTGATTTTTGTGATTTGCAGAGGGAAGCTGCTGTGGCTTCTATATAAAGTCTGTAGGTGGGGAAGATGGGGAAAATGGGGAAGCAGATTCAGGAACAGTGGTTCCATGTAAATTTTTACCCATCCCTGTCTTTCTGCTTGGTGGAATCTTGGAGCAGATTCAGGCTTTTCATGTTCACAGAGAATTGGAAGCTTAGATCTCTGACCTTTTTAAAATCCATTTTGAGTCTCATCTTTCAGAGAATTAAACAAAGGATTTTGACCTAAAGGGCCATTGGTTTACACTTTCTGATAGAGGGGATAAGAAAGACTAAGAGGAAGGAGGGGAGAAGGAGAGATTATCTGAAGCAGGACCTGCTGATTCAGGTGGTAATTTTGCAAGTGGGAGAAGGAGAGAGAAACCTGTGAAGGGTGCAAGTTTCTGCTTTAAACCTGTGGCAAGAAATGTGGCAAGAACCTTTGGGGCACAGAGTTGGAATAAAGCAGTTTTCCCTACTATAGTCAGGCTCAGTGTTAGAGGAAAAGGACATTCCTGATTCTTTACTGCCATCATAATCATCTGCTTTTATTGCTTTTATACTTAGCCCCTGAAGAAATGTCTCTAATAGCAGAACTTCAGAGACAGAGAAGGTGGGGGATACAAGTATTGGGCAAGGTGGGAGCTGAGACCTCTCAGTCTCTTAGCTTGAAATCTTCATTCTTGATGCTGATTTTTTTTTTCCTTGGTGTCCTTTCCATTTGAAAATTACTAGTAGCTATGAAGAGATCCCAAGCCTTCTTTATTTTCCTTCTTCCTCATTTTTCTAATACTTCTGTTTCTGTTTGGAACAGATTTTGTGTGCATTTTGGCAATCAGATAGGATTAAATTCTTCATACCTCTTCTTTTTCCCACTGACCCACCCAAATACTTACCCACTCAAAGAATTAAAAATGGAAATGTCCTAGTGAAGAATTCTCCATATTTAGGAATGTTGGAAGGAGATGTATCCTTTCCCTAATCACTCTAGGAGGGATTTCTGTGATACAGAAGTGTGTAACCACTAGAGCTTCATTTCTGTTCTTCATCTTCAGAAGGAAACATGGGTGGGTGTGGAGAGAGGAGGCATCTGACACACCAGACACATGAGAGGCAGGAAGGATTTGCTCCCTGTTGAGGGAGGGGCTCACCCCAGACTTCAGAAAAGACTAGAGCAAAACTCTGTCCCCTCTCACTCCTGCCTGCAGGAGGTTGTATAGGACACTCAGTAAACAGACTGGCTCCAGCTGTGGAGTGTTCTGTTGGGAGGAATGGATCGAAGCAAACCTTCATTTTGCCTGGATTTGAGCGATGTTTTTAGTCTTGTTTCCAAAGCAAACAGAGCCTATTCATTCACACAACCCACCCACATCTGCTCACCTGCTTTCCTTCTACCCCCATTTCCATCTACACTCCCCAAAGACCCCTTTCAACCTATCAGTGGGTTTCAACCACATCTGAAACTCTTGATGGTAATTGTGATTCCAGTGCTTGTGTAAAAATTGGCAGAGGAGAGGGTTACCTGAGCATTTCCCTTCTGAGGAGGTGGTGGTGGCCAGAGTCTGTGCAGGGCAGCAGCTCCAGTCTGCACTTAGGCAGCAGCCAGTGCAGCTGGAATGTGTCAGACCCAGCACAAGCCACAGAGCTCACAGGCTTTTGGACAAAGTGGAACTTATGGAGGAGGCTGGCTTAGCGAGATGGGAGAGCATGGGAGGCCTGAGATACAAATCTGTAGCAAGCCAAGCTTCATTAGCTTGGCTTCATACATTGAGGAAGCAATTATTATTTCCAAAGCTTTCACAGTGTACAGAGGATGTGCTGCTCAGCTTAAAAAAAATACCACATCCTTGAAAAATACCTGTATCATTGAGGGATCCAGGGTATGTACAGTCAGTCCTGAGACAAAGAGAGGAGAAGCTAACTGGGCACATTTAGGATAGCTTGGAGTGCAGGCATTAAGATCTAAGTATGATGTGGAAGCTTCTCTGTTGAAATGAAGAAATCCTTTCCATGCAATAGGCAAAATGATGAACCAATTGTTTTAAGACACTGTGAAGATCAAAAGGTATTTGTGGAGTGGGAGGTTTACATAATTAAATAAATAAAAACACTAGGCAAATTTGGTTTAGGAAAGTTTCCAGAGAAGGCACCTATGATGACTCTCAAATATGGTTACCCATATAACCCATTTCTGAGACATTTCCGTAATTTCTGATTTCCTGAGAATAAGAGGCTCTGGCTGGGGGGGATTAACTTGTATTCTTTCTATTTCTTCATCCACAAACATCTCCCAATTACTGTCTGATATAGGTGCTGGATTTGAGGAGTCATTAGCTGGGCCAACACTATGATATTTATTATTTCATCCTCATTTGCTGGATATTCTGAGTCCTAGTAACTGAAGGATTGAAGTTTGAAACAGAATTCATTGGGAAGGAGCCATGGACAGATTGACAAAGCTGCTGTGGGATAAGAAACTGGTAATTGTGGCAGATTTATGATGACCTTCATAAACGGGCACTGGAACGTTCAATTCAAGTAGAGAGCCATTAACCCTTTTGCAGATATTAAAATAATGTAATGGGGTACTTTAAGTATGCAAAATTTTTCCTCCTGATGACACACTTTCCTCTGGGTCTGATCTAAAAAGCTGTGCATTCTCCCAGGGGCTAAGCTTCAAATAATAGAGAAGTGTGCAGGGAAAGAAGCTACTTTCACACTTCATAAAAGCAGGACAACTTTCCACCAGGGAGCCAGAAAGCAGTGTCCCTGTGGGACCTGTAAAGGTGTGTTTAAAACAAAAGTGAGACAGGTTAAGAGAAGACTGCAGTGATTAGCAGGGGGCCAAATGTTCCCTGTGTATAATAATCTGATTATTGCAGCAGTGACATCAGCACTTTCACTGATTTAGTCTGTCTGTGGTTCCATCCAGTTATTTCTTTCTGAAAACACGAAAAATCTGGTAACAGAATTTTCTCACATTATAAAATGCTTCAGTACTCCAAAGTTATCTGAAATATTAACGTTTTGGGAAAATGTGAAGCATTTTGCTTAAGAAAGACAACTTGATGAGAACAGTAGCAGAATTCCATAGGACTTGGTGGCAGTTGTGGTTGCTAAGTTTTTGGGAGGAGAGTGAAAATTGTTACTTCCCCAGCATGTGAATGAAGACATTGAGGGAATGAGAGTTGAAAGGACCTCTTGAAAGTAATATATTTTGAACTTCTGGGGGAAAAAAAGCACTTTTGCTGAGTTTAGAGTCTCCTATATCAGTGTTGTGGCTAAATAATTTTTTCTTTTCAAATTCAGTTCAAAATTATTTTAATGAAAACTCAGTGGGAGTGGCTTATAACTTGCTGCACACTAATGAGGGATTACCAAGTAATTGATCAGCAATATCTTGAAAGGCTTTGCATCACTAGCAGAAAAGGCACCAACAATTTTGTCATCTCAGTGCAAAATGATGGTCACAACTCCTGTTAAGCTTTGAACTGATGCCTCCCTTCAAGTCCAATGGTCCCAGCCCACAGCTTTTCCAAGCACCATTTGAAGTCAAGATGACTTTTGTTCCTGTGGCGCTGCATACTTCATCCTACCCTTCAGAATACAATACTGGTGTGAAAAGTGGAGATATTTCCTGGAAAAGATGAAGGATAATAAAACCTGTTCTAGGCAGCATTGATTGCATGACCTTATATGAACAGGTTGGGTTTTTTTTCCCCTTATTTCTAGAATAAATATACCTGTTATGAGGTCTGATAGGAAGAATAGACTCTGGCTCCTCTCCATTGCTCCTCTGAGCAAAAGCATCACTTTAATGAACCTAGTGTTCAGCATCCAGGGGAAAAAAAGTGCACTCTGCCCTTGCAGGCAGGTGCAGGAGGGATGATTTTCCCCATTAGTGTTTTGGAGTATGGATAACTGCTTTTCCCCAGGATAGCTGATCAGTCAGTAGGATATCTCCTTTTCCACAGCTTCCCGCAGAGGTGGTGGGCGAAAAGGAGAGAACAGCAGAGAATAAGCCTCTTCCAGCTTCTTTTCTTTTCCTTGCTCTCACTTGTTCCTTTGATGTAGCTGCTGGGACTTGTGCCCAGGGACAGTGAAAGGCCCAGGCACAGAGGGGACTGCTCAGAGCAGCCCCAGAGCACATCAGAGGAGCCATACAAACACAGCGTGTCCATGGTGAGCAGGACATTCCAGCAACATCCTGCTGCTGGGGCAGAGCAGATCTTTCCTACAGCTCTTCCTCTGGTTTGTAAATGAAAATAGAGCTGGTAGTGTGGGACACTGGAGTCTGAAACAGGAACATATCATGGACACAAAATGAAAGCGAATGACAGTGACTTTTATCTATTTGTCTTCATTTCAGTGGATTCTCCCTTCACCCATTCCCACCCGCCTCTCGTCCTTTTTTATTGGGTGAATAGCAGTTTTTGAACAATCTGATAGTAGTTGCTAGCTCAGCTCCTTTGCTTTTGAGCTGTATTTATTACTCATTTCCTGATTTCTTACAAAAGAGTTCTGCTGCCTTTGAGATTTACAGAGGGGTCTCTTTTCTGCAAGGAAAGGAAGAAGAAATGCAGGGAAGACTTTGCTCAAATCTGGCAGTGGAAAGATCTCCCCCTCACCTTGTTGCTCTCACTGACCTTTTTTTCCAGCACTCATGCAAATTAACATCAGTCTTTTCTATCTATCCATTCCCTTCTCGCTCTGTGTATCAGCTTCACATTGCAGATAATCATTATCAAGAAAATCCTCCTACAGTGCACTTGTTGGTAGGGATCTGGAAAGTATGCCTCTGTTCAGCTGCAAGGCAGGGCCAGCCGTATCTAATTGATGCATAATTATAACCTATTTGGTCTTCCAAACTGCTGCTGCTGCTGAAGCTTATCTAACCTTAAGAAGGACTGGTTTCAGCTGCTGTAGCTGCCACCTCAGGAATGCCTCGCCCAGACCCACAGTCTCTCTGGCTTGGGCTAATAGACATTAACCCCATTGCTCTGGGTTTTGTTTCCAGTTCCTGACACGTCTGTTTTTGACAGCTGGCCTGCCCTGAGAGGACCTGCATGTGCCCATTAGTGGAGCGAGCCCTGGGTGCACAGCGGGTTCTCCTCTGGCTGTTGTAGTGTGGAGGCTTTTCACCACCACCACACAAAAGCAGTTCCCAAATGGGAGTTTTGGGGACTGCAGGTGGGGAGGACAGCAGTGGAAATGCATGGGAACTTCTGTTCTAAAAAATAGTGTGAATTCTGGGTGCAAGGCCATGGTGATCCCTAGGTAGAAACATACGGGCCCAAGGAAGCACCTTCCAGACCCTCCTGATCAGTGGGAAATTCAGTCTAACTCCATAAATAAACCTTCTCCCTGTCCCCTGGCACTTTTTAATGAATGTGTTTGGGCCCCTACATCACCCATATGTGAGCCAAGGAGGAATAGAGGCAGGCATGGAAACACAGGTTATTGGTTTACCTTTCACCCTGCCCACTCTAATACATTTGATTTACCTCCAAAAATTTTTCTGCAAAGGGAAGATCTGCCTGTTTATGTACAAAATTGCTGAATTACAAGGATGGTAAACGGCTTAATATTATCACACAGTGACTGAGATATGAGAGAACTCAGTGACTTGACTTCTCCAACTCTCTGATTTTTACCCTGTTCTCTGTACAAAGTGGTTGTGCACTAAAGTGCACAGGAACTGCTGCACTTTATACTCATTGAATAGAGCTCTTAAATTTGGGCTGGTAGACCTT
This sequence comes from Passer montanus, assembly GCF_014805655.1. Classification (NCBI taxonomy): domain Eukaryota; kingdom Metazoa; phylum Chordata; class Aves; order Passeriformes; family Passeridae; genus Passer; species Passer montanus. The sequence goes on along the minus strand of NW_024356948.1, from coordinate 1,016,957 downwards.
TCTCTTGAGTACCTGCAATTTACAGTCCCTCCTCTCCACATTTAATTGTGTTTGTAAATAATCAGTATATCTTTGGGTGGAAAAATAAAAGTGCAAAGGATCTGTTACGGGCTAGATTTGTAAACTAAATCTTTCTTCTGCAAAAAAGAGATAAAGGGGAGGAGCCCTTTGGTAGTTTATTTCCTGCACAATTAAAAAGCTCTCATACTGCTGTAAATAAAACTCCAGTAACCGTAGTCAGCTGGCACCATGTGGAAATCACTGATTTTCAGGCTGAACAAAACTGTCCTTTTGTACACCTCTGCCATTTGCTGGCACTGAGCCGAAACAGTTTGAGTGTGTGTGGAGAGGCAGCTGGCTGTTTGCTCTGTGCCTTGCCTGTGTAGCACCCAACACAGAGATTTTCTGACTCAAAAAGAATATTTTGAGGACGTTGCATTGGTGAAAATACATAATTATGTGTTGGGTGGTAGGTCATTACTGTGCTGACTGCATTTGTTCCTTAAGCAGCCTGAGAGAAGCCAGTATATCCCAACAGCTAAGAAAGGATTTGCACGCCTGGCTGAGGATCTCAGTGCTTTATCTGCTCTAGTGAACCAAGCCTGCAGCTCCCTAAAATGAAGAGAAATACAGTAACTCAGGACCTTTTCCTGTGTCACTCAGTTGCACAGTCCTGGACCAGAAGGATATTTAAGTGGAGAAGGGAGGAACAGAGCCTAGCTGTGGTTATTCCTTAAGATGGTTAGCTCATTAATTCCTATTCCTAACATTAGATCACATTTTCTTTTTGGGTTAATTGTTTTGTTTTGGTTTTTGTTTTGTTTTGTTTTGTTTTGTTTGTTTCTTTGTTTTTTAATGGGTTTGGGTATTTTTAGTTTATTGGTGTTTTTTTTTGTTTTGGGGGTTTTTTTTGCTTGTTTGTGGGGGGATTGGTTTTTTGGGGCTTTTTTTTTGGTTTTGTTTGGTTTGGTTTGGTTTGGTTTTTTGGTAGTTTTTTTTTGGTGACTGGGAAGAAAAAAAAAATCCGTGACTGGTGTAAGACCAGGATAAGTTTATTTTCATGTGAAGTTTCAGGGTGCCCTTTCCTGTCAGCTGGATATCTTGATGGAGGAACCACCCTCCACAGCCTCCAGGACACCTGCCCTATGGGCTGTGGGGAGATCCTTACACAGTGTCAGTAGCAAGTCTGCAGTACCTATAGCAGAAACTGGCTTTATCCCATTTTCTCCATTTTGGTATCTTCTCACCAGTAAGATGTTCACAAATTGAAGGAAGTTCAGACAAGAGCCACAAAAATGATGAAGGGCCTGTGAGGTGTTGACTTATGAGGAGAGATTAAAAAGAGCCAAGTATGTGTAGCTTGGCTAAGGGATGACTGGGGATAGGGGGGAGGAAGGGAATGTGATATTTATCTCCATGTACATACAAGGATGTAAATTCCAAGGCAGGAGATGAACTGCTTATGATAATACAAAGGAAGATTTATTAGAAGTTGTAGTAGGAAATTAAGCAAAGGAAATTTTCAGCTGAATATCAGGAGAATTTTGTTAAGGGTACGATAACAATGATAAATATTTATATAGCATTTCAATAGTGAGAAGGGGAGAATGGTGGCACAAAGGCTCCTGCATCCAGTGTTTCAAGGCAAGAGGGAGAGATCACTTTCCACCCTGTACTACTACTTGATAAAGGGCTTAGCGCAGAAAAGGGAAAGCTTTCCCTCCAATATGTGAAGCCAAGATGGCTAAAATCCTTGTCTAACCATAAATGGCTTCGGTTCTCTAGCAGGAGTAACTTGGAGAGACCTTGACCACTTTGCCTGGTCAAGTAAGCCAGTCATTGATCAGCTAATGCTGATATTGTAAAGACAAACAGACTGGTTGAACATTTTCCTGGGCAGATCAAGCAGAAGATGTGGCTGTCTTCCCATGACAGGGGCTTATATTCAGAAAAACATTGGAAAACTTGCCATTTACTTAGTAAATAATCTCTGCCTTCCAGCCTGTGATCAATTCATTTCACAGCTCTGTATTTGTGCTTTCTGAACTTAACAGGAATTTTCCAGCACCAGCCCAAGGAAAGATATCTTCTTAGTAGGATGGTGGAAAGCCAATGCTTGAGGACCTGGAGGCAGGAATGCCAGAATGTGTTTTGCAAGGGACAGTGCCATAGAAACCTGGAAAGAGTGTGTAGGATGGAAAGCAGTGTCTCTCTGTCTCACATCAATTACAGTGACCCCCATCTGATGCCCCTCAAACCCACACTCAAGTCATTCACTTCACTTTATCAAGCAAAGGGGAATCCCAAAGACCTTCTGAGCCTTACACACTTTTTCAGAAAAAGATTTCATACAATTCTAGGCAAAAGCAGAGTGGGTTTCTTGGTTTGGTTTTTTTTTTGTATTTTTTTTTTTTTTCCTTTCCTAGTGCAGTGTTCAGTGTCTGGGACACAAAAAAAAAGGTATTGTCAGATGTGTAAATGCAAATTTAATGAGTGCGTAAAAAATCCCTTCAAATCAATGCAAAAATATTCCACAGTGGAGTCATTTTGATTAAAAAAAAAAGGGGGAGGAGGAGGAGGTTGCCTGAAATAAGCAAAATTTCAAGCTAATGGGAATCTCATTCATTATTTAATCCACTCCTTATCTGAAATGTACAAAAAATGGAATCTAATATGGCGTATGTATGTTGTTGTCTTAGCGAAAAGACAGGGGCAAAGGCCTGCAATTTCACTTAATATATTAAATCCTACTGCAGGCTTTGAGCCAGATTAATAACTCTAGCGAGCTAGAAAATCCCAATATATATTTTTTCTAGCTCCATGCATGATGCAGCTTGATTCATAAGCAGCTCTACTGTTGGGCTTTATTAAATACAAATAAAATATCCCTTCTATTGCAAAAGCCCACAAGGTGACAGAAAGAGGAGAAGCAACTGTCCTTGCTAGTTAAAATGTATTTTCTTTGGCTTCCTACTCCTTAACTCAGCCCCCAAGTCCCAGGTCCCTGGAATATTTATACAGTCATAACCCTGTGCATAGAATCCAGAGGGATAGACTGAAAGGAAAGAATTTGTTCCCAATCACTGGGGCATGCTTGTGCAAAAGACCCTGCAGCATTCCTACCCTCAAGTGGACACGACTCAATTTTATGTCTGCTCAGGAGAAGAGTTTCAGCAGCCCAGCACGCTTCCTTACTGTCTGGGACATCTGGTTTGTGGCTGATTTAAGAGTGTTACCCAACGACTCGCTGGCAGCTCTGCCACAAAACCTGGGCTGGTGCTGTGTTTGCCAGGTGGCGTATTTGAATCCCCAGCTTGGAAAGCAAGAACGGTGTCAGGGAGCTCAAGATCACCAGGCTGGTTTAAAAATTGTCAGATTGAAACTGTAAAATGTATAGGAGAGACCCTGTATAATTTTAAGGTTGCTTTGTAAGTCTTTCCGTGTATGTGGAGTGATAGTAAAACAAAGGACTTAGGAGAAAAAAAGAAAATTAAAGTTACATGAACAGCATAGTCCTGCCCATAAATTGTTACACTAGCTTGGGAAATCAATCCTTTTTTGGATGACACTGAAACACATGCTCTATGCATAGCTAGGGATGCACTTGAATGTCCTGAAAAGGATTTACTCATGTCCAGCCTTGATCTAAACCTTCTGTGTGCACAGTATTCAAAGCCAAGTTCTTGGGGTCTATGCTAGAGTAAGTGGACAGGGCTTCCCAAAGAGTAGAATTGGATCCCATTGTAGCCCTTTGCTTTGGTGTCTTACAAAGCCAGTAAAACCCCATTTGAATATGCCTTGAGTCTAATGGTGGTGATCCCTGCAGGGAACACTAGCAAAAATCTGGGAACACCAAAATTTCCACGGAAGTAGGTACAGTAAAATGCTGAAGTAGATACAGTAAAAACATGTAGGAGTCAGATCCTTCTCTGGAAAGGTTAATAAGGAGGTAGGAAAGTGAATTAGTGGAGAAAGATATTACCTGTTCTGAAGTGGGCAGAGCTGACCTGATATAGACCAGGGGACAGGATACCTGCAAAAACACTTTGGGGGAAAGTGATACCCTCTTCTTAATGGTTTATTTAAGCTATGACTTATTCTTTCTAAAATAAACAGAAGAATAAGGTCTTATTTAATTTTTTCCTCTGGAGAAATGGAGCTTTTAGTGTACTGGAACAGGATAAAATAACTTCTCCAATATAATTTCGCAACTCTATTTTTTTTTTTTTTTTTTTAATCATAAGTGACCGAAGGGGTTTTTTTGTTTTAATTAAAGGAATAAGAAAAATGGAGTCTTAAGTTAGTGCTGCAGGTTTTCAGATATCTGGCAGTGAAATAAGAAAGCAGTGGTTTTTATTGCTGCAGTTGTTTTTAAGGTGGGAAATTAGTGTAAAGTTATTTTTAAATCCACATTAGTATCCTGATGGATTTTTCCACTCACTCCTGGCACAAAACCAAGGATTCCAGTTCTGACTGCACTGAACTGCTGGAAGTGGTGTCCAAAGGGACCAAGGACAAGGGCATGGTGCAGGAGGAGGGATGGTTTTGTGTTTGTGTCTGTGAGGTGTGTGCCATGCTTCTGGTTGGGAGCTAAAACTGCCCTGGTGTCACTGCAACATCTCTGCTGTGCTGTGAGCAACAGCAAGTGGATAACCTGAAGAAATTTGAGGCTGGCATGAGCTACTCTGGTCGTACTTCACAGCTGGGCCAGCCCTCAGGACTGCTGCTGTTGTTGGTTTATTGTAGCGTGCATTGCCACGGGCGCAGGAGCTCCTCTTTGAAGGTAAAAGCCCTGGACTACTAAGTGCTTACCACATGCAAAATGAAAAGATGGTCCTTGACCTGAACTGCTCGGAGATGTGAGCGCCTGAGAGAGGCCACAGCAAACAGATGGAGGGAGAGCAAGGTAATATAGAGCGGATTATGATTTGGTTGGGAAGTTGCAGTGATAGCACACTGGCTGCCTCGTGGGTGTTGAGTGGTTTGGAAGTGTCACTGCAAAGGTGAGTTTCAAGGAGGGATGACGAGGCGGACTCTGTAGTAGATGCCTCTGATGTTGGCAGGACTTTCACATCCCTGGTACACAAAGGTCTCTGGACAGTAGAAACAGCTGACATAGCTTTGGGGTTAAGCCAACACTATCATGCTGTTAGGATGTTTATCTGAACCAACCGTCACAAAAGGCTCTCCCATGCCTACCTCAATATTAAGGACTCAGAGGGTTTTGAGGACAGAGCACATAATTTACCCTGACCTTCTGGATGTAGTAGAGGCCACGGGATTACAGTGGTTCCTGCACCAGGCCCCAGTCACTTGGGCTGAATCACAGCAGCTCTCTCAGAAAGGTGTACAAGCCTAACAGAGAGCCTTGAAGGGAGATGGTGTCTCACTTAAATAGGACCTGTGTACGTGTTTGCACAGCATATGAAATATAGCAAGCATATAATTGTGGGTTTGGGCTTTTTTGTTTTTTTTTTTCTTTTTGAATGTTAAATGGGCTTAAGGGCCTTTCTGAAAAGCTCAGGGGTTTTGAGCACAATTGTGTACTGCAGAGGCAGCAACTGTAGGCTAATTTGAAAAATTCACGCTGGACACTGGGCTGAGATGTGCCCTTTAAATGATGGTCAGTGACCCAGGAAGAATTTCCTGAGTGCAGGAGGACCTCAGTGGAATTGTTTCATGTCTGCAAGTGTGTGGCTAAGCAGTTTAAATGGAAATAGTACTGAGGGCATATTGTTTTCCTTTGGCTTGCATTTAAAGTGCTTATCCTGTGCTTCACATGCTCATGATTTTACACAAACTTAAGTTCAGCATAAACATTTACAAACTTTAGTAATTCAGTTATATTACAAATCCATATTTTAATTTATGGGGATTTTTCCCTCTTTTTTTCTCAAATGCCATGCTACTTCTTTTTTTTTTGTTTCCCTTATACAGTCAAAATCATTGAAAAGGTTCACAGATGGTAAAGTTGGCTGTGACCATTAGAAATGAGATTTTAACTAGAGGAATAGAATTCAGGATGTGGGTTGTGTCTATGCCACAGAGTTGCTTTAGAAGCCTTGAGTGGGACATGAAAAATGTTATGAAAAGGAGGAGTTAAGGACAAGTGTGGTATTTGGTTTCACAAATTCATTAGGTATCTTGTCTACCTATATATTAGTGAATGAGGAGAAAAAGCTTTGTTCTGAGAACAGTGTGGAGCACTGATCATTGCTGATCATTTTTTGACACTCTAAATAGAAACAGAAAATAAAAAATTACTGTAAATTACATGAAAATTTAAAATTTTGCCATAAATTATTGCGTTAACTGAGCCCCATGTTGTTGTCAACATACTTCTAAACTTCCCCCATCCATTATAATTCCTTTTCTCTGCTGAGATCATGTCTGTCTACTTTTTAAGCTCTGTGTATACAGTCCAAAACCACAGTTTCAGGCCCTGCTAAGAAATTGTGTTAGCACTAGGACAGAAAATTGATTAGTCCGTTTTCTCTGTTCCAACTTAAGAGAAGAGTGAAGCAGTAAATAGTGTTAATGCTGAAAAGTGAATTAGATTTCTAACACTGTTTCTGCTTTAATAGTTTTTTCCATTTGCTAATAGCCCAGATAATAGCAACTGCCCTTCAATAACATGTGTTGTTTTGTTTGTATCTTTCTTCTGACAGCATCTTTTTAAAGCAACATGTTACAGCTCATTCATGAAATAGTTATCAATTCTGTCCTTGTTTGTTTCTCCAGGCAAGCTAAGTATGTCCTTGTTAACTGGCTGTCGGGCATTGTGTACCTGCAGGCTGTGCTTAGCTCCCTCCCTTTAAGGGTCTCTCAGTCAATTAAAATTGCAGATACAAATTCCAGGTGCTTTGGAATAGGGCTTTCGAATCCAAAAGCCCATTTCACACTTTTTTGGATAGCAGAGCAGTGTGGATGGGTGGTGACAGCCTCTCCAGGCAGGAGGAGGGTGTTCCCTGAGCGCCAAGGATGCTGCACCAGATTGGATTATTTTGGTATCACCTTTTCCAAATCTCCTCTATTTTATTAATCTCAAATTCTTCCTTAAGCATACTTTTACCAGTCAAGTTGTTCTTGTCAACTCTAGCTTTCTTATTTACTCATTGCTGTATCTAGACAGTTTCCAAGAGTGTCCAAAAACAGCAGGTCTGTTATGTCACCTGTAGCTAATATTCTTTACCATCCCCTCATCAGCAGAGTCAGAGGGGGAGTGTTCTGCCAGGGTTTCTTTTGCTTGTGCCTCTGCAATCCATGTGCTGCTCCATGTGAATATTTGGAGGAGGTGGTTAAATTTGCTATAAGAAATTGATGTGTCCAGAATGCTCCTTCATTCCTGTGTTTGTTCTGAAATACTGTATTTGTCTTGAAAATCATGGTTCCCAGTTAAGTAACACATATGGAGAAAAAGTCTGTCGAGCTTTCAAAGCCTGTCAAATACAGGCCATAATGTACAGCACTAGGACACTTCCACATGCATAGTCTGTGCCTTTGAGGGGTTCCCCACGTGTCCTTTGATGATTAAGTGACAATTTGTGATTTGGTATTGCCTAGCAAATTAATTTTCTTTCCCTGTACCAGATTTCTCAACCCACCCCATTCTGTTCTGTCCCAGCATTTCAATGCCTAAATTATTAGGAAACTAGGACAGAGACCATTTACTTTGGGATGTCCATTCAGTAGTTTTCCCAAGTATTTAATCTCAGATTGGTGACTGTAAAACTACAGTAATTTGTAATTGCAATTACTGAGCGATGACAGTTAAATGGTATGTAATAAGGGCCTCTTAGCTACATACTGAGTTTTATCCTAGTTTATCATTGACATTTCATTCAGAGAAAAACTCTCACAAAGTTTTAGTTTTGTAGATACAGTCATCTAGACCAGAAATGTTTGCAGAGGAGTGCTACTCAGTTGGTTCTGTCACGCTGTCCTTGGCAAAATACCCGTTTAATTATAAAATACTCTTTTAATTTATTTGATAGTTCAAAGATCTATGGGTTGTTTTTTTTAAAACTTGGAATTGCTATTTACTTGGATCTCAGAAAATATATCTAGCTTTTTTGCTAAATTAAATATCCTAGTTTGAATTTGTATCTTTAAAAAAGAAACTGGTGAAATTGGCATGAAAGAACTATTTGACTAGTGTGTTCTCAAATCCATTTGAATAGCCAAATTTCTTCTTCTCCAACAGTGTGCAAAGCCTGTACCTAATCCCTGGGTGAGAGAACTCACAATTATCTGGATGGAAAGGACCCCATGCCACATATCCCTGGAAACCATTCCTCTCCCCTTCTCCAGGGGAGCTAGCAGAGCTTGGCAAGAAGATGAGCTTGGGGAAAAGTTTCTGAAGTTCAAGTGGGATGTTTGATAAATCACTGTCCAGCATATTATTTGTTGTGCTGTGATTGTGATTAGTCCAGACATAACCCTGTTTTTTTCTGGGGTTATTTCTTTGAGATTAAGCAAAGCATAATAGTGTGATAGAGTTGAAGTTTATAAGGAAAAAGGTTAGAACATTAATTAAACTTTTCTGTATTTATCTCAGTCTTCTTGCAAGACAATTTCTTTTAAAGCCAAAGCCAGATACTTGAATGAAAAATGACCCATCTCCTTAGCTCTCCTATCCACCACTTTTCATGAAAATTGACCTCTCCATTAGATCAACTAATCAGTGGAGCATAACCGAGGTTTAATGGCCATCAAAGAGAAAACCAATTTAGTTTCAGCTGCTTTGACTGGAGTGCATCTGCAGGACTTTGGGCAGACTGATCAGTAGCGGGTTTTTTTTCTGATTGTTGTGCCAAATCTTTGCTAAATTTCAAGTAATGATCTCTCACAACTGTCCCTATACTTTGTGATAAAAGTAAGTTACTGGGTATTTCTCAGGAGGCATTGTCAAGCCCTGGACTTACATGTTTGCATGAGAACTATTATGTGACATTCCTGTGGCATAGATAAGGGATCTAACCTCCCTTCAAACTGCAGGAAGTCCTGCATTTCTTCTCAAGTGCCAGAGAGGCATCACCAGCAGTAATCACAGAATTTTCACCAAGTACCTTCTTCTGGATTGAAACTCCATTTTCATCAAAGAGTAAGTTCTAGAGTTAAATAAGGTGTTTCATATGCAGCAATTTCTTATTTATTTATTTATTTTATTTTTAGCTAGCTCAGTGTTGCGATTCTTCCCTGTGAAACTGATCTTTGCTGGAAACTGGATCCAGTCTTGACTGAGTGTGAGATCTGCAGTAATACGTTAGGGCGTGTTGGTTGGTTTCTTTTTTTGGTAGAGAGGAGTTAACCCTTAGATATGGACCCAAGAAGAAGGTTTGGGAACCTCAGTACTGGCATGATATGGGTAGATCCAGCTGATTAGAATTCTATTTTCCCATGGAGTTTTGTCCAGAATTCCTCAAGAGTAATCTGAAATAACATAACCTGCATCTCCATGCCAGTGTAAGGTTTCAGTGCAAATTTTTTAAGATTTTCTAGTTTGTTTTCCTTCTTATTTTTCCTTCTACTGTAACAGCTCTTTCAACTACCTGAAGTATTCTGCAACTTCATTGGCTTTGGGAGTGGGTACAGGTTAAAAAACTAAAGTAAAAACTTTTTATAACTCATTTTGCAGCTAGAGTAAACATATTTCCCATTCTTGTTCCGGGGATGTTTCTGTATCTCCAGACTCTGATACAGAGGAGCTCATTACTAAACAAGTACAGTCAACGACAATAATTTTTGTAGGATTTAAATACAGAAAAGAGAAAAATGCATGTAGAAACTCGTAAATTAAAAAAAAAAAGGAAACATTTTAAGACAGAGTAATGCAAAGCTTTCAAAAGCATGAATTAAACCAACCTTTCACTGATTAGGCATTAGGATGAAAGTTTCCATGGGAACATATTATCTCATCAGTCTCTACTTCAGTGTTCCTTGTGTCCTCAATTGAAACAGCTGGAACTAGCTAAATTATGCCATTTTGTTTGTTCTCAATTGTATGAAACCTTTTTCTTTTCTGTGTTTCAACTGCAACACCAAAAAGTCAGTGTCTCTTTTTTTTCTCTCCTTCTTTCTTGGCCAATGAATCTTTAATTATTTATACAAGTGGAATATCTCCAGGAGAAGTGAGGGAGAGAAAAAGAGAGGGAGTAAAATGAAGAGAAATTGTTTTAGCTTTGCTGGTGTGGAGTTGATCCCAGTCTTGAAATAAATATCAGCCTTTTTGGACTTGACTATTTACCAGTTAGGGAAAAAAAATAAAATTAAAAAAAAAAAAGAGAGAAAATCATGAACCTCTGATCAATAATTCAGGCTCCTCCATCTGTGAAAATGTTGGATTTGGCCTAATTTTTCTTATAAACAAAGACCATCATCTGCTCCAGAAAATAAAATCTGCAAAATTCAGGTTCTGAAGGGGTACTTTTTCCCTGCCAAGATCTGATATATTTTTTTTCCCACACACATGCAATTAAAAAGCCAAACCAGGAAATTATAACAGAAAATCAGGCAAGCTATCTTTCATCCCTGTTCTGGTAAAATGTCAGTTGCTTAGGGCTATGCTGTTGAAACACTGGTCAAAAAGAAAGGAGTTGTTAGCTTTGCCAGGTTCTGCTATTTAGTGCCTAAATCCCTTTGGCAGATATGTTAGATACCTAATGCTGCTCTAGGAAGGAGACTCCATATCAAGTGCTGAGATGGAGCTTGATGTACAAGAAACAACTTTAATCTTTGTGTTGCACAGCATGGATATCTCCTTCAAATTTGAAATAGTTTTAGTAAAACATCTTAAGTAATTCTGCCCCTCCCAAGACTTTATTTCTTTAGAACTGTAGAGAGAAGTCTGGGTGCAAATATCCAATTAATGAAATCATAGAGACCAGCTGCAGCATGGAGTGATTTCTGTGACCTCAGCATTCAGAGGTTTCAGGTGGTAAAGAGCTGAGGATTAGGACAACCTGAGATTCAGGGATCTCAGCACAGGTCAGTCTGTAACCAAGGAACTGGTGGTCTTCTGTCTTCTACATCAAAAGTAAGTGTTGGAGTGCAATGGCATGTAGATGATTTTTCCAGGTTTTGAGAGAGCTAAATGCACTATGGTAGGCAAATGTCAGGGGAAAGACCTGTGGGAAGTGAAGTTGGGAATGGAAGAAAGCTAAGTCAGGCTGTAGACATTGATATATAGTCTAGAAAATTGTGTTCAGAACTAAGTCTACAGACTTCAGAAGGAGAAGAAAATTACAAGGAAGAGAGCCTGAATCCACATCTTAGAAAAATTCAGCAAGAAAAAGTGATTGAAGGAACTCTGAGAAGCCTGAAGTAGAAAATGCAATATGATGCCGGTAAACACACCAGCCCCATGGCAAAGCCTTCTTTGCATTTGGCTTCTTCCTTTAATTTAACAGAGGTCCAGGGAAAAAAATACAGCCACAAAACTAGACCAAGCCAAACTTGATTGCAGCTTGTTTGGCAATTATTGTATTCATGTATGCGTGAAATTTCTGCTGGGAACTTCTCAGGGAGAGTTTGTGGCTAAATTTCCATCATTTCTCTCCTAAAACTCTAAAAATGTTAATGAGGGTTGGTGCAAAAACTTGTAACTTTAAAATTAGATTCATCCAGTAGAAATGACCTGAAAGTGAGTTCCCTGTGACAAGCAAACCAGAAATCTCATGAGAGCAGAGTGGCAGTTTTCCCTCAAGAGAGAGTGAGGGTGGTGATCTCAGCTTTACAACATCAGAATCAGACCCAGCTATCTGGCTCTGTCAGACAGGTGGGATATTCATCCACCTGCCACAGATACACATTTCTACTCAAGAGTAAACATAAGTGACATAGAGGAAGAATCTATCATAAAGCGTTTAGGGAAAACAAAAAAAAAAAAAACAAAAACAAAAAACCCCCAACAAATACAAACCAACAAGCTTTAGTGTTTCTCTTCTACAGTTAAAAAAAAAAAGAGAGAAAATATAAAAGCCACATTGCCACATTGTGAAATGAAATTTAAATAGATGTGGACACTTGGACTACATCCAGCTTGCTGGACAGTGCTCACAAGGCTGTGCTGAGCTGTGACATTACTTTAGAGAGGAGAAAACAATACATGTGACCATTTCTAAAATGCTTTTGATCCCTTTATGAAGTGGCATTTGCAGTAGAGGGTGGACAGAAACAGCCATATCCAAAGGCCTGGCAGTGTTTCCATGGTTGCTGAAGTCAGATGGAGTGAAGTGGCTGTGGCTGAGCACCAGGGTGCCTGAAGATGTGTGCCTATCCCCAGACACCCCAGGGAGCAGTGGCTGGGGAGGACAAAGAGCATCCCAGAAGTGGAGCTAGGAAAGTATAAGCAGGATTATTTCCTGCAGCTTCCCACAGCTCTCCCTAGGCATCAGGTTAGCCTCTGCACTCCCCTCCTGCTCCGTGGAGGTGCAGTGAGCACTGACTGGAGTTGCTGTACCATGAGAGAGAAAGTGTTTATATCATGTGGGTTAGAGCAACAAACCTGATCGAATTCCCCAAAGGGAGCTGCACTTTCTGAGGCTTTCAACAATCTGTTGGGAAGGTATTTTTTCTCTTTGTCTTTCCTTTATATGTCCCTCACAATCTGAGCATTTCAAAGAGCGTTACACAGACTGCAGAGAAAAGAGGAGAGGTTTTTCTGAGGGTGCCCCTTCCCCCAGAGCAGAACAGACACTACACTTGTTTCTTCAGTGGGGTGAGAAGAATGGATGGAGACCTGCCTTTCTCTTCCCTTGCTAAGCCAGACCTGGTCATGCAGGGAAGAAAGAAAATGAAACTTGCTTTTGGGATCAGGGGAGGAAGACGGGAATAACTCCTCTTCGCTGTTATTTCCAGCCTGAGATTAGCTAATTTCTCAGCTCCATTAGGCTCTGGGGAATCTGCTGTCCAGCCCTGCGCTGCCAGAAAATCAGTCCTTTCACAATGATCAACCCATTTTTAATTCATCAGCAGCCAAATCCTGGGGAACAGCTCTGTGTACATGTCTATATGTGTGTGAGATAGTTATGAAAGACCTGTCTTTGACCTCCTCACTTTCAGCAGAAGGTTATTGTCTTAAATAGCACATCCAGCTCACAATTCCCTTTGATCCTCTGAAACTTCAGCTCAGCCACCTGATATAATTTTCATCCCCCTCTCCAACTCCTTGCAATCCCTCCTCCCCATCCACCTCCCCCCCCAAACATTCAAAGACATTATAGCAGGAACTAATTTTGTCTGGACTATTATTAGATCATGAGATCAGGGCAACATAGAGGTCGTAAAATGTTTCATTCTCTCAGAATGGCCATCGTGCCCCTATCAGGTACCATAACGTTAGGTTTGCTTATTGTGCAGATTGCTTGAGTTGCAAATTGCACATTATCCAGCTTAAACACCTGGCATTTACATTCATTATAACCCTGACACCCCCCCCTTTATGGCCTCCCGTGAGGGTCTTCCAATTGGTCAGAAGCGCAAATGAATGTTTTATGATTATGATGAATAATGTGAGGGGCTGCGGAGGGGAAAAAAAAAAAAGAAAAAAAGAAGAGAAAGGAAAAACAAGAATGAGATGTAGGCAGAGGAAGGGCCTTATAAAGCACTTTGGCAATGCAGAGCTTTTTGTTAGAGGTGTATAGTGATCTCTGTAGCTGGAAGAGGACTCGATGTAGCTGGATAAATCTAAAGCAGAAATAAAGTAGTTTTCAGGAAGGTATAAAGATGTGTCTTTATTGAAAGAATATTGAAGATTTTGGCATCCTGACACTAAACAAAGAGTTGGATGTAGGGAGTTATATTTCTGGTGGTGTTTTTTTGCTTCTGAGTGATTTCAGGCATGTATATGATTTTCAGGCAAATACATGATATCCCTTCAAACAGTCATCAGGAGTGGATTTAGTAGCCACTTCTCCTCTTTTCTCCCCACGTGTCTCAGGGCCTTTGCACTGAAACAATCCCTTCCTCAGCCCTTCCAGTCTTTGTGTTTTCCCTAGGAAAGGACACCTGGAGACTTGCTGCTAACTGGAGTCACATCCAGATGCAGTTTTGAGGTGTGTGACTGTAACATCCAAATCAAGAGCTATTCTTTCAGTGTTTTCCTGCCTCATTTACTGGCATGAGGAAGGGTCATAGCTTTGAATTAGGAAGCTGCAAACTAAATGTATGAAGCCATTTACTGCACTACTTCTTGGGTATTTGGCTTTTTATTGGCTCCTTCGTTTCTGCTGTCAGTGGCTGCTGGGCCAGCTCTATCTCAAGAAGTCACACTGCATTTTGAACCTAGGTGTTATATTTTCTATTTTATTTCTCAGGCAAGACGTAGTTCCACTACCCTAATGCTGTTATGCCTCAAGATTGTTTTTCAAGGGGCAACAAAGTGGACAGAGTTTATCTCTTGCCTCTGAGGCCATCTTCAAAGTTGAGGAGTCTTGACTATAGTTTGTTTTTGTTTTGCTTCTGCAGGAAAGCTGTAGCTATTTTACAATTGACTTCACTGGAGCCAGAACTTCAGGGCTTATTTCCTAGACTGGTCAGACAGAAAAGCTGGAAAAAACAGTCTCTCTCTTGTGGGACTTTCATAGCCTAACAAGAGCCTGGAAATTGCCTCTGGGCTTGCTAGTGCCATGTCTTCCCTCAGGAGGCACACAGAGATCATTCCAGGATGCTCCAAGAAAGGAGGAAGGGAAAAAAAAAAATCACAGGAAAAAAACCCAAAACAAAACAAAAAGTCTAAATGAGACTCCATGTCTCCAGAGATTGTTTCTGTGGCTTAAATGATTTTAATTAATAAATAAATAAATGGGATTGAAAGTTGCCTGGGAGAGAGACTGAGGTTCTGAGATATTTTTAACCCCTCACTCCTCCCCCTGATGTTGTTTTGCTTCATCTCTGAGTGGGATCTGCTGGTTGCTGGGTGCTGCTGTGTGCATCTCAGTCTGGGCTAATGAGACTTTCGTGTGATGGAAAGCTCAAAGCAAGGGCAAAGATAGATTTGACTATTGTGTTCAGGGCTTGTGTGCGTTGTAGGGTACCAGCTGGGCAAGGGAGGCTGAATTTAAGGGCTGGTTTTGTTACAGCCTCACCATTTAGAAACAATCAAGCAGCATACTGATAATGAGAGGTTTTAAACGCAGTCTTGGGCTCTGCACAAAACTGAACTGGTCAAATAGCAAATTGCTATGCGCTGCTTTCTCTCACATTGTCTGTGAGAGTTCACTTATTCATGATGTGCAGTGAGCTCAGGGAAGCCACATGCCCGGCCTAAACCCATACAGAAAAAGCAAGTCAGCCTTATAAGACCCAAGAAGACAAGAAAGGAATATTTACCAAAGACTAGCATGACATTTAGGATGGGTAGAAAAGACACTGCTGGAAAGCCTTCTACCTGATGTCTTTGTGGAACGTTGCAGAGAGCAAAGCTTAGAACAGTGGGAGAGATGTGGGCTGCTGCCCCTTACAGGGGAAATGTGTCTGACAGTAGTTTTGTAGTCCGTGTGGCTCATAACCTAAGATCTCTCTGACTAAAACATAAATCTTTCTTGGTAGCAGTGGAGGATTCATGTCCTGAACAGAAGTGGACTCAAGCCCAGAAGGTGATTGAATCAGCAAGGAAGCCCAGTGCCCTGTCTTATATGGTTGTCATCATATTGCAGCCTTCAAATCGACACATTCTTTAATTTTTCAAAATAGCTCTTTAATTGAATTATCAGCCATTGATGAAAACATAGTCTTTGTCCTCTACAGGCATAATGAGACCAATTCCACAGTACTCTTGACATATCAGTTTCTTATGGCAAAGTCCTACAACACTCAATAGGAGTGAAATCATCAGGATTTTATAGAAACATCTCTGAGAGGGCATATAATCCATTTGATAATGTTTTGATCTCACGGATAGATAGCTCTGGATATTTCAATACATCCTAGAGATTTTTCTAGGATCATATTCTGTTCAATCCTATAGATGTGTGGACATCCAGGTTTCCTTTCTCCTATATCTGTAAACAGCATGGATAGCTGTTATACACAAAAATCTATGTAAGTTGAACTAATTAATCCAAGGAAGGAGGGTTCCTTTTGTGTCATGTTACTTGGAAATTACACTTGTGTAACTTAATCTTGCTAAAACTCCTTGACTGAACACACCATCCATTTCTTCCTCCATTTTTGGAGTTACAGGACAAGTGCTAAAGTCCACTTAAGGGGTAAGTACAGAATAAACCAAATTTCTTTCCCACTTTGTCTAACTTAGGCCTGGAAGCATGAGCATGATTTTCCTAGCATTTCTTATCCAAGACAGTACAACTGTGGATGTTCTCATTATGCATATAAATGTCTAATCCTATTTGGAATTATGGTGAGGTCTCAGATTTCATGGAACCTTGTGGCAATTTGTTGCACAGGGTAATTATGCAGTGTAGTTAAAAAATAAATAAAAATCTTTTGTTGGCTTCAGATTCATTCCCCCTTTCAGCTTACTGAGACTCTCCCTCTAGCTGGTAATATATGCATATATATTTTATGCAGGGTTTTTCACAGAAAGACTGCTGATCATGATAATGGTTTTTTGGAAGAATGAGGATTGTTCTTTCTGATCTCACTAATTTCTTTCCAGGCACTTATGTCTTCATATTTTGGGAATATGTGTTTGCCTCAATATCACTGCCACATAGAAAAAGAAAAAGTAGATTTAGTTACACATTCAGTTTAGGTAACATGACCCTGGATTTGCAAGTGATTAAATTTTTTAAAAAATAGGATTTGAAAGAATATGAAGAATATGCAAAAAGGTCGATGCTACTGGGCAGTATCTGGGAACATGATGTATCTTCCATCAGTAGGGGAAGTTCACATGAAAATTGGATTGTGTTTGAAGATGAGCCATATACCAGACAAGATAGAGAGACATGATGCAGACACTACAGTGTAAGATTCTATGAGAGTGCTTTATATACCATGTCAGACTAAAAACTACAACATCTCCTTGTATTCCCAGTGTCTTACTCTAGAATCAATATTTATGTTTATTATTTTTAATTAATTTAACCCTAATTCCAAGTAATTGAGCCATTTTTTCCCCAGTTGTTATTGGCTTGCAATTTTTTTGGTTGGTTTGAATTTTTTGGTCACATAAAATTATTTTAAATTAAAGTGTTGCAGAAGATCTTGTTCAGAATATCTTCCCCTTGAACTGAGTAGGATGTTATCAGATTTTAAGTTTTCTATAGGAAGTGAGTCAATAACCTGATGCTACAAAATAGAAAGCAAGATCTTTTCAGGGGGAGTTTTCACTATTCTTATAGGACTTGAGAAACTGGGTGTGAGTCTCTCTTGAATGTTATGATGTGGCTCAAAATATTTAGGCATGGCTGATAATTTCCTGTTAAATTCGAACAGGTTGAGAAATGTGATAAAGATGGAGCCTGTGGAAGGAAGTGAAGTTCTTTTTGCTCTTAGTGATTTATGCTAGCTGACGTCTTCAATTATATTTCAAATTTGCAATTTCCTCTTAATTGTTTTATGGAATCATTATCTTCAGACTACCTTTTTCACGGCTACATGTAGGGCAGTTCTCTGACTCCAGTCCTCTCTTTTAAAGTTTGCCCTTTCTTAGCTGTACTCTTCCCTCACTTTATCTGATTCCTGCCTTGGTATCTGCAAGGGGCTGGCGTTGTGTGAAGCTACAGGAGCAGTACAAAGTTGCCACTCATAAAACGATTTTCAAACATGAGAAACATAGCGTTCAATTTTCCTGTCCGGAGCTGCATCCTTAAGTTGGCATTGATAAATCAGCTCTTTATTTGGTGTCACAGAAGCCAAGTCCAGGAAGATTTCCTGATGCTTCTGGAACTCTCCCTCTCCATCTGTGTGGTGGATAGACCTCTCCATGCAGTGAACCATGAAAGGGCTGTGCCACAGATGTTGGGGACTGGCACAGAGCTGGTGATGGAAGCCAGCTCAAACTGGTGGGGCTGGGATGCTTTACACCAGTTGAGGGTCATCAGGGAATGGAGCACCTTGTTGGGGCTTTCATTTTGGGCACATTCTCCTAGAATTTCTTGGCACCCCCTTATTTCCTCCACCCTTCCAAAAAAAAAAAAAAAATAAAAAAAAAATAAAAAAGAAACAAACCCACAAAAAAAAATTATCCCAAACTACCAGAGTGATGGCCTGCCTCACCCTGTCCTCCTCCTCGTTGCCCAACTCGACCACACTGTGAGTCTGCAGAAGTTTAGCAGTAATTAGTGCCAACCTCTAGCTGCTCACTGCTTGCTGGGAATCCGGGTTGTCAGCTCCGCCTGTCACAGGGCTGTGAGGAAATGAAGCATTGGGAGGCACAGAGATGTGGGAAGGAGGAGGAGAGACGTCCCCGCGCTACAAAGCACATTGCTATTAAAGTGTCAGTTTTTTGGTTTACTGTTGCAGTTTGTGTGAAGAGTTTATGGATCAGCAGATAACAGTAATTATCACAGAGACTTTTCTGCTAAAGTCTAATCTAACCTTTTATAGTTTGTACCACAGGGCATCCTTCTCCTCACTCCTCCCCCCACACCCTTATTTTTTAAGAGCTTATTGGATGATTTTATTATTTTATTTTTATTTTTTATGGCCTTTAAATCATCAAAGTTGACATCAGACACCTTCACACACAGAAAAAAAAAGGATGCATAGATTAATTGAATGAGGGGGAGGATGGTAGGGTTTTATTAATAATACCAATCTAGAGAGTTTATTGTAGCAAAACCCAGGAACAGATTAACTGCATCAAAAGAAAAGGGAGGGGGGAGTAGGGAAGACTTAAAAACTCAGAAATGTTAGTCAAGGTGAGATGCTGTCCTCAAATTTAAAGCACTTGAAAATTTATTGAATACCATTTAAGCCTTGCAAATACTGGTCCCAGTCTGGAATCATTCTGTCAAAGGCAATGCTTTTATTCTCAGTTGGGGAGCAGAATAAGAAGACTTACACAAAAGTGGGAGAGTGAAGAAAAATTGAAAAAAAAGGTAAAAATCACCACCACCATTGCTAAAAAGCATAGAAAAAGTACCACAAGGCAACTTTCTAACTGTTGGGATTTAAAAAAAAAATGAAGTCTTTGGGATAGTGTTGCAAACCTTGTTGGGGTGTCTTGCACTTTTCTTTTACTGAAACACAATTTTTTCAGTGAAAATATCTAAAATGCTTATAAAACATGGTGTGTCATTTTATAAAAGGGACAATGACTTTTGTTATTTTTATTTCTGCCTCCACAGTCTTTGCTGTGCAAGCATTACAAAGAGGTCCTGATGGAGTTAAGTTCTCAATTTATATTATTTTTTCTCCCTCTCTCTCACCATACCCATTTCTCCAGAAGAACACAAAAGGGGAGAACTAGTTTTAGAAATTAATAATGCAAGTCAGCAGGGGTGCATTTTCCTTTCCCCGCCCTTTGTGTTTTCCTTTGAAACACTTCAGAACTGTCAACACAGGGGTTTATTCAATTTGTTCACTATTACGTAATATGGTAGAAATCATCCCAAAAAGGAGTCTTTATTTCTGTTTCCTTGAGTATATGTTTTTGAAAAGCTACTGATCCGCAATTGTAATGTGGTGGTTTGGAGACAACATGCCAGTTATCAGAGCCCCAGTACAGTAAGGATGTTCAGACATCTGGGAGAAGCTGACAATTGCCCTAAATAGCTTTCATGTTCAACAGGGAAGGGTGGAAATTCTTCATTTTGACATGGAAGTTTGATGTACAATGGGCAAGACATAGGTCAAGTTGATGCTTGCAGCATGAATGAGACTGACTATCTCAAAAACAGCCATGCCAAAGGTGGTCAGTGAACAGCATGATCCACAGCTATCTGAAACTCTTCAGATGTCAGAAAAAATAACAACCTAGATCTACAGGTTCTTTGGGACCCTGGAGTCTCTGGTTTCTTGGCAAACCATCACACTTTATTTAATTTATCATCACATTTCTAAACAGGTAGCCACTGATGATAAGGGTGAATGGTGTTGGATTGGAGCAATATCTTTTATATATCTTGCATGCAAGATGTTAAGCTCTTCATTCATGTATAAGATTTCTCTTCTCAAGGCTCAGGGCATCTATTTGCTATTTTAGTGGGAAAAAAAGAGAAGTAACTGTAACTGACCCCTTGTAAGAAGAAGCAATAGTTGATGAATTACCAGAGGGAAAAGAGTAGTAAAATGCTGAAACACCCTTGAGGTTTAAATTGTTTTGTGTTTAAGCCTGAGATCTGGGAGATCTGGTCCCACTTTATCACAGTCCTTCCTTTACCTCTGTGCTTTGTTTCTATTAGGAGATGTTTCAGAACAGACATATCTGGATTTTAATACTCAAAAGAGCAAGTTTTCTCTGGACAGTGGAAATCCATATAGCAACTCGGGGAGCTTCTCTGTTTTGTGTTTTCTCTTGTCTCCATGCTGGACACGTAGGATTATAGGTATCTAAAACTGTTCTGCTGAGGCACAAAGTACAAACTCAAGAGTAATTTCCTGCAGGGACATCAAGGAAGAGTCATGAAAAGGGAACACTGAGGCAAGCTGTAGTGTCTGGAAGACCATGTAGGAACAAAACCCTATTTTAATTTATTTATTGTTAAAGAAATACAATGGCACTGGGCAGCAGTCACTTTTCAGAGTATAATATATGCCAGGGTATAAGGTTGATAATTTTGCTCCTGCCTGAGGAGTAGTGTGGGTAGGTACAGCCTTGGTGCAGAAATCCATCACTGGTGCAAACAGTTTGCCATGTCCTGCCCATCATCTAAATGATGTGAAAGGTCCTTAGTCTTGAGGTCTTTCCCTGGTGCTCAGCACAAGCATGAACACACCTTGGAGGAATATTAGTTGCCTAAGCATAGTATATTCCTGGATGTCATGTATTTCACTTCTTCATCTTTTTTTTCCTATTATTCAAAAAGCTCTGGTTCATCAAAATTAAACAAACAAACAAACCAAAGCAGAAAAAAACAAAACCAAAAAAGACCAAACAAATAACAACAAGAAAACAACAACAGCTAAAAAAAGACCAAACAAAAACATACAAAAAATCTCTCACATTTTCACCTTCTTCCTTAAAGTATGTCAGTCCAGCCTTTTTCATCCTAAAACGACAGAAGAATGGCAGGAACAGCAAACATGAAATGTAACAGTTCACTTAGCAGGAGAGCAGGCTCCTGGTGTTTGAGGTCTCTGAGAAGCCTCTGTCAAATGGCAGATGTGGCACTGGCGATCAGGCTTTGCTCTTGCTGGATTTAGCACAGTCAGAGGATTTGGACTGTTCTACTCAACTGTGAAAACAAAATTTCCTTTTTCTGTTTTGTTTGAAATCTGAGGAGAGAGGAAAATCAAATGCCCGTCTTTCAGATACACTGAAGGGCAGTTTTATTTATGTCATTATGGGAAATATTTTCATCTTGACGATCCTTCTCTGGATGACTCAAATTTTGACATTGTTTTTATAATCTCTGTCCCCTTTCTTTGCCCCTTGGCAATATTGACTATTGTTTATCTAAGCCCTTCCTCAGTCACCTGAATATATGTTTCAAAGATTGAATTTCTTCCCCAGAAGTAGCTTTATTCTATTTTCTCTAAAAACTGGAAGGAAATTGCTTCCAAGAGGGTATATGGCAGCTTGGATTGCAAAGGCTACCGGCATCTTCTTTCTCCAGCTTCACAATATGTAGCCAGAGATGCCATTATTGCTACTGGACTTTTCATTTCTGAAATTAACCATGTAACCAGAGGCAGTAGCTCATTTCATGGCTTTGCTGGGAAGCGAAGGAGCCAGGGACAGATATCCAGGCATTTTTACTTTGGCAGCAAATTGATTTTAGCTCTTGCTCTGGAGTTTGCAGCTGGCCTTTGGCATCTGGAAAAGCATTTGCTGAGGAGTATCCAGCACAAATTAAGGACTCTAATTTTTTTTCTTTGGACATTCTCTTAGCAGGAGTATGTTTTACTCTCAGAGAATGCAAAGGAAGGGGGAGAGGGGGACTTCTCAGACCTCTTGTTCCCTTCCTCCAAAACCTCTCGAAAGCCTTTCAGCTCTCTGCAGTGGCCTTTTGGGGGTACAGACTTTTGACTTCCTTTTAGAACTGGAGACAACAGAGCTGCCTAGAGATGATACGAGAGACATGATATAAATGCTCTCTTTTATGGTTTGACACTCACAGGGCACCTAAAGGCCTCAGGTTTGATGATTGCAAATCTCAGAGGACCTATAGAGGTGTTTGAGTTTAAGCACTCTGGTTTTGAAAGTTTAGTCCTATGAGATTTGACAAAGCAGTGCTGCCAGGTTGGTGATGGGACCAGACACAAAACTGGGGAATCTGGCCCTCCAGATGCCTCCCTTAAACAACAATTACATTCTCTCTTTACTGCACTGGTACAATCATTATCATCATGGCAGCCTACAGGGTTATGGAAAAGTGCAGGGGTTTTCTGCTGATTTTGGCTAAGAGAAATTACATCTTGAGAAATCCAGTGGATTAAGCAGGTCTTTTTACCCCCATTTTAGAAACTACAATATCTGCTGACAACAAAGAAATCAAAATCACTATTTTTTTCCCCCCAGGAAAACTGGTTTCTTTGAAAGCTGAGATGGGACAGTAGAAAAATGAGTGAAACAAAACATGGGGGAAAAAAAGAAACCTGAGAATTTGAATGCTTTGCCCCAGAAATATTTTTAATTTAAAAAAAAATCAAAAAACCAACAACAAAACACACCAAACAAACAAAAAAATAAAAACCCCAAAACATGACCAGAAGTTCCACATCACGTCTGCTGATTTCAGCTGTTAAATGTTAAAAGCAGAGAGATGTCAGCCTTATAGTTTACATCTTCCTTCCCATTGTCAGCTCTCTTCTCTAGCCAGTGCAGGAAGCCATGCAGCATCTTTCTGGGCAAGATTATTATATTCTATAACGATCTATATAATCACCCTCCCTCTGCAATGGCATTTAGGAGCTGGAAACCCCTTTAAATACCAGTGCCTCTAAGGACCATTCAGTCTGCAAACAGTAGACAAACTAGTTAAGTCTTGGTTTTGTGTTCTCAGGCATCCCATTTAACCATCCCATTTAACAGCCTGCTTTACACTTGCAGCAGCCAGAGCATTGAGAAATGGTCACCTTCACCCTGCTCCTTCTGCCACTGCTCACACCCCATCATCCCCCCCTAAGCCTGGCATGAACTTAACCACAGTGTCCAAAAGCCCACAGGGCTCTCCAAGACTGTTAATTTTACTGACCCCAGAACAAACTCATTCTGGTGTTGTTACCTCACAAAAGGGCAGATTCCAGCCTTCCCAACTGATACACCCCACAGTTTTTGTCTAACTCTGAGCTCAGCCTTCTGCCACTGTCTCCACTTGCCCCTCTGGAAATTCCCACTGAGAAGCAGAGAATTCTTGCTGTTAATATTATTGGTGCCAAGAGTCTGGTTAACTCCTTCTGGCTGTAGGTCCCTACTTCAGTTTGAAGAACACTGGAAAATAGTATAGAATCTGTGAGTGTCCTGGAAAAGGCCTGTTACAGTTTGGTTAGACAAAAAAAAAGTTATTTGAATCCTTTTCCACCAGCCTAAAACTTGCTGGAGACAGATTTTATTAAAAGAGGGGGGAAAAAAAATCTTGCTTGTGTCTTTCAAGTGTCTTTTTGTAACAATACTACACTGAGTGAAAAGGCTTTTCCATCACTCCACACCTCTTGATTAGTTTGGATTATCAATACATCCTGATTATCTACATGGAATTGCTTCAAGAATTATCAGAGGTGACATTAAATTGATTAATCTAGTAAAGCTTTTCTTGCAATTAGATTCATCCTATTTCCAATTACCTAAGCACTTGCCTGGTATTTTATGTGGTGGAAGAGGAATCACTGAGATGGTCTTGTGTGCTGGGTGTACTTTTTCCCCCTTTGTAGAGGAATTTATCTCAGAAATAGAGAATCACAATTCAGTGCTGTGTTTCCAGCAGTGAGAGGTCACTGCTTCCAGACCTTTCAATGAGAGGGGCAGAGTTGAAAAAAATACCAGCTCCGAGTCAAAGTTGTAGAACACAGTCAAAGTTATCTTTTGACAAATCCAATTTCCCTACAGTCTTTTTGGTAATTTCCACTTGGAAAATGCACCAGTCTCCGAGCTTTCTGGTACAATGTTTTGAAGATGGTCACTGCTGCTTCACACCAGAGAAGTTCTGTGTTTGACTTGCTGGTTTATGATGCAGGAGGTTTCTGGCTGCTCCCAGGACAGTGATTCCATGTGAATCACCCTTTTCTGACTCTGCTGTGCCATCCATAAAACATGGGCAACAACATTCCCAAGGTTTCCATGCTTTAATCTGGTCCCTCTTGACAGTAAGTTCTTTGACTTCAGGGGAGCTGTACTGATTTAAACCGGCAGAAATTCTGCCTTGGAAAGTTTTTGACGTGTTTTCCAGCTCTGTGGGTGAAGAGCACACTAAGTTTGCCTGAAATTAAAGGTGAGGGTGACTAGTTGGCTGTGTAAGAGCAGAGTTCTTGTGAGATGCCCTTCTCAAAGGGGGGAGAAAAAGCTGTTTTGCCACAACCCCATGCTGTGTGTCTGGTGTACAAAACAGGACCTGAGAGAGTGAGATGCTTATCAGCTGCAGTGAGAGAAGAGGAAGAGCAGTGTAAGCAGTAGGAGGGAATCTTCACAACAGATTTAAAGGAAACACATTTGAAATATAATGAAAGGTCTTATTGGGCTGTAAAAAAATAGAGAAAGGGAGAGGAAACAGCAACCAACCCTGCTGTTGTATTGTCTTGTTAACAGTGTGTCACCAAATTTAGCAGAAGGAAGCTTCTCCCACACATCTCCCCTCACACTACTGCAACTGTCACAACCTCCCGAGCTCTGAAGCACAGCTTTGATCCTGTGCAGCTCTGCCCCAGTTCTGCAGCACTCAGAAAAGAGAAGAAAGGGGAATCACCTAGCAGATTTTCTGGGGGAACGAAGAACACCATTGCCAAGACAGGGTTAATTGCCATGACAACAGTACTTCCCCAGCATCTTTCCAGTCTCTGTCAGAAGGGCCCCCCTCCTCGTGTCCTCCTCCCCTCACTGCATGTGTTGTGTTAATCTAATTTGTTCAGCTCAGTGGCTAAACAAATAACTGCAAACCTGGTGCTCATTCAGATGCATGGCAAGAGGGGGCAGCTCTCCGAAATGATATTTACTTGGTTATCTGATGATACACAAGTTGTATAAGAAAGGACAAGGCCTGGGAAGGGAGCAGACGGAGAGCAAGGTGAGATAAAAGTGAAGGGGCTCCTTAAGTGCCGACTGATTTGTGGCTGTGTCCTGCTGCGGTTGGGCAGATTGTACAGAGCAAAGTTGGTCACTGGAGCATGATGTGGAAAGGCTGTAGAGGAAATCTGCTTCCAAGGATTTCCACTGAAGTCCCAGCAGCAACTGACAAAACTGATAGAGGAAAAGAGAAAGGTTTTCTGGAATCACTGGCTCCCAGAACAGTTCTTAGAACAAAATCTCTACTGGTCAAGATCTGGGTCTCTTTGTAAGATGTCTGATCCAAAGAAATGTTTGGACTTTTCAGTTTATTTCTTTATTTAATGAATATGCTTGTTACTATGAAATATTATTCCCTCCTCTCCTGGGATTTTTGTGTTCTCAGCTACCCTCAGGAATGCTTAGCTTTCCACAACTGTGTCATTTGGTTGCCTTAAAATTTGAGAATTCTCTATGAAAGGAAAAGTTTCTTCCCAAAAATTGTTCTTGCCTTGATTTGCAGAGAACATACATTCTTAGATTTAGCTCAGAAAATCAGAAGTGAGCTACTGGGTCCCATACCTACCCATGGCTCAACCAGTCTGTGACCATAATCTTACACTATGTACATCTTTTCTAAAGTTGCCTTTTGGATAGAGCAGATCCCTCCTAAGAAGCAAGGCAGAGAAGCACACGGAGGTGCTGGGCACAGAATTGGGCACCAACATGCAAAAGCTGTCTTGCAAATTGCTGAGTGCCTTGAGCATCTGTTTTCAGTGTGGAGGGTGCAGGCACCTCACCTCTCCGAAGTCTCTTCTATGTTTTTATTTGAAGCAAGGCTTTTGCCAGTGGACATGAATTTCCACACGGATTCCATTGAACCGTGTTATATTTCCAACCAGTCTGAGGAGCCATACTTGTAACCAGCCCATCCCCAGATTTCAAATTATTTTCCCATTATGTCTGTTCTCCCTGGATTCAGAGCAATCTCAGGGACAGGGAACAAACCCCTGAGTCCCCTTCCCTGTGACCCCTGCATCAGCTACCTGCACTTTATGTGTATGTTTCCCCTGCTAGCACTGCGTCTGCTTGGCTGCTATGCTCAGGATGTGCATTTACTGGGGTCCCAACAGGTGTTGCAGCACAGTCTCATGTATTATTAGCAGTAAATAGCAAACCACTGCTGCAAAAGGCTAAATATGTTTTGTTTTCCTTAGCTTGACTAAGCAGAAGGAACACCTATTAGCTCAGGTCTGTTCAGACCTGTAGGCAAGGACTTTCCTAATTTAATGTGAATTTTTCTCCAGTTCAAAATGATAGCCTGTTAGAAACACTGCACATGCACATAAGGTTCAATGCTTCTCTTAGGGCTAATGTGTCCACACTGTTACAGTAGTTTTACGTTTTAACAGGATCATCCATTCTGTTATTTTTGAAGGAAATTAAAAAGTTGCAAAATTTTGGCCTCAAAATGGCTGGTTTTTTAGTGCTTGTGGTTTGTTTTTTACCTTCCAGAGTTTCACCAGTGCTCTCTGAGGCCTTACTTAGTTTAGAGATAGGTCTGTTTTCAGGGGAATGAACATTGGTATGGTACTTCAGCAGTCCTCATTTCCTCCCCTCAGCAGTTTCAGGTTGTTTTTTCAATGTCTCCTCTTTCTGTATTTCAGCAATTATGAGAGATTTGAGGAAGATACAAAAACTTTTCTGCAAACCTCCTGCTCCCATTCCTTCTTTGCAGCATGGGATTTTCCATCTCTGGGTTCATATAGAGAGTGGTGACCAAAACATCAACATGCTAATCTCAGAGCCCCGGGCCATTTTACTTACTGTTGCTGAAGAACACAGCCCTGCTGGCTGTGCCCTGAAGCTCTTATAGCAAGGAGCTGAATTTTGATATTCTCTTTCCTTCTCTTGCCCTTTTTTTTTTTCCCCAGACTTCTTTTTATAATTATATTTATTTGAAATTGAATTTTAAAGGTTCAGTCCCCAAAGCAGTGAGATGTAATTTCTGGTGGATATTAAAACTGTATAAAACTGCTCATATATCCCCTCATGAAGAACAGCTGGTACTCAGAGCGGAGGAGAGAGAAAGAGATTGACTCTACCCTTCTTGCCAGCTATGCAAAAACCCAATAATAATAAATAAAAACTTATTATTTTCCCTTGGAATAGGAAAAAAAAACTCCAACAAAAACCAAAATAAGCCTGAAGTTACATGAAGCATAAAAATTTGCTGTGTAGATTATAAACAGATATTCAACCATATAACTTAAAGCATGCCATTGAATTCAGTACCGTGATACTGCCTTGTGCTGGAGGAAGGTCTAGCATGGAACAGCTCAAGATGTTCCTGTCTGAGAGTGCAGGCTAAGAGACAGCCTTAGGGCCTCACTGTATTTTGTACAGTGAAATTCAAGGCTACATTTCTACCCAGGGTCCAGATTGTGATGTCTGTGTTTTTAGTTCATCTTTTCTTCAAAGAAGCATTGGAAAAAAAAGGATGCAAATAAAACCTGGATTTGCATTAACCTGGATGGAGGTGACAGTATGGCCTAGGGTTTACACAGAGACAAAACAGACATGAGCATGAAATAGTGGGACAGAGACAAATCAGTGGTGGTGTTCATTTGATCTACCTTTAGGTGCATTCAGTGTAGGCTTCTATTTCTCAGTTCCCCTCACAGTTAATGGAGAGGTAGGAAAGACAGATGGTGAGTTTTAGGGCATGACTTGTGTTGGCCTTGAGCAGATACCTGTGTTTAGCTGGATAAATTGCACTCCAGACTGGTGGGGCCCTTGGTTCCATCCCCAGTGGCTGTGAAGGGAGCCATGGATGAGACCTGCACAGGCTGTGCACTCTCATTGCTGACAGGTAATTACATTGGCTGATACAGCCAGTGACCTGCTCAGTGTTTCAGTGGCAGAGACAAGAAAGGAGCTCAGGTCTCTTGAATTTGAATCTTGTACTCATCCTTCACCTCCTTTAACAACAGGGAAATTATTTTTTCTGGTTTGGAGTAGTGGGTATCCTGTACATTTATCTATACAGATGCATAGCTCAGGTATTTTTCCCTGTTTCTATTGCTTTCCAGCTAAATTAATGAGATTTGATTTTCACTGAGAAAGCAGTAGAAAAACAAAAGTGGCCTCAGTGGCCAAACACCCTGTTAGCACAGGGGGTGAAACATCTCTGCTGGCCCTAGTGGGCCAGGGGCCATGAGCATAACTTGGAAAGGACAGATTCCTAGAGGGCTGTGCAGAGGGCTATTCACCTGATCAATAATTCATTAGGTGCAATTTGTAAATAACTGAGTGGAAAATATCCTTTTTTTCCTTCTAATCATCCCAACTAATCTGCTGATCCAGAGAACAGACATGTTGATAGGGAATGTTATCTCACACTCCAAATGTAGGAGGAAGAGGTCAAGCTTCTTTTTCAAGTCTCACCTCATGGACTTTGGATGCGTTTTGGTCCAGCTAATGTTATTTGAGCCACTTGTTTGGCTCCAACCACAGCCTGATCTTCTTAACAAAGTGCTCCCAAATAACTTAAAATCTCTTTTTGAATTTTATATTTTCTTTTATATGTCAGCTTTTACTTTTGTACAGAGGCCTGTGGAAATATCATATTCTACCAAATGTAACGATGGGTTAGGTATTAACAGGTGGAAAATTCAAAGATAGCAACAGAAGTCTATTTAGGGTAGTGGATAAGAGTGTACTCTGTCACCAATCCACTTTACACCCAAAATCACATCTCTCAGTTCCTGTTTCACCTTTCCTTTGCCTCATCTATTTTGACTATATGTTCTTGGATAGAATAGCTCAGTTACCACTACCATCATGATACTGAAAACACAGTCTGCC
Source organism: Passer montanus (assembly GCF_014805655.1). Taxonomy (NCBI): domain Eukaryota; kingdom Metazoa; phylum Chordata; class Aves; order Passeriformes; family Passeridae; genus Passer; species Passer montanus. The sequence goes on along the minus strand of NW_024356948.1, from coordinate 987,823 downwards.
CCATATTACCCAGGAATAGTAGGAGTCTCCTCCTCCTCCACATATGCATGCATTTCCTGCTGAAAATGTCAATATTCTGCAGAAACCCATCTGTTTTCAGAGCAGTCTTGTAAGATTTCATTACTGCAGGACAAAAGACAGAGGGGAAAAGGAACTTTTTCAACTTTCCAGCCAGCAAGCTCTAGAGGGAAGGTAAGGGTGACAATTTTGTAACTCAGCGTTGAAAACATATTCTCAGCTTTTTGACATTAAGCTGATGGCCCCAACTTAGACCAGATGAGAGTAGCAGAATTTGAATAAGGTGTTCTTCCTGACATTTATGTGGTTCCACAAAAACACCATAACAGAGAACAACCCTGATGTTTGGCATGTCAATCCTTGTGGCCCAGCACTGTTACTCTTTGCCCTGCCTTACAAGGAGCGTGGTGGTTGTGTGGTAGTGTCTCTCTAACCCGACACAGGATTGCAGGATCATTTAGGTTGGAAAAGACCTTCAAGATCGAGTTCAACAATTAGCAGTGCTCTGCTCCATTAGCAGAGCATTTCCAGGTGCACCACAAAACCATGTCCCAAAGCCCCATATTCACCCATCATGGCCATAAAGAGCAGCCTGTGGCATGTTTTGCTCCTTCTTGAGCCCTTGGGTGAGCTGTTTTCCTCCTCCATCACTGAAGTCAGAATAGTTGATGCAAGGCAGTGTGAAATCTCATATCTCACCCTCTGCTACCAAACAAGACTGAACAGTGTGCAGTGTACGTGTATTTAAATATCTGTGTATTTCTGTACACATGAGCAAGTGTACAGCTACATAGATAAGGCATAATTTGCCCTTTGGATTCCGGTCACCTGAACTTCTTTTCTATCTGATTGATCTAGAAACACATAAAAGTATTTAATTATAAATACACTGGAGAAATTTGTATCATCAACAATAATGCTAAAAATATAAACTTGCTTCTTTATTCCCTTTATTTTCTTGGAGAAGTTAAACTTTAAATTAATACCGATTTAGGTTTTCTAAGAAATCTTGCTGTGATAAAGATCATGCAGTGACCTAAAGAAGTTCACACTGGTTTGAACTCTTCAGCCCCTGGTAGAAAATGTTTAATTACCTTTATTTTGCCGAAAGCAGAGCTGTTTATCCTGCAGCTCTTGGAGATCTCTTGGACTCCCTCTGGTGGCTCATCTAGTACGATGTGAAAGGAAGGGAAACGAAAAGTTGTTTACTTGGTGTGTTACATATGGGCACTGCTCGTGCTGCCGCTGTGGTTTGCATTCATCTCTCTTTAGTGTTCTCTAGGACTGTGTCATCCTCTCTCTGCCTAGTGCTCTTCAGCCAAAACTCAGTGAGGGTGCCACAGGCGCAAGGTGTTTTAATGCCTGGTTGGTGGAAATAACAAACCTAATCCTCAATTCCCCACAGCATTAAAAATAAAGAAATAAATGTCACCATGCACATGAATGCCCAGATGTTTGCAACAGTGCCTGGGGAAATGTGCTGGATAGTGAGCCTGTAAGGCGGGACTCAGGTTACTCCTGTCCTTCACATTTTTTACTCACTAACTTTTTCCACTGTGAAATGTTCGTCTACTTTGAACCCCAAGTGAAGAGCATTGCCCACATACTCAGAGAATCTGGGAATTCATCCTGAGTAAGAATACAGACAAATACTATTATATTTCATTTTTTTCTGAAAGGAACTTCCTGCATGGAAGCAAAAACCACCAGTGTTATTTGCAGCACAGCTGTTTTACTCTGCTTGATATTTTTCCTTCTTAGTTTTTAAGTCAGCTCTTTGTAGCTGCTTTTGCTTTTGTTGGTTTTGCTGTTGTTGGCCTGGTTCATTGGTTTTGTGATTTTTTTTTTTCTTCTGGCTGGTTTCACATGAAACTGGATGCAGTTTTATGCCAAACCCATCCTGTGCATCTGAGCTCAGATACTGGTGAGTCTGGCTTGAAGTCGGACACAAGTCAGTGCCTCCAGAGAAATATCAAAATATGCTGGTGATAACTTCTCTTCAGTTCTATGAGTGCCAGTTCAGTCTTATCCATGATAGAAGTGCTTGCACATCTCAGAAACTAGGATAAGTTTTCCTGGTGCAGACACAGATGCAACAGTAAATCTGTTCACAGTACAGAGAGAGCCAAAAACTCCCTATATGGGCTCAGTGAGATAACAAGCTGGCTGGAGTAGCTTCATCTGCATCATGGCAAGGATCAGGGATCTTTGCTTAGAGAGTTGCCCATGGAATTCTCCAGCACAAACCAAGCTTTTTCCATGTGCCCACTCAAGCTAAGCTTCAGGGATGGGATTTGTTTAAATGTCTCAAATATAGATATTTACATCTGAGATTATTAACTTCACCCCTTCTGTGGTCAGGGGAGGGAATGAACAACTTCTCTGTACTTAAAATAATCATACTAAGCACTTGGGTCCAATGACAATCCATTCAAAATATCTATTATCTGTAATTGGATAAGTATCTCAAATTCAGATGTCAAAGGTTTAGATGTCAAGAACAAAGTACATCTGAAGGGCACAATGCTTGTATTTAGGACAAAAAGTGACTTTTCCCTTTTGGTTCAGGATGAAGCGTAAAGTGTAAAGTAAATTTTTCATGAAACCTGCTCTATATTGCCAGAATTCTGTGTTATGTGATGCATCCTTGAAAAAGAGTATGAGCTGGTAAAACAACAAATGTTCAGGGAACACACTGAGAAGGAAGGGACTTGCTCAGAATGTGGCTTCCTTGAAGGTGAACTTAGCAAGTCTGTAACACCTTAAGTGCTGAGAAAGGATGGTGACCTGTTATAAAGGACTGTCAGGCCCTGTTGGACTTGGGTCTAAGCCCAAGAGTAACCACCCAGTTACTGACACTTGCAGCACTTTGACTATCTGGGCAGTTAAATACTTATATATATGTCCTTTTTATAAGTATTTACAAGTGTGGATTGTGCACACTGCTCCATGTATAGAAGTGCCTCTGACCCAAGTAATCTGTAAATGTTTTGTTACAATAGTGCAAATATTGTTGGGGTTTTTTGTTTGTTTGTTCTTTTCCAAAAACAGAGAAATAAGCACTCCACAAGTGAAGTTCACATATATGTTAAGTGATTCCTTTTGAGATCAAAACTGGGCAAAGGACTTCATAGAAGGTATTGGGAGTCACAGCAATGCCTTGACTGGTTTGCTGTCCAGGTGCTGCAGCTTTGTTATGTTTTCACCAAAAGTATTGTGTTCTTTCATTAATGGAGCTCCTGAAAGAGTTATCCATTGATGTACTTTGGCCTCATTTCATAGAAGTGGCACACAGTAGTGTTGCTGCACTGATCTGCGCCATCTAATAATCAGTCTACTGCCTACAAAGATGATGTCTCCTAACAGGCTTGATCTGAAGCTCCTGAAGACAGAGGGATGATTTCAGGGGCCTTAGAAGCAGGCCCTCTGCAAGGTACAACTCAGGATAACCTGGAAATAACCAGCTCTGACTTCACATGATCAGGGGCATTATCAGGGAAGAGGGCTGAGGTTCATGCCCTTGCCTCTGATCATCTGGTGCTCCTTTCTGCCATTACAGCAAACTCTTCAGTTGCTGTCTCCTCTCAGGGGGAATAACCTCACTCTGGGTCAAGGAATGAATGCTGGAGGGAGGATGGAGAGGCATCCCCATGTTTGTAGTCTCTAGACAGAGAAATGCATGTCAAAAAGTGTCGAAGTCAGCTGCAAATGCTGCTTGCAGCAGCTCCTGGTCACTGGCCAGTTGGTAGGTTACAAATGGCTTGTGCAGCCACCCACAAGACTCCCTCCCTGACAGCGGGTGGGCCAGGGGACAAAACCAGCTCCCTGTACCAAATATCTGCATAAGAATTGAACAGATACATGGAAATGCCAAAATTGCCCTAGCAGATGCAATCCCTGAGAGCAGGCCTGGGGAGAAGAGGAGTAGCCACCCTCTCTGCCCCACTGTCTGCCACAAGGCAGACCTTGTCTGGTGAATTTTAAATCATCTGCTGCCTTCAGAGAGGGAGACATGAGGGGATTTTTTTCTTCCCCATTTTCATTTGCTTTTTGGTTTCTCTTGAAGGCACTGGAAAAGGTTTGCCTTGATACTCACTGCCAAGGCTCCCAGTGATTTCCCCCATGGCACATGCCAGCTGTCTTTACCTACCTGTCTGTTAGCACAATGCAGGGAATCTCTTTGGTGTTTGGGGCTAAATCAAGAATAAGGAGCCCAGTCTTTTCCTGCATGGTTATCAGAAAATAGATGGTGAGCAAAGTACCTCTATTTGCACAGGATTCTCTTTGTTCTACTGAGTGAGGGGTACAGAGGACACCTAGTTATTCAGGGAATTACTGACTTAAATTCTGCTACCAGGGATTCAAAATGATAATCCAAATGGTCCATTCTGGCTTGAAACACAACACCCAGGACCCATAGCTTTAGAACATTAGAGATGTTAGGTCACAGTGTACTCTCTTAAAGATTTAAGATCATTCATTATCAGATTTTCTTTATACAGTTTTGTATCCTTTCTCCAAATGAGCTTAAAATGAGCTGTCTCTCCCTTTTTTTTTTCTTTTTTTTTTTTCCCCAGTCATTAAAAGGCTTACATCTTCCCCAGTATGGTCAGATCTCCCTGGAAATTCTTGTCAGTCTTTTAACAGATCTGACTCAATTACAAATCTTTCAGAAACGCCCCCAAATTGAGATGGTCATGGCCTTAAGTCATCTTGCATGAATTTCATTACACCTCCTATCATGGAGAGAATTTCAAGGGTCTCTAGATACCTTTAGGATGATCAACAGTACTGACTCAGGCATGCAAATAATGTGGGATATTTTAAATTATTTAATTGCATCTTTGCAACACATTTTATGTGTATCTCATATGTTCCCAAAGCAGACTTCACCTACTCCAGACAAAATTCTTGACCCTCAGAGTAGTGTTTGTGTGCCAAAAATCACAAGTCATAGAGCACCTCAGGTAGCTCTGGTAAGAGGTAACTGAGGGTGCAGTCCAATCCCTGGAAGTGAAATTCAGTCCTCAGTTTTTCAGAGAAGGAGGAAATGCAACTACATGCGAGCAAGCCTTTCATGTCCATGGCCTGGTTTCGTTTTTTTAGCAGATATGTAAGAGGTCAGAAAAGCAGTTTTGGAAGACTTCCACTGGTTCATTTCTTCATAAAGTCAGAAACTCAGACTGCAATGACGTGCGGGGAGAGGCACAGCCTCACTGTCAGGAGCATGAAGTCATAGAATGTGAGCCTTGACTTGCATATGGGCTGTGTCACCTCACAGGGTGAAGAGAAAGTTCAGCTCAAGACAGGAAGCTTTTCAGTGTTTTCAAAGCCCATTTCAGAGTATCCTGAGAGAATGAAATTGTCCTGTAACATACCTTGCAAGTGTACCAGGAGCTAGAGGCCTCCTGTGTGCCTCTGCAGAGAGGAGGGCAAAGGAGAGGTTTATTGGGTGTTTGGATTTCTGCTTCTGAAGGACATTGCCATAACTCGGCTCCTCTCTCCTGAGCCGCTCTGTCACTCTGTACATGCAGATGAAATCCTCTTAATTCACTGTATGCCCTTCTCTCCCTTTTTCTGGTGCAAACATATGTGCATTTACATGCTCTGCTTTCCTGCATCCTCCTCACAGCCCCTGCCCTCTCTCCCACCCACAAGCTGTAAAAATCTGCCAGGGATCCAGTTAGTAAAAGGTGAATTTTTCCTGCCATCTGGGTGTTTGGTGGCACAGATTCTCTTGGCCTGCCTACACACACTCGCGGGCGCGATACGCCCTCCTCTTTCCCCTTCCTCTTTCTCTCCCCCTCCCACGAGCTGGCAGTAAAAACAAAAGGGAAATCTTCAAAACCACAATGTCAGCTGCCTGTGTCAGTGTGGGTTGAGAGGACGGATCACAGCGTACTCATCTCCCAGTAGGCAAAGGGGACTGTATTTCAATAAATTTACATACTACAGAAGACTCTGTAAGAGATTGCTTTGGGGATCTCTCTGTTGAGTTGCTTTGGGGACACCGAGCCCTTGACTTGCTCAGGAAGGGTTTGATGCCACCTGCTCTAAAACTCTCATGTTCTCTGTATCCTTTCATTTCAATACCAGTGTCCGTTGTTTGCTTCATCGCACAGTTTTGTTTTCTTCCAGTTTGATGAAAGGCTGTTTATTTATAGATCTGGAAATGTTGGCTCTGGGCTTGCTCTCAGAAAAGAGCAATGATAGCTTTCCTCTGGTTGCTCCTGTACACACCTTGCTCCTGACCTTCTTGGGTCTCGCTTAAAATCGTGACCTGTCTTGAGTAGATCACTCAACCTCTCTGCCTTTCTTTAATCTTTGGTTTCTCTTCTGATTAAATCCAGTGGAACTATTCTAACTCAGGAGAGCAATCTCAGAAAAATAAAACATGTCACTGAAAACAGCATTTATGTGCTCATCTCACTTTTCTTCAGCATTATATATAATTTTTTCCTGTGAAAAGATAATATTGAAACACTTTTTGCAACTGGCTCTTCAGTACAGATTACATCTTTTTGTTCAGAAGAGAAGAAGAAATTTTCCTTAGAAATCCCTGCATTTAAACATTTTTGAATTGCATATTTCCACAAAGCACGTGTAGTTGTTGCCCTTTTTATTTTCCTGGCTTCAAGAGAAGTGGCAGCTGTAGAAATAGCAACATTTCCTGTGTTTTTTGAATCCTTGTATGCCTCATGAAAGGTTGCTTCCTCCAGGACCTTAGCTAGACTGATCACAGACCCAAATCCCATCCCAGAACAGCACAAAGCATAGACACTGGCTTCCAAATGATTGTTGCTGTTGCTTATTGAAGAGATTTGGTGCTGTTCCCAAACTTTTTTGGGGTGATCACCTCCCAGTAGCACAGGGAAGACCATGACTATACAGTCTGCTGTAGGACAATTCACCTCTACTTAAGCTAATCCTCCTCCACATTCCTAGGAGCTCAGACTGATGTCATGGACAAGCTGTCCTACCCTACTCTTCAGGTAGGTGAAGTTATCCTCACTCAGAGGCTGGAATTTAGAGCTGTGCGTAGAAGTTTGGTTTGAGGAACATAATGAGAGAGGAGCTAGTCAACATTTCATATACCCACTGTTGATATCAAAGAAATGTCTTCAAACTCCCTCTTAGGCACGAGCTCTCTGTGTGACAAGGCAATTAGCCTCCCTGTGGCTGTGTTCCCAGCCTATGCAGTGAGAATACAGCACACAGCAGAGCAGCAAAGCTCAAGTGCTGGTGAGATGTGCCATGGGGAAGGGGATGGAGGCATTGCTGAGAAGGGATAAAACAGCAGTGAGTAGCAAAGAACCAGGTGAAATGCATGTCCAGACAGAAGTAGCAGAGGCTCTGAACCAGGTCATTTTAACAGTTCCTGTCAGAGGAGCATTCATTTAATGCAGAGAGAGAACAGGTGAGCAGCTGCATTTAGAGAGAAACACCGTAATCTATTATGGGGCTTGGGCCACCATTGATCAATATGGCAAAGTCAATAACAGCTTTTGATTCCGACATATTAGGCTGAATGTCAGATTCATGTTTATTAGAAGTTTTTACAAATAAATCAGGCTTGAAAGAAAGAGAATATGTGTCAAAACTTCAGGCAGAAGGTTGATTTTTATTTTTTTTTTCCTCAGGATTATCACAGAATGATAGAATAATTTGGGTTGGAAAGGACCTTACAGATCATCTAGTTCTAACATCCTGCCATGTTGCCAAGCTTTTTAAGGAGGGGAAAAAATCCCCACCTTGTTATGTACAGAATGAAATTCAAATAAAATCCATTAAATTTGAGTTTTCAGTTAAGGAGGATGAGGATTATCTGAGGTTTAAACTTGTAATGACCGAAGCATCATATCTAATTTTTTCTCCTGAAACTTCCATGTCTGTAAATAAGTCAATCCATTAGTACCTAAAACTCTGCTTGAAAAGAAAGAAATACAAACCCTAAGTACTTTAGGCATTCCACATGACATCACAGAAATGTTGTCCCTATAATATGAATTTATTTTAAATGTCTGGAAAACGTGAGGACTGTCATATAAATAATAATTTAGTTAAAACACTACAGTAAGCTTTAAAAAGAAAAATTTAGTGTAATTCCACCACATAACGTTTCTACCTCAACAATGAATTTAGAATATTTTGACTGAAAAAAAATTAAACTACCAAATACATAAATACTTTAGTTTTTACAGACATTATATGGAAAGGGTAAAGTGGAAGTGCAAAAGTAAAAATACAGAACAGCTTGAATTTAATCTCCTCTATCTTTTTAATCAGCCATGTCCCAAAACACTTCCTGGGAGTTAAGCAGCACCAGTACAGAGACAATATATTAAAGAGAAGGGGGAATTAAAACATATAAGGAAAGGAAAGGAAAAAGTTAAAAGAGAAGCTAATTGGAATTGACAAGAAAAAAGGGAGGATTTTCCTGATGTCTGGAAATATACAACACAGAAACAAGGTCTGAACATAGCAGTGACAAGATTGTTTTAAAGACACACACAAGAGGTCTCTGTCCTGGATGAAACTTGAGTGATAGGACCCCACAGCTGCAAGTGAGATTCATGTGACTGGTGGAGAAATAGACACAGCAGCATTTTGATTTTTGGTTCTTGTTTATTAACAATCAATGGAGGTCAGCAAAACGAAATCTCTCCTTTAAAAGCGAAAGTCTGAATGAACAAATAGGTGAACAAACTTGTTGGAGAGTAAGTAAAACAGTGTGTCAGAGCTCAGCCTTGAAGGAATATGTAAGAAGAGCTACTTGTGTCCTTATCTGAGTCTCCTCTGAGATGTTAGTGCATCCGATGCATTTTAAAATTTGATGGATTTCTGTGGTCCTTATCTTCTTTGTTCTGCTGGTGCTTTGCCCTTCTGCTTTCCTTTGATCGCTGCTCAGGATCAGTTTTTTGTAGCGCTGCTGGGGCAGAGTGTGTTGGCCGCCTTGCTAGTCGATGACCCAGCAAGAGTGGTACAAGGACATTACACGGAGAGGAGTTTTTCAAGGGATGCTGGATGAACAGGTTTATCATAATTAATGAACTCGCAGAGAAGAGCGCCTTGAAATCTCCCTGCTCCAGTCCTGTATCCAGTCCTTCAGCATGTAATTTACTAGGTTCATACATCTTGGTAGGTTTGGCACATTTTGGCAAGAGCTGATGGCATGGAGCTGAAATAGCATCCCAGAGCAAACCAGTCTCTTGCTTACATGCCAGTGGTGCTTTTAGTCAAGGGACTAAAACTGTTTGGAGTAATATTATAAAGCTGTTCATTCCTGAGAGAGAAAGGCTTTCACCAGTACACATCTGCAGTGCCTGACTTCCTGGTGCAACTTTTAATGCAAACCTTCTGAAAGTTTCCGAAATAAAAACCTGCGAAGTTTCTAAACTGCTGATTTCAGACTCAGGAGTACAGCCAGGGGAAAGATCACTCTGTAATTGCCATGGTTTTTATACACTTTCCCCAAACATCTGTTACAGGTCACTGTCAGGAACAGGTTATTTTGTTACAGACTTTTAGTCTGACCCAGGATGACAGTTTTTACGTTCTGATTAATAGCCTTAATCCAACATCACCCACAACTCCTATAAATCCTCTTAACTCTTCTTTGACTCTTACCTGCCAGAGCCCCAGGAGTGGAAACACTACAAAGAAAATGTTCCTTTCCCTTGCAGCAGAATCCAGCTTTAAATCCAACACAGTCTACTGAGTTTATCATTCTTTTTTTTAAAGCCTTGCCTTATCTGTTGTTATTGTTCCTCTTGGATCCAGAGCATTACGTGAAAGGAAAGATGGTTGAAATCTAGAGTTAAGGGCCAAGATGATGCTCATTCCATCAGCAGAGGAGCACAGAGAGGTTTGCATAACACCACAGTACCTTCTGGGTTTGTTCCCATGGTGTCATCATAGCACTATCCAACAGAGGATAATTTCCTTTTTTTTTTTTTTTTGTGTAGTAAACAAAGAAACATCTTACTTTTCAGCCTGCCAAACACATGTACCAAAGAGAAAGAGAAACATGGAAAGAGAACATGTTCATAATCTTACAATGCTTACTAGACTGCAACATGTATTTTCATACTGGAATAAATGTTCTGTTTGCAACCAAGGTTTATTGCTGTACCTCTCCCAGGATGTTTTGAAGTGTGTATCTTGTGGGCATAAAATTGTTTTCTGTAACACTAGTGAGGCAAAAAGGCTTAGTGCATCTTACTTTCTTGTGACATAAAGAATTGTTCTCTGCATTTGCTGTACATACATGAACTTGAAGCCAAATCCTTTATGAGTTAGTCTTTCCAAATGATTAACAGGACTCGTGTAGGATATACACCTTGATGTGAAACACAATCTGGCACTTCTCTTTTGCTCATTTCAGTTGCAATTCTTTTCTATCTAATAGTTTATTGGAAAAGAAGAAATATGTGGTTTTTGATGGTTTCTCCATGATGCTGCTGTGCTTGATCGGTGCATGTTCACAAGTCCTTTCTTCTTTTCTCCAAGTTCTGCAGCTATCTGCACACAGAACAGCCTTTTTTGTGCATTTAGTGTGACCAAGTCTCTGTTTAAGGTCCCCAACTACTAGCCTTCAGGCAAGAAAGAGAGAGAGAGAGAGAGAGTCCTTCTTTGTGGTAACTAACTCTTTATATAATGAGCCCTTTGCAAATTCTCCTTGCATACTTACCGACACCCCTGCAGTTACTTAAATGGGCATTATTGGTCACTAGGTCCAAGGTCATTCAACAGAATGGGGTTGTTAAAAATAGGAATGAGGGTTCAAGGCACAGGGTCAAGAGAAATTAATTGAAAAATCTTCTGCAGGCCTGACATCATCTGTGGAATGGCAGTGCCCAGACACCTCCAGCTGCTGTTGCGTTTCTTGCGAATGTAAATGAATGGCTTCCTTTGTGGCACTGGGGTGGTTTCCATACTGGCTTGTTCATTTTATTATGTTCTTTTACCTTTAATTTTATTTTTTCCCCCTATAGTTCATCTTCTTAAGCAATCTTTTCCTCGGTGCCTTTTACTTTTCCTCCCTGCCTTGTCCCCAACTTTAACCTTTGAACTCTTTGCACATATCCAATTAAATGTGAAGTTCTCACCAGCTTTGTGGAATCAGGCTCCCAAATTAACAAAATGCTGTTTCTTTTGCTATCCTTAACTTCATGAAACAGGATGCCTTAGTGGACTGTGGAGAATGCCCACCACACATGAAAAAATATTTCACAAGCCAAAGTGCATTTCTTCCCTTACAGACGGAATTGCTCAAATTGCTTCAAATTGCTATTTGAAGATAGATGGGTATTTTTTTCTTTATATAAAGTTAGAAAACAAAAGTTGTTGCCTAAAAGGGCCTGTAAATCTACTCCCTTCATCATCACACATTCCTATTCTAAGCCTCTGAGCTATTGCAGATCAGGGCAAAAGCTGACTCCCGATGGGAGTTTTCATAGGTCACTAGGATCCCACATTTGAGAACTAACCACAAACCCGATCATGGAAAGTCTAGATGCTTTGGGGCGGGTGTCTTCTGCAGGGTGTCACAACTTGGGATTCATTGATAAATGTGCATAATGAACACACATCTGACCTAACTGCCTAAACTCTGTACACAGTCAGCGGAGAGAAACAGGCAATTCCAGAGAGTGATTCTCCTGACATCTACATTTGAATTAAATAGATCATCCTCTAGAATTGACTATTTCTCATGGGTTGTGAAGGTGACCTAGATGACTATCTGAGATGTTAATGCCAGTACTGTAGATGACTAAATCTGTACCAATGAAACTACTCCCAGTGTTCTGATGAAGACATGCCAGTCCTGAATTGCTTCTGGCTGTTTATGCTTTAGAAGACCCTGAGATCCCTGAGATCAGGACTTGTGTGCCAGGAGAACACCCCTTCCCAATGCTGTTTTTTTGGTTGGATGGTTGGCTGGTTTTCTGTTTTGTTTTGGTTTTGTTTTGTTTTTATTCTTTTGTTGTTGTTTGTTTTGTTTTGCTTTCTACAGGAACAAGACAAGCAAAAAAGCATCCCTTTTCAACAAATGTGACTGAAGTTATACACCTTTCCCTCTGTGGCTTTGAAGTTTTGGTATGGAATTGGTAATAAGACTGAAGTGTCTTCAGTCTTATTCCAGTACCTTAATCTTAAAATAAACTACTTTCAGAACATTATTTTCAGAGTTTGAAGTGAGAATAATTTTAAATTTGAGGTTCCTCATAGAGCTAAACAGATTTTAGACTATGAAGACTATAAGAGGTGTTGGATTTATTCCCTCCTCTGGTCAGAGAAGAACTTTACCAGGTCAGAAGTCACACTGCAAACACCAAGTTGCCATCTAATTAGGGTATGGTGCTCAATTTGCCAGTCACAACTTCTACCAGTCACCTCCTCCTGCTCCGATCTGCTGTGGAAGATCACTTCTTTCCCTTTCTCTTTCTTCTTTAAAGGAAAAAAAAATATCATTAGGCTTTGAGGGCTTAAAACTGTTGCTGCCTGCACATCTCTAAAAATAATATAAATCAGTGCCGAGGGACCACTTGTATTTTGGCTGCATGAGGAACTTTAACAGCAAAAGAAAAAGGGGAAAACTCATCAGTGCGTAGATCTCAAAAACTAGGATGCTGTGTCTGCAGCCTTTTAGAAAGTTCAGAAACCCATTAAAAACTTTATTTTTTATTTTCTTTCCTTTGGCTTTTTCTCTCTGGTAAGTTATTCAGCCTTAACATGGCTCTCATTTACACTTTTAACCAGGTTTGTAATAGAGCAAGGAGGATCATCTCAATCTGACTGCTCCTCTAGAAATAGGTACGAGGAAATATCAGAAAGAGAGATGCAGGGTTTTAGTTCTTCTTTGGCATCTGATTTCGCACTTGTAGTTTACAATCTCAGATATAGGCAGCAATGGCAACACCAGCCAGCAACAGGACACAGGAGGGATAATCTGTGATATCAGCACGCAACAAGGAATGCCAGAAAGACAGGTTGAGTGGTAGGGAGGCAGAAGGAAGTCAGCCAGCATCACCAGGAAATGAAGAGTTAAACAGAGGTCCATTTGTTTCACATTTAACCTTTTCAACTTCTTGCATTTTATCCATAGCTGATGTGGCCTTTTAAATTCACCTGGAAGAACTGAAAGGCTCTTCCAGGCATCTTCTTTATAGACTCATTTGTAAACACACATTTAAAAATTTCACGCTGTTAATGATTCCCTTGATAAGCTGCTTGCTGAGGCAGCAGAGGATATTTAATGAATTTGAACTACTCCTCCATCCAGCTCCATCCTCTTCCTCAGGTGAAATGCTTGCATTCAGGATCAGATCTGACCCATGATGAGGGTCTATTAGAGACAATTGTTGAGCCAAGTTCTCCCCTGTTGCCATACCAACTGAAGCAGAGGAGTGAATATTCTTAACATGAGCCCATCCATCTAGCTGTTAAAACACAGAAGATATTCTTTCACACATAAACTTGAGGTGGAGAAAGAGTGATAAAAGCTAAACAATCCTTGAAGACCAGATAGCCAAAAACCAGAAGGATCAATAACAACACTAAGGTTGTCCAACTCCATGCTCTGTCTCTTACCTACAACACACACTTACTGACTGGATTTACAGATCAAAGCAACTCACAGAGCTTCTTAGGGCTGTCTCAACCACACTTCTCTAATATCTTTCCTCCTGGCTCCTTGAATATCCCCCTTCATCCTTTCTTTTATTCAAATGCACAGACCGTAAATCTGTTTAAGTAACACGATAATGACCGAAGGAATGGTTATGATGTCACTAAAATGAGCTATATATAATCTACCTAGTGTATTATTGGGAGCAGACAAGACAAGGAGATGGGAGAAAAGAGAGGGAGGAAAAGTACTTGGAGTTAAATATCAATGTTTATTAGCTACCTTCTCAGAGGTGCAACTTTAAAGGTAACTGATCTGTTCCCTTGCGTTTCTTTTGCCCCTTCACCTTCTGTTTCTGATATATCAGAAGTTTAATTTTGATTACAGAAGTATTGCCCCCACACTCCCTTTGGTTTCCACTAGACTGTCTGATCTGTTTCACTGACATAGCACAATGGAGATGCTGCTAAGAGATATTAAAGTCAGGAATTATCAGCTCGGTAGTGTAATATTATTTCAATCTCATCCCCAATAGATTTTCTGCATAGTGACATGCTGGCAAGGTGAAATGAATGAATGAACCTGGGAAGGTTCATTGCATGGTGAGCACAGGAAATGAAATAAACAGAGGGCAGAGAAACACAATGTTAAGGAGGAACCGGGACATGGGATTTGGAAAGATTGCCTTCACTGTCCTGGTAGAAATTGACCTAGTGGTGGCACAGGACTAGATTTCTATCTGGAGGACATGGCAGGAGTTTAAATACTTCTTCTGTAGTGGCAATGGTTTGGTCTGGTTATGTAGATGAACTTACAAGAGAAAAGTAACAGCCCTGTTCCTGCTGCAAGCTAATACTTGAAAGATGTGAATTTTGTTCAAGGGAAACAAAACCCAATGAAGCCCTAGACACAACACTCCAAGTACTGCAGGCTTGTACCAAATACCAAATCACCAATGCTTAAAGGTGGGATATTATTGATTGTGCTAAGTTGGTATGTGGGAGAAAAAAAGTGGGTTTGTGCCACAATCTTTTTTCATTCCTTGGACAATTCATTTTTTCCTTTTTCCTCGTTTCACTATCTGTCCCCTGGGGTTAGACTCCAGTTACTTCCCTAGAGACACTGTGGTATTTCTTAACATCTACCACATCTTATGCACATAGGCAGGTCTGACTGAATCATGGGATCAGACCCCCAGAGAGGGACAGTTGTTGGTGAGGTATGGACTAATCAGCTCAGCTGAAGAGTGGTCATGATATTTTGTTATCTCAACTTGTTCACTGAAGAAATTATATAGTACTGCCATGGAGATCCCTAAGCAACTCTGACTTAATCTAAAATTATAAATCTGGCTTCAAGGGGAAGAAACACAGTCTGTGTATGTCCTTCAACTTTTTAACTCAGCTGATTTGGGATAAATTAAGCAGTGGAGGTGAAAAGACTCAAACACATTCTGCTTTAGTATGGATTTTGGAAACAGGTAAAATGGTGAGGAAAAGACACTATCACTGCTTCCACTGAAGAAAGAGCTAATTGATGTTGTCCTTTATTAGACATCAGAGAACCCAGTCACAAGCAAGCCATTGGCAAACAGTCCTCATTAATTTCACAAAGTCTGAAATAACTTGCTCCTATTTAGGAACTAAGTTAAAATATTGAGGAAGCACCTTCCAGCTCTGTCTATCAGTAAACTGAAGTACACTACAGAAAATTATTAGCTTTAACAATCAACCTATTGCTAATGACCAGCATAGACAACTGATTTTATGAACCTCTAGGCAGCACCTCAAGACCAGCTTTGCATATGTACTTGATTGTGTATTGTCATGGATTTAGGCTGATTCTCACTTCAAAGTATTTCCAACTTTCCTTCTGCCTGTCCCACACTTTGTGCCTCTCAGCACAATTCTCACAGCCCATTAGAGAGAGTTGTCCATGGTTCAGATTGCTGCACTCAGCCAAGATCAATGCAAGTCCCATTCCCCTCATTTTCACAGTCCACTCTGTGCCCCTGCTGTCCTCTGTTGGAAACACTGATCCATCTGCACACCCTGGATTTGCTGCTTCAACTGAAATCTGGCAGGAGTAACATGTTAAAGATGCATCTAGTGGAACCTGCACCCAGAGAAATGCCAGTTGGTGCTTCAGTCACTGCAGGCAGGGAAATCAGCCAACAGAGGACTCACTTACCTGATTAGGTCTTGATGAGCTGCTCTACAAGCTTCAGACAAGAGTGCCTTCATCCTGTAACTCATCCAAAACAAAGTGAACAAACACAGAAAGTGTTCAACTTCACACAATTTCAGAAAATTCAAATTAATATTTTCATTTTGTAATAACTGTACAACCAGTGAATATCCCAGACTGCTCCATGAGAAACAAGTAGCTACCTCATTTCCATTTGATGGTTGGAAATGAAGCAGAGACAGTTGTGCTCTGTAGCATGGAGATGCTGGTCCTGAGTGACAAATATCTCAGGTTGCAAAAGGAACAGGTAGATGTAAAATTTTCTTTTGTGCTACAGCACTTTCCTTCACCTGCTTTCGAATTGAATACGCACAAAAGGAACAGGTAGATGTAAAATTTTCTTTTGTGCACTTTCCTTCACCTGCTTTCAAATTGAATATGCTTAGACAAAAATAGGAGCAGAGTCTGAAGATAGCTACAGGATCTATCAGAATTATCTATGGGACACCACAATCCCATATAGAGATGACCTTCCTGGTCATCTCTTCATCCATTTCTACAGCAGTTCAGTTTTGCTTCTAAGAGCCAAGTGTTGCCTGCAATGAAAGACATCTAACCAGTGACAGATTTTTGAGGATTTAGCATGTTTTAATGACAATTTAGAGTAATGTTAAGGTCTCTCATATTTACTGTCCACAAAGAGAAGGGTTGGTAGGTAAATCCACCCACATGAGAGACACTGAGTGCTGCCCAGTGCTCATTGTATTTGTCTAGATGATAAGAAAGCCTTTTACCTGCTCTTTTGTTCGTATGCTGAAGGATTTGAATCTTTGCCTTCAGTCTTCCTAAATGAGTCCCCCAATGACAGAACTTTCATGCCTGCACCCCCTTTCCCTACAAATGTTTTATTATTTATAAAAGATGAAACTGTTCCAGCTGTAAGGACTGACAGGTTAAGATATGTAGGATGTTAAAGCCTCAGGCAAAAGTTTCTGTCTTTTCTGCTATCCATGGTTGAACCCAGGGATCTCATGTGAGTACCTTAACTGTCTGTCTATTCAAGGTCTCCCTGACTGCCATCCATTTATTCTGGAAAGAATAAAAGCAAACTAGACATCAGACACCAAATATGAAAATCCCAGGGGATTTGAAAACAAAACAAAATACCTGACTGACTGATTTTAGACAGTTTCTTCTCTGTGTTATTGGGCAGGGGGGGTGTGAAGTAGGAACTGTTTGTTTTTTAATCAATTCTATAGACAGAAAATTAAAACTGTAGCTGAATTCTGTAGCAAAGACTTTAAAATGCATTACTTTAATAATTTATATGTCTAAAAGTGTTTTTATTTATGTTAAACTCTTCAAAGTTTTATAGATATTTTTTATACAGTTGAAGGACAGATTTCAGGGGTTTAAACCTCTCAGTCTGTGGAGACTTGCCAATGGGAGCTATTTTTGTGCTACCAGGACCAGTCCAAAATAAGGACTAGAATAAGAGTCTGATACTTTTTTGTTCATTTTTGTTGCCTGCTGCATTATTGATGTATGAATGGAAAAGAGTAAGAAGTGGTGAGTTAAACAGGGACATATCAGTTGGTCCTGGTCTCTTGCAGCCTGTCCTTTTGTCTAGGACTTTCAGCATAAGTCACATACTTTCAAAGAGTTTTGGAGATCTATTCAAGGACACCCTACCACTGGATAATTAAAAAAAAAAATAGCCACCACTATTCAGCACTTTTAGTAGACTTCTGGAGTCACAGTACTTCTAGGAAGTCATTGGATAAATCAGATTATGTTTCATCTTGCAGACGAAGCAAATACATATTTTCATGCTGACAAAACCAGTTACAATTGGTGATCTGCTGGTGCCTAAAGTACCATCTGTTTCTCCAGTGTGAGAAATGTTCTTGGTCTTGGGAACCTTGGAGGAGAAAATGTTTGCAAATACCTTAACCTTGAAGGTGAGATAAAGTCCAAACCACTGATTTGGAAAAACTGAGGAGCATTACTTGGGACTGTACAGAAACATGAGAGATTGCCACATTTCACAGGGCTCAAAGAACTGAAATTCAGTTCATGTTTGAAAGAAAATATCAGAGAAAAAAACAAAACAAAACAAAACAAAAACCCACAAAAACAAAAAAAAGAAAACGAACAAACAAAAAACCCCACAAAACAAAAAAAAGAAAAAAAAAGAAAACGAACAAACAAACAAAAAAAAAACCACAAAAAACCCCCAAACAAAACAAAACAAAAAACCAAACAAACAAACAAAAAACCCAAACAAACAAACAAACAAACAAAAAAAAACCAGACACACAAAACCCAGAAACTCCTCAAAAGTTACTTCTCAAGAAAAACTTTCTTGGCAAGGTGAGTTGGACTGGGTGAGCTGGGTGAGGGTGGTTTGAAGAAGAGTCTGCTGCCAGTTGTTGATTGTGTGATGGAGCTGATGGGAATATTGGCTGAGCCTCTGCCCTCATTGTGTTCATTAGCATTCACACCATTCACTGGCCACCCCCTTGCACCAAAGACATTTTCTGAGGTTGCTAATTTTCATGAAAGCAAGTGGGGTCACTTTCCACCTTTTTTTCTCATCTCGACAAGGCTTGTCCCCCAGAGAGCTGAGAAGAAAGGTGCTTTCTTGTTGTCATCTGTGCAATTATCAGCTTTGAACACGATGGCAATTTGTTGTTGTTGTTGATTTCCTTTGTTATGCAAATGTACCAGCTCATTCTCTGAGTGCTTTTTTTCCCCCACACAGCATAAAAAGGAATATTACACATTTAATTTCATGTTATCATTTGTTTCCCTCTGAGATTTCCTCCAGCCATTTTTTGGTCTTCTTCAGGCTAGTGGGAGCTAAGCAGTGGCATTTTGAATTCTGACTTTGTCACTTCTATTTACTTTTTATCATAAAGGGGTATTGTCAATAGGTCTTATGTGGCACCTATAAAACCCATTTAGGAATTTAAATCTCCACTAAAACACAGAATTTATGCTTCCTTTTATGATTTATGAGTAGAAGCCTAAATTCTGCTTTTAATAGTCTACCCATTTATATTCAAAGCAATCAGCTTACATGCTGCACGAGCCTTAAAGTTGTTAGTGCACAACTAAAGAGAATAAAAGCAGGAGGATGTAGACAGGGGCCTAAGCCAGGAAGTTCAGAATAGAATTCAAATTAGGACTTCTCCAGGGCTTTAAGATGCTGTATCTCTCTGACACTTATTATGATTCAACTCCTCTATGCATCCTGTATTTCACCCTTTGGGAAGAAAAACAATATTTGAAATCAAAAAGCAGGAATATAAAAAAAAACCTTTTTTTCTTTTTTTTTTTTTTTTTTTTTTTTTTGTTTTGTTTTGTTTTGTTCTTAATCACATAATCAAATCTCAACTGGTTCACTTGCAAGTATAAATCACTCAAGAAGTTGGACACTCCTCTGACTCAATTGCTCAAAACCTAACAGTCCTTACAGCTAAGGTGGTAAGTGGTCTAAACCAGGTTTTCTAATTCTAACTGTTCTTACTCATTTTCAGACAAATTTAGTGGTTATAATATGCAATTTTTAAAAAATCAAAGTGAGTAATAACACTTGTCTGTAATAATGCTTAGAATAAATGAAAGAGACTGATGAGTACTTAGGTGTTTTCAAGTTTTTTGATTAATTGAATTTCTTTCCTCTGAATTTTGAGAAAGAGTGAGTGGAACAGGACAAAGCTCTTACCTCATCTGGCCAATTACTGGTAATTTGTACCTATCAATAACTGCAGATTCATATCTCTTGATTTACATATTTGGAAGGCTATTTGTTGGATGTCAGTTTAATTTGTCTTCCTTTTGATCTTGCTGGAATAAATCTAAAAGTCTTCAGATAAATGAATGACTCTGGAGTATTGCTATCATAACAAAAATTATAATGTGTCTAAGTTGTGTAAAAATAACCCATACCTCTTAAGGGTTAAAGTATTAACCCAATTTTTTCCTACAACCTGACATCTTTTTTTCACATGTTTATCATCATTGCATGCAGAGGCAATCTCAGAAATCATACATCAAAAATGGGACTCAGAAGTTATCTGTTTATGACAGAATATCTTTTGCTGATGAACTCTGTTGCAAATGATTTTATGCCTGGTGGGTTTTAAAGGAGTTCTCACAGATCATTATTGAGGTTCTGAGGAATGAATATGAGAGATGAGGCATCAAAACGTGGCCAAAATATCTTCTACTATAAGTGTTAGTGCTGATGAGCATTGTGGTGTGCATAGCAAGTTTTATCTTCACTGTAGATTTAGCAACATGCTATACTGGAGCTGAAGGAATTCCTTGATGCAGCTTTGGTTCATCCAGTCAGCATACCCAACAGTCTGGTCTGCCTCCCAGTCTGAAGTATGAAAAGCAGAACCATGTAGCAAGATAGTCCCCCTAAGTTCCTTTTAAACTCTCTCCATTTCAGTCCATTCAAAAAAATATTCATAAGTTGTATGTGGAATATCATGCACAATATCTTTTGCTATTTACCTGCACAACACCATTTTTTTTTTTTTTGTTCTTAAGAGGGACCGTCAAGATTTATGGTAAAACTAACATATTGTTTTATTCAATATGTTCAATAGGCCTTTTATTATTTTATTCAAGGCCTTGTTTAAGGTGAATTTGGTTTGGTTTGGTTTTGTGGTTTGGTTTTTTTTTGTCTTCTCAGGAAAAAATGTAGAACCTAGCATTTTACATATTCATTTTCATATCTAACTGCTAATGAATGTGGACCACAAAAGGCTTTCAGGTATTCTCCTTCCTTAGGTGTGGTGATCGTATATGTACCAGGTGAATGAGGCTCACGTTTCTGGAGAGACAGATGCAAGGCACAGAAGGAGCATGGTGACCAGTTTAAAACCTTAAGAGCAGCCTAAAATTAAGTTTCCTCTTGAAGAAAAGGGTAATGAATTTACCTGTAGATTGGCTAGCACAATCTCACAGCATTTCTTTAATAGAGCCTAACTTCCCGTGTCCATTGCTCTGCAGATTCCAGTCAGGCTCTTTTCCACACCTGCAATGGAACAAGGATGTGGCTCACTCCTTCCAGAACTCGCAAACCCTTAGATGAGGTTAGAATTTTACCCATTTCTCACTCCCAGTCATGTGCTGGGTACCAAAAATAAGATATAACATCTACCCTCCTTTTAGAGAGAAGACATTCTCACAGCATAATCAGGACTTCCCTGGTGAATCTCTGCTTTGGATCTATATGCTTACTCTTCCAATTATGAGTGCTATGATAAAACATCTCCACAAAGGACAAACTACTTTCATAGCATCCGTCAGCATCATTTAGACTCCAGTGCCCTTGCTGACTAGGTTTATAAAAATGACATCTACATCCCAAACTCTTGGAGCAGAAGAAGCAGCTGACTTTTGCGAACTGCCATTTTTTTTCTTCTTATATTATGCTCATAGTGATAAACAAAGCCTCTTTTGAAATATTCATGATACTGGCCCACCTGGGGTATAAAATATCCAGAAGGTAAATAATGAGCTAAGGTTTCACAAAATATATCCCCAGACAGAATGGAACACATCAACTGCTTCCAAAGTCCCAGAAAAATAAGTTCCTTAAACTTACTCCTGCCTTGGATAACAATGTGTTTGTGGGAACAGGTGATTTCACTCAATGTCGCAGGTGATTGCAGGTCTTTGGCATTATAATATTTCAGGGGCATATAACTATGAAATATTTTCTATGTAGACCACATTTAATCCTCGCTAAGCAGTTGCTTTACCATGGTGTTGAGCTTGACTTTGAATTCTCTAATTTTCACTAGAGCTACTGAGCTTTGAGTAAAATCTTAATCAGCCATTGCTTATGTGTCTTTTTTAGAGCTGGCATGTGTAGGGCCTGCCATAGAAGAGACCATGGACATCATGTCTACTATCAAACTAGTACACAGACATAAGAAAAATAAGAAATGACCAATTTTTCGTCAGTCCCAGTATTCAGGCTTTACAAGAGATCCTATTCAAGGCAAGCAAGCAAAACCAGCCTCTATCTGAAAACAATTCCTTTTGTAGTCCCACAGCTTATCCTATTGGTCTTTATTTTATAGACATACTGTCTGAGAACAGCTAGTCCCTTTATAAACCATCTAATAATGTCCTTCCAAACAATCTCCTGTGGTAGCAAATTCCAGACATTCACCACTTAAAGAAGCTTTTCCTTTTGTCAGTTTAAAAAAATCCCAATGCTACTTTCTTTATTTCCTTGCTTCTTTTATTGCATGATGTGTTGAACAACATTTCCACATTCAGCTCACTCAGTGCTTTCACCTTTAGTAAATCTTTATGGTATCACACCTCAGATTCCTGAATTGTCTCAGTCCTTCCATTTCCCTTCAAGAGGCAGCCACCCCATCACCCTGATCATTACACTTGTCCTTCATTTTACCTTCTTTAACTTCAGTATGTCTGTCTTGGGGTGTGTAAGCCAGAAAAGCACACAAACCTCCTCAAGATGTGGGTGCACAACACCTTTTAGATACAAAAATAAGTATCCTATTTTGTTATCCACACCTTCATGATAGCGCCCAGAATCTCATTGGCTTTTTCAGCAGCCACTGCACATTGAATCAAAGATTTCAGACACCTGACAACGTGAAACCAAGATTTCTTACCTGAACTATAACTGCCAGTTTCATGTTCAGCTTTATGAACTTTCAGATTCATTGTTTAGGTTTTCTGGGGTTTTTTCTTACTTGCATTAGTTTAGGTTTATCCACATCGGAGTTTATTTGTCAGCCATTTGTAAACTTTTATGAGATCTGTCAGCAGCTCCTGTCAACAGAAAAGTGGTCTTCATAGCTACAAAGTTATCTGCTTATTTTTTCTCCAGGTCATGGACAAAGGTGTTGAATAAAATTGCTTCCAGGACCAATCCCTATTGACTTGTATCTTGAAAAGTCTCTTTTCTTTAATATTCCTTGCCTTTCATCCATGCATTTACAGTCCCCCTGCTAGAACTTCAGCAGATTATTGAGGTGGGTTTTCCCTTTGCAGAAGCCATGCTGCCCAACAGAAAATATAGTTCATGTACTGTATGATTTTATTGTTTATTATAGACTCTGTCATCTTTCAAGGGATGGAAGTCAGTCTCACCAGTCTGTAGTTCCCAAGATTTTCCCCAGAGTCCTATACACTCTCAGTGAGGTCAGTCTTTGATTAGAAGTTATAGCCTGTCAGTATTGGTTTTGATAGCTAGGTTAGGAATCTCCGCCCATGGACTTTCTTGCACAGTTAGTCCCCGAAACAGAGCAAGAAAAATGTGCTTCCATTTGAAAAAACCTGACATTTTACTTTTCCCCTATTTTTTTTGAATGAGTGAAATTAAAAGCTAACACTGTTTTTATCATTAAAGTAGAGTGAAACCAACATAGCTTTGTGCCGTGCAAAAGATAGGGGGAGGGACACAACAAAAAATATATAAAAATTCCCTTCTTTCACTACAGCAGAAAATTATGTAAAAATTTGCTCACAGGGTGGGTTTTTTTGGCTTTGTAGGATAAGGATGTCATTCCTTATTCTGTTTCTGCTTTAGAAATAGGACTTTCAAATTTTCAGCACAAATACCATCTCTGTAATAAGAAGATGTGAAATATGAATGAGTCTTCAGAACTGATTACTACTACAGGGATGAAGAGTCAGGACAGTCCAGCAAGACAGAGATATACCAGTCCTTTCCTAAGTGTCTCATTTTGCTGATTCAAATGTCTCTGCAGTCAGGGTTGTTTGAACAGAATCAAATTTACTTGTAATGAGCCATATAGTGATTCTCTTGTCTTTTTTTCCTCTTTTTTTTTTCTTGTCTTCACATTAATTTCTGCAAAATAGCACATCTGATTTTGTAATACGCTAAGCAACTGTTTCTCAATTACACCAAATTTTACTGCTCCTCAGTTGACTTTTAAAGACATGGCAACTTCAACATTATCAAAGGTTCTCCTCACAATAAAAGCTAGAGTAATTCTTCACTAGTTTCATAAAAGTTTCAGTACCAAATTACTCCATGAATACTTGAGTAAGTAATACTTTCTACCAAATTCTTAGACTTGTTTCTGGAACATCATAGATCCTTGGCAATGAAATCCAAATTGCCCACAAAGGTAAACTGACAATTGCTGCACACATCTACATTATTTTTTGTACGTTTTTTCTTCCTAACTCATCTTTTTTAATGTATGATTTTGAAAGTGTACTACAGTTAGTAAGAAGTGGTGCATATATCTTTGGACTTGAATAGAACAGTAGAGGGATATAGGAGGTTCAAGGAGATGAAATTATTAAATAGGCACTACTTTATTAATGAATTATTAAATAAATTTAAAAAAAAGAAAAAAAAAGTGATATTTGTTCTTTCTTTTGATTTTCCTGAAATCTTTGTCTGTTATAAAGCAGCTGGTTTGGGTCTCTTTTTTTTGTAGACCCTCTCTGTCCATCCATCACTCAGTGTGTGTCATTTCTGGAGAGCTCATCCAGTCTAACTCTCTCTCTGTCCTGCCCTCAACCCCCTGCCATGATATTTCCATATGTATGAGAGACAAAACTTTATTCCTATACTTTCTCTCTTTCTTTGTGCATTTTGAGAATCTGGACCTGGAACTTTTTCCCTTGCTGAGGGACTTCAAAGTACCGTGAGTTTTTATATATGAGCCAAGACTCTTACACTCATGCACTTGAGAAATGTGTATATGAAGGAAGATGGGAGAAAATCCAGTATGATCACAGATAAGAATGAAAATGTCATCGTATGTGAAAATATCCCCACATGTCCTTTATTAATGTTGAGGTCAGTAGAGATAATGGATGTTATATATTTAAGTTTCTGCGCACAACAGGCTATAGAGATTCTTGTTCAGGTTTCTGAAGCAGGTGGACAATCCACATGGAACAGACTGTACATATAGAAACCATTTAATCACTTAACAATGACCATCAATGGTAACAGTCACAGATTACTTTCTTCTCTCTCCATCAGGTATCTCTATCCTGAGTAAAACAAGTCCTCTCCTCAAAGCTAAAGTGTGAGATGTGTTACTTATAGACAGAACTGTCTTACACCTTTGAATTTCCTGCTTAAGCTGGAAGGAAACATTGCCAGCAACCCCAGCAACTTATGCTAGTAATTTTTCAGAGCCACCCACTTTCAAACATTACACCTTCCTTCTGCTTTTCCTAATATTAAAATTCTTCCCTATGATAAAGTGAAGGGGTAAAAGAACCAGGCATTCTGATTATCTGATGAATAGATGTGATGACCTATTCGTTGACATTGAGGGTGAAGGCAATATGCTCTGGGCTGCAGAATCTTCCCAAACACCAACAGCCATTCATCATCTGTCCTGTAGCAGAAACACTGGCATGAATCTCCACAGCTGGCTGAATGTGGTGGCCTACTCAGTACTGCTGGGTCTTAAATTGGTTTTTAAGACATCTTTGTGAATCATGGGCAACTGGAGAATCAAAAGTTTCTGTTGAAAACACCAAGGTGAAGAAACCACATAATTTTTGTTTATTTATTGGAGGACTAAATTCAGCAGAGACCCAAGTACTCTAAATTACAGCCTGAGACATGTCTGGAAGTAGTTTACCTTACTTTTTTCATGGCCTCTTCCTTTTCTGAGACTAAAAGGGACTTGGTGACCAACATCAGCACCTGTGCTGCTGTATGCAGAAATTAAAATCCTATGAAGTTGCCACAGTGAAAGACATTTTTCAGTGAAAATACAGCATAAGAAGGTTTTTGCTGTTCCTGGACACATAACCCACTCAGCTGTCGCAGGAGTAACCAACGCAGCAAAGTGAAATTCATCTCCCTCAGCATAAGCTGAATAGTGAGAGAGCAGATTCCTGTGAATTCTTTACATTAAGAGTTAGGTATGACCTGTCAGAGCTCAGATGGTGCTTTCAGAGCAGCTGAGTTCACATGGCTTTTCAGTGCTAAGACACTTCTTAGAATATGACAGGAACTTCCACCATCACAGCCTGGTTTCAGACATTCCCTGTGGATGTCTGCCAACTCCCTCTATGGCCATGCAGGCTCTATTTAAGACCTTTGCAGTGATGACAGTGCTGATGACCATTTTGACCTTTCATAAGTTATTCATTCCTCCTTTCAGAGTACCTTTTTCCTAGTTTTCTATAGTGGTTGCTCTTTTGGTTTAATTATATTAATGTTGTGCAGTGCATCCATTGCCTACAGATGGGTATTTTAGAGAACAGTACAAGAACAAGAGTTTGCAGCAAATCCTTTGTTGTAGAAATAGATACAAAATTCCAAACTTTGCCCCGAGGAACTGTCAATGTGACAACTTTCACTTCTCCTACAACTCATGAAGAAGGTGTCTTTTTGATGCAGCTGGTGGCTAGAGGAACTGTGATCTTTGTGCGCATTTTCTCTGCCAAATACATGACTGAGGCAGTCCTTACAGCAGAAAAGACAGGGTGGTTTATAAGCACTGCAGTGAGGGAGGTAATCGGGAAGTGACAATGGTGGACCTTTCCTGAGCTCCTGTCTGACTTGTCAAAATGCAAGAGAAGGAAGGAGATGAAATTATGTCTGAGCCTTGACTAACAGAGAACGAGAAGATAGTAACACCTCCAAACAATTGTAATTGCTTGGGTTTTTACCACTGAAATGGAGACCCATTTAGGGTGAGGAGATTTTCAGCATTTTAACCTCCTGATCAAGCTGAAAGTAATGAGAAAGCAGTGAATTTCTTTTGTGGTCTGGTGCTTGGATTCAAAGCTTCAAGAGGCAAGAATCCCAAATATGTACCTGTAGTTTAAGGCAAGAGAAGAAGTTGTGAAGGCATGACCAGTAAAGGGGCCACTAGTAAAGATATGAATAAGAAAGTGCTTGCTATGAGTGTGAAGCAAAGGCCTCAATGGATGGTCATTAATCTAAAACTTTCCTTCTTTTTTTATCCACCTGTAGATCTCCCTGCTGTACTCCCCTACTCACTGCTTGAAATTTCTCATGGGAAACCACTTCCCTGGTTGCAGTAGTGTTGTGCCAGCACAAGAGGAAAAAAGGATGAGAGGACAGGAAGACTAAGGCAGACAGTTCCTACCCCCTTTCTTCCCTCACCTCAATATTCCTAGAAGTATCTGTTCAGGTCCAGCAATAATTACACTAGGGTTTATGTAAGACAGCCTCTGAGAAGTCAAAAGAATGTCACCCCTTTGCAGCACTAAAACCATGGTGATTCTGCACAATACATGTAGGTTTTTTAGGAGTTCAGATCTTCTCTTCAGCTGTAAACTTTTCATGGGAAATACAGAAGTATATTCTAGGTGGGATTTGTCACAGAAAATAAGG
Organism: Passer montanus; assembly: GCF_014805655.1. Lineage (NCBI taxonomy): Eukaryota > Metazoa > Chordata > Aves > Passeriformes > Passeridae > Passer > Passer montanus. The sequence continues at coordinate 960,617 of NW_024356948.1, read as the reverse complement.
AGTCTTAGGCTTCTCTGACTTATACCGAATCCTCTGCAAAGAAGACAGTAAATTATATAAGTATGATGATGAGCAACTTGGATTGGGGTATCAGGGATGAGGAGTGGAATGAAACCTTCTGTTAATTTGAGGAAATGTGAGTCCTTACCTAGTAAAGTTCCCATTTATTTCACTGACTACACCAGGTGTCTCCCAACATTAAAATGTTAGATACTCAGAGCAGACCAGACACTTTCAAGGCTTAAAAGAATTTTCTTCATGTAGCAAAAAACTACATGACAACTTAAAGCATTCTCATGCACCCTGAGAGTGCCCCAATGTTTTCTGACAGCTGACAAACTAAAAAGGACGAGGCTGTCAAATGCAAAGAATGGGTCCCCTCCTTTTGGCTTCTGTCCCTCTGGTCTATTCAATTAGGATTGATCAAGCTGTGTCAAAGGTCCCTCCTCTATTTCAGTGGCCACCAAGATCTTTCATGATGACTAATGATAGGCTATCCTTAAAAAGAAAAGGAGAAGAAGGAATAGAAAGGGTAATACCAGCATTTCTTTTTTCCTTTCTTTCTTTTATCCTTATGGTCCAATTAGGCACATTACCTTTACGGAGCACTAAATGAATTTATTATAGTTGTCATTGTTCAATGATACACCAGGCCCTTCTGCCTTCCAACATTCGTTCTTAAGCAGAAACCACCACTTACTCAGGCAAAACAAGATTTAATCATATTTGGTGAAAGACAACATGGAAGAAAAATATTTTTTCTTTGTCTTAATAATATATAAAATATTTGAATTCAGATATGGATAGCAAAGGGAAACTGGGTAACACTGCTGATAAGAAACTTATACATTTCTTGGGTATCTTCCATAAGTTTAAGAAATTAGGCTGAACTCTTCCATCTCCATTACTAGGAATTGAGGAAATGACCCAATCATCCTCTGGCAGTTCCCATACATGTTCATATTTCTCCTAAACTTTTTTCTGGACTTTTTGCCTGTTTAATACTAATATTCAGGTACCATTTACACTTGAAACTATATGCCATATTTTTCTTTAGGAGCTAAGTTTGTTGGTCCATAGCAGCCATTTCAAGATTTTTTTTTGTCTGTCAATCCTAAAATTGGGTGTGATTTATAACAGATATTTCCCAAGTCTCAAATTAGACGAGCCTCAGAAAGAAAAAATGATCTTTTGATCATTGCAAAGACAAATGCACCAAAGAGTTTAGGCAAAGGTCATGGTAGGACACCATGAACAGAATACAAATTTATGATGATAATTCTTATTATTGCAATAACAATATAAAAACTGCATTTATTTAATTATCCTAGAAACTAGACAAGGACTGCCAAAATTTCCCATCAAAAATCAGTTATATACAGGATATAGGCCTCTATGCAGTTAAAAATCCTTTATTAATTTCTAAGGGTCAATTTTATCTTAAAACTAAAATATATAAAAGAAAGGAACAGGGAGATCCTAAGAGATTTGAAAAGCAAATAAAGCCTGAGAACCTAAATCTGTTAGAGTAACACAGGTCTAGGGATTTTCCTTTCAAGTTCACACAGAACTTCCTGATTTTCACAATCCTATTCATGCCTAGTATAAAATCTTTGGAAATTTGTACTTCGTCTTAAGAACAAATTATTTGCCTTAGCATCTGAGTGAGTTCCAATCACAACATGCCAGAAGCTGCTCATAGCTGAATACCACTGTTCTAAAGATGCCTGATCCAGTGTTTCCCACACACAAACTCTTCCTTAGGACTGAACATAGCAGTGAATTTCCTAGTGTGGTCATGTTAAAACATTAGTGACAAAAATGTTGTGAAATTCAGGTTTTTTTCTTTTCACAGAGCGTTGTGACATCTACTGTAGGTTGACTTTTTCATTCTCTGACCTGAAAGAAGAATCTCTCATTTATTGCCAGAAAGTTTCATCAGGTTTACCAATCTTTTTGTAATACTTAATAGCTTTCCAAAAGGACTGAAATTGAGAGGCTTCCTATCTTCCAGTAAAACACAGTGCCCTCCCACTTTCTGTCTTTCCTTGAAGACATAGAATATATGGCCTTAGATGGAAAAAAAAAATTCCTAATGTCAGAAACACAAATGAAATTTAAATATTGAGGTCGTGCAGTATTCTGATTCTGGAACAACACAACACCACTTTTATCCTGAACCTTTGTACTGAAGGGCCCTAAACTGTGATACAAATACGGTAACATTAACACTCATAGCCTTGAAGCATCAACTATTATAATTGTTCAGCCGATGAGGAAGTGAGGCAGACTCAGACTGAATTAATCCAGGTTCACAGACAGTCAGGAAGGGTCCCAGCAATTTTGATAAACAAAAAGGCTACAGGGATCACATGCAGAGATGCCCTGGGAAGGTGAGGGGAAGTGACAACTACCTAATTACTTGGGCAGGTCATCATTTTAATCACCTATTGTATGTTTTACTGAACCCCAGAAGTTGTAAGAACCATCACTGGTGAGGAGATGCCATAACTGTGCATACCAAAGACCAAAGTCTCACAGAGCTTGCCATCTAAATCACTGGCTACTGATACTGAAATGTAGCTCACTGGCATTAAAATGAAGTCACAACTTCCAAGCTAATGAGATTTCCTGCCATTATTAACATTAACTCCTCACAGAAACAGAACTGCCAGCCCCACCAGCAGGAGCTGAGGAGGTGGTGTTGTAAGACAAGCAGGTTTTGGGAGCAGTGAAAAGTCATGGAGCAAGGGAAAAGAGGAGGAGGAGAAGACGGTGTCAGGGAGGTCCATCTTAAAAAGAAAAAAGTGGGGAACAACATGTCCAAATGCACAGATGAGGAGTGGGAGGGGAAGCAAAGGCAGAGGGGAAGGAGTTGAGCCCAATTACACGATCACAAACAATATTTTTGCCTCTGAAGAAGTCACCACTATCCTGGTGAGACACAGCAGCCAGCCAGCCTTACCATTATCCCACAGCAGTAAAAGGTCTGAGCTGAAGGCACGTATAAACCCTGTGATGGTGACTTGACACCTAATGCACTGACTTCTTGGCTCATGACCTTGTGGCCAGTCCTCAGAAGAAAGAAAATATGCAGTAATAAATGACTCTTCAATCTGAGGGAAGAAGCATTTCAAGAAATAAAAGATCAGAAGTGGAAAATAGATAAAAGGGTTTGGTTTTTTGTTTGTTTTTTTTTTCTTTTTTAAGCAGTGAGTATAATTACCTATTTAAAACACCTAATGTTTTAAATACTTTAAATATTTTAAAATACTTTCTTCAAAAAGAAAACAGAGATCTTTCCGAAGACAAATTTCAACTTAAAAAGTCATTGCATTTAATAAATAGCTAATAAGGAAAATCAGTGCCCAGTTACATGTAGAGGGTCAGAGAAAACAGTGATGGAGGACTGTTGGCATTGGTGTTATGCCTGGCACTGATGGAGGCCTGGAATGACACCAGCTGGTCTCTACTGCCATGTTTTAAGCAAATTTGGCAAGAAGCACCTGAAAAATTTTCAATTGCAGTTAAAGGATCTAGAGGTCTTCAGAAGCAAATGCATTTCTGAATGAACACATTTACATTCTGAAAATATAACTACACTGTTTTGGTCAGGGTCCTTTTGGAAGGGTTTGGGAAGAGCATCAGGCTTTATCAACAGGCCAGCATTTGTAAAACATACATTCACACAAATTGTAATTGCAATTGTAGCAGAGACATCCTGTCTGAAGGTTTAAGTTACATTTACGTCTGTGTTGCATGCTTGTCTAGAAAGATTGATTTCTAGCTACAGCCAGTATTGTGGACTAACTCTAGGGTTCACTTTGCCTAAATAAATAAGTAAATAAATAAATATTTCTTGCTGCCTCTTGAGGCAGCTAACATTTCTTGGCTGGGCTTAGCTTTCCAATTCTGTATGTCATGGACCTGAACTCTGAATAATGTCAAATGCCTCTAAAATATACATCACAAAACTGGAGATCTGTTAAGATTTCTAATCTTTACTGGTGAGAATCAACTTTTCATTGCACACAGAGAAACCAATTCCCATCTCCTCTCCCTCCAGAAATTAGACTGTACAGTGGAAAGTCTCCAAGTCGCTGCTGTTTAATGGCAAATTGGCTTGGGGCACCAGCAGTACTAGTTCTAAAATCATTAAGTGAGCTGCCACCAATACATCTTTCACAGTCAAGCTGCAGATAAATGGATGGTGAGATTGTCAAAGATGGAATTCAAAGTTACTGATGAGTTCTATCCTCATCCTTTGATTTTTTTGAAAAAATAATATTATTTAATATTATTTACTTCAAGTGCAACATATTTTTTTTCCAGGTGGAAAATAAAGAGCTGTGATAGGAGAAAGCAGAGAATAATTTTCCTCTCTAAAACAATCAACTTCTCTCCCTACTCCCCTTTCTCCAAGACCAAACTCCATTAGTAGTTTGCTTTGATGGGAAGGAGTAAGATTTGTAAAAGCTTCTGAGATGAGGAGAAAGGAGACCTGAAAGAAAGAAAAATGATGCATGTTTTTGTCGAGGGGACAGCAGCGTGGCAGAGACATTTGTGGCTCCCACAATATTGATCCTGAGACAAAGGTACCCCTCAGAATTTCCCGGTTACAAATGAACGTGTCTTTCCCCATCCTCATACCCCATTAATCGAAATAAGCTCTCTCCTTGAATCACAGCTTTGCTTCTGTTGCAGGACAGTAAAAACATTGACTGAGGGCTGGGAAAAAATCCCTTCCAGGGGGAGTGTGGCATGCACTCACCTCTCCTCAGCTGCTGTAGATCACAGTCCAAGTGAGAAAGATGAGCAGATTTTTGAATGGGTGGAACATGAACTGATATCTTTGATGGCATGGTTTGATGACAATGCCTGTTAGATGTGAAATCACATTAAAACCTAATCACATTAAAACCTGTCCTGCCTGGAAGAGGTTTCTCCCTACAACACACACAGCAGAATGAAAGGGAGACATTCAGGGAAAGCATTGCTGTAGGTGCCTTTCCTATCTTCCTATGGAACTAAGCTAGATTTTCTCCTTACTAAAGAGGCCAGGAAATATATATAAAACCAGTTGCCTGTATTTCTGAGATATCATCAACTTTAGGATGGAATAAATGTTCTTCAATGGAAGTACAGATCACTATTTATTGATTAGAATGTTGCCTTACATGACTAGCATAGAGGTTAGGCTTAAAATCTGAATGTCTTAGATGAGACACCCTTCCCTGTCTCCTCTGAATCTTTTGAGCCAGGAAACCAACCTTCTCAGCTTGTTTAATCCCCGAGAGGTTCATAGGAAGAGAGCCATTGGTGATTTTATGAGAAAAATAGCTGTACCTTCAGCATTTTGTTACTCAATAAGGGTATTTCATGGCCAAACATATGGGTGAAACTGTGCTATGCATGAGTCACAGGCATGGAAAATAAATATCTGAGACTGTCAACAGAGTGGTCATTTCATGTCCTTACAGATATTAACTCCCACCATAGTTAAAGTCATTGCCTGTATAGAAACACTGTTTATTGGCAGGAAGCACATGGAAAATCTGAGTCATTTTACAGATTCCTGACATATGTGGGGACCATCAGGGATAGCAGAGTTATAATAGATGATGCTCCTCCAGCACAAGACATTTTTTATACAATGCACTGCATATCACAGGTTCTCAGCATCACCCAGAAATCTTTGATGATGATTTGTGACTTGTTTGAAAGGTTTTCTTGTTTACTGCAGCAAAAAGTTTTTCAGTCTTCTCTAAACTCCAGTGTATTTCTGACCCAAACTGTTCTAAAGAGGTATCCAGATTCTCAGGAATATTATATTAAACTGTTAGAAGGCTTTTTGCATAATCTTTTGTTATAAGCCTTTGGGTATTTAATATTTACTCCACATGGATTTATTCTATTTTATTTTATTGTTAATGGTTAGAATCAATGATATTAAGGTCTTTTCCAGCCTAAATGATTCTATGATTATATTTTAATACCGCCCTTATGATTAATTGCAAAAGGACATTATTAGAGTGCAGATTCACCCCTTTCTTCCTAAGTCAACTCTTCCAATGTCAGGGAAACAAGTGATTCTTCTTTTACAAGAAGATAAAATTATGATGAATGTAATATAAGGAATAATTGAATTGGTGTCATAACAGCAGCATAGACTTCAATTAGAAAAAAATATTTCCATTGTGATAAAGCTCTGGCCATAAATTTCAGAAATCATACATTTTTGTAGCCTTATATTTCTTTGCTCAGGAAATGTCTGTCACTGAGAACCTGAGGATGACTCTTAAAAATGAAAGGTTTCTCTTCATAGAAGTGCAAGAGGAGAGGGGGGGAAAAAAAAGAAAAAAAAAAGAAAAAAGCCTGTCTTGTAAATGGGATACCATTTTCAGGAAACAAGGCAAAAGGTTAAAGGCACTTTGCTCCCAAGCATGTGTCTGTTAAGTCAAGGTGTTTTGTTTAACATGGCAAAGAGCAAAATGTGAGTCTATAGGTCTGTCTTATCTGTAAAATATTTTCTCCTGTTATTCAAAAAGGAGGAAGACAGAGATTAACAAAATTTAAGGACCAGATAGTGTAACATCTGAACTTGTTTAGACCATTGCTTAAAATGGAATGAAGTGATGGCTATGGATTTGTGCTGAAGGTTGTCAGGATGAGGTAGTACACTTTTGAGCAAGGTCCTCATTATTGTATAAAGAAGTAAAAAGGGGAATGAGCTTTTCTCATGGCAACATGGTGTTCTACATATAACCCAGAATCCCAAAGAGTTTGGTAACGCATGGACTAAGCTGCAGGGAACAAGTATGTTATCCAATGAAGTCTTAAAAATCATTTTGCAAGTCTATATGTGCACATACATGTGCATTTTGGGACCAGATGGTCCCACTGGTTAATTACAGTGTTAGCTGTTTGTGGAAAAATAATTTAGTGAAAGATGGCTGACTTGAGTGAAAAGGAAAAAAAGGAAAAAACCACCAAGACATTTCCATACTGTTGATGTTTCATTTTCTTGCACATACTAAAGCACATTTACAAATAGAAGAGCAGCTTAAGTTTCTACAGGGAGCAGCCAAGTCCATAGCTGTTGTGATGTGCTGGAGTATTTCACAAAATTACTTTTAAAATAGTTTCCTTTGGCTTCCATATTCCTTTTTAAATTTTTTCACTAAAAAAAAAAAAAACCCCGCCCAAAAAAAAAAAAAAACCAAAAAAAAACCCCACCCCAAAAATACCTTGTGTTGTTTTAGTCCTGTTTCATGATGATAGATATTATTTATGTACCACTGTCTTTTTCAGCTGGCTGACATAGAACTGCTACTCTGGGTTGTTACTGAGAAAAGACCAGGCAGGACTGCACCCCCTTTTTATCATGGCATTGCCACCATAGAAACACACCATACAGCCCTGGCATTGCTAGGAATAAGTGTCGCTAGTGCCTCTTATTAGTGTTTATTATCATAACTGCTCATTGTATTGCCCATTATGTTAATGAATTAGAACAACAGACCTAAATGTTTGTTGTTGTATAAAGCTCATTAGTCTCTGAGAGGAACTCAATGCAACATGAAGGTTGAGGAGCTGGGTTGCAGGAATATTACCAATTAAGTCCTATATGAACACGCAATTAGGTAGGATGACATGCTTGATTTACGTTGCTTTATGGCTAAGCTGGATAAACAGCGTATCGCTGAAGACGAGAAACCTGCTCCCCCTTTGCTCATCCCCACCCTGCTGGAACCTATTCTAATGTTTCCAGTGGGAGCTCAGCACACAGGAAAGGCTGGGCAAGGTTACCAGTGCCATCCTGAAGCACACTTAACTCTCTCTGCTGAGCTGAAGGACGGGAGCAGAGTGTGTTCCTGTTGTGGCACTTGTCAGTTTAGCTGCTTGCCTCTTTCTCACTGGTGTTTGGTCTTCATGGGGTGTTTTCCCTCAGCACCTCAAGCCTGCAGTGGCTGTCAGTTTATAAATGGCTTTATCCCGCATCATACTTCTTCAAATAGAGCACTGGACTTAATTTAGATTTCTCCATCAGCCCTTGCCTTCCCTGAGAACACACACAAGTATTTATTATGCAGTGCATAATGCAGCATACAGCATTGCACATCACACACACATACATTGTACATCAACATGCACCATCGGGTGTGATTCTTGTGAAGCATCACTCTTCCTAACTTCCCCTTCCCTATTTGTGCCATTATACACATTCATCACAACTGAGGGGAGATGCAGTTGAAAGGCACTTTCAGAAGTTGTCACCTCCAGCTTCTCAGCCATAAATTGTTACCTCCCAACTGAGACTTGGTAACTGATCATATGAGCACTCCTAATTGTTTCAGAGCAAGGTGAAACTTCAATAATGAATTAAACTATGGAATCAGCAACCATTAAATAGCGACATGTTGATTTTTTTTTTTTTTCACTGTAAGGCATTTTATTTCCAAAATTAGAGGTTACATGTACAAGTAGAAACCCAACAGGAGCCAGGAGACTGCTAGTGAAAGACACAGGCAGCTGATCAGCAGTATCTTGTTCTGTGTGAGGCACCTGTCTCTCACAAATGTGTCTTTCAAAAAGCCACGTCTCCCCAGTCTTCTGGCTTATTCTGTGCTGTCTTTGGCACCTGCACAATCAGTTGTTGACCTCTGTTTTCAATGACGCTGGCTTGGCACTGAAATCAAGCCGCAGAGACAATGAGGTACAACAGAGAGACATTTTATAATGCTGTGTCTTCCTGCCTGAAATGTTGCACATGGACAGTCTAAATCCTGGAGCTGTACAGAAGGCTTGAGTTTACATCACTTTTTCTAACTAAGCAAATATGGTGTGGCTACATACTAGGACATTTGTTGTGTGGGTTTCTAGCGACTCAGAAATCAAGTTTACTCTTGATGTTATATTGACCAGAATAATATAAATGTGCTATAAGTCAGCTTTGGTAAGACAGTAGAGAGCCACACACCTTTTGCCCCTTGCTGTTGCTGTGTGTGCAATACTAGTGCACCATTTGCTGTTTCAGGTGTGTCACAGGCTTTTGCATCTAGTATTTTTGTTAATACTGGGATAGGGTCAAAGTCTTCTCCTGTTATAAATTGTTGATGAATATTACATCTTTCTCATAGTCTATCCCCCCATTTCCCCTTTTTCCCTGTTCAGCATTAAAAAATGTGAAACTTTCGCTATTGCATTGCTTTAGAGTTTAAAGTCCTGTCATTTCTGGTGAATAAATACTTAATAACAAAAACTTGGACACATCACTGGGAAAATGAGTCTGCTTTAGAAACTAAGGTAGCAATCAGCTTGGAATTGAAGTGAATGCTTAAAAAGAAACCTGAGAGGCACGAAATGTCAGTTTTGAATGGAAAGGAGGAGTGGCTATTAAGGGGAAACCGGGAAGATCAGAAGTGTGATTCATTGGGCACACACACCAAAACAAACAAACAAATACCCACAAAAATCAAAAACAGCCCCTTAAAAGGGAGAAGAGAGGAGGGAACCTTCAGGAAGAGAAAGAGTTGAAATGAAACAGTGACAGGTAGCTATGATGTGTTCAAAAAGTCTCTTTCAGGATCTTTCATGGTTCTAGCCCGGAGGCAGAGGAGGAGGACCTGACAGGAGGCATCTGTATATCTGTACAGCCTTCATTTGACATCAAGAGTGTCTCTGTAAGGACTTCTAAAGAAGATTTTGCTGCTGTCCACCTTTTTCTTTCCTAAATATCCTACCCAACCATATACTTTTTGATGAATGGTTTAAGATCTTTAGTTTTGGAGACTGAAGTTTGAAACAGGCTGCATTTCTCAAGACAGACACATTCAGGTTATCTCAGCCCCATCCTGAAGGATCTGTCTTTAACACTGTGGTTATCTAGTTGTCTTCTCTCCCACAGTCCTCCTGGAGCTTTGTCAAGAGTGCAAAATTATGTGCATTGTTAGGAGGAGAGGCAACTCCAAAGTTCTCCATTAGAACCTTCTTGCCCACTCGAGTCCAGTCAGGTTGCCCCAATATTCCTATAGACTGTGCTAGTTACTTTTATCTGGATTCAAACGAGTAATTCTGGATTGCAAGTTTCCTAACAAGTGTGAAATATCCCAAGGTCCTGTGTGCTTTCCTCCATTTTACAAAGGAGCTTTCTCATGCAAGAGGGCAGAAACAAAGACACTGTTCTCTGGTACTTCATGCAAAGCAGTGATGAAATGTGAGAGGAATGGTTATTAGCAAGAATAAAAAAGGAAATATTTTTTCTTTATTTTATTTTCCATCTCCACAAAGTGTTTGCTGGAAGGATTGTTCCAATCTGCTCCTGTAGCTGCTAGATCAAATGTCCTATTCCATCTGCCTGCATTGGTTTCCCTTGATTGAATGGACTGAAGGTGAGAGGCCTCTAATATGGTCTGATGAAAGTGGAGCTGGCACTCCACAGCAATGGGATAAAGGTGGCAGGTCTGATTTTTCAAACTTGTCTGAGAACATCATTCCACTTTATCTCATTTTTAACCTTCAGCTTCAATGATGGGGGAAAGGCAAAAAGAAAGGGGTAAGATTCTTAAGGGCTAATTCTGAGCAGTGATCTTCTCAAGCCTAAACTCTATGGAAGTCATTTACTGTCAGGCATTTTAAAAATCAGGATTTTTCTTCCATACTGTCTACTTCTGTACACTTATACTTCTATACTGTGCAGATAGAGGAAGACTTTAAAAAATGAAATTTAAAAAAATCATTCTCCCCCACCCCTGGTGCTTTTGAAAGACACCATTCTGGGTGTCTGTAAAGGGGCTGGAATTTACCATCATCTCTGGGTTTGGGCATCATTCATAGGAGCTTGATGAAAAACTTTTTTAACCAGCCTTTTGTGGGGAGTAAATTTTTCTCATATTTCCTTAGAGTTTGTTAGTTACTTGATGCTTCTGTGAAATTTAGGTCTTTTTTGTCATGTTAACTAACAATCCTAACCCAATGGCTGTTCCATGTTCCTGTTGAGGGAGCTGTCCCCAGATTTCTAGGACAATGGCTCTAAGGAAGACATGACTAAAACCCATCTGGAATGGAGTCAAGCTGTTTACGAAGTAGTTAATTATCATAGTAGGAACAAGATATTCTCTGCCATGTGCTTCCTAAAAATTGAATGTGAGAGAGGAGTGAATGAAAAAGAGTGCCCAAAGAGTCCCAAATATTAAAACTGATGCTGCAGGTTTTGAAATCTAATCTTTCCTGTTTTCTGGAGATCAGGATTATTTGAGCTAGAAGTGGATCTTAGAGGGACTACGGGCTTAGTGTCAACTTATCTAGCTTTAGACAATTACTTGAAAAACTTCTACTGGTTTCATAATAACCAAAGTCTGTTAAACGTGGGGAGGGGTTATTTTCCAGAGGGAATAGAACCACTTAATATTTGAATTGTTAATTTTTTCTACACTGACTCCAGTGACAGCTCAGGACAGTCACACTCTAAGCTTTAGTATCTTATTTACATACATGGAAGGATCTGGGCCACTGTGTCTCATCAAATCACTCTTGAACCTAGATGGATTTTACCCTGATTGTTATTCAGAACCAAGACCATTTCCAAATCAGAAACCTGTACAAACTGCATGGCAAAGCACAAGGTGTAATTTCTGAGCTGAGCTGAGCAGTAGGATCTTCTGTGGTATCCACCAGTGAGGTGAGAATACCTTTTAGTCATGGCACAAATATGCTGGTGGTGAAGTAGAACAGCTCTAGAAAGGAAAGGTCGTCCTCTTCAAAACCAAACTAACAGCGAACAAACTCAGAGCCTTAATGCATACCGATTAAAAGGAAATCAGGATGGGTAATTAACTCCTCTCTCAAGTGTTTGTACAATTCACTTTCCCTCTGCTGCATTTCCTGAGCACTCCTGGTGCTCAGCTCTGAAGATGTTGAATAATGACTTAGACCACTGAGTTAAAAGTTTATTTTCTTAAAAGATCTGTTCTCCCATTCAATCCATTTCACACATTGCCCTCCACCAAGCAGAACAATAAAATGAACTATAATCATAAATCCACGGGTGTTTTGAGGTAGCCCATTCATAGTTTCTCAGACTAACAATATGAGTCAGCCTACAGCACCAGGGAGATGTTAAATTTACGTTGTTAAATTTTCACTCTTACCTCCATGGTTTCTCTGAATCCTTCATTCTCTATTTAATACAGACTGTTAATCTGTTTTCTGTTTATTTTTCAAACACAGGCCTTCTGCCTCCTACACCACTCAGCATCCCGCCCACCTCCCCTCCCCCTCTGACTTTCCCAGAGCAAACAGCGCATTCAGATCGAACCAGATTGACAGGTGTGTGACAGATGGATGGACAGAAAACTGGATCGGTCCAAACTCCTTGGCACTTGAAAAATTGACAACACAACCAAAGCAGCGTAACGGGGAGAGATAGATTGGCAAATGGAATAAATGGTCCCCTGAAAGTTTGTGATTAATCTTTGCCCTGTCAAGTAATGGCCTGATAATGCAGGAATTTAATGGGAATGACTTCTGCTGGTTCAGAGGCATCCATTAGTGTGGAGTAAAGCAGGAGACAGTGGTAGGAATTGCTCCTTTTCATAGCCTTTGCAAATGAGAGAAGATTATTAAAATTGTACCATATGCACCCCAGCTCCACTCTTCTAAATGACAAGTCCACACCTTTCCATTCTTCTGTTCATAAGGGGTGACACTTGTGGGTTTGCAGCTCCCTTCCGGGAAATATTCCATTTTATTTGATGTTACATGCTTCTCTCTAGAATGAACTCCAACCTACTCCAAGTTGGCACTGGAAGAGAAAGATTGTGTTAACTAAAAGGTATATACTTTTCAGAAAGTGATGTTTCTCAGCCCTGTCTTGAAAAAAAGTAGGTTTTCCTCTCTCCATACATCATTTGGCTCAGCCTCAGTTTCCCTGTACATTATAAGGCTGTTCCCCAGCAATGGGGCACTGTGGAGGATCTGCTAGACAAGTGCAGATGGAAAATTATGTGTCTGAACAAATGCTGGTGTTGTCTCAGGTCTAAATTGTGCCTCACATGTTGTGGGTGTTGGTTAGCACACTAGCTTAAGGGTCTGATTAAGGTGAGAACACATCTATTCTAGTATTCTGTTTATAAAAACAGTTGTAGTGACTGGAGACATAACATAAGGGTAGGCAATAACATTCTACTGAAATTTATGTTATAAAGACATCCTGATCTGAAACCATTTGGCTCACTAGATACTAATTGGCCTGTGAATCTCTTTGCTGAACTTTGTTGGTTGCCTCAGCATCTCCTGCAACAAGTGCTTTAATTCTGTACCACTTCAGGGGGAAAAAAATAGCTTTTACTTTCAATGTGCTTGTCTTCTGACTTCATTACCTTCAAGTATTCAGAGCAGGTGGTAGCACTTTTGTCTTTAGCCCTTCAATTCCAGCCAGGGGCTTATTGCACAAGATGTCAAGAGGGGAGGGAAGGAGCTGATGGGCAAAGGATCCCAAGAAAAGAGCAGGCAGATGTGTTGCATTAGTGGGGTGGTGTTTACTCTCCAAGAAGCCTGGTACAGACTGAGGTACCCCAGGCCTAAGTGATATGAATAACTGAGTCACCTTCACCTTGGCAAGGAGGGGGCTGGCTGGGGAGTGAGAAGGGAGCCCAAGTGCTCAGTCACATCAGTGCAGCTGTAGCTCTGGGGGAGGGAGGATGCAGGGGGGCGGAAGAAGCTCATTATGACTGATAAATAGAGGGCTCCTGTTGTCAGCAATGTCATTGTGTTCACCTTTTTTTTTTTTTACAGTCCCCTCTTTCCAGCTGTGTAATTAATTAATGGATTGGAAGTGCTTAGTTTCCAGTGATCTACAGGTTGACCTTGCACCTTCCCCTGCCTGTCTGTGATTGCCATCAGTAGGTCCAGCTTTCTCCAAAGGCATCTCCCTCTCTAACCATCTCTGCATCAGCCCCCATGGTAGCAATAGTTGATCCTGTACTTTCCTCCCCATGTTATTTTCATAGTTCTGAGGAAAAGAAAGCAACAACGTTCTTTTTTTGCTGGCATTTTTACATTGACTTTGCTCTAGGATAAATGTTGGCACAAGGTGTAGGTCCTCATGTGCCAAAAGGTAGGATTAAGATCACAGGCATTTTAGTTCCTGGAAGGAGGGATGATCATATCATTTAATTTCAGAAGTCCCAAAATAATGCATGCAATCCAAACTAGATTTTCTGGTCCTTCTGCAGCCATTGATGAGAAAGGTGCCTCTACTCTCACACCCAAAGCAGGTAACTGTCCAGAACAGGATAAATCTCTTCCAAGAGAGATATTTTCCTTATTTAGACTAGGAGGATTACAGAGGTTAAAGCAGATATTTTGTGTTCAAGGTAGCTAAAATTAGGCAAGATGTGTTTCATCCTCATCAAGTTTGCCTTGTACTTATAAACGAGATTAGTAGATCCATTTCTTCACCTCTCATTTATATCTTTAAGCATATGTGTAAAGGCATACAATGTTACAACAGTTTATCAGAAATTTACAGTTGTTAATGGGGACTGAAGAACTTGTACCAATAGGGACCTCATGGCTTCAGTCCATAACAGAATTCATACTTTTTGCAGTGTGTGAATAAAATATCACAAGCTTTACAATCAACACCATGAACGAAAGTCTGGGTAAATACACTTGGTGACCTCGCTGGCAAATCTGCCCGACAATTTTGCAGAACAGACTCAGGCTATTGATCAAGTTGGTTGGAAGGGATCTTTTCACCTCAGGGTCTCTGGACTACATTTGACTTAGGGCAGTCAAGAGCAAAAGTGGCTGTTATCAAATGATAGGAGCAAGCTGAAGGTCTCAACCTAGTCTCTGGAGAAATAAGTCCAGGGTATGGAAATCTCAATCAATTTAAGTTATACTAGGGGTGACTGACTAGGTTCACATCACAAGGCCAGTGTTCTCTTGGTTTTAGGCCTGAATGCATAAGAACACAGTTATTTAATCTTTTAGTTTGACATAAGATTGGAAGAAAGTCTGAAAGACCATTAGAGAATCTGCCAGTCTATTGCTTCATTGTTTCAGTTTCTCTCTAAAGGCAATTTTTTTAACTAAATATATCCCAACACTGACAGTGTCTAAAACTTTCAGCTACCTTAATAAAGCGTAATAACTAATTCAAGACTCTATTCCCCAGCCTCACCTTCTCCAAGAAGAAATACACCCAACATAGGAGCAGGATTACCTAAGCAAGTTTCAGGAAGGTGCCCATAAGTGCTGGGTCAACCACTTTATTACTCTAGTGTACAGCTCTTATGATTACTCATAGGCTTTGTCATATATTTATTCACCTAGGCAAAACCCCACCTTTCCTAAAAGCTTTACTGACTCAGCCCAAAACTCCTCCTTGTCCAGCAGCTTCTCCTGAAACAGTGACTGTAAGAAAATGTTCAAAGAAAGGTGTTAGTGGAAAAAAAAAAATATTAATAAGTTTCAGCACCCTTGCAGCTAGTTCAAAAGCTCAGACATTTTCTCAAGTGTGCCATTTGCAGTTAGGAACATTGGGTAGATTTTATTTTCTTGAATTCTCCACAGCTTTTGGATTTATGAAAGTAATTCATACCTACATCTAGGAGCAAGTTGATTAACAAGTCTAAGTACTATATAATCAACTGCCTTTCTATATTTTGAGCATACTACATGCTAATTCTGCTACAACCAAATTCCAGATACTATTTTTTGTGGAAGGTCCACCCTCTCTCTTTCTTCTCCTCCTTAGAGAGATGGTCTTCCCTTCCCTTCCCTTCCCTTCCCTTCCCTTCCCTTCCCTTCCCTTCCCTCTCCCCTCTGTGTGTGAACTACAGGAAAGCCAGGCTCAGAAGAAAGCCAGGCCACAGAAAACACGGATGAGTCCCCAGGAGAGGACAACCAGAACTCCAAAGTCAGTTTCTGAGACCGATTTTATTTTGGTGCTGCCTTCTTTGCCGCTCTGGGATTTGGGGAGGAAGCATCTGGCAATGGGTTCTCCTGTACACTCTCTGTTCTCTCTGACTGTTCTCTGCATCTGAGTTAGATGGTGTTTGTATTTCTCCTCTTCAAATGTACATCAGCATTTCAAATGAAACTTCAGACCACCGCGGCGGCAGCCTTTTAAAAGGATACAGCACGAGATTCCTCTGTCTCCTCTCCTCCGCTGGAGAGCAAAGGCAAACCAGAAGAGGGATATTAATGTGCAAATTAGCGCAACCTGACTGGCTCCAGATTGCTACTTAGAATTTGCATATTAATAAATGTTTTTGTGACAGCATTTAGCAGATCAAGAAGGGCAGAGATTAAAAAAAGTCAACAAGATTTTTAAGCTTTTCCTTTATATTCCCTTCTCCTTACACTGTCAGCCTCCTGTATATATCTATATCTCCTTATACCATATCCATATGTGCTTAGGTTGCATATCTATAGGTCAATGCATGTAAATCTGCCCAGCTCTTGACAGATGTGAGATTTGCAGAACTGCCCTGCGTGAAGTTGGAAAAACAGTTCTGAGCTGGAAGGAGAGCAGGCAGCTTTGCCTGCGTGTGTATTTGAGTGAGTGTGTTTTGTACACATGCACACAGAGTTAGAAAGATAGATGTAGGAACTGGACAGTCTCCCTCCCCCACCCCCCTTTAAAATCTTTTTCCAACAGGCGCTTTTATCCCATTCAGCTGAATAAATTGGGACTCTTGAAACTGTGATCTTGACAGATGTGAGCTTTTTTTCTGAGCTGCATTGGAAAAAGATAGATAGTGAAAACCTCCAGGGCATTTGGGCTTAGTGGAGCCAGTGAAAAGGGTTATTTCCAAGCGTGCTGAATAATGCATCCCTCTGAATTCCTTAGTTCTCTCTTTCTGTCCTCCTTTCTGTCTTTCACTCTCTCTTCCTTTAAATGCTTTGTGGATGAAATGTTGAATGCCCTCCCAGAGTTCTTCCACCACCATAGGAAAGTTGAGATCAAAATCTTACCAAGCAATGGGCCTTTAAAGTGTCTCATGAGAGTAGTCTGTGGGGGTCAGAAAAAGAGGGGGAGAAAACAAACAGATTGACAAAGAGCAAGTTACATGTACATAACTGGTGCATTAAAGATATATTTCCCTATTTCAGCTAATTAGTTGTCACATCAGTCTTAAGCAGAGAAACTGGCTGATAGCCAGACTACATTTTTTTCAGAAATCTCTGAGTCAAGAACATATGTTCAAAGAGACTCTCACCCCTATTAGATTTGTCTCCCTGGCTTATTTTTGTTTATCTATGACATGTTTATCAAAACAAGAAACAACTTGAAATTATCTCATTGTCAACTCTTTTCTTTGTTCTCCTCAACTTTCTTTATCCTTTCCCAGATGGAGCTTGAATTTTGTGCTAGTTGGTCAAGGCAGGATTACAGTTTGGAACGAGGAGAAACCCAACTTCAGATTTAACTGAATCAAAATGTACAATTTCTGTATGAAAGAAAGGAAAAAATGTAATCTCTTTCAGGATAAATGTGAAATGCTTTGTTCTTGCCTTGCTTCACACAAGACAGATGTCGGAATGTTATGTAATTATTGTTTGTTTTGTTTTGTGGGGTTTTTTTTTCTTAATTGCCCCCATTTTGGGGCCCTTTTTTCTTCATTTTTTAAAACAAAAGTATTTTGAAAAGAAAACCCCAATTTCCAAACACAAAAGCTTTATTTTTTCCTTTGGCATTTCCACCATAAAGCACTTTGTCTCTGACTGCATTGAAATGCAGTGTTTTGACATTTTGCTGTGTGGATGTCGGGCTAAGTGTCTTGCCTGAAACCACAGAGGGAATTAAGACCGCATCTCTTGAGCCTTCGGTTAGCCCTTAACCACTGAACCATCCTTCCTCCTAGCAACCCCTAGGAATTTTTGAGCAAAAGTGAGCCCATGGACAACAACATGGAGAGGGACACATCCCTTTATCAGAGGCTCATGAGCAGAGGCAACCCCAAGCGGTTTGTGGAGAGGGGTAGGCACATACCCCCCATACTGGAGTTAGCATCATCTGTCTTTTTGCTATGCCTCCACTATAAAAACAAAGATTTAAGAGAAGCACAACAGTGGCACACACACCCTTGGGCCACACATCAGTGAGTTTGCTGGCGAGAGCAAAGCTGCCGTGTCTCTGCAATGTTTTTGTCAGGATTATCTGACTCCCAGTCAAGGTGCAAACAAACCTGAGGTCTTCTGTCAATAGCAGCGTGTGAGCTGAGAATCTCAATGTCTTCTGAAAGAAAGTTTGGGAGTAAAAAAAAAACAACAAAAAAAAGAAAAACAAATGTGGGGAAAGGTTTCTATACCAACATTCAGAAAGTCACTAGAAGAGTCATAGTGAAGTGAAGACTATAGTGAAGAAAGTAAGAGTGACTCTTGATTTGTCTTTTTGAGTATTTTATTTGGCTTGGTTTTTAATCTTCAAATAGCCTTTACTATTTCTCTTGGGAGCCTAGTGCATCATCTCATTTCCAAGAGTCTTCCTCTCTTTTACCCTCCCATGGTGTCACATAATCACTTCTTGCAATAAACCATCATTAGTGTAAATTACTCCAGAACTTCCTGGTTTTGGTTCTGGATGGCAGAATGGTTGTGGTCAATCCCGGTTCTGTTCTCCTCCAGCCCAAAATCCCTCTACAGCTATCTGAAAACCAGTTACACATACCCAGCTCCTGAGAGATGAGAAAATTGGACTCCACACATCCATACAAAGCCTGTGATGCAGCTGCAGGTTTAGATGACATCCAATGACAATCCTGATTTCATTGATCTTAGGATTCGATCCATTCATTTGACCCAAACAGAATTCACAGATTACCTTTTTCACCTTATCCCTTCCTTATTCATTGTTTCTTGCTGCATCCCAGTTTCTACCTCCCTTTCCAGTTTTCCCTCTTTTCAGAGTATCCTGAAGCATTTTGTCCCAGCTGCCCTTCATCAGCCCACCATCTACAGTAGCCCATAAGAAGCACCACCAAATCTTCAGAACAAAGTCTTTGCTCTTCACACAGGCTTCTCCCTTGGGTGGGGGAGGTAGAAAAGAGAGGGCACAAAACATTTCTGACAGGCATCAGTTACATTGCTTTATTTATGTCTGGAAGGGCTGAAGGTGTAAATAACATCTTTGTGCAGCAGAGGAATGGGGACCAGTTTCCCATGTTTTCCAATCTCCCTCTTTTCTCTCATCACATCCTTTTTGTAGATTCCCCTATGTCTAATATAAAAAGGTGAACATACTTCAGTTTTCTCTCAAAAGAGGTTTACAAAGCTTTCCTTCACTCAGCTGTCTAGTCTCATAAACATCCACGGAAAGTAATGTCTTTTTTTGTCTTGAAGAATTTTCTTTCTCTCACTCTGTCAAATTTGGTTAAAATTGCTCAGCTCCTATAAGAAATATTGGCAGAGAAAGAATGGGACAATGAGATAGGTAATAAACATAGTATGGTTCTGTAAATCCCGTTTCCTTAGGAAAACTGGGTAAAACAGAGTGTTCAGGATTCAGCCTGGTCCTGTGATGGGCTCAATCACTGCCTCTTACTTATTCTGTGTGCAGAGGGCAAGTGTCAGAGCTTTCCCTTGGAAGTGATCATTGTAACTGAGTGCTCTGGATAGGCTCATCCTGCCTGGATGTGCTGAAAGCAACAGCACAAAGTGTTGTACACTTTGTCTTCAGGTCCTTTTATAGAGTCATAACATTTCAGATCTCCTGAAATGTATGCCTCTATGTCCTGAAACATACAGTATTTCAGTATGTCCTGAAAAAATGCATAAGATTTCTCTTCCCACTTTTATGACTTCATTTCCTCCTCTTTCTGTCTTCTTCCATCCTCTGTCAACCTCTTTCTTGCCTCTCTCTGGTGTTTGTCAATAAATATTCAATTAATGCTTTCCTATGATATAGATCTGTGGGTGCCAGATAAGAACATCTTCACAGGTTGAATGGTGCTGCTTAGTCTGGTGGCTAATCCTATGCAGATGCAGAAAGTCTGCTGGAAGTGACTTTACAAAATGGAGTGCTCAAGCATCCCTGTTTTATTTTTTAATGCAGATGAGAATTTAAAAGCCTGTGTTTTCTACAATTAATTTTATGTACTATTCTTTTCAATTATTTATGTTCCCTGAATGATAAATGGACTGGTGGAGAGGAAAACAAGACTCAAGGTAGTGGGAATCTGTAGAAAGAATCCTTTTTCCTCATTAGTTATTTATTTATTTTAGACTGGAATAGTAGCCCAGATGATAATTAAGAGAATGTGGGCCCTAGATCAACAGGTCATAAGAGATCAGTTTATCACCTAGCAAGGCTCAGAGGAAAAAGACCAGAACAGAGGAAGGAGGTTTAATCATAATTTTGCCATAGATTTATTTAATGTGCTTTGCCAAATCCCTTAACTTCTCACTTGTGAATAGGAGGAGATAGCTGTTTTTTGCAAAATAGAAATGGATAGCACAAGTAAGCACAAATTCTGTAGCTGATGAAAAAGCAAAACTTTCATGGATTCAGATAGACTTTTCTTGCATATATCAGTGTTGATCCTGAGCCTAGGTGAAAGCTGCATTCATTACAGTCATGTTCATCCAAAGCCAGAAAAGTAACCCAGGGGTAACTTTTGATGTTGGAAGCAGGAGAGAAGTGTTACAGGATGCATCCATAGCTTCTTCAGGCAACCTATGCCAATGCCTCACCATCCTAACAACAGAGAATTCTTCCTAATATCTAATTTAAATCTACTCTTCGTCACCTTGAAGCCATTGCCCTTCATGCTATCTCTACAAATTCTTGTGAAGGGTCTCCAGCTTTCTTGTAGTCCCTTTAGGTACTGGGAGATGCCAAAAGGTCTTCCTGGAGTCTTCCCTTCTTCAGGCTGAGCAACATGAATTCTCTCAGCCTGTCTTCACTGAGAGGTGCTCCAGCCCTCTGCTCAATTTGGTGAATCTTCTCTGGGCTCATGCCAGCAGATCAACATCTTTCTCATGTTGGGGTCCCTGAGCTGGGCCATATACTCCTCATTTTAATTTTATTTTAAATTTTATTTTATTTTATGCCTTTGTGTGAGTTCTTGGCATAGCACTTACACAGAAATACTATCGTGCTGAGTAGAACAGCCTCCCTCAAGAAAGCAAATGCCTGCTCGAATAAGTGGGCACTTGAAACCTCTGGGGACAGAGCCTTACCCTCTCTGGTTTCCAGTCCATTTCCAAGGCTTTTGGAGAAGCAACAGGATGGCATTTGGGGCCCTTGAGAAATTGGTTCTAAAGATGTAAGGGGATTATTTTAGAGCAAAAGGGAGGAGACCCCATTAAAATAGCGCTGAAATGGAAAGGAAGCTGAACAAATGGAGATGTGTTAGGCTGAGCGTTGTTTGAAGTGAGACATTTTCCTTGAGATATTGATTGGGTTTTTATGCCGTTCTTAACCTAAATCAGATCCTTAAAAACAAACAAAAGCAACCCTGAATAAAAAAAATACAAAAAAACCCAAAACCAATGAACAACAGAAAAACAAAAAAAAAATAAATGTATAGAGGGTTATTTTAGAACTGAGAAGAACAGCCAGGAGCATAGCACTTACACAGAAATACTATCGTGCTGAGTAGAACAGCCTCCCTCAAGAAAGCAAATGCCTGCTCGAATAAGTGGGCACTTGAAACCTCTGGGGACAGAGCCTTACCCTCTCTGGTTTCCAGTCCATTTCCAAGGCTTTTGGAGAAGCAACAGGATGGCATTTGGGGCCCTTGAGAAATTGGTTCTAAAGATGTAAGGGGATTATTTTAGAGCAAAAGGGAGGAGACCCCATTAAAATAGCGCTGAAATGGAAAGGAAGCTGAACAAATGGAGATGTGTTAGGCTGAGCGTTGTTTGAAGTGAGACATTTTCCTTGAGATATTGATTGGGTTTTTATGCCGTTCTTAACCTAAATCAGATCCTTAAAAACAAACAAAAGCAACCCTGAATAAAAAAAATACAAAAAAACCCAAAACCAATGAACAACAGAAAAACAAAAAAAAAATAAATGTATAGAGGGTTATTTTAGAACTGAGAAGAACAGCCAGGATTTTCCTTCCGCATACTCTGCTTCCCTAAAATAGTAGTGCTTGCTTGTAAGAGAGACATCTTGGCAGTAATGTATATTATTTTCTTTCAAGTTCATTTATAAGGTTAAAATTAAAAGGTTTGTGAGTTCTGGATGGAATTTTTTTTCCCCCTTTCTAAATTTATTTCAGCATAAAAGAGTTGAGCTGGAAGGAAAACAATGGAGGTAAAAATTATGCACTGGAAAGAACTAGGGACGAAGCCACTTGAAAAATTGCCAACTTTCAGAGACAAATTCATACTAATTTTAGAAATTTCAAACACTTTCACAAATGTATTTTTATTCACAGTTATCCCATTGTGCTTTTATGGTTCTTTAAGAAAGCAGGGCAAGTTGTGGGTGGGAGGATGGTAGATCAGAGTAGAGACCTTCTCCCAGTCTGGGAAAAATAAGGTAAGCAATTTGGTCAATTTTATACAGATTAAAGTTTATTAAAGTCACAACTAGAAAAATCAGCTATTAATTGAGAATTATACTGCAGGTGTAAACTGCCTAGTCCTTTACAGAGTGTCCACATGGACATTTTGAATAATCTCTTCCATCATGACCTTCAGAGATGACTGAAATTATGGCTCTTGTTACACTAAAACAGTTCCTCCAGAAGAAAAAGTCAGGAAGGAAAAATTAGATCCATCAGAGTTATAGCATAAATGTTTGTCTTTGTCATAGAGGCTGTTAGATTAGTTCAGCTTCCATAATCTATTTAATTATTGTCTTTAATGGGACAGCCATTAAGCAAACTAGTTAGTTTCTGTAAACATAATGAGAAGTATCTGCATTTTTTGCACCAGCCTGCCACCTTCTGAACCAAAATTGTGTACTCATCTCAGTGACATTCCACTCTTTCCAGAATAGATGCTGTTATGAGATGGAGAATGGGAATGATTTTACCACTCTATATATTCCACTACTGAGCTCCATTAACAGTGGAAGATAAGAGCTGGACAGAAAGTGGAGTCTTCACCCTACTTTTCTCTTTTTTTTGAGTCTATTGCACCATTGTCAGTGCAGTTTGTGAGGAACACTTGGAAGGCAGGGATCAAGCTGAAGATGCAGGTTCATTTTTCTAGTGGCAAACAGGATGTGCTAATGAAACACTACTTCCCTGCTTATCTCTGTGGGTGGAGGGGGACCTATTCCCCTGATATACTCAAAGATATCATGTGGTTTGGAGACTCTTAATTTCTAGTGAAATTGTAATTAGGCAAATTGAACAATTACCAAAACAAAGATGGGAATTGTAACCAATGTTTGAATTAAGGGCCAAATTCATAAAGCACCTTTGAAACATTATTTTTTTTCCTCAGAGTTGCTTTTTAAATAAATATTTTAAACTTTGAGGAAGGGGAGACTCTAGATCTCAGCAGAACCTGGACCTGACCTAAAGTGCACTACACCACTGAATTTACTTATGACTGGTGGCACTTGGTTTTTCTAACTTCTTTCTGAGTGCTCTTTCTAGTTGTCTCTGTTCTTTTCTTTTCTTGAAGATTTTTCCTGTTTACTGTGCTCCTAGAATAACAAGGGATCTGAAAGTATTTGACTCCTAGGAAGGGTTTTGACCCAGTGGTTGCTAGGTGATTAGATGTTTTGATGATGGGAAGTCATATAAACCGATAGCAAAAGCAGTATCCAAAATACAGCACAGGCAAGTGTGAAAATATGTGGGTGATGAGCCTCTAATTTTACACTCTTCATCTTTCCACATGAGGCTGTGAGTTTACAGCTTGCGTGGATACTATCTAGATGCCTGTTGTATGAGGATGAGAGGTGCTGGAAAAAGGTAAGGCTATCTTCAAAAATAAATCCATAAACTCCCCTTAGCTACCAGCAACAGCAAGAAGTCAATCATTAGAGCTCCCGACGAGGATGGAAAAAACTGGGGGAAAACAAGCTGCTCAAAATGGTGCCCCATGGCCCAAAGTGGCTTCAAACACTGGTAGAAAACAACACTCCAGGAATAAACCTTTTTTTTTTTTCTTCTCCCTACCCCTCCCCGTGTGTGATTAGTTCATTCTAATTCACCATTTAGGAAGCAGGAAGCCATGAGGCAGAAGGAACACTACAATGCCAGGCTGCTATTTCTTGCTGAGTAGCAACAGGCTGCAGAGTGGACATACAGCTTTTCCTGGATGTGGCAAAAGGTTTCTTTCAGCCCCTAATTTGCAGTGTCAGAGTAACCCATTATCAAGACGATTAAATTTAAAGAGACTGCAGTAAATGCTAGCATACAGAAGACATCAAGCATCATTAAAATGTAATTGGAAGCAAAGCTTAATGAGGTAAAAGGAAAAAAAATACCCAGCATCCTTTATGGTTTTCTGCCACCCCCCCCACTTGCTTTGCCTGAGCCAGCAACTACTGTATTGAAAATTATAACATGCAAGCTGCATTTTTATTTGCTGTTCTTGCAGCAGCTAAAAAGGCACGATGTTTAGTGTAGCTTGGCAATGAGCGTATAAAGTTATATTCGCTGTAATTTTAGACTAAAGGCGGGAATGCTTTTGCTTTCTCAAAATCTAAAGTTTCTTGTAGGAGCAAAGCTAATCTGGTTTCGCTCATCTAGAGCAGACAATAATGGCCAAATGGAAATGTGTGCCTGCAGTTTTGCACTGATCTGTAGACAGCAGTGAGTTTTGGAGCAGCATGATTCCATCTTTCCTGAGGACAACAGGAACAGTGAGATAGGGGAGCACAAAAATCAAAAAGGATCAAGAGGGGAACAGCAGTCATTGTGCCTGGTAAGCCAGAATGAAACTGCAGTGCCTCTGGTAGGGATATGGATAGTAAATGCAATGTTTGTATAGGAGGTAATAGCTCAATAAGGCAGTGGGCTGGTTTCCCAGGTCCTTAAAGGCTACTTGCTACAAAGCATCTGCAGTTCAGCTGGTACTATTGTGATATGTGCTGGTAGGGTTCTCTGGAGAGGCAGTTGTTCCATTCATCTCTGTCTTGCAGCAAGGTTGAGGCCAAGCCTAGACTTTGTAAAGGCTGAGTTGGTATGAGTCCAGCTTTTTTGTTGTTGTTGTTTTTCTTGGTTGAATTTGGCTTTTTTTTTTTTTTTCTTTTCTTTGTTTTTTCTTTTCTCCCCAAGACATCAAGTCAACACATTTTGTACTTTTTTTTTCTGGAGAAGGAAACAGACCGGCTCAGTTGGCTGCATATCACTATCTGGGCTTGTGTTAGTTGTTGTTCTCCTTGTACACAGCTGCATATTTCCTGGAAGCATCACCATTTCAACTCAAGGCCCACACAGAAGTAGGTTAACAATACAAATATTTTTCACAAAACCATCTGATCCAGCTAGGGTGCCAAGACCTGGCCCTTAAACTAGCCAGATATATTAGTTTCAGTTTGATCCATGATGATTTTATTATTTTCTGTTTGATGTTGTCCTTTAAATCAAAACTCTTCAGTCACCAATGGTGACTCTAGAAGAGAATTTTGTACCTTTGTTAGAGAATAGAAAACCTGACCTCTGGAGAAAGCTGTCTGAGCTACAAATAGAGCCCCAAGCCTGCAGTGTGTGTTTCAACTCAGCTCTACCACACTCCATTCACCATCCCTGGTTTCATTTACAGGAATTCACAACCAGCCTTGTGCATTAGTTTTTTTTTTTAAAGGCTTCCAAAAGCAACAAAGTGACCTCAGAGCTTGGGAGTGATTTCCAACCAATGTCTGCACCAGAGGGGGCTCTGAGGTACAAATGCCTGAGCTCATTTGGAGCCAGGAGATATGTCCACACAGCAGCAAACCCAGCTGTCCTGTCTCCTTATCCAGAATTGATATTTACACCAGAATCCACTGTCCTCTTCCAGACAACCAAAAGGACTGACCCCTGGAAGTTTCTAGTATCCAAACATTATCCAAAAACTCTGACCTTCAACTTTTGTCTTTGCTTTTATTGCTGTTCCTATTCTCTGTCATGTCTCTTTTAATTTAAGTCCTCCAGGGAAAAGACACTCTTCCTTATTAGGATCTCATACAATGTATAAAACAGCAGGGCTCTATCTTTTGCTCTCTAGGATCAAGCAAACAACCTGAAGAAATAAATTTTGTCAAAACATGTCAACAGAAGCTTGACTGAGTAGCCCATCTCACTACAGTAAAGGTGGTGTGCCTGATACAAAAGATTACAGATGAATCACTGCTTTTTGCTTTTTTTTTGTTGAATAAGATCCTCTTGCTTCCTTGCACTGTCACATTTATTTTTAATTGCAGATACAGTGTCAACTTAATTCAATATGGGGAGTGATTAGTAGAGTATAACCTGAAACAACTGGACAGGTAGAGCACCCTTAAGGATCTTAGCTGGGCTGCAATTAAATAGAGGTCGAGTATTTGAATAAACTTCAGATTAAATTTTCCCTTCATTTTCTGAGTTGCTCTTATTGGCCAACTATTTTACACTGCCTAAAAATGTAAATCTTCAAGTCTCCAGCTGCTCAAACAAGACCTTTCACTGACACAGTGTTGTCTTTAGATTGAAAAAATTGCATAGTTGCAGGAAGATGGTCATTGAATCTCTCATTTTTCTGCCTTTACTAGAAGAATATTTGCTTTATCATATAGAAGTAGAGGGGGGGAAGATATATACACATATATATGTATTGTAGACTCTTCTGGTTTAATACTGAATGTAATTTATTTTTTTTTGTATCACAAAACCCTCTTAGTAAGGTGTCCAAATGTTCTTTTCTTCAGAGAACATATGTGAAGTTCCATTGCCCTTTTTATCCCCAAACATACGTCTGTAACAAACTGAGTCAAGTTTTTTGTTATGCTATCTTTCTTTGATGGTTTCTTCTAAATAATAACAGGGGGGTAGAGGGAAGTTAGAGCAATCATCCATTTCATAGTATACCAAAGAACAAAAAAGGAAACCCCTTAATTTTTTGCTGTGTTTTGGCCACACCTTTCACCAAAGTTGAGATTGTGACGCCAAAACTTATAAAGGTTTGAGTTTTGGATTATTTGGATTTAAATATTAAAAAGTACAAGGAAGATGAGTTGACATCTTCACTGCCTGCAAAGTGCTCTATATTTTCAACAGATTTTTAAGAAGATATTGTGTGTCCTCAAGTTGAATGTGCTTTTGCTGCATATAATTGAAGATAGTATCATTTTTTTTAATACAAATTAGATCTGAAGGACCTCTACATGTAACAAAGCAAAGTTCTGTGTCTCAATGTGCTGTTTTTACACGTCATGCTGAGCTTTGTTGGGCAATCCTCACTATACTACACTTCTTGCTAAAAATAGGAATACTATGTACTAGAAAACTGTAGTTAATTTTTTTTTTCCATCAAAAATGTGTTTGACTTTTTAAAGGGGGAAGTTGAGGGATGGAGTGAAGGTTTCTTGCCTTTTCAGGAATATCTGATGCATTTTAGAATTCAGCTTCTTATTTCATGTCAATTTTCAAAACTTCCATTAGAAAAAGGAATCAAGGGAAAAAGGGAACATAATTTTTGATCAACCCCTGTGACAGAAAAATAAGCATTAAATTTAACTACATTGGCAAAAATTATAATATATTTCCATGTGGTACTACAACCTCAAACATGAGTGCTGTGAGTTTTGCACAGAGCGTGAAAATTTTTTTGGTTTCATATTATAACATTTTACAATATTATAGGGTGAAACTCCAGATTTCAATTTTAATCCCTGTGTACTATGGGAACTCTTGGAGGGTGAAATAATTTTACCCCTAGATTTCAGAACCAGAGGTTTTGCTGCTATCTTGCTATCTTTTGCTTTGGGCTATTTTGGGATTTTCATTTTATCAGCCTAGTCCTTTATAGAGATTAACCATTGTACACTTATAATTTTGCAATGGCAACACTGAGCTTTATACCACTCTGTTATAGATAAAGTCTCAACCCCTAACAGTGGCCTATCAAAACTGAAGTTGTACAATAATACCTGGGGCTCTGGGTAGACCATCTAGAAATATTTAGAAGAAAGATCAGAGGTGAAGGAGAAAAAAGAGGATAACAGTTAGGAACCACTCTTGTTTTGCTTTCCCTATACCCAAAAAAAAAAAAAAAAGAATAATAAGAAGAAAAAAAGATAAAAAACCTCTGTATACACATTATCATAGAAATAGATTGCCCTGCAGCTGCTCCACTCCAGATATATTAACAGCTCTGGGATTCAAGAAGACATTGTACAAGCATAAGCTTAAAGCCATCAGAGTGACCGCAATGGACTTTTTCATTAACAACAGGATCACAGAGGAAGAATTTACTCAGGCGGAACAATTAAAAAGCATGGAGCTGCAATAAAAGGGAATGAGACTTCAACTCTTTCTCTGCCTCTGTCTTTAGTACTCTTTCTCCCTTCCTGGCTCTCTCTTTTTTCCTCCTTCTCTCTTTCTCTTGTTTTTCTAATCCAGGGCTCCCAATGGTCTGGCATTACATCTTCCCTTGAATTAGCATTCCCATTCCCCCGGGAGGGCTGCTGTGGTGATGACTAAGGGAAGGGGTGATAAATGTTAACAGAAACACTTTTGCAGAGTGCTGATTTTTCTGTTTGTAAAGCATGCACCTGCACAAAAGATGCCGAGTGAGAGAAAATAACTCCATCTCGATGGGAGACAAGCGCACCCGGAGACACACACTTACTTAACATACATTACAGGGATGCCCTGTAGTAGTATCACACTGGGACTTGTATGGCAGAGCAGGAAGAGGGAGAGGGGAGGAGAGGTGCAGAGTGGAGGGGATGTTTGCTCTGGGGTTAAGGCTGTAGCTCACGTTTTGTATCACTGGCACACAGCCCCCTCACCCCTTCCTTTCATGACCTTGTGCATCCCTCTTGCTTGGTGTCTCAGTTTGTCAGCATCAGTGTGGTTTGTGAAGTGGGGGTGGATGGCTGGGGCTAAGGGAATTCGAGTCCCTGAATATCAGCCACACTCTAAGGATGCCT
The DNA here is from genome assembly GCF_014805655.1 of Passer montanus. Classification (NCBI taxonomy): domain Eukaryota; kingdom Metazoa; phylum Chordata; class Aves; order Passeriformes; family Passeridae; genus Passer; species Passer montanus. The sequence goes on along the minus strand of NW_024356948.1, from coordinate 931,576 downwards.
CTTTTCAGGGCAGTTCAGTTCATTTCAGAATCCCCACATTTTTGCATGTGGAATTTTAGGGGAAGGAGGGAGCCCATAGGTGATAAATTAGACTCTGGGGTGGCTCCAGTGCCTGCAGGGTCTGTATATGGAGATTAAGATGAGCAACTAGAGCCTTGTCCCACCTAAAACTGCAGCCCACTCCACTCCTGCCCCACACCATGAGCCCTAACACAGACACTTATCAATAGACCTCCCATCACATCACCTGAGTGATGCGAGTGGGACTGTGGCCTCACACTGGGATGTCCTCATCTTCAAGAGCTAGAACTGCAGGAGCTGTAACTTCTTAAATAAATGTAGTAGATTCTGCTTTGGTATTGGAATAAAAATGATAAATATGAGCAACACATCCACATTTGATGAATTGCAGGGCTAAATGTTCTCATGCATATGTCTGAACCACTTCCTGAGTCACCCACTCTTGGCAACATCTACTTTTGGGCTCTCTATTATTCATGGCCATACTGTATTTGCAGCATTTTTAGCTGAATGGACAAAGTAAAGCCATGGACATTTTCTGGGAGAAAGGTCAGTGCACTCCCCATATTGTAGATTCAGAAGAAAAGTAAAAAATTGTTCAGGCCAATGATGGATGCAGAGAAACTTGGGAGGGGTATGGTTTGCTTATGTTTATAGCTATGATAAGTATTTGGTCTAAGAATATTACACTACAAGGGCCTACTAGGCTGCCACAAACTTTGTATAAGTTTGGAAGCCTTTGTCCAATTTTTTTATGATAGTAATGAATTTTGGTATTTTTCTGGAATAACTATTGTAAACAATTATATTATAGAATGGGGGGAAAATACTGATTTTTTTTTTCTCTGTGTATGAGTCACCTACATTAAGAACAAGCTATGGAGGTAGTTTTACCAATTAACATATTGTAAAAATTGTAAAAGAAAAGAAGGTTAAATCTTTCCTTCTTTAGTCAAAGTTCTTCTTGGACTACTTTTTCCCTTCTCTCAGACAGGCTTGGAGACGGTGTATACAACTTGATTCTGGTGATTTTTTTTATCAGGCAGAGACTCAGTTTCTCAATATTGTTGTACATGTCTAGGAAAGAAGGAAGGCATATTTTTAATCTGTTTCCATCTTACCATCAGGCTGGTTCTTCACCAGAGATGGAAATGGGCTAATAAGGAGAGACATGACAACAAAGACCCAGTCTCCTGTTACCTAGCAAGACAGGTTCATCACTTAGTTGGATTGAACAGTCCAAAGTTATGGTGGGTGTTCTGACCCTTCTTTATATGAAAAGTTGACTTGAAAACAAATTCAGAGCAAGCGCTAGTTCACTGAAGAGTTCCAACCAGCAAATTTACTTTAGGATCCTTAATGGCTATGTCTAGCACTTTCCTTCTAAGGTTCTTGGAGAAAGTTGCATGAGCAGGTCTGTGAAAGAGCTGTCTGAGTTCTGAACTGAGTTTTCTAGGAGTCCTAAGAAGAGAAGCCAGGGTGCCAGTCTCCAGGCTTCACTCTGCAGAACATGCAGTTGTGAGATGTTGGTAAAGACACCTAAATACCCTGCTCAGAAGGAGCTTCAGTCTTTGACAAATAGAAAGCACTTTGAGCCAGGAAAGCCACTGACTTCATCCAGAGAAGGGAGGGGAAGAGAGGCAAAGGCAATGTTTAATTAGGAAGCTAATTTCATGACATCATGCCTCCTGGCCTTTATTCCATTAATGAAGCTGAAAGTAGGCCACAAACTACAGGGATTTATTCTTCCCTGTTGGGACCGTGTTATATCTGTCTGTCTGCTTGCATGGAAAATGCAACATCATTCCCAGTTGTTAACTTATTCCATAAACATTCACCATTCACTCTTCTTTTCCTGTACTCTCATTTGTACTGCATGCCTAATGCCCTGTATAAATTGCCTCTCTCTGTATACTAATGTGAGCATATTTTTATTTTTTCTTATTATATTTTCTTAGAGCAATGGGCATAGGAAGAGTGGAAACAGCCACCTCTGAGGATTTACCTGAGGGCTAAGCTCAGAGTGTAAGGGCTGTCTCCCAAGATACTGAGAGGTGCTGAAATAGAAATTGTAAGATGGGAGAGCAAAGAATTAATGTTGGTTTTACCTGTACTGTGGGATGAATACTGAGGATCTGATAACTCAGCTCTTATGTGCAGGGAGAAGAGGGAGAAAAGGACAGTGAAAATTAGCTGGAAGCATTTTAGGATAGTGCAGACTAAAATGCCTCAAGGCCTGGCCCGTGCCCTGACTCCAGGCTCCTGGTGTTTTATGATAACGAATCCGTAGCGGTGCCTGTCTCCCCCTCTCCCCAGCGTCTGCTGCTCCCCACAGACAAGGCAGTGGAGCAGAAGGCATGTCTGCTCCATGCTGCTACAGCTCACAGCCCGGGGTCCTAACGCAACATGCAACAGATGCCAGGTCTGGTTCCTGCTGGAGCCATTCTCTGTCAAGAGATCGGGAAAGGAAGCGTCTTCAGCCCTTCTGCCGTCACTGCTGAGGCACTCAGCTGGGTTAGAAGGGAGCAGTGTCTGAAGTCAGCCCCATATCAATCACCACAGCTCCTAAGACAGGACAGAGAAGGACATGTTGGGATAATATGAGTAAATAGCTCCAATGGCCAGCTGCCATGAGCAGGGGCAATGTCATCCCCTGCCCTTATCTGCATGTTTGTGCTCTCTCTGCTGCGCCAGCGTAGCACTCATCAGGCTTGAGGGTTTTATCACAACCACAGAATCAAAGAATATCCAGAGTTTGAAGGGACTCACAAGGATTGTTGAGTCAAGCTCCTGAAGAGTTCCTGAGGTGAGCCAGCTCATGCAGCTGACCAGGCCTGGGGTGGGAGCCTTGTAGTGTCAGACAAGCACCAGCACCACCCTGAGAATAGGGTAGGAAGAAATATTTTTATGCTGCTGCCAATAAATGCTGTCCCATGGATCTGCAGTGACACTGAAGTCTTGGATCCCTTTCCCAGACTGCACAGAAACAAAAGTGAAGGCTGGGAAAGTAAGTAAATGCTGTCATGAGAATACAGCATCTCAGCACTGAAAATTTTGAGTTAACCCAAAACAATGCAGTCTCTGAGCTCAGGCATGTGCCTATCCTCTGTGTCTGAACAGTATCAGCACATATTACACCAAGCCACTCCACAGGCCTGCTCAGCAATCAGCTGGGTATATTCATAGATGTTAAAGCCCTGAGGACTACTGCGATAATCTGCTTTGACCTACATAACATGGGCTGGAGAAATTCACCCAGTATTTCCTGGAGTGAAAGGAATTGTTCTTCCCAGAGTGATTTCATTCAAAGTAGGACTGAGCTGATTGTCTGTGTGTTTGTGTGTGCTTGTGTTTAGCTATGCATTATGTTGTGTCTCCTTTTAATTCTTTCTCCATCTCCCATTAGTGGCCTTTTCCCTTCTTCTGAATGCTTAAGCCCTTGAGGATTTAACAGTATTCAGAGGATTCAAAATTCAGACTTGTGAGCATGACAACTAGAAATATCACCACAAAAATATGTTTAGTTCACCCCGGAAGATAGATCCATAACTGCATGTGTCATTCTCTGACCAACCACAGTGAAAAGCTGTGATTCAAATTTCAGATCTGCACCCACGATAATGGTTGAATGAACATCACTTTTGTTTGGTGCTTGACTGCTTAGGGACACCAGCAAACACTGATGAAGTCAGCACTGATGCTCTGTGTCACAAATTCCCTGTATGCAGTGAAAAGGGACAGTCTCAGATAACACAGTCAGAGCAGTCACATCTTGTCACAAGTTTCCTTTATTGTTGGCATCTGTGTTTCCAAAGCAGAGCACTTTTCTCTATCTGTCCTGCCCTGATTGTGGAATCAGCTGTGCCACACCTGCATGTAGCATGCAGTCCAGTCACCCCTGGATTTGGGAAAGCTCTGTGTTTTCTAAGCTGGCAGGCACCAAGGGATGTATTTAGGCTATTGAAAAATACTTCGGTTTCTTCAGGCTCTGGCCTTAGAGATTGTGTGAGTGATGTTTGCTGATTGTACCTGATGCTCATGTGGAAAGGAATCCCTCCTTTGCATAGATCACATTGCCTTGAGAGACTATGAGCTGGGTGCAGCCATCACTTACTAAGTGAGAGGTGGAAGGACTGTTTTCTCCACACCAAGGTATCCCTGTGCATTGTCTATTTTTCTTGGAAGGTCCTCTTTAAGCTGTAACACAGAGGTCTATTCTTCTTTTCACAAAATCTAAGCTACTTTTTGGCTTATGCTCACAAACTATCTTTCATGTAACTACTGGACTGATGCTTCCTGGACCAAGTAAATTTACAGCACAGTGCTGTTGGTTCTCCCTTTTTCCTTGGGCTTTCTATCAGATGGAGGTGTCTGATCAACATGTAGTCCACTGAGCAGCAAAGGAAGCCCCAGAGCAGGAAACATAACACTGTGGTGTAGGGTTTCTAGTGACAGCTCTTGAGCTGAATAATCCTTTTTCTTTGATCCCTACCTCACATCAGCCCTGACATGTAGATCCTTCCCCTTCCTTGGGCCCTGAGGTCCACAAGCAGGTGCAGAATTCCTTCTGGTAGTTCATATGCATCTCTCTCTAGTGTCCTAACAGCCCTTCATCCCACAGCACACCCCCAACACTGACAGTCTTCGCCTTCCCATCCCCATCTCCAAGCTCCAAGCAGCCATCTCCTGCCCCTGGGTGCGAGCAGCGAGCGCTGGGAATCAGCCCTGTCCCTCCTGCTCAGCAGTGCAGAGTATTACAACAAGGTCAACCAGCCTGACCCTTGCATGTTTTTTTATAAATACATCCTCCAGTCACCAGGTCAGCAGCATAAAGGGCTCTTTCTGAAATATGGGAACCTGACAAGTGCTTAGCAGACGGCCCGACATCCTGAATCCGGTCTCTGTGAGATTCTCCTCTCAGCAGCGCCGGCACATGCTGTTCTGATGGTGCAGTGCCAAGTGACTTCTGGGTCAGTGCTGATCTTTGGAAATAAGTCTCAGTGGGGGATTGATGACAGAGTTCTTCTGACCTGAGGGAAATCGGTAGGAGGAAGGCACAGACATGGAGTCGGTCTGCAGGAGGGGGTGAGGAGGGGAAGGGGCGGGCAGAGGGGAAGGGGGGATGAAAAGCTGGCGACTTGAATATTAAATCCTCTTGAGCCAGGGAGCATGGTGAGGCAGCCGAGCCTTTAGCTCCCTTCCTCATGGGCTGTTTTCCAGGGAAGGAAAACAGCTTTAATCTGTTAGAAGAATCCCAATTTGTGTTTGAAAGCATATGTTTACGCTGGGAATCCAGCAAACGGCACTGCAGTGCTTAACTAGTAGGTCAATGCTGTGGACTGGGAATTCAGCTCTGCCTTCAGTCTGGAGAGTTTATCTACACAGATCTGAGCTGCCATGGTGGTACTGAGGAGCAGCATCTGCACAAGGAAGGCCCAGAGGATGCTGGCTCTCCAAAAGGCTCACCTGGACCTGCCTTTGTTCTGAAAGTTGACAGGGTTTGGGGGAACTGTGCTGTCCCTCTCTGCTTTTACCAAGGTGCTGGGACCCCCCTTCTGCCTGGCCTGAGGACACTGGCTGGACTCAGCCCTGGCATTGAAGAGTTGTTGGTAAAACAGATGAAAGGGAAGCAACCCTTTGGCAGCTGTGACCTCAGGCAGGAGCCCACGCTCCCTCCCTCCCAAAACTAAAAAGAGCTTGTAGAAGTCTCAGCAGACATTTTGTTACATCAGGTCTGGACCTTGCACACCTTTTGTTGCCGAAAACTAGTAGTGTCCTCTGGAGAAAGTAGCACAAAACAGCTCCTGGGATGGCACCCTCTGTGCAAATGCTGCACTCACGGCATGCGGAACAAATTCATCCTTCACCCCACTGCTGCTCCCCTGCCCCCAGCATGGTTTCTGAAGGATTTCCTACAAGCTGCAGCAATACTTCACCCTGGTTTCTCATTTGAATCAGCAGGGCTCTACAAATGGTTTCTCCAAATGGAGGAGCAAGAAACAGAAGGGTTTAACCTAAAATGTGAATTATGTTAGGCCAACCTCCAGCACAACCTCCCTGTTGACCTTACTGTTTGTTTTCAGCCAGGCTCATTTTGGTTTAGTTGCTTAGGGACAGCCTAATTTGTGACAATGAGGGAATGTTTACATTGGGTATTTTTATTAAGCAGGCAAAACCTAGTTTAAGAAAGAAAAAAAAAAAAAAAACCACAAAAAACCCCACGATAATATGAATTATCTCATTGTATCTCTGCTCCTGAAAGATAATGCTGAAGTTATGATTTCCCCTCATACCCTATGTGGGAACACAGTGCAGCACTGTACATGGAAGCACAATAGAATAGTAAGTCTTTATTACTCCTCTCTTCTCAAAATTATCCCTAACTTCGTCCCATAATAACATTCTTTATATTTAAAAGTGTGAGTGCAGGAACAGATTCTCAGGATTTCCATAAAAATTATATAGACAGGTACAATCTGCTGCAGGCAAGACAAAGAATACGTGATTCTCTCATTCTTTATTTGATTTGTCCAGCTATTTCTCGGCATGAGACAAGACAAGGCAGGAGTTTCCTTCACCTTTCATAGCAAGGAGCAAGCATGCATCAAATTAGGAATAGTTTGTGGCCACCTCCCATGGGAGCACTCCCTAAAAATGTGCTGAGGGAAGACCTCTGGGGGAAATGTCACCCACTGGGAGAGGGATTTTGCACTGTGGTTTGGCTGCTTCTGCAGAGCCAGAAAGCAGGACATCAGAGATGGAGTAAGATACTATGGCTGAAATCTAAAGTGATGCTGATGCATCTCCCTTGGCAAAGACCTCTCTGCAGAGATCAGGGAAGTTTTGCTACTTTGGGACACTTGGAATCTGAAATTGTAGCTTAGGTTTCAGGTAATTGATGAGTTCATATCCAGGATACTAAATCTCCTTAATTGCATGGTGAATTTTAAGGAGTTTGGGCCAAGTCCCATGATATCATGGGAATACATTAGTTGACAGCTAGGGACAGAGGATTAATCCCAAGTTGTGAAGGCCTGGTGGTGTCTATTCCCAAACTTATTAGTCAGACTTGGAGTTACTTGTGTTTGGCATTAGGAAAGGTGCACTGAGGCATAATCGGCTTCTTCTAGCTTTATCCCATAATGGGAGAACAAGGGGTGACTTGGTGAAATTAATGGCTGGTAAATTTAGAATAAATAAAAAGAACCACTATGCCATGTGCCAGTCCCCTGTGGGATTTACAGCCGCAGGAGGTCATCGAGACAAATACTGTGGCTGTATTATTAAAACAGGCTAGATAATTTTATTACCATTAATAACGTTTACAGTTATGTAAGCTGAGATAATGAGGCTAATCAAATCTCATGCTTCAGGGCATAAACTGATTGCCTGCAGGGGTCAGGAAGAAGTTTCTTTTTCCCCACATGCAGCACTGCACAGCTGGCTAAGTGCTCTGTCTAGGGGCAACACCATCACACTGGCTGTCACTGGAGTGGGTGACTAAAGCCAGCACCATGGCAGTGTCCTCATCCACGCTTTGCTGCCATCTCTTCTTCCTCCATGTGCGCCTGCTGTTTTGGTTCTGACCCCATCTCCGGGTGTGCCCCTCCTCATTTCCTGAGCATCCTCTGCTTTCTCACTCTGCGCCCCAGGTTCCTCTCACTGCCTCCAACTGCCTCTTTCCATGCTGTCTGCACTTTCCCACCTCCTGCACCACCCACACCTTGCCTCTGCACCCTGCCATGAGCTCCAGCATGCTGGCTGGGAGCCCAGGCTAATAAGCCTGGCTCCATTTGTCTGACCCTGTCCAAAGCTGACCCTCTGTGGAACAAGAAAATGTGTTTGTGTGGGGTCTGGGGTTCATGGTAGGGGTTATGAACCTGTGATATTTCCTGCAGCTTCTTTGCAGATATATTTTAATGACTTAGTGCATTCTCTGGTAACACTAAACATCCTCTGCTGAAAAGTTTTTTGCAAGCAAAAAGTGAGGGTGCATTTGCTGAATGTCCAGAAAAAAAAAAAAATAAAACCAGCATCTTTTTCTTGGTGTGCAGAATAACCCAGAAAAAAAAAAAAAAAAAAAAAAAAAAAAAAAGCATATTTTTCTTGGTGAGCAGAAAGACTCTGAGGAGAAAGGAGAGGTGATAGGTAGACAGGGAAGTGCTTTTGGATATCTCTTCTGGGGAGCAGGTGAAAATAGCAGTCGTGTCATTGTTATTTTGGGTGAGATGGGGAAAGGAGAAGCGAGGGAGAAAGTGTCATTTAAGTCACATGCAGAGTTTTGGATCTGCAGTGATTACTCATGCAGATATCTGTGCTGGTGTCTGACAGGCAGATGAACAGGCTTTGGGCTTGAAGAGCAGTGAGCAGGGGAGGTCAAACTCCAGGTGAAGGGGTTTGAGATGTTCCCTGCACTGTTTTTGATTTGGCCAAAGCAGCCCTGTACTGATAGCCCCTGGGGCAATTCTGCCTCCCCTGTTACAGCCAGACAGGGGCATGGTGGGATCAAGGGCTGGATCTGGCTGTGTCCAAGGCTGCCTCTTCAGCACAATGGCCCAAATTCTTCAGTGCCCAACACCACAAGTAGTTATCAGGCCCACCTTCTCACAAAGTCTTTGACAGTCATGTGATTTTCTCATTTCCACTTCAAATGTATCAACAGGCGAGATGAGCACTTGAACACCTGCTAGGAAAGAACTTTAATAAAGTAAGTTTTCTCCTGTTGCAAGAGTTCAGATGACTCCAGGGCATCCACAGAGTTGTGGGGAAACCTCATGCACATTTGCTCTTCTCCATCAGAATGGTGAGATATTTTCTTCTTTAAGCATCCTTCCCAATCAACTCAACTTTCTGGGAAAGACACCTCATATTAAATACCCTGCTCAGGGATTTTGTCCCTAAAAATACATGTGAGAAGCACATTTTCCTCCCCCCTCATGGCAGACCCTCTCACCTCCAGGACCTGTGCTCACCTCAAACAAATTGGAAAGCTACAGGTTTTGCCAAAGCCTGTCCTTGTTGTTGCAGAACAACCTGACGTGCATTTTAAAGGGGTCTTTAATATAGGCACATTATGGGGGAGACCTCATCACTGAGAAAATCTCTTACAGAACCAATATTTATTAATGTAGACAGGTGCAGAATGCACCTTTCAATACTCCTTTCTAGCTGAATGAACTGAAAATTACTAGTGCTTTGTGTAACTCCATTGGGGGCCACTGAAATTTCAGTTTTGCAATTAGATGCTATAACAGATATGTATAAAAATATCTTATGGCGTTGGATTTTTTTCCCCCTTCCTTCTCTTTGATTAATCCTGCTTTCCTTAGATTTCTCTTGCTCCCCTGCCCCCACTGCCTCCATAGCATACTGTCCTCATGTCTGGTTTCACTTGATCATCTCCCAGGAGTCCCAAAAATGTGAATTCCAAGAATCATTTGGACTGGGACTGTAGATGAGAGACACTTCCTTCTGCAAGTGAATGATTGTCCCAGGCATTGTTTCCACTCACTTGGTAGCATGCTTTTCTTCTGCTTGTCCACATATATCCTTGGGATAGAGATTGTTCTGATAGCTTGTATACCTTGGAGTATTTTGTAGAACATTACCCTGCGAGAAAAAACTGTTTGATTTCTGAGCTAAGTTTTACTGATTAACAGAAATATGAGGTTCAGTCTTGGTGCAGTGGGGACAATTCTTAAATATTTTAAAACCAAGTTTGCTTGTAAGGGGCCTTGATTTAAATTTATGGTCCACTTTTGCACATAAAATGGTGTATATGGGATTTTAACACCAAAAATTGGGCTTAAAAGCAGGAGGGCTTGATTTAGAATTAGAAATTTAGAGAGAGTTGGACAGCTCTCTCTAAATAAAATATTTTTTAAAAAATAAAAAAATCTAAAAAAATTAAAAATATTGTTTCACAGACCCAGGGCAGACTAGAGAATTACTATGAGCAGCAGTAGCAGCAGTTGCCCCACTACAACCCCTAGGTAGACAGCCTAAATTGCTCTTCACAACAATAGTGTTTACTCCAATTTTCAGCTCCACTGGTGCAAATACACCAGAGGTTGTATGGTTACAGCTATCCTGGTGGCTGCTGAACACACAGCAACTTATCCTCCCCAGGATGGAAAATACTCTTTGCATCCAATCCCACCAAAAGCCCTTTTTCTTGCGAAACTATCTTCTGAGAAGTTCACTGGAAGATTAAATACCTCCTTCTGCTATTGCCCTCCCCTCTTTATATTTTTATCACTCTGGATGGCCCAACCTTTCCCTCTTAAAGCTGTGCTCAGTGGTAATATAAAACCCAGACAAAAGCACAGAAGCACTGAAGACAGCAGCCAAGTTAGAATTTAGGTTGCGTCCTCTGAGCTCCTTTTCGGAATACTGCAGGCTTAATTTGTTGTTTGAGCATCTCCCATATTTATAATAATACCCTCTATTAAACAACATGCCGTTAGCCATAATTTCCCGTGTGATTTACATATTTATTATTTTTATTTTTATATATACAGAGGGTGATTTTGTCTCTCAGAATCTACTGCTCTCAGATGGCTCTGTTTGTTGCATCATTATTTTTTTCCCATCCTTTACCAAATGATCAGAGACAGATTGCAGGGGTTTTTTGCTGTTTTTTTAAGAGGGTGGCCTGGCTAAAGAAGGGTAGAGTGAAAATGGGTGCAATGCAGTAAACCTGGAATCGACACAAGGAACCCAGAAGGTCTGCTAGGTTCTTGCCTCATTAAGAACTCCATATCTGCTCACTGACTAACCTTGCAAATGAGTTCACGCTCAGTAAAGGAAATTGATTACTTTCCATTGCAATTAACATCTGGTCCTGGGTCAGATCATTAGGATAATTTGTTATAGAAAAAACCAAAGAAGCTAGCTACAGGGTAATAAAGTTTCTTCTGGACCCAATTAAAGATGCATTCTCTGGTTATTTTGCGGGACACCAGCCACCTCTTGGGGGTATTACCAGGAAGAAGGAAGCATACGGAGTGGACAATAGGTGGTGGAATGCCATATATGAGAAAGAGATATCAGGGGAGTCATTTACTCCTGCCTCTAGGAAACGCTCCCATTTGCAGGTTGAGTTTCAGAAATGATGTATGACATCTATTTGGTGAGGAATGCGCAGGGCTGAAGGGTTAGTAGGGACTGTGAATCTCTAGGGGTTCTACTCAGAGAAGGCTGTGTTCCTACTTTGGACAGGTTCATAGATAAAAATAATAAAAAAAAAAAAATCTCTTTTTTAATTTCACATCCCTGTTTGCTCTGAGACTCATAAAGATGTTGGCTTTCACTGGCAGAGTTTTCCCAATTTGAAAAAAACCTCTGAATCTTGCCCAAGAACTAATAAAGGGTTTTCTTGGATCTGAGACCTACTTTTTTTTTTTTTCCTGCATATACATATATAAAAAAACCTAAGAAATCTCTAAACATATTCCAAATTTCAGCCCCATGTGTTATTCGAGCTAAAAAAGAAGCAAACACCACCTAAGAAACTTAGTTTCCATTCATTTTTCTTGCAATAACAGGTTTGCATGGCTCTAGGAAGAACATTTTGGGACCCAAAATGTCAGAAATGGAAACAATGCTGTTCATATTCATAGCAGCAAATGCTCTTGTAACAAACCTTTTGGTATTTGTGACTTCTTGGCATTTCTTACACTTCTTTCTGTGACCACTCAGAAGTTCATGGTGACAGGGAGGCACAAATCTAGGTTTTCCTGCAGCACAAAGACCATCCCCTGCCACTGAGTTAAATGAGAATCTTCCTTAGCAGCAGAATGGATAAATAATGTTGCTCTAATTATATATCTGAAACTGGGAAGTGGCATGTCGGAGTTGGGTGGGAAATTATTTTTTTCTCTCACTGGAGAAGAGTTTTTGAGATCACTTTTGATTTAATGTTTTTGTTTCAGTTGTGATGAGAAGTGAAATAGGGAAAATGTGGCAAATAAACATTTTCAAAGATCAGATTGGATCAGGTGAATATATTTTAAAATATTGAGTTTAAACCACTTCGTTTTCTCTTCATCATACTACATTTATTCACCCTTTACTTATGAACTACAATTTCAAAGCAAAATGTAATTTTCTAGTGACATTCACTAAACATGTCCTCTTTTAAAATTATTGAATCATTATTAATTTCAGATTATATTATTATATTATATATATTTTATATTATTATATTATTTTGTTGTTGAAGTTTCTACTTTCAATTTTCTCTGTGAAAGTTGAGGGATTTTCTTTGTTAGCAGATTTTTCTTGCGTGTATTTTCAGTTCTTTCTGACCAACAAAATGCCAAAATGTGATGCCAAAGAAAAAATTAGAGTAAAATTACCCTGTGAAAGAATATAATACTGAGGTATGAGACTTTAGTATATGCCACTCCTCTTGTTTATTTAGTTGTCCTAAGAAATAAACAAACTCTCAACCTAAAAAAAAAAGTAAATTTTTTTTTCCTGAAAATTTGAGCCAGACATTGCTGACGGCTACAACAGTTTGGGTAGATCTCCTTGCAGCCCAGGATGTGAAGGAGCAGAGCCTGGCTGAGTGCTTAGGTAGGACTCAAGTGATGCATAGACTTCACGATGGCTCTGTGCAGGAGATGTAAATATCGGACTCCAGTGGCTTTGAAGCATCTTGCTGATAATTCATATGGCTACAGATCTATAAACCTGCTGGTTCTCAGGCACCTTTGCCACAGCTATCCATGTTAATGGGAATGGGAAATGAAGCATATATTTTTCTAGTAATGGATAAACATCAGGAGGTCCAGGGAGTTTGAATTCTTATTAGAGAAGACTACTCTACTTGTGAAAAGCCCTTCCAACTCTGGAACAGTTTAGACCTAGATCACTGAAATCTGTATGGGTAGCACCTGCTTTTTTTGATGGGTTGGGTCTCCAGTTTCAAAGCCTCTGAAAGCTAGAAGAGGTTCACCTTTTTAAGATCTGTCTCTGGAGCTCAGTATTATAGTCTGACATCAGCTACTGTCCTGATGACCTTGCATTTATGTTTGTGCTAAGATCAGTCTAAGCTTGTGGTCATTTATGATGAGATCTCAGCATCAACACAGTGAAATAAACCAATAGAAGTATTTTTCAAGCACATTAAATGCCCAAGTTATTTATTTCAAGAAACTTGCCAGAAATTGGGACTATCTATGCTGGGATTCATCTTATCAAGTGTAGACACCATACTACCTATATCTCTAAGCAACCTCTGTGTTCCACAGAGAAAATGACTACTTGCAAGAGGGTTTCCATACTAAAGCAGGCATCCTGGGAGGTACCTGTTTTCCACCATTGCCTGTAATGTCACCAGCACAGCAGAAAAAGTTCATGCATGGTAAAAATGTCAGGTTGAATGCTATCCAAAAAGAGTCATCTGCCTACAATCTTCATATATCTTTATGTGACCCAAGGCTGGTTTACATTCTGTGGGTAGGTAAGCAGGCCAGTTGCTGAATTTTGCATCACAGTTCATCTCACCCCACATGAAATGTGAGTGGACACTCACATGTCAACATGTGAACAAGAAGAAGAGATTTCCACTGATTAAAGGAAAAGCCTAGACCTCTATCTTCCACATATCCAAACTTGATTGACAGGAATCCTACCCAAGTTTATGGATTCATAGAATGATTTATATTGGAAGGAACCTCAAAGATCATCTCATTCCAACCCCCTTGCCCATGGGCAGGGACACCTTCTACTAGACCAGGTTCCTCATTCAGCCTGGCCTTGAAAGCTGCCAGAGATGGAGCATGCACAACTTCTCTGGGCAGTTTGTTCCAATGTCCCTTTACTTTGGGAAAAGTTTCTTCCTTCTTTCCAATGTCTAATCTAAACTTGCCCTCTATCTGTTTAAAGCCATTCCATCTCATCCTTTCACTCCAGGCCTTGCCAAAAGTCCCTTTACAGGCCTCTTCTAGGCTTCCTTTAGGTAATAGAAATTTCCATATATTCTCCCTCTAAGCCTTCTGGTCTCCAGGGTGACCAACCCCAGATCTCAGTCAGTCTTCACACGAAAGATTCTCCATCCTTTTCCATCTTTGTGGCCTCCTCTGGACTCACTCGATCATGTCCACATCCTTCTGGTAATTAAAAATCTCAGCTAATGTCAGTGGAAAGTGAGCTAGGTTGCATTTAAATCCCCCACCAGAAGGAGGGGTGGGTGAACTGTCTGTTTCAGAGGGATTTGAACTTGGGTGGGCTATGGAGGCTTCTAAATGAGCTTAGAACAGTTTTATCATGATCTTGGTAATTCCTCAATAAATAAAATTAATGAGTTCTGTTGTCATCTACATCCCCGCTGAAGAGGATTCAGATCCTCCTATCTCTGAAACCACTCAAGGAGTCTTGCTCCTCATCTGCTTCCTGATGATATTTTCTTTTAAAGAAAGGTCCATTTAATATGTTCCTCCCCAAAAAGTATTTGCAATTAATTCTTATCAAGGGCAACAGCTGATTTGTAAGATTACTTCTAAATTGGTAATTAATTAACCTATTACCAAAGGAGGGAGGGGTGCTCTGATTGTCAAGAGGTTAGAGCTGATAAGTGATGAATGGTTGGGTTAAATCAGGACCTTGGCTCCCCTCTCTGATCACTTTGGATGTTACCTAACCATGCATTATATTTGAACATGAATCACAGCTCCTCAGTCTTTATATTTCCTAAGCCAAAGCCTGACACACAGAACTATGGGTAGATCTCATTTATTATTTCTTAATTAAAGGCTCAATGCACAAAGAGACGCCTCTTGCTTCACTCTGGCTAGCCAGGAAGATCATAATTGTACTGATGTCGAGGCCAGCTTTCTAAGTAGCTATTGGAAGTCACAGTGAAGAAGATCTGAGCTATTCTGTAGGGAATTCTAGACAACAAAACTTACAGTTATAATTTTTAATTAAGAAATTACTTTTTTTTTTTCCCTACCAGGCTCCAACCTTGATTCCTTCTCATTCCTCTCATGGTTCCACACTGGTGTATTACAAGTAGCAGAGAATAATTAGTTATTTTTCCTTATTTTTAATTTTTATGACTGGGCTAATATGTTAAAATCTTTGCATTGACCAAAATGGTATCTTTCAGGCCTGTTAGTATAACAGATGTTTGTTGTTTCAGCATAGTAAAATAAATTTTTCATTTTACCTTTGATATAGCCTTACAGTTTTCATGTTTAAATGCTTAGATACTGTATAGAGAGCTGTTTATAATATTTTAAAAAATTAAAATAACAGATTTATGCAACTCAATTGTAAAATATCTGAAAAAGAAATTCCAATTCTTATGGGTTTTTTATGTCTTTTAGCAAAAATTTTCTCTGGGTGAAATAGGTTCAAAGCAGTATTTTATGTAGCCTCACATTTCTGTCTGAAAGAAATTCCATAGGATTGCAAGGTGACAGACAATGTGTAAGGATGAAAACGATCAAACTGCTTTTTTTTTTTTTTTGGCTGACTCCTTCTCTTTTAAGGTGATGTAAGAGTTAGATAATGCATGACCCATCCTTAGGGGGAGCGTGCCAGAGCTGAGTTGGAAATGAAAAAAAATTATTTTTGACTTAACAAACTCAACCTGGCAATGATATGAGAGAGAGAGAGAGAGAATAAAATATGGAAAGCCCAGATGGCATTATAGAGTCACTTTTCCTGACTGTGAGTGTGTTTTCAGGAATTGTCCTGCACTCGGGGATGCCATAAATCCAACTTGATATAATGCTGCACTGCTCAGTTTCTGTCTGAAAACTTGCATCCTTGGCTTTTTCAGCGGTGGGGTCTGGGGCTTGGCTTTGTTTTCCATCACAGAGAAACAGGAAATCTTTTTCTGTGAGATGCAAAGAAGGCAGGCAGGAGGCATCCTCTCTTTGCTTCCCCCCACTCTGCTATGCTCCCCATTTAGCAAGATAATCTCTTACGTACAAATAATGATAGGCCAGTCATTCCTGAGGAAGGCAAGCATGGGGTAGAAGTATGACAAAGAGTAAGAAAGCCTAACTTGATGGAAATCAAGATGAAAGGTGCTTTCAGATTTAGAAGTTCTTCTCTCCTGCTGACCAGCCGTTCCCACGTGAGGCTCTGTACAGCAGTGCTCACACAGACAGACCAGGCCAGCAGGAAAGGTATTTGTTCCTTGCAAGCCCAGATGGAGAACAGTGTCATGATCCCAGAGACTTCTGGCATTGCCCTGCTATCTGTCCCTCACGGCTGTGTTTTGGTTTAGCAGTCACCAGAGGCGAACTCACTGCCTGAAGTGTGGACCTGTCCACAGCTCAGGAAACTGCTGGGAGAAAACAAAGGAGATTTCCTGCTTCCTTGGGTTTCTTATCCTGCTCCCAACTGCAGGGAAGGCTCTTACCAGCTACAAACAACTCTCCAGCCCATCACAGCTTTTTCCTTAGACTTAAACTTGTAGAAATATGCTTCTTTTTGTGTGTGGGTGTGTAACATGCTAGTGGATGAATATGGGTGTACATACAAACACAACTGCATACACCCATACACACAAATACTGTCATGATCCATCTGATTAGTGAATGATGCACCTGCCCAAAATTAAGGAGAAAATTAGACTATATACAAAAGCAAATCAAATGGGTTTTATTTAACAATAAATGTGAGGTAGAGAGATGGAAGTAGAAAAGAGGAGGAGGCGAGGAGGGAGAGACACAGAAAAAGAGATAAGGCAGAAGATAGTCACAAACCACAGGTCCATCAGCATCCCCCTAATATGCTTCACTGTGAACTTCCTGGTGATGGGGGTTCTGGAGTCATTCTTCAAAGGCACCACCTTTACACAGTCCAAATTCCAGGTATTCACAGGGTGGTCTCAGTTGCTGTGCCCATTACTGGGGGTGACATGGGTGTCACCTACACTTTGCCACAAAGGGAATTATTGCCAGGTGTGTTAACCCTTAAACAGATCTTCCTTCCTCCAGGCCTGGAATTAACACCTTCCTGTGGCAAATTCCTCCCTCCAGTGCTTATCTCCCACCATGGTGATTTGTCTTATTGCAATTTCATTTCTTGTCAGTATTTGAGACAGGCAACTGTGCTCTTTAAAGCCTTAAGAATTCCTATACTTACATATGTGTACACATATACATATACATGTACACAGACACACAGACACATGTATATATATAGGGGTACATAGCAATGTAGTTTTTTGATTTCTCTTTTGCTACCCAAAGTCAAGACATCAAGAAGAACATGTATTTAAAATTAATAAATTGAGGTGGTTCTTGAAACCAAAAGTGAAGGGTGCCTGTGAGGCATTGCAGTGATTAATGTTGAGACACAGAACAGGCATCCTAGTAAATGCCTTATAAAATAAAATTTAAAAAAAATAGAAGAGAAATTATTTCAGTACATGTAGTTGTATCTGCACCGCTGCAGAGGTCTCCTCAAGACTTAGAAGTGTTTTTGGAGAGGTGAGTCCCTGCACAGTCTCTCAGGGTGCAAATAGCTGGTTTTGCATATCACTGTGCTAATTTCCAAATAATAGAAGATTTGCTCCAAATTTTTACCAACCCATCTCCTCAGCAAACAAGATCCATGGCTGAATGCTGTATTCATAACCCTGTGCTCGTTGTTGTATTCAGTGCTGTAAAACAACCCAACCCCAGCTGTGTTGGCAGATGTTAAAGGTGTGCTTTTAGGGATAGTGCACTTGAAGTAGAAGCATGTATTTTATTTTTTTTAATAGTCTCTTATCTTATTTCCTTCCATAGAATGTAGAAGGATTGTTATTATTATTATTATTTATCAAATCAGTCTTCAGGAACACTAAGCCTTATGAAATGCTTTTTATGTGAACCAGCAGAGGCCAGTGGGCCACAAGTTAAAAAACACTGGCCAGCTCTCATGGATAAGCAATAAGCTCTACACAGCCACTTACATATTCCCAAAACCCAGCAGCAGGGGGGAGAGGATCAAAAGAGTAAAAGTGAGAAAACTTGTTTGGGATAAAGTTTAATTAAACAAAACAAAACAAAACAAACAACCTCCCCAAAACAATAGCAATAGTAGTAGTAGTAGTAGTAGTAGTAGTAGTAATAATAATAATAATAATAATAATAATAATAATAATAATAATAATAATTCTCACCCCTCACCAACTGATGTCTAGCCATAGGATTGTCTGGACACGCATCCAGCTCTGCCCACAGTTTATGTGTTCATATACTGGGCAGGACAATCTGTGGTATGGATAAGCCCTGTGGCCAGCTGGGCTCAGCTCTCTTGGCCATACTCCCTCCCACTTTCCCATGCCTCTGCTTGCTGGCAGAGCTCAGGACTCTGAAAGGTCCTTGATCAGAGTGAGCACCAGTAAGCAACAGCTGAAACATTGCTGTGTTATCAATATTATTTTCATACTAAGTCCAAGAGAAAGCGCTATGTGAACCACAGGAAAGAAAATTAACTCTACTCCAGCTGGCAGCAGGGCACAAACTTTCTCTGGAAGGACTTTTCTGTGTAGACAAGCCCTCAGGAAAAGGTGTTTTCAGTTTCTGGTAACATCTTTGCAATATCATGCCACTGCACTGACTTTAACCAAAACTTAGCAAAGCCAGCTTCATCACCAAATACCTCTAAAAAACTGTACAACCACAAGAAATTAGTTGTCTACATGCAAATGTGGTTTCAATTAAGAGGTATTTTCTTTTTGAAGGATTTTTGGTAAGTTGCCACACATTCACAAACCAACTGAAAATTCTTCCAGCTCTTCCAAAAGCATTCTTAGTGTAGTGCAGGAGGACAACAGCCTTTGGTTTCCATGTTTACCTGCCCAGGGTTCCCCAGCAGTACACAGTATATTAACCTAGTGCCCTGATTTAGTTTTAGTCAAAATATTAAACTTTTTTTGCAAATCTGGTGTGCATAAACTGTGCCTGTGGTTACCAACATGCTCACTGTTTCATTTTCTAGAACTTGGGATAACTAACTTTATGATAGTGATGTTGAGTAGCCATTAATTCTCATTTCTTTCAGCTATTCCTCAACTCCAGCTTATGAGTTCTTCAATAAAAATCTCCCAAAGTTACCTTGGCGACTCATACGTTTGCCAAGCTGACAGATTTATGACAGTTACATATATAAATATTTATATGCTGCGGCAATGCAATTTTTAAAGGCAGATATATACACTCTCACCGAGACTTTCAAACAAGGCAAAACACACTCAAACAGTGTGACATAACCATGTGTGAGCCAGTGTGTATCCATAAGTGCCTGGACACACAGACATACACCCCAGTGATCGTATTGACTTTCTCACAAGCCTGTTGGCTTTGTACTCATAGACCTTTAGGGGAGCCAGAGCGTGCTGATAGATATGTGGCTGTAATACACACTTCAGACATCTGAATTAAATCTCCTACTCTACTACACTTTTCTGGACAAGGCACCAGAGGAGCACACCTCCCACAGGAACTCTGTGCAGTTTGTAGACTTCAACTTGGGCTTCTACAGAGCAGCACATTCCTTACTCCACAATAAAGCTGGACACAGGACATCAAAAGATCAGCCCAACAAAGCCAGCTTCAACTGTTTGTACAAGGCCATGTACATATAAGGCATATATCTGGTTGTAATCATAGAAGAATATCCCTGGAAATAATTCTCTTTAATTTTGCCCTATCACATACTCGTGTACCTTCTTTTTAGACTAACTGAATGTCTTTGTGTTGAATTGCCCTAGGCTGGTGACCAGAGCAAATTCTTAGCCTATAAATTCTGGTGATGAGTTCAACTGTTTTACTGTCTGGTAGAATAGATGGAGATGATACAAAGTCCAATGTTAAAAAAGAAATAAAAATGAGGAGGTGGCTAAATAGAGAGGAGTCATTTATATGCAAACGGCTCAGCAATTTATAGAATAAGCCAGGGATCTTTTATTTTTGTAAGACTGAGGGGAAGCACAATCAGCATCATGTTAACCTGGGATGTACTCTGAAGGTACCATTTTACTCGCTCCATCTTTCCTTTCTTTGTCTAAAAGTCTAAATATAAAATCACATCCCCCCTCCTTCCCTTGCTTTAAAAATAGAACTGAGATGAAGTCTTCCTCCTCCCCTGCTTTTGATGGGGAAATCTCAGTGGCTGTTTAGATTTTGCTTGTACATTAATAAAACATTACAGGGAAGTAGTAGGAGAGAGAGCAAAAATCTTTCCTGTGACATCAAAATGCCTTTCTATTCTGCTGTTGCCACTTGAATTCACTGCTGCTTCTTCTAATCTCCAGAACTTTGGTTTAGTGTGAAATGTGCACATAGGGTGAGGTTATATATGTGCATATATTTTTGGATGTGTTGTGTCTCCCAGTCCCTTGGATGCACACTGAGTGGTGTGACAAAGGATCCAAGAGAGCCTTCCCTCATATAAGGTCTCCTCTTGGCCCATCTGTGGACATTAGAGCAAAAAAGCTTGGCAAGTTCCCAAGTCCCAGCCCTGGAGATTTTCCTGTGCTTATGGCAGACTGAAAAATTTGAGCAGTATCTGTTGGGGTGGGTTTGCATGCTTTAAAAAGGGACACTTGAGATGAAGGGAGCAAACAAACAACTGCAGAGAAAAGAAAATGTGAGATTCTGAGAAGCAATGGGAATCTGAGCCAACAGGGAAGTCAGGACAATCAGTGTCTTTAGGACACTCAAACTGGGTGTCCAAAGCTGCAATCGAAACTTGAAAAACTAACTCTCTTGGCCTCATCTTCACATCTGTAATTCCTGTTATCTACCATGCCTTTCATTCTCTGAGCATGAGCTGTGCTGGTAAAGTGCTGCTCACTGTCCTGACTACTGACAGCTAGCAAAGAGCCGTGGCAGTCTGACTGCAAATTCAGCTACCTGGGTAATCCTCAACCTAAGCCAAATCACATGGGATAAGAATTAGACAGTGCTGACATTAAATATTTGTGCCATTTTGTTCTCACCTGCATGTATCTTTGCAGAATTTACAGCACTTCCAAATAACATGCGCAAAACTGGTTTTGCTAGATAATAAAATCTTTTGTGATATTTGTAGCTTGCTTTTTTGTTGTTTTGTTGTGGGGTTCTTTAGCATTCAGGCCATCAGGTATGCAAAGTCATCTCCTCATTCTCATACTTTTGAAGGTCTGAAGTTCATTCACCAGCCTTCCAACTTGTTTCCCAGTTCTGCAGCCACAGCTTTCCTTAGGATCTGATCCAAATCCCTTTAATCCCAAGAAAAAGCCTCAACAGGCATGGTTTGTACACTCTGTGCCGACATCTGAGAAAGTTCTCCAGGTTTTTTTTCCATGCATAATGCTGGGAAATATAACACTGTATCTCTTCCTTCACTATTTCCTTTTCTTTTTTTCTTCAAGAGAAACCTTTTTCATTGCTTGTTTTTGCCATTACTGCAGTATTATACAACATATGTATAGATATATTTATATATCTATACATATTTTTATATTTTTATTCGTATATATGCCTATATATTTGTATTGTTACAAATATACAGTTCAGCTACTAACATCTCCTGGCTTCATGACAAAGAATAGTTTTAAAAGTTTAATTCTATTTTATATTAAGTACAGAGCCTCAACAAAGCTAGAAGTCTTACCAGAGTGTTCAAATCTAGGAACAAGGCCATGTTTGAATTGTTTGTTGGAAGTCACGATTAGGAATGTTCCCATCTTAAATCACTTTCTAGGAATTAAAAATGATCATGCACTGCAAGTGCCCATTGTTCTTTTGAGGTTTGGAAATTAAGGAAGTACAATAAATTTACTGAACGGGATCTACTGTTTCTTGTTTTATTTTCTTCAGGGTAGTTAATCTTAAAATATACTGCCACGTTTGCTGAATCTGTTTGTGTGTGTGTGTGTGTATAGCCATTTTGAAGTAGGAACAGAAGTACAGAGAATCCTTTAGGAATTTACTGTAAGTCAGTAATGGATTTTGCTTGTTTTCAGGCCTGGTTTTAAAATGTCTTGTAAAAAAATAATATCCCCAATGCATATTGTGCAGGAATTAATGTGGAACTAGAGCAAAATTACTCTGCCTCTTAGGCATTAAAAAAAAATCCCAGTGACACTAAGTTCAAAACACTGCAAAAATGTGTTTCTCCCTCCTTCTCTCTCTCTAATATTTTAGTAACTCAGTATAATTCTTCATTATTGTGCTGTTAGATATATAGGAAAGGGGACCTTGAACATAGAATAAGTGCTTCTAGTACAGTTGTAAGATATGTGATCTGCAAAGCATAATATTACATAAGCCTGATAAAGCAGAATGTTTTTAAGCCATTAGCTAAAGCAGGTTTTGTAGCGACAAGGGTTTAACTCAGTGGTGTACCACTGAGTTTATACTGGTTTAACAACATCCCCCATATAAGGAAAATCCATAGATAAACCTCATCTTTGCAGCTGGACAAGTTTTTTACCTCTGAAGGCTTTAATTTTTCTCCTTTTTGTCATGGCACAGTTCCATTAACAAAGTAAGCATCCCATACTTATAGAAAATACATTTATCAAAGGACTGAAACTAAAAAAATTGTCTTTATATGTATATGTATATTTTTGTTAAGGAAGGGACCCTGATCCCAGCTGACACTGCTGAAGTGGAGCTTGGATCAAATGATCCCTTTCCAAACAAAGCAACTCTGGGATTTTGCAGCCCTGAGGGCAGAATAGTACCAATTTAAGGACTCCCATGATGAATTCAGAGATCAGTCCACTGTTTATTCACACAGTATAAGCTTGAAGTGACCTTCCAGTGTAGGTCCAATTGAAGAACAGGGGCTTTGGGTATAATTTCTCAGAAAATCTTTTCAGTCACTGGATTTTTTTTTGTTGTCCTTGGTCTCAGGGAATCTAGACTTTATTCTTTCTTGGTTACTGATTTGCAATGAAACTCCATGGAAGGTACCTCCTCTTCTGTGCTTTACTTTTTCCACCCACAAGGAAGGACCTATTTGAGCCTGGCTTTGAGATGAGCTGAGGAAAATGTTAGGGTATGATTATTTCAGTGGTGTCACTCAAGGTTAACTTTGCTTGAACTGGACCCTGTCAAAACTTGTCAAAATAGGACTCTTGTCATCAACTAGACCCATGGAAGAGGACCCCCTTCTACACCTCCTGTTTTCTTCACACAGGAATAATTCATTTCCTAGAAATATTGTAATTGAATTAAACAAACACAGCAGCCACTTTGTGGTTCTGTGGGAGATGGTATTTAGAGTGGGAGGATGACTAGAGGATATAAGATTAAGTTAAGTGAGGGAAAATTAAGCCTGAACATCAGGAGAAATGTTTTTCCAGTATTAAAGTCTGAGAGGCCGTGATTGCAATTTCATAATCCAAGGAAAAGGAGGAGGGGGAACAGGACAGAGGGGGTTGTTCATGGTATCTTTGAATGACAAAGCACAGCAGAAAATATGTTTCTGTTTTTATTTACTGGACTCCCAAGTACACTGTGATCTGGTCTGGATTGAATTACACAGTCTAATTAAAACAGACCCTTATTTAATGGGCTAGAGACACAGAACGTTTAGGTACACAAATGCTGGTGTAAGCTTTGCATGCAGTTGCATTAATTTGCCTGCCCAGTTACAAGAGTTCTGTGTAGAAATTGGTTAATTGCATCAATTGAATCGCTGATTGGGCATAATACCCTGCACAATAGCCTTATTTGCATATGCATTGATACAGGCTTGCATGTATAGTTATGTGTGCAACGGTGCTCATATTTTGTATATATAAGAGTGCATGTAAATTGCTTGAAAATCTGTCCCTGTAGATCTCTTCCATCTCTACTTTAGATCATTTTTGTTTGCTAAGCAATAGATCATCCCACTCTGATACGAAAATGCGTCAGCTTAGAGAGTGAATATCAATTAAATGGGTAAATAAAATGCTGCCAAAGGTGTATTTTTGTCTTTTATCTACAAAATCCTTTTTTTGCATTTCTCATAGCTAAAATCTGGATTGTTTTGGGGCCTTTTTCTGGCTGTGAAAGACAGATTTTTCTTTTGGTAATTTATTTATTAGCCCCTTTTCATGTAGATTTATTAACTGTAAACCTGATTGAATTCCATATAAGGCACACCAATGATATTCCCACTAAATTCCATAGGATATGGGTTTAATTAGAATCAAGGCCTCCTAGTACTGGGAGCTATCATGCTGCTAATATGCTCCTCAAGGCTAGGATCTGTTTTGAGGCAGTTATATTGCCCAGTAAATATCTTTTCCTTGATTTTTTTCCTTAGGTAGGGCAACCGAGTCACAATGTAAAGGTCACCTAAAATACTGTTAAGGAAACCACACATCCTGGTGAACTAGATCTTTGTTCACTGGTGAGTCTTTTAGCACTCCTTGCCCTCTCCTGTCTCCAAACATCAGCCAGCTGGCCTTCTCAGTCTCTTTTCTTCAGCTCAGCGCTGGCTTTGGAAAGTAATGAGCCCTCCCGTGGCTCACTTTTGTTGTGTCTCATTCTTCTTTGGCAAAGTAACACATGTTGTCCAAAACAAAAAAAAAAAAAAAAAAAAGAAATGGGAAGAGCTTTCTCAAACCTTTAACTCAATGCAGGAAGGGTTACAGGATGAACTAAGAGACCCTGTTGGAATGTTCACCCATTCTTTCCCCTTTCTATTTGGAGCACGCACGAGGATTTGGGAGTGTTCTGAAGAGAACACAGTTTTCTGAGGAAAGCAGAGTTTCAGACAAGTGATACCAAAAGTTTGGTATTACACGTGGGCTTTACTCTCAGCACAAAAATTGAAGGTCCTAGTTCTTGTTTTTTAGGAAAGAGACCCTGAAGAAGCAGAAGCATAGTGCTGGGATTAGGCTGGAGGGTGCCTGAGCAAGCCTAGAGAAACCTTCCATTGCCTGTAATTTGGGTTCTGCTTTCCACAACTCCAGGAACTGCATGGCCATACCACATTCCTCCTTCTGTGGATTTCTTAGTCAGGAATTCCCACCCTTTGTAAAACTATTTAAGACTTTCACAGTGGGTCAATAGGATTGTCAGCAGTTGGACGTGATGGACTAATTGCAGTAAAACAAGGCTGCATTCCATACAAGTAAAATGATATCATGTGAGGGGCCTGACAGGAATACATTAATCTGAACTTTAAAATACAAAACAGTTTGCAGAGCAGTTTCCAAGCAATGAGTGTCCCAGAATAACTAAAAATTGTCACACGTCAGATGAATGAAATATTAGCTCCCTAAAGATGGGGGCAGTGAGAAAGTAGAGCATCTTTAACAGATTAAACATAAATTGAGTCTCAGAACCTCCAGGTGTAGTCCCATTTTTCAGGGAAAAATTAAAATTCAAGTGTGATTTGAAGGGAATCTGTGATGCAGAAATAAGAGAAACTCTGCTGTTTAGAAGATGAGTCAAAGCTGGAAGGCACTCTTAGCAGTACAGAAAACCATTTAGTGTTTTATAAATAGATAAGAGAAAACAAGGACAGAGTAAACTGGTGCCCAGCATTTAGCACATGCTTAAAGCAAGCAAAGATATTTAAATTAAAAACTGAGATCCTGGGACTTTGGGAAAAGAGCACCAGTGTAAGCACTAGTATCACCAGAAAAGAAAAGGAGCTCTGACCATTTTCTTTTCATTGAAGTTGATGTGTCTAAGGCAGGTAACACCATTTTCCACTAGTTTGTTATGCTCCCTGTCATAAAAAACAAGTCTACTCCAGCCCTGGCCTTCTGTCCTATAAAAAGTCAACTCCTGTCACCCAAGAGAATGTCTTTGAATAATGAATCCTGAAAACTGCCAAGAATTCATAGCAAAGCCTATCTAGCTTTCCCAGATGCCAGGCTTCCAGGTTCAGATTTAGTCAAGACTTTTGAGAAGCTCAGGTAAAGAAATAGGAAGTGGAAAGCTTCATTATTATTGCTTGTTGTGGCTAGAGGTACAGAGAACTAGTCAGCTAGCAGCAGAAAATTGACAGCTTTTCAAATCCCCTCTAAAAAATTGAAGGTGCTTCGCAGGATTTTTTGTTGTTGTTGTTTATTCCAGTGTTGTCTTCTCTTTTACTCTATGTGTTTTGCTATTTCCACTTTGGCTGTGCTGCAGTAATAGAAATTATTATTCTTGAAGGCCAAACCTTCAGATAACAGCAAAGTAGGGGAAATATTTCCATCAAGAAAATGGGAAAAAAAAAGGAAATACCTTCATCTCCCAAGATAATGCCATACATGATGAATGCACCTCTTGATCACACTAAAGTGTTTAATTCATGTAAAATTACAAAGGCATGAAAATGAGCAGGATTCCTTTTGAAGTCAAGACAGTTTACGTCATCTTGGTGGTCATTTCTCAGGGAGGCAACTCTTGATTTTATTAATAATGAAGCTGAGAACCCAGAGGGGAGGCTCTTTTTTGTGGGTGGCTTTTTTATTTTTTTTTTCTCTTTTTTTAATTTCTTGGAAGAAACAACCTTAATCACTTGGAGTATCCTGGCACCTTGAAACACTGGCATCCCTTAAAATAGCCATAAAATTCCTATCTGCTCAGATAAATTCTTGTCCCAGTCATTTCCTTTAATCACCAGGATAATTTGCTCTCAGTCTACATCAGTCAGAAGACTGAAACCCTGTCCCTACTATAGTCCACAGGTTTCCTCATAGCCTTTACCCACTGACAGCAGCAGTAGCAACGTACAAAAGTTCCATGTGGTGGGGTATTTTCTGAGACAAAATTGTGTCAATAGCATGATGTGTGTGTCTGAGACACCAGAGATTTTCTGAAATCTTAGTTTGTGACTTGCATGCCTGCAGAAGCAAGTTTTGAGTTCAGTGTAGGCACAAGAGGTGTCAAGGTGAGATTTGCGTTAAAAAAGACAGCATTCACCATGAGAGATAACAGTCTGTTGTCTAAAGACATAAATAGTACGTGGGAAGAAGTATTGATCACTGAAAGGAGGACTCACACACAGTTTTGTGACATGAGCAGCAGTGGTCCAGTGGTTAAATGAATGAACCTTTTCCTCTGGAAGTCTTCTGGAGCACTCAGCAGACCCCATTGGTAAAGTAGAAAATTGACGGTTATATTTAGAAATAACTCAATTATTTCAGTGCCTAAGTTTGCAAAAGACCACTCCGGAGCTGGGAAGAATTTGCAGGAGTTCTTGGTCCCATACTCTCCCTTTTCCCCATACTAAAGATCTACAGTATTTCCACACTAAAAAAATACCTAGGATGAGACTCATCTGTCCTAAACTTGAAGGCCAAAAGAGAGACATCAAAGTCTGGACTAGATATACTAGACTCTCTTTATGGTCAATGGAGAGAAATAATGCTTTCCTGAGCATGATTCATCACATCTTGAGATACACACCTCAGTTGACCCAACTGTGTGTCTCCAGGGCTGGCTGTTTCTTTCCATTGACTACAAACATAAAGCCCTGACTGTCTGAAGGCAGATGTCTAACTAAAAGTGAAATTCTTGCACCCACCTGAGAAGTCCCCACAACCTGACCCCTTCAGATACTATGTTTTTAGTATTTAGTCTTCTCCACCAACCACTCATCCCAAATCGTACCAGTATTTATGCTTTGAAATGGCATTTGAGATAACCTATATATATAAAAGACAAATCATATTCCAAAAGTATCTCACCCACCAACACAATATTTCTGAGGAGTCTGAGCAGCAGATGCCTTTAGATGGAAGTTTACACTGGACATTTAGGTGAAGCTATTTCTAATTTCTGTGTGTGTGTGTGTGTGAGTACGTCTGTAATAGCAGATATGACAATGTGGTGTGTACGGGAAGAATGGGTGAACTTTACCATTTCATCCAAGCATTGTGTGCTACAGTAAATATCAGAGATAATGATATTGACTTTAAGGTATTGCAGCTTCAAATGTCAGTTCTACTCTATCTAACACTCCTTTGGATTTGATTTACATCTCTTCCTCCCACCTCAAAAGCTGCAAAAGGAGCATGTTGGGAAGAAGGACTCAACACAGACACACTTTGTTTTCTGGCTCTTCTTTTAATAATTTTTTATTGCAGATTTTTGACCAGGGCTGGAGAACTAATGCCACAGCCCTTTTTTCCAATGCTTTAATTCTGATGTAAATAACTGTGCTTCAGGCTCAGGGGTAAATCAAATGGATAAAATATCATCAGCCTTGAAAGTGAGTTCTCTTGCCAGAGGTGCTGCAGCTGAATCAAAAGGTCAAGGAAGTATTAGTGACAGTTTGAACAGAAATTAAACTAGTCCAAAAAACCAAAGAGCTCATAAGAATAACATTTAAACAGCATTTCTCAGTCCTTTACAGGCATTAACTAAGAAATCCTCACTGCATCCCGGTGGCATAATGAGAAATATGATGGTAGTATTGATACTGAAGATTCAGTTGCAAAGTGCAACCAAATCTGCACCCTATAATTGAGCTGAAATCCTATCTTTTTGATCCTTAGAAATTGCAAAATATTGACTTAAAACTCAAAGTAGGCAGGAAACATATTTTTCATCCAGCAAAAACTTTGCTTCTTTCTGAGCCTTGATAAGAGAATCTTCAAAACTGCTAATTTGGGGGAAGGGGACAGCACAGAAAGAACCCAAATGCTTGATTCACTGAGGGTATTTTGCTTTAATAGTCCCGAAGTGCTTAATTTTCTTTTCAGGTCCTTGGTTTGATTCTATCTTTTAGGAGAGTGTTGCAGCATATCATTCACCATGTAGGATCAAGTGAAGGTTACTAAGGAGGCCAGTTCAAAGGAGGTCACTTTTCCAAAGATCCTGGAAGGAAGCAATAACAAAGAATTTCCCCAGTTATGGCTTTAAGCTTCCTAAATGCTTTAGGTCACTTTACTGTAAAACCTTTTCTTTCAGCTTTTTCTTCTAACACTCTCACCCCTACACTGTATGGTAAAGTTTTTCCAGTTTAAGTATTTTGTGTTTGTAGGAAAAGGAAGCACTACCCTAACTAGTAGAGACAGAGACATCTCTATATCTCAAGGATGTAGTTGCTGAAAGACTGTATTTTTTTTAAAAGATTATTAAAAGGACAAGATATAAATTCACAAATGGAAGAAAAAAGTTGCCTATGAAGGAAGGAATTATTTAAGATGATCCATGGGGTCATAACTAAGAATAATAGGATAAAATTAGGCAAATAAAAACTCACAACATATATCAAGTGAAGTATACCAAGCTCTGGTCTCCCAAAGGAAAGGGTGAAAATTCCAAAGTTGAGAAGACCCCCAAGACAAATTGAGCAAAATGGGGAAACATATACTGGAAGGAACATTCAGACACTGGCAATAGAAATGGCTGGATGACCTACAAAAATATAAGTCTTTTTCTTTCTCCTGGTCCTGGCAATTACTGTCTTATAAATCTAACTTCTCTCCCCACTAAAATAATGGAATATAAAGACAGAGAAAATATCATGAAACTTCTAGAGGACAATGGGATCGTGAGCCATAAGGAAGATGGGGTTGAGAATTAATGACATCAGTGTAAAGACAAAGCAGAGGGAAGGTTATATGATAAGATTTTAGTAATAAGTTTGATAGAGTGCATCTGAAAATCTTGAACCCAAAAGGTCATTTAGATGCCTAAGATACTGCCACTTCCTTGTTAAGGCTGTCTGTGAGAGAAGGTGATGATAAACAGCAGAGTTTCTAATGATGGAGACTGGTCTGAAAGTACATTGCAGTGCCTTTTCCCTTGTGGTGTCTTCATTCCTAATGCAGAAAAGAACCAGCATGATAATGATGTTTCTTACTAACAGGAAGTTAATCTTAGTCCTAAATGCCTGTCATGGCAAAGAAATGCTTCCAAGGAATGTATCCAGATTTCAGTATATTTGTTTGAGGGAATGGTATTTCAAAATTGTTCATTTTTAGGCTTCTCACACTTTGAATTATTCCAGACAATGCTAGTCCGACATGGTGGCAATATCCTTCTGTAATTGAGAGGAAAGTAGTTTTTCATATTTTGTTAGATGGTCTTTTTATTTTTTTTCCTATTAGAAAAACTGAAGCACAAAGAGGTCATTTCTCTTAAATATACTGAGGTTGTTATAGCTGGGAGCAGACAGCCTGACTTTCAGGGCCCTTAAGGACTTTTGAGATCTCCGCATATCATCACAATGGTGCTCACTGGTATGTGGGTAAATAAAGAAGTTAGGGTAGGATTTCTCTACCTAAGAGTTCATTACAAATCTGAATGGTTGAAACCTCTGCCTGGCACAGCTGTCCAGGCTGGTCAGATGTGTGGAATTTTCAGTTTCTTTTCTTTTATTATAAACTTGAGAATTAATTCAAATATAGACGTAGAGGGATGAAAATAGGGCTGTTGATTCTCAGTCTTTTAACCAAGTCATGTGAATTATTTTCCTGCTCTTATAGCTCTTCCAGAACA
The DNA here is from genome assembly GCF_014805655.1 of Passer montanus. NCBI lineage: Eukaryota > Metazoa > Chordata > Aves > Passeriformes > Passeridae > Passer > Passer montanus. Next base: position 901,166 of record NW_024356948.1, on the reverse strand, counting down.
ATATGTATTACCTCCAGAGAATGTCTTTAGATGCCTTTTTCTTTTTTTTCAAAGCAGCTGTATTTTTAAGCACGGCATATTGCACCGTATCCCTAAATTTTTTCACAGGTCCTTACAGACAGAGTTCTGATTTTAGGTATTGTTCTGTGGGAGAGAACAGGTTCTTGTAGGGGGATTCTCAGTCTGGCTATTCCCCATCTCCTCCCACCTTCACGACCAAGAGGTTTTATGTTGTCTGATAACTGGATGAGTGCAGCCCAACAACGACACATGTAACCTTGTGAAGAACCTGCTGTAAAGAGCCTTCAGTTCTTCCAAAGGTGGTTTTTGAGAAAACAAATTCCTTAGAGGAAAACCTGGTCTTCCCTACTAATTCTTTTGCCAGTTGGATTCTCACTGTACCTGAAACCTGGATGTATCTTGTGCCCAAAGTGTAGCTGAAATATCACTGGGAAGAAAAGCTGCAATCTTACCCTTCAGCCATGACTCCTGTTCCTGATTCCACATGGATCAGCAGGGAGCCTGTTTTAATCTGAGCAGACATTCCTTACTTTGCTGTGCCACTCTCCAGCACTAGCCACTTCCCGGCCTTGGTGGTCTGTGCTGGATTCAATCTGAAAGGTCAGGCGGAGAGGGGAGGCCAGATGGCCGTGGAGACCCAGCATGTTGGAACACTATGTTTAATTACACACAAATTTACTGCAGCATGTCAGGAGGGACACAGGGAGCTTGTCCCATGGAAAGGTCATGCATTGTGTGGTGGCTTTACCTAAATTACACTAGGAGGAATGGAAGTGAGACCCTGACCTTGTATAATGAATGTACAGCCAGACCCCAGTGGGCACAGTGCATTCATGTGTTCAGTTCTTGCTTCCCCAGACAAAGCAAAAATAAATTTTTTTCACATACTGACTAAAATGCCCCAGATTTTCCTTTTCTTAAGAAGCGATAGTATTTCAGACTACAGGACATTATATATATTAGATGTTAAAAAAAAAACAAACCACACAAAAAAACACAATAAAAAAAAATCAAACCCAGGGCACGTTTTGGCCATGGAAAGACAACTGAATATGATATGGACATTTGAAATAAGCTGGAAAACCAAAGTCCAGAGAAGAGTTTAAATAATCAGTTGCAGAAATTTCTTCTTTTAGGGTAATTTGGTGGGGCTATTTCTCTTTGAATTTTAAATTCTCCAACCTTAATATCTGAGGAGCTCCCATATATATATTTTTTTATCCCTTTTGTGGTACAAAAGCTAAAGAAACAGTTTATGTTATTAACTTAAGCACTTATTTAGCCTGGTTTCCTTATTTGCTTGCTCCTTTTCTGATGGAGGAGAAGGTGGAATGAGGGAGGCAGGAGAGTTTCTTTGTCTGTTATTGTTGGTCTGAATCTCAGTGGCATCCAGTGGTCACCATCATGATGAAGATCCCACTGCTGTGTGTGCATTTGCTCCAGTACAGTCCCCACTGAAAAACAACTCCAAATAAATGTAACCAGGATTGAGACAGGGAATAGATGAAGAAGGTCAGAGAAATCTGTTTTTCAGGATTACAATTGATAAGTGACAAGCAGGAAGGGAACTTTGTTGTCCTGATTTCCAGTCTAGTTCTAGTATTAACATAGGTGTATTCAAAGACATGAATATGATGTGAACACTTATCTGGGGAAGGTGCCGATTAGAAATTCCTGTAGGTAACTCACAGTGGTTAGGTTTCAAATTACATTAAGAGCTTGACATGATTTAACTGCTTCTGCAACTAACCAAATCTGATGGAGCCTATAGATTTCCTTTTCCTTGGAATGAAAAATCATAGACTGATCTCATTTTATTCAAAGCAGTTGTTCTACTACTGCCTTAAACAATGAGTTTTATATCATTATTTGTCAGTTTGGCCTCCTGGGATATTCCTTTAGTTTCCTTAAATGAGAAATGAAGAACAGATAGCAATGGTGACACTTACTAGTGCCATATTTCTGTATCCTACCATCTTACTGGTATTTACTCTGCAGAAGAAGTGACCCGTCATATATAAATAAAAGTATTCAGGACCAGGAATTCATTTCTGTGTTTTTGAACTTACATATTCTATGAAAAAATGTTAAGAAATTAGGTAACTCCATAAAGAGAAGTACTAGTAAGAGAAGGTATAATTGCACAGAGTTAGAGTGTATTGCATGGTAACGGAAAATAAAACAAATAGCAATAAATTAATATATAGATAAAAGCCAATAGATGGGAACTATATATCCATAGAAAGTTCTCTCTACGCACCATCACACAGATCAGGCACTGTCAAACCTGGAATGTCAAGAATTTTTGTTGCTTTGAAATAACAACATTATGTTTTTGAGGTATAGTTCTGTATTAGTTGAAGGCTGGACTATGCAACTTTTTTAAATGGACGTTTCTTTTTGCTGGTATTTCTTCTGATTCTGTGTGCTTGATTTTGATTTGTTTTATGGGATTTACCACTTCCCTGACCTTCATATTTTAAAAAGCCTGGGAGATTTTCAGGAGCTCAAATCAGTAGATTGCATACCAGCTCAGTGAAAGAAATCATGTTTTCTCATGTAACCACAGAAAGGACATGTGCTTATGGTGCTGGCATATGACCAAGACAGATGTGTGTTAAGGGTTTGTGAAACATTATTTAAACAAGTAGAGGTCAAGATGACAGTTCAGAGGCCTCTTTATCAAGGATTATGTGTTTATATAATTGACAGCTCTAGTATGGTACAATGTTAATGTTCAGATTAATTCCATTTGACAGAGGAATCTGATATTCTTGGAAGTTGCTTCAGATCCTGTACTGAAAAGCTCCATGGAGAGGCATAATCTCACCATCTCTCTCCAATTTTGATGAAGTCAAATGGTAGAAAAGCAGTCAAACCTCTTAATTCTTCAAATACCCTCTGTGTAAAACAATGGTGTTATTGCTGGGCATCTGAACAGCTCCACACCGTTAAGTGCTCTTGGAGAGTCATGGAAATGCTATTCCTCTAGTTTATAGGAGGATTGGGGGATGTGGCAATAAAATAGGGAGGGATTGGTCCAGAAAGGTTCAACAGTGCCAAGCATCCAGTACCATGAGTTCTGTCCATCTATATCTGCACACCAGCAACACACATGTCAGTGGGTCTCCAGTTTATACACAGGAAAGGACAGAACACAGCTTCATTGATGTAGGAAGACATAAAAATAAGTTCTTTCACAATATTACTATCTACAGTGGTTATGAAGTTCAGCTAACTTGACAGCCCTTGGGTTAAATGTTTGGAAGAAGTCATCAACATAGAGAAATGGTTGCGTGACAATCATATGGCCTCTTTTACTTTTGAGGTCCCCATGTCCTCCTTCATCTGCCACTTCAGGCACTGTACCCTGGAAAAACTATTCCTCTCCTGAACACAAAGTGTAATGTCACACCCTTTCTATAAGCACACAATCATAGGATGGTTTGAGTTGGAAAGGACCTTAAATATCATGTCATTCCATGGGCAGGGATGTTACTACTACTGCACCAGGTTGCTCAACTGCTCAGCTTTTTTTCTCTCAGGGATTGCACTGACCATTCTCATTCTATTCCAATCTCTAACCAGAAGTAGTCCTTGTACCTTCCAACATGACTGACGTCACAAGCTAGCAGTGATCTGAATCCATCACCTCCTGCAAGGCTGCCTGGGAGGTTTTTCAGTCTATTATACACCTGTGCTGTTCTGGTGAGAACTGCCTGAAAGAGATGTCAGTCCTAAATCCAGCTTGCAACAGCCAGGAGTAAATACAGCCCAGTTCTCTGGCTCTTTTCTGGAACTGGTACATTGAGGGAAAAAGGGAAGAGCTCACAGGTTTCATACACTACATGACCATTGTGTTAGAAAAGTTAAAAAAAACCCAAAAAAAACAACAAGGCACAACCAAAAAATTCAAAGCTATCAAAGAAAAAAAGCACAGAAACAACAAAACCAAACATGTTCACAGACATGGACCTAAAATGCTTCTCCAGCACAGAGTCAAAGCTGAATTTAATACTGAGAACTTTTTTTCTTCCTTTTAAACTGAAACCTCCAATAATTGCCTAGTGTTCCTAGGAATGTAAATTACTCTTTTTGGTCTCTATGTGGGAAGCAAGGAGATGAATGGGAGTCTAAATTGGTTTTGCTTCCTGTTCCCTGTAGTGGTTGCAGGATTAGTCCACTGTGCCTCTTTGCCCTTCCATTTCCTTGAAGACATGGGAAAACCTTCATTTTGCCAGGAGTTACTTACTCATTAAAATGAATCAAACAGGTCAGATTGTAGCAGGCATTTGAAAACCTGCTATCTGTCAAGAATTTTAAATTTAAAATTAACATTGAGTCCTCCTTTAAGACAAAAACCTTGACCTTAAGTTGCGTAGTGATTGGCAAGCACTCCCCATCCCCTGACTCGATTAACATTTAAATGCCATTTTGTGTGAATATGAGTAGCGCCTTTGGAACAAACAAATTACTAATGTCTTCCTGCAGGAAAGGAGCATTAGAAGTGTCTTATTAATTTGATGTCTAATTGAAAATCCCTTCCTTGATCTGGGGAGGTCTATGTGGCCTAGGAGAAAAAGACATGGGGTACTTTTTGCCCCTACAGATGATATCTCCATTAGTTTAACCTTCCTTTATTTGCTCTTCCAAGCATGTTCTGCAGTGGGACAAAGAGAAATACAGGAGGAAACTTGTCTTCTATGTGGAAATGCATGTTTTGTGTTTTAATCTTCTAGGAATGAGCAACAAGGAACAATTTATGACCATTAAGCTTTGCAATCGGTAGTACAGCACCCAACTGCTGTACTAGTGGACAAAAAAAGCTATTGAGAAATACAAGTTTCTCAAACAAATTGACAAAAAAAAAAAAAAAAAAACACAAAACAACAAAGCTGGAAGCCTAATTCAGAAATTCTGGCTTTTGGACTATTGAGCTGTTAGGGTGTTGATGTTTTGGGACATAAACACTTTGCAACCCTAACCACCATCCACACCATGTGCTCAGCTCATCTGTGTTTGTTGGATCTCACACATCTCTTGTGGCCAGTGCAGGTTAGAGTCTAAGTAGAATCACAGAACTATGAAAGTCTGAAAACACCCCTGAAGATTATAAAGTTCAGCCTTTCATCAAGTACCACTATTCCTACTAAACCATATCATGAGCCATGTCTGCTCATTTTTTGAACCTTTTTGAACACTTCTAGGGATGGTCGCTCTTTCACTTTCCTAGTGCAATTATTCCAAGTTTTCCAATAGTAAGTATCCCTTGTTGTGAGTACACATTAGAGATGTCCCCATCCTTCATCACCCCCAGAGAAGTTTCACAACAAATTTGAAGGTTAACCTATCAGTGATGTGCTCCTGTTTTGCATTTCAACAAAATATCTGAGGCCTGTGCTGTTGGCAGGGGAAAGTATAGGAGGGAATGCTTCACCAGCCAGTGCATTTATCTGCCAGCACTAATTGTGCAAATGGGGAAAAATTTGTAAGATGCAAAGGTGCCGCTCAGAGAACAGCAGAATTTGCTGCTATATCAGATAAATAAATATGCATATGCAAATGAGAAATGGGCTGCCTTTTTTTTTTTTTTCCTAGGATAATGCCCGCCATCTCCTTCAAATTATGTCAATTTGACATTGTAAATTTGCAAGGTACACACAGGAATCTTGATACACCAAGCCTGGCGCTCGTTCTGTTTCAAGTGTTTTTTCCTCCATCTCATTAACTCTGTCAGTTAATTCTTGTTCAGACACTTTGCCATATTCTATATTTAAATTTTGAATAAGAAAAGATGAGATTTTATTTAATTACTCCCTTGTCCCACCTTTTCTTACTAGAACTCCCATTACGGTCTGTCTATACACTCGCTCTACGCATCATCTCTAGCTACAGAGATTTATTTTTTTTTTACCTATGCATGAGCTAATCAGCATGGTCTTCTGTTGAGGTCAGTAGAGAGAAATACAGTCTTTTATGATGTGATTCCTCTCATCCTAATGTTGAAATCTAAAATTAGTCAAATGAATTGTGTCCCAAAAGCACATATTTCTTTGTTGATTATAGAGAATATCAAATGTGACTCACTCAGATGAAATAATCTGTGTTCAATGACCACATCTGGCTGGATAAACTTAAACTGACTCTATTCTCCTGGAGGAGAAGTGTTCTTGAGGTACCAAACCCAAAATAATATCACCTACTCCTGAGCATCATTCATGACAGAGCTGTGATATCCATGATGTCAAAGATTCCCGCACGCCTGGAAATTAGTGAAGGTGCAGTTGCACCTTTTCCATATGTGAATAAAACCCCCAAACATGCAGACATTTCCTGGATACTACTCTGGCTTCAGCTTTACCAAGATGGGATGGAGATGTTTTGTTTGAGCTTGCCCTCATCTTGTAAGGATATCAATCAGATCGTGTGGTGACAGCATGATCATCATTTTAGCGTTCAAGTCCCCACCCCCTGCCAGTTCAAGGATGCTTTCTCCAAAGAATATTTAATCTGCAGCTATCTTATTCATGGCTTTAAGTAGTAGCATGATGAAAAGCTCCTCCTGACCTAAGTGTTATGCAAAAGGCTTAGAAGAAATATGTTCTTACAAGACTTTTAGCTCAGTCAGATTGAAACATTTATTTTTTTTACAAAGAGTGCATCACAACTTTACAGGTGTTCAGTCTTTAAACCTTGGAATTTTTTCCCCATGTTAAAAAAATAGTAATAAAAAAAGAAAACATGAGCTATATATTGATCTGTGTCCAGCTGGACCATGTGATGTCAAAGTACATAAGAGTATATCTGCCTGTCTTCAGTATATGAGTAACTCTTAGTTGCAAGTGCTGAAGAAAATGCTGGTATTTGAGCACTTTGGGGATAGATCTGTCAACATTTCTACTGTTTTCTTGAAACCTTAGTCATGTTTGTCTGACACAGAGGTGATAAATCAGTGCACAGAGTGCAGGTGACCTGGTCAAAGGTGTTTGGTTAATGCAGTTAATCACCTGTTCTGCTCTTCATCATGAGGACCTGCAAAAGGTGTTTCTATAAAGTTAGCTTTTTATAAGCTGGATAAACATAATACAGATTACTATGGTGAAGGATGCTGACATAGTCTTTTAAGTAAAATATAGAAATAAAGGGCTCTCTAAGTAGGATGCCTTAAAATAAAGGGGGAATTGTGTGGTGAGGCTTATAGTGAGTAAATATCCAATCATATGGCTGTGGACAGCCGTATTCAGAAGATACCTACAATCTCAACACTCTTGTAAAAAAAGAGCTAGGAGAATGGAGCAGGTGATGTAGGATGCAATTTTGCCAATTGTTTCCTGTTATGTATTTCCCCTACATCTGTCTGAGTGAGTATTCAAGATCCTAAATAAAAGAGCTTTCTTTATTTCCCAGGGTGGTTACAACCTAATATACTTTTCATTTGTGAAAATTCTCCTTGGCATCTACGTCTTTCATTTTTCTTCCTGTATTTTTGTGTAACTCTATCAGCAGATGATCTGTTCCAAACTGATGGCATCTTGGAACCCAGGACAGCATATTACTCCTGTAGCTTGGTCAGCCAGTAGTAAAAAGCTTTGGAATGTATCACTGGCTTCCTTTAAGATTTTACCTTTCATCAGTTTCCAAAGGAAAGTGAGAGTAGGCCAGAAGTCTGAGTGGGAAGTATCTTTATGGACTTGGACACTGTAACTTCATCTGTCTGTGGAATAGCCCATTTTGAAAAATTGCCAGTATATGGGGAGCAGCAGAAGAAAATACAAAGCAAATCAGAAAACAGAACATACTGTTCTTCCAGTCTCTTTTCAAGAAGAATGTTTTTTTCCCCACACAAAATTTTGATAATTTGATAAATGATTCATTTTCAAAAAATGCCTAGAAAACAGGATCTCAATATTATAATTATATTATCTTAATTATAATATTATATCGATTTTATTATAAGATGGAATCATAAAAATATAATATCTTCTCTATAATTAAAAGCTTTTCATAGTTATTTAAGTTACGTTTACTCTGTTTATATTAAATTTCTTTCACAGAGTGAAACATGATGGGAAAAACCATCCTAAACTTTCAGAAAAATAAGGCAGCTCCTATGTTTCTTCAGGTTCAATAAAAAATAAATAAACTTGCTGTAGGGCCTATCACATATATTAGCATTGTGATGGCTGGTTGTTCTTAGAAATAACAGAAATTGATAGGTTTTCATAGAAGATTAAAATAAAGTAGTAGTATATGCTGTGAAATAGAGGGCAGAAATCTAGGTGTGCACATATCTGCAGTGGGAAGAGGATGAAATGGGAGGGGTTTTGAAATGAGTTTGCTTTTATTCAATCACTTGTCCAGGACCTTTCTTAGCGCTTCAGAAAGCTTTCAATAAAAAACAAATAAAATGCATAATAAAATACAAACTTACAACAAAAATTCAAATGACCATCCCAGTACAAGGCCATAAATAAAAGATTCAGCTGGTGAGACACCCACAAAATACATTTTCGAAAGGTTTTTAAACTGATTAAGGAAGTTGACTTCATGTATATTGATACTGGAGGGTACAATTTCCTACAAAGTGCAGGCAGGCAAGGCTTGGTGTATGGAGGGTAACTCAGGATGCAGTTTTGTAAGGCTATAAAACCAGTCCTCCCAACAGGTTGTTCTTAGAAGAAGACTGTCATTAAATCTTAAAGAAAGATTTAGGTATGTGTTCTTCTTCTTCTTTCTTCCTCCTCCATCTATTTTAATTTCAAAAAGTTTTACAATCCTCAGTGTAATAGCTCATCTATCTGCAAAATAAATAGAATTTATTCTGTTCAGCTGAATCATGCAATAATGTAATCAGGAAAGAGTCATAGGCTAACACACACACAACTTGATCATATTAATTTTTTTAGAAAACCTAGCTCTACTTACTAAAAAGGGCTCTAGCAATCTTTTCAATCTACAGCTATGTCCAAGAACCAAATATTTTATTCTGTCTTGGCTTTAAATCTAACTGATGTTTTAAAGAAGATTGATTAGACAATTTAAAATCCCTTAAAATGAAAATGTTGCATTTTTAATGAAGAATAAGGATGGCACTAGAGTATTTCTAGATATTGTTATCCAAAAGTGCCACAATACTGCCAAACTTAATAGATTCATAACACCGGTGTAGAAGTATTACTTGTATAAACAGGTGGGGAGGGTTTAGGTAAGATGTCTGTCTCTATCTCTACCCTCTCTGTGCAATTTTCCTCCCATACCATCTGGTCTTGCTGTGGTGACAAGTTTGTGCTCCATATTATTAAAAGTCTCAATTTTGGCAGTCACATGGCTGTGTGATAAGGTGAGGTTGCCTTGCTTTCTCTGTCTATCATGGGTTCAGCAGGCAGGTTGGAGGTAGGAATGCAGTGAAGGCTGCTGGTTATACACAGACTGCATCTCAATAACCCCCTGAGCTGAAAATTATTGGAGTTTAGGAGATTATTTAGGATAAATATAATCTTTCTTGCCTATTTCTGCCCTATGCTCCATCTCTGATGAGAGGAACTTCAGCTAGATGGACTTACTGTATAATCCAATAGAACTGGTCTTATTCCTCACAAATATTTACTATCATGACTGTCCTGTGATGGAAGCATAGCATCCATCACCACAGGAAATGAGCTGGAAGGAAACCTTATGACTCTTCATGCCAGATGCACACCCACAGAGCAGAGCTGCACACTCCAGGTATGTCCAGGATTGCTAAGTGCCCAGAATAAATCACCCAAGACCTCTAATCCAATGCATCTGCAATGATGTGGTAGAAACAGATGTATGCTGGAGACATGATAGTCCTTCAAAAACGCTTTTCTACATCCTCATTCACTTACTGGCTTTTGGTTATCCAGTGAGAGTTTTTGCTATGTGATGTAGCTCATGAGGCACTTGCAACACAAAGAACTCAAAATATGAAATTAGATAGGCACAGAGTGGAGAGTTTAAGCATGGGAAGATTGAATGACTTGCCCACAAGCATCTCAGGAGTCTGTAGCAGAGCCACGGACCTGTTTTCCAGCTCTACCTCTTGCTTCAGTCTATCACTTCCTTTGTTTTCTTGTTTTTATCTGGCCCTTCTTTCCCTGAGGGCAGAGAAATTTCGCAACTCACTGGATCATTTTGTCAAGGGAGATAGATAACTTTCCAGTTCCTCCCTCTCCCCACCCTCTTTCCCCCATTAGCCAATCCAATTATAGAAAATCAAATATCTTGCTAGAGCTGGCCAAATTCAATTATACAGGTACTTCTGGGTAAATTTTGGCAGTGAATAGTTTGCTTGCTTTACCCAGACTTCTCTCTTTAATAAAATGCTCCCAGTTAGCCAGTATATCTTGTTATAAAATAAAACAAAACCCCACATATACATGCAACCATAGATAAGCAGAGACATTTTCTTCAGATGCTTTCTGGGTATAGATTTTCAGGTGTCTCCTAGGACCTCTATACCACTCTGGATCTGAACTGTTAAATCCTGTCTACCTCCAAATGATTAAATGGGAAGTCCTGCCTTTCAAAGCTGGAGCTCAGCAGTCAAAAACCAAAACTGCTACTGCTCAAAATATGTTACCCTTTTACTATGGAAAAAAGCACCCCTCGCCCCCCCCCCCCCCCCCCCAAAAAAAACCCCCAAAAAACCCAACCAAACAAAACCAAACAAACATGTCATGTACAAGAACATTTTTTAAAATAAGGTATTCAATTTGAAAGCTGTAAATTTTTTATTAAAGAATGTCGGAGCAACACCAGGTGGAAGTTCAAATTACTCACATTTTTATTTATCTCTGTAGGTTTAAATCTTTAAGTTGCATTGCTTGTCTCTTGTGCTTTAAAAGGGGCAATTTATTGCCAGACATGAAGTCCACCTGGGGATCACTACTCAGAGAGGACAAAGTAGATCTCTGGCAACTACCCTTTAGCTCATTGGAACAAATCTTTACCAAAATATTTGGGCACTTCTATAAAAACTCTGCAAGGCAAAAAAACCCAGAACTACTTTCCTTAGGAAACAAATTATTGTTTAAAAGGTTTTACAGGTGACCAAATTAACTGTTGGATAAGATAAAGGACATACCACTATAACAAAGTGAATCAACCAAAAAAGTGTTGCCTCTAAGAACAGTACCTCATACTATTTCTTTAGGGATGCCCAGACCAATGCTAAAACCTCCACAAACACTTCAAGGTTCTGTAAAATGCAAACAAGAAACATTGGCCAAAATAACCAAACCTCAAATGTCTGGCAATTATACACTCTTGTCTAAAAAATATTTTGTTGCTTTTTTAAACTTTTTTGGAGCTTCATGTGGAGAAATTCTACAAATATTCTCTCCCTCTGAGTCCTGGTTGTATTTTTGACCTAATGCAACTCATCCAGTAAAATGAGACAGTGGACTGGCATTTGGCATGAATCAGAGCTGATGTATCTCCTTTTTCTCTTGGATAACACCTCTTCTTCCTCTCAATAAAACCTTGTATTATTCAAATGGGGTGTAAAGACAGTGGACCAGCCAAGAAACATGCACTTAAAATGTCTGAAATACAGAATGCTAAACATGTCCTCTGGATCCCTTCCAAGCTGGTTTAGTTACTAGACTTGTTTTGTAAAGGAAATGGGTGCTAAGTGTGGGAAGTGAAAATACATGGAAGGGCACTTTTCAGGCTGCTTTAATGATCACAGCCAGATAACAAAAATATTGGTCATCTCTGTTTTTAGTAATTCTTCTCAAGTTATTCTTCTTCCTTTTTTCTTCTAAGATGGGGGGAGCTGCTGTGAGCTATTAGACAAGTTTCTCTGTCCTGTTCAAGCAACATCTTCAATTCCGTTAAAGAAAAAAAATACACATACAAAGTACTATTTGAGACCAAAATTTTGAGGGGAGTTTAGGAGGAGGAGGGGAAGGAAGAGAATGGGATTAGACTTATATTAGGTAGCAAGAACATCCAGATTTAGTATTGCGAGGATTTTAAAAAAAAAATCCCAGAGCTTCAGAGTGGATAAAAGCTTTCTTGCTTCAGTGCCTAAACCAACTTCTAATTAATGGGGTTTAGGAAGACATTGTCCTTATGAGTATGTTATCCCCATAGCTGCCCACTGAAGGGTGCCCTGCCTGTTGCAGGGAAGCAGATGGTATTGACCACTGTCTGAGACAGGCTATTGAACTAAGACTGACTGTTGATCTGGTCCTCTATGTCTGTGCTTTTTTAATCTAATCTCATCTAATCTAATTCCAATGCATTTTTCTTGTCTGCCTCAAAAACTCCCAGGTATATACATAAAATCTTTTTTAATAAATTCTCTATTTCTAATTGAAAGTGGCCTTCTGGTTTGAGATACCCTCCAACCTTATCAATCTAGCTATGAAATCTTCACCCCAAAGAGTGAAGTCATCCACTGTATGATTTTCTCACCCAGAACCAACAGCTGACCTCTGTAAGGATCAATTACAAACACTTTGATTTTGGAGGAAACCCTCCTATGTATTCGGGGCCATAAGGGGCTGGTTTGTCCTGCAAACGTGCAGGGTGACACAAAAACAACTTTCAGAGTCAAGATGAGCCATCTGTGATGAGCTTTGGGAGGACACTGCTGACTATAAATGAGCGATCATTCTCTGGACACAAGATGTAGAGGAATGTCTGTGACTTGTACACCTGGGTATAAATCATGCCATGACTTTTTTTTTTTTCTCTAACCAGTCAAACAGTCAGTGTTTTGAAGAAGACTTTGTCATATTTAATAGTGCTGTCAACCTTGCAGTTTTGCTGGCCTTTTAATAAGAAATTCCAAAATGACACTATTAACTATTATTTTCCCAGACTTGAGCAAAGCTAGCCACCACAGATTATCATTTGAGATGGAATGAAAGCCTTCATGGTGCAGAAATTACAAACTCAATTCACCCCCAGGGTAACTTCAATATGTTTGGAAGCCAGTCTACCACCTGCCTTGACAGCAACAGCTACAGGAGAAGGAATTTGAACCCTTCTGGGCTGGTATGGATGTTGAGACAAACACAGGTTGAAGTTCTTCCCAAAGTAAATAATTTATATTCTATATAATGCTGGTGCATTTTTTTCCCCTTTTTTTCTCTGGGTGCCATCTCAGTGTGAAGATAAACAGAGCTGGCAGGAAATATCCTCTCAAAACAGAGGAAAAAAAGCCTTAAGGATCTTGATAGATAAATTTATACGTGTATTTCCCCACTCTGCTGAGAGATTTATCCTGCAATAAAAGTTATGCCAGAAGCTCAGACAGACAAGTCCAGATTAATGCCAAACTCCTGCCAGAATCACTAAATGATCTGCATGGTCAGAATCTACTTTCCAATATGTGAGAAATGACTGCCCTAACAGATGATTTCATTTTAAGATTTCCTTTTAACAAGTTATAGCAATGACTTGGTAGGTGTTTACCCTGCGCATACAGTCACTTTCTGTTGTGTTTTGGTGTGCACTTTCACCCTCTTAAGCAGGTCATCTGCCAATAGAGAAAAAAAAGGAAATTAAAAAATTCCTATCTGTCCAGATGGTCCAAAAAAGCAACTCACAGGTGGTTGGAGTCAAAAAGGTTAGAGCTGTTGATTTTGCTAATCCATTCACTCACAAACAGAAATGCCTCTCCTTCAAATTCTTCTATTTCAGTCTTTTGGTGCAGGTAATTTGACCTTACATGGAGGACAAAAAGTGTTTGTTGAAAGATAAGAATGTTTTCAGAGTTATAGGCACCTGAACAACGGTTTTCAACTTCTATGGGGTCTTCCCTGATGCCAGCTTTAATTTTTATTCATCACGGTGTTGACTTGGTTAATTGTGCATTGAAAACAGCACCATTTGCACCATTAACATTGGGCTGATCTGTTCTATCAACAGAGGAACACAGCCCAAATTGATGCAAAACCCCTTGCAGCTGAAACTTGTCATATGAGATCTGATTCCAAAAGACATTACTCACAGTTACAAAGAAAAAAGGTACAAAAGAGAAAAGAATGTTTTTCCCCTTCGCAAAAACACAAAGAAATCCACAATAACAATAATAAGTAGAAAAAAGCTAGGAGAGTGGAATTTTGCTACTGTTCAGATATTTCAACAAATGTTTGATCCAGCATTCACTGAAGTCAGCAGGATTCTTTCCATTCCCTCCCTTTTCCAATTGCAGCATCATTAGCCACATTACTTCTAACTGTTGGGCATCTACATCTAATGTTGCCCTCTCAATTGCAGCAAATAAAAATAGAAAATTAGAGAACTCAGCTTTCCATATCAGCACCTGAGGAAGGGGACTGAGCAAAATTTCCACCCAATTACCTTCATGGCCAGATGCACAAGGTTTTGATCACCTTTTCTTCAGTTTGGGAAGCATTATTTGCTGTGCAGCATTTTCCAGGTGATGTTGTAAATGATAGATCCTCATAGGCAAGGTACATCATGTATGGATGTTGCTCCTGAAGCTGCAATCTTTGCACTTCTCATTTTTTGCCACTTCACATTTGCAACATTAACATTGCATTAACATAGGGATGGAGTGTTTAATATGGGTGTGCAGTTGTTTGTAAATCAGTTTACAAAGCACTTTGGGATCCTTCTGGATGAAAGGTACTATATAAGTGTCAATCATTATTACTATCATTATTATCATTATTGTCATTATAAGTTCACAAGGAGACAAACAACCACGTTGGAATAACACTGGGGGCAAATTTTTTCAAAGCCAAAGTGGAGATTTGGGCTGGATGTGAGTGCCATGAATGCACGGTTAATGGCAGTTCTCATAGATTACCCAGCAAGGGGAGCTTTGGCCTTGTGAAAGGGTAGGTACTTTCAGAGGTACAACTCCAGTCCTTAAAGCAGCACATCTAGGTAATGCCAGTGAATTTCAGCTTCTTTTCCTGCTGTGAAAGATGATTCATATCAGGACATGTAGGGGGGACGCTGGGGGAATTGATGGGAGGAAGATTTGTGGGAGCCCTGTAAGGTGGCTGCTGTACTGGGATTTGCAGCAGCCTGTGAACCTGTAGCATGATGTGCATATTCCAGGACAGTGCTAGAGAAACTCACCCTCTCCATAATTCTGTGCAAATTCCTCTCAGAGAAAAACCGTTTATCTTGATATGTGAGAAAAGAATTCAATAAGGAGTGTCTCTGGAATTTTGAGAACTGGAATGCGTGTCAGAAGAGAAAATTTTCTGGACTTTCAGAAAGAGATTATATTCATAATCACCAAATGTAACTAATCTTCTGGATTAGCATCTCCTGTCCTCAGCACTGTTCTGCAAGGGGTTATTGCCCTTCTCAAATCTACAAACAAAAAATTCTTGTCTGGATGAACTTTAAACTAACTCCATTTCTGGGGACATTTCTACTTAAGACTGGGGGGTTTAGCAGTGTGGATTTCTAGGTTTGGGGGGTTTTGCTTGTTTTGGTGCTTATTTTGCCAATGGATAGTTGCTCAAGCATTTAAATTGAGGCATTTATGAGGACTTTCCAGTAAAGGGATATCTGTTGTGGAACCATGCCCCAAGTTATGTGTAGAAATATAGCCCTGGATTGTGAATACGTCTATAGATGGCACAGGTTCTGGTTTTAATATTGCAATTTCATATCACTGTCTTCATTTTTTCTTGGGGAGGCTAAAAGCCAAGTGTTTGGCTCAAATCAGACATGACATTTTAAAACATAATTATAAAGTAATTGACTGAAACCAGAAGTTACTGTTAGCAGGTTGCATGGCTGAAGTGGAAATGGCCATAAAGCATCTCTCACGATGTAACAGTCCCTAATACTATACCAAAACTGGATCTGCTATACCAGAACATAGGTTTGCCAACACCAACAGAAACAGCTACTGTCCCAGCCATATATGTTAGTATTCAGGCACCTACTTCCAAACAAAATTAACCCTCGATCTGGATTTTAAACCACCTAATTTTAGTCTAGTTTCTTAAGAAACAGAATTTATGCAATCAGCCTCTTTGTGTTCCTGTCCATCTGTTCCTCCTCCTCAGGAGCTGTGCAGCCACTGAAATTTGACTGATCTGTGGCGTGTTTGGGGTCCCCAGGTCATGGATATTGAAGTGGAGCTAAAGCAGCATGAAGTGAGTTGAAGAGGAGGTGGAGTGAAGCAGCACAAAATTTGGCCCTTCTGAGTGTCTTGGCTTGCTTCTTAGTTTAAAGGACAGACAGATCCTGTTATATTCCATGTGATAATGGAAAGGCAGATGCTACAAATATCCTGCTGCTTTACTGGGCAGGAGCATTCCAGACGATATTCCTCACAGTCTACACCACAGAATGACAATTTAGGGTAACTGGGGCCTGTGGCATGAGCCACATGGATGAAAATCAAGGATAAATTGAGGGCACTGACCCATTTCCTCAGTTTACCAGGAAATTCCTGTCCCTTTCACTAAATCGGGAGACATTAAGACCCATATGGATGCCATACAGTGAAAAGAAAGGGAAAGGACAAAGCAACCTTTATTCATGGTATTTTTTTCTGATAATCCACCTGTCCACACTATTATTGTCTTATAATTAGGGTGAAAGACACTTGAGACAGCAATTCGCTTTTCTTTGTTTTCTTTATGGTTGTGATTATAGGCAGGCTTTGGTTCATGTCTGCATCTTTATGTGCTCTTTTGATTAAAATAATTTAGATTTTTTTTTAACTAGGCTCAATTAACCCTCTGTCCCTTAGTTTTCCAATTTGTGAGAGCTAATAAATATGCCCCATTTACAGAAATGTTATTCAAAATTAACATTTTTGCATCTGATTTTTAAAGAAAAACCCTTTGCAAGCACAAAGCAATTTTTGAAGATGAATTTACAGATGTATGATGACAGACAACTGTTCATGAAAATCCAGCTGCAAATCTTAAACACAACTATTTAGCACTAGTATACTTCTCTAGTAAGATTTATGGATTAAGGGACCAAAAAGGATTTGGATTTGGAATAGATCAAGTCCCTCCGAGGTTTCTATTGGCCATGTAGTTCCAAAATAATCCCACTATCATCACAGTGTTTTCATGTTCAGTTTGAAAAACAACATTTGATTTCTCATCTCTTCAAAGGTTCCTTGACTCCTTAGTTGTTGATTACAATTCAGATGTTAATTGAGGAACTGGAGGATGAGTGTGGGCTGTTGTTTTTTGTGGGTTTTGGTGGTTTTTTTTTTGCAGTGGAATATTTTTGCTGGAGAAATGAGGTGGCGAAGGATGTTTTTGACAAATAGATGCCAATTTAATGCTGCTACGTACACTATTCCTACTTTCCCCTGCAGGGGCTTCCTTTTACAGTCCCACAATGTGCTACTTTCCAGAGGCTATGCCTCTGATTATCTCAAAGATGACAGCATTTCAAACAGTCAGCAACCCTGTTTTAAACGAAGCTGTGGTGATTGGTTAAAAAAGACAGCCTGAAGGCCTCCTGATGCAGGAAGCCACTTACACATATGACATCTTCCCCATACCCTTACTTCTTCAGATCGACTCAATACCAGTTTCTACCACGATAGTGCCCTCGGGAAATCAAACAATTAATAATGGCTGAGAAAAATGCAAAGTTAATTGATGCTTGTTCTATTCTTCAATGAAAATTGTGGTTGCCCATGATAGATCTGCAATAGTATTTCTCTTCCTGTGTCTTCCCTTTTGGCACTGCTGAGTCTTTGGGTCAGAGAAAGTGATTCTCATATGTATTTGTTAAGTTTCTGGTCTAAATTAACATTTCTGTTGGGAAAACAAGCATTTTGTCCCCAATGTATAATTTTTTTTTTTCTTCAAATCTTGAACATGTCTTGTAGAAAATTAAAGTTGATTTAAAGATTTTAAGACTCAGAGAGTTGACTCAATCAAAACAAACCATGCCGTAATTTTAGGCTTATTTGCCTAATGTGATATTCTGTGATATCTTCACATCCTAAACTAAAATGGCCTCTGCCATCAGCTATTTTTTCTTCTGATAGGTAATAATAAAGGGCAACAAATTTTCCTGACTTTCCTTTGTAGAAGCTACATATACAACATCCTTAAATCCTTTTCTGAAAAAAAGTTTCAAGCCTCTTTTTTTTTTTTAACCCTTCCAGTGCCTTCACATTTTATCAGTATCCAGTTTGTAAAACAGGCAGTTGAAAAATGCACTGTTTTGATTTAACATCCTCACTAAAGCCCTATGGATAAGTCACATTTGTTGCCTTTTCCTCATTAAGCCTTTACTCCTGGCATTCACAATCCTCTTGGTCCTGGAAATCACAGAGGGAATTTGCCATGCTGGCAGTACAACCTCAATTCTTCGTGTGTGTTGCTGCCTTTGTGTTCTGGATATATGTGCACTCTTGCTTTCTTCCTGTTATAGTTGTGAGGCTACACTTGGGGAAAGGAGGGAAGGTGAATGCAGGACCTTCAGGAAGAAAGGAACATTTGAAGGAGTGGAACGTGGAGACAGGATGTTCCAAGCATAACAGGGACATAAAAAGGAATGAAACATCATTTTGGACAAGCAGAAAAGGGGAGAGGAGACAAAAATGTTGAGTTGTTGGCAAGCACTAAATCAAAGAGGGGGGCCTTGAAGTCAAGGGCAATGCCTTCCATTATATCAATACAATTAATGGCATCCTTATGTTCAGTTATTTGCATTAACAGCAAAGTTAATGCCGGCAAAGATCAATGCTGAGATTAGTGATGTTCAAATCAACATGCTTTTAAGCAAATTATTTCCACTGTCTGAGTCTCTCTCCTAGTTAGTAGCATGAATCTTTGGTGGTGTCTGCAGCTCCATCAGCAGATGCCTCTTAAGGGCTGCTGTGTCTTAAATATAGTCCTGCTAACATTAGTACCACTTGCACAGTAAGCAGGAATATCAGGTCAATAGATCCACTCAGTGTGGATGTCCTGTATATCACGAACAATGGCCAGAAGCAAAATGTTCCTTTTGCATTAGTGATTAATATTACTATTATTATTGAGAATATTTTAATTTCCTTTTCTCTTTGATCCTCTCTCGCACAATCTGATTATTGTGCTTATTCCTTCTAAAAAAATGAGCCTGTTGTCTTGGAACATTAAACCCAAACAAATAAATCACACCAAATCCCATGAACCACCTCCACCCATGCTGTAAATGCAAAGTAGTTAGGCAGCTGCAGTCAGGCAGCTGTGGTCAGTAGCAACTCCACAATATGATGGCAATGTGCTTCCTGCCAACAGAAGGCCTGGAAGCTTAAGACTTTCAAAAGCAGATTCAAAAAGATATCTTTGGCTGGGAGCTGGTGTGAATAAAGCTAAATCTTTGTATCTCAAAGAACCCCAAAAACCTCTTAAGGAAAATATCCTTGATGGCAGTGAGCCAAAATATTCTGCATTATTACTCACTCTTGCATACTTGGCTGAGGGTTGATCCCTATTCTGCTATTCCTATATAGGGCTCCCTGCCTTTGGGCCTTCCTATAGAACTTAGAAGTTCTGCAGCTTTGGTCCTGCCCCTACATTTGGAGGTGACAGGCACCGCGAGCCTTTTGGCGCTTTGAACGCGTGCGATCGCCAGCGACGGTGCTCCGCCGAGACACACCCACATCACTCCACACAGCTGCTGGCAACTCCGGGCTGGAAACATCTTGGAGAGGACTAATCAAAGCAATTTAGACAATGTTTTTCTACCGAAAAATCTTGTTTTAAAAAAATAAAACCAAAAAAAACCAAAACTTTTTTTCTTCCTTTTTTTTTTTTTTCTTCCGAGAGAAATTATCAGGGAAGTCTCTTAGATTCAGGCTTGAATTTCTTTTGAAAATTAGTGACAGTGGCAGAGAGAGGACTCTGGATTAGCAGGCTTTCAGGTAGTTATCCAAAAAAATTCCTTTTTTGCTGATCAGTCAGTTACTCTCTAGCATTTCCTTCTCTATTTTTTTAATCATTGCAATAAATCTATGTACTCTGTGAATCAAATTTTCAGTTTGCTAACAACAAGTTAGAAAATTGGAGAGGATTCTATAAGAAACAACTTTTTAAATATCATTCTGTTCAAAGACATGAATTCAAATTAATCTTAAGTAAGTGCAGACCATTGGCAAGATAGTTTTGCTGGTAATAATAGATCACGGTTTTGATGATATAGCAAGGATATGAAAAATATACCCAGAGCTCTGAGACTGTGTATGAATGGAGCAGTAGAAGTACCAGTAGCAATGGTATCAGTATGCTTTCTGATGGCTGGATATGCAGGTGGGCCATGATGTGCAATATTTTTAGATATGAGTTAGTATTGGATAAGCATTTCACAAAAATAACCTCTATAATTAAATACTGTGGTTCTGGCACCTTGAAGAACTGTATAACCTACTTGGATCCTAATTTATTTTGATTTCTAGAGATCCTGTCACCTCCCTCATGAAACAGCAATGTTTTCCACACTACACATGGTATTTTGTGACACTAAGACGTAGTGTCAGATAAGCAAAGTGCTTTCTTGCCACCCTTTTCCTTCCTGATAGCCCCCAATCCTTGCTAGGCTATTAAGGGAAGCCAGAGCAAGGTGAAGGGAATGTCTTTGGGCCCTGGTTTAATTCAGAGCACCTGCTGTCTTTCTGGGTGCCAGAATTGTATAGCCTTGTTGGGAGCCAGGATGTAATAGCTGTGCCTGATAAATAGCAGCACTAAACGTGCTACAGCAAAGGTTTTCTGTACTATAATAATTGTAGGCACTGACTTGGTGCAATATATCTTTGCCAGCGTGTAGTGACAGAATAAATAGCTGTTTTTAACTATAGGATCAGGAAAAGCTAATGCAGTGATTGAGGGAAAGTATCCAGCTAAATGTAGTCTGTCTTTGTTATGCCATCCTTCCAGCCTAGTCCTACCTGTGCTGAGGGGGTGAGGGATGGACTCCAGCTTATCCAGCATCCTCTGCTCCTCCTGGTTCACAGCTGGGCTTGACTGTCAGGGCTGTCTTGTCAGAACCCAAGACATCCCTCTGGGTGCCCTGGATGGCTCAAGCCCCTGGCAGGAAGCCAAAGACACTTGGGATTTTGATCCTCACCCATGGAGCAAATTATCAACCTTGCATGAAGAATTACAAGTCACAGAAGTTTAAGTAGAATGATAATGAATTTATCACAGGATGAAAAGTGGATTTTGAGGATTTTACTATAGGAATCTAGGAGGCAAGATGGAGGGATTTGGATATTGTCCTGTCCTTCTTCGTTCTTCTTCCTAGCCTCCATCTTCTGATTGACATTGGCACATTTGGATTGGTTTAGAATAGAAGTAGGCAGTGTAATATAGGTGATAGGTATTGGAAAATAATGGTAAATAAAATGCACTTAGTTCATAGTATAAGATGTGGACACCAGCCCGGGGGCAGACAGTGTGCCCTTGACAGACCTGCTAGACAAAGCTCTGTGGGTCTGAAAAAGAATGTTTTAGATAAGAGACAATAAACAACCTTGTGAACCAGAGCCGAAAAAGTCCGACTCCTTCTTCAATCATCAAGCTGGGAAAAAAGAGCTCTCAGGATCATCCTGACCACAGGGAACCCGAGACTGTCTCTGCCCCCGTAATGGCTCCTGGGCTAAGAGAAGGAGGAGGCAGAGAGGAGGCTGAGAAACCAAACATTCCAGGAAGCTGTTGGAGGGGAAACAAGTCAAGGTCACGAGTTCACAGTCTTTGCAATCTGGTCAGTCTTTGTTGGCCAGGAGAAAATTAATGTGAGTCCAGCCCAACTCCTGGCAAGATTTCCCTCACACAGAAGGGTGCCAGAATGGTTGGTCACCATGCTGACAGTCCTGCAGGGATCAGGATTGAGAGGGGTCTGGTATCTAAGCTAATGTCAACTATTTTTTCCTGCCTATACCTGGGATATTTTATCTTGCTCAGGTGGTTGTAGGATATTTCACACATTCACTTCCCTGCTGTGGATGTTTTCTTTGGAAATAAAAAAAGCACAGTACCAGGGAAGAGCTTTCATTGATGCCATGCTTCAAGGCAACAGCCATAAGGAAAAAAATTCAGACTTCGCAAAGTGTTGTCAGGGAAGAGAATCCCTTGTGGAGGGTCTATTTGGGATACAAGAGATAAATATTTTCCTCTTGGGCTCTGGAGTTTTATGTAAATAAATTTCATATAAAAGATTAAGGTACAATAGGAGTAACGAGCAAGGGACCTTTGGAGCATGGGCAAGGACAGAAGGGGAGAGCCCTCGCTCCAACTTGACAGTCACTGCAGCTGGCAGGAGGTCAAAGAAGGTGAAGCATTTTGCTTCCATCCAGGGGCTGATCCAAGATGAGAGTTTCCTCCCAGCATTTCCAGGGCAGTGTTTCATTTTCTCTGCCCTGCTTTGCAGACCATTTTTCCTTCCATCTCCCTCTTCTGTGGCTTTGCCGGCTCTTGCTGCTTGTACTGAGAGTACACTTTGCATAATTTATCTCTTTCCTAATGAGGAGATGGAGTCCTGGCTGCAGCTAATGGCACTGAATTAGCTCACCTGCAGTCTGAGCACTGGATCTCATTTACCAAATCTGCTCTGAGTGTCTGGGAGCTCCTGCCAGCCTTTGAGGTACACCTCTTGGAGATGTGGCAGGACGGTCAAGAAAGTGCTCAGGGGGGAAAAGTCTTTAGTCAGCTGAGACTGAGGTGTTTGAATTTTAAGTTGCTTCTTCTGCTACAGTGAATTCCATACTCTTCTGATTCTTCCTTAAGTGGAGTTACAAACAACCTACCCTGACCCAGGACCAACAGACCCAGAAAGAAAAGGTCTGCTTGAACAGCAGATCTGGTAATCACTGTACATGCATCCTTTTCATGTACACAAGCAGGGTGTTTCAGGCAGGTCATGGAGGCTTGCACATTGCTAGAGCTTTAATCAGTATTAATTACTTGTAAATGTGTTTCTCCTACAGCAAGGAAAAAAGAAGTAACAGAAAAAAAAAATTGAGGAAAGGTTGGAGTTTAGAACTTTCAGAGAAAAAAAGAGAAACAAACCCAAACAAACCAATGTAAAAAGCAACCAAATTCTTCCAGCAGCATTTCCTCTGTAAGGCATCAAAACCTATGGATGATTGTACAAACATTTTAAAAGCTAGGAAATACATGTCAAACTGGGTGACCATTATTTTATTCAACAAGTCAAGATTTTCATGAATTTGGTAAAAGAGTGCAGGAATCCTTGTCATTTTCAGGGTATTTAAATGTAGCTCTGGGTTCTTGGATATAAGTTCCATCCTTATACCCTATCTGTGGGGCAAAGGATCACAAATAAAATACAGATCCATGTCCACATCAGTCCAAAATAAATCCAGTGGTATTCTGGTAGGGCTTTTTCTACAAGAAGTAGAAGTGTACAATCTTGTTGAGTCAAATTAGAGATTCATGGACTAGCAGAACATCTAACTGTGGCAAGTGACACACCCTCAGGAAAAAAGTACCAAAAACAAAGTAACCAGACAGTGATGGCACTGATTCATTAAACATCTGTATTTCAGGCAGTGTTGCCAAGCCTGGAAAGTGTTCTCATCATCACACACAAAAATTAACAGTGTTGACTAAACTTGTTCCACAAACAGCAGAGAGAAAGTGGCATCTCAGAAAGATATGAGTTACCTTGCACTAAGACGTGTAATCTTTCCTGGACAAAATCCTCTGATGCCTTAACTGATACTTCCTCATAACTGAGCTAAAGTTTTTCTCAGTGATATGCCTTAAGACTATTTTCATACCTTTATTCATTCTTCACTTCTGCACTCTAAGCAGGAACAATTCTTTCAACTGTTTCTCATGCACAGTGTTTTCTCAGCCTCTAACTCACCCTCCTCTGAATTCACTGATCAATCCACATATTTCTTCAAGGAGAGTGCCAAACCTTGGTTCAGCTGGGGCTTTTTCAGCCCAAAAGGACTGTAAAAACTGCTCACCTCTTTTCTCCCATGGTCTAGTTACAGCCACTTTTGTTAGGAGGCATAGTGAACAATGTTAATGCACTGTGCTTAAAGATTGCAGCAGTGCCACTGGAAGATATTAAATATTTCATGGTTTGTTCTTGTTTCTTTTCTCATCATACTGTATGACTTCAGCATCTTGTGCAGCCTAGCAGAGGTTGCTTTAGATAATAATGACTGACTAATGCAAGGCAGAAAAACCCTTGGATGGTTCTTGTGGTCTTTTCTGGCATTAACTTTTTTTAATCTTCTGTTGTAGTTCCTCATCTTTCTAATACATTCATATTCACCCATAAGTGTGATGCATGTTAATGTAGATAACTACCTGTACAATTATCCTTATAGCAACCATTCCACATGGTTTTCTGATTGCACTTACATGTAAATCCATGGGTGTCTGGGTGTGGGAAAAACATCTGTAGAGACAACACTTGGAAGAATCCAAGCGTTTTCCAGTCCAAGGATTAAAGGCTGGGTTTGGCAAGGCTGCTTCTGTCACAGAAGAGAAGGAACAGAACTGGGGGCAGATCCTTGAAAAACCTGATCTTCCTCTTTATCTTTGCAGTCCTGAAAAAGTGATGGATGCAGAATTAATGTCACATATTTCCAGCACAACCAAACAGTGCCTAGATGAGAGCAGCCAGGCTGAGGAGCAGAGCCATTTTGCTGCCCCTTAGCAATGTTCTTCTCTGGGCAAGCAACCAGGTTTCTGGACAGATCCATCTCTACATACACCTGCAAGTGTTTAGATAGGAGTTTCATCACACCATATCAGTGAAAACCATCCTCCAGGACAAACATGTGCTGGAGAGCAGCAGTCCCAAAATCAGCCTAGATACCAGGAAAATTTCCAGACCCTGCTGCAACCTAGATATGTGCTGAAAGCATCTCCAGACCTTGACAAGATCCATGAATCCCTGAGCTTCATTTCTTTTAGCCCCTTGTTCTTATTCACGAGTTCAGTGGCTTTCAACATAGGTTTTGTTCTATGCCCTCCTTTCTAAGGCAAGAGAACCACAGACATTCTTAATTCACAGATTTCTGTGTATTCTTGAATTGGAAAGAAAATGTTGGAAAATGGAAACCATTTGTGGTTCTGGATTGTCTCTCTGTTTGATTTGGGTTTTTAGATTCCTTATCACCACTTCTACCCTGCTCCTTTCCCCCTCCTCCCTGCCTTTTGGGAGCAAAATCTCTTAGCATGGAGACAAAAATTGTACTGGAAATCAGCAACTGGGCACTTGCCCTGTAAATTTCACATGCTGATGCATTTCTATGTTAGCCAAAAATAGCAACAAAACCAACAACAAGAACAACAAAAGAAAAAAAAATTGTTTAATGCAAATCACTTGCCACTGACTCTTTTCCAAAACAGTAACATTTAGTCTATAGTGCAGCGCAGCTGGCTGCTGGCCCCCTGTGGAGATTTCTGACTAAGGTACCATTTAGAAACAATTTGGCTGATCCATCTTATGTATTTTTGGCAGATCTTGTCCCTCATTTCTTCTTTACTAAGAAATTATGACAGATGAGCCTCAGATACAGATGTCATCTGCTAGATTGTCCTAGAGGATTATTTTAAACCTAGACCACCTGTAGATGTCCTATTCATCCTTTGAATGCCTGTCCCAAGATCAGCCTGTGGCAATCCTATCTGTAAACTCCAGAGCACCTCCTCTGGGACTCTGCAATATTAGTTAAATCCAGGTTCTTCTGAAATCAGTGGCAAAGCTCTGATTTGTGCCCAAACCCTGTTAATCCATAGGATGATTTACAAATTATGGAGATTCCTATTGGATCATTTGTTTATTGATTAATCTAATTTTCATACTGACTTTCTTCTCATCAAACTTGACTCTGTATTTCTAATTGGGGTCAGTATTAGGTTTCACTCAGGTTGCAAATCAGTCTCTTGGTAGTTTGACTTATTCTCAAGAAGTGCCCTTATTTTGTGAGATATCTGCAGAAGGAGCCAGATACAACTAATTCAGGTGTCTTGCCTAATGAAAACTGTGGTTAAATTCAAATCATTAGGGAAACGTGTGTGCAACACTCTCCTTTTCCTCTTCAGCTGCCCATTGTTGCACTGTCTCTATCTGTACCTTTACAATACACAGGCAAAAAAAGTGTTCATCTATTGTGACCTTCATGTAGTCACTTAATCTCAGTACTAGAGTTCCTGTAACTTTCCATCCTTTCCTATCCGTCATCTCTGCTTACATTGTGGAGTCTTTAAGCAGCTTAAGCTTCCTGGTAGCACTAAAATATAAATCATAAATTATATTAAGGTCATCTCTCTTCTCCAATATTATATTTAAACAAAACATATATGGTTTTTCATCTGCTTTTCAACCATTGTTATCTTGCCCTTTTCAGACCAAAATGAGAGCTCTTACTGGATTACATTCAACACACACAAACTTTAGATGTCTGGAAGTAAGGTGCTAAGGTTAATCTGGTCATCTAAACCTTTCTATAGACAATGGAGAAAAAGGATCATCACAGAATAAAGTTTGTCTTGTATATTACAAAACTATGACAAAAGAAATCTCTCTTTGGATATATGTGCATCTCTTTATTTGATCACAGAATGAGTTGGAATGATTAGGTTAAACTAAATAGTACACTGTTAAAATTCCAATTGACAGAGATCAAATTAATCATATGCTAAATACACACTCTTCTTCCTGTGTCTGTTTTACCCAGTGTCCTGGATAAGCATGACACTTCTGCTTTTGTATTTTCTGATTCAGATGCATTTCTCTTGTTGATCGTCTTCTCTTTCTCATGTGAGCACAGGACAGCATTGTTGAAAGTAACATTTTTTAAACAGGTGCTGTTGTAACAGACCCTAAAATAGAAAATGCAGCTCTAAAGATGTCATGTAAGGCTGGAAATGCCTGTGATTGTGCAATCATGAAACATTTCTTCTCATCCCAAGTTTACCATGCATTTCAGTTTTGGTGACAGCCCAAAATTTCTCTGTACTAACTTTCCTATTAAATGAAAACAGCCCACTTACACATCTCTGTTTCCCCCACAAAGATATTTTTGTTGATGTGTTTGAAACTTTGAGATTACATTGATCTTTCTGAAGGTTGAGAAATTAGCACTGTTTTACCAAAGTCACTCTAAGGATATCAGCTATTTTTGCTTCATTTCACACATCATGTGGTGATTCTTGAAGGTGCAGTCTATGACATATAGTGACATGATTATGCAAAGATTGCCAAATATGTTTTAGACAAAGATTCATTACCAAGAAGCTTGAATAACCTTCCATGATAGACAGTAAGACAAAATATTTCAAAGATTTTGATTTAAAATAATTAGATTTTAGAGGTGGCTGCATATGTTTTATACACATAGGATTGTGCACAGGATTCTTTCGATGCAGTCAAAAAGGAGAAATGCATTGTCCAAACCTTACCAACATTAAAGAGAAGCTCACTGACTTGAAACCCTCCTACCTCTACAAGAATGAACTTAGACATGCTAATTTAACATTTTACTGTTCTATTTTCTTTCTTTTCTTATCACATACGTTCTTTCTCATATTCTAGTTTTAAAAGTAAAGTCTTGTAAGATTTACCATGATGGGTGTTTTGTTTTCCTTTTCTTTTAACTTATTGTCTGGCTGTAAACTCATGATAAATTTCAGACAGAAAATGTGCCAAAGTCTACAAACCCAGTGGATCACCACATGGGATGAATAAAAAGCAGAGCTGCTATTTATCTGCCCTTGGAACTAATTAGTAACTGCAGCTCCTGGATCCCTTATACTCTTGATACTCAAGCACAAACAGAACCCAGTTACACTTCAGGGTGTCTACTTGTGTCTCACTTGTTATTAATTTCTCTCTAAAAGGCTTCTCTTTGCTCCAGACTGTAGACCAAAGTGATTTAGATGTTACCTGGATCCTCCTAAGTTCCAGCTAGAAATATGGGAAGGGTTAACAGCATACCTATACAGGATACAGGCTGACCTCCTGCCCCTCAGCAGAGAAAACATTCATCTTTACCAGCTTAGCTTGAGTTGATCCTGCTTTGCACTGAGGGAAACCGACCTTTGGAGCTCCCTCCCAGCCTTGTTCTCTCTGATTTCCTTCAGGGAAAAGGAAGCTATCCAAAGCAATTTAGGGTGGGGTCTCTGGAGAATGCAGTATACTTTCTGCAAAGGGCAAAGCAAAGAAGAACTCATTCTGCTAAAGTTATTCAATGCTATCCCCTGCCAACATTTACTTAATTATCTTTCTGTTCTATAATGGCAATTGAGTTATGGCTCTTTCCTGGAACTTCTACATCCTTCCCTAGTGAATGTGTTTGTGTGTGTATTTTAAAGAAGAATAAATTGAGTCCAATCAGTTCTGCTTTGCTCAAGGCAGAATTTATGATGGCCTTGTTGGAGAAAGAAGCCATGAGGCAGGAGAGGACAGTGCTGCTGCTATATTTTAGCTGCTAAATATGCATCATAAATGGAATGCTCGTCTCTCCATACTCTTCAAAATTCTGTCTCAGGGATATTGTTGCCACTTGTCAGAATCGTGCACTGCCTAAATGTTTTGTCCCTCTGTACTTGCTCAGCTGCTCCAGATTACTTTAGTCCTTGTGAGCTGCATTCACCCAGACCTCAGGCACACAGATTTGGTGTTTCAACTCCATTGCCTCACTGCAGAGTCAATTTGATGCCCATACAAAAGCTAAGGTGATCCTCTGCACAGCACATCTGCCTGGTGAACTGAAAGCATCATTTTCTCTACTATCCACTTTCTCCTGTTACTTTGGAGAAGGCAGCTGGGTGGGAATCTTCTCAGCTAATTGTAGTGCTAGTAAAAGGGAAGGTACTCAGTCTAGGTTACTATTCATAGCTCTCTTAGTCATCAGTAGGGAGACACACGCATCCTTGCAAGCCAGTGGATGACTCCTCTTGCAGCACAGAATGATTCACTGCCTGGGGCACCTGACTCCCCGTTGATGACACAGCAAGTGGAGATGCCTGGAGCAAACCCGATGTCTGAGTTTTGCTGGTTTGGTTTAAGTGAGCTGAATTTATCCCTCAGTTACGTACCTGACACATGAGAATGGTCTGACTTCTCCAGAGATGTTAGCAGGATATGTACACTCTGATTTGTTACTAGGTATTTCAGTGAGAGCACAGCAGGTGCTGAGGATTCGTACCTTTTTCTCCCCCAAGATCTCCTAATATTACAAGTTGCTATCAAAGTCAGTTTAGTCCTCCTTTCATAGCCTACACTTATATAATTACAGAAACACTGCTCCTGCAACCACTCTAAGAAAGCCATCAGCCATCAACTGAGTGTATGAGTAACGGCACAAAAGAACAAAATCTATAATCTCTTTACTAGCAGCAGATTTTTGAAAATTAGGACACATGGGAACATTAAATTTCAAGTTTTAGAATGTTCTTCTAGTGCTAATTTTTCAAGATGATTTTCCTAAATTATTGTTAACGTTTTTCTGCAGCATGAGGAAACCCCAGGTTGGGATAAAGATCTGCTCTGCTGCCCTTTACCATAAGAGAATGCAGTCATGGCAACATAACACAAGTAAAGAAAGAAAAGAAGAAACATTTTTTCAGTTACCGATCGTGTGATCAGGAAAAAAAATGTCATTTAAAGAAACACTTGACAGCATTCCCTCCAACTCCCTAACAATGACTAGTTTCCAGCTCCCAAACAAGAAGAGACAGAGTGTAACTGAATACAGGCCCAAGGTGCCTTTGCACTAATCCTCCAGTCCTAAGGTTATTTAGCTTTAGTTTTATTTAGTGTCAAGCTTTCCTTCTATAAAAAGAAAAGAGGGGAAAAAAAAAAAAAAGAAGAAGCTGATGAATTTTCCTTTTCTTATGGAATGAAATGCCAGTACCTGTTGAGCTGCATCTTCATCGCTGCCTTGGGGGTATTTGATTTCATGAATCTGATTAAATTATTCTGCTTTCAGTATTTCTTTAATATTGCTTTATAAAATATACTCCTAGTGGCTTCAGTAGTGAGAGCACTTGCTGTACTTTCTTTAAAGCTTGCACTGTCCCTCTTGAGACTGGGGGGAAGAGCCCTTATTAAAGAGTTCAGTCATAAAAGCTTCTTCCTCTAGGAGAAATACTTTGAAACAACTGAAACATACACATACTTTTTCACTATGATTACAGAGGTATCCATACTAATGCCTTTCAGTGTACTATATAGTCATCTATGATTTCATTGGCAGAAAACATCTTTCTGAAGAAGTTTCAGAACATTGTCATTTGATCAAAGTCTTTAACTGATGGGAGACCATTTTTCCCCCCAGTGGTGAATACCTCAAATTTGCTCTGTGGTGAAATGTTGCATTTTTATATCATGGGGGTTTCTGAGGCTCTGACCTTTTGTAGGGTGAGGCACTGCATGAACATTCAGTGAGGGACTTTCCTGGTGGCAAGGACTGCATAGACCTCATGAGCAGCATGGATAAAATCAAAGCAGATGGAAAAAAAAATGAGAGAGGGGATTAAGTAAGGCCAAAGTGAGTGCCAAAGGTGAATGGAAGAACTGAGGGGAAAAACCTTTCCTCTTCCCCACCTGCCTAGTACTGCTGTACTGTTACTAGTTAAGAGTCCTGTTAAAACTGAAAATTAGCTGCCCTGTTGCTGTACTGTGCACCTTGATTTGCTATCAATTCTGGCCATGGGGGCTGAGAACACTGGGCCTTCAAAAATCCCATAAGAGTTTTAAAGGCAAAAATTCCAAGGCAAGTCTTTGAAGCTGAAACAGAAGAACCCAGCACTTTTCTTTCTGTGCATTACCCAATATGAAACATGAACACAAAGAGCATGAACAAAAATTATACAATGTACTGTTAATAGAATATATACCAATGTACTGAAAAGCTTGTGCAAACAATAGGAAAAAGTCAAAAATATAGACTGTGGCTCCTGATCAGTCTCTATCCTCCTCAGTCTGATCACACATTTACAGAAATTTCTCCTCTTTATATCACTTGGATGCATGCAGTGTGATGTACAGGGAAACACAGCCCTGTCTTCTACCTGCTTCTTAACTGGGAAATCATCCATCTTATTGCTGCTGATGAAAGCCCTTTATTGCTATTAAACGTCTGCAAATAACTCCTAAATTGCATTGCTTCTCTGAGAGGCACTTATTATATACATGTATAAATGTATATAATAATTGTTAGGAGCAACTCACGCATCTACTGCTGGTTTGCAAGATAAATGACATTAATCAATAGGATGCCTACAGAACTTTTGGTGAGTCATTTGTTATGCTAATTGAACCACTTAAAGTAAACTGTCAATGAATAGAGATTTTTGACAGCTGAGATGAGACGTGGGGCTAATTAGTCAGTTGCTATTAAAAAAAAAACCTGCCCAATTTTCATAATGTAATGTTTAAGAGAGAAGATAATGTTAATCATCTGACCAGACCTCTCTCCCAGAGGATATAGTAGCAAAAGGCACAGCCCATCACAAAAATCAAGTTTCTCTCAGAAGCAAACAAAACAAATGGCTGGCTGCACAGAGATGACAACCTTTGCAAGAGAGTTGATGTGTCCCATAGGTTACAGCAAACTTTTTAATTAATACACAAAAGCCCAACTTCTGCTCTAAATTACCTGTGTCCTTTTAGATCAATCCCCTTGTTTTCGCTCAAAGTATTTTGCATTCATGCTGGCAGCAATGAGATCATTGGGTCTGACTGTGAGGCTTAGCCCTAACCTACAAATCAAATGGATTGATCAGATACACACACACTGTCTAGAAGGCATGAGCAGCATTTTGGCAGCCCTTTGGAGCTGGGTTGTAGGGGACGTGAAGTTGTGACTGAGATGACAGGATAAACTTCAGAGTGTTGCACCTCTCTTTCTGTGATAGTTTCCATTTGCAATGCATTCTTCCTCAGTGTTGCCACTTTCACTACCGAAATTGCAGAAGTCACAGCAGCAGGATTCAGAAAAGAAGCCTTTCAGTCTTAGAGCACAACAGAAACTTTCTAATTCTAACAGACTTAGAACTACTTTGAAAGAAATTACTGTTCCTTACGTACCCCACCTCTATACAGTATGGATAGTTAAACTTGATTCCACTGAGGCATGCCAGAACCCTTGATGCCTTAAACAACAAGACTGGGACTTTCTGCTGTTAGTACATTCCACCACAACTCTGTGGATGAACAGTGACTCTGGTCAAGTGACTGTAGCAAGTTACCAACTTCTCAACCAGTTACCAACTTCTCACTAAAATTTTCTTATGCTTGCCAGAAAGGTCCTAAAGACAATTTACCTTTAATAGAAAATTTACATTCTTAATGGCAAATGGCAACCAGCAAGGTTGTCTAGAATCCAAGCTCAGGACAAGCATTGGAAGAAAAATAAAATAAGCTAACCAGCCAGTCATCTAAAGTGTTGCCATTCAAATTTTCCTTAAAGTAATAGGATACGATAAAGGCAAATTCTTGAATGTGTTGAGGGAAAAAAGCAAGTGTGAACCAGAAACTTCCATCTTGATTTCCTTCTGGTTTTATAACTGTTCTTGGAAATTATTTGACTTCACAAAGCACATTCATAAAAAAACTGATTTTCATAGTTTTAAATTTTCAGGCTTTTAAAGTTAGCTGCATGGTACAGGTGCCTGAAGTTAATACTTATCAGTAAACAAAGAAAATGTATTCAAAGCAGCTTTTCAAAGTGCTAAGTAACAAGAAACTAGTTATGTATCACATAAAATATCAACAGTACTGCAGAATGGCTAGGTCTCTTTGTCTTTTTCTTAGACTATTTGTGTATGTGCACCATGACAGTACCTGTATTTCTATGTTCCACAGCAATATTAACAAGTTAAAGAAATAATTTCTGTGGGTTGGCTGTTGCCATTTTTCTGTCACTCTGGCAGTGGCCTTGAACACCTTGACACCCAAAGTCATGCATACAAGTTATTCAACAGACTTTGACTAAGATACAAAGAACTGCATTTCCAGGAACCTTAGAAACAACACCCCTCTTTACCATGTACCCAGGTCAACCTGTAGTTCTGCAAAATAAATGTCACAAATTAGAAACTGCTATTTTCACAAGCCCAGAGTGCTGAGATGTCTTTTGCTGCTGCTTGTAGATGGAAGGTAAGGCGACACAGACTTCACCACGAGGGAATGCTCAGCTTTCTCCAAGGCAATCCAGCTTAAGCAAGCATGAAGCACAAGCCTCATCGCCCAAACCTCCAGACCTACCTAATCTGACAGGTCTGAAATAGATCAAAGCCTACAAGCTCTTTCCTTTCTCTCTGCTTTCTGGTGTCCTGGCACTTAGTGTCTTGCCGTGTCGGGAACACCATCAGAGTTGGAGTGGGTGATGTCCTGTGAATTGAAGGGTTACTTAGGGCTGGGAAGTGTGAAGTGGACATGGCAAGTCTTGGATTGAGTTAACAAACTGAACCATCCGTGAGACAAGGGAAACAAAACTAAGCAAAGCAAAACAACAAAACAAAACAAAAAAGTGATGGCTTCAGAAACACTGAAGCCTTTGCCTCAAGTTGAGAGCAGCTTGTCATGGTGTCAGAGAGATGAGAAACCACTGTAAAATGTATCTCTGGTAGGCACTCAGACACAGACTCAAATCTGTCCTGGGTCCAGCTGATTTTTTGTGTATCCTATGCTGTGGCTCATTCAGAGCTCAGGCATGGCCTTCCGTTGCCCAGAACAGGTTTCTTGCCCAGAACCTAGCTGATTTCTTGAGGACCTTTCAAATTCAATTTTACATGATTCTGTGCAGGAATATTTATCTCACTCAAGGACTTTTCTACATTCCCCTTTTAATCAGCAGAAGATACAAATCTTTCAGGGCCTCCTCTGGCCATTTGTCTCTGGACATGCATTTTCAGCTTTTGACATCTGCATTGTGCCTTCCCAAATTACAGCTTTTGGAAAAAGGAAGGAAAAAACTTGTTTGTTTTAAACTCTCCTTAC
The DNA here is from genome assembly GCF_014805655.1 of Passer montanus. Taxonomy (NCBI): domain Eukaryota; kingdom Metazoa; phylum Chordata; class Aves; order Passeriformes; family Passeridae; genus Passer; species Passer montanus. Next base: position 867,212 of record NW_024356948.1, on the reverse strand, counting down.
ATCCTTGCTCTATGCTACAGCAGCTTCATGCTTTATTGGGCATTGAGAAATTTGTTGGTTTAAAGAGCACTCAAATTTCAGACTTTTCCATCTGAAGAAAAAACCACACACATTTTGATGCAGGGTTTTGATTCAGAGAACTACTCATTTTTGTTTAAAAAGAGGCTGATTTGGCAAATCCTTGTTCACAAATGCAAACCCTGTCCTTCATCTACAGTTTGTTTCCTTTCTTTTCTACTAATGCTGAGCAACTTTGAAAGAGATTCATGAATACAGCGGGCTGGGGAATAGGAAACCCAGGGCAGAAGGCAGAGGTGTTCATGTGTGGAGTAGGAAATGAGATTTCCTTCACCTTTACCGAGTACAAGGATTTTAAATCTAAACATTGGCATCTATATGTGTTGAGAGGATCCTGCCTAAGAATATTCTTCTAGAAAACTCCAAATACTTCTTCAGCTGAACTCTAGATTTATAATGTATGCATCAGAAGTGAGGCTATGCCTTGAAATCTGAGTGGGCTTGAAAGCTGAAGTAGCCTTAATCTCTTTAATGACCTCAACTCTCCCAAATTTTGCTGAGAAAAAAAAAATAAAGAAATGGGTGTGAAAAAAAGATTCAACTTTACAGCCTTGACCTATTTCTAATCCTGTTCTGATTGCTATTTACTGGGCTCCTTTCCAAACATACTGTTTACTTTAGGGCGATTTTTCTCCATCCAGATTAAAATTCCAGTGAGTTTCCCTCATTCCTTTAGACTGTAACCCCAAATGGGCCATGGTATTTTATTCAGAATACAGTAGCTGGATAATGATGCTCTCAGCAACTTGCAGAAACCAGGCAATTTGTGTATGAGGAACTCGTATGCACACAGAAGCACACAGGAGCTCATGCATACAGCCCTTCAAATTGCTTCATGCACACACACACACACAGAGAAAAATGTGCTCCATGAACATGCCCACGGTTCCTTCTACGCAGTGCACATATGGACTAAACAATTACACTCACCTATGAGCCTGTCACAAGGCAACAGAAATGCCAGCTGCCTTTGAAGTTTCCCGAAGAGCAGGAAAACGAGTCAACAGTGCTGGCCAACATCACATCATTAATCATCTATTAGCCGAGGTTGTGTGCTCCTGTCACCTGTCACTTTGTAATGCATGCAAATCACTCCAAGAGTAACATTTTCAGCCTGACATTTCCAGGGCCAGAGCTGGGATCAACCTGCTCTTTGTATTCAAGATTAAAAGGAAGTAGCGAAACAAGTGGTGAGATTGTTGGAAGGAGACAGGGAAAACGAGAGAAATAAGAATGGTAATGAAAAATTGGTCAGAAGTAAGTTTAAAAATAGAAAGCTAAAATTGTGAGGTTTTGCATATGACCAGGAAATACTCAGTTTAAAAACATACCTCTGTTCTATCACTCTTAAAGTGAACCATAAAAATGACACTGTTTTCCTGATAAACTGTGTAGAAAAGGAGAATACTTTCTATATTTTTTTCTTTATTTGTAACTTACAAATTTGAAACCTGATCTAGCTTTAGAAATCTCTATCTGAACTGCTTGCCATAAGTTCCCATTACTGCCAATGTCTGAAATAAGATTTTTTTCTTAATTCAATTCCCCTATCTGTGTTTTAGATGCATACGTTAGGAAGAAATAAATTGCTGAAGTGCATGGAAATGTATAATTCTCTCATTTGTCTAGCAAGGGAGTCGAGGTTGACTTGGTGAGATACACATAGGTACAGATGTCTATATTTACTGAGTTGAATTTCATCCCTACAGACTTTTAACTCAGTTTGATTTCTGGTGATTCAGAAGGGACAGAAAGTGTGATACCAACCCAACTTCCCCAATTATTTTTGTCATGAATCTTTGAAAGGTAGGATAATATAAACTCCTCATATCCTAGATCTGACCTACCTAAAAATGCCACTTAAGTCTTGATTATCTTTATTATGCACAGTGTTGATTAACCAGGAACTTTTCCAGTAAATTAGTGTTGCATGACCAGCTTCTCCAGAAAAGAGACACTTTTCTACTACAAACTTCCCCTGCCATAGTGAAGACATCTTACATTCCCTTTGGACAAATGCCAGTGTTTACAACAGTCTCTATTGTGCTGATCCAAAACAGACTGTTAAGAGAAAAAATGAGTTTGAGGTTAAATAAATCTCAATGTCAAATAAATACCTGAGAAAAACCAGATGGAGATATCTGGTAGTTCAGGTAGAGGTGTTCAAGTTTGTATCTCCAGACAGGCACAAGTTCCCACCTTCATATCTGCCTTTCCTAAAACACTCATGTTAGCTTTCTCTCCAGCCCCTTCCTTGTTATCATTTCTTTTCTTTTCACTATTTTCATTTCTTCCTTTGGCCCACTTTGGCAAAATATGTCTGCCATTTCCCACGTCCATCCTTATATGGATGAACATGTTGGAGGAAATCATCCTCACATGGATGAGCATTGCCTCAGTGTCAGCAAAGAATACCCTTTGACTGGAAAAGTATAAGGGGAAACAGTCATCTCAGCTGTGGCTCCCCTCTGGCAGGGATGGTGGTGCTTTCTGCCATACCCTATCTCAGTGCCCCAGGAAGGCAGACACAGGTTAATCCTGCTTGTACTGGTGGGGAAGTAATACTGGGAAACCGGAATAAGGTGTCAGCTGTCCTCGCCAAGGTTCAGTTACCTGTTTCCTGTCTTTGTTTTCTGAGGAAGCAGAATACAGAAAATTTCTCCCGCATTTAAAGGCCTTTTTCTTTCCTTTCCCTACTGAGATAAATCAGCTTTATTCTTTAATTCCTTTCCTGGGTGTGAAAGGATGTACCTTTCTGCAGGGAGCAGCAGGGATATGTCTCCTCTGTGGAGACTAAATTAGGGTGCAAAACTCCAAGGATGGAGGGGCAGTATCTTCAGCTAGCCCACAGGATATGTATTTGCAGGAGATTTTGAGGCTTATTTCTTTGGATAGATAAACTGCAGATCATGAAGGCAATTAATCATGGACTCATGGACGAGTACATCTGGAAGGGACCTCAAGAGGTCATCTCATCCATCCCCCAGCACGGAGGCAGGATAAATGTGCACAGACCATCCCTGACAGATGTGTGTCTGCTTCTCTCTGCTTCCACTCTGGATGCTTGCACACCATTATCCATCTAGAGAAGAAGCAGATTTAAAGTTATGAGGAGAGGCAGAAAATATCACTTTTTAAGCCTGAAGATTTCCCCCTTAGTGTCTCATGGGGCCTGAATCCAGTTTTTGGCAAAAGGAAGATCCAATCCCCACTGTAAAATCTTATGAAGGGAAGGAGGTGTGAGCAATTTGCTCGTTTTGTAGCCCAGGTTCTGTTCCAAGATGTAAGACCTTTTTGATTGCTAGTTCAGTAGAAAAGCTCAAAATTAAATCTTATCTGGATGTGTGCATGTAAAGGAAAAAAAAAGAGAGAGAGAACAAAGGAGGAGGAGGAAAAATTAAGTAAAAGGAGAGTGAAGAGAAAGAAAGAGACAGAAGGGACAGAAAAAGATAAAATGTATAAGACAAAAGAGAAAATGCAGAGGGGCAGGGACTAACTTGAAAGCAGCAGTGAAGAAACAGGAGGAACAGAGGACATATAGACTGAAGTGAGAATGTACAGAGATGCAGGATTTGAAGCTGGCCATTTCTAACAGAGAGATCAGAAAGACTTTTTGTTGTTGTTGTCCTTAAGTGACTTCTCCTACTGGCTAACAACTCATTTTATGGCAGGTAAATAAGCCTGCCTAATTGGTCCCTTGTTCAAGAATGGGAATATTGAGCTGAGCCTGCTCCTTCTGAAGTGGGATCTTGTCCAATTTATGGTCTTAGCAGATGTGATCTCTTCAGGGTTCCACTGTAATGATAAATTGAAACATTTGAATGCTGCGTTCCCAGGTCTGGGCATCCAGCTTTGCGAGTGGGGAGAGAGGATCTGATCAACTTTCCTTCTGAAATGACAAATTGTGGTTTCCAGAAACATGCCTTAGTCCCATTTGCAAGCCTAACAGTTGTGGAGGCCAAGAGTGGGCTGGGTGAAGAAGGATGCATCAAGGTCACTTGTGTCTAAAGGACTCTGGTCCAGGAGAAGTTATCTCCTTTGAGAAGGAAAGTCGGGAAGTGCACCTTGACTCAAAAGCACTTTAAATTAAGGTGACACTTACAAACACTTTATTAATAATTAATAAGTGATTAATGAAAATTACTTTTTGGCTGATAAATTGCTTGAAGAAACATTAGAGCATGTTTCAGAAAGACATGGATAAATATTTTTATGCATTCCCATTTATAAATGCTTAGTAATGGGCTCTCAACTTTCAGGTGTCTCAGCATCATTTATCCCCATCATCCTGGTGGCATGCTATAGAGACATCTTATAATCATTTATTTTCAAAATCTGTTCCTATTAATCATGTATTAATTATTATTAAGAAAACATTTGTGCACACTTCTCTTAATCGGAATTCTTGCTTGACTGCTTTTCCTAGAAGTCTGGAGGAACCCAGCTTGAACAGTTCATCATGTACTCCAGAGACAGGCAGGTGTAAAATGGCAGTTCATGAGACTATCTCAACTTACTCCAGCTAAGAATTGAGTCTAGCCTGCTCTGCCCTGGCTTTATTTTACCTTGTGGTGCAAGGGGAGGATCTACAAGGATGCATATGCATGACTACCAGTGCTAAGCAGCACTGCTATTGTCTGTAGTGTCTGGGAACGGCAGGATGGGAGCTCACTGCTGAAATCCATCCTCCTGTGAACAGACCAGTGTGTTTCCCTCCTATCTGGAGGGTGACAAACCAAAGCACAGATGCACAGAACTCCAGATCTTGGAAATTTTTTAGGCACCTGTGGAAATTAATGAGCTTGCAGCTGAAAATGGCTAATGACTTACCCACAACTCAGTCCCATGCTGGTTCTTCACCTACTGGGCTTTCTGCTGCAAGGTCAGCATTGGTCTGTGTACACAGAGAGAAGGAGCAGACAGGCTGTGTAAATTCTTTACACAGGGCTTTGACTGAAGCTGCTCCTCCACAAAACTTAGAGCAGTGTGAAGGCTACTATTATTTATACCAGCCTTAAGGACTGAAACAACACAGGCATACCTGAGTCTGCTGTGAGGATGACTGTAAAATTGTCCCTAAATTGCTCAATGAGTTTACAGAGCCAGGCTGATTATTTCACTAACTAGCAATAGAACAGTAGACAGCACTACCTAACTGATGGTTTTCTGATGAGTTTAAGCCCATGATTCCTAAGCCTGAGCTCACAGTCTCTTGCCTTTGAGACCCCTCAATATCAGCCTCAGGGATGGTGTCTAAAGGAGTGAATTGTTAAGACCAGGTACTAGAGACAACACTTGCTCCATTCCTTGATCTTCCAATTGGCCAAGGGCTGGAGGATCTCTGCTCTGTCCTACATGGACCAGATAAATCACAAATAGAAGCTGTCTTAGCTTAGAACTTTCTTCAAATAAGAAACTAATTTTATTCACTATGCATTTAATAGTGGGAGGGGGTCAATATTCAAAACCACCTCCACTTTTTCAGGAAAAGTTTTTCAAAAAACTCATATTCCTGAGAAAATGAAACAGCAGAAACTATTTCTTTGCAGCTTCTTGTGATTGCTTTCTTTCTTGTCTGTCAAGCTGCAAATGAAACCTCTTGTGTCAATTGGTTCAAAGTTATTGAGGGGAAAAGAATAGACAGAGATGTAAATAGACATTAAGATATAGAATAATCACTAAATCCTTAATTTCTTTAGGGAACAAAACTAAAAATAATTTTAAAACTAAGTCAAAGTTTCCTACATCTCTCCCTGATGCCTTTACAGAGCTCTGTGACAACAACCATTGTGCAGGACACAATAGCCCTGTGACTCCTGAATTGAATTTGTTCTGCCTGTTCATGGCCAGTTTGCACTCAATTTTTATGCCTGTTGCATAGAAGAATCATTTTTCACAGACAATGATTTCTCCATGAGCCGCTCTGGAATATGCACAGCACAGTGACTGGCTGAATTCATAATTACCAATGCTCCTACTGAAAACACACAACTGAAGAAGTTATGCTCTTCCAGAGAGCACAAACAATTTATCTGCCTGCCTAGGTGCTTGTATTCCCTGTGCCAGGCTGTGGAGTGCCTCTTGATCATAACTTGACCTACTGCCTCAAAAACTGTGGATAATCAGAAAAATATTAACTCAATGGCCAGTTGTGGGACAGGGACAAGACAAGGGAAAGGACAAGCGGACTTGGCAGAGCTAGGAATTGAACTAAGGTTTAAAACCTAGTACCCATCTTGGCAGCTAAACTCCTTCTCTGATCAAAATCTTCCACTACAACAGGGTATTGAATGTTTTGCCTTGATGACAAATGGCTGCCACTTGGCTGCAGTCCAAGAAATGTCCCTCCCATACACCGTTGTGAATAGCTCTTCAAAAAAAAATAGCAAGTACCTACTCAAAAAATAATTTCGAGAGAGCCTCTGTATGAGACAAAAAAAATAAATCTCAGAAAGTCTCTCAGTCTTTTTCTCAACTCCCCTGCTGTGACTGATTTTTAGAATATCAGTAATACCTATAATACCAGTATTACAGGACACTCTGTTGCCTAGAAAGTAGAAGAAAAATATAAGAAGAAGCAAATCTGCATTATGTTCTCATCTTTTTTTTTTTTTTCCATTGGGGGTGCTGCATGGCTTGTGTTATTCACTTTCCCTCTGCCTACCTGTAAAATTAAAGTAATTTGGGGAAATTTGCTGAAAACTGCTTCCCACAGAAGGTGTGTAAGGCCTGTGTGTTTTTAATCACACCCATCTGGAGCTGTTATGAAATGAAGAGGGAAGGGCGGGCGCGCACAGATAAAGAGATGCACGTGGTGAATCCACGTGGAGAGCTTGGGAGGCACAGGAGTCTGGGGTTTGTCTCAGGAGCTACAAGGAGCAAGCATGGATCATCAGGCAAGAGGGGGGAATTTAAAGGTCTCTGATAGCCACACAGGTCAGCCACACATGGCTGCTGACACTGTGATCCCTCCTGTAGAGTAGCCATCACACGTTCCTGCTCCGGGCAAATGCTGGAAGTGCCTGGTCTGAGCTCCCTCCTCTTTATCAGGGCTGACATGTGCTCCAGTCCAACACCACCTGAGTGCCAGAGGCTGGAAAAACCCTTGCATTCTTTATAAGATGCTCTGGGGGTAGCTAGCAGTATGTCATGCCTCTGCAGGTATTATGAGAAAAGAAGCAGAGACACAGGTGATTACAAATAGATTCAGAGATATAACTTTCCATCCAATTCCATCAGCCCCCTCTCTCTTTAATATTTAGCTATTTCACAATAAACTAAATTGGCAGCAGGGTCTCTCCTGCCGGGTATTTAAAATATATGTGTATACATTATACACAGATTGCTCCTTATTTCTTTCCCTCCTTATATCATTAAACTGGTGTTGTGTCTGCTGCTCTGCAAATGTGTAAATGGCAGCTTCTTTTACGAATAGTGGAAAAGTTTGAATAGTGTGGTTTTGCCGTAGATGAAGTAAGGGAGAGGGAAGAGGAGGACTGTCTGCATGTCTACTGGGTGATGAGTGCGTGGTTGCGGGTGTTAAAGCAGAAACTATTTCCTCAGAGTCTTGGTGGTATGTTCTTTGACAGCCTCCTACACCCATGAAAATGTTTATGTGTTTAAATTCTTCTTTAGGACCCTAATCTTCTTTCCTTATACTGGGCATAAAATATCTAAATGGAAGTCAGGGACCTTTATGTCTTTTCAGATCACTTAAGTTTCTCCCTTCCCAGTGTGTTAATTTTTGTGCATGGTGGTCTTATCATGGATCAGGGATGCAGAAGTGCCCTAGGAGCACACAAATGTACAAAGGGATGTGTGATTGCTCTGCTGAGGCACATCACAAGAGCAACAGCCTGTGCACAGCATCATTTCTGGCCAACACAGGAGCTCCTCCAAGCAAGGAGTCAGGCTGGGGGATGCATCCCCTTGCAGGGGTTCTGTGGTGTCTCACACAGACACAGGCACAGGCACGCACCTCACACCCATACCAGTTCAGCCTGTGGCAGAGCACACAAACACATGGAGCAGGAATGGGTTTGGGGCACTTCAGTGTATGGGCAAAATGTGGCATTCAACAGCAGAGCACCCACTGCAAGTGAGATGGATGAGTCACCTGGTCAGGGACTTAGAGTGGATTTTTCCACCTTTGGTAATCCAGTCATGTCTCTACTTCATAAAAACTCAAGGACCCTCTCGATTCAAGGGGAAGTTGTCTATACTTCCAGGATGCTGTAATTCCACATGTGTAGATGCCATATTTGTATTTAATGGAGAGAAAACAGAAAACAACATACAGACAAGATCTTCCCAAGTAATTAAGTCCACAATAAGCTATCAATCAATACAGAAAATCATACCTGTTCAGCCTCCTTGGGAGAGACATACCCAAGACCCATCTGTTCAATGATCTAAAAGTGAATGCTTGGAAGAGGCATTTAAAAAACAAATGTAGCATGGAGTGACGCCTCCCAACATTAACCCACTCCAAGGTTCTTGCAAACACAAAACCACAGGGAATCCAAAACCTCTTTTGTTTAAGGTATACCAGAAAGTAAAATGTTTGCTTGTGAGGTCATCAAGTAACACTTCTAAGCCTCATAGCATTTTTTATTTAACCTTTGAGCATGGACTAAAATTTCCTTTTAATGTAGGCTTGATTTGCCTGTGCACGTATATGCTTAGAGTCATGATACAGCTTCCAAGATTCTACTTAAAAGCCTGTGATTGCCAAAGAAAGTGGTGTGAATGCAGGTGATAGGAAGAGGTTTTCTGGAGACAGGTGCTCTAAAGCCAAGTGGAAGGAGCCACTCTGTCCTGGGGCCAGATTCTGCAGCTTCAGTGACTTGCATTTCATCTGCACTCTCATGTTGCATTTCCAATTCCAGGAAGCTCTCCTAATATCCCACCTTTGCCTGTTCATTATAGTAGCTCTGGTTATAATTAAACCCTTCTTTTAAACAAGATACCAAATCCAGCCTGAAAAAAAAAAAATCATCAACGATTTCCATCTGTGTTAGCAAAGATTTCCATTCACTTTGTCTCCTGCCTCACCCCACCCCCTCTGAACACGTCTTTGGGGAGCTTCCAGTATGCTCACAAGAAGGCTTCATCTTCCTTTGGGTAGATGTAATTTTAGCCTCATGGCAACTGAGAACCATGAATATTGAAGGGGCCGTGGTTGTTTCTGGAACTGCTGTGGAGGCAGAAGCCTGATGTTGGCCAGAGAAGGGCTGTGTGCCAGGTGGCCTCATGGTTTAACCCTTTCACACTCTCAGTCACAAGGTGTCTGCAAAGCCTTTCTGACCAAGCAGCCTCTGGCACTGCTCTACTGAAGTCTGTTTACTTGCTAAAGGCAAAGCTGAGGGGCAGCCTCACTGGCAGTAGTTTTCCAGGCATGGACTGCCTGGTTGCACTTAGGAAGGTATCCAGGGATGCTGGCTGCCCTTTTCCCTCAAAGCCAAATATGTTCATCCTTGTGCTAGCATTGTCCATTATGCAGTTGGCAGTAGCGCTCCCAAAGGCTTGCAGTGAAACACCTGATCCTCAGGTGGGGATCAAAAACCCCAGCAGAATAATTCCACTGACTTCAACAAGGTTGTGTCATTCCATGCCAGATGAGCAACTACATCAAGAGACCTTAGAGTCACTTGAGAGGCTGGGAAATCATGAACTCTTAATTCTGTCTGAATAGTTCACTGACCTGAGAGGGAGACTGGATGTCATTGTCTCCAGAGCCAGGACATTCACTAGTTTCCAGGGATAAGCAGTACTGTCTGTATCAGGACAAGTGCATCACGGCGCAGTGTTGTCACCCGCTGTGAGAGATGTGGTCTCCCTGCTTTCCCAGGGGGTGTCAGACACTCAGAGACGTGTTAGCAGGGGGTGGGAGTCACACTCAATGCCCAGCCAGCCTATACATGCACATCCTTGTCTCTGTGTTTCACCCTGGACAGGGAGTGTCCCTCACACACAGTCGAGAGAGAGAAATATAAGTCAGTGTAAATAAATTGTGCTTCCAGCTCCATTGCCTAGTAGAACAGGGCTAATTTGCCTTTCTTCTAACAGTATTCTAACAATTCACAGCCTTTAGAAGCAATTTTGCACTATTTTCCAAGATTTCTTAAGGTTTTCTTGAATCTAGTTATAATTTTATTCCCCAGAAGGTTCTGTGGCAGAGAGTTCCTCCAGTAAAATGTATATGGCATAAACAAACAATAATTCTTTTATTTCAAATATCGTTTAACTTTTTTAATATTACAAGTAAGTCAATCTTGACTTTCTGTTTAAAAATCCATTTGACATTTCTTTTTTTTATATATAAATCAATTTGATTTCCACTCTGTTTTGTCATTCATGCTGGGGTATCTAGACCATTTCATCTTCCCCATCCTATAGAAACTATCTTTTTCCTCTGATCTTTAAAGCCATCTTTTTCTCTGCCCTTTCTAGTGTTACTTTGCTCCTTTTCTATCTTGCTGGTGAATTCTGTGCACCATCATAGGAGACAGAGTCAAACTCATTTAAGGATCATGACTTTCGAATATAATTTTGTTGCTTTTCTAATTCTATTAAAGGACTCTGTGCTCATAGTTCACCTTCCAAAAGGAGGGGGGAAAATAGCAAAAAAAAGATTTTTTTTTTTTTTGTTTTCAAACAGTTATTTTAAAGGAACAAAAAACCAAAACCAAATACACAAAACAAGCAAACAAACAAACAAAAATGAAATCCACCCCAAAAATCTAACCCCAACTTTTCTCTTGGATGGATGGGTGTTTTTGCTGTCAGGCTAAAGCCGAATGCACAGCTCCAGGGCATTGTTCCAATATTTCAGTTCTTCAGCTAGGTGATACTTCTCGAGTGTTTGAACAAGAGATGCATCACGGAGTGGGGGAAGGAGGGGTGGAGAGGGAAGAGTCTGTCAGCAAGAGGCCCCATGCTAATCTTCTCCTTCAAGACGGGGGCCTTTTGGAAACCTGTTTTAATATTCATGGTCTTTAGGTAAATAGTCTCTGAGTCAGGCTGTCAGTTTCTGCAAATGTGGCTGTCTTGCTGAAGCTACTGCACATTTATCAGTGAGTAAACAGTGACAGGAGTAGGGGGATTAGAGAATTAAATTAGTGTGTAACCACTCTCCTTCTCAAGTTTTTGGCATTACCTCGTGTGTGTTTTGTTCCAAGTTTTTTCTAGGTTGTATTTTTTTTTGTTTTAATCTCTGTCTCTCCCTTTCTCCCTTCCTTCCTTCACACACACCCATGTCACATACTTACTCAAAATCGCTGAGATTTAGCTTGTTCTCCTTTTTTTTTTTTTTTTTTTTTTTAATCGTGGGGGTTTTAATTTAATTTTCCATCAAAATGAGGTTTTTAAAATAGCAATGAGGTAGATTGGAGGAAAGTATCAGGAGGCACTTGCTGATGCTGGCCAGTTCAGTTTTCTCCCATCCTGCTCCTTTTAAGTTTCTCTGGCTGAGTTTCCCAGTCGAACAGCTCTGTTCCAGCGAGAGGAGCTGGCACTTCCCATCTGCACCAATCCTATTTTTTCCTCCTCTCTTTCCCTTCCCTCTCCACCCCCCACAGGGCATGACATAGACTCTGCCACCTGCCTTGTACTCATCAGGTTATAAGCCAAATATGCAAGCCCCTTGGCAGCGCCACGTTCCTGACATCCTTTGTTGCCATCCCCTGACACCGACACACAGACACGCGGTGGTCACCCCTTCCCCCAGCCCATCTGTGAAAGGAGGAGACGCTTTACTCTCTCCTGGCAGCCAGAGCCAGACCGGTCACAGAGGATGCCAATTAGGCCTCCGAGACACTAACCAGGTCATGCCCAGCAAATTTCTCACTGGCCCTTGCAGGGGTGTTGGCACTGGTATGGGTGCTGGTGGCTCCCTGTAGGAGCACACTCCTGGTGTTGGAACAGTGGGAGCCCGGTTTGCCGAGGCACCGTGGGCAATTTGGGGTGTTGGCATCCCAGGTAGTGCTTACATCAGTCCCACGACGTCTGCCCCTGTGTCACAGCACAAACAGAGCGTATGTTGAGCATCCTCTTCTGTTTGCTGTAACAAAGCCAGTCTATTGGGAGCCCCATGGACACGGCACTGGCTTCCAGACTTCCTTCCCAGCTCAGAGCAGAAAAAAAAGGTGGGAAGGAAGAAGGAAAGCAACTGCTTCCCTGTGTATCTCCTCGCCTTGTGTTAGGCTGATATCCACTGGCATGTACACTGCTACAGATGGGACAACAGTACCTTGTTGTGTATCCAGCCTACAGAGTTTGTCTTGTATGTGCGTCTGCTCGGTTCAGCCGGGTTCGCCAAGGTGGGTGGCGGGGAGCCAGTGCTGCTGCAGCTCTCCAGATTTATTATTAACACCCAGCTTGAATCAATGCAGCCTCCTTTTACAAACCTCATAGTAAGCTTTCTCAGGAAAAGGTTTCTTTACTAAGCGGAAGCTCTTCCCCATTCTGTGCAAGCTCTTACTTCAGATCTGGGGAATGATGGTGCTGGGGCTGCTCTTGCTTGCCAGTCATTTGGACTAAACCCTGCAGCAGCCACTGCACATGGTAGTTTGTGTATGGTCTGTCCTTCAGCTGTAAGGGCTGGCCCACTTTCTGTTCTGTTGGAGGGCTGGGGTGGCAGATGGGGCAGTTAAATTTGCTGCTGATGGGCAGAGGAGACTGCTGCAGGTCTCCATGGGGCTTCTGAATCCTTTACACGGGGTAGGATAGGGTGAACTACTTAATCTGCCTCCACTCACTCTATAACTGTGAGCATTTTACAAATTGCTAGCAGACTTTTCTGCAGAAAAAATGCATAGATGGAATAAGGAGAGCACAGTGCAAATAAATAGGGTTGTTTTGGCATTTCTGTCCCTGTGAACACCTACTAAACTGTAAAGGGCTGTGTAACTAGCCTGTGAAATAGAAATAAATCCCATTTTGGCAAATTTGCTACTGACCATGTGGACATCCCTGTGACTTTCCCTATATTCCCTCTCCATCACCATCAACCTCCTGCAGGGCAGGTCATCACTGAGGGGGAGGAAAAGATGGTCCCACAGATGGCCTGAGTTCAGAGGGTCTGTGGGAGCGAGACAGCTCTCATTTCCAGATGTCTGTGGAAGAAATAAAATAAAACAAAATAAAGTAAAATAAAATAAGATAATGTGTAAGTCACCCATGAAGCCCTCTCCCTCCACACCCTTGCTTGCACACATTACCCTGTTAATGACAACCACCCCTGGGGGCTTGACCATTTGGAAATTCCAGAGTAGATGGAGAATGCAGCTGCTGCCCCCAAGCAAGTGCCCAGGCCAAACAAATGGACCCGCTGCCATGGTGTAAAGGCCTCCAAGATGTGCAAGTGCTCCCTGCCCAGGATACACCCCTCCTCGTGACACATGGCACAATTCGCTAACAGCAAACACTCATAGATGCCATCCAGCTGGGATGGGAACAGGAGCAGATGCTCCTATTAAAAAGGCTGTAAGACTCAGTGCCCCTGTGCCCTGTTCAAAGGGAAAGTCCAAAGTGGCTTGTACAAACAGAGGCTCTTCTCCTTCTGTTGCCTCCTCCTCCCTGGGGTTGAGTGTGAAAACCAGCCATCCCCAAAGATATTTCTGCTTAGTTTCATGCAGGACATCGTTTACTGTCACAGACCTTGTCTCTGTGTTTGTAATGGTTGAAGCTGCTGCCAGGACTTCCCATGCTGGAGATGTTTTTGTTGTTTTATTTTATTGTTTTTTTAATTTGGTTGTTGGATCTCTGAAACTGATCTAGCTGGGAAAGGACAGGATTTTTTGGGGTGGTGTGTGCACATCCTGCTTTTACAGGAGACCAGTCATAGGTGCATGAATCTCAATTACCGTGATGTAAACAAAGAACAAGATCTTTCCTGTAGTATCAGAAGCAAATCCTTTCTCCCTTGGCACAGTCTTTTCCACAATTGTTTTGGGAGAGGGTACTAAGATCAGGTGCACTGTGTGTCCCCCCACAAGATGTGTGTATTTCTCATGTGCTCCCCTGGGCTTCCTAGGGAGGAACTGTGTCAACAAGACAGTTTCTTTCTTTCCCTGTACAATCCCACAGTGGCCCTAGGGAAGAGTTACAGATTCCCAAAGCTCCAGATCTCCCAAGTGAGTATGGTCTTGGGGAGTTTGTTTTCGTCTCCTTAATGACCAGCCTTTACACTGGCAAAGAATGAGGTTGTGGGCATGTCCTGTAAGATAGAATTGAACTATGCACTCAAAAAGAGCCTGAAGGTGCAGACAGCAATTATCCCTATGAAATCCTTCCTTCAAGTCCACATGGAAAAGCAGAGTAGAAGAGGAGAGGGACAGATCACTGCTTCCCATCCCATCCCATGTGTGGTGTTAGCTCTTCCATACCTGTGCTTTTGGAGCAAGCAGTAAAGGAAGACTAGGAGCAAGGCTCTTTTTCACAGATTCTTTGTATTTCTCTTGGAGATGGGAAGTGATAAAATACCATTTTTGTCTTCTCTCCTAAACTTCCTTACTGCTTGTGGTTACCTCAAGGTCAACCACAACACAGCCAGCCACCCCCTAAAACAAAGCCAGAATGAAAAAGCCTATATGTAGTGCAGCAACCTGAAAAATAGCCTGGGATAGTGCTGTAGCCCAGGGAAGGCTCTTAATGTGATGCATTTGAGAGAAAACAGACCTCTGGCATAACCAGCAATATGATTAAGGGGTTTCTTTGCTTCCAGTAATGCAATATTCCAGCCTAACACATGCAGGATTAATCAGCCTCTTCCTGTAGACTGGGAGCAGGACATGTGTAAGAAGTTACAGCCCTCGTTTAAACCCAACTGCAGAGGATTTTGCGGGGCTTTTGCTCGTTCTTCTCATCTGCAAAATGCCACTTTGGTGGTTTATGTCAGTCGTAACAGCACCACATAATGTTTTCTGAGCCCAGCTGGCCCTTATTTAGAGATCAGGAGGTAATGAAGGCACAGTGGAATGATATCGATGCGGCTGCTGAAAATTTTCAGGGCTGGATTGCAATTTGCTGGAGTGGGGGCCCCGGGGAGGGGATAACGGTGTGTTAACCCTTTCCATCTCATTGTCCTCCTGCTCCCAGCCAGGCTCCAATCCCTAGCACTCAGAGGGAGCCAGTGAGAAGCTTGTTTGTGATATTTCACAAAGACTGTATGGAGCACCTTGACTTTTGGCTTGTTGCTGTTTTGCCACAAGGACTCAAGGCCAGTTTGCAGGAGCTATCCCCTGGTGTGGCGAGTGAACTTACTGGGTGGACTCAGCCAGCAGCTTGTGCCTTAAATCGTCCCTTAACTTCCTGGGATTTTTGAGAGAGCAAGATGACCACTCTTGGAAAACAATGACTCCAGCTCCTCCAGTCGATTGGATTAGCAGGGGCGATTGGATTAGCTGCTAATGAGTAGTTGTCACTCGAGCTGATGCTACCTCACAGCATTACTAAACCAGCATCAGCTGCCCTCTGCACACCTTCCCTGGCTTAAGCTCCATTTACATCCTAAAGCACAATTTAAACAAAACTAGTAATTACTGGGGTGCAGAGGGGGTAAACCTGGTGCAAAACTCGGTGCAGCTCCAGAGGGGTGCAGAAGACTGTACAGAACTGCAGGCTGAGTGAAATCCTTAGGAAGAAAAGGTAAAGCAGCACATGCCATTGCATATTTCTGGGTATTGGACATTAATATGTTGGGAAGGAAACCATGTAATACACAGGAACTAGCACATTTCCTGCAGTTCTGGGGTTTGGGGATTCCTTTGGATTTTTTTATTGGATTTCTCAAAAGCTGCCTAACCTTGTCTTTCCTGTAATTCAGCTCATTCTGATGGTGATTCAATTGAAGGAGAAAAAAAAAAAAAAAAGAAAAAAAGAAAGAAAGAAATCTTTACTCTAGCTAAAGGGGAGAAATCAGCGGGTTGTGTGTGTGAGTTGTCAGAAGCCCTGCACATGAGCTCACAATTCACACACATCCTCCTCTCTGGTACAAGCACCTAAATCTGGTAATTAGCATGACAGATAAGATTAGGGGGAACTGTTGGGTAGACATAGTTGGTAGCTTTTTTCTGTGCTGTAACTTTTTGCTCTTTCCACACTTCTGGAGCTTTTTTTCTTTTTTTTCACAGTTTCAATATATTTTTCACTCTGCCTGATTTTTCACTGTGTTGATTTTTATTCTTTTACCTCCTTCCCCCACACACTCTCTGCTCTTTTGGTTCACTGCTTCTCTTATTCAGAACATGAACTCAATAGCTTTAGAGATCGAGTTGAAACCATGATATTTAGTGGCTTCGAAATTAAGAAAAAATTGTCCCCATCTCCCCAAAGCATTAGCAGGTCTGGTAGATTTTTTTGTCATAACAAGACAAAAAGTTCTTTTCTCAGCACCATTTTGAGTGACTGTTTATTAGGGAAAAATGCTGATTTTCTTTCATTGTTTCTGTGCTGTCTCCACCCATAGAACAGAAATTCCCATATCTTTTTCCTTATGGTAAAAGCCATATAGAGAAACTTGGATTTGTAAGTGTCCAGATGCCAAAGGAGAGATAACAAGCCAGGCAAACTGAGACAGATTCCATCAGCTTCCAGAAAAAAAAAGATCTAAAAACTGTCCTCTCATTTTCCTTCTGAAATGAAAGACTACAGCTATAGCAAAGCATCTTGCAAGGCAAACAGGTGGCCAATGTGTTGGCTGGACCAAAAAGGAGCGTAGGAAGTGTTGCAAGCCTGGTTATAATTATTTCCTTGCTCTTTCCTGCTTACAGTGTTTCACTTACGTATGGTCTAGTTTTCCAAGCTTCCATCTACCTGCTTAGCCTTGCATATTTATTTGGACCTTGAATGTGTGATAACACAATCCTACTTACCAACACACGGCCTCTACAAACTGCAGGAACTGCTCCATAGGGATATGGGTGCCTCGTTTTGTCATCTTCTGACACTAATCTCTACCCCTACTTGTTAAAGGGAAAAAAAAAATTCACATCAGTCATTGCTTTTCCTTATCGGATTCATGCACAAATTCCAGGTTTGCATGATTGCCCTGTTGAGGAAGAGGCCTTTGGTGCAAAGTGATAAGGGTTTGGCCCATATTAAGGGAGAGCAAGGGAGGCAAGATAAGGTCAGGAAGGGGAACTAAACATAAACACCACGGTTACTGTTTCTGAAGCACTATTTGCCCAGATTAATACAATTTGTGAAATGACAATCCCTATGGTGGCTTTGTCCCAGCAAACGTTTGCTTTTCGGATTAAGCCTCATTTGATTTTATTTTCTATTTCCTTCTCCAAGAGCCCCGTGCCCAGCTCTGAATCCTGCTGACAGACACAGGGACTCTTTTGTGCTGCTTCTTCCTCACTGAAGTGGAACAGGGAGAATTGCATTTCTTTGCTTTTCCTCCTGCTGCCCTGGAAGAGAAGAGCAGATGGAGGGGGCTGGGTCCAGCCTTTTCTCTCCCAGATATCAGTGGCCTTTATGGTACTTTCTAGTTTGTGGAAATTTGAAGAAAAGACCCTCACACCTATTGATTCTATTTTTTCCATATACCTGTACATACATATATACACCACAAATATGTATTTAAATGAAACACCTCTATGTAAATATAAACACATTTCAACCTCAGTCTGACAAAGTGAAACACGGGAATTTCTTCTCATGAAGCAGTAGCCCAAATGAGTTCTTTGAAACTGTAAAATACAATCACTGTCCTTTTAAGATCTGTCTTTCCTTCTCCCTTCCCTGTACAAATTTATAGCCTGGACATACCCATTCTTATGAAATTAATTCATCCCTCCCATTCGTCCCTAGACCTTTTCTTCTGCTTCATCTTTTGGGTGTCGCGAATGTGACACACCATTTAAGATCAGTCCTTATCCCCTTATTCCTATCTCATTGCTCTGACTAGTTAGATTCATCTTAGATCCATCAGGCTACCTTGCTTTTATGCTGAAAGCCACACAGCAGTTTCTAGTCAGAGAATCCTGGAAGATGATGGGGAAAGAAAAGAGGGGGAGAGCAGCTTTAGTGATGCTGTGCTGCTTGCTACGAATCAGAAGGGAGGATGCATTTTATAATACTTCTAATCTTTTCCTAAGTAGATATTTTTCTTCTAGCAGGGACTCCAGGGACACACATCCCCCTCACCTTGGCTTTTCCCATGTCTGGAGAGGCTGGTGCCACTTCCCTGCTGCCAGCCCCGTTTTGCAGCGCTATCTCAGGGAAGGCATCATGCTGCTGTGTCAGCAAGGCCCTGAACCTCTGCCCCAGCAAGGCTGCTGGAAGCTGGCATCCAGGGCACAGGGCTTGGAGGCAGGGAGAGAGGAGAGAGCTGGGCGGCGATTTCTGCCCCATTAACTCCCCTCTCCCTGTAGTGAGGGCTTACGTAAGAGGGGATGGCGTGTGCCCACGTAGGATGGGCAGGACATCTGGACTCCTCTGCCCTAGAATGGTATTGTTTTGAACAATGCAACCAGGTAAATGCCTTGATAGACTAGACCACATCGCCAAGATTGCATTACTAATTTGATTATGTCACTGTGACATTATTAACCCACTCAAGCATCCTTTAGATGCATCGCTGCATCCTGAACTTGCGCTGCTTTTCCTTCCCAGTGACAGGCTAAGGGTTCTTTCTCCCTAATCTATTGTTCTACACAACTACTACTTTACACAATAATTTCTCATAATACTCAGCTTTCCTAAGAGCTAGCAAGCTTCCTGGCTTTTTCTTTTATATTTCTGCCTTTCTGTCTCGTTCTGTCTTTCTCTGTCTGTCTAATCATACTGGCCTCTATAATAATTTCATAAAACATTTCTCCCTTAGTTTGCAAACATATACATAGGTTCTTGAAGAATAGACCATATACATGTTCTTGAAGAACAGACCAACCTCTCTTTCACTCTTCTTTAAAAAATTAAATCTCTGAATGTATTTTGCATGAAATCAGCATTGGATAAAAGGCAAATGCATTAACTTTCCCACTCAAAGGTGTGCTCTCTAATCTCTGAGCTGTGGAGATATACTCCTGTCACTCCCCTTTCTTTGGCTATATATATATTCTTTCTGTCTTTTTTCACCAATTTCACAGTATTAGGAGGCAGAGGGTTCAACAGTGTAGCTGATAGCCTAGTGGAAAGGAATTTTCCCAAGAATAGAGCTAAGGAAGAGACTCAGAAGAAATGTCCTGTATGAGGGTGATCATCTCATCCTTGTTAATGTCTAGGCTCTTTCAGCCTGAAGCAGATGATACCCTACCAGAAAGGTCTCCCCACGTCATGTGTAGCAAAGGGATAGTGACTAAAGGGAAGGCTCTCAGGCAGCCTGCATCTGCAGCCTCAATAATTGTGTTGTGCCTACGTCTGCTCTCTCCTCGGGTACGCTGTGCTCTGGTGCAGCCTCTGAAAGCCATGGCGTACGCACACAAGCAAGCGTCACTCCAGATAGTGAGACTCAAATGCATTTTTAAGTCTGTGCTAAATCAGGACCTCAGAGTGTTCCTGGGAGGGGATTTCTCCTCTAAGGCGTTGTGCAGAGCTGTCTCTTCGTATCACATGAATAACTGGGATATTGGGCTCTTAGAGCTAGAGATGCCTTCCTCTTTTAGTTATGCCGAGGAATCATTTCACTGGAACCTCGGCTCCCCAGACAGCTCCCTTTTGCTCTGTTTCTCTACATCACATCTGTGTTTTGCAGCAGCAGTAGCAATACTCTAGCCATAGCAGTAGCAGCACAGGGATTCCACATAGGAACCTGGATCCTCCCACTTTTGGGATGAGGGTGTCACCAAGTAAACAACTCACTCTATTTGCAGTAGTTCCCTGTGGCTCTTTGCATTGTAGGTTTATTTTCTACTGTCCTGCAGTATGTTTTCTCCACATTTGAATATTGGTTTTCCCTTGTCCATCCTATGTTAACTCTCTGCTGCCCTTGTGTTCTTGTGCCCATGGCAGGAGATCTCTCTCTTTCCCTTAATGGGACATAGACACACTCTGAGGACTCAACCTTGGACACCTATCCTCATTAACCTTTTCAGAAACAAAACTCTTGGAAGCTAGTTCCACTCTATCTCTCCCATCTGGACAAAATTCACTCACTGAACTGACAGAAATTACCAGGACCAGTGGGGGGAAAAAACTAAAGAGAGGTGTTAGCTTTCTACTGGACTGACAGGTTGAATCATCTTTGTGTCTTACAAGCACCAAAACAGGTTTATATGAAGGTAGCGGAATCTCAAGGGAGCAGCTTGGTAGGGAACAGGGACTGGCTTTACCCAGACAAGGATTTGAAACCCAGGAGCAGCCCCTCTGTGCAGGTGCACTCCAAAACAGAGGGGTTCAGCCACAAAAGGGACAATGCTGTGGCATGGATTGCAATGAAAAATAATATCTCAGTACACCAAAAGCCTCACCCCTGAGCACTTTTCTGTCTTTAGGCTTTTGGGAGCTTTATGTTTAAGGAAAGGCAGAGCTGAAATGAACCCTGACTGGAGCACAATGCAAATATGAAACAATGATGAGTAATATTAAAATTAAGCTGGACAAAGCACTGAGAGAGTAATCCATAAGGGAATAATCTTTCATCAATTCCTTGGAGCCCCAGTGCGGCAACTTATTAGCTCTTTATAGCCTGGAAAAAAAAAAAAAAAAAAAAAAAAAAAAAGGAAAAATCTAAAAATCTAAGATTCCCTTAGCCAATTGGACTACAAAGTAATTTAATAATAGTAACAATTATAAACATAGTAGTAGAAAAAATAGAAATAGCAATACTAAGATGACTTCTAAGAAAAAGGAAAACAGTTTATTTACACTATCTTTCAAATAGTGCTGTTTGTAAAACGGCAATATTTGTACCACTGCATCTCTTTGTTCACCAGCTGCCACCAAGTACCTGCCCTCACTGACCATAAGAAAAAGAAAACACTGGAGTGGTCTGTCGATCCTGGCTTTTATTTTGAATAGCTGATTTCTCAAGCATGTGCAGCCTGAGGTCTGTCTCATTTGCAGGATACTCTGAGGAATCAGCCCTAACACATTCAGTGACCTGGCCCCTAACAATGCACAATGAGAAATAAAGGGGACTTTATATTATTTACAAAAAAAAGCTAGTGTGTGTCAGGTATTGGCGAGCAGCTGTTTGTGCAGGTGCTGCACTCTCAGCTGAGCTGCAAGAAAAGTCAGCAAAGGGGTTTGATTTCTTTTCATCCCTGTTTTTGCCCCTCAGCACTGACAAGTGCTGCAGGATCAGGCCAAATGTCACCGGTTCCCCCTCCCCACTGCTGCAGTGGGCAGTGACTGCCCAAAACCAGCTGTATGTGCCCTCCACCGTGTCCATGCACGCGTAAATCACGGGCTCCACAGAGACACGGAGCACTGGGTGCTGCTGCACACATGCTGCACGGCAGAGCCTGGCCAGCACGGCTGTGTCCAGGGTGGCCTCACAGCCACAGTTTGCCTGAATGGTCAACACCCCGCCCCAGGCCCTGCAGCCGCCAGAGAGGCTCACCATGGTAGCTACAGAGCTTGGCACAACAAAAATAGTACACCCTGCACCTACCACCATTCCCCAGCATCACTTCCCACTGGAATTTCTTGCTGTTTCACAGAGAGGAGGCCGGAGAACAGCCCCAGCACTTCAGCCTGCACTCGTGTGGTGACCTCTGGGTGCAGGTGTGACGGGTCACAGGGCACACACACAGCCTTGCTTCCCTGTTCCTTCAGTCCATCAGGCCCACAACCTCTCTCTTCACACACTTACACCTTTAACCCACTCTTATGTCACTCCCAAAGAGTCAGGGGACAGCAGGTTGGTCTGCCACATGCACCCCAAAAAGAACAGCACAAGCATGAGCACATACACCTGTGAGTAAGGGGGAGAATAAGCTAAAAAAACCAGTGCACTAATAGGAAAACAACAGTAGCAAAGGCTAGCTGACGAGGCATGTGCTCTCCTTTGCTTCCTGAAGGGCTTTCATTTGAAATCTTGGAAATGTTAATAAGAGTTAACCAGGTGAGACCGTCAGCAGAAGGGATAGTGGCTGTGTTGGAGGCTGCTCGAAACACCTGTCCCCTCTTACAACCAGCACTGCTCCCAGCTCCTCATCCTTCCTGCGCAGGCAGGGGGAAAGCAGATTCCAGTACAGGTTTCTCGTTTAATTGCTCTATAATGCCATCTTGTGGCTTCTTCAGTCATGAAGCCTGTTTTTCTGTTACGTTTTCCCCAAATTAGGTGATTACCTTGTAAAAAGAGGGCAGGGGAAAAAAAGGAAAGAGAGAACCAAAAGGAGCAATTTATGAGCATCTACCCATATGTCAGGGGCGTGAATGGCTATGGGTGATATTATAATCTAAATTTTGAATGGACCCAAGTGATACTCTGAAGCCACCTGCATCCAGTAAACCTTGGCAGACTCCTTCTAAACAGTTTTCACATATTTTGGAGTACCAGGTGATATGTTAAAAATATATTATTATTATTTAGTAGAAGGCCAAGCTCAGATAATTCAGGTCCTTACTTTGATGGAAGTGTAAAGAGATCCCATTTCCTATGAAAACCTGGTGTTTGAATGATCTCATTTGTGGTAAGGCTGATGGTAGCATAGGCCTTTCAGAACAGGTGGAGTCACAAAGGAACCATGCTCAGAGCATGCTGGTCACTATTGTGAAATCTGAGAGGGGTGTGGGGGAATTTGCAGGAGATCTGAAATGCTGGACAAGCCATGCAGTACACAGAGATTCCTTTGTCAAACTAGATATACAGCAGAGTGAGGAAAAAATATGAGTAGGGAAATGAACACAGCAAGAAATTACATCACCCTGTTGTTGGTTTCTGGATCTGCTCACCCTAGTGATCATTCCAAACTCTGAACAAAATCATTCAGCTGTAGGTGCAAGCTTAGAGTGCTTGGGATGTTTGTCCCAGGGGTCCTCCATGTGTGATTGTGGTGTTTTTTGAACTGAGGTAAAGATTCCCCAAAAACACAATCCACAAGCTGTTTGAAAAATTCACCCTTCAGAACCAGAGTCAGGCGCAACACAGAGACACCAAGAGCAGAATACACAGGCCAGATCTGAGATGCTGCCTCACCCAAAAAAATTCAACAACAACAACAAACAAACAAATAAAACCAGAACCAAAAAAAATCCACCCCACTACTGTCATAAGCGGGATTTAATTCTGACAGCTCCTGGCAAAAGCAGGAAAGCAGGACTTCATTCTAGGCGGGAGAAGGTGCCAACACCTTTGGGACCATGTGTGCTGGCTCCCTTTATAACTCAGCTAACTGGTACCTGTGCTGGGATCCTCTGCTGGGATCCATTGCTGTCTGCATTTTGGATCCAAAGTGTACCAGAGGTCCTGGTGGTTTTTTGTAAAAACAGTCACTGTGGTTTTGCTAAAAAGAGCCACACAGAACACAGAAGCTTCTTCATCTTTGCTCTGCATCACCTACCACTGTTTCCCATTAGTTTTGGCAAGTGAAGCCTCTCATAAGCAATAGTGGGTTTTTTATGAGATTTGAGGCAGCAATGGTAGCAGGAGCCACCATGTGGAAACTTGGTTTTATTCAAGGGGAAAGGAGTTTTAGAAGGTGATATTTGAGACAAATTAGAGGAAAAGAGTATAAAGAGAACCGTCACTCTTGACTGAGTGTCTGCTTCTTGCTTATTTAAACAAAACCCTTGCCTCACCTCTGTTCAATACAGGAATATTGGATAAAAATAGATTAATTAAGACAGAAGAAAAATGTTGTCATCTTTAGGTTTTAAATTCAAATTAACAGGGAAGATTCAGTTCTTCACTACACCAATATAAACAGAGACCTTCTGTTTTTGTTTCAAAGGAAAGTATCTGCATTTTTATAGCAGGAGTTGTAAGCAGTTTGCATCAAGGTAGTTTTTTATTAACAGATTGTTGCAAGAGTTAACGCATTTGACCTGCAGTGGACTCCTTGCATCATCTCATTCAATTATATTCTTTTGTGTCAGATAACCTTTGTGAAAGTGTTCTGCTGCACCTAAAAACTCTAAGGGATTTGCTGTTGATTATTTCTTCTTTACTTTTTTTTTTAATTCATCTCACCTAACTTTAACCACCTACAGTGTAAATGTCTCTGTACCAGTTACCTTGGGCTCTCACAGCACGGGAGAAAAAGAGGTGTTTCTGGACTGTGATTCATCTGGTCTATTTTGGATGCCTCATTAGGGTGAGATGATTCATAAGCGATGCTTCATTCTCTCCATTGAATAGAAGGGGCCTGGCTCTGTTATAGGCATCTGCATTTGTTCAGATCACTCCCATTCTTTGTTCTGGTTTGGAAGGCTTTTCCACATCTCTGTCTCCTCTTAATTTCTAGACTAAATTTATTCACAGCCAGTCCAAACCCATCAGTTTAAACAGAGGTGCTCTCCCTCACTTTGGACAGCCAAGAAGCTCCAGTTTGCTGTCAGTCTTTGTCAGCTTTGGGCCAGGTCCAGGGAGAAATGTTATCAAGAGCTTGGTAGAGGTAATGGCCAAGGACAGGTGTGATTCCCTGTATGCTACACGCCCATATAACCTCATGGGATCTTTATTGCTCAGATTAGGTGTTAAAAAGATAACCTACAAGGTTGAGAACATCCCCTGCTGTGTCTAGATAGGGATAAAGTATGATGAACTGAAACATTAACCACAGGACACAAGTTTTTTAGAGTTTTGTTTTCTCATTGGGTGCAAATCTGGCTTTCCCTAGCAACCCACCAGTGAATTACCCATGAACCAGCCAAAAAGCCTATTCACCACCTGTACCTAACCACATGAGCAGAGAGTTTGGCACCTCTCCAGTCAGAACAAACATTGAGGACAGAATCGTTTATAGGGTAGCTCTAGTCAGAGCTGTCTTGGTCTCTTGTTTGCAACTGAGAGATTATACAGTGTTGAAACCAAACACAGGCTGGGAAGTAATAGGCCTTGTTATCAGCAGCAGCAGAATAAAAGGTTTTGTTGTTGCTGGGTTGGGGGGTTTTTTTAAGTGTTTTTCTCATGTAGATCTTACTATGGGGTTTATTGGGAACCTGCTCAATCCTTCAAATTAAATGCAAGATAAACCAAAACACTGTTCAAATGGAATAAAGTAAGATACCATCCATGAAATAGTCTGACTGTATTTTAGTATTTCTTTTCATTCCAAACCAGACCCAGTACCACAGCCCAGCAGACTGAAGCCACCTGGTGCAGCCACAGTAGCTATAAATACTCCATTGCACTGGCTTTTAAATGTTCCTTACAAGGTGGAAGATGGGGCAGCTCTCTGTGCTTTATCTAAGCCTTCTCCCGTGGTATATCTGCCAGCAGCAATACTGGTTGTTAGTAAATGTGAGAGTGATTTTGTCCTCTTATGTACCTTGTCCATGAGGTCCTAGTAATGGCAATCAAACTCCTGTCTTTGCTACTGCAGACTTACTAGGCAAAATGGTACCATTATTTCTGGCCAATTTTTGTAGTTAGAGGAGAAAGAACTGTGTAAGAGTCTTTCTTGGGGCATGAAGCTTCTGGAAATTTTGCTCCACATTCTTCTTGCTTGTCTTAGGGTGCTGGTCCTGGTACCTGCAGGTGCACAGTTTTATTCTTTTAGCCTACGTGTTGCTTGCCTTTATGTCTGCTTCAGTTTGCATAGCTACAGCATCAGCTGTCATTGCCCACCTTGCTGACCTCCCCTGCGGTCAATCCATTCACTGAAACGAGTCCTGCATTGTAAGCTGTGCATTACTGCACAGAAATTCCACATTTCTGTTATGGTCCCTCCTTTTCTGCAATGAGCACAGTGAAAAAAGAGGCAATCCATGGGTGAAGAAACACATGTAAAGCCTTCACTGAATTCTTCCACTGTGGTATAAGAACTATAGAGAGGAAAATGTATTTCTGAGCCCTGCCCCATGTGTTGGTATCCTGCTGTGTTCTCAGAGAACTTTGGACTTAGGAATAGGAGTACAGGCTCAGGACAGAGGTCCAATTTGGTTACTCAACACTACCTTTGTTAGCAGTCAGCCTTGAGAGTTGCAGAGGACAGGACAAGCTTTGGGTGGGTCTGGCTGCAGCAGCAGGGTACCGGGTACATTTTCATGGTGGGCTTGTGGCAGGATCAGCAGTTAGCCTGGTGAAGTGGAACTGATCGCAGTATGGTTCACCCAAACAAGGTGAGCAAGTAGAATGCTTTAGCCCAATTTTAAGGACATATCTTTTGGCACTCTTAGCACAGGACACACTGTCTTTGCAAACCCACACTTGCAGCAGGGATGCTGGGTTTCCCAGATGACTCATGTCCTAAGAGAAAGCACCTCTTTAGGGACTGATATGAATAATAAAGACATGGACCCTGAAAAGGCAACATCCTGAGGGTGATTTTATTTTTGAGATTCCTCTGGAAGTGCAGGATGTTCCCTTCATACCCCGAAGAGCACTGACTGCTTCACTGCCTTCTTCTTCCCTCTTAAATTTGTTCTTGTCCCCACTTACTGCATTTAGCATCCCGTGAAGTAGGCACTTCAGCACTGCCAGCGAAATAAACTGCCTGCCACCTGCCTACCTATCTGCAGGTCCATTTTTTTTCCTTCTTCTGGCTGTAAATATGTTGGTCAGAATCAGAGCTGGCCCCTACCATCTGCATCAGGTTGTATTTCAGCACTGCCCAGGCTTGTTGCAGTGAGGGTTTCTGACTTAGGGCTGAGAAGAACAAGAAGAGCTGAGCTCTGGAGGAAAAAACATGAATCAGGTCATTAGTTATCCCTCTGCTTTTCTGGAACCTGGGGCATGAAGGTACCTGCTTGCTTTCAGATGAATCCCACCATCACAGTGTAAGCTAGCAAGGTGCAATTTTACAGCTCAAGGTGAATGGAGAATCTGAAGCTGTTGTTTGCCTGCATGTGCAATTGCTGGCAGGTGTTAAGCAGCTCCTTCAGAAAGTCTCACATATCAGGGCAAGCCATGAGAAAAACAGAGTAAGGAACCAAGGTGTGCTTTTTTCCCACTGGAATGTCTCTGTGTGTAGGTGATTTCTCAAACCAGCACCCCTCAGAACTTCTGCACTGCTTTGAGCCAGAATGATTTCCAGGGACCACCTGCTGCTGAAGCAGACTTCTCTGCCTGGGCTCCTCTGTGGGGGACTTCACTCACTCAGTAGAGTAATAAACAAAAACTCTCCAGCAGGTTAATGGGAGGACAAGAGCAGAGAGGCCCTTATGTGCTTGCAAGCAACAGAGGGGGCACAAGATTTATTGATCTTTGCTCCAAATCAGGGACAGAGCACTAGTGAGGGACACAGGATACGGGGTTATACAGGGCTTCCCCGAAGGACACCACAGTGAAATGGTGAACTGCCTGCCTTTACAGCAGCTGAAGAACAAGCAAGTAATGGGTTTGGCCTCCCTCAGCTTCTCTCCTGAAGGTCACTGTGCCCAGAATCTATACTCTCCAGAGCTTGGGACACTCTCCTTCAGGCCTGATTACACAGACTGAATTCCCCTCAGACAAAAGTGGGAAGGTGACCTGCTTAGTAGTAGCTTCAAAAAATGAGGATCATTTATTCCAGTAAGACACCACCTGAGACTGAAGCTTTAGTAGAGATACTAATATTGGGTCACGTTTAGTTCAGCTGGTCCATTGTGGGGACAGCTGAAATTCTGCAGGAATATTATAATAGTTTGTCTGAGACCTTTCTGAGATGAGATGAGATAAAATGAGATGACAGGGAATGGTCTTGTGAGAAGAGGTGGAATCTGAAACACACAGCTCTGAGACTGCAGGCTTGCAGTACCTGGTGCTGGTGCAAGGCACTTGTGCCTGTCCGTGGGACCAGCTCTTCTCCTAAACACAGCTATTGGCAGGCTGGCTAGCACTTTGCTGTGTGTATAATTCCCCCTAGTTCCTTTTCCCCTTATGGTTCTATTTCTTCTTTTCCTTATTCTTGTCTTCTTCCTTTCTCCCTTTTATTCCCTCTTACCTTCTTCCCTCCTTCTCCTCCTTCTAGTTGATTCTCCTCCATTCCTTCATTTGTTTTTTTTCCTCTCTTCTTTCATTTATTTGTTTAGAGCAAAT
Organism: Passer montanus; assembly: GCF_014805655.1. Lineage (NCBI taxonomy): Eukaryota > Metazoa > Chordata > Aves > Passeriformes > Passeridae > Passer > Passer montanus. Next base: position 839,059 of record NW_024356948.1, on the reverse strand, counting down.
TTTCAAATCTATAAACCCATTACAGCAAAGAGACTGTGTTGAGGCAGCCTCTGAGCCTGCAGATGTGGTGGGTCCTGGATTCCAATAACAGAACTTATTTGGAAAAAAACATTATCTGTAATGTGGAAATGGTTTGGCTTGAGGCTAAAATTTATCATCATTACCCTAATATCATCTCAAGACTCAGCTCTGGCAGCAGCTAAAGAAAACACCAAGGCTTAATTCAGTCAGTGCAAGGAAAGAGAGACAGAGGATGGAAAATATGATTTATGATGGAAATCAATGCAATCATAATACTTTATGCTTGTAAAATTGGGCTGTTCCAACAGTGCTCACAGATTGGATAGGCAGCTCTCCACCAAAAAAAAATCATGGCAAGAAAGAATACAGGAGTCTGATGGTGCAGCTGTCACAAAGGATAATATTCAAGGTTTGGGGTGTGAATTGGAACAGGTTTTGTTTTGCTAGGGGTTTGTTTTTCTTCCTTCCTTCTCCAGGGATCAGGCAACTTCACTCAACTGAGTTCAATCTCTGCAGGACAATAGAAATATGCTGTCCTGCAGCTCCCAGAGGTTGGAGGAAGGGGGAAAAGGGAAGGCTAGGATGACAATCTGGACTATCAAAGGAACGCTGACTAGTTTTCCAAGTAAATGGCAAGATCTGGCAGGAGCAGTATCCCCAGTGTAAAAGTGAAAGCAACAACGTGACTCATTCCTCTGCAGTGCGGAGTACCTCTCAGAGACCAGCTGAAGTATATTTACAAAAATTTGAATCAGGCTGTTCACCTCAGCTAAAGACAGACAAAAGCGATGAGACCTGGGAGGTTTGTTTCTAATGTAGAAAAGTAAAAAGCATCTGAACTTTTAAATTTGACCAAATCATGACTCCTTTCATCCCATAAATAAAATAAAAGTTGCAGAGATCATGGACAAATTTGCTGATGGGTTAGCTCAGATATAGTGTAAAGAACATGACTTTTCAAAATGTTATTTACAATTTCCCTGAACAATTCTTGAAGGATATTCTGCACTTTGGTTGTATGTGTAGGAATATATCCTTGCAGCATTGTCTGTCCTGGAGAAGCACAACAGTTTAGCATCCCCAGAAGCCAGAATAAGGGAATACAGTCACTCTTTGGGAATGTAAAGAAAAATGCTCATTTATTTATATAATTTCATCAAAGATGGAATACATGATATCTAGGACTTGCAAGTCATTGTAAACTCTGTGCAAAGGATGGTTAAAAGAAAGCACTTGCATTATTTTTTTTTTCAGTGGAAAATACCTTTCCAAACAAACTTGGCTTTAGTAAGATGCTTTGGAAATTCTTTTGCTATTTCCTGATATTTTGAAAAATCTCTGTCGCTAAAAGTTGGGGGAACAACAATTTGGAGATTCCTCCTTAAAAATAATCAAAATTTCCAGATATCATTTATGATTCCTCCCTCTGCCTCTCCTCAAGCAGAGTAGATGCATACAGTGATTTGGATCTGTAGCTACTATAGAGGAATAAATTGCAATGTGATGCTGTGAGCACCACACTTACACAGAAAGAGGGGACATGCTGGAGCACACCGCTCACTGCACACCAGAAAATTCAAATAAGTTCATGACTAACAGTACAAACTGCTAGGCAGACAGGCTTCGTGTCTTCAGGGATCACGGGAAGTTTTTTTTTGTAAATGATGTAGCCAGCAAAGGCAGAGTCTCCCTGTCCTTTTCCAGCTCTCAGTAACTCTGTGGGAGTTATGCAGTGGCCAACTTTGAACAAGTTTGTATAGGCAAGAGAAAATTGAGAGAAAAGGCTGCTTGGGGTGACTCCATACCTGAACTTTCATCAGCCATGCTGAGGGGTACCTAGTGTCACAGGGGTCTTCAGAAATATGCAGCTGCAGGCAGGTTTGCATTCCCAGAAGGACCATCACAATGAAAAGACCATCACTGCACAAAAGTAATACAGTTCACCTTCCACTCCCAGGGCCAGAGGTAGGGTTACCAAGGACTCTGCCTTATGCTGACAGGGACATCTCCATCTGTGACTTTAAATGCTTAAAGCTTTCAAGCACTGTGCTCTTTGCAGGAATGGACAAAGAAAGAAAAGTACAAAGGAGCCTTTAGTCTATTCTTCTCCATCTCATCCACTTCCACAAGGACATTGACAGATGAGCCTCTGTGGTGCCAGAGAACTTGTGTCCCTCTCTGATCTGAGCTTTTCAAATGAAACCAAGAGGAGGCTGGTTTTGGCAGACATTATATCTTAGTCTTATAGATACCCTGTAATATCCCATCAGTACCTGGCTGTCATTTCTGTCACCTTCCAACCCAGATCTTACTAGCTAGTCCTCTTCCTTTTCCTCTCCCTTGCATCCACAGCTTTCTACCACTACCCCACACACCTACACACAGGCAGTGCACACACCTGTTTCCCAGAGATCTGTGTGTGAAGCAGGTTGTTTTCTGATGGCCTAATTTCCCCAATGGATTAGCAGATGACTCTACCACCTTCTGTAATTCTATCACATTGTCCCCGCACTCTTTCTTGCTTCTGGAAAAAGTTTGACAGCGGTAGCAAGGGATTTCAGAGCAAAAGGTCCACTGAATGAAACCGAATTAAAAGTCTTGAACACCTGCAGTGTCAGTGTTGGACAGCCATCTGTCCCTCATTTGAGAGCACTGTTACTGTCTGCCATACCTAATGTTGCTTGTCCCAGACAAATGTTAAGATGCTGCATGGACTAAGCTGATGTACAGGGCCTTGCTTCGCAAATCTATCCTTTGTTTTAAAGACAGAAAGGAAGGTATTGCACAGGTTTGTCTTCTGGTCTGTTAAAGAGATCAGAAGAATTACACTACACATTAACTCCTTTTGCTGTTCAGGAATGCTACCTCAAAATAAACCTTCTTTTGCTGAGGTTCGTAAGTCACAACTCTTTCTATCTGTACACTGCCTGAAGTACAGAAACACCCAGACCAGGTACAATAGTATTAGCTCTTCACAAAAAAAAAAAAATTAAAAAAAAAAAAATATATATATATACACATATAAAATTATTTAAAACATGCTAGACTTATGCATATGCATACCTTCACACATGCACACATATGCTTCACATGCATAAGCGATGAGATTTTTCATCAGACCAAAGTGCTGGGAGCAAAAAAGAGCAATAAAAATCTTGTTTGATACTTAATTCTTGAGCATAGTGCCCATCCAAGAATAGAAGAAACAGGTCTTTAAGGACCTGATAGGTCCAAACATTTTGTACCCTAACAAAATCAGTTTAGCAGGAGAAAATCTTCAAGGGCCTTTAGAGGAACCACAGAGAAATATAATTATTTTTTTCTAGTATGTTCCTAATTTAAAGAAAATCTGATCACTCATCTCCTCACAGGCTTATTTTTTTGGTATGTCTGTTGAATTGGCAGAAGAATCACAGTTTTTATGTAGGAGACAGAAAAACAGATTCTATTTTTCTGGTGTGCTTGAGAACACTCTTCTGCTTCTAAAGCTGATAATGTTTCCTTGTTTGAGATGATATTGAAACCAAGAGATCTCAAAATCCAGGAGAAATGGCTGTCACCAACTCATCAACAAATACTGTAGAGCCTTTGCTGTAAACTGGGAAAGGCATGTTGCAGAGTAAAATTTATTATTAGTCGTTGTTTTTTTATTCTGAGATCTCACTGTACTTCTGTGCTCTTGTCCAAACACCAATCAGAATCAGAGTAGGAGTAAGTGGGGAAGTTTCCCCATCTTTGCCATGAAAAAAGTCAAACTATGTAGATCCAGTCAATTTGACAGATCAGTGGCAGTGAATCAGACCACATGCTTAGTAAATAGAAGCCCATAACATATAACCATCATGCTCAGCATTTAATAGTGAATCTTGATTACTTCTAAGTGCAGTGGTTAAGATTGGAGGTTCAGAGAAGCTCTTGGATCTTTACATCCTTGGATAACATCTTTGCATTATTAGTTAATTGAGAAACAGAGGCTTTGTCAGTTTAACATTTTTCTCTACTGAAGTCACGGTGATTTGAGCGGTTAATATTTTGCTTTCCATAACTTCAGTTACATATGATAATCATTTCAGAGCAGCTCAGGAGTGGTGATCAGTAAAACCAGAGATAAGGTGCCTCGTGCTGCCACCACTGCTCTCACAGGGATCTCTTGGGGATGAAGCAACAGCATCAACATGGCTGAGCAAAGAGGGGCACGGCAGTGTTCAGAGAAGATTTTCTCGGGAGGGGGTGTTTGGTTTTTTTGTTGGTATAGGCAGGAAGCTTAAGATGTTATCTTCAGGCTACAATGTGTGCCATTTTAAACACACTGCTCTTAATAAATACCGACAGCAAATCAGGACAAGAACAGACGCAAGTTGTTTCAGGCGACTTCTGTCAAGTGAACAGTAATGCGCCAGGATTAGTGGCAATCCTCTCCATATTGAAGAGAGCAAGTCGCCTGCAGATGAAGTGCTCCAGGCATTGCAGTGGGTTTATCAAGGGGTCCTTGATATTCTGGAGCAGACGTGCAAGCTGCAACATTATCAGCAGCTTTTCAATTCAGCCATCTCCTGCTGAAAACTGGGTGGCAGTCGTGGTGGGAGTGGGAGGCAGTTGTTTTTAATTTCAGATGCATCCTAAAGAACCCACATGCCAGTGGTTCCCAGTCTGCTGCCTTCCCCCCAGTGATGTTGCTAATGCAACTAGACTTGCTCTTAATAACTAAAATGTTGAAAGCACCGTATTGGCAGGGCAACAGTTTGAGCCAGTAACCATTAACTTCCCTCCCATCGTTTGCAATCAAAGTCAGAGTTCAGTGGGGATCAAAAAGGCAATGGTAACCATCTCCAGTGTCACCATCCTCCCTTACACCAAGTGTCCCTTGAAAATGCCAGCCCAGAGGACAACATTTCTGGTGTAATTTTATTAAATGAGTGCTACTATCTACAGCACAATATTCTTCTCTCCATGCTGAGATAGGGAGTAGGTGTGTGGGTTATCTCTTTATATGTGAGCAAGACACCTCTTGCATATTCCTGAATAAGGATCTCTTTGGACTGACAGTGTTGAAGTACTACCAGGCTTCCTTTGCCTTTAAGCAGCTTTGTGCTGCCCTGCTAGTTTAAAACCACCTAAAAAGTAGAATTAACAAATTTTATTGAGTTACCATGAGGGAACCCTCATAACAGAGCCAGCTGTGTTGTTTTACTAATAACGCCATCAAGGCTGGTTTCCAGAAGAATCTATTTGATCACTGGCATCTGGTTTGAATTACTTTGTACATTAGCAGTGAGAGCTGACTCAATCTCTGGGCACCTCAAAGGTCTCTTTCAGGCACAGATTGGTTTGCTTGCTAGATCCTTGTCTACAGCTGAGCATCTAAATTTGTATTTCCAATCCAATTTAAAGGAAACATCCTGAGAAAAATCTGTCCCTGTAAGACCTGTAGGCTGGAAAATACTGAAAAGCCAGGAAATTAAGATAAAAGCAGCATCACATATTCCATGGAAACCATTTCTAAAAAACCTGTCACCACTTCTGGGATTTAGCTGTGCAGAACTTCTGGCTAAGAGTTTTAAAAGAGGTAATTAACAAAATACATATTATGGTCTCTTTGAAGCTGCATGGTGGGGTCTTGCTCTAATAACTTTCACTGCAGAGTTCCTGTCTTGACCCACCCCCATACAGAGCTCAAGAAACATAAGTGAAGGAAATCCAGTTTGGAAGTCCTCCCTAAATTATATCCTAGCACAGAAAAAGGGTTTATATGAACTTGGAAGTCTTTCCTCCGCTCATTCTGGGCTTGAAGATAACAGCAACTTTTCTTGCCCTTTTTTTTAACCCCCTTTTTTTTTGCCTCATTAGCCTTCCAGCAGAAAAATGCTGCATTACACATGAATCTGAAAGGGTCTGTATTCTTCATGCAATTTTTATGCATTTTATAAAATAAATAGCTTAATCAGACACACACCAAAAGAAGAATACAGACACACACACACAGAGTGAGAGACAGCAGGCACACCTGAGACTGAAGTGCATCCTGTTCATAAAGGGAGATATAGTGCTGATGGCATTTCACACTGAGGTATCCAGGGACCATCACATGGCTTGATGAGACCAAGGAAGCTCAATAGACTTTCCAAACCTAATTAGTACTTAATGATCTGGAGAGACACGGATGTCCATCACCTCTGCTTCAGCCCCTCTGTTCTTCCTCAAATTCTTAATTAACCTTTAAGGAGATGATGTGCTGATGAGTTTCCTAGGATATTGCATTGATTTTTTTTTTCACACACGCACACATACACGCTTGTGCACACGCTCAGCCACACAACACACTCCAGCTCACATATTAAAGAAGCTCTATTACAATTTCTGAGCTCCAATGAGTTCCACACAAGGGCTCTGCTGATCAGTGTTTATTAATGAAGCACTGCCTCGAAAATTGTTAATTGATGGCAATGTACAGAACATTGTCTGGAATTTAACCTTATTCATCATTTAAGTATGGGGGAAACTAGAGCGTGGTGTTAATTAATAGTGTAAGAACAAAGTTGGATCGTTCTGCTGTGGATTTGAAAAACAAAATCGTAAGTGCAAAGAGAGGGAGAAAAAAGCTGTAATTAAATATAAAACCAGAGAAAAAAACTGTGAGAAAATGGAGCCAAAGCCAGTGTCATATTCAAGATGACTCACTTTGTGCTGATAATGAAATAAAAATTTTCTTGTGAGCTTATGTAATATTTTACTCTTGTGTCATATTTAATCAACTCTGAGTTTTAACAAGCTAAGTAGAGGGTGGGGGGAAGCTGCTACCAATGAAGTGAAAAGAGATTAATAAGTTTTGAGAAGTTAATAGACAAATTTTCAGATTAAAAAAAAAAAGAAAATAATCAATGTTGGTAGCTGAATTCACCAGGGGGAAAATGACAAATGGAGAATGCCTTACTTCAAGTTCACTTAATAACAATCTAAATATATGGTGATAATGTAGTGTGCAATGCTAACAGCTGCACTCTTCCAAGCTTGTCTAGATGTTTTCAATGGCTGTTTGTTCTCCAAGTCATATGCTTGATTAATGGAAACCTATCTACTCAGATATTCATTTAAATGACTTATTACCACTTATTCCACTTACACTGTGGTTTGAGTGTGACATTGCCTTCCATGGGACAGTTGCCCTTGCTGAGCTAGGGCACCTGAACCACTTGAGTTTGGGCTCAAAATCTCAGTGTACAGGCTTCAGCCTGTTGCGTTGGGACCACAGTGCTGGACCAGTCATCCAGTCCATGTAGGAATTTCCCTGGCACAAAGACCTTTGATCTGCCCCAGATCATACCCAACACCAAGGATAAAAGGAGGACAGCTCACATTCCTGGGTGTGCTGAAAAGTCATGCTCTAAAGCACTGTGCTCTCACAGACTAAAGCCCAGTTTCTGCCTGTGATCAGACAAAAACATCTGTGTACAGCACAGGTGAACCCTGGCATTTCCTTGGAATTGTCTTCTTCTGCAGTTTCTGTGTTTACATCAACTTGGGGTCTTAGCCCTTTAAAGAGATATTTCAGTGACTCCTAGGTTTGAAAATGTAGAGGATGGTGTGAACATGTGATGGGCTCCCTGCTCCAGAAATTCTGTCATGTTTCGAGAGAAAGAGAGAAGGTGGTCTGAGGAAAGAGAGGTAATGAAAGGGAAAAAAAAACAACAAATGAACAAAAAAATCCCAAGAAATAAACAATTATACCAAGGGAAAAGTAGAAGTTCTGCCAGACTTTCCTGAATTTCAGAGAAATGTTCTTCAGGGGTTAGTCCACTCTTCTCCTTTCAGTTTAAAAGAAAAAACATGCCATTTTGAAACAAGGATAAATCCCATCTATTTTCTTTATTTCCAAATCTCTTTTGTACTTTTTTTTTTCCCCAGAAAATATTCTGGATGCTGACCAAATTTCTGACTTATTTGATTCCCCCTAAAACTTAAATTTCAAATTACTTTTCTGTTTATTTGGAACATATTTCTTAATTTCTGTTTGGGAAGATAAGGCATGAAATGATGAAATGTGGAGCTACACAAAGATTGTTTTAACTACCTTCAGGCCCCAAATCAGGATTAGTTCTGCCTTTGTCATCCCTTTGTCATCCTTTTGTCATCCCTTGTCATCAAGGCCTGTAACCCTTGAGTCATTTGGCTGTGGGTGATGGGAAAGGGATGGTGAGGAATGCAGAGCACAGGAGATGACAGTGCAGAGCATCAGGGACCATGGAGGATGTCAGTGGCTACCAGATGCCATGAGAAGGCAGAGATATTGTTCTCAAAGATGAGAAGAAAGGTCCTGCCAGTGTGTGTGCAATTCAAATTAAGCTCAGGTTTCCTCTGATGTGATTAGTAACTGTTCATGTACATCACACTCTGATGGTTCATAGTGGGAAAGTATCCAAAGAACATGGAGAGCTTCAGAGGTATCTGGACTGTGTCAGAAGCAGGATGGTGTTTTGCAGAAAGTACAAGAGAACATTTCCTGTTCTGCACATCATGACCCTTAGATGAGGTCTGATTGTCCTGATATCACTCTGCTTTGTGCTTTCCCTGGGAGCTGATTCAGTCTTTATTGCCTCTTCTCTCGTCACATGCCTGGGGACATAAAGGACACCCAGCCCCCCAACTAGTCATGTAAGCTGACATGTAAGTCACACAAATCAAACCATATAAGAACAGATACCCCATCTCTCAGCCAAGAAATGTCTGGTGTGGATGGTAAAAATGCTCTCTTATTAGTGGCTGTTAAGTGAACTGTTTATTATTTAAAAGTCAGATGACTTAATTGTTCTTGTGAGAGCAAAAAGCAAACAAATGTTCTATAGGCCAAGCTTGTTTTACTTCCTATCTTATGGGTAACCTTTACTACAGAACCAGGCAGCAACCAGACAAGAAGACAGCAGCTATTTTCTGCATCTTTCATTGTTTACTTTATTCTATCTCTTACTGAGAAGAAAGCTTTTTTCCTAGCCTGTAAAATTTTGTTTAGATGAGCAATGAGAAGGAAAATATGCTGCCTAAATCTAGGACAGTAGCTGACTAGTTAAAAAGAACAATGGTCTTATATTTAGGAAGACTGCTGAATGACAGACCAGAGCAGATTTAAGTTCCAGAAAATCAAAGAAATAAATGAATAAATACATACAGCAAAAGGAAATAAACCCACCTCCTCACTTTCTATAATGTCAGTGTTTTTAGAGAGCCAGGTGAGGCCATCTAGACCACCAAAGGCAACCCAAAGCTGGCAGCTTACGAACTGTGCTCTTAGCAATGCTTACACCCAGCCCTGGACATTAGAATCTGTTTAACTGAGCAAAATAAACATGTTAATCATGATCCTGGGGATTAGCTTGTAGTCTGCTTGAAAATCGCTGCATCATTTTTGGCCACCAGAGCTACTCTTTATCAGAGCCGGTTTCACGCAGAGATTAGGAATCAGCAGGGCTCTCTAAAGTGTACCCAGCACACTCCCAGGAGCTTTTGGGTCAGTGGTGAAGTGCCTTGCAAACAAGCTTCTGGCATGTGTGTCTCAAAGAGGCCCCTCCTGATCTAGCAGGGGGAGTGTTAAATTGTGGATTGCTGCACTTGGTTCAGTTCCTTTCTTCACCCCTATGAGGGACATGAATGTACAGAGCTCCCCTGTGCTCCCCATGCTGCTCTCTCTTCTACCTACTGTCACCTATGTAGGGTATATAATCTTCTGCATTAATATTAGTTTCTTGTATTTAACACTGTTCTCTTGGCGAGGGGAAGGTATGACTGTGGTGGGAACTTGCTTCTGGGGCCCAGGAGCAAATCAGAAGTAGTTAGCTCTTACCTCCAGCGTGATTCAACCCTATCAGAGAAACCCTGCAGAAGAGAGTGCTCAGCATGTGCCAGGAGCTGGAGGAGCTGGAGGGTGGTGAGGCACTGGCACAGGTTATCCAGAGAAGCTGTGGATGCCAATCCCTGGAAGTCTTCAAGGCCCATTTGGAGAGGGCTCTGAGCAGCACAGTCTAGTGGTAGGTGTCCCTGTCCACGTCAAGGGGGTTGAAACAACATGGTCTTTAATATCCTCTCCAGCCCAAACCATTTTGCAATTCTGTGATTCTAAGATGCACAGTGGGATATTCATTGCCTTCTTAAGCCTGAGAGAGATGTCCTCTCTACTTGTCCCAGTTAAATCCTGCATTACCAATCTTTGCTCACCTCGAGTGAGCAAGAAGTAACTTTTGATTCCATGGCTAGGTGAACTTCCAAAGATGGTATCAGCATTCAGATTTCACTGACTTGACTTAATGCCTTAACATGGCACGAGGTCAGAATCCCTTCTCAAATAACTTGAAGAGAGCACTTAGTCTTGGAAAGAGAGAACATTGAAGGCTTTGTTTGTCTCCTAGACCTAAGACCTAAGGAAGCTGTGCACAGTGGGAATCAGAGTGGAATCATGAGGCAGATGATTGCAGCTCCTGTCCTGTTATGCTAAAAAATATACTTTAATCAAATAGCACCAGTGGTGATGAGTGTGGCACTACCTGTTTTGTGCACAGTAGGATGCACTCAGCTTTCTGGGAGACATTCACATACTTGTCTGAGTAGCTCACTTGTCTCTAGCAGGTGCTTGTTATAAAATAGAGCTTTTTCCTCATATTAGAGTTTGTTTTGGTAGAACACTGTCATCCCAAAAGACATCCTCTCCATCCTTCCAATTCCTTGGTGTCTTCTTCCAATGACTAGATTTCTGCATGCCCATTAGCAAACAGCCTCGGCATCCCATTGTGTTACTTGAATGACACTATCATGAAAAGTAAAAATAAAAATGGAATAAAAAATATCCAAATCTGACTGGGGAATCTTTAGAGAACTTTTCTCAATCCTTCTGCCTTGACATGTAAAGTGTTGATTTCAGTCTTTTCCTCCTCCTGTAATTTCTGTGCCTGCTTCCCCCTGTGTCCCTCATTCTCTCCCCACTCATCCCTACAGGTATAAATAACCCAAAAACCACGTAGCTATATCTGTGACAAAACCATGCTCTGTCAGTCTCTGCTGTGCCAGTTTCCCCATCTGCTGCCTCTCTGCCCCACACTGCATGTCCAACACACACTCTAGTTGTGCTGAGCTGAATCAGGTAGGTGCTTGTGTTAGAAAGGAGGAAAAAGCTGAAGACTTCTGCTGAATCTGAGACCTAATCCATGACACTGATAGTGAACAGGCCTTCACAAAGGGGGGCGGAATTCATTTCACAGTGCAAATGCCCAATTAATGGGTCTAAAAGATGCAGATGTGAAAGTCATTGAAACAGTAATGTCCTGTGTTGCCTATCAATGCAGAAAGATACCTGCTTGATCTTCCTGTGACCAGGCTAAAGGCTACTGCCTTGCAGGAGCCCAAAATACACATTGATTCAATTTCCCAACTCTGTGATGGAGTTCCTTAGGAAACGGAACATTTGCTGGAAAGAAATAAAGCAATCATTACAAATGCTAGTCATTAACAGTGTGAACCTTCATATTCACCTGCCAAGACATTGGTAGCGACTCAGCAATGTTGTTCCCTGAGCACTGACTGTTGGGTTTTAATTACATTGTTCTATTAGAGCTGTTCAAATCAACCATTTGAGAACTGTCTGGCTGCTGTAGTGAAAAAAAAAATAATAATTTGACCTTGACATCCTCTTCCTTCTCTTTGTCCTAGTACTTTTTGGAGGCAATCATTCATACAGTATATATCTTGTATATAACCTGTCACTCTTCATCCTGCAGTCCTTGTGGGATCAAAGTAGCTTTTCTGGGTGTTCAAGCTCCTTCTTTATTGTGCTGACTTTACTCAGCACCTAAATAGTGATATTCCTGTGGGTGCTGTGTAAATGTTCTCATGTTACCTACCATGTCTTTTTCTACCATGGCTCTAAGCCTGCGAGAGTTTGGCCATCATGTGTGTTACCTTTTTCATGCTTTACTATTTTGATTATATATGTCTTTGTTAACACTTCGAGTGTGTCTGCACTCCCATCTACTTTCAGGCAGTGAAGTCCCCTAGTAGTCAAATGTAAAAATGTTCCAAAATGTCAAGACTAGACCACCTGTGTAGCTCTCTTATTATCAGAATAGGTCTGCTTTTCCCCATTCCACCCGCAAGCCAGGGCTAATGAAAGGCAGATGGACAGGTTTTTTTAGAAGTCAAAAGACAAGTTCAAGCTGGTCTCTTGTGGCAGACCTCCCTGAGAAGTTACTGTCTTCATCTCAGCTGACATCAACTTGACAGTTAATGAGACTGTCCAAGTTTTGAAAATGAAATGAAGATACAAGTGCACTGATCCCTAAGTCCCAAAAGATGATTTTATAAGTAGTGGCCAATTCTGTTACCAGTCCTCCAAGATACTGCAGCTGGAAATTGAGTTTGAGCATAGAAAGAGTTTATTGCAATATTACCTCTTAACAAGGGTTTAAATACCATGTCAGAAGCAACACAAATAGAGAGAAACTAGGTCTGTAGTAAAAATGTAAACAACTTCATTTATGCTCCCTTTCCTCATAAAAAAAATAAAGTTGAAAAAAACAATAATATGAGGTCCTTAAGATTTATCTATGGAATATTTTGATTCCATGGACAAATAATAACTGAATGCATAAATATTTATTTATACTTTGAAAGACCACCATGCTGTGAATAGCAATTTGGGTAACTGATGCTTATATCTTCTTCCATACCCCATAATCCCAAATTAGACTCCACGGATATGGTACATATAATAGCCTCTAATCTTAGTGGAAAAAGGGAGTTCATCATGGGAACTTTCTTTCTACAAAGTATCCTGAGAGGCTTAGTACATCTGGGGAAGCTATCTCACAGCAGAGCACGATGGCAGCATAGGAAATGAAAATGCACTTCCTCTGGCAGCATCTCCAGACTGAAATCATTGGTGTGCTTGGGATTTGAAGAAAAAAAGCAAAAAACTCTCAGTAGACACCACATTAGTTTTATGAAAAAAACATAGAACTCAAACACAACATTTCTCTGAAGAAACAGCTTGATTTCACACTATGTGGTGATTAAGACCCAAGAGGAGAGGCTTTCTCCAGAATGCAGCCACCCACCCATCCCCAGATTTCTTTAGCCAAAGAAGTTCTGTGAGGAATAAGATCGTCACGACCTTGTGGAGGAGTCTCAGTGAGATCCTTGTGATCATCCTGCTTGGCTCCAAGTCATATTCAGGAGCAATAGCTTCCAGTTTCCTCCACAGCCACACTCCCAAGGACAGTCAGGGCAACCACAAGGAAAATGAACATTTTGTACAACTGCTGCCCATGTGCAATATTCACACATGGCACCCCTTGTCACCAGAATGGTGATCTATTTTTTTCATTTGTTACCAACAAGAATTTAATTCTGGGTAGTGCCCCTGGGGGAGGAAAAAAACCAAAACACAACACTAAAATAACCTGTGCCTCTCCCATTACTGTCCCTTTAGTTATCCTGTCCCCTACTTCTACAAGAGACCTGCCATTAACAAATTCCCAAACCACTCATTTATTTCCAGGGCTGTGCTGTGAAACCTCATTCTTCAAACATAACAAATCCAACAGCTTCATGAGTTGAGCTATTGTGGATTTTTCCCTGTGACTGCAAATAGGAATGGTCTGTACAAATAAAAGCCAAGATCTCTCTGCTATTACAAGTAAAAGAGTCTGGGTGAAATATCTGCTGAGGAATATATTTTATGTGTTTTCTTTAACTGTCCATCCAAAAAGTGCTGAATGATGGTCGGGTGCTGTGGAGGCACTGATAATGGTCTTACATTTATAAAGCACCATCCATCCAGATGGACTCCCAAAGTACTTTATAAACTTTACTAACTGGTTGTTCCAGCTCCACACGTCACCTTATATCTACCCATCTGTTCACAGCTATAGTCTTACACAGAGCACTTCTTTCACCACTAAAGGGTGGCATTTCCAGATTTGGGATGTAGCTGATGTTTTAAGAGCTCACATCAGTGTGGAGTAACAGCTCTGTGGCATAGCCCTGCTTCTCTTCCATAGCTCTATTGACTTCAGCACTAATTAAAATTAGAGAGCAGAAAATGAAGCTCTCAAGGAATCAGGTCAAAAAGAGATGAGGTGATTTTTGCGTAGTAAAGCAGAGTAAGGCACCTCATTGCCAGCAGATGCTTAGATGTTAAAAGTTTACACAGATGTGTGGGGATGCTCACAAGTTCACAGAAAATCTTGATTCCATATCCACCTCTGCCTCAGAGATATGCAGTGTCTCTGGGGAGATTACTGTTGGCAGACCTAGACCCTTTAATGTCACAGCTGGATTTGGGGTGTCTGTGTAGGTTTTCCTATAACAATGCCCACACAGAAGACCCAACAGCAGGACCTCTTATCTGGGCAGTGACATGCCCAGCTGGACTTCATCAGGTAGTGTTTGCTCTGTCATCCCTCACTGGCTTATTGCAAGAAGTTTGCTCAGATTTCCATTGGTGTTTACTACTACATGGATTGCTGTAAAGTTGCACCACCAACATAGAACTGGAAGTCAGTATTTGGGGCTACCAGTTTGCAGTTAAATTACCTAACCAGGGAATGATGGAGGTAAAGCCACAAGGGAGGGAAAAGGAGGCAGTGAGGGGTGCTCTGCGAGCCCCTGTGAGCCCCAGGGGACTGCTTCTCTTCCAGGTGAAGTGGGAAAGTTTTACGCAGTGCTTATTCATCCAGAAATTGTTTAAAAAAGGAACACGTGTCACTTTACACAGCCCTCTGACAGTTCTTTTCACATTTGTTGGGGTTTAGATCAAAATTAGATTTTGTTAAATTCTGATTTGTATTTGGCTATGGGAGGCATTTCGATCAGGCAGCCTCTTCTCTCCTGAAATAAACTGAAAAAGCAACATGATTGTGACTGGTTAGACTATGATTTTTTTTTCTGTTTAATCTAGAGGATATGTTCAGACAACAATCTACATTTGTGTGATATTAAGATCCATCCAGCACCCTGTAAAAAATCTAAACTAAAAGATTAATTGTTAGTCATGATTACCATATTATTTATTGTTATTGTGTGATGTTGAGACTATGTTTGGAACAGATGGGAATCCAATTAGCTTAGTTCTGCCTTTGTCCGTTGGATGAGACATTAATTTCAGGGCCACTCTCCACCTCATCTGAATAGCTACGAGGAAAGAAATATGCTCAAGGAACTTCATGTTTTTGAGACTGTCATATATTTTGTTTTCTTATGAAAGGACACCACTGGCTGCTAAGCAACAGAATAGCTGTGTTTACATGTACATTTATCTATATATATGCACATACATACGCAGACACAGGGAGTTGTTTACTCAAGGACAAGAGTCCTCAACAGACTGGCTTTCAACTGAGAGTAATTCTATTAATTAGGGCTGCAGTTACCATCCCCCTTCTGCTTCCCCCACCTTACCCCTCCTTTTCTTTCTTCTGTTGCAACTATTACTATTTTTAATTAACGTGCCAAAATGTTCACTTCTAACTATAACAAGAAAAGAGAAAGACAAAAGGGCAGAAGCAGGGAGAGGAGCTCTGGAGAGAAAGACAATTTGTTTGACTAACCCTTTCAGAAAAAAGACAGGCTTGTCAATGATTTCTCTTCAGGATGGTATCCCATAGCCAGGGGAGGAAGCAGAAAAGCTTTTTAATGGGGCTTTTCTCCCAGACAGGAATAATCATGCCTACAGAGAAGTCTTAAAGCAGTCTTCGGCTTGGGGGCAGTTCTGTTACACCTCTCAGTGGTACTTATTTTTTTTCCTTTTTAACATCTCCTGCTTTTATTTTCCTCTATTTTTTAAGGTGTTATGAATCCTTAGTCTAGGAATTATCTCTCAATCCATCTATATTTTTCGTGTGGTATTGATTATTAGGTTATTTCTCCACCACAAATCCCTATCCCTGGGTTTTAAATGTTACAACATTTGATGTAATCCCCACACTTCAAAACTGATATCCAGACACCACAGTAAATATTTAGGGTTCAAGGTTGCTTCTCTGTTCTTCATCTTTGGAAGAATTTGTGATTAATTGAATACTGATGAAAGGGGAAGGTGATTGAGGTGCTCATTGTAGAGAAACAGAAGTATAAAAGGCAATGCTGGAATTGAGATATAAACATAACATTAGCACTGGAAAAAGTGTTGATTGAAATTGGGCATATATGGGTATGAAACATGGCTTTTCATACACAATAAATTTTATTAAATATATGCCTTTATTGTTGCTGTTTAAGTTGAAATTTTCTGGGTGTTGATGAAATACCAGAGGAGGTAGTTCAAGAAAGAAAATCAGCTTTTAACTAAAAGAATAATGGCTTTGCATTTAGTAATGTTATAATTCTTCATGGACAATATAAATAATCTAAATATTTGCCAGAACCTGGAAAAAATAGTTTGCTTATTTTAGTTTTTCTGTTGAATCTTTCCTGTCCTAAGCCTCCTCCCTGTCCCTTCCCAAAATATGTGCGAGAAATTAAAAACATCACAAACTAGCACATTATAAGCCCATCCTTTCCAGTTCTGAGGAGATGTGAGGTTTTAAAGCTTCCAGCTGGCATCCAGCAGCCTTTCAAGACAAGCTGCAGATCTGGAGCCCGCTGATCCAGAGGTCCCTGATTCAAACTCAGTGGCTTTGTCAAGAGGGTGGTGATACTTTTGCTCGCACACAAATTGGCAGTTTTCTGAACCACTGTGCGCAGAAATCCTTGACTCCTATTCATATGCGTCAGGCAGTGTCTCTCATTTCAAATGACATTGGCTTATTTGACTTTCAAATGAGAAAACTAAGTATCGTGAACAGATGAAGAGATAATCAAAACATCTTTGTTCAGGTTTTTGGAAACTGGTTTTGAAAACCGAAACTCCTGAGCCATTCTGCCAGTTCTCACAATATTTTTATCATTAAAAAAACAAAAACAACATTTGTTAATCAGTTTCCTAAATCTCCTGCCTTTGGAGGCATGTGAATTGGTACTGATTCACCTTAATAATAATTAAATGTAACTTATGTTTCTGTCAACCCATATTTGAAAGCTTGAACAACATTCTCTTTCAAATGAAGAAGAATTAAGAATCTGAGCTATTTCTAAGCCAATCCTCAGCACTGATAACAGTGCTGCAAAAGCCATCCTTGCTTTGAAAGCATAGGCGTAAAATCAAAAGTAATACAAAAACCACAGAAACACATAGTAGTGAAAAACCTTCCTGGATCAGCAACTTTGATCCCTTACCACTGCATGAATTTGTCAAGGTTCATCTTGAACATGACCTTGTATCTTGCTCTTCACTTTTCCAGCTAGGCCAGGACTGCTTATTGTTATTGAGAGATAATTCTCTTCCTAATTTCTAGGCTAAATATATTCATAACTGGTCAGTCTATTTCCTCATCCCAAAGAATTTATAGCAATGAGTGGCTAATTGTTAATTCAATTATTCTTCATAATTTTCCTTAACTATACATCACATTTTCTCTCCCTTTTTGCATATTTGAATTGTTATCTATGTATATTCACTCTCCAGGCTGTTTTGGTGAGTTGTGATTGATCAGCAAAATCACAAAATCATTTGGTGAATGTGTTTCATTTTCCCTATTCAATAAGCAGACACATATCTGTTATGGAGTACTCATCTTCCTGTAATATTTGAATATATTCTTGGAAATGTGAGGTTTTCTTGAATATTCATTGCTATAGAGACCCATTTCACTGTTCACAGAAAGCGCACAAAATAGGTAAAGAAAATGTTATAAGCAACTCAGTCCTGTCCTCTGAAAAGGGAATTTACCTTCTCACACAGCTCTTGCTGTGTTATCTTCTATAAATGGCTGCATTTCAGCAGTGCCATGCACAAATTTCTTATGAATTCAGTGTACTGTAAAGTACCACAGGACATTTTGGGATGTCGTTGTGGGTGTAGTTTGGTTGTGTCTAGACTGGTATTTTTTAAGCAGACACCAGGAAATGGAATATCCTCAAGATAATAACATTTCATAAGGATGGGTAGATGCTGTCAAGATGAGAAGGTCTAGCAGCATTTCCTAAGGGATTTCAGGGTCTTTGCCAGGCAATTCCAGAACTTCAGGCCTTGTTTGCTTATGTTTTGGTTTAATTATCTGGAGTGAAAGGACATCTTTGCTTTGTATTTGAACAGTGACACATCACCTGCCCTCTCTAACCTCAGCTAACAGCATTATCTCCTCAGGTCAAGTGAGAAAGGCCAGTGCTCTTGTTGCTGTGGGTGACAGGTTCAAACCCTTATAATCATCCATGACAGCACTTGTTATACTTCTTTTTTCATAAGAATTTTTCAATTCTTTCAGCTCCTTTATACTGTGGGTCTTTGGTTCGTAGCTTTCATTTTACATCATTTCCCTTGTCCTTCCTCAGCAGTCTTGCATATCAATGTTTGTATGGTTTGAACAGTTTTCCCTCAGGATTTAACTCACATGCTCATGGTCAAATTTTCAATTCCATAGGGTTAATCTGGGTTTGAAGTAAAACCAGAAGCACATTACAGTCCAGAGCAAGCACACACTCAGACCTCTGCTGCTTGGCCTCTTTTTCTCTGGCCAGCAAGATGGAGAAAGACACACAAACACAGGGCACACACCCCCAGGGCACAGACATATCCTGTTCCTTCAGCTCTATCTTCAGCATTATCAAAATTAACAAGTAGCCTCCTTAATCCTGCTCACTCATCCCAAAGCCCTCTTCTTCCTGCAGACGTGGATCCACAGCTGTTGGCTTCTTATCTTGGAGGCTAAGTAAATAAAAGAAAGGCAAAGGAAAAGGAAAAAGACACCTTTCTACTCTTGCATAAGCTCCACACCAATCTTCTTGTTATTGATAAGTGGCTTAAAGTGCTGTTTGGAAGTGAAAGTCACCCTGGTAAGATAACCTCTGGCCTTGGCAATACCTGGCAAATTGCTCTGCATGTCTGACTGGACACAACTTCTCTTACTTTTGGCTTAGACTGGGGAAAGCTGACACCCTGGATCACAGAGTGAGGTACCCCAGTGTAATCCCTTGCACTCCCTAGTAGTATTTTATTAATTGAAACTGGGACTTCTCCCCAAGTTTCTCTCCTGCCATCATGTCTGGGTTTTGTTTTGACTGGCATTTCCTCTGCCAAGAACAGAAAGAGGCATAAAATATGAGATTTGACATTTTCTAGCCCAGGAAGAAAGAATATCTCAGGAGCTGCAGTGGCTGGCAGAGCCCCACTCTCTGGTACCTGGTCTGAGCTGCTGCATGGAAAGACACCAAGGAGAATGTTGATACAGAAGAGAGAGGAGATGCTGTAGGGTATGAGGGCAGTGGAGAAATGGCAGCTTTGGTGAAGGCCCTTTCCAGGATAGAGTGAGAGCATGGTTCTCTTGGGAATTAATGTGATGTAATCTTCCTGTGGAAAGCAAAGTTTGACCATGTGAATTAAGCCTGCTACTTTGCAGTGGGTGAGGAGAGTTTGTTGCCTGTGCCACCACTCCACAGTTTTTCTCAGGAGGTAGTGTGTTGCATTATTGTTGTTCCTGCTGCTGTTGTTTTAATCTTTCACGGGAGATTATATAAAACAGCCTCTCCATGAACCAGAACACATCTCCAGGGAATATGATGACAGCATCCATATCTTAAAAAGCCATAAAGTAGAGACACACTGTAGAAGGTAGTCATTCCCAGTAATAAGTGCAGTATGACATCCAGGAAAAATACCCTATTGTGACAAGTTTGAACACTAGTTCAAATATGGAGAAAAGTACCTTTAAAACCAGAGATGTTTCTATGCTTGTTATTTTAAAAGATTTTCTTTCTCTAAATTACTCCTGCAGCCAGAGGAAAGCCCTTTAACCCTTAGAAGACCATAGCCATTTCCTGCTCCCCAGCTGTGGATCTTAAAACTGGTTCCTCTTGAAGCCTGCATCAGAGACGTCCTGCCTTAAAATAGCAGCTCCCCTGCATTTTACAGGACTCACACTTAGGTGTACTCCAGCCCATGTGGACCCTGACCTTGATGGGTGAACAAGCTGATAAGGGTTTTTCTTTTTCCCTGATCTCACACAGAGATTAATTTCTGGACTATATATAGTAGATGTGAGGCCTGATAACAGGCTTGTTTCAGGTCTTTCAGGAGCTGAGGTAGGAAGAGAGGATAACCAGAGTTCCCAGTCACAGAGAGATGGAAGCAGCCTCCCACTTTCCATTTGCAAAATGTGCTGCACCTCAGAGCAAGACACTCATGAGCTATTGCTGTATTCATACCTGGAGGTACAATCCTGCTGCATCACCCATGCTGCAGCCCACAAGATGGAGTGGGAAAGAGTTTCCTTGCTGTGTTACTCCACTAATCTAGGAGAATTCAGGCCACTGAGCTTTAACTACCTTGGGCCACACTTTCAGAGCTGAAATGCCACCTATATCCCTGCAGCTAGTTAGTGAAAGAACAAGACACTCCCAAGCGTGATTGAAACTGCCTGAGCAAGGTGACAAGCAGGATCCTGTTTAGAGCAAGTGAATGGAAAACCCTGGGCACAGTGCAGGTCAGCCTTTCCAAACAGGATGCTGTGTGCCTCAGTTTCCCCTCTCTGATCATCAGTGTGCAAACTATGCCAGCAGCCACCACCCTCAGGTTTTATTTATGAACTCCAGGACCAATAAGTCAGTAGATCCTGGAGAAATGTCACTATTACAACCATCCATGACAAGGGAAAGCACATT
Source organism: Passer montanus (assembly GCF_014805655.1). NCBI lineage: Eukaryota > Metazoa > Chordata > Aves > Passeriformes > Passeridae > Passer > Passer montanus. The sequence continues at coordinate 818,308 of NW_024356948.1, read as the reverse complement.
CCCAAGCAGGGACAGTGTGGAAGGCCTAATGAACATTAAGCAGAGCACTTGTTCAGCACTGGCTTTGTCGCTGCTGGGCAGCCTTGTCCTGACAGAGCTCCTGTCCAACCAGGGACGTACATCCATTCATCATTAGTCCTAATGCAAGCTTGGGAGTTTTAAAGCCAGGGCTAAATCAGACCATCTTAATTTGCAGGCTTAATGCATTGCATATTATCCGTATCCTTCCTATGGGATTTATCTTGATTAAGTGCTAATTTGTAACTGGTGGTATACCCAATGAAGTGACTGATGAGAAGGGTGCCTGGGTTGAGAGTCTGTGTTTTGGCAGCAGTGCAGACTGGGGATGGAAACTGCTGTTCCCACTACAGACACTCAGGCAGGCAGCTCATTTTATGCCCATCCCCATCAGCCTCATAGGCAAAGTGTCCAGAAGGGTTGAGCTTGGGTTATTCTTCAGCTGAGATGGAAGCCAGAGGTCTGCAGTGGGAGAGAGGACCAGTCCTGTAGAAGTTTTTGCCATACTTGAAAAGTCAGTCCCTGTGCTGTTGTATAGCCCTGTGTGGGCAGAACAGTGCAGATCAGAGCAGGTGTAGATGCTTCAAATAACCAAGTGCAGGCAGCTTTTTACACACCCTGACTGACATATCTTCTGTGGCCTTTTGGGTTCTTCCTATCTGTGCCCAGCTCTGAGCTGCCTGCCCCATCCCCTGCAGTGACACCCTGCCCAGCCCCTACCTGTCCTACTGCTTCCACTCAGTGTCCTCCAAGAACCAGCTGGAGTAAAATGTTGAGTGGGTGAGACCATTTTAGACACAATCACAGTCCTGATTTGACCACAAAAACATGTCAGAGCCTAACAGCAACATTAAAATATCGCTAGGATGGGCAGAGCTTTTCCAGGAGCTAGGAAGCTCCTGTTTCAGGATAGTTTTACTTTGTTGACCTTCATTTTGAAATCAGAAACAAACCTTCCACCTTCACCAGACACACCAAATCTCAGATCAATCTACATCAACATGTAAATTTTACAGGGTTTGAGGAGAAGTGACCTTTAAGCAGAAATGGGTTCTCAACTTTTGCTATCACAGCGTTGGCATTTCACTAAAATAAAAGCCTTTATTTCATCCATCACTTTGGTATCTGAGCTGTGTCTGATTCTGTAACCACATGCCCCTCCCCTTCCCCCCCACCCCAAATCATAAAGACACACTGAATATATATCTTAAACAAGCCTTATACACAGAAACACACATATAGAATTCAGGTCAAGATGTTTCCTAGTCCAATTTTACAGAAGACTGAAATGAAGCTTCACTCAAATTTCTCTGATGTGGTAATAGTAAACCCAGGGAAGGCATCCAAAAGTTTTAATTTATGTTTTATGCTGTACAGAGGTGTTCCCAAATAGCATTTCTCCTTTTGGTTGCTTTTCCTAATGCTGAAAATAGTGAAAATAGTGGACAGTTTCTCAGCTGATGGATACTGCTTCCTTTTGCTTGAGTAACTAATGACAGCATGTGAGGAGGAAGGGGGGCTTTGTGTAAAAAAGAAGTTAATTAATTTTGGGGGTTTTAATCTCTTTTCTTTTGTACCAAACTATAAAACAAAAATTCTTCGGGAGCCAGAACATGTACCTCCAGTAATCGAAAGAGAGGCAAGGATCTGACTAATAGATATTACGTTCCATTATATGGTCTTGAAGTCAATAAACATTAGGTTACCTTCATGCAGTGAAAAAAGACCAGATTTATTAAAAAATCTTATCTGGAGGGTTTGCATTTCAATAGGATGTGAATTTGCATATTTTAACAATAACCTCCCATCATTCTGTCTGATCTGTGCTCAGTTGGCCATACAGATCACTTTATCTTGAATAGATTATCACCGGTTTAATAAACCCTTCATAATATGCAGGTATAACAATGGTACTTCATTGGATAAAGAAGGCATTAAAGTTCTTTTTCTGGAAATAGGGGTGGCCCAGCTAGTGATTAACTTTATACCTCTGTACATCCCTGTGCTGAATACCGATTGAAGGAGAGTATTCCCATTATTCACATTCAAAATGGACCAGCTCTTCAGAGCTTCTGTTAACTCCTCCTTGCCCATGGCGGCTGTGTAGAGGTGGGAGTATAAAAAGCCAAGGCTGCCAGGGACATTATCTCCAGCAGTGGCCTCTGGAACATCAGGAAAAGCTGGCATTCTTCCCCCAGCTGAGTCTCGCATGTGCAGGGTGATCAGTGCCAAGATGTCTCATGAAGGAGGCACCATCTCAGTGCTATCTGGAATTAGGGCCAATACACTGCCCAGCAAAGGGCTAAAAAAGGCTTTTAGGCAAAAAATCTGAGATAACCTCTTTTCAGTGAAAAATCAGCATTTTTCTTCCTTGTCTCCTCTCACAGCTTTTAGTTACTGACCACTTTAACTTTCCACACAGAAGTTCATTTTCCTGGTTGCCCTTTACAAGTCATGAGTCCATCCCACAGCTCCCATGTCCTGGATTGCCATCTCAAAATGTTTGGTTGGGAGAAGCACACTCAGACCTTCGGCAGGAGCACCAAGGAGTCTCTGCCAAACCACAGGGCTGGCTTTTGCCTCCTGCAGTTTCCACGGAGACAGACTATTATTTACATATGCTTGCAGTTCCAGGCTCCTGACCACCCTTCTCATGAGACACAGGGCAGAGCATTAGTACCAGTGCACCAGAGACAGGGGCAAATACAATTTTCGTGTTGTCCTGCAATTTTTGATTTCTTCATTTTGTTTCTTTGTTGGCATTTGCACCCTGACTTGAAAAAAACATGATACACTTCCTCTCCAGGGTACCAGTACAAAGCAGGCAGCTGTGAGCGTTAACTGTCCACACACAGAGCTTAGACAACCCGCAGGCTACTGTGGCATTAAGCCCGAGCTTGTAGACCTTAATGAGAGATAATGTTTGCTCAGGACCAGCTCTGTGGTCATGCAGCCTTGGGATCTGGGCTGCCTCACATCTGACCAGCTGGGAGCATAGGAATAATGAATTTAGGGGCTGAGTGTGCATGCATGTGTGAGAAATAGGGAGTATGTCACACACGCATTCCCCAAGACACTCCTGAGAGCAGCTAGAACTTTTCACACTCTCTCCTTCCCCTGTTTTCTTTTTCTCTGCTCAAGCTGTGTTCGTGCTTGCTTTTCCAAAGCTCCCATCAGGAGCTTTTTGCTTCACAAGAGCCAACATGCCGTTGTGCTGGCTGACAGTGGGAGCACAGCAAGGCTAGTGAATAATGGAAAGTTATTGACCTATAATAACCTGGCATTATTGACCATAAATGATTTAGTTAAAGTGCACACACACACACACACAAACACGCACACACCATCTCACGTGAAGGAGCTGAATTTTGAATTTCGTTTGTTCAGCACTGGCTCAATGGAGCTTGTCACAGGGGCATTTTGGCCTGGCATGAAATTAATATTAATCAAAACATCTCTGAGGATCCTTTAAATAAGATTCTTGTGAGGAGCAAGCACAATATCTGCAGCCAAAAGCAGATTGTCCTGAGTCTTCAGCTGAGGCTCCATGAGAGCACAAACCTTTCATGAACTTCAGCAGAGTTCACAGATTTTAAGGCTGAGGAGGACAATTTTCATTAAGCAGTTTTGACCTCTGCCATAAGGCAGTCGAGAGACTAACTACCAGGACCAATAACCTGCCACCAAACCAGAGCACAACATTTAGGGAAAAGGAAAAACATCCACTTTTGATGTCAGTCTTCCCAATTTCCTATTATTTTTTTCTTTCTGCTGAGCCAGCTGCTCCCCTCCGAAGTGCTGACATCAGGTCCTTTGGAGACACAAAGTGTTGGTCGCCCTTCTGAAAGCATACTCAGGGTTCATGGCTGGCCTCAGGTGCCCCTCTGGATCCACAAGTTCAGGCATTGCCCCCCATCCACCCTGATGAGACCCCAGCCCCATCCTGTGCCTGAATGGAGGCCTGTGGAAGTGCAGGTATGTGAGTTGGTGTGCTTGGCTGGGTCAGATGGAGATGTGAGTGAGTACCTGTTTAGCTGAGCCAGATTTCCGAACCAGGTGTTATAACCCAAACCACTTGCACAATTGCCATATGTCCTCCTAAGATGTCCATGTTTGTGTCAGCATCTGAATTTTGTGCCTGACCCTTACTATGGAAGGCTCCTGCCCAGCTTTTGACAGATGAAACTTTGCAGCTTGGAGCTGCTCCTGATTATCTATCAGTGCTCTCCATACAGCCATAAAAGCTTCTCATTAGCTTTGTGGGTGCTGCTCTTTATACACAAAATAGCCATGCTGCTGTGCCTGGCTTTCTTTGTTTTCTCAGGGTCAGGGGGATGAAAGGAAGGATTGCTTTGGTTTCAGATTTGCCTGACTGGGAGTTCTTGAGAGAGAATACAAGAATAAAATTTTAACTCTCAATAGCTCTGACCTGTGCTAAGGAAGCAGCTATGAATTGGCATTTACAGCACAGAAAAGTGTCACGATGCAGGCATTATTTGCCTTGCTTTTCCAAGAACAGGGCAGTATTCTCCCACTTACTCCAGCAGGCAGTGGAAGCACCTGGAGCCGCCTCTGCAGTCCAAAATCACTGCAGACAGGCAATCACTGGAGTCAGAGGTGCGATCCAGTCTGTGTACTGAAGTAACTAACTTTTGAGTACATTTTAAGTACCTAATGAAGCAGGCTTCCCGGAGTAAATCCTTAATTTCTCCATCTAGGAAATTGGGTTTGCATAATTTAGTTGTTTAAATTTAGGCAGCCAAGAGCTCCCTCTGGAGGTCTCCAAGCAGCCCGTTCCTCCGCATGGGCACGGCCAGGCACTTCATTCAGAAAGGCAATTTCAAGACGTACCTGTGATTTCAGCACAAGCTAAGTTCTCCCATTCAGGAAATAGAGTCTCCCCCAAATTTACCAATTTTTCCTCTAGAACTAGAGGTAAGATAGGGGGCAAGGCCAGCTGGAAAGGAACATCTGAATTGTCCCTGAAGTCAGGCAAGGCACATGATATCCTAAAGTAGATCTGCTTGTCACAGTGAGCAGTGGCAGCAGCACAGTGCCTCATCTGTATGTGCACACCATCACACACCTCTGCATACCCCCGAGACCAGCCCAGAATACCTGACTGTAGCAGGATGTGAACCAGCCCACAACTTTTTCAAGGGGCGCAGAGATGGGGCTGCTGACCTCCTAGTTCTCTCATGGAATAAAACTGTGTCTGGGGAAGTTCAGCCTAAACACTGGGAAAAGATTCTTCACTGAGTGGGTGTCTGGTCACTGGAACAGGCTCAAAAGAGCACCAAGACTGTCATAGTTAAAGCAGCATCTAAACAATGCTCCTGTCACATAGACAAGTGTTAGGTAAACTACAATGATCATTATGGGCCCCTTACAACTCAAGATTTTCCATGATTCCTTAGCTTTCAGCTCTGTCCTTCCTTCCTCTCTGTATAAGGTACTATTATACCAGCATTATCCGTGCCTTGATACCTTGGGTTTGCAGAGCTTCTAACAAATATAAATTCCCCTTTGCACACACCCCATTTAATCAAAACCTTGCTGGTTTAAGCAGTCTGTTTTATTAAATTACCAACCTATGAAGCCATTAACTCAATTAGAAGCAGCAGTTCTGTAGTCTTGAACAACCAAGGGGTAATATTGCAGTGGTAGACGTTATGCAGGTATGGCACGTTATAATAACAGTGAGAGCTCATAGAGCATCTTAAAACTTTACAATTTTGTAGGAATAGTATCTAATTAATCCTCACAATGGGCCCTGAAGGTAAAGATTACTGTCTAACCCCTTTTTCCATGGAGGAAACTTAGTGAGGAAGGAGATGATAGGTAATAGACTTTGGAAAAGCATAAAAGAGCGTATCTTTCCACAGTCTGCATTCACAGTAAGAAGGTTCCCCAAATTGCTGCTTTTCTTCACAGCAAAGCAACACCAAATGACCATTTTCTCCCTTTCTTGTCTCCATATTGTAATGTGTAATGGGTTGAGTTAATTTTTAAAAAAGTCCTTTATTTTTTGGAAGGAGTAGAGGTAGGAATATAAAAGTAAATAAAACCAAAGTAATACTAAAAGTTAATATTAAAAGGAAATCATACAGAAATAGAGGTGATAAATATGAAAAACAGTATGACTTGATTTGAATTTGAGAAAGAAAGTGACAGATTTAGGATCAGTACATTCTTTTAACAAATAACTGAGAGAAAAAAAAAGCTGAAAACACTGAAAATCAAATAATGTTTCTAACAATTAGCATTGCTAACCACAAAAAAAATGCATCAGTCATAAATTATCTTAAGAAATCCTGTATGATAGGATAATATAAATAATGAAAATTTATTTTCACTTTTTTGTTTTCTTTGAATGATATTTTAAGCATTAAAAATTTTCTTTCTTCTGGAACTAAAATTCTTGTTAAAAAGTTGTTCAGGTCCAGAAGTTGAGGATTTAAGGAAAACACCATATGTCAGGAGACTGATGGTAAAGCCCCAAAAGCTAGAAGCTCTGGCAGTGCTTGTAAGCAAGGCTAGATCAGGGTTACCTTTAAATGCAGAGAGGTTTTCATTTTACCCTTATTCAAAGAATTAATGAGTAGTTTATTTAAAGTATATGATTAAAAAAAAAAAAAGCCCAACGATTGTTCTCAGTGGTGATGGTTCCATTTTATCTCCTTTCATATTTACACCATGTAGCACCCAATTCACACTGCAGAGAGAGAAAGTACAATCTGGCCCAAATTTTCAAATATGCTCAGCACCCAGTGGACCAAAATCTTTTAATTATCTCTCTGTGCATTTGAGAACATCCTGTGTTTGAAACAGAAGGCTCCTTAAGTAGTGTGATTTCTTGCTCGGTTTCCCCCTCTGCATTTTTTTTTACTGTCAGCATCACATCTCCAGACTATCTCTGCACTGTGATTTTGGATAGATCCTGCTAGGAAACACAAGCCTTGTTCTCCTCCAAGCTGGTTCAGACATGTCAGTGCTGCTTGGGTTTGCCACCCACCTACCCGGGAGCACCAGGGCCCAGGAGCTCAGACACACACTTAGCAAAAAGTTACTGGCCACAGCCTCCAGGAAGTTTACAGCTGAACTTCTCGTGCCTCTGAACAATGCTCCCTCTTCAGCCACAGCACAGCAAGGGGAAGGAAGGAGGAGAGTGCTGCTGGATGCAGCTCCTAGTGAGGCCCCTCTGCTTTGCCTTTTCCAACTCAATCCAAGCTGAACATTCTGTGAGAGCAAGTGAGGGGGTCAAGCTTGTGAGCAGGTGGGAATTGGGGTGATGGGGAAGGTAGTAAATAACTTTAAATAACTTGGAGCTATTGGCTGTGATGCCAGAGGTGGCATGCTGCTTCCAGCCACTAACACATGTGGACAGGTGAACCTTTACACCAAATCAATCATCATATTTATTCTAATTGTATCGTAATAGTCCCCCAGGAGCTCAGTTCAAATGAGCTTGACATTATTAAAATTTTAATGCCCAGTTTTCATAGCTGAATGAATATTTAAAGGGTATGTCCCAGGCTTAAGTTATGATGATGAAGAAATTAATGGAATGTCTTGTTTAATGCTTTGGTACATGTTGATGCAAAAAAAAAAAAAAAAAAGAAAAAAAAAGTGGCTGTTCAAGGCAGAAAAGAAAGAAAAGCAATATTTAGGCATAATTACAGGAGGAAAGCATCAGTGATGCATTAGTATCAGACACCAGTTTTGTTGGATAGCTCTCAGCAGAGAGGAAATATTTATCATTCGGGGGGTGGAAGTCAGGGTGTGGTCAGGAACCAGAAGAGAAGTAGTTCCACATGAATGACAGATCAGAAACCAATCTCTGGGAGTCCCTGACCAAATCCCTACACAGCAGAATGAGCTTGCTAGCCTTTGTTGCCTGGAACAGAGAGAGAAAATCACCTTTGTTACCCAACCAGGGTGTTTGTTTATTTTAAGTACCCAGATCAACTTTGAAGGATGGCATAATTAATCAGCAAGACTCATCAGTCTGGTAATTATGTTACAGATAATTGTCAAAACATAGGACCAGATGATACCAGTTATACATAGATGGGAGTGAGAGGTAGCTCTTTTTGCACCAGAGGGCCTGATAGAGGCTGAAAGTGGTACAGAGAATTGCACTGAGGGTCTGAAATCCAGAATGATTGTGGGGTTTTTTTTCAGTGTTTGTGTTTGGGGTTTTTTGAAGCCTTACATCCTTTTCCCAATTCAATAAATATTTGGGAATCTATGGAATATTGGTTTTCCCCTTTTTGAAGGCTGTACTAAAATTTGCAAGGCTCCAGCTTGTGCTTATTCACTTACTGTTAGAAATTGAGGACTGACTTGAGCATCTGGATGGGCTTAAAATCACACCCTGTATGCATTTCCTAGCTGTAAAGGAGGGCAAAAGAAAAAGTTAATACTCTAAGTCCCTTCACAGAAGATTTTCTCTAAAGGGGCACTATCAAAACTAAGATAATCTTATTCTTCCTCTGAGTATTTCCTTCTTCATTTCCTTTTTTTGTAAAATTGTTTTTTATTTTACTTTTACCAGTGCAGGAGCCTTAATCCAGTGCACAGCTAAAGGGGTTTATCATCAGAACAAAATGTTCACACATCTAATTTGAGATGTGATTTCCAACCAGCTTAGACAAGTCAGTAGATAAAGTGGCATGGCTGCTGGGGGTTCTTCTGCTCAGATGGAACCTGTTTCAGGCTATCTAAAAAAGATTAAACTTTATTTGTTTGTTAATAGAACTGAGAGAACAACCGTAACACCTGCACAGGGTAGGGATACACCTTTAGAAGGAAGCTCTTGTGCTGCAGCAATGTCAGAGCATTCTGCTTGGAATAGGTTTGGGTCTGGGCCTCCTGTTGTTGAGAACTGAGGTGATGGACTGCTCTCTGTTATACTACAGCAAGCAGGTGACTTTAACCTTTGAAAAAAGGAAAATTAGCATAGGGGGAAGAGAGTGAACATACTAACCTTGAAAGCAGAGCCAGTGGTGGGGGAAAAACACTTTCTGGCTCAGGGTGGATCTTTCCCAGTACCAAGGAAAACCTTGCTTGCAATCTTAACCTGGTGACAGCCTCTTTCAGTGTTTGGGGAGGCTGTGTTTAAAGTCATGCTCTGAAGCTACCTGCACATTTAGATTGGTGAGAGAGCCTGTATTTCATGGTCCTGGCAGTGGGTGAAAGCAGCTAGTTAATTTACACAGCTTACTCAGTTGTTTGTTAAATGGCAATGCTGTGGAAAGCATTTCTCCATAGGCAAAAGGGCTGGCTGTGGTTCTTATCTTTGTGGCCAGGCATACAAAGCTACAAGCACAGAAGGTCTAATCTTCTTGGATGGACTGTGGCCAAGGTCTTTTTGCACTCAAAGCATTGAAGTCAATGGAGCTTGGCCTTGCCTAAAGTCTGCAGAGTCAAGCCAAGCAACCATTAGTGGCAAAGGCAACGTTTGGGTCTTGCTTCAGAAGAAGAGATAAAGCTCAGAGAGGGAAGAGCACAGCAGGAAAGTTCCAATAGCCAGAGCTCATGGGCTCAGGATAAGGTAGAGACAAGAGCAGATGTTCATCTCCTAGTGAGGGAACAAGGGTTATGTCTACAATGCCTTCAGGGACACAACTGTCTCTCTGGTCTGATTGCTGCCTTGCTCATGTCCGTGCTGAGGAGTCCTCAGGGCTCTGTGTGACCATGGTGTGCCCCACACGCAGAGAAAACCCCACCTGTCCAACAGAGAGCAGCAGAATAGCACCAGGAGCACCTATGGGGCCCCTAGGATGTGAAGTCTGAGGGGAGGCTTTCAGCTGGTGCAGACAGAGAGAGATCCACCACCAATAACACCTTAGCTGAGCACACACTGCAAAGCTGATCCAGGACGTCAGCACGTGTTCTCATCACTCATTTAAATGCTGTGACGCCTCATAGATGCATTTAGCCATCTGCAGGGTAAGGATCTGTGCTTGTTAGGGTGAGACTGGCTTTGTTGTGTCCATTTGGACTACCTTCATATGCTGGGGGAAATGGAGTGCTCAGCCACTGAGAAAGGAGGTTCAGGGGAGACCTTGTCACTCTAAAACTACCTGGAAGGGGCTCATTGCCAGGTGGAGGTGGGTCTCCTCTCCTGGATAACAAGATGAAATGGTCTAAGCTGTAGAGCTGCTAGGGCAGGTTGAAGTTGGATATTAGGAAACATTTCTTCACCAAAAAGGTGATCAATCATTGGAACAGACTGCCAAAGGAAGTGATGGAGCCATCATCCTTGGAAGTGTTCAAAAAACTTGTAGGTGGAGCATTTTTGGGGCATGGTTTAGTACTGGACTTGTCAGTGTTGTATAAACAGTTGGATTTGGTGATCCTAGAGATCTTCTCCAACATTAATTATTTCATCATGCTATGACTACACTGTTGCTTTGCCTTGAAGGAATTTGGGATCACAGTGAAAGAGAATGAGGTCTCTTTTTCCTCAACAGAAGCTAAGTTGGGTAATAGAAAAAGTTAGGGATAAAGAAGAATGATTTTTGATAGAAGGTGTATGGGCATACTTTAAAATTGGATCCAAATTTTCTTGAAATAAATTCGAGAAGGAGATTAGAAGAAAGATAGGATTGTGGAAAAAAATTTCCCTACTGATACTAGGGAAGAAGAGAGGAAAGGACAGCAAAAGACTGACTTAGTTTTATATTAGAATTTGATGCATTTATGAACAGAATTTCACATTGTAGTTGCTCATCATATCAGCAGAGAATGAGATTTAATGAGCAGCATGCTTACTCAAGAGTTATACCTCTGCTGTCAGGATGCACATAGAAATATACCCTTTTATGTAGCTTAGCATGGCCAGAGGGCAAGTCCTGGGACTCTTGACATGCTTGAGTGTAGCAACTAAATGTTGAGGGTTTTCTCAGTCATGTAAGGGATCTGGGGCTACAGACACCTTTTCAAAAGTCACGATACACAAGACACCCTTCTTTTCCAGGAAAGAAAGGTCAAGTGCAGGAGCCAAGCCAGATCCATGAGTGCAATAAACACCCATACAGGTGACCAGGGCATCACTTTCTGTCCTTAGTCACTAAAGGTACCATGTGGCAACACAGTCTAGTGAGTGAAAATACACTTATTGAACACTATTTTTACAGCGTCACTACCCAAAACTTTTAGGGAATCTCCTGCTGTCTGTTTCACATGCAGATTTGCATGTGGAACAATATTTATTCATCCTTGGAAGTGTTCAAAAAACTTGTAGGTGGAGCATTTTTGGGGCATGGTTTAGTACTGGACTTGTCAGTGTTGTATAAACAGTTGGATTTGGTGATCCTAGAGATCTTCTCCAACATTAATTATTTCATCATGCTATGACTACACTGTTGCTTTGCCTTGAAGGAATTTGGGATCACAGTGAAAGAGAATGAGGTCTCTTTTTCCTCAACAGAAGCTAAGTTGGGTAATAGAAAAAGTTAGGGATAAAGAAGAATGATTTTTGATAGAAGGTGTATGGGCATACTTTAAAATTGGATCCAAATTTTCTTGAAATAAATTCGAGAAGGAGATTAGAAGAAAGATAGGATTGTGGAAAAAAATTTCCCTACTGATACTAGGGAAGAAGAGAGGAAAGGACAGCAAAAGACTGACTTAGTTTTATATTAGAATTTGATGCATTTATGAACAGAATTTCACATTGTAGTTGCTCATCATATCAGCAGAGAATGAGATTTAATGAGCAGCATGCTTACTCAAGAGTTATACCTCTGCTGTCAGGATGCACATAGAAATATACCCTTTTATGTAGCTTAGCATGGCCAGAGGGCAAGTCCTGGGACTCTTGACATGCTTGAGTGTAGCAACTAAATGTTGAGGGTTTTCTCAGTCATGTAAGGGATCTGGGGCTACAGACACCTTTTCAAAAGTCACGATACACAAGACACCCTTCTTTTCCAGGAAAGAAAGGTCAAGTGCAGGAGCCAAGCCAGATCCATGAGTGCAATAAACACCCATACAGGTGACCAGGGCATCACTTTCTGTCCTTAGTCACTAAAGGTACCATGTGGCAACACAGTCTAGTGAGTGAAAATACACTTATTGAACACTATTTTTACAGCGTCACTACCCAAAACTTTTAGGGAATCTCCTGCTGTCTGTTTCACATGCAGATTTGCATGTGGAACAATATTTGTAAGTTATTAAAAAAAAAAAAAACCAAACAAACAAAACAAAACAAAACAAACAAAAAACCAAACAAACAAAAAAAACAACAAAAAAAAAACCCCAGACAACCAATCAAACAAAAAAAGCTAAAAAATCTGGTTTTCTCATTTTGGAGAATGAGGCTTCACTCCAAGCATCCTGTGTTTTGTCTTCAAGCATGTTGAAGACTGAGCTCTCCCTTTACCCTACCACACTTCCTTTAAAACCAGAGACACCATAAGATTAAACACCACATGCTCAGCTACCCCAGGAACAAACAAAATGATTTGTTGAATTGGAAAGGCTGTAGTTGCCTATTAACAAGATTAGCAATTTCTTCAAACTCAAGCCCAAACTGTGAGGAAGAAGTTTTGCATTTGAAGCCACAGGCTTGTGCATGTGAGCCTGAGCTGAGCTGGAGCTCCTTTAGGTTCATCTACACACAGGAGAAAAGGAGAAAGATGAATCAATAGTTAGACAGATGGATTATAATGTGTTTTATGTGATATATAGAAAATACTCTCAGAGAGCAGGGATGGCCGGTAGCAATCATTCTGAGGGGTAGGCACCAGAGCATTGACTGATTTGGAAAGGTCAGACCCTTCAATGGGGTTTTTTTTATATTTCACACATTGCCATTTCAGGTCTTCTCATCTGTTTGTGTACATACCTATGGCACGCATCTCAACAGGCAGGGAAGAGGGTGGTGGGCATGAATTAAGAGTCCTTTACCAAGATGAAGTTTGGGATAGTCATTTCAGAGGCAACGCATTACTAGCAAGGTAAACCTATGCAATTTAGTTTGGGGTTTTTTTCGTGGTTTGTTTTTTTAAACAAATTTCTAAAATACTTCCTCTCCTTACTCTTTTGTTAATCCAACATTGTATCAATTCGGAGTGCCCACAGTAAATGTGGTTAATGTGTAATTACACATCAATCCATGCAAACACAGCCCTCACCTCGATTTCCATGGGGACAGGTTTTTGCTCCATGCACTATAGCTGAAATAGGCAAATATAGGAGTCTACTTGTGTAGCAAACCTGTGGTAAAGAAACCTTCCTGATTCTGTAGCATTTGGGGAAATTTCCCTGAGTTGAGCATGTGAGCCGTGACTTTGGTTTTTTGTTTTTTTTTCTTCAGAGAAAGGAGATTGCTTTGGATTCACGCTTATGGCTATCTAGTTTAGATCACTGTAATTCAATTATGTCACTCAGAATCAGGTACAGAGTGATTTACTTGAACTTTGCAATTACACATACACAATTCAATTGTAGGTGATTTTCTTGGCTTTTCCAACTTTGACACTGATATACTTTGCATTTCCTTAGGGCCCTCTATCAGGGCAGATTTTGTTCAATGCTTTAAAAATTATGACCCACTCCCATAAACACATTCCTGCCAATACCTTTGCTCACATAAATAGCTGTATTGAATTTGGAGAAATTACTATTGTGCTCATGGCAGACTCAGTTGGCAGAAATGGTAAAATGAAATTCTTCTTAGTGTTTTGGGGAGAGATTTGAAATGGAAAAACCCGCCAAAGAAATAAATAGTAAACAAATTTTCTGAAAATTTCAGGGCAGGTATTAAACTATTCCTCCCTCCAATTAACATTTGAGCTATGTCACCAGACCATCAAGAACACCGTAGTATTTTTAGGGAAGAAGTTGCTCTGGGATTATTCTTTTTTTCCATGAAGCTAACCAGCAACTACAGAGATGCAGGAGTCCCCAGTAAACATTTGCTAAGACCTGCTAGCTGGCATCCTTCATGATTAGGTCACAGACGAGTTTCATCATCAATTTAGGGGGCTGATGCCCGAACAATACCAAACACAACACAACATCAGTTAGCATGAACTGTTCGTTATTTGCCATTATGTCTGTCCACATAATTCAAGCATAGAAGTGACAGGATGTTTGTTTATTTGTATGTTTGTTTAAAACCAGAATTTAGATACTTTTTTCCCCATCAACCATTTTCATAGTACGTGATGATATCTTTAAAAGCTGAGAAAGAGGCAGATGTAATTATGTGTCCAAAATCACCCAGAAACTCAGTAGGGAGCTGGAAACAGGCCTTGCCAGCAGTTAGCACTGCTACTTTTTTACACTCTTTGGAAAATTCCAGAAACGCGGGCAGCAGAAATCTTTTCATCATGGTTTTGATACAAACCAAAGCCCCCAATATGTCCTGAAGGAGTATGCAATTATTTTAAGGCCTCTAAGGATGGTGGAAAGATTATCATTATTATTATTCATACGGTCATTATTATTCACATGATCAACAGGAAAATCTTCTATGGTTCTGTAAGGCACACAAGCTCTAGAATAACATTTTGTCTGCTGAAGTGACATCATCCTTAAGCACAACCAGAAGATTATCTCCAGCCTCTCTTCTGTTTGGTCATGATCTTCCTATTAGTGGCATTTAATTCATCTTCAGTAATCTCCTCATCTTTTCCCTTTTTCTTCCTGTCTCAGGGAACATTTTAAGCTATTCAGGATAGCTTCATAATTTTAAGGGATATTTTTTTCAATTCTTTTTTTTAATCTCTGTATTTGTCCATTCTCAAGTAGAGTTTTAAATCTACTTAAAAACACAAGGTACATTGATGAGCAATGAAAAAGTGGGTGAGACAAGAAGGAAAAAGGTGGTAGGAACAGTGAGAGGAAGAAAGATGGAGACAATGAGAAATCAGCTGTCTCTGCTTCCTACTCTTCTTTCCCAGGTGATCCTTCTACCTGCTCTAAATTAATATCAAAGCCAGAGGGAGCAGAAAAAGGTTGGTGGGGGAAAAAAACGACAACCTTAGGAAAAGAAAAATCATGATGCAGAAAAGCGTCTGTCCCCTGTCTAATTCCTGCAGTGGCCTGTAGCTGATGGTGCTGAGAAAAATACAGCAGCAAGCTCTGACATTTCATTTCTGTGGAGAATTGAAAAAGGGCTTGCTATAATTCATCGCTTCTTGTAACTCAAACCCTTTTTGACAGGGGTACCTGCGCTGTCTTTTAACAGTGGCACCACGGTGGCTGTAATTGGACATGAAAAATGATGTTGTGTTTCTACTTGCTAGGAGAATTGGGGTGGGGGTAGGTGGGGCAGTGGCAATTTGGTGTGAGATGGTGATATCTGGCATAATTTGGATAGGTTGGTTTTTGGCAAAAAAAAAAAAGGAAGGACAACCCAAAATGAAGAAAGTGTGATCACTTTGCCTAAGGTTCGCAAAGGTGATAGTAAATGTGGTATTCATCATAGATGAACACGCAAAGAATCACAGGAAAATGAGAAATGTGATGCACATGAGGTTCTAACTCCACCAGTAACACGGATATTTATGGCATTTGCGGGGAAAGGACACAACCCCTCTTCCTGAAACAGGCACATCCACAGCTGCTGTGGTTCTTCTTCCCAGTACAGATGGGGAACTTGAGCCACAGGCTTTTCCTGACTCCACACGGGGAACACAATTGTGCATAAAACTCCGGTGTGCCAGTCTCTCACCACCTCTCTGAACACTGTGCCTATATATGTAACCAGAGATCCAAACTAAATTGTTTGACTCTTGCCTAAATCTCTGGGCCTCAGTGGTCCTCAGCACATCTTTGCTACCAAATTGTTGTTGAGTGAAGCACTTCAAAGTAATATTTTTGCCAAATGGGATTCTGAATCATGAATGAAGATAAACATTGTCTTGATTTATAATGGTTTTATAATACAGAGCATTCTGGTGCCATAAAGTCAGATATCTCCATATTATGGAGAGAATAAAAAATTTTAGTCAGGTCTTAAGTGATGGTAGAGAATTTAAAGAGGAGATGAATGCTTTTGAGATTAACAAATGGTAAAACAATTTACTCCTTTCTCAGTGGCACCCCAAAAGGGACAACACAGAAAAAGGAAGAAGCATGGTCATATTTCAAATGAGAGCACAAAGAGCATCCATGAGCAGAGGAAAGAAGGACCACTGAAAGGACAGCAGTGTAGCACATCCTAGAGAAAGCCTAACAGTGTACTCACTCTATCTACCAGCTCAGAGGTTGGGTCAGCCTGCCCTAGGTCTTTTCCCATGCAGCCAAATCCCTTTTGAAGCCTTCTAGTGACAGGGTTTAATAACACCTTACAGCCACATCTGTAATTTCACAGATCCCAGGTGGATTTCCTGATGGTATTAATCAAATTTGCTGTCTGAAAAATATTCTTTCTCCTGTCACACTCTCAGGGTCCACCAAGACAGGATATTACACATATTAAAGAATGTCCATAACAGTATTTCCCCAAACACTCTTCAGAAGGCTGCATTTTGGAGTATAAACTTTGGTTTTATTCCACTTAACTTATAGTCACTTCCAGATAAAGAATAAGCAGGGAACTTGAATATTTGAATACCCTGCTCCCCAAGAAGGCATTTCCCTGGAGTTAGAAAGCTACATTGTTCTGCCATTTTATTTCCCCACTTAGCCCTTTTCTGGTCCCCATGACAGGTCCTTGCTCCCAGAGTCTGTATTAAAAAAAAATAAAAATTCCATAGATGGAGAAAGGAAACTTAATTATTTTCCTCTCAGTGTTTCTCCCTATAATTGGTGTCTTTCATGTCAAGATGATCTCAATTTGTATTATGGGCTCCGTTCAGGCAGCACTTTCTCTTTGGTCTATAAAGAAATTGTCAAGTGTATAAATCATAGTGTACATTAAATTACACTAGTCTTTTACTTATTAATTTCCCCAGTTTTTTCTTCCTCTGTTGGATGCTCTTTTTTTTTTTTTTTCTTCAGAACTGACTGCTTTTACTCACTCCTTAATATCAGAAAGGAAAAAAACAAAGCAAAACAAAACAAAAAACCAAACCAAAACAAAACAAAAAACCAACAAAAGTCCAAACACATATTTCCCTCCTTTAAGTTTTGCCAAAGGGTCTGATAATGTCCTTTGCCTTGTGCAAACTGACTTCATTCAACTCAAAAAGAAGGATTAAATCTGTCTAGTTTTCCTCAAGGCTGGATCCAAAAGTTACTTGAGTTCAGTGCAAATATTCATGGACTTTAGCACAGTTCAGATCAGTACCTATGTGGGTAGATTTATGGGATGCTCTGCATCTCAAGGCTGTGTCCATTTGGACTCCAGACTTAGCCTCTCAAGGCTGTAGGCTGCACACCTCCTGCAAATTCCTGGCTACTGTGACTATTTCTCTTACTGACTGCCTGGGATGCAGGTTCTGCTCTCTTGGAATGATCACCAGGGACCTCTGACCCCCCTCTTCTGACCATAGGGGTTGGATTAGCCATAGGGCTCCCATCAGGAGCCTATAGTTTGGAATAAGGGGGCAAGTGTTAAAAGTAATCAGGTCTCGAGTCAGACGTTGGCACGTGGATGGTCAACACCAGCCTGCTGCAAGCACGAGCAGTCAGAGGCTGAGCAGCTGGGGGAAGCAACCAAGTAATTTGGCTTCATTGTCCAGCACATGAGAAGCAAGGTGGGGTTCAACTCAGCTAAGTCTAAAGGCAAAGGCAAACTCCATGATCAGTAGAGACGAAGAGGTGCTGCAGAAGACCACACACGGTTTTATGCACCTCTAAGCTTAAGAGTGGCTTAGAGTTGCACTTCCTACACATTTGGAGTTGCATGACACTGAGTACTCTCCTCACCTGCGTGGTGTCAGATCTCTGAATGTGTGTAACAGCTAGCTGCTCACATGTGGGTGAGCATAAAGCATAAAGGAGCTCTGTGGCAGGATATCTGTCCTGCTGCTGCTGCTTCACACATCACCTCTGCCCTGCCAATACCTTGTGGCACTTATGTGAGCAACTGGTCTTTGCAGAGGCAGGGGCAAGGGCCGATACAAGGTTTAACTATTAGCAGATCCTTTGTTGGTTTTAGCACTTCAGCTGTCTGGATTTTTTTGGATGGCACAGGCATAGAGGAGAGCAGAAACTGCTCAGTAGCATCTGTAGCCATGGATCCTTCTCTTGCAGGGTGTGAGTCTAACTGTAGTCAGTTTATGGATAAGTACATTTTCCTCTAGAGACAACAATACAGCAGGATCTTCTAGGCTCTTCATCATCTTAACCTACTTGTCAGCTAGCTTGATAACTTGTTGGTACTAAAAATGTGTGCAGAGCAATTAGAATAAATCTAACTTATTATGGAGCACTTTCCAAAAAAAACAAAAAGGCAAAAATTAGGGAAGGGGAAAAAAAGAAAAAGAAAAAATAAAACTAATGGCCTTGCTGCCCAGCTATGATTAGCCACAAATAAGGGATGGATTAATTCCCTGAAGGCATTCTGTGATATTCATCAGCCAATTTGTGGTCTGACTTTACTGGGAAGACATATGTTAGGAGATTCCTGTTGCCTTCTGACCTTGTGCTCCTTTTGATGCTTGTTTGAACTTATACTTTCTTTGTTGCTTGACAAATCAAAAAGATATTTTCATTTTGCTCAGAGGTGGTCACACATAGAAAGATATTTTGAATAGTCCATCTGCACAGGGTATTGATTGCTTTATGTGACAAGAAGTATGAGGCAGGGAAGGGCTTTCAGACTAAATTCTTAGCTGGTTCTGATCCAGTCTGCATCTCTGGCTACTGACAGGAGGGGTATACCCTCATCCCTGTTCTTCAGGCACCCACAGCTTGTTAGGCACTGCCAGTGAAGAACATTGCGAGCATCTGTTGCCCTCTCTCCTGGGAGTGAGCAGCTCTGGGGATAGTGATGGTCCCCAGTGATTTTACTGAGTGAGAGAAGGATAATTTGAATAACATAAACCTGTTCATGGCACAGCGGCAAGGTTTTTAGACCTACTTATATCGTGATATGAGAATGGAAAAATATATCTGAAAAAGCAATAGAAGGAACATCTGGTCCTCTACTCCCAGAAAATTCTCAGTATCCAATACTCCTGCAGCATGTGGACAAATTAGATCCAAATCCAGGTTTGAAATGGAGGCTGCTATGTTACACATGACTACCCTACTGAACTAACAGTAGAAGTGGAAATTAGCTTTTCAATTTCCTTCCCATCATGCCAATCTCAAGAAATTTTTGCAGTTTAAGTTTCACTGGTCCTGATGTTCTGACAAAGCATTTTTGTTCTTATGCACCAGTGTTTCTAGGGGAAACTATTAGAAATTTTAAAAGTTACGTTTAAAATTTCATGACCTGTGTGAAATGAGTCAGATCCCTCTCCCAATGTGATTCAACACAGCCACTGTTAAGAGGAGTGACACTGATTTATTTGCCTCAGACCAAGCTGCAGCCTGCAATGGTTACTTCTTTGTTTACTAATTGCTTTTCCCCCCCCCTCCTTGTGGAGTAAATTCTGGTGCTAATTATGATGCGCAGTAAAGAAGCAAAGCAAGCCTCTGTATATGAATGTCTGAGTCCTCCATTAATTACATGTCTGTCTTTGTTCTTCCTTACAGATGAACAGACCGATCCAGGTGAAGCCAGCGGACAGCGAAAGCCGAGGAGGTAGTTGACTGCATTGCTTTCAGCCACAGTGCTAAATATAATTGTTGTCTCTGGCTTCTCTCAGGCAATGTGCTGATCAATTAGTAACGTAATCACTGCCAAAGAAATTCCCTCCACAGCAAAGATTCTCTTTATTAAATCTCCTTTACTTCGTCTCACTTTCCTCATATTCAATTATTATTTGATTTTAAAAGGCAGGCAGGTGCCAGCGATTGCCTGAGAAACAAATAACTGCCTCGTTAAGAAGTGAAGCATCAGGCACTGACTTAACAAAGTTTAACAGCAGTGGACAGCAATGGGGGTTTTTTCAGGCCTGTGTCAGGCTGAGCTGTAGAGGTGTTTAATTTGGTTAGGATAAAGCAGATACTTTATGGTTTCTCTAACCATGTTGTTTCTGCTTGCACTGAAGCAACTCTGCTTCTGGAAAAAGCAAATTCTGAGCTGGCAGAGTTTTCTGCACCTGTATCAGCTTATCTGGATAAACCTGTTGTGGGAACTGAAGGCTTCTCTCAGACCCTGGGAGTTATTCAGGATTTGCACAGGTACAGCTGAAATCAGGAGCTGGTATTTTGCTTTTCTATTCTACACAGTGGATTTGGAAGGCTTTGTTAAGTGATTGTTCAATAGATCACCAGTGATGAGGTGTTTCCTGTAAAAGGTTTTTTACCTGAACTGATGTGGTGATACTTCACCGTACTCTTCTAATAGGAGCCTGTTTGTCAGATCAAACACACAGATCACTGAGAGAGTGTGAGATGGTCTGTTATGCTGGATAAATTACCATCCTGCTATTTTTTTCTTGTATCTGTACATTTATATATATACACACACGCATATATATAATGACATGTTTTTTTCCTCTCTATCCCTATCTCTTTGGGAAAAAAATAGAGAGCCTTTTCCTCATCTTTTCAGTAAAAACCTCTAATGCTTATGTATCTGATAAATGTGGGAGTAGATTTTGTCATTTAGTAATGATGTGGCTCTTAGATGTCTGAAAACTTTTCAATTTCCACCATAAATATAAACTCTTCATCATTTGTGGGATGACTATCTTTGTGCTGGCATTAGTGGAAATCTCTGGCAACAGCTATTTAAAAGGAGAAAAATGCCTCACTGAGAAAAGGCACCATGTTCTCTCTCTTTTCATTTGAAAGCTGTGGATTTCAGGGACTTTGGCTGCATCAGGGTGAGGCTGAAACTCTCCAGTGAGTCAAGTTGTTGGAGGAATTTGTATGTAGTTTGTAGTTAAAGGGCTGGTGTTACAGGCTGGTGAAACCAGGTCGAAAGGGGCTCTCTAGCTGCAGAACAGAAGAACCGAGTACTGGAAAAACACCAGAAATCTCAAAGATAAATATTGAAATTTCTTTGAAAATTCTTTCTCTAAAGAAAATTTGGGGAAATTTGGTTAATACAGGATGGAAAGTATCTGATAGGATCTGGCAAGTTCTGCATTCAAGGGCCAGGGCACATTTCTGACTTGCAAGAAAGACGTGTCACATCCTCCAGCATTGTCCAGTGTTTTTTTAATAGAACCAGGTCAATTTCCTCCCCTTTCACTCCTTGTCTGATGATCTGGCTCTGTGTCTGAGTAGGATTGGGTAAGCCATGGGCAGTTGTCAATGCCAATCTCCTAGGGGAAAAAGGAAAGGCTCAGCTGCCTGGGCAAATGAGGGGACATTAAGAACATTCCAGTGGAGTTCGTGCCGACAGCAAGAGTGAAGGGAGGGCCTTTTGTCCATTTAATTAGACATACCAAAAAATAATAATTAGGCTGGCCAATTTGCTTAGTGCGCCTACAGGGTATGTAGCTCCCAATCTTTTTCTTTTTTTCCTTTCTTTTTTTTTTTTTTAATGCAAATCAGTAATAGAGAACACATGCCTTGCTTTCTGGGGAGGGTTTTCAAACTCCTTTGCTAAGAACAGCTGCTTTCAGGAGCAGTGGTTTGAACAGCAAAGGGCTCCAGTGGCAGCTTGATTCCACATTATCACACCCGTAGCCCCCTCCCCATTGTATTTTAGCTAATTATCTCCTCATCTTACACAAACCTCATCTTTTCCCATCCAGTCTGCTCCCATATTTCTTCTGTCAGTGGTGATCATAATGCAGAGGCCAAGCGGGTGCTCTCATCATTGGTGTGAAAGACACGTTGTCCTAATTCCCCACTGACAAGCTGCTTCTGGGCTGGTGATGTTCCAGGACGGCATGACTCAAGGGCAGCTGTGGGAGAAAAGAACAATTGGCACCCAAGGGAGGCATTGTATGAAAACTTACGTTCTTCAAGAGCCCACCGGTTAAAGCAGGCACAGCAAACAGAATGCTAAAAAGGAGGCCGTGTGTCTTAGGAGCACATCAAAAGGCTTCATTAGGGCTGCAAGAAAAAGGTCAACCTCAACAACAAAGAAACTTAAGTTGTAGCTTATTATACCCTGTCCCTCTATCAGGATGGGACATGGGGGAGGAGGGGGGCTTGGGAGGTGAAGCAGCTCTTCCACACAGCACAAGTTTTTGGTCTGCCCAAAATCCACACTCTGGATTTTGGGGAATAGACACCCTGCATTAAGGGGAATTCTGATGCCAGGCCACAGTGTTAATGAAAAAAATGCAGTGTTCTCTGGAACTGCAGTTTGCAAGCAGGTTTTTACTGGAAAAGGTGAGCAACATTCTTGTGGAATTGAGATTGTGTTTTCTTTGGGGACAAATACGTGCATTTTACAAAAACATGAATCTTTGGATTTTTCAGCAAGTTCTTCCACAAGTAAAAGGTGATGAGAGTCACAAATTTATTCTCTCCTTCAATCAGATTCAGCTAAGTTTTTCCTGTTGTTCTGGAGTCTGGATTTTTTTTTGGGCTTTAACCTTCCCTGTGTCTTAATTCTCAGTTGAAATTAGAGTGTTAGCATTTAGTGTGTGTGGGCTAGAATTTAGACTATCTAAGTTTAGGAAAGTGTTCAATATTTTGTTTGCCCAAAATTACAGTCAACCCACCAAAATAGATATGGTGAGTGTCCCTTAATAATTTTCTTTTTTTCTTTTTTTTTTTTGTTAATCTCCATATTGTACTATGAGCAAAACTAAGCATGAAAACCTTTTAAACAAAAATTGGCATTATTTATATTTGCCTAATCCCATGGGAAGTAGAAATTAATGTGTTTTCAATATATTTCTCTAGGGAAATAGTCTAAATTACTGGGAAAATTTTACATTTTACATTGTTTGTGCATATATGTGCATAGTCAAGATACAAAATGTTCTATTGGGGTACTTCTTCTACAAAATGCTTCATGAAGCTTCAAATACCTGATCAGAAGGTCAGACTCCTTTGAGATTTTATACTTTAACACTGACAGAATTGATAGAATATGATTGAAAGCAAGCAATTCCACATTTTGTTCTGAAAAATCAGATTGTGAGTCTAGCTCTATTAAGGATAACTTATAAACTCTCTTCGGCCTTTGTTTTGGTCAAATTTTATCTTGACTATATGGAAACTACTTTGCCAGAAATTAATTAGTCCAATACAATTTTAGAGATTTAAGTTATAACTCCACATCAAAATTTTGAACATAAAAAATCCCAACTAAAGTGTTAGAATTTGCTATTATTTTCATCTTGGTGGAGGTGGTTTTCCTCAGTTCCTTGTCTGATATTAAGCTCTAAAAATAGCCTGCAGGTATCTATCACTTAAAGTTTCTCAAACTTGGACAATGATCTCAAGTCTGTTTTGTGGTTTGGGGCGAAAGTTTGGAGCCATTTCTTATTTCATCCACAATATCTCCAGCTCTCACTAGGCAACTCTCACTGCAGCTGGCAGGGTTAACCTATGATAAACGCAGCCCCGAGGTCCCACTATGTTGTACAGGCAGTAACATTTTTTAAAAGGAAAGGACTCTCCTGCTGCTCCAGTTGCAGTCTGTTAGTGATGCTTAGATGCTCCACTGCTCCCACATTCCTCTCAAAGGACAGAGGAAGGTCCGTGAAGGAAACCATGCAAAGATGTACACGGTGTGCTACCCTGGCTCAGTGCAAATGTCACTACCAAAATGGTTTTGTGGTGGTTTTGGGGTCCTCCAGCGTTTTGTGAAAGGGAAACAGAAGGATACTGGACTAAAGAAATGAAAAGTAGAAAGTGGTTTAGGGTTGAAAGGGTGCAGTGTCCTGCAGAGATAGTGTTAAGAGGTTTGCAGGAGAGACTGTGGTGCATTGTATTGCAGTGTTTTCTGCATGCAAGCAACCTGATGAAGTTTCTGTCTGTGCTTCCAAGCAGATTATCTTTTGTGCATGTTTGAGGGAGGCATGTGATGTGTCATGTTTTGCTGCTTGGCAGCTGGAAGGCTTGGACTGTATATTTCAACTAACCAGCAGTATTTCTCTACCTGTTACTTGATGTGCAAAGTCTGAAACTATCTGTTTGATCATGGTTTATTCCTGATTCAGAGCAAAATATTCAAGAACTGAATTAGAGTTAATAACAAACAGAGTGCCTTGCTCATGCACAACTTTCTGTTTCTTTTTATACCCTTCCATCAGCTTGGTAATGATCATGGGGTCAGAACAGCCTCTCCACATGTTCTAAGCCAAATTTTCATTTAGGACAAAAGCCTGGGTCTAATTCTTACTTCAAGTAGGTAGTTTCTAACTTGCTAGCTCTTTTCTGTGGGTGGCAGGGTAATCTGTCCTAGGTCCCAGTAATTACTTGTTATTCCATTGTTTTCTATTTAACTGATGAGAATTACACAGCTTGTGCAGATGCCCGAATCTCTCAGGAATCTTCCCATCTAGGTACTAGGGTACAGATCTAGGCCTATTTAGGTGCTGCAGTGAAGAAAGACTGGTTGCCTTCAACTTAGTTTGGCTTCACACTGGTATAACAGTCCCACGTGGAATTATTTCCTTCCTCCTAGGAAGCCCTCTGTAAAGAATAAGTTGATTGCTCATACATTAGACCAGAAAAGTCTGAAGAAGATATTTAAGGATGAGAAAGCAGAGGGTGGTCTTGACAGAGCTCAGCATCTTCTCTTCTGCCCTGCTGTAGGGTGGGCTGTGCATGTGTGCAAGAAGTGCTGATGTCTGGGGCTGTGCACGTGTCAGAGCTGTACCTCTGCAGCTCTCATCCCTTCCTTAGCTCTGATCCACACATGTTGCCTGCAACATCAAGCTCTTTGGAAGATACTTACTTAGCTGTTTCCAATCTTTTGCCTTAAAAAGTTTTCCCACCCAAGAGGCTGAAGAGCAGGTGGAGGGAATATCTCTTCCAAGGTGGCAATCCATACAAACTACCTTTATGTGTCCTGCCACAGCTTTTTCCTCAACTGCTCTCTTTTTTTTTTTTTCCTTCCTCTTATGGTCTACACATTCAGTAGGAGTAATCAGGTGGCACTAGCAAACTATTTGGTGAAAAAGATCATTTTCTCCCATCTCAGAGTTGGGGAAAAGATCTCAATGAACCCATCTCTATTAACTCTTTCAACATCACAAAGTGTGCAGTATGGCTCACATTGATCTTTTATAGCCCAGGTAGAAAATGGCACAGACAGAGACTTGCAATTGTCACACCACATATGCATCCCAGCCTTTGCTGAATTTTTTTTTTTTACTGGAGATGCTGACTATTAGTTGTAGAGTAACATTTACAAATTGTATGAAATCTGGACTCAAAACCTCTGAAAAAAATAATTCTCTACACCCAGGGTCTCATATTCCCTTTTTTTTCCCTCAGTGTTTACAATCTTTTAAAGAGCATCTCTCTCCCCTCTTGTTAATTCTTGCAGTCTGAAAGGAGGTTCCCAGCTCCATGTCAAATCCTCCTCCTAACTCTCATACATCTCATCTTCCAGAGATTTGTACCCAGTCTGGTCAGCTGGTTTTGACTTCTTTCAGGAGGTATTTGGAAAAAATACTCCCACATTTAAATCTAAATCTTTTTTCTCCATCAATTATATATCAAATATTACCCACTAGAGCTGAATTGCTGTAGTGTATATTTGTGTGGACAGTAAAGAGAAGAAATGACTGGTTAAAAATAAACCTAATAGTCTGTTAAAATGTCTATCAGAAGTGAAGATGAGCTCATGAATGGAAGAGAAAAAAAATTAAATTAAAAACCTAGAACCTAGGCAAAGGTCTTGATATTAAATTGGGAGGCACCTTTCTGCCTCAGAGGCTGGGAAAGTGTCAGGACCAGCAGCAAACCTTGGTGCCATTTTCAGAGGCTCCTGAGGAATAGCTGTAGGAGATGCTGACATTGGAGAGATGTCAGGGCCTTGAAGCCTGTTTGTAATGTCAAGGGCTGGGGAAGAGATGGGTCCAGGACCACAACAGCCACTTAAGGTATCCCACAAATTTGAGCAACAGTCTGAGAATATGTCCATTGGATTTTATTTCAGATCTGAACATCTCTTATATCCTGCAGTGTTTTTCCTTCAGCCCTAAGATAAATCTGATCTAGAAAAGACCAATTTAGTACTCATGGAAATCTTGTCTTCCTAGATGTAGCTGGTTGTGGGACTGATTACAGTCAATGGGAAATCAAAATCTCTTGGTTTATTGTGGAATTTCAGCACTATGTGACCCTACTGACAGCTGACACTCTGTTGTCCTCAGAAAGCTATATTTTCAAGCAGAGACAGTGTACCAGCATGCAAATGGAACAGTTAATTCAAAGTGGCCCTGGATGACCCCGTTCATGCTCTCCATTCTCTGTTAAAACTTAATTCTGGGTGAGAAGAAGGGCTTCAGCAGATCCTCACGTGTAGTGTTTTATATTTGATGACTCTGCTGAAGGCTGATGTGCTGTGTTCTGCAGTCAAATGTTGAAAGAATATAAGGGACATCAAACTTTTGTTCACATCTGCCCTTCCCATGGTGATTGAAATCAATGGAAGTGTGCCCATCAATAGGAACTGGAAAGGATCCACAGGACATTGTGTTCTAGTACATGTCCTGAGGACAACCTTTTAAAATCAGGTATTAGGGGAATAAAAGGGAAAAAACCCAAAAACCACACTGCACATTTTTCATAAAGTGTCTGTAACCTAACAATTTACTGACAAGAAGGAGGAGAGACTGGGGAGCTCATCTCCTCGAGGTTTTGATATTGGTTCTGTTTCTTGCTATGACAGAACTTTTGATCAGTTATGTAACTTTGATTCCCTTCTCCTTCACACCCTTCCTTTATTGTCTTCTTGGGCTGTGGTATGCTTTTATTTGCTCATTTCTTGTAGATAGTGCCTTTGGCATTCATGCAAAGGCTGTCAGTGTCAAAGGGTTAAGGCACCAGTGAAAGCCCGTAGCTGTACACAGGAGGATGTGTACAGGGCCAAAAATCAGCTGCAGTGGGTAATCAAGACCCCTCATACTGCAGAGTGATATTTGGAGTTTTCTTCAGTAAAAGGGCAAAATGGAAGAAGCAGTGGGAGGAGAACAGAGGAGGAAATTTAAAAAATAATCCTATAAAAAACCCTACCTTTATAAATACAGTTCAGCCCCCTAGGTGAACTTGGGTACACCTAACAATCCCAGTATCTTTTTCTTAATGTAAAGGTTGCTTGTCAATGGGGTTTTATACAGAATTAATAATACATTTTTATATACGCTCCACAATTAATTGCAAAGCATTTATGGCACTGAACAGTTAGAATGCATTATGATAATCACTCCTCGTGCATTGACTTTATTGTAAAGGTTTTGCTGATCACTGTAATTGGCTTGTTATTACACAGGAATATAATAACACCTCTCTGTATAGTAGTTTATAGCACATCAATAGCAAATGCATTCCCTTTATTGGAAGCAATGTGCATTTTATTAGAATACAGCTGAATAAGTGCAATCTGTGTAGACAAATGAAGTTTCTAATGACCTGTCTCACAAAAGAGTCGAAATAACAAGCCATTCATTATGTATTTTTTCCACTGATGAACTTCTAGTTACGGTTACAGAGTCATTCCTTTAAAAAAAAGTAAGGCATATTTTGCTGTTCTTTCAAAAAAACATTTGGAGGAAAAGAAATATATGGACCAATTTTCTGCCTGTGTTGAATAAAGTAAGGGTGACTGATGCTCACACCTTAGAGATTTCATTTGCTTGTTGAGATTTTCCAAGCTTCTTCTTTGAGTATTTCGTCTGACATTCACAAAGAATCAAAATGTTCTTACATTGAGTCCAAATGCATCTCTTGGAGCAGTGCTATTCTAACCACTCCTATGCAGTCACCAATCTGTTAGGTATGAGGGCCTTTCACAGAGCCATGTTTTGTATTTAGCAACAAAAAAATCTAAGAAGGTACCCAGGGGTTTTTTTCCTGTCTGCCACCATTATTCCAAGTCTAAATTTCAGATTTTTCTGGAAATTTAGAGTGACATGAATCTGGCATACACATTTAATTAATGTGTACTTGTTTATCCAACTATCCCCAAGTGTGATCAATGTCAATCAAGTACCTAACCACTTCTGAAACCCTGAATCTGAGTAAAAAAAATTGTTGTTTTCAGACTTGGTATAGTTATAGTGCTGTCCACGGTAGAAACTGAGTCCAGTGTTCAGCACATGAAGATGGTGAGTGGTGGATTTTTGGTGTAAATTCGGTTGATTAGTGGATGGTGCTAATAAAGCCAAATTGTGAGTTTGATCCTCATATCGGCCATTCACTTAAGAGTTGCACTTTTGGGTCCTCTCCAACTCATAGAATATTCTATGATTCTGTGATACACGCCTGCTTCTTCTCAACTCTCACTTGTTTATTGTAGACTCCAGAGAGATTCAGGATATTTCTGGAAAGCAGGAGCTAGGAAATGTCTGTACCATGGGCAGTACCCTCAGCTGTTGGCACCCAGACTGGCTCAGCCCAGTTTTGACACAGACAAACTCTCTCTGAGTGGGAGTTTCAGTGGGGAGGGTTTTGCCTCTTGCCTGCTGAGATCTCAGACTAGAGTATCACAGCTTGCAAGAAGTTTTAAGACTCCGGAAATACTGGAGGTCAAGAAAACTTTTCTTCGTGACATACACAGCATTTTCCAATTGCTATATATATTTTGCAGTACGTACATTAAATCAGCTTGGGAGGAAGAACATCTCTCTATGTAAATAATTTAGCTCTCCGAGTAAACTGTATCTAGTGCTTTTACCCAGAATCTGGGCCTCTTAGGAGCCTTAGATTTAGGGACAGAAGAAATTTTAAAGAGGGCTACTATGCCACTGTTCTTAGTGTGTTACTTCAGGCAGAATTCACTTTTTGTAGCTTTATCACAAAATATTAAGCATATAGTCTAAGTTAGTCACCTAGTCTCCTCCTATGGATAGTGGAGAGAGAGAGGAGCTTCCAAACTATGATTCATCCTGTCCTAAGACAGATTGGATAAATGGTACTTCAAAGTTTCCCTTCTCTCTCTCCTCACTGAATCAGGAATGAACCTATGGCAATTAACTTAGATTTAGATATCTCACTTTTAGACACCTAAAGAGAGGTAAGATGAATCGCAACTTTCACCTTTTCAGGCCTCAGTTTTCTATCTGTGTCATATGAAGGATGATACTTGACTTTTCTGAAACCCTAGGCAAGATCTATGAATAAAAATTACAATATAAAAACTATGGATTTTAGAATTTGGGGGTTTGTTATAAAAAGAAATGGTATCTTTCTTCATTACTGTGTTTGCGTCATAATATCAGGGGAAGAATAGGAGGGATTGCATCCCTATCAGCCTGAGCAATAGAGATTATCTGATCAGTTTTAATTCCTTCTTAAAGTCAACTTCCATTTTCATTTTTTGTATTTTACTTTGCTACCGCTCACATGCTTAGGACAGAGAGTGAACAAAAAACCTCCCCAAAACCTTAAAACTAAAAGTAGTGGTGTGCAGCATCAGTGTCTTTAAAATGTGTTTTCATAATTAAGAAAAGTATTTTTATCTTTAAAACCAGCTTGCTTTGGAATCTGTGATAGAAAATGAATATGGCCCCTTGTAATATCATTTGCAGAGAGGTAATTTTCAAGGCAGCACTGCACTGAAACATTTTCCCCCAGGGAGGATAAACAGTTGGCTTCAATTAGTGAGGGACTGTTTCCTTTCTTTTCAATTTTAAGGACAGTCTTGCAGCTTGATCCTGCACAGGGGAAGAGAAATCTCTACACAGGGCAATAGACTGCAGCTTGGAAGACTGAGGCTTAAATTCTTGCCTTGCCACGGATATTCTCCTCGACCTTGAAGAGGTTACTTAGGATCAGGCTATTATTTTCACTCCATTTCTATCTGGTGACTATTATTACCTTTGACTGTCTGAATATACACGTAAAATTGGCCGAACATCTTGCTCTGACTCCAGCTTCCTTCTATAAAATAATATTGGTGCTGCAAGGATACATGCATTAAAGATTATTAGGTGCTCAGGTTCTCTAATCATTAGTTCCACAGAAATAACTTGGTTAGATAAATAGAGGTGTTCAAAAGTGTCAAATGTGTTTCACTGCTCAAATCTCACATAAAGTCAATGGGCCTTGGGTGTCTAAATATTCCCTTTGAAAATCTCCCCAAATAATGATGTTCTTCCAAATAGTTGGAGCCAGCTTTGTAGGGCTGAGTCCTTACACTTTTATGATGGAATCAGCTCTATCTTTTTCCCATAGGAGAAGCTGCCTATGGATGCTTGTGGAAGGTGAGGAGGACATGTTCCATATCAGGGCAGGTTTGTTTCATAAAACAATTTGAGACTGCCCAATGAAAAGGACTGGAAGAGTGTTAAAAATAAGGGAAAACTAACTTAAGTGTCTTAGGAGTTGCCTTAGTGAAGGAATGCTTTCTTTTAGCACCAAACCTTAAATGAAGGAATTGATAGTTAATAAAATACTTCCTGGCTATGAACTGCCATATGAATGGTAATTACTTCCCAAAAATCTTTATTTTATACATCTCTGGAGTCACTGATGAATGGTCAGATGCATTGATTGCAAACCACAATATACTAACACTTCCAAGCACACAGCCAATTATCATGAAATTATATTGCCACAGCCTAAGGTACATTGCATGTGGTGCTTTCTTGGGTTTTTTTAAGGTTTTTTTTGGTGTTTTTTTTCTTTTTCCCCCAAATGACTGTGGCTATAATTATTATTATGAATATCTAATGAAACAGAGGTGTGGAAGAGTGGGCCAGAACCACAGGCAAGGGAGAATTAAGTTTGTGTGAGTTTAATAGCTTTAGAGATTGGACTAAACCAACACAGTCTCTGCACTCCCTAGACCAGAAATCTAATTATTTACTATCTTTCTTGTGGTAATGCCTAGAGGACCAGCCAGGAATGACAACACCATGTTCACTGTACAACATAGAACAGACAAAAGTCATCTCTTCCTTAAAAAATTAGTCCCTAAGGACAACCAGAGGCAGAGTCTGGATACAGAGTTGTCATACAATGTCTCCCCAGGTGTGACAAAAAGAATTTTGGTGGGTTGCACATTAGTAGAAATTAGTAGATCAAGTCAGGGGCTGAGAATTTAGCGTCTGCCCAGGGCAAGAAAACAGTAGGATGGCCTTCAAGCAAAGCACCTTTTGGAGACACATCTTCTGACACAGAGCAAGTGACATCCTGAATAGCACACGCAAGAGCCTAAGCCAACAGCACGGCCTCCTTCTTGACAAGGACCATTCTCCTGCACCCTCACACCACATGGTGGGTGAATGAGATCACACCAGAGGCCAGACAGCTGCCTGTGGTGTACAAGCCTGCTAGCAGGAAAAAAAAATAAAAATCTCAGGTTTAGCAGATATCTGAGGGACATAAGGAGCCTGTTATGCCACCATGCCACTCGCTACAGAGGAGGGAGGTCCTTGGGCACTGGGATAGAAACAAGGGTGCAAGGCTATAGATGTCTCAAAATACCAACTGTATATTTACAAAGAGGTCTTCAAAGGGACCAAGGCCACCTAAGACAAAACAGAGGTCAAAAATCATGTTCACAACAGAAATTTGAATCCAGTGTCTGCAATTAACTGAATTTATCCCTGCCTCTTCTTGATCTCAGTGTGTGATCCCACACTCTTCCCTGGTATTACAGGCAATGGGGTTTTATTAGAGCCTCTAATGTTTCCTTTTTGAAGTTTGGACTTTGAGAGGAAAGGCCAAAACACTGGAGCACTAGCCATTCTGGTGTTTCTGTCTAGATAAAAAGGACAGGAATAGGGTTTAGATCTAGATGAAATCGTTAGATCTCATTTAACCTTCAGCATAAACTGACTGTAAAATTTCACCCAGATGATCTGTGCTGAGACTTCTGGCTTGTATTTGAATGAAGAATGAAGAAATTTAGCCAGAGAATTACTCTTTTGAGGCTTCAGTACAACTTTGATATCAAACAAGTTGGAATTGATATGAACCTTCTAAAAAGCTTTTAATAATTCAATTTAATTAGTAAGGATACATTTTGGTGATCAATTACATGTAACGAGTGGAATATAGTTTTCCATCAAATACCTAAATATTTGGTATTTGATAGAAAAATATATTCCACTTTTATTTTGGAAACTTCTCCAGTTTCCCCTACAAAAAACAAGGGGCAATCTTTTGCTGGGGCAAAATTTTCCAGATTTTTCTAGAGAGACCTTTGAAAAAACACAACAGAGTAATTCTCCTAAAACTGCCTGTGTAGAAATATTCATGTTTATGGGCAATGGAGTTCATTCAGAACAATAAAAAGGGAGTATCCTGGAAAGCAGATATTCCCATGCAGAGTATGCAATCTTCATGGCTCCTCCTATGTGGTCTCAGTGCTGTCTTTTCCTTCTTGCTACATGTCCATACCAACACAAATGTTTCTTCTTCAGTTTCTAACATTCCTATTCTGACCATGTGCCAAAGAGGTGAGATTTCCTTCTTGCTACATGTCCATACCAACACAAATGTTTCTTCTTCAGTTTCTAACTTCCTATTCTGACCATGTGCCAAAGAGGTATGTTCAGGGCTTTTCAGAAAGTTATGCTGTCCCCAACTCAAAAGAAATGTCTCATCTGCCTGATCCAGTGACCACAGAAATGGTTGTTTGCATGTCTGCAGACACTGTGGAGTGACAGAATTTCCACGGGCAACTTATCAGTAGAGAGAAGTCCTCCATTTTGCAGACATCTGTAACATGGTGACCTTTAACAACATCACAAGCTTTCACTCTCTCTTTAAAGCGTTATATCCGTCCTTAGAGAGAAAAACTTGTAGCTAAGGATTGAAATCAGAAGTGGATCATAATTCTGGCTGTGCTATTCAATTGCCTTGCTGTATTTAGGATACGTTTATTTCTAGCTGGGTTTTTGTTTTGTTCTGTTTTGTTTTTACTTCTGTCTTGAATCTAAAAAAAGAACTGACCAAGCTGGCAGTGACATGTGATTAATAGATTGCACCTTTAGAAAAAGTTAACAGAAGGAGATTAGCATTGTAGCCCATTATTTATTAATTAAATGCAGACACCCTATTTACACCAATGCTGATGGCATTAGCTCACATCCCTGCTTTGGGACTGCTTTATCCATCCGGTCTCCCAGCATAGTAATGCTTGTTACTAAGCTGGTGGATGTTGCTGGGCTCCTTCTGTCACTTGCTTCGGTTATCAGCAGGAAAGGACAGCCAAAAGTTAAAGATCCAACCTGAGCATTTTGTTCAAGTGTCTGCTCTGTCTCTAACAGCCTGAGTTACCTTGGCCATATCTCTGGGCTCCTTTGGGACATCACTGCTTGCTTTTTACATCTGTACCTCCCCGTAGCTCAGTGTGCAGTGAAGATTGAGCATGCAAGGCAGAATGCTGTGTGAGACCTTTTCCTTTGCCTACAGGAGAAAGAATTACATTAGTGGGCATATAGGTACCCGCTGCTGCTATTTCAGTCAGCAGAATGGGAAAGAGTTATCACAAGTGTTGTTATTTAGCTGTGCCAGGGTAGAAAATTATACTTCACATGACTCTTGTTTGATAAGCTTGTCCTCCTGCCTACCAAGTGTTCAAAGGAAAGTTCTGAAGCCAATACAACCCTGAGGTTTCCATTGGTCCTAGCAGCTGTTTTCAAGATCCTGCCTTCAAATGCAGGAAAAACAACAAATGGACTGCAAGAGTTCTTCCTGATTCCACCTCAGGGCAATGCCATGGGTTTCTCTGTCACAGGTTAGGCTCGGGACAAGCAGATTGCTGTGAAATTGCCTTCTCTTGCACATTGAAATAGAGGAAGCCCTAGTTGTGCATGACATATTTCCGCTAGTACTAAATCAGGAGACAGCTCTTTACTGTCTCATAAACAAATACATGGCCTTTGGTTGGACCCACTGTGGTTGCATCAGCCAGTAGAGCCAATAGACCATATATGTCTTGCCTTCAGAATAAAGATGGGAATCCAGGAATCCTCACATTCACCAGCTGGTATCCTTGAAAAATTACAGTTTGGGTGTCCATAGTCCAAATGATCAGCTACTCCTGCAGAAACACGTCATAAATGCTTAGATTTGGTAAGGTTTCTTGACAAGTTGTGACACTCTGTCTTGTGACTGTGTCTGGCTCTTTTTTCACACATCAAAGGACAGGTTAGAGGCATGAAGTAGTCTCCCAACAGTGTCTTCTACTTGTAAGCAGCTGCTTTGCCTGCCAGGAGGATGTTCTGCAACCAGATCAGGCAGTCTGGTAATGAATGGGTTTAAGGTTTTCTTTCTACTCTGGGAAAATTCCTAAGTCTATAGATGTACAAAAATAAGTTTTAAAACCGGGGTGAACTCATGAAACTATTTAGGATTTGGTTCAAAACCCTCTCAGAATGACTCTGGAGTCTGAGTAGGCTTTGGATGAACACCACCATGGAAGTGTTCCTGCAGAACAGTCTGAGGACCTCAGCCTTAGGCACCCTCCTACCATAATTTTGGTGTTTGCTTATTTGAATTTTTGTCAGCTATCATGTTCCCTCACTGAAAGCTGAGCACTGTAACAGCCAATAATTAAAAGTGAATATTGAAGAGTCTTTCAGCATTATCTACACCATGATACAATCTGAACACATGCAAAAGACATTAAAAGATGAATGAAAAGAGTGAATGGGCTGATTTATCCTGGACTGTTTCTCACGGTGTGAAGTCTGCCTTTCACAGCCTGATGAAGTGCAGAGACAGTTAGTGGATTTGCTACCAGGAAGGGCACACATTCATTTCCCTTCCTGCAAATGTATTTAGAGCTGAAATTGAGCATAGGAAAAGTTAGAGCCAAAAAAGCAACCACTGAAAATGCAAACTATCGTTTATTTTGGCAAGATGGTATTGAAAAGAATAAGTTGAGGGTAGTGGAAACTGGCATAGAAATTTTACAGAAGGATTTCTCCCTGTGTGTGTATATGCTTCCAACTGGTTGTTTTTTTCTTCTTTTTATCTGCCCCACATTTCTTGTAGCTTTCCACAGTTAGAAATTGCTTCCTATGGAAATTTCTTAAACACTGTACCAGTTGTGAACATACCCACTTCTAACCTTAGACAAAAAGAGAGTTGTATGCAAAATGAAATTGCAATTCCTTCCCATCCCCACTGCTGTAGCAGTAGCATAAAGCACCTCATCTTTATCCGGATAGTGAAGAAGGGAAGAAAGATGGATTTAAAATGGATGCTGCTCTGCTGGATGATGTAGATATATTAGCACTTCTGCATCTCTGTCAGTGACTCTCAAAGCCTCCTTCAGATGCAATCAGCCTCTTCACCTTGCTCAGTGTATGAATAAGGAAACTGAGGAACTGTGACTAATGTGGTTGGGAACAGCACATCACTACACAGCTTGGAGGTGAAGTCACGTCTTCTAAATCCTGTTCAGTGCCCTACTTAAATCTGGTCTTCTTCATTCATTTTGTGCTCCTTCCTTCCCCCAGATTTTCACGAGTCTTCTGGATTTTGTAAATGTGCTATAAAATGAATCAGAGGGCAGAGGAGTGCATAGGGTTAGAGAGTTTTCAGGGGAGTTCCCTGTGGGTCCAGCCTGTCAGCACCATAGCACCCACTCATCTGCATCTTTCCTGTGGATGGGGAACACCTTGCTGCTGGCATTGCAGGAAACAAAGGAAAAGGTGGTGCTATCATGCTGGAGAGGATGTAGCCCTATTCCTGACCTCCCTGCACCCTCTGTGCTGTAGGAATTCATCATCACTCTCCTGTCAGTTATATTATCTCCAAGCCATGCAAACACGCAGCATAACACGTACAAATATCTGGTCACAAAAGGCTCAGCAACAGCTCTGACCAAATAAAATCCCCCAAACAGACTGTGAGTCTGGATATTGTCCTTTTAAATCTTCTTTGAAGGTTCCAAATTTTCCCCCCTTTTTATGTAAATCTGTTCTACCTACACTACCCAAATGCCAGGAAGTCATAGAACAGTAAATACCCCTGCAGCACAAACAAAAATCGTGCTTCAGAAAAATTGTTTGGCTTCTCAAAGCCACGGTCTTGCCCTTTAAAGTGAAGGACATGCTTCTGAAAAGCTCTCCTTCTTCTCCAGACCTTTGTTTTCAGCATGTTTGCAGCTGTACCACCTTTGCTAGTGATGGTATCACAGTTTCTCAAGTTCAGCAAGAACACTCAGCCCAGGGAGACAATAAAGTAATGTCTTAAAACTTCAGAAAGTGTTTTGCCATTGAGTTGATATTAAAGCAACATCTTCAGAAGGCAATATGAAGCAATTTGCTGTAAGTTATCCAGTCTATTGGCTAGGACCAATAAAATCCCTGCTCCTTCTTGCCAAAGGAAGTCAGACTTGTACAGTCAAGCTGTTTGTATGTGCATGTCTGGGCCCATCAGTCAATCTGTCAAGGGTTCCTCCTCTGAGCTTTGAACCCACTGGGTAATTTAACCTGTCGTTGATGGGGTGGAAGAAGTCCCAAAGCTACTGTGTTCCTATAAATTTCATGAAAATAGGCAGCCATGCAGAGCAGAGGGTTCTCATTAGTGTTCATAAGCCCATCTTTTATTAGACATCAATGAACTCATGGGGGTAGGGACACTGGAAGAGGGTTTACACATTCGGCTGCCCATGAAGCAACTTGTTTCAGTGTGTGAGCTCTGATACCCTGTCAAGAGGCCTCCTGTAGTAACAGCTTCTTGGTTTTAACAGGATGTCAGACAGATTTCTTAGCTCCTTTCTGCTGATTTCAACAATGCTTCACACGGCAGAAAAGTCAGCCTGCTGGTTGCATTTCCCTTCCCTCCTCAGCCAAAGCCACTGGGGAGAGTTTCTGCACAATGTTTAACAAGTAGCACAACATCAGAGGTGGCTGCTTTTCAGTGAGGAGTACCTGAAGGAAACAAGAAAAACAGTACGGTCTTTTGAAATTTTTTTGTCTAGCATCACAAAAAGTAATACTCAAAAATAAACAGGTATCTTTACTCAATCATATCTTCACGTTGTCCAAAACAGACTTCAGGATTAAAAAAGGTGTGTGAACAAATCTTAATTTCATTTAACATTGTTCAGACTGACTCAATTCCTCTTCCAAACCCTTTTGCATTAGTAGTGTTAATTTTTTTTTTTCTTTGTTCTGCAGAATAAAGAAATCTGAGCTGTTGTTCAAAGCACCTAAGTTTAAAACAGGAAAGCACACTCAAAAGCTCTAGATACATGGTAGTGCATGTAGCAACAGAAAAAATGGCTCTTCAGCTTTAGTTCTGAAATCCCTGTGCTTTCCTGGGTTGATGCTAAATCTCTGGTCATTACCCAAGCATATCTGTGGACAGAGGTATGTGGATGGAAGTGTTCACAGTATACAGTGTAATCTACTACAGACAAACCATGGGTCTCTGTCTCTAACACAGAATTTTGAAGTAGATTTGATATAACTTGGTTAAAAAGTACAAGGAATAAATGGCATTAAAAATATATGCATATACATATATATATATATATATATATGTATATATATATTAAAAAAACCCTTTTTTTGCAAGAACAGCATTGGATATACCCCAAGCTGATATCAGTCGTATGGAAACCTATGTTTTAAAGAAAGACAACTTAAAATTAACGTCATGTCAGAGCTACTGCTTTTCATAAGCACCAGAAAATTCTCCATCCTGTTATTTCTGTAGATCAAAAATTTCTTACATGTGTACTTACATTATTTGTTCTCATTGTAGTATTCTGGATAAAGGAAAAGTCAGTTTAATTCCTCCTTTCAAAGAAAATCACACTAATTTGAATATGTGGATTGCATATAACTAGGCACTCTGTGGGATGTGTGTGCACATGCATTGTTCAGGTCCTATGCCCTTTTAGATTTTTTAAAATTCAGTGGCAGTTTTACAGAAAAATTATTGGGTTTATTTTCAATTTGTCAAAGTATTGGATATTTTTTCTTAGGCTTCATTTCTATATTCTCTTTGCTGAAAGTACAAAAATCTTATTTTCTTTCTTTCTCACCTTCTTTATTTCTTTTGGTTTTGGCTTTCTTCCTTTCTTTACCTCTTTCACCTACCTGCCTGCCTGCCTCTCTCTTAGGTAATATCACCATAATTTCTAGAAGCTATAACAAGCAGGCAAAAGAATAAGATCAGCCTTTCTTCTTTTTAAATGGTGGTGACTAAGCAGTAACTCCACATGAGTTCTTAAAAGTCAGTTTGATTTACTGTGGGGTACATTAGAGCAGGCTCTGGTATACATTATCCTGCCAGATAAGTTGTTTATATGTATGGAAGACCAATAGGATGAAGCTGAAAAAAAGGCTGGTTTCTGTCCCTCCTGAATGAATGGAAACAGAAAACAGGAGAAGAGACAAGGAGGAGGAGATAATTCCACCAGGAGGGCATTTCTGCTTGCAAGGATTCTGCACAGTGCTCTCTCCTGACGTGGACCACCCTCTGTATAGCTGGATGTGTGCCTGGTGAGGAACCAGACCAGAGAGAGCAGCTTGGCAGCAGGAGGTGTGCCAGCCTGGTCTTATGAAGAAGCTGAAATTTATTTTCTGAAGGTAGGCCCCCTTCTGTGACCATTATTCACCCCAGCCCTTACAATGTAATTATTTGGCCCTAATAATGTTGTTTTCCTCA
The DNA here is from genome assembly GCF_014805655.1 of Passer montanus. Lineage (NCBI taxonomy): Eukaryota > Metazoa > Chordata > Aves > Passeriformes > Passeridae > Passer > Passer montanus. Next base: position 779,596 of record NW_024356948.1, on the reverse strand, counting down.
TGTGAAACATCAAGCTAGGAATCACATGAGGAATGCTTGTCTCAAGTATCTCTAGTACTTCCTGACTTCCTGGAGAAGCACGTCAAGAGGACAACAGAGGTTTGCAGCATTGTCTAAGCCTTTTGATTCCTCTTAGCTTAACCTCTGTGTGGGCAGATGACCTGGAGCAATGTCCCAGCCAAGTGGGATCAGATTATAGCCTTTGCAATGTAGCAGCACAAAGGGAAATCACCTTTTCACTCAGCTGATGTTAAAACAGTAACATTGCTGGGCTTGTTCTCTGATATGCCACAAGGGTAATGTCCACCATTGTCACTGTCCACCACCATTAATGTCACCCCATGAGGTGTTCTGTGGTAAAGGGACAGAACCATAAATGCATTGGGTCAATAAAGCAGATGAAGTCCCTACACCATCCAGTACCTGGCAGAGCTCTCTGAAATATCAGGGGGAGAGGTGGGAGTGAGTGGGGGGAAATAGAGCTTGGAGCCTTGGGAATGTTTGGTAGGCCTCCTTTGCATATTTCATGCAAATTCTTCTTCCCAGTTCCCAGTGTAACAGTGAATCTTTGACCACACCACTGAGCCAGGAAACCAGGAGTAAAACTGCAGCAAGCACACTCCCTCAGGCCATGCTTGGCCGTACCTGATCTGATATTGCATGGAGCACGTAAAGTTTTCAATGGGAATACTTATTTCCCAAGCCCACATTATCCTTAGTGTTTTTGAGACTAGATTTTCACTGGTCAGGCTTTAGTATGGTCTTAAGCCTCCAATCAATTTTATTCAGATTGCCTGAAGAACTTTTAATAGTTCTTATTTTTCACTCCTGGCAGCAGTCCTGCAGAAGTAGTTTGTTCTCCAACTCAAGTTCTGAAATCCTGGCTCGAAGCCCCAGACCCTACAACCTCCTCCATGGTGACCTGGTGACCATTGACATGGTGACCTATAATGACAAACTTGCTGTTGAAGGTTGTGTTCATTTCCAGGTCTCTTGCTTTATTAAAGATGAAATTCAGCTGGGACTTGGAAAAAATTCTTTTACTAGATTGGCTTTTGTTGCAGACTTACTCATAAGGTCTGAGCATTTTGAATCTAGGATGGGCAATATTCCCTGATTTGGATAGCTTTTTGTCTTCTGGTGATGTAAGCAATGTGCTAGACAGAAAAAAATTGGTGGAGTGATCTACTTAGTGAAAATTTTACTTCCTTATTTTTGTATGTAAAATGCATAGTTGTCTCCCTACTCCAAATTGCTCAATTTCTATATTCCACGAGAAAAATGTTCCATCTGTGTGGGCTGAAGATTTGTCTATCTTGCCAGGATCAGGCTTTAATTTTAATATTCTTTTTAATTTTTCTTATGAGCAAGGATTGAAAACATACCTGAGGATCTCACCAGACATCCAGTACAGATCATGTTAACACTGCTGTGACTATCAGCGAGCCTGCAAAGTTTTACAGAAATGTCTGGGCACACACATGACTGTTGGAGTTGAAAGGACAATCCTGGGAAATTTTGATCTTGTTATTGATAAAATGCAATAAACTATTATTACTGAAGTGAAACCCTCTCAACTATCAGAGAAGTTGCTAGTACAGATCTTGCTAAGGATTAATATCTATGTGTGTGTGTGTATCATGGTGAATAATAATAACCACTTTAGTCAGGTGTTCTTTTCAATCCTTTCCTTTATGTCAGCTGTAGGTTTTAATATTTTTTTCCCTTCAGGGGATATTTAAGTATGTTAGCTAAAAAGAAGTAAAGCAAATGCAAAACCAAATATTACTTGAAAACGACATTCATTCCCAATGGGTTGCTGTGCATGGAATTTATCTAGCTTTTCTGTGTGTCTTCAATTATTATTATTTTGTAGAATTTAAACAGGGACATTTGCTCCAAGAAAAATAATATCAAAGATGATCCTCTGGTTCTGCTGTTCATAAGAAATGTCTTTATCCTCATTTTCTCCAAGGGGGAAATAAGGGTCTGAGAGCCATTGAGTTTGGATTAATCTGGATCCATAGACTGAATACTTTCTCCCTCCATTCTCCAATGCTCATTTCCCTTCTTCCCTTCCCACACACTCATCTACTGCAATACATAACAAAAACCCATTCAAAGCGTGACTCTGGGCTTCAAGCCACACTCATCCCTGAACCCAGCTTAATCATGCTGAGGGAACATCATCAAGATTGTGTATTTCCATTCTCTGGAGGTTAACCTCCCTTTATGCCCCCAAGACAAATTTCGTTTTAAACAAAACAGCTATCACATAACAGTTTTGCAGCAGTGTAAGTTCCAGTTTTGCCTCTCTAGTTCATCAGAAATTTTGTGCAGATCTGAAAATGTCAACTGGACACAAAAACAAAATCAGTTGGCAAAACAGAGAGTGCTGGTCCACATATAATTGCTGACTAGAGGGTTAGCACCCCAAGGAGCCATCTGGTGAATGCTCTACAAGAAGAATGTTTGTTTCACCCCCTCCCCAAATAAATTTTACTCTTTCAAGTATGGGAGTTAATCAGTCTAAGAGAGAGGCATTACTCAATGAGACAGCTTTCTGAAGAAATCTTCATTGTTCAAGACTTTTAAAAATTGGCTGAACAATGAACTGCTTGAATAGGGGGATTCATTTTGCTCCATCCAGGGAGCAGAGTGAGCATGTGGGACAGAAGAATTAATAAGTCTTTTCTGTTCCTAATTGCTGTAATTTTGAGAAAGAAAATGGAGCGAGAGCATTGCAGCAAGAGAGCCAAGAGCCCCCAGGACAGGAGGGGGTTAACACTTGTCACTCTCAATCACACACTTACAGTCTTGTGGCAGAGGACTGCGCAGGGTACCAACACACAGAGCTCACCCAAATGCATTTTCCCCATTGGCACCATCTCTTTATGACTTACTGTGTTAATTAGCTCCACGTGCAGTGATTGCCACCCGAGGGAGAGGGGACGCTGTGCCCAGTGCTGCTCTGCACAGCAGTGGCTTTCAACGAGGCAGTTTTCCACCCATCCCCAGGGGAGCAGAGTCTGTACAGCTGGCAAACAGGAGGGTCCATCCTTCCCCTCCCCTCTGATTTCCTGAGAAATCTGCTCCTGGGTCTTGCTGCTCTCCCCTGGAGCCTGGGGAGCTGCAGTCCAGTCTCAGAATTTGTCCCTGCGACCACCTGGGCTCTGGTTTCCCAGAGATCAGCTCCAGACTGATGTGCTACAGGCCTGGAGAAGGGGGGATTGCTTATTTATTTGGTTTTAAAGTAAGACTAATGTCTTGGAAATCAGTGTTTCCTCTAAAATATCCTTGTTCCCCCCTCCCCACCCCAAAATGTTTTCCAAAAAAGAAAAAAAAAGAAAAGAGATTTCAGGCTCAACCAAACTGAGTCCTATCCTTAGGAGGGAGGATGTGTCAGCTTAGTACAGGAATAAGTGTGGCTCAAGGGAAGGAGCGTCCCAGCCAGAGGATTGAAGGTTGTTATACAAATTAATGTGGTAATTACACTATCATCTGGAGAAAGCAACTGTGACTGTGTCCCTGTTCTGCTAAGTACTGTAAGCACTGTAATAGAAGAGAAGTCCTGGCATGGTTATAATCTCAGCAGACAACTCAAAAGGGGAAAAAAAAAACAACAGGTCGTTTATTACTGTGTCATGGATAAGAAGCCAAGGCCCAGAGAAATTTTAAAGGTATTATCATCACCAAGTCACCATCACCTCTGGTGTCATTCTGGCTATACTACGTGCAAGACTAAATTGAAATTCTTGACAGGGGAAAGGGACAGCCACAACTGCTAGAAGTCAAAGTAATTTTCATTTAAAAATGAAAATTTCTGCCAGATTACTCTTTCTTTAAAGTTTCCTAATAGTGACTGAAAAGGATAAGAAAATATGTTCATTCTTCATCCATCCTTTGTTTTGGAGAAAAAGAATCTTATCTTGAATTCCAGAAGAAAGAATAGATAGAGAGGACTCTTTCTAAATACAAACACAAATCCTAATGAAAAAAAAAAGAAATCAGCACAAGAACAGATATCCAAAATAATATTTTTTGGCTAAGGAAATATGTCTTGGTTGGGTCCAAATGTGCCCCTCCAAAACCTCTGTATAAGAATAATTTGCAGAAGGTCACATAATGAGGTTTTAGCAGAGTAGTCTTGTTAAAACTCTATTTTAATAAAGAAAATAATGTTAATAAGATATCAAATGAGCAGTCATATGCATGAATTAGCAGCAAGACAAAAAAGTGTAAGTATGTGAGAAAGGGGAAGATCAAAAGCAACTTCTGCCCATGCCAAAACAACCCCATTACAAACAAAAAGGACATTAGGCAGAGATTATTAAAAACTAGTCCATTGTTCAGTAATAGCAAACATTTCACACCTCACAAGGCAGAAGCAATAAATCCCATTGATTCCTCTGAGACAATTCACAATTAAATACTGATTTGCAAATAAATAAATAAATAAATAAAGGCAGAATTCATTGTGGCACCTTGCACCGCCAAATCAAAGCAATTGGAGTGGAATTGAGAATAATTACCAGATGTGTTGCTTTGTGCTCAAAACGGCATCCATTATTTACAACTACCAGTGATGTTCCTTATTTATTCCTCCTGCTGGTCTAATGACTATTGCCATTCAGCGTTCTTTTATTTAATCATCAACATCCAAAAAAAGAAGTATCTTTTTTCTCTCTCTATTTTTTTTTTCCTTTGGCAGCAGCAGGAAGGGAGAATTTTTCTAAGCCCCAACAATAGCAAATTGCTCTGGAGGAATGCATCATTTTTTTCAGATTGTCCTGTAATATAATTATGTGCATTGCCTTCAATTTATTGGACTTTTACAGATGTGCAATTCAAATGGATGTTTCTTTAACTCCTGGAGTAATGAATATTTGTTTTCTCCTTGCCTATTTCTCATCTTTTCTGTGGAGGTTATTTCTGGATAGAAATTGACTGGTGGTCATAAGCATTAACAGAGTCTGAAGTTCCCTGGGGAACACAGTGCAGTCATGAAGTTGTTGTACATGTAGCCATGCACACACAGAAAGAAAAGTGTTTGCAGGTGAAGAGACTCCAGGGGCATGGATTTTCCTTTTTCTTTATTCTTCTGTTTGTTTCAAACCCATTTATAGGCAGGGTGCTTGTCAGGTTCATTCTAGGTAAGGACAAAGGGAAAATATTCCTTGAGGAATGAAGAATTGATAGGTAGATATTAGCAGACAATTAAATAATCCAACCCTCTCTATGCTATGTCCATAATAGGCCATTTCATGAGTATCCCCACACTTTTTCTAGGATGTATTTGCATGAATATAACGATTGAGAGGATTTTTGAAGGAATAGGTGAAGATGCACTGAATCATCTCAGCTGCAGGTTGTACTAGAAAACATCCCTCTTCTATTATAATCTCATTATTTCCAGAGGTAAAACTTTTGGAACACCTCTTTTCCTCCACAGTTTACAGATTGAACATTATTTCTTTAATTTTTCCTCTCACTTTGGCTGTTCAGAATGGATCCTAGTGATTATATAGGGGTTGTCATAGTTTCAGGCCCTTATACACATTTCAAGAAATTCGCATATTAAATGAGGAGTTTTTATCGCAGTTAGTCATCTTTGGGGAGATCCCCAGGAGAGCAAAGCCCTGGTAGGGACAGGAACAAAGCCTGGCTTTGCAGGGACAGTGAATGGACACACAGAAAGAAAACTTTTTTTCCTCCATTTCAAGTGAAATCCGACAGGTTCTGTCCACTCCAGTCACTGCACTTCCGCTATACGACAGTGGAAAAGTGTCCACCCTGTATCACAGTAAAAGTGTTAGACTAAACTGGCAGCCAGAAAATACTGGGGAAAGACACTAGGTAGCAAAAAAAAAAAAAAAAGGTACTTCTGCTACTTGCAGTTTTCTTCCAGGAATATTAGAAGTGAAAATAGTATGAAATTTTGTAGAGATTACAGAAGGCATCACAAAAAAGCTGATATTTGAGCAGCATTTCTATGTCCCTGCTAGCGTCCAAATTCTTCACAACAAGACCTCTGAAGAACCAAGGGTGCAGACAGCAGGATCTGTGCCCTTTGGTGGCCTCTTACACGTGTAAAATGTTGTAGAAGCTGGGCAGTCACTGTCTAAGAAACATACAGCAAATTTCAGTGTACACACACCCACACACACGCAGATTCCTGAATGGCTCAGAATCTCCTGTCAGCTGGGTACTCTCAGTGAAGACAGACATCACTGCTCCTTGTTCTGTGCCTTTAATCTTCCGTTTTGCTCATTCTGCTCTTTAATCATCAGACGACTCCTGACAGTAATTGTGGATGTCCCTGGATAGATCAGTAATAAATGTATCCTGAACAAACATGCCTGTCAGACTCTATTTAGCCCAGAGCATCAAGTTTATGACCTCATGAAAGAGAATCTGTCTTAAGTTCTCTAAACAACTCTCAAAGTTAATCTCTACTTGTTCTAGTCATTAACTATTTTTTGCCATTTCCCTCAAGAAATAGGGATAGCACCCTGAAAATTGAATGGGTCCCAAACTTTGGACCACAGACATAATCTCTGTGTCCAAGTCTTAATGACTGTGTTGTATTCTGCCGCTTCAAATCTGCCTTTTGGGAAGACTGGTAGCAACAGAACAACATTGCAGGATATTGTTAATAGAAGTACACTTCTGCCCTCAAAGATTGCTCTTGCAGGAGCATGGAGGATAAGCTCTTTTTCTGTATTCACTTTTGAGCATGGTACATCTGCTGTGAGAGTTTCACAGAGTAAAGAAGTGGAGTTGAAGAGGAATTTCTTTCATTGTTAATTATTTGTGCTTCTGGTCTAGTGACCCAAACTATATTTAGCTTCCCATCAAAGCCAAAACCTGAAAATTAAATGGACTGGAATGGAAAGGTGGTCTCTGTGTCACTCTCTGGATTCTGTTTCACAAGATGCAATCCTCCTCGATTTCCAAAACCAATTTTCTCCCATCATCTTATGAAACTAGAGGTCATCCTGTGAAATGTGATAGCTCACCAGTTTTTATAAAAGAATGTGCCCTTCCTCACAAAAGCAGGGTTCATTAAATCATGCAGCTGATCAGATTGCTGAAGCCTTGATTGGCCGGCAGCCAGGGTGAAGAAATCCATGGGGAAGAGGCACATGGCACCATCCAAATAGGCTGGACCTGAACTAGGGTATTTTAATCACACTGCTATAGAGAGGAAAGAGGAATCTCAAAGAAGGGCAGTACAGGAGCTTTATCGACTTTTAGGGTCAACAGGAGATGGGAAATAATCATCCAGCCACATCTGAGTTCCACAGTTAGCATTTATTCCCAGGCACGGCTTTACTGCTAATCAGAGTTAAAAAATAATTCAAAACCTACCTCTCTCTGCCTTTGTTGCACACCTTCTCTCCACAGTGCCCTTACAGAAGCTGGCAAAAAGCTGCTTGGAGCTGGTACCAGAAGGCAGCTGCTTCTGGAGCAGGGCTTAGGAGTCATGAGCAACACTTCCTACAGGACAGAAAACCCAGCAAGTTTTGAGAGCAGGTCCCTGGTCTAAGACAAACTTCAGGAAAAATGATGCCCTGGAGTAGCAGATGGGACAAAAATCCTTCTGTGTGCTGGGTAGAACAGGGAAAAGTGTGCAGGAACAAGAGAGATTAGGAAGGTATATCTTATGTTATTCTAACCTTGGGACATCAGGGTTAGATGTCCCAAAAGTCAGATGACTTAGAGTGAATGTTATTTTGAGTTATGGGGCTAATTTTTCCCACAGATTTCACGTGGAATGAAAATGGATGGGATTTAAGCAACACTCTAATTTATTTTTCAAGGTGTTCAAATAAGGTTCAAAGCCATAACTGGAGACTCAAAGACTAGCCAGGTCTGAATAAGAAACCAAGAGTCTGTCTGTCTGGGATTTGCAAGGCATGGATAACCTGCACTTAAGAAAGGATAAAGAAAGCAAAAGAGGTGCCCCAGTATTTATCACAGCTGTCTGTGATGAGTATGCTGCAGATTTTCTTTATATCAGCTGAGAAGAGGGGAGTTGGCAGAGCATCCTCAGTTGAATCACCCATTCCTGAGGCTTGAGGGTTTTGCATAGTTCAGATGAGCAACCATTCTTCTGGTTTTAACCCCAGTGCTAAGTTTTTAGGGAAACTATTACATACACTATTAATGCTTTTGGGTTTTGCCTCTGCTAGAACACATGTTCCATTAATTTTCTGAGAGATGAGTGTATGTAGATTCTCTGTTCATTCTCAGACTTAAAATTCAAAAATATGGATGGTGTTATTACCTAGTATCTATAAGCAACCAATGCATATTTTTGCATCCATCCATTTTTACAAGTGGGAAACTGAGGCACAGAAAGACACAGGATTTAGACTAAGGTATAGGACTGAAAGATAAAAATCTCTGATGATTGGTAAGAGCTGCCAAAGGGTCCTCTTCAACTAAGTTGAAAACTGCAAATTCAGAGTAGCTGACCCTTCATTCATAGGAATCAGCACATCCCTACCCTAGGGTGAGGCATTCAAAGGCCAAATGCCTTGCTCACCAACTGTTGTCTGAGAAGTTTTTCAGCTCTTTGGAGAATATTGATATTGATTGTGGAAAACAATTGTTAATCTGGAGAGACAGACAAACACACATAAATAAAGTGCATTTGAGTTTAAAGAAAAAAGTTAGCGTTATGCCATTGAACTATTGACAAGGCTGTCACAAATATCATCTTGTCTCAGTGTAAATAAACAAGCTTAGTGCTGTTATTTTAGAATAAAAGGCCGGAATAGGTTTTGTATTGACTTTCTAATATCCACTCAAGAGTTGGAAGAAGAAAATTAAAGATAATAAAGTAAAAGTGCAAACCATAAAAGCAGAGACAGCTGGTGCATAGTAAACTGTGAATCTGAGTCCTCTTCAGTTCAGGAAACCAATTGTGTAACTCAGTAAAGGTCAGCAGCAGAGATAAGTTGAGCTTGTCAGTGAATCCCCTTCTAAATTTGGAAGGATGACGACTGCAGGGTGATACAATCTTAGTCTGAACTGATTCAAAGACTGGTGCTCATGTCCTACCCTTTGTGCATGCACGGGAGAGCTGGGAGGTGTTCCTGGGCCCTGGCACATTCATTTGAAGTTGACCTGCTCCTGGGTAGCTTATCCAATCCACTGGGCAATAGTGCAAATTGGTAATATCATCTCAACTCTGTTCAGTGACAGGGATATTTATAACTCTCGGCAACAGAATCAGGTGTGATCCCAAGCTCTCTGCACTTGCCTTTCTTAGAATAACAGGCACTGATGCCACTTGGTATCTTTTTTGGAGCTCATCACTGTGTCTTCATTAATCCAGGCCTCTTTCTGGGTAAGTTCTGTTCCTAGAATAACCTCATCATCTTCATCAGGTTCTTCTTAGAGCTTCTTGTATTTTCCAAGCTTCTGTGATACTTTTGTGGACTTTCTCACTTCCTTTTTTCATCCTAAGTGAAAGGGGATAGAAAGATTTAAAAAGATAGGAGAGGACTGAAAAGAGAAATCTGATCATCTAGTCCAGTAGCCCTCTCAGGAAGGACAACTGTTTTGCCCTTTGTCTCACCTCAGCATGCTTTGGGCAAATTGAATGAGATGTTAGACCTGCAGGCCCAAAGAATTTGCCATTCCTTTAGGGATGGCAAATCATGTAGAGGAGGACACACTTTCTGTTTACTTCCCAACATTTGCCAAGTAAGGTATTGTTAAAAGAGTGAAGTTAAAGGTGAATAAGTGGTGAGAGTTGGAGAGGTAAAAAGGGTTTGCATAAGGGGCTGACATCATGGAGAGGATTTTAAATTGTGGTAAATTTGATGAAGATGACAATGTCAGGAAGAAGTTATTTATGTAGTTATTCATAAATAACTTCTTTATTTATGAAGGGCAGTTGAGGAAGATATTGACAACACTAATGACTGTAGGCTGCTGCTCCCCATCTCTGCCTAAATATCCCTACATCCAAGCAATCAAGGGATCAACAAGTCTTTCCATGACCATGACTTCCAACCATGATTTTGAGTCAAATCAAAACATCCTCTAGATCTGGAGTATTTCAGACCTCAGTTTCTGCCTTGTGCAGCTCCTTGAGTTTTCAATTATGTTGCCTCCTAACATTCAGCATATCAATCTCATAAAATTAGAGGGTGCAAATGGCCCATGAGTTGTTGAATACATGCAAAGGATTCATGCAATCATTTAGTTTGAATCAGATTCATTATTGTGTCCAAATAATGCCCTTTAAATAGGTTCCTTTGATATTCCTTCCCAAATTCCTTTTAGCTGGAGAGTCAAATGTGAGGCAGGGAGGAGTTATTTGTTTTGTTTTCTATTTCAAGGGAGAAAATTTGGATGGAAATCTCAGAAAATCCAGCTCTATATAGAAGCTGCAACTCCCTAGTCAGAAAAGAGATGGAGCTGCAATTGTGTGGATAAGCTCTGGTCTCCTGTACTGGGAGCATAAAGCAAAGGGCTGATACAAGTAGTGACAACACTTCCAACTTTTGCACTTCCTTGGAGGTTTGAAGGCAGCAGTAGCCTTTGACTCTTTTTCCTGGCCTCATACACAATGCTGAATTTCAGATAGTGACTCTTGCTTCTGTCCCGCAGCCTGTGGCTCAGCCAGAGGTATTTAATTGCCTTGAAAATTCTCACAGCAAAGGAGAGGTTTCCCCATCCCTAGCCTCAATGGTTAATTACCCTTGTTGGTTAATTATTCTCACTAATTCTCTTCAGTGACAACAAGGTGGCTGTAGGGTTTTTTCCCTACTGAATTTAGTGTCTCCAAGCCTCAGGTTCACCTTTGTTAAAGTGGAAGTAATAAACAAAGAGCCAGATCCCCCAGTATAGATAACCAGCACTGAGCAGAAAAACACGTTTCCCATTTATTTAGTTTGGGGTCAGAGTCCTTTGAAAATCCTGCCTGTGCCACTCTGTATTTTGGTGGGCAGGATGCAAAAGTCCTAAACATGACATTGCCTGTGAAATGATGCAAACCCACTATCTCTGAAGCATTGTTCTTGCAAGCATGTATCATATCAATAAAAGATTATCCGAGTTCAGGAATGAAAAAATAAAATGAAGGAGAAAAAGATTGGGAATCATTCACAGCAGGTCATATTGGTTGGACTGCAATCAACTTGCCAGGTTTGATAAGACAGGTATTTGAGGGAGTATTGATCTCAGCTCTTTTCTCTATTTAATTTCATTTTTTGTATTTGTTTATACTTAACATTTAATAAGCTTCTTGCATCTTGCCTGTTGGTTACATGCAAACTCTGGCTTAAGTGTTTGTTCCTCCTTGAAAGATTTGTAAAATTTCTGCAGCTTTTGGGCTAGTGTCCATTTCTTCAGGGCAAGTCAGGGCTTTGCTCACCTTTTCCTCCCTCTCTTCAGTTTGTATTGGGATGATTAATTAAACCCCAGTTTAATTCACAAGACCAATGCAATTTCCTCACTACATTTTCACTCTGAAAGATTTTTGCAATGGGGATCCTGCCCTGGTACTGTGGTTTCTCTGCCTTTTTGTGCATGCCTGGGCTCAGCACCATCATTTGCCTTCTGGTAGCAATTCCAGGTGCTCCCTTCAAGTGGTTTGTGGGTCCCAAGCAATGTATTCACACCTGATGCCATGCAGTAGTTCTTGATCTGCAGATTCTGCCTGGCTGTACAGAGAAGACAGAGGGGAAACAAAGGCACAGAGGTGGAAATGACTTTTCCAAGGCCATATTCCTGACCGTGTCAGAGCCTGCCTAGACCCCAGTGCTCTCAGTCACTCTCTGGTGAATTATCTCCAGCACCAGAAAACCTCTCCAGGGTGATTTAAAAGGGCATGATTTTAACCAAGCTCAAGGCCCAGCAATCTAATGAATCTTCTCCCAGCGACTGGTATGCACATAAGTCATCTCGTTTTTCAGGCTTTTGTGACTAATACAAGAGCTGTTCACCCTAACCTCCCTGTATGATTCATCTGTGTTTTGTATGGCTTTTGTTACTCAAATTGTAACACTCAAGTGCAAGGGGTAAAAACAAAATTGAAGAGTGATATCTGACAGCAGATGGAGGTTTGATAATATGAAGAGTAGTTTTTTACTGGGTCTTGTTCCAAGTTGTACCAGTGTTGGAGATGGTTAGACTTGGGACAAAAACAACAAAAACATCGAAATAAGAATACAGATCTGAACTTTTTTTTCCCCCTGGGTTTATTTCCAGTATTTCAGATATTGTGCTAGAATAGATTCAGAGAATCATATAATTAGAGTCCAATTGTTAACCCAGCACTGCCAATTCCACTACTAAACCATTTCCCTGAGCACCACACCTACACATCTTTTAAAGATCTCCAGGCATGATGACTCAAGAACTTTCCTGAGCTTTCCTAGGAAAGCATGCTTGACAATCTTTTACATTAAAAAATTCCTCCTGATGTCCAAATGAACCTTCCCTTCCCCAGTTCTGTTGCCCTCCAGTACCCCAAATAACAAGATGCAGACAGTTCAATTCCAGTGTGAATTAAACCTTGTTTCATTTGCAGATTTGGGGTCTGCTCACAACAAAGGACTACAAGTCAGATAGAAACGAGGTAGTCCAAAGGAAAGACTGATTAGAGCTGTACCTCCTTCTCTACCTGATTTTTGGTTTTTCATCACATCCAATCCTTGAATGTGTTTAAAGTTCCCCTGTCGCCTTACTCCCTTAGCCAAATAAATCACCAATTTTTTTGTTTATTTAATCAGCTTGATAGGATGATTAAAAGTTAAAATATATGAGGAGTCTATTCTACTTAAATGTGCTGGGTTTTTGTTTAGACCCTGCTTTCATACAGTGTTGGCTTAAAGCAGTGTAATGGCACCTGCATGATTGTAAATGCTTCCTTTTGTTTGAGAGATGCCCATGAACACAGTTTTTTTAGTGTTATTTATATTATTATTATTATTATTATTATTATTATTATTATTATTATTAACCAAATAAAATCAGTGTGGTTTTGAATCAACAGTTTCACTTTACAGGAAAGTCAAACTCTGATCAGGTTGAATGCTGAGATGTAGGAAAACACAATTTAAACACGCTGTGACTTTTTTTTCTACTGAGTACAAAGCTGTCCACTACAAATAGGAATATTGAGCTCACCTTTGCTATCCTCCACCAGCTGCCCTTTCCAATAATGACTCCATGACTGGTAGTTAGCAGAAGGAATTTTATTTAGGACTCATGTCTTCATAAGATTTAAGACTATTAAATAAACAAAAAAAAAATCCCAAATGACAGGCTAAGTAGGTGGTTAACCAGCTCCAAAGCACAGATCTAAAGCAAAACACATTTTCAGAGAAACTGCACAACGTAAGTCCTTGAGGGACAAGCTCAAGTAAAATAAAATGGGGTTTGAAAATTCATTGAAATCAGGTGAAGCATTCGAGAACCATCACCATTTAAAGATATTGATGAGCCCTTGTCTGCACGTGCAAGTCCTTGGCATTAATCATTCACACAGACAGGAATGGACTGTACTTTTCAAACAAGATTTGCTGAGGGCTGTTGGGCAGTTTGGAAGATGTGTAGCTGGTGCTGGCTATATTGGGGTAAAGCAGCAGGTGTGGCTCTCCCTACACCCTATTCCTGCAGTGCATCCCGCCCATCCCTCAGGGAGCCCTGTTTGCAGCTGACACTGGCCAGCCCCTGGACTCCAGGCAGTCCTGTGCCAGGGCTGAGGTTAAAATGCCAGTGTGAATCCGGCCTCTCCAGAGCAAGTCATGCCCCTCTTCTTCCTGCCCATGCCTCAGTTTCCTAAACTAAGCAAAGTACAGGAGACATGTATTGATCTATCCTGTAGAATCAACGCACAAGAGAGAAAAAAGAAACATTTGCAGGATAAAATTAATAGAAAGTTCTATTGGATTTCATTTAGTATTGGATTTGTGGGAAGTCCACAGTTTTTATGTTTGGAGCTTTCAACCCCAGCATGAAATTCTTGGTTCCCTCCTCTCCCATCATTAAGGTCTGATCCTGACACTCTTTCCTAGCAAGAGTAAACACTGCCCTTTGAAGCTGTCACAACGATTGACATGTAAAAAGTCACATTACAAAGGGTATTGGAAGTGAATAAAGATTTCAGGCTCAGCTTTAAAAAGGCTGCAGCAAAGATGGCTCGGTGAGAGGTGCCTGCTCCCATCCTTCAATCCCTTACTGCCCCAGAGCACAGGTCTGCATCCTCAGCACTGATGTCCTTCAGATAAACTGTTGACCAGAGCTCCCTTGTCCTACCTATCTCTGGTGGCTGCTGCTCAAAAAAGGCTTAAAAATATCCCAGTGTAACATTTCCAGAAGAGGTGTGACCTCAATGTCTTTGCCAAAGTTCCACTCTCATTGTAACATAAAGCCCAGATGTGAGCTGAGCATATGATGATTTCCAGGGTTTAATGGAAGCAGGAGCAGATCATGTCCTGGGCTGACTGGCTCTGCAGAAACAACCTCCTGCCCACCACCACTGTCACCAAACACCACTCCATGCAGTGTCAGAGTGGTGATCCATGGCATGAAACTCGCTCTCAAAGCCAGAGGCTCTCTGACACCCATTTGAGGATCCTCTGCATTGTATCTGCATTGAGATGTTGCCTGATTACAAGGGCTGGACTTTCCCCTCTGCACAATAATTAAAAAATATGCTGAGGATGACTACCTAATCCTTACCTCTATGACTTCTGTGTACTGCATTTGTTCCATCCTGCTCTTCTCATTGTGTTTCACTCACATAGCTCTTCCTCAGCATGGCTGAGCTCTGGAGCAGAAAAATTCAATGAAATTTCAAAACCCAAAAAAATAAGGGAGATCCCATGCTCAGTTCTTCCCTTCACCACGCAGTGATGGTATGCCTATGAGTACAGGAGATAGACTATTAAACTTACACCTTTTAAGTCCTGCTTTGGTGTAGCAGTTCTCTAGTACTGGTAAAATGCAGGAGGGTATCTTAATCCAGTCACCAATCCCCCTATTTTTTCCCAGATTCTAAGATCCCCTCCCTTCTCCTCCCTCAGTCAAGGGGAAGGATGTCTGTCCCCAGAACTGCAGCAGTTGGCTGCTCATTCACAGATTAACTGCTCCAGCTCTCTGCCTTATTACTATTCATATTTGTTTCCCCATCCCAGCAGGCAGTAATCCAGTAAAAGATGTCAGCTGGTTAGCAGAATCATCTGGGAAAAGTTGGGAGACCCTTAACAGACTTCCCCTTCCCATTGCCAACCCCCTGCTACTAATTCAAATAGTCCCCAAAGCACTGGGGGGTTTATTTCAGTTTCCTTTCTCTTTGTCTGTTTTCTTGGTTTCGTTGTTGGTTTGAATTTTTTGGTTTTATTTTTCTTTTTTTTTCCTCCTGGACCCAGCTGCATCTCTGCAAATTCGATCTCCAAAATGGAAGCTTGGCTGAGCTGGAAGCTGTCAGCACCAATGGTTAGTAGCTGGCTGAGGCCACTTGCCAGGGAAGGGGGAAGATGAGTCCCTAGGCATCAAGGCAGCATGAAAAGTGACTACATCTAAATACTCCAGCACATGATATCCTTCCCATTACTTTGATTCAAATCTCCCTTAATCCTCAGCTGAGTTAATGCAGTTAGTAGGTTATGAGTGCCGCTTGTGGATGCCACCGGATTTGAGTCCTTCACACAATTGGTTGGTAAATAATTTAGTACCAGTTTCGCCTGGAACAGAACCTCAAAATAGCCAGGCTGCTTATAGCTCCTGCTTTCTCTCTTCCCACTTTTTGTCCCCTTCACAAGCACTGGGGGGGTTGTTTGTGCAGCACAGCCTGGCAGAGGCTGCCATTTTACATGTCACAGCTCCCTCCTGTCCCTGCTCATCAGAATCTCTCCTAATTTATTTGCTAGAAGAGAGGGGAGGGGAAGACTGGGGTCAGGCCAGAGAGCTACACACACGAAAAAGCAACTGAACATTCCTGCCTTGGAATCTGCAAACAATAAGAATTTGCGCAAATTTCTGCCGCCAAACTCAGTTTTTCCTTTACATCTGGTGTTTTCAAAATGGTGGTGTATTAATTTATTTGAGATTCCTGAACCTCTTAAATTCTGTTTAAGGTCAATATGGCAAAGGTAGACAGAAAATAGTAATAATAATGAAGGGATATATGAGTTTAGGAAAAAGTCCTGGATGAGCAAGGCAACAAGAATCTCTCTGAAATGTCCAGGAAATCTGGGATGGACCAAATTCAAGGGTTTCAATTCTTATTTGGGCCATAATAATATCCCTAATAATGTCCCTCATCCTGTTTTATTTCTTGCCACACTTCTTTGTCTTCTTCCCTAAGACTGACCAGGCTCCTTCTTCATACCAGATTCCACCATCCTCAGCCTCACCCAGCAGATGTGGAGTAGACTCTAAATCCCTGTTGCTCATCATTGCTCCCAGTTTAACTGAGAGCAATGATCTTGATCTTCTTCTTGATCTGAGCCATGGAGCATTTTCTCTCTCCTAACCCGTAGACTCTAAATCCCTGTTGCTCATCATTGCTCCCAGTTTAACTGAGGTTCTTCTTGATCTGAACCATGGAGCATTTTCTCTCTCCTAACCTTATGAAATACTGATAAAGACAGGATTTTACCTCATAGCTGTTTTTGTGAGATCCTCTTGATTGATTTCTGTGGGAGCCATGGGGAGAACAGAAAAAAGCCTGGACAAAATTTGCCATTAAATGTTCTCCTAAAGAGAGGCAAACCAGTTGCACATAGAAGCTGATGGGTGAAATACCTAATTTTGCTGCATTCAGGAGATTGAATTTCAGGAGATGAAAAGTGCCCAGATTCTTGACTTTCTGGTGGCTGTTAAATTAAATGTTGCTGTGAGAACTGAGAGGATCACTGAGGCCAACCAACATAGAACACTTTGTGTCACCAAAGTCTAGACCATGACCACTTTGATCCTCAGACAGGTGTTTAGGGTGGCAGACCACTGCATTCTTGTTTACACACCCTCATACATCCACAAAAGCAGTCTGGGGGTCACACTTCCTCCCTCAAACACCAGCTTTCTTAGCACACTGCGTTTTGGTCTGTCTGCCTGCCCAGCTGCAGACAAACCTATTAGCCAGACCCCAGAGTGGTCACCCTCACACCAGAAGTTCTTTGAATTTCATAGCTGCTTGTGAGCCCCCACCTCCCCATCCCAGCCCTCATACGTGGCTTTCCAAACACCTATTATAGGACTCTGCATCAGCATGTGAATTTAGCAGGGTTTTGTCTGTGAGGTGTCAGTTATCAATATGAGGATTTAATTATATATCACAGCTACAGAAAAAAAGAGACCTGCTTGTGCCTGCACCGCCTGAATGTTGCGTTGTTTTGTGCCAGGGCTTTCACTTGCTCTTGCCTGCTTTGCCCTCCTGTTTATCCTGTTTCCTCTGCAGTTTCTTTCACCCGAGCAGTCGGGCGTTTTGCAGACGAGCTGCAGTTGAGCTGCCTGCCCGTGCTCAGTGAGGTGCAGCACTATTTCGTAGAAGGGAGCAAAGGCTTTAAGGTCAGAAAGTTCATCCTCAGGTCGCTTAAAGGCAGCAAACTTCTTCTGTATTTAGGGACCAGAGGGATGCTTGCCAGAGGTGGTATCACTGTGTGTTTGCATGTCCCATCGGCTCCGATATGAGCAATGGTTGCTTAGCAACTTTGAGATGATAGCCAACTATTCTGATGTCTGAGTAAGGATTCAGACATTTAATTTCAGGGACCCATATTTGAAAACAATGGTTTAGGTGGGGTGATGAAAGTCACATGCAGAGAGGGTGGCTGAGCAGTAGGAGCAGAGCCAAGCTTGCTCCTCAATGCACATTTCAATCAGGAGCAGCTATTTGCTTCCTCTACAGAGATGTTTTGGACCTTTGGTGATAGGAATCACCTTTTCTGTCTTGGCATGACTAAACCTGGCTCCTTGGAATGGAGGGTTTGTGGAAATGGGTGAGGTGAGAGCTAGAAATGACTGTCCCCCCTAAGTGCCTGCAGCCAAGGCTGGCATCCTCACTGGTGGCCGTGGTGACAAGGGGTGCAGGGGTGCTGGGGCACTGAGCTGCTCATGGGGGTCTCCAGCTTATCTCACAGACCCTCTCTGAGGGTCACCCTTTTGAACAGCCTGCAAAATGGGAATAGTGATGCTTCAACCACATTTGCCAAGAGCTTTGAGAGGCTTGTTTCCCTCCTACAAATGCTACGCAAGATCTAAATAGCAGTGTTATTTCTAGCGTGTTATCCTGAGAGCGAGAGGCACAAACAAGATCCGCATTTGCTGATGGTGACTCACTGTGAGCCTTTGAGGGTTGTGTGGAAGGGCTTGCTCTGATGTTTTTGCTGCTCTGAGATAGATTATTGATTCTCTTTATCTGGTGTTCGTCTTACAAACCCAAGGTGATGAGCATCCTGTTAGTTTCAAGAGCACTGGTGCTATTTTTCTACTGCTTCAAGGGACACAGAATACGATCCAAGTATTCTCAGATGAGCAAAAAAAAGCAGGTCAACCTGGTTCACATCAATTAAACTGCCAACTCCAAAAGAAGGCTGAAAAGTAAGATTGGATAGCAAAAGCAGACCTTGTCCAGTGTGAGGGTTGGGGATTTTCAATTAAATTGTATTTTGTTTGGCTTAGGTTGGCTTCTGTTGTTACTAAGTTTGCTAGGAAGTGCTAGATCATTAAAACCAGTGTCTTTCATCTGGAGGGGGGGCAAAATCCAGAGAAAAATCTCAGAAAATTGTCAAAATGTATTCTGACATTGCTGCCAAAGGGAAAAAATGGGTTCTTTCTCCTTACAATAGAATTTGTTATTTCAGAAATGTAATCTTATTCCCAGGTAATTAATACAAGAAAATGTGTGGAATCTGACAGATTTGTATATACAGCTGTTAAGATACAAAAATAAGGATTTGGCTTTTACACAATAGGGATTTCACTGTTCTTCCCAATCCATGGCAGAAAAAGGTCTCTCCAGCAGCAGCTGCAACATCAACATTCCTTTCTTTGCAGCAAACCCTCCAGCCAAAAATTGCTAGATGCAAAATTTACCACATTCTTCACAAAAAGCCTTTCTTGGCTCACTCCCTCACCCCACCTTCTGCCTTCTTAAAAGCCATAAATATGAAGAGGCCAGCTGAAGTTAACTGCAAAATACCCACTTGCAAACAGGTGTAACAAAGGAGTAAGTCTGAAATGAGTGTTCTGCAGAAAAGAGAGGGAGAAAGGAGGTGGGGTGGGAGGCAGGAAGTGGGGAAAGGGGAAAAAAATAAAACCACAACATGATTGAAGGCCTTATAAATGTAAATGGTTTGACAGAAAGGGTTTAGCAGCCCTGGGTAGAAGATTGCACTTGCTGTTTCAAGGCCTTTATTTTCAAAATCACAGCACTGGATCCCTTTCAAAGCTGGTCCTTGTGTTTGCTTTTTCAATCAGTGAATATCAGGTTGTCTTTTTTTTTTTCTATTTTTTTATTTTATTTTATTTTCTCTGCACTCATGTTTCAGGCTTAAATGAAACCGGAGAGAGAGAGAGAGAGAATATGAGCCATGTTCTGGACCTTTGAAAGAGCTTATCCCTGCTACCTTTATTGCTGCTTATTTATGAATCTCCCATCTCCCCCTCCCAATCCCCCCTTCCTCACCAACCTCCACCTCTTGTTTTCCTGCAGCAAATCCCACCTTCCCCTTTGGATGTTTTTTACTTTTCTTTTTCCTCTACATTTATCTATATATTTTATACCCAGTAAGTCAATCAGTTTCAAATTATTGGTCCCTGAGACAGATGTTTGGTGAGTCATTTAGCTGCGCGAAGTTCTTTAGACGGCTTGCTCTTCCACCTCCTGTTCATTTAAAGCATCTTTTGAGGCTGATTTTTCCTTTTCAAAATGTCTTTAACTGCCGAACGTTTGCTCCCACCGGGCAGTCTAATGATGTTGGACACAATATGTGTGAACATCTCTTTAGAGGCCATCTCCCCTAGGCTACATTCTTGCCTATAAAATCATTGTTTATTTAGTCCTTAGGCCTAGGAACCATCTGCAGTCCCCATGGCTCCTGTTGTTTTTAAAGTCCTATTAAGTTTCTGCACTTCTCCTCAGAGCATTATTTTATTTCTAAATAACCACAGACAACTTCTTGTCAACACGGCTTCTGCCAGGCAAATTAGAGATGACAGTTTCATTCTTCTGACTGTGGTGAGCTCTCATCTGATGTTATTTAATGTGAAAAGCAACTGTTATATAGAGAGTGATTTAAAAACAATGAGGAAAAAATAATAATAGTAATAATAATAATTTTAAAGGAGAAGATGGAGAGGGTGGCCCAGAGACTCTGGGTTAAGATGCTCATACAGCATTTGCCAGCCAGGAGAATATAAGGGATTGGGAGGCTCTATATAATGGTTATAACAAAAGAGAATCAATGAGAGCTGACTTGATGTCATTTTCAATCTTTCTTTCCCCGACTGGAACTGAAAACATTTTTGTTTGGTTTGGTAGGGTTTAATTTTGCTTTCCCTCCTTGCTGTCTTTTCCCACCTCACATTCCCCTCCTCTGCTGAGTGAGCACTCAAAGCCAAGGACAGTGACTGAGCTCTGTCTTCAAGGGGGGGCCCATCCCAGCCACTCCTGGCCTCATCACCCAGGTGCTGTGAGCTGGCAGCAGAGAGACCAAAATCCAACCTCTTGGCTGAGCAGCATCTCAGAAGCAGGATGCTCTTGGCGTCAAGAGGCACCTCCCCCTTGCAAAACACTCTGTGTAGGAATTTTCCTATGTCTTAGTAGAGGTGTTTCACTTAAACAGCTCTGGCTAACCAAAAAGTCCCTACAGTAGTGTTAGTGCCAGGACAGGGATGTCTGGGCAGCTACCTCTGCTCTTGCCCCAGACTTGCTCTGCAGGCAAGTGAACCAGCATGACTCATGCCCACACTTCTAGTAATATTTTTCTCCTTAAAGCCAGATGGCATCAACCATTTTCTCTTCTGGGAAAGGTTCCTGGCTCATGGTACACCCCAAACCATGCACAGGTATTGACTGTGAGTGCTAGCTGCTCAGGGCTGGCAGTGTGCCAGTCTACATCAGTAACAAAACAATAGGGAGGACAAAAGCAAAACACCTGAGCCCAAACTGCCTCCTTGGACCATGAGATGGCCATGGTGCTTTGACCTCCCTCAGCTTATGAACAACACGCTGCTGACTCTGGCTTCATGCTGACTGCTGCTGATAAAAGTGTGATCAGGGAGAAAGTGAAAAATCAGTCAGAAAAAGGTAAACCTGTGTGATGTCTGTGAACCAGCCAACATCTTAGTGCATCAGTTTTGCCACCCGCTGATCAGCTGTGAGAGCTGGGCAGGAAGGCTGGACTCAGCTGTGTTCATAAGGCTCTTCAAGACAGGCAGGGAGAGGACAGCAAATGGAAATGATTGGGAGGGGTTGATGTGTTTCGTGAGAGCACCTCCCTGTAGTAGTGCTGTGGCTCTGCAGCCAAACACTCAGACATCAGGGAAGGAAGTTAAGGTGGCTTCTGTCATCTTAACACTGCCTCCCCCTGCACGTGCAGCATGAGGCTGTCAACCTAACCCTCACTTTGTGGAAGTCATGTAACTCCACTGAAGTTTTTAAAAGTCTGGAATTACATTGTGTTGCATTAGCAAAGAAACAGCACATTACACTACTGAGAAAAGAGGCTGGCATCAATGGATCTGTGCTGATTGACACCAGATGAAAAGCTGCCATTTACAGCAATCACAGATTAGTTTTCCAGACAGTATGATATTGCATCAAGTGAGTGTTTCTGCAAACCTTAGCTGTTGCCATGCTTCTACAACCCATTTGTCTCCTTGAATGCTCACACTGGTTTTGCTCTATCAGAGCAGTCTACGCTATCCTTATCAACTTAGATGGTTTATCTTCTCAATATGGCTTGTATTCTAATCACCTGGGCACCTACCATCCAGTCTAAATTTGCTTTTGAAGCAGCAGGGTAGCCTTACATACAGGTACAATTCAGGGGGATATGGCAATTCCATTACTATGAAGTTCATTTACTGCATGCTTGGGTGGTCTATATACTTTAGTAAATTTTCACTGTTTATGCTGCAGCTGTGAATAATCTCCTGAGCGCTGTTCTGTTCCAAATAGGTTTTCATCCCATCCTCAGCAACAGCATGCTAGAGAGCCCTCCAGTCACGCATTAAGTACTATGACCAGTTTCTCCCAGTGAAACTCTTCTGACATTTTCTTGTGAAGGGGACAAATTTAAGTGCACAACCACTTTTGTTTCACTGGTCTTATTTTTGAAGTCTGTCTCTATGTCTTCTCTTGGGGTGTACAGTACAGAATGCAAGACGAGGAAGTGTCTCTAGTTCCACAACTGAGGAATGTCTAGAGTCTGTGATGAACTTTTTTTTCTTTTTGGTGAGAGCTGCTTTTACAAAGCCCTTGAGAAACTTTTGCATGGTTTCAGACCTGACACTGACATTCAGTGTCTCTTACTTCAGTGGGAAGCTGTTGTTCATATAGGTCCAGGTGAATAGGCAGGATATTTGGAGAGGTGAAATGAATACAGGCTAAGGAGTGCAATAATGGGGCTCACCTCCAGTGCTTCTCAGAACTGGGGACTTCTGGCCCAAGGGGTCAAGCTGACAAAAAGTTGGTCATTCCACAGGAAGAGATAATGGAATGGAGACAATCTGATTATCTAGCTGTCTGTCTCCACTCCTTGCTACCCCAAAAAGGTAGGAGCCCTTTGCAGGAACAGAGAGAGCTCAGTAAAATGTGAGGTGTGCTCACACTGAGTCCTTCCCTCAGTGAAAGCTTCATTAAATGGCCCTGACAAGCACCTTAAGTTCTTGTCTTAATTTTAATTTTTTCTTGTCTTGTTTTAATTTTTGTGTTGTGAAAGTTTATTCAGGACTGAGCTAGTCTCCTATTTCTCCTTTAAAATCCAACAGAGAGGAAAAGTTACTTCAGGCGGCAATTCATCTCCTTGGAAAAAACACAGAACAATTGACTTCAGGAGGAATGGGTTTTGCTCTGCAGAGCAGTGGGACACAAGTTGTGGCTGGGAGATGAAAGGCTGAATCTCAGCTGTGGTCCCTTTTTTGGGACCTACAACCTGGAGAGCAGATCCCAGGTTTTACATCAGGCAAGGTTTAAGAAGAGAAATTCTTTAGAGAGGAAAGTGGTGCATTCTCATCCGAAAAGGACCTGTGGAGGGGATGGATTAGTGTAACTCCATTCAAAAGAGCTAAGGTATGTTTGAGGACGGGGAGGGAATGCTGTGGTGAGTAGTTGAGTCCATCTGTCCCACAGCACAGACAAAGGGTGGATATATGCTTCTTCAGACACCAGTCATGTCTCCCCATAGGAAATCCAGCTGTTCCTTTTATATGGGAAGAGGGGAGGAGAGAGGGAAAGAAGGGGGGAAATGGGAAGTGAAGAAAATTACTTTGAGCCACTACAATTGAACCCAGACAGTACTTGGATGTGACTGCAATTAAAATGGAAGGTCTTTTAGATGTAGGAAAGAAATCCTGGCTCTTAGAGTCCGTGGAGAATGCAGTATTCAGTAACCACAGAGGCAGGCATACATTATAAATACATCTGTAACTACTGAGATAGGTGTGAAAATGTAATTAACTGGAAACCTACTGAGTTTAAATGGACTTTTAGTTGTTTCAGGTTTTTTTTTTCCTTCTTCTTTAGCCCTCCCTCCTCCCATTCTAAAGTTAAGTTTAGACTTGTGGGTCCTCTAACTCCCACTGGCACAGTGTAATTTAGCAAAGGTTGTTCCAGCCGAATTTGAAATTAATAATTTCAAATAGGCAAATCAATGATATTTAAAAGCTCCCTCCTGTGTGTTTGTACAATCTGCACAGGTATAAAAGCTAATCACATCTTGCTGGGGAAGAACATTTTTTATCGGTTTTAAGTAGAGCTTGGCAGTTTGGCGGGATCAAACACCATGTTTCTTCCTTAAGTGTGTGTGCATCTCTGTAATTTAATATTTCTCATTAACTTAGTGCTGGGAAAAGGTGTCAGTGCCGACAGGGAGAGGCCAGACAGCTCCCTGAGAGACCATTTGTGTCACCATGAGGTCTGTGAATAGAAGGAAGGGGTCATAGAAGGGATCATGCAGGATCAGAAACAGGAAGTTAAAAAATAAAGCTTCTGAGGGTATTGCTTTTTTGGACAGTGAAGGGCTAGGTTTGGCTCACCTAAAAGACATAGAGGAGGATGCCAAAATAGAGTCTTCCTTCAAATATCTCTGCCAATGCCATATTAGCTCAGGTCCAGCACTATTCGTTGTTCTTTGTCACGATCAGAGCACTTTCAAATATCATATACCTCATGAAAAATATCAGAAAAAAATTGCAAACCCTACATTTTTCATAACAACAGTTCTTTCTAACACCAGTAATTTGCTTTTACTGTCCACCTGGAAATAAGATATCGTAAAACCACTCCAAACATTGTCTCTGTTTAGTGTAATTTTGAATTCTATTACTATTTGCAAATCAGAGAATCAGAGAATCATAAAATGGTGTGGGTTGAAAGGGACCTAAAGATCATGTAGTTATGAATACTACCCCCTTTCTAAGTCCTCAAAGACCTTCAGCTGCAATAATTTCTTGCAGCAAGGAGCTCCATAGGTCAACTCTAGAGAAGGCAAAATATATGCTATTTCTATGCCAACTCCAATGTATAATTTATTTTCTGGATTAGTATTTTGCCTGTGCTTCTACATGAAAAGATCCTATTCAGCCCAGTGCTCTCTCATATGGAGAAGAAAAGCCAGCTGGCTGTGCTGAAATACTCTTTCAAAAAGTTCCAAGAAGGAGGAAGAGTCTCACATTTGTATTCTCCTTGCAACATCTCTTAATAATTTAATTCCCATTAGAAGTGCCTGTGTTGTAGGGGGGAAAGATTTATAGAGAGATTTCACTCCAGGTTGGGTTTTTGTCTTTCTGTGTTTTCTTGGCATTTATCATGCATGTTTTAATTTGGATCTGAGTCTTGCTACCATCTGGTCATTATTGCAAAGAAATATTCATTTTCTCTGAGTGACATGGGCTTCATTCATCATGGAACTAGCTGATTGCCCCTCGGTTTTTTTTCCCTATTACTTGGAATGAAGTCTGAAGATACTTAGCACCAGACACAGCAGTAGTCAATAAAGTTTGCAAAGTTAGTGGCAGCTGGTAACTGGGCATAGGAAAAATTAGAAGACACTTTTTAAGCTCTGATTCTTCCAGTCGTTTCCGTACGTCATGCATGGGAAGTGCAGCACTAGAGGCCAAGGCAACGTTGCAAAGGATGGGAAGTGAACTGATGACTCCATTCCCCTTATACTATTGAACTGTGAAGTGCTGTCACCATCAGAGTGAAACTTGGAGGTTTTTCCTGTCACCTAAACATAGGGAAGACAAAAAGGAGACAATTTACCCCAGAGGAATGTTGCAACAGCTACGCTCTGTTTCTCTCACAAAAGGAAAATACTTCCAAGAGTGACAGCCTCAGAAGCAGTGCAAGTTCTTCATGAAAAGGTCTCAAAAGCCATAACTCAAGCTTTGAAGGGAAATTAGATATGATCACTTTTAGGCTCCTACCATGCAAGAGCTTTCCCTGGATGTCTGTCACTGCAGACAATGGGCACAGAAGCAGGGAGAAAACAGAGGGGCTCCATTAGTTTTAGGGTTATTTTCCATGTGTAGTGACTCAAAACCACATCTGCATGCCCTTTGCAAATAAATTGCTTGTGACTATTCTTTTCCTTGTACTTCCCACATCCTGTTGTGTAGATCCCTGGATTAATCTTTTTGGTTCCCTTTGTTGGCAAACACTCCTTTGAAGCAGTTACTGCAAAGAGGGAGGCTGAATATGTGATGGGGAGGGTTGTGCCTCGGTCTCTGCAGGCTTTGAAAGCCATGTGTCCATCAGGGGGTTGGACAGACAGTCTGAAGGACTGACATCCTTCAGCATCATCACTCATGCACCTCTCCAAATGGGGTATAGCTAAAAAAAGGCCAGCCAGGGGCAGATGGCAACTTGGGATCGGTCAGGAGCAGAGACAGATGGCAACGTGCAACCAGTTGGAAGACAAGTTATTGCATGAGATTAGCTGGAAATGGATGGGAATTGTAAAATGGGACTGGTTGGGAATGTAATTCTGTACAGTCATTTGCAAAGAGCTGAAAATTAGACCACAGTCCTAGCTCCCCGGCAGTCTTGGACCTACTTATGCTTCCAAACAGTGCAGAACCAAACAGATCTGCAGAAAGCAAAGTGATCTCCCAGGGATAAGATCTGGCCAACATGATCTCACTACAACCTCTGGATCTGGTCCTAGAGATTAGCTTCTTTTTTGGAGAGAACAGGACCACTGGTAGCAAGCATTGCAGTTTAGTGTTCATCAACTGTTGTCACTGTGCCCAAGGAAATATGTTTAACAGTTTTTGGACACACAGCACATTCTGTTGCACCATGTCGAGGGTGGTTTCAAATGGAGCAGCCAACAACTGGAGAAGGTGATAGAACAGCTTGCTTCAATTTGGACCATCTGTGACAGTGAGATTTTGGGGTTATGAATACTCAGCCTTCCTCCAACCTAGCAAGGCAGAGAGAGCGAGAAAGAAAGTGGGAACAGCTGTGAATTTGCTGGAGGGGAGAACCAAGCTCCATATTGGGTAGAGCATCATCAAAACACTGAAATGACCAGGAAAAAAAATTGTTCTCAATCAAAATTAATTTTTACTCTTCCTAATAGGTGGCTTGTTTGGAGGCTTTGCTCCTGTTCAAAGTGATTTGAGGTTGGTCAGGTCCCATTACTCCTAGTGAAATCTGTCATTATCTATTCTAACAAAGGCAGGAGGCTAAGCAGAGTATTTATTTATTTATTTGATATCTAAGAAGGAAAGCAACAGAATCATCCAGTGGTAAGGGTGTATGGGTAGAAGAGAACAGGGGTGAGAGAGGCAATAAAAATAGAAGGCAGTCCAGATGTTTACTGCACACTAAAATACTGCCTTTCTTCTCTACTGATAGCACCGAATGCTATTTTGTTTCTTTGGAATTCGTTTTCTGAAAGTGTCTGCATGAGGAACATCTGCTCCCTCAAATCCAGACCTACAATTTGAATAAATTATCAATATCTGGCAGAGCCCGTTATTAATGGCTAGAGTTTTATAAGATTCTCCAGTATAATAATAGCAAAACTAGCGGCTGGCATTCCTCCCAGAGGGACTCTTATTTGTCCCATTTTATTCTGTTCTGTTTTCTTTTCTCTTTTACTCTCTGAATCTGAGCATCATCAGTTGATTTTTACCATAGCTCTTGGCTCAAAAAAAAAAAAAAAAAGGAAGAAAAGGAGAAAAGCCATTAGTATCCTATAAATCAAAAAGAAAAATGACATCCTCAGATACAAAAGACTCCCCTGAGTGTTATGTTATTATTACCTGTACAAGGTTGCACCTGTGGTTTCAGAAACATCTTCTTCCATCAGGAATCATCAGGTAGTAAGATTTCTCACTTCCATGCAAGAGATAAGTTTCATTAACTTCCTCTTCAGCATATACCCTAGTAATTAATGATGCAGAGCACCTTTGAGGTACCCTAATGTAGGCCGTTTATCAAAAAGTGCAACTGCATAGAAAAAGGACTATGTTCCTTCAATATGATAAATCCGAGCGCGTGCTTGGGTGTTCTACATCTTTTTTAAGTACAGCCACTCCTTATAATTGGAGGGTTTGACTTTCAGTGTAAGTTCTGAAAACTCGCCTTCTGGCAGAGAGGTCCTCCCACGCACGTGTGGATGGCCACGCACCAGGAAAAGACTCATCACTTCCCACAGTCAGCAGAGCACTAAAGCTATGGGGAGATTGTGCAGCCTAACTTTCGGTGCCACTCTATGGAGCCTGTGGCAAAAGTCATTTGTCTGTGAGCCCTCTTTGTCAGTGGGGACAAAGGAGAATCCAGCAGGCTACCTGCATGGAATTTCTGCCCTCTACTGTTGCCTAAAACTAGTTTCTACTGCTTTGGCATGTTTGTTCCCCAGAGTTTAGGACTGGGAGATGCCTGTTATGAACATTAGTGCAGGGTCAGGACCACTGAAGTCATTATTGCATGTCTGAGCTCTTGGCAAGACTAAACCAATTCTTCCAAACTGTTTGCAGAGAGGATGGAGGTATTTGACCTATAGGTATGCCCACTGCAAAAAGGGCTGAAAGGAAGACTTCAAGGTGCTTTAGATTAAGTCCTAATGTAAAAGTTCTTTCATCATATAAGAAAAAGAAAAATATAGAAGGTAGTATAATCATGTCAGCAAATACGTGGAGTGTCCAGAGCCCACAGGTTGCCCTTTGTCACTGTGATTTGCTCAAAAAGGCTGGTATCAACCCAAACATAAGGAAAGGCAGATTTTTCAGGAGTCTTCCTCATGTGTAGGTTCTGAAAACTGACCTGAATCAAGCAGCACCCTCTTTCCAGCAGCTTCCACTGATGGTCAGGATGGCTCTGACTGGGTGTGTAGGTCCTGTCGGTGTGGATAAACTGATAAGACTGGGAGCCCGTCCCCAAGCACCCAAAGGGCCGGGGATGGACACAGGCACAGTCCTAGGAAGGGCAGTCACTAGAACAAACTCCACACAATACCCCTCCCCACATGGGTAGGCAGAACTTTGGGGTGTGTCCTGGGACACCACATGCCAGTATTTTCACATGAAATGCTCCTTTAGTCAACCCATGGTGGTCCCAATACTCACCCTGGAGGAATGCCACCCATGACTGCTCTTCAGCTGGACACTGAAAGGACTCAAGTCTTTCAGTGCAACCATTCAGCCAAATCCTAATTCACTGAGTGGCCCATCTGTCAAGCCCATGGCTGTGCAGTCTAGACAAAGAGGTTCTGTGGGTCATTGTCAAATGCTTTGTGCAACTCCAGGTAGATGATGTCAGTCACTCTTCCCTTATCCACCAGGGCTCTCATCCAGCTGTAGAAGGCTGTGAAAAATGTCAGGCACAATTTGGTGATGTCATAGTGGCTGTCATCTATCACCTTGTTATTTTCCATGTGCTCTAGCACAGCTTCCATCACTATCTGCTCCACGATCTTTCTGGACACAGAGATGAGCCTTCCTTTTTTTTCCCTTTTTAAATGGAGGATATACTTACCTTTTTCTAGTCACTGGAAATTTTACCAGGCTGCCACAGCTTTCAAAAATTATGCACCATGCCTTAGCTACTTTACCTGCCAGTTCTCTCAGGACCCACAGATGCATTTCATCAGGTTCCATGGACTTGTGCACCATCAGGTTCCTTAGCAGGTCTCAAACCTGCACTTATCCTTGCACAAGCTCCTAAGACACCCCTATCCTTAGGACAAGTCAGCTGGTTGTCACCCAAAATTGGTCTCTGTGAGCAGAGTCAGTCCTGAACACATGAGCTGTGGTGCTGCCTCAGTTGAAAACCTCCATCTCATGCAGGGATGGTGAAGATGAATTAGCTAATTATGTAAAGTGCTTTGGAGATGAAAAGTGACATCTGAGTGCCAAGTATTACTATTAATAACAAAACATATACCTCCTACCAGCTATTATTTCTGCTTTTCCCTCTAAAAAATATAGTTCTGAAGTTCAGATTACACCAGCACAAGTCAGAAGGAAAGCATAAGATTTTCAGGAAAGCATTTCAATTTAAGCAATCCAGAATTCAGAAGAGCCCATTTTCTTTGGCTCTGCCTGCATTTCCACCTCTGTACCATGGTGTCCCCATGCCAATATGACATCCTAACAGATCACAAGCCTTTCACAAAAATCTGCCTGTCCTTATTCCAGGGTTTTGTGTAGACACCTTAGAACTGTGATTTGCTGAAAAAGCACTTTGTTCAAATTCTAGGAAAACATCTCCCTAGGTAAACAATATGCTTGATTCCTCCTCAGCAAATTGCTTAAATACCTATTTAAACTAAAGCACAGGTTTTAGGCTTGAGAAAGCTGGGTGCCAGATTCTTGGTGGAACCCCAGTTTTACTGAAAGCCAGAGAGAATGGGAAGGAGAGGGAAGAGAGAAATTTTCTCTGAAAATTCGACCTCACACGAAATTCCAGATTGTGGCATATGAAATGAGAAAAAATAGACTGCAAAATAGGAAATTTTGTACTGTACCATGGAGGGTATAAACAATAAACTACATTTCAGATTCGTGTTGGTATTTAAATCTGTTAGGTGTGCTCTTGCTAGGTGACTTGAAAACTGGACCTTAGTGGCAAAAGCCATTATTGATTTTGGTCTATTACAATATTTTAAGATAAAGGCTTCAAAATGTTTGGTGAGACAGCAGTTAAGTTACAAACTCTGTTGTAGCTATGTGTCTTATTAAAAAAAAAGTATTCATATGTAGCAACCAAGGCCAATATCAATTAAACAAGTCCAAACACTGCACAGTGTGTTTCTGCAGGGAGGGGAAGTTTTCTTTTCATGCACCACACAGCCAGCCAAATGTAAGATATTTTGAGAATGAAGCAATTTGTTGAATACACATCTTTGTCCTCGTCTCTCCCCCTCCTTTTCCTCTCTCTCCTTGCACAAAATTTGAAGGCATTCATGTAAAATGGCTCTTAGGAATTTCACACACAGTTTTATTTATGGTAAATTTATTATAAGGATGTTCTCTGTCATTGTCTGAGAGATTTATTTATTGTATCACACTTTTGAAACTGCTGATATTGATTGTTTCAAGAGTTTGCCTTAAAGGAAGAGGGGGAGAAAAACAACAGCAAAAAAACCCTCGCGAATGAAAAGAAATGGCCATGTTGCTATCAATTATTTCATAATGAGATATGAGGAGAGAATTTTAAACATTATCTCTAGCAATACAGTTGAACAAACAATATATTTACTGGAAATTATACTCCAATGATGAATGGCTTGTTTTAAAATAGAGACTTTTCTAATGGGGGCCTTTCAGAGAATCAGTGACACACAGTCCAACTCACAATTATTATTGCATTTTAATCTAAACTGAATTCCATATTTCTGCCAGAGAGTGAGAAGAGTGAATCCCATTTGCAAATATCTCCATCCTGATGATCCCCAAACAATAACAAATTCTAAGCTGTCCAAAAATATTCTAGTGATAACTCCATTTGCTAGTAATTCATCCTTTTCCTCCTGCTAAAACCCCCTGTTTGCCTTCTTTCTCAGTGTCCAGGTACATTTTCAACTGCAAAGATTAAAAAAAAAAAAAATCTTTTCCCACCACTACCAAATGAATGCACCCTTCCCCCACCACCACCTCATCTTATGTAGAATAGGGAATTGAATATTACTCACTGAAGTTTCTAGCTATGACAGACAGTAATTTACCATTTTATTGTGATTCAGTGCTTTGGACAGAGGCACACATTGCCTGTCATGCTGTGTTCATCACCGACTGTAGAGACAAGCGTTGCTTGTCAAATAGTAGAGCCCTTATAATGAGGACACCTAGGTGTAACATAAAAGATTCACAGGCAAAAGGACTTCTTATGGAGGGCTTAAAGCCTCTAAAGCAGTATGAGCTAGTTAGATAATACACAAACTTTAGAAGTGCTACAGACAGATATTTCCCCCTTACATCTATTAGGTATACCAAAAATGTTATCAACAGAACAATATGTAAACCTTTGTGCAAAGTAGGCAGAGCAATTTATTTGCATTATCTCACCACCCTGTAGAAAGGATGAAGGAGAAGGGGTGTGTGTGTGTGTGGGTGTGGGATATGCAACAAAACCACACAACCTCTAACCAGGTGTACGCAAGGGAAAGCAAAAACCTTCTACCTTTCACCAAAGTTGTTGGATGGTCACTAATGAGATTTCCAATGATTTTCATTTGTCTTCATTTCTACCAAGGTTGGCTCTGCATGGCATTTTTTCATAAAGCGAGGGGTGAGGTGGGCCAGCAGGTTACAGCACACGTGTCTCTCCGTAAGCAGCTGTCAGGGGCAGAACACTGACACTCCAGATTGGACTAATCCTCCATCAAACCTAATTGGGAATAATGGACTGGATCTAGCTAGGGTAAATGGACACAAACCCACTGTTCCTCAGTGAGGCTCTCTCTTTTATGTCTGTCACAGAGCTGCACAACTCATGTGTGACTCTGCCTGTCATTGCCCGCATGGCTCCCAGGTTGGAGCTGAAGTTGCATCCCTTTGGCATGTCAGCAGCTTCCTGGTCAAGTAGGAAAAGGTCTGCACAAAACTTGACAGTGCTGAGGCACTGGTTGTTCAGAGAAAATGTGGCTGCCCTATCCCTGGAAGTGTTCAAGGAAGGGCTGGATGAGGCTTGGAGCAGTGTGGGATAGTGGAAGGTGTCCCTGACCACAGCAGGGGTGTTGAAACTAGATGTTTTTTAAGATCTGTTCTGACCCAAAACTTTCTCTGAATCTATGAAGGTTTGCAGAGCATGCAGGCTTGTCTCTTCTGCCAGATGTGGTTCAGGCCCAGGGTTTGCTCAGGGTTGCAGGAAGTGTTGTCAATAGGACAGAGCAGAGGCCATGAAAGGGTCTGCTTGCTGAGTGTAAAGCCAGGGCTGTGCTCATCTTCAGACACTTGGCCCCTTTGTGTGCTCAAAACAACCTCTGAAGAGCAGCAAGCTCTTCACCAGGGCCCTCTGTGGGTACAGTTGCCCCTTGCTTTCTATCCCTCCCTGCCACCCCAATCTAAGTGGGCTTTGTTAGCTTCAGATTGCAAAGCCCCCTTTGAGCGTACATTTCCAGGGATGAGTAGAGGCATATCTGCATAAGTGGTCCTGTGTGAAGACCATACACTTGACTTCATGAGAGAAGACTGGGTGAGAGGCCCATGAGCCCTCTGCTCCAGACAAGTTTTTCCTAGGCTTCCCCACAACTGAAAACCATGTTAATAAACCCATGTCAGATTTCCTCTGACCAAAGGGACAATGCCTCAGCAGTCCTTCCCCTGGATACTCTGTGGGTGGTGGGAATTTTCTCCCTCTCCTCCAGGTCCTCTGTGCTCCCTTTACTGGGACAGGGAGATGGAAGGAATAAAGCTGGATGCAAATACTGCTGGGTGGAAGTTGCACCATGTGCTTTTATATTTTCTTATTTGCACAGTAATGTGAGCACACAAGTTCATCAGTGCATTATAATATGCACATTTTCAGTCTTAGATGCTGTGTTACAGAAATGTGCCTCCACACACAGTTCAGCATCTCATTTGCAGGCAAGGTTATGTTTTCCTTTAAGGGTAGTTAGAAACACAACCAATTTTAGGTACTAATACTAATTTAGGAAAGTGCATGTTCTAATAAAGGTAGTTTAAATGTATTTAGAGGCTGAGGAGTACTTGAACTTTAATATTGCCAGTTTCAGATAACATTTGAATATTAGTGAAGCTAAACTGATTGATTGAATTACTTTAGGGAAGGGTGAGACACAAATGCAACATTTTAGTTAGTCTTATTACATTTTCATTTAGCTTAAGGGAAATTGTAACTGCTTGAAGATTGGATATTAGAATGCCCAGGTAAATTTTTGCAAGATTTTGCTTTATCACTACGTGCATATGTCACATGCTGACATTCATTTTCTAATGCTCTTTCCCATCTTTTGTCCCACTTCTCCTAAAAAAGAAAACAATATGTGAAATTGAAAAATGGTGCTCACTGAGGGGTTTAAAGACATTTGAAATTTGGAATATATTTTAAAGGTCAATTTCAGCAGTAATTATGTTATAATGGTGAAGCTTTTAGAGAATGCGAAACGCAAGATTAATATGCTGCCGGATAAAAAGTGGCAGAAGGCTCTATCTTGTGAGTGTGTGAGTACGTGTGTGCATGTCGCACGTGTCAAAGCTTGCAGGCTCCACCAACACTCCAGAGCAGCTTTCCCAAGCACAAGAGATACCACCACACTTAGTACAGGGTGGAATTCGTGATTTAATTAGTTAAAATGAAATATTTTACTGGTTTGCAGTGTGCATGTATGTAAATCTCAGGTGGGTGCTTTAATGACATGATCATCTATGCAGCTTTATATTTTGTCAGGTGCTCTACTGGCTCATTGTGTGCTCCTTGCTGTCTCATAACCTAATGTGCCTTAGTGTACTAGATCAAAAAAAGAAACATCTGAGTCATGACAATGCCAAACATCACATGAGTTTTCAGCTCTGCTACAGTGAGCTGTGTGAGAAGTTTCAGACCTTCTGATGTGAACTACTGCATAAAACATGGTGAGGACTTAGTGAGGACTTAGTCAGTGTAGCCAACAAACTTATTTGTAAGTTTCAGACCTTCTGATGTGAACTACTGCATAAAACATGGTGAGGACTTAGTCAATGTAGCCAACAAACTTATTTGCTACAAACCCCTCTTTGCTAGATGCAATCCTACCACCCCAGGAATGGCATTGTCCTGAAAAATCAGTCCTGGCTTTTCACTGGTACGGATGGGCACTTTCATCCCAAGAGAGTTTTTCAGTCCTCTGGCTTCTTTTTGGAAATCCAAGCCTGACAGCACATTTCTAAGATGAGCCACAGGGGTGGATCAAAGCCTGAACACAGAAGGGAGTGTTCATACCCTCTAGCTGTCGCTATGTGAAGAAAATCCTTAGAAATTTTGAGGCCCCTGTGCACTGCACCTATTCATTATATAGGAGTAGGATTTCTATTTCTTTTCTTTTCAGCATTTACAAGTCAGGGGATGAGGTCTGAGCTGGTTTTCTTTCAGAACCAGTAAAAAAAAATAATTGGCAAGTAATGAATGTATACCCAACTAGTTCTAGGTGGATATCTATGTTTTTGCTGCTCTCCTCTCAGTGCATAAGGGAGGATAAGTGACAAGCTCAGGGTAGGCATCTAACACTTAGGCACTTAATCCTTAGATGAACCTCAATTGCATGCTATTCACTCCATTTGCATTTAAATTAGGTGCCTAAAGACCCCAGGAAGATGGTAAGCTCCCATCTCTCCAGTGACAGAGTGAATATGAAGGCAGAGCCCCCACAGCAAGGGCTGTGATTGCTGTGGAAGCTGAGAGGCACCTGGCCACTGCAGCAAAGCAAAGTAAAACAATAAACCAGGACGTGATGTATAATGAGAGAACTAGTCATTTCCCAAAGCACATCGTAAATAGTATATTTACAACATTAATTAAATGTCTGCAACTAAAATTATTTATAATAGAGATGTGAGAACTCACTAGACTATTAGTGAAGTCAACTTGTTTCATTCCAGAAGGACTGGACAAAGACTTATTACACTGTATATGAAAGTCTTAAAGAGTTGCTGGCTTAGAAAAGTTTCTTTCCAAGATGTCTTCATAAAAATAATGAATGTGTTATAGAGCATAGCTTATGAGAGAAAGCCTAGTTTGTCTTGACTCTTCTCTGACATATTTCCCATATAAACAAGGAGAAAAAAATATGTGCTTGTACCCTAATGAAATAATAGCATACTGTTAAAGAGAGCCCCAGAAAATCTACACACTGGTGCCTTTTGTGTTTGAGTTTCTCCACAGTGTGTAAAGCAAAGAGCAGCAGAAGGCAGACAGGTTGCTGTCTTCATGGTCAACAGTGCCTACATCTCTCCCTGTGAATAAAAGAGGTTGTTGGTATGTGCCCTGCCCCACAGATTCCCACACTCCTGAACGATTGGCATATCCTTTGACAGCTTTGGCCCGTGTCCCAGCTGACCACTGGTCCCTACATGAAGGCACACATCATCTCAAAGACCATTCCTAAAAGCTACATGAATAAATTTCTGTCAGGTTTGTCTCCTTTCACCCTGCTCTGCCCTACACTGTGTTTCCACAGGTTCTGCATGCTTATGGGTGCTGATAGATCCTCATGCCACACCTCAGGACGTTAGCACATGTTCTGATTTCCAGGTTTTTCAAACCGCTTTGTTATGTGGGTTTTCTTTCCTGCGATTCTGAGCAGAACCCACACAAATTAACAGACCTATTTGCTGTGAGTGTGGTCAGCATATATCAGCTGGCCACGTTGCTAGAGAAGGCTCCTTAGACCTGTTTTATTTAGACATGAAGACATTGCTCTGCTACTTTCGGGAGGGAAGGAACAGTTTCCAGCAGCAGAAAATCCATATCTTTAAGCATTGATGAGCTTTTCTGTTCCTTCTCCAAATATGATCTCGAGCTTGGGGGCGCAAGGGCCAGTTACTGTGAGCTGGTGAGGTCTTTCCCTTTTTCCTTCTCATACACCAGCATTTATTCACAGTCCACTCAGCTGGACCAGCCAAAAAATTAACAGGGAAAGAAAGAGGAGGTGTAAGACCTGTTATTATCACCTCTTATTTTCATTATTTTGATCCCGTTTTATGAGGTTATGAACACCTACCAGCTAGATAAAATTAAAAATATAGCAGGTAACTACCAAACTCCATTATTATTATTACATTTAATTTTTACTTCCTTTTCCTTTTCTCCTCCTTTCTGTGTTTTCATTGAGGTGACTGTACCCACTTCTTGTTTATTCCTTGTCCTCAAGGTCATGCACTATGAAGATTTCTTCTCACTCAGTACACTGAAGGGTAAAAAATCAGGAGAAAGCAAGTCCCTCCATCTTCCTCAAGGAAGGATTTTGCCCCCTGCAACTTCTTCTGGTCCTCTTCATTGCTGTTTCCCACTTAATAAACATCGTAGCAAGGCAGTGTCTCTTTGTCATCTCCCTTCAGACTCCAAGACTGTTATGCGTTAAAGGTCTGGAGCCACAGGGTGTGCCAAAAGCTGGGTCATATGTTTTGCTATGATGTTTCCACTATTTCAGCTCTGTCTAGAAAGGGCAAATGGTCAATCATCTTCCTGAGAGTTAATGGAGCATTTCTGCAGCAAGAGGAAAAAGTGAAAAAGTTTAAAAAGAGTGGCTTATTATCTCAGTCAGCCAAAATTCACCTGGCCTGTCACCTGCCTAGAAGTCTTCATTTTCTTGTCTTTATTCTTCCAGATTTTTCTTCCTTTGCTTTTTCACTTTTTAAGCTTTCCTTTAATTCTGTTGCTTCAGTTTCAGATGCACACCCCTGTTCAGTTCTCCAATTATAATATTTTGAACTTTAACATTAAAATCAGGATATCTGTCTAACATCTTTCCTGTATGTTTCTAAGCTCTTTGCAGACAGTAATTAACTGAATCTGATAACAATTCTGAAAGTGTAGGTGATTGGAGGCACAGAGTGCCTGAGTATTCAGGTGCTTAATTAGTGGCAGAGTGAGAAAGGGAGCCCAAGAGTCCTGACTCCTCATTCCTTGATTTGACCATCTGATGTTGTCTCACATAAAGTATAGGAAAATATGGATCAGGCAGATCAGACTATCTCTCTCCCCATCCCTCTTCATCTTATTCTAATTACCTGTCCATATTTAATCTACTTTATCAATGACAAATACCTCACCAATCTGCTCTAGGTATTGCTGTATGATACTCTGGTTACTCCACAATACTCTGTCTTCTGGTCATAACCTTTCCCTTGAGATATTCTCCCCTCACCTGCTCTAGCACCATGGTGGCTATTAATTAAATCAAAAGGATCACCTCCAGCTACCAGAACAATTGAATCCAGCCAAATAACCTAATACTTTTCCTTCCTTTTAAAGGGCCTTTAAAAGTCATTTAGGCCAACACCTACAATGACCAGGCATATCTTCAGATAGATCTGGTTGTTGAGAGTCTCGTCCAACCTGACCCTGAATGTTTCCCAGGGAACAACTTGCTGAACTTTGCAGGACGTTTTGCTTGTGGTGAGGTTTACAAGCACATCTGGTCTGATTTTTTTCCCCACCATGTGCCCAAAGTTTACACCTTTCCTTAACCACTGCTAAGCACACTCCTTTATCATTTGTCCTGACAAGTTTAAATTTGTCTTTCACTTCAGGTAGGGATAATACCTTAAGACAGGTAATATATACATCCCTTTCCCATCTATCCCACTCCTGACAAGTTGCATTCTAGATTAAGCTCTTGTACTCCCCTTTTTTTGCTTGGGAAGAGCTGGGGCCAGATGGAGGGATGGGGGTGAGGTGCTACCACAATGGGAAGAGCACAGGTCAGTGGACTCAAGGCATCCTTCACATCTCCGCAAAGACACATTTCAAACTACCTTGCCCACAGTTGCAGAGGGAGCTGTGGCAGGGTTTGACTGTTTCCCTGCTGCTGTTCCTCGAGGTGTCTCATTACTGGTGGGGCCAACCTTCACCTGCTCCTTTCAGGTATTTTGGTACAGCTGGGGGCAGCCAATCCTCGCACGTACTGACTCCACCTGTCTCAGTCTCTGCACTGTTTCTACTGTTCATCATCCTGCCCCATGCTGCCATCTCCCTGACTAATTAATAAGTGAGTCATCTTCTCCTGTGGCCTCAAAATGCATTCAAGCTGTCAGTGGGACATTTATTTATTTATTTTGTTGTGGTTAAAGGACTACTCTCCTAAACAAGGAAGGGATAAATAAAATCAACTCAGACAAGGTTATTTCACATTCCTAATTTCCAACACTATTTTTTTTGCTAGAGTCCCACGATGCTTGTTCATGTTTTTCCCCTTTCCCTCTCCCACCTGCTAACGAAAAAAAAAAAAACAAAATACATTTTCGAATCAAGATAAAGCCATCAAAGAACTAACTAAACATGATTAGAAAGGACCTCTCCTTAATGGGAAAAAAATCATGATTTAGACCTGGCTGCTTTCCAAATATCCCTGTGCAATCAACCAAAGAAACACATTTTAGAAAACAGAATTGTAAAAGTAACTTTGAAGAAACGGTTGCCATGGAAACAGATCTGTAAATACTTAACTGCAAACATTAAGTGACACAGTGATATTCCAGAGCTCAGGATGCTTTAAAAGGATGGCAAATTTCACCCAGCTCTTTAAATAATCAACTCGGCTGTGCTTTGATTTTTCTTCTTTTTTTCCCTTCTCCTTTCTTTTTTTCACACTATTCAGTGCAATCGCATCCCTGTTCTCAGGCATGTGTGATAATGGAAATGCCAGAACTATTTTATAAAAGAGAGTCCTGATCTTTTATAACATGGAAGCAGAGAGGGAGGATGCAGCACCAAATACAGAGTCAGAGCAACCTGTGGAGTCTGAAAATACAGCTCAAATTCATTCTGTTTCCCTATAACTGCAGGGTCAGAAGAAAGTGTGATTGATTGCGGCTTTTCACTGCAAGAAAAACCACAAACTACCAGCAATTTCTTGTCATCTGCCAGGGAAGAATCAGATGCAAGAAAATAAAAGGGTTATGGGCAATTTTAATTTAAACAAGTGGGCACATTTATGTTGTGCTCTAGCCTTAAATCTTGGCTCCAAGTTAACTCACTCCCAGGTTCCCCAGTACATTTCAAGACCCACCTCCTGTTGAATTCAGAGGAGTGAGTATTCCCTGATCCCTTGAGGAGTCAGGGCCCCACTTCTTTCTTGTCATGGAGCATCCATCCATGCCTCATATACTTATCTGGTCCAGTCAAGGAGGTGACTTCATCTGAAACCTCAGGTGTTTGAGGGGCAAAGCCTCTCTCCCCTGCTAAGATCAGAAGAGAATAGAGCATTGGTGTTTCCTCCTGGGAGAACAGTGAGGGGCAGCTGCTGATAGACCTTTCCCTGGCTGCAGGTGCTGATTATGGAAGACTTTTGCAAGCCTGCTTTCCCAAGATTTTGAATGATTGAATTTTCAGACATACTTCAAAAGGTCTACATGTTCTCCCCAGCCTCAGGGGAGGTGAGATGGGTCATCAGCACCACAGTGTGAAGGAAATCTTTAGCGGTGGTCATGACCCACTACATGATAATAGAGTGAACTGTGGTTATTCACCCAGTCCCATCAGATGCCTCTTAATGCCTTTGCTCATCTCCTTGAAGTTTTGCAATGTAGGTTTTGCTGCAGTTTTAAAACCTAACATGAGCAGGTTAATTTAACTTGTAGAAATCTTTTGGGCAAGGTGATTCCTCTTTGGCTTCTGACAGATTCTGCTCAGAGCCTCCCAATACTGCTAAACTAGCATATGGCTTTTCCAGAGTAAGGGGCTAGCAGAGAGGAGAGGATATTTTCCCACTACAACTCTGCTGTTGGCAAGCATTTGGATTTGAACCAGAGATCCTCACTGCTGAGCAACAGCCTGTGAGTATCTGCAAACACGGGTTTAGCTGTTGCTTTAGGAGGACCTTTAATAACCTGCTTGTTTTCATCGTTCTGGTTGGGTTTGAGGTTTTCTCTTCCCCGTGGGCTGGCTGTGTTATCCTACTGAAAGCTGAGCGGTATTATCCTTTAAGCTGATTTTTCTGCTCAGCTTAAGAAAAGAAGGGACAGGCAGAGGAAAGAAAAAACATAGAGGCCAAGGATGCAAGGAAAAAACAGGAGGGGACACAGAAAAGCAGTTTGAAAGGAGCCCTGATTGCCAGAGTGATCACCTTTTACCTACCCAATTTATTTGCTGGAAGTCTGTACGATTGCAAGAAATTCATCCATTCCCTATCTAGTCTAGGGGTTACTAAAATGGACAGCGAAACACAGATAGAGGGAGATGTCTAAACCTAGACACAATGAAATTAGCAATCAATTTATATATATAGATGTATATATAATTTTTTTTGTTTCTAACAGGTATCTTTATCTCATATAAGTGAAAAGTTCCCACCTGGATCTCTCCTCTGCACAGCTTGCCTATCTCTGTATTTCACATATATGCCATCTGTCTGGGAACCTCTGAGAGAAACCTGTGTGATCTTTGTGGAACGGAAGTGAGGAAAAGCACATTTTCCTTTGCCTTTCTCCACTCCCTCCTGCTCCCTCCTCTGGATGCATGCTTCAAGGAGATGTGTGCATGTCAGGCAGAACTCAGCCCAGGGCAGGGAGAGGAGAGGTGGCTCTCATTTGCAAAATCTGCAGTGTTTTCATCCTTGCCATGGTGGTGATGGGGTGGGGGAGAGGAAGGGGGTATGGCATGTCACCTCACTTTATCACTGCCTGGGCTCTCGCCTTGTCATTCGGCACTTGCCATGAATCTAAAGAGAGTTTGGCCTTAATAACTTCACACAAGTACTGCACTGCCAGTGACTTTCGAGACGGGTGACAGCAAGCAAGGAATTATAATGAATTGCTGCAAATGCCTTCTTCACACAAATTACAGTTATTTTCCTCTGAGCCTGCAAGCCTTCCCACATCAGGATTTTGGTTCAGAAGATAGTTTAGGGTGTTTTTGTGTCTAGAGAGGCAGACATACGTTTTACCATTGCAGTTGGACCCCTTCACCCTTTTCTTTCCCTTCTGCCTCTCTGGGGTTTTTTTTGCTGTTGGTTTGTTTCAGCTTTTTTTTCCTCTCATGCAGTCAGAAAACTGATTTTCCCACTGAAAACAGTACAGTGTTCGCAAGCCACCCTGTATTTTAAAAGAGAGTGGAGGGGATTTTGGCCCTTGGGGTGGCTGCAAAAATTTAATTTGGGGTTAACACCTTTCCTTTCCACCACAGTTATCTAAATTGGACTGTGAAGGTCCCCCTCTCCACTGAGAGCTGTTGTCACCCTGGCTGTTTGTCCATCCTGATATGTGTGCCCTGCTGAGGATGCTCTCAAACAACACTCCTGCTTTCATTAAGGCAGCTGTTTGTGTCTCAATAGGGTGTGGTACTGTTCCTGCAAGCTTGCTTTGACTGTTCAGCACCCAAAGTACCCATGGCTGGTTCCGGCTGTCACTGTTGCCCACAAGTAGATTCAGCTTTGTCAGTCCATGATACATTTGGATTCTGACCATTGAAGAGGGTAAATATCACCCAAATACAGCATGACTTCTTTTAGACTGGTGTTAATGGCCAGTATATGGCCAGAACATGGCTTATAACCCTTTTTCATTTCTCCATCATTCTCCATCCTTTCCTCTAACAGATATTTTTAGCAGTAGTGAAGTGATGCAGTCCTTGGCATTTCTAAGAAGAAATTGTCTGCACAGACAGGTAAATTGCCCTAAAATCTCCTTGGTGCTAGCACACAGCCAAATCCTCCATCTTAATGCTCATCCTGGAGCCTTCACTAGGGTCCAGATTATAGCTATTCCTTGGCTGAGGACAGGAGATTTTCTTCTTTTTTCGCCCTCTGTGCTGAACACAAGACTGGAGATGGCACTGTCTTCTCTGTGCATGAATTCAGGTGATTTCAGTGGTGGTCTGCAGAGAGCAGAGGATATATGCCACACAGAATCAAGAACAGCCTCCCCTAAGGTGCAAAAACAGAACTGTCAGGCAGTCACTTTGTGCAGCTTTGCAAAGGTCACTTCTGTTCTGGCAGAGCATCTTCTAAAATCACTAGAGTAAATGGGAAGATTTATTTTGCCTGCCCTGCTTTTTGTTACAGACTGGGAACACAAGATAGTTTCTCCACATGAGTCAGAAGTGTAACTCTGAGTGCACTTTAACCTCATCAACTTTAGGTATTTAAAAGACTCTCTAAAGAGTTTTGATTGAGACCATAAGTCAGCTGAACTCTGTACAGTTCAGGCAGCTTTTCACTCTTTCTCAGCATAATCATCCATACAACGAGGCCTTGCTTCAGCTGTTCAGTTCCTAGATTGGTTTTAAAACACATTATTTGTGCTATTGCCCGTGTTACTTGTTTAGTTAGCAGCTGTCATATGTCAGGATCAACTGAGCGATGATAATGCGCAGCAGAAATATTTCAATTATACATGGAGCTATTCTTAAGCATTTAAAAAAAGAGGGATGCCTGTCATCCAAGCCCATGTTATCCCAGAGGTGCACACCTGCTGCTGCTGGGTCTCAGGTGCATTCAGGACCGGTATTTGATCTTCTGTTTTCATTGGAAATGGGTTAGATTTAGTGAGGGGTTTTGTGAGAAGAGAGGAAGTTCAGTTACAAGGTGTTCTGAGAAACAAGGGACTGAAGAGCAATATTATTAAAAAGTGAGCTGTTTCAGTGAAGGCTCTGGGAGCAACATGCTGGCCTTTCCCCAACCCAGTGTATCTTTGAGTCACCACTGACTTGGCTACTGGCAGGGAGAGTCTGTTGCTGCAGGCTCTGCGGTGTCAAAGCAGTTAAAGGGACACTGCCAACATGCTCTACCTCTCAGGAACAAAATGTGAATTACAAGTAGTTTCAGGTGCTATGTTTGTCCTTGAGTATCCTTTGCTGATTTCTGTTGTCTCACAAACATGTTTTGAAATGCCTTTCCTTCCCTTGCTGCCATGTGAAAGCCCAATGACGACTGTCAGTCGCCCAGGGAGTGTCGCAAAGTCCATCCCTGGGTAAAAGGGTGATAGCTTCACCTTGTCAGCCTCCCTGCAAAAAAAGTGTGTGGTGATGGTACCCTGCATGACTGAGCCTTGTCAATAAATTTATCAATTAAGTTTCAAGGCTAGGAAGACATCCCTGGGCAGCATCAGCACCTGCTCTTATGGAGTTTTCCCACACATCCACTGCTGGCCTTTGTCAGAGACAGGACATGCTGCCAGGATCCACAGGCTCTCCCTGTGCAGCCATCGACAGGTTATAAAGTATGGTATGTTTATTTCTTACAATTATGTCAAAAACTGAACCAGCTTCTTTAGTGCTAAAATCACAATTGAATTGGGCAGGGTTAGCAGTTAAGAAAATCTATTTTTAACGTGGAGGTGACTAAACATTACTGGTGTCATCTCGCAGGTACCTGATATTGCAGCTACTTTTGACTATGGCTCTAAAATCAGGAATGAACCCGCAACAACGTTGTACTAGTGTAATCACACAGGATGGAAGTGTGGCCACGTAGTCTAAAATTATCCAGCTACCAAAGTTTATGAGTTGCCATCCACATTTTGGGCTCGTTGTGCCTTCTTTTACCTGCAAGGGAAGCAGGTCTAAGGAGACTTATTTGATGAGTTACATCAGGTCAACGGAAAGAGGACAATAAATTATGCATAGCAGAAAAATCTCTAATATAGGAGCTGTGTGTTAAACACTATGGTGTTAAAATGTCCAGATCAAGTGTGAGCACACAGTCAAATTACATCAGTGAAACAGCTAGCTCTGGTACAATCTTCAAGTTTTAACATTAGTTTTATGTTGAAGAATAGAAAATAGATT
The DNA here is from genome assembly GCF_014805655.1 of Passer montanus. Taxonomy (NCBI): domain Eukaryota; kingdom Metazoa; phylum Chordata; class Aves; order Passeriformes; family Passeridae; genus Passer; species Passer montanus. Next base: position 735,504 of record NW_024356948.1, on the reverse strand, counting down.
TTCTGCAACTGGGCATTAATCCCAGATTCTATCAGAACCCAAGGTTGAATCTGAAACTTTTTGAAACACAGTTAAAACATCAAAAACATCAAAGACATTTGAAGTAGCAGTATCTAAGATCAGCACTTTTTTTCATGTGCCCGAAGCTTTTGTGATCCTTTAGCTGGTTCCATGTACCTGGGTAAAGTTTAACCATGGCCTTACTTAAAATAGTTAAACCAAACACTAATATTCCTTTAAGAGGGCAACAGATTCCACCTTATTTTAAAACTTCCTGAGTGAACCAAGCAAAAGTGGAAATGTCCTCATAATCTTCTGCCCTTCTCTCACGAAATGAACCCAAGCAGGAAAGCTGACTTAAGCAATTACAGTTTTGTCAACATTTGGTTTTGTTCGGGATTGGAATAAAACGGCAGAATATCAAAAGCTGTCTTGGGGTAAGGAGTTCTGGAAACACTGAAACTTTTTAAGTCTGACATCTTTGATTGAAGAAAAACATTTGGACTTTTCTCAAATTGAAATTCAATTTCCAAGCGGCCAGACCTGAGCTGCCACCGTGCCTCAGGCAAATGCTGTGGATGGGGGGCACCGTGGGATTTGTAGCCTGGCAGGGGAGCCCAGCCCTGTGAAGGATGGGGATGTACGACAGCAAAACTATTGCTCTCACAAGAAATGGCTTTCAGCACTATTATTTGAATTGTGGGAAGATTCCACTTTAATCAGAAGTCCTTCTATTATCTTTTTTTTTCAAACAACAGATAATTATCCCCATTTAAAGGAGAAAATGATCTGTGGGTTTATTAAAGAAATGGGACATTTGACCAAAAACACATTCTTGAAAGGTGAAATTAAGTGTTCTGTGCATAATTTTGAAGGGGAAGGAAAAAAAAAACCACAGAAGAACTCAAAACAAAAACTCTCCTCTCCCCTTCAACAAGTGCAAATTATTTATTTGATGTGATGTTTGCACTTCAGTGAGTTTGACCAGTGTTCTTCATTAAGAATCCACTAGTCTACTGGATTTTGAGACATTTATGGCAAGGATCACGACTTATTTTCTGTTGCATAATTTAATGTTATTGCTAATTAAATGCAATAATAGTAATGAATGCAGTCCTCAGGTCTGAGCAAACTCAATGACTTGAGCAATTCAGGTTGGTTTTTTTTTTTTTAGTAAGACTTTCTCAAAAACAATAACAACAACAAAACAAACAAAAAAACATAAAAGAAGAAATTATTAATATTTTTTACCAAATAAGAGGCTTCAGAGCTGTAGATATACACCATGCACAATTACATGTCTTAATGCATTAGTTCAGGAACATGGAAGGAGTTGTATGTCATGTCTGTGAGGCTCCTGATTCTAGCAAAAGAGCAGTAGTTGCAAGTGGATTACAGCAGGTCTCTAGTTAAACTCCTGTCTCCTTTGTAGAGAATCTTTCCCTATGCCTCTTTTAATACCCTCCCTATTTCTTTTTCTCTGCTATTTCCAATAAGTGGAAGTGATGAAAAAATCTGACTTTGAGCTGTGTGTTGTGCTCTTCTCCCTGTTGGTCAGAGTTACAACACCACACAGCCAGGTTGCTGGTGAGAGTGGTGCTAGTGGTGACAGGAGATTTTATGAGAAGGAAGAAAGATGGTTAAATTTTTAATTCAGTGAACTCTACCTCAATCCTCTAATACTTCAGAGAAGGAGAGAAAAGAAAAAGGATTGTATTAAGGGGTTTAAGGGAATGGGAAGGGTGATGCCAAAGAACTGGGTGGAATGGAAAACATTTTAAGGAACACAGATGTGTGGAAACAGAGATTTAGGGAAGAAACTGAGAGGTGCATTGAGTGTTTCAAGAGAGACAGATGGATGAGATCAGCTTGCTCTTCACCCTCTTCTCCCACCATTCTGCTGAGGTCCTGTCATCAGTGAGGAATGGAGAAAGATGGGCCTGCTGTGGGGAGGGCAGAGCAGGGATGCTCAGTCCTGGATGGGAATCAGGCAGAGGAAATGCTTGGTCAGCTTAGCTTTGAATCAGGAAGAGAGAAGCCAAGAGGCGGAGAGAGGAGAAGAGGCAATTTTGAATGCTTTGTTAATTTAAAAGTGCAGAAGCACAGCAGACCCTGTGCTTGATGTCACTGATATGAATTTCAGGCCTTTTCTTCTCAGAGAGCATCAGGGAAGGAAGCAAGAAAGGCAGAGGTGACCTTCAGCCTTTCCCTCCCTAAAGAGCAGAGGGAAAGGGCTGTCAGATGCAAAGAGGTCAGAAGAGCTCTGGCTGTTACCACCCACCACCAGGAGAAAGGCTCATCCCTGCTTGTGTTTTGAACTACAAAAAGAAATCTTGATGGAAAGAAAACTTACTTATATCTTCCTGTAATGGATTTTAAATGCCTTTATTTACCAGAATTTGCAATAGTTTTCTGTTGGTATCAAGACATCACCAGCTAAAGATAAAGGAATCTTTGAACTGACTGTGCATGGGGTCAGGAAATAATTCTCCTGCTCTCTCTGTTTAGTTTTGCATAATTGACCCTGTGAGTTATAGGGAGTGAAATGGGGAGAACACCATCTTCCAAGGCAGCAAGCACTACTTGGCAGAAGATAAGGACCAACACTATAAATTTCAATGCAGCAAATTCTGTTGACTCTTTTAATATCCACAGTATTTCACCTGGAGAGACATAGACCAGAACCCAAAATGTGCAATGCTGAAGTAGGTAAGTCTAGTGCTGTTTGCCGTGGTTTATTTCATCCTTGTCTAGAAGGAAATCTGATCAGTAGTGTAAATCCAAGTTCCTTTTCTTCAGAACACTTGCCGACAATTTGGACAAGAAATTAACTTGGTGGATGTTTTATTTCTAGCCACCTTTATATGCTGAAGTGCTGTGAAACATACCCAGCTGTCTGGTTCCTTGTCCCCCCACTCCCCACCCATGTTTTCTAAAGACAGTTCAACTAGGTTCAGTTTATTACAGAATAGTTGGGGTTGGAAATGGTCTCTGGAGTTCATCTAGGTCAGCACCAGAAGGGGTTGGAGATATTTTTGATTTATGAGATAAACTGCCAGAACAAAGAGAAGCCAGCTAGACTCTGCTGCTTTTATATGTGGTTAGTAAAAGAGCAGGTTTCCTTGTCATACATCCCACACTTCATTTAGAAAAGGAAAGTGCTGGCTTTACCAAAAAGCTTCTGCCTCCTAATACATGTGGAATAATAAAGTCAGTGGCAGACAGCAGTGGAATGATTGCTTCAGATACCAAAGTATTTGATTTTTCAAGCAAAGGGTAGAGGGCTCAGACAGAAAGTTTAGGTGTGGTGTGCAGGAGCTCTTATCTGAATGCACAGTCTTCATTTTGGCTTTGGCTAAGATACAAGAAGATGCCCATCTTAGCAGTTAGTAAAATCTGCTCCCACAGGTGATGACCCCAGCTTCCCAAAGCCTTTCCTACTTTTAGGAATGTAGCTGGATACTTCACTGGAGGCAGATCTTACCACAAACTGGTCTTCTGTACTTGTATGATCTTTCCCAAACCCACCGGTGGGGCTCAAAGAGAGCCTGGACTCCCTTTGTCTTCCTTGGCAGTCTGATGGTGTCCTCTAGACTTCCTCACACTTCTGTCTTTGATGCCCTTGTGATCCTGAAAAAACCCTGAAACCAGTTCTATGCTTCACCATCAGTGTTGTTTTCACTGGGTGTATGAGTTCCTTAACTATGGTACAGTCAACAAGAAAATATGACACAAATTTTGGCATTTTACAGGAAAAAGCTCCAAAGTGTTTCATGGTTTCACAACTGTGCAAATGTACAAATATTAAAAAGTGATCAAAAAGACCCCCAAAAAATCCTAGCACTGATCTGCTTAAAAAGTTTTTGGTTGTTTTTTTTTTCTTAGCAGTTAAATTTAGCTTCTTATAATTTCTCTTGTACTTTTCAAGTCTTTAGGGCTCAGGACTTGGTTCATATTTCCAAGCTTTTGTTGTTCACAGCAATTCATGTCTGGAAAGGTATTTATTTTTTAACTGAAAACCTGTGATTTGCACACATAACTGCAGAACTCTGAAAGGAGTCATGGATCAACACAAAACATTCTGACACTTAAAGCAGTCACTGGTGTTGGTAATATGGGTTCATTAACTCTGTTCTAGTGGCTTCTTTGAAACTAGCAAGTAAGGTTTTAAGCATATTAGAAATTCAAGCATAAAAAAAAAAAAAAAAACTTGATAAAAGAAGCCAGTAGCAAATAGCTGGTCTGCTATGACAAAGATGGTTCTTAAACTGTGTAAAGTTTTGTGAGAAATTATTTTTCATGAGGTGTGTGCTAGTGATGTCTTTGATGCTTGCATCCCTGAGGAGGATATGTACATCTTTTAAAGTGTTCCTGGAAATATTCCCTGTGAATTCATGCAAGAATTCACAAAGTTTAGCATCAATTTTCTTTAGCTCTAAGCAACCTTTCAGATGTATTTCTCTTGCATTCTAAGTATAAAAGGCAGTGGCCACTCAGTGAACCTGGAAGGTGGGGGTCTTGGATATATATATTTTTCCCCCTTTACTGGAAAAGAGTTTTCTCATGTAAAAGGGACAAAAAAAGCTGAGAAAGATAAGACAAAACCTGTGCAATGTGCAGCAAAGATTCCTCTGAGAGGGCCCAGTGGCTTAAGAAAGACCCTTTGAATGATCAATTCCCTTATGTTGTTCATTGATTTTCTCCTGGTTTTCCCTTATCTTTCCTTTCCTGTTGATATCTCTTTAATTGACTCCTGATTACAGATTACACCAGTTACAAACTGTTATTTGTCAAACAATGGAACCAGGCTTCTCTCCGTAGCTCAGAAAAATGCATGAAGCTTTTGATAGTTTTAGGAGGTTCAAACTGAACAAACTGTAGAGAACATAAGAAGATCTTGTGCTTAATTGGCAAAGAAGGAATCTGTATAGAGTCTTCCTCAAGCAACTACCTTGTTTACACTCCCAGGCCTTTATACTGCTAGGAAATCCTGTATCCTGCAAGAATTACAATGCAGTAGAATCTGCAACTGAGTTCAAAATGTGCTTCTCGGACTCATTATTAACTTCAGCTCTGTTTGCAATGCTTAGCATATAAATTATTTAAATTAAACAAACTACATAAATTATTCAACTTTCTTTCCCCCCCTTATCTTTAACAGACACTGCAGAAGTTCAGTGCTAGTGGTGTCACACTTCACTGCCAGTCAGATAGGAGTGTTAAAGGCATCTCACAAGGCTGGCAGTGCCTAAATGACCATGAGACTCTTAGGAGGCAGCTACCAAAAGCTGAATGACAGTGACCCTGGAACAACCCACCACCAGTGATGGGCAGCATTCTGCTCAGCAGTAAACAAGGAGGGAGTTACAAAGGGAATCACAGGAAGGATGGTTGCTCTGGAACAGGTGCAATAGAACCCTGTTAAATTCTTTCTGCTTTGCCTTTGGCTGTCTCCAGGGCTTGTTGCTCTTGCTGTGGGGAACCTGAGGTTGTCAACAGCCATGCTGTGAGCAAACCTAGTGCAATGTTATGGGCCTTTCCCCTTAGGAGACATCACCTTGACCTGACTCCCTTATCTCCTGGTGAAGCGCTTACAAGCACCAGAGGAATGTGGTCTTGATCTCTTCAGCTTCCTCCTTTCCTGTCATCTGCTGTATCACCTTCATGGCCAAGGTCCACAGTGGCTAGAATGGAGCTCTGACTTGAAGGCATGTGCAGTCTCATGTTTCTTTAGGGCCTCAGCCAGGTGTCTGTTTAGCTGTTTCATGTAGGCAGGCATGGCTCCTGGCTCCAGGAGGGCAATAAATACAGAGACTGGTTTAGAGGGAGGGCAGTCTAGGGCTGGTTTGTACACAGCCATCAGAGAGAGGCAACAATAAAGTGTAATTATAATAGGAAACATGAACACAGCCCACAGTTTCAGTGGACTGTCTGAATCTCTCATTATACACCAGTCTTTTTTTTCCTCTTTTGTTCTTGCTATTTTCTTAATTTCACATTTCAAGTATGATTTAAGAAAGTAGCCTCCACCATGTCCCCTGATTTTGCTCTGATTGGTTTGTAAATCTTTGAGGACATGGTTGAGTTAGATTTCTGAGCATGTCCAGATATCGTGATACATCACAGCCATGGGGGTTGTGGAGGCCATATTTCAGCTGTAGGGAAACAAATAAATTCTTTTGTTCATCACAGTCCCCATGGACCATCCATGTAGTGGTTCAATACAGGTGTAAATAATAGAAGATAAATTCCAAGATATTGATGACTGACAGTTTAGTCTTGAGTTAGTGTTGCTAGCAAGGATTGACATCAATCCAGGCTTGAGGGGAGTAAGACAGAAAAACTTATAATAAATATATAAATCATTTCAAGGACGTAAGGATGGGCATAGCATGATTCTTGTTGAAGTGAGAGAGCAGTATAGATCATACAGAAGGAGGACATGATGTAAAGAACTATCTGCTGAGAAATGTGGTAAAGTATCAGAACATCATCCCCTCTTTGCATGGCTTGAGCATCCCTACAGAAGCAGCAGACCACAGAGGAAGGGTATGGCCTTTTTGCCACTTCAGAGAACCTGAACCTGCTAGAAAGGCAGGCTCAAGGATATGAGCCTGATGAAGAGCACACTGCTACCCTTGTGACTTGACAGTAAGTCTCATGATACTCAGGGCTTTCCAATTACCCACAGCTCTTACAAGTATTTGTGAATATAAAAGCCTGTTTTTTCTTTGATTTAAAAAGAGTAAAAGATTACATCCTGATCAGATTTCTGGAGAACCTGAACTCTTACAGCACAGAAGAGCAGAAAAAACCCACCAAAATTACCCAGAGAAATAATTGAAAAACAAAGCAGAACAAGAGCCATTTTAATCCCCCCTCATGATTCAGGGAAAGCAAGGAGAAGATACTCTCCTATCTCATTTTTCAGCAGTTTCAGGTTGCTAAAATACAAGCAGGTGAGAGATATGTTGTACTCATTAAAGATGGATGTGGCGTGCTTCTTTCTTTTTTGACCACCAAGAGATGACATTCTGTGTGTGGTGATAACTAAGAGGATAAGATGCTGTTTCTATTGGTTTCATGCTTGCCTGTATTGGAGTAGATAGACGTAATCACCCTGGAGATACTGTATTTACTTCTCTTTACTTATTTACTGTGTTTCTTTTATTTCACTTTAGGGGACTAGGCTGGAATTGACATTTCTTTCTCTTCAGCAGCAACCTCCTCTCTCAATGCAGAGTCTCTGGGCACTGAGTTAAGCCAGACAGTAGAATGGACCTGCTGTAAATAGTGTTGATAAATTGGGTAGATAACACAGCATGGCCTGGTTTACCCCAGTGCACAGAGTAATAAAAAGGAGTTTCCGCCTCGGAAAGGTCACGGTATTGACAAGGGGAACGATTGTGGGAATGGCAGTGGTGAGACGCCTGTCGCTAAAGTCACTTTTCCACAGGAGATGCTGAAGGCCTTTTCCTCACTGCCCTCACCTCTCGCAGCTTTTGATTTACTGGGAGGTCTGTGAAGATGAGGATCCCTGGTGCCAAAGAGAGCTGAGCTGCAAGGCTCAGTTGGATCTCAGTTGGATCCCAGCTGGATCTCAGGATCCAGCCAATCCTAAAATGGCCAATTGTGCAAGGACTTTTCCAAGTTGACCAAAATGGGGTAGACCACCCCAGGGCTGGCCTAAGCACCTTTAGATGGTTTTTCACCACAGCCTGTGGAGCTACAAGGTCTTAGTGAGAGTCATGGTGCCACGAATCAGTCACAACACTGCCAAGCAGTTCAGTGGTTTCATGTGGTAATTTTAAAAACAGGTCTTTTTTTAATCCTATGCTTACATTTCTCAGTTCATACACTGGAGAGAACCATAACAGCCAACAGAGTACCCACCTAATAAACAAATTGAAACATAATTTTGGAGACACATGATCACTTATGGGTCACAGACACTGAGCAGAACTTGGGTCAGGTGTGCCTGGCATGATGGAGATCAGCCAAAGAAATGGCTCCAATAGATAATTAAGAGTCTCAGACCACTCTGGGGAAACCTGCACCCAAAAATCTGGTCCTCAACAACCCTGCCTGCCCCTTTGAGCAATGAAAGCAAATGTGTGTTCAAAGACACCAAAGCAGAGATGACAGAACATAAGAGTGCAGTGGGGTTGACATGCATCCACAAATAACAGCAAATTGAATAATCTCTAAGCTCTTGCCTAGACTTGCGGTCCTTTTCATGTCACAGCACTTTTAAACAGCTTTCCAATTAACATACCCAATATCAGGACTGGAAATTCAGGTCTAACAAGGAAGGTCTCATTAAAAAGCAAGGCATGCAGCCCACCAGCTGAATTCCATGGACCATGCCAGTTAGTACTGGGATGTGACATGATTATGTAATAGCAGCCATTCTGTGTCGCATCAAAGGTCCTTATAGTCCAACAACCTTCCCCAACACTGGCCAGCAAAGCATGCTTTAAAAAACCGAAACTGAGAGCAAAGTGCTTGTTACAATTATTTTTGTCCCAGTTACTCTTCCAGCACTCCAGAGCTTATGGGATTCCTAAATCAAACTTGTACATAAAGCACTTCGTACATCAATGTGAAAGTATATACTAAGTGATGGCATTGCTGCACATTTGCTCTCCCCAAAGAAGCTAAACAAGTATGACAAAGTATTGATTCCATCATTTTATTTCAAGAGTGATGCCCATGGTGTATTAGGAAAGGGAGCGTGTCCACAGTAGAGCAAGTTCCTTAGATCTTTAATGTGTTTTTCTACCCTAATAGTATTATAACAGATGTGGTTTTCTGACTAGGAGGAGAAATGGTTTTGGCCACTTTCCCTATCTTTTGACTTACTACAAAACTGGCTTAATAGTAGTTTCCAACAGCACTTATGGCCTACTCCCAGCTAGGAAACTCTTGTGTTTTTTATAAATGAGAATGAGGTTTTGGGGACATTCCTATTTTGAATTAAGAATTGGCCCACACCGAAGACTAGAGTATGATGTATCATCAATTTGTGTCACTTACTACCATTTCAAATTCAAAGTGACAAGGATTTGGAAACCCTGCTAGATGCGGAACTGTGGCGAAAGGGCTGAGTTTGGCTAGGGTGGGAAATTGTAATGCCTTGAGAAGGTGACAGTAAACTGGCTCAGGGGAAGCTTAAGCGAGGCCCAAATGGTGCCCCATGCAAAGGCTATCTAATTATTTAATACTCCTGTTCCTGGACAGTGGTGTCATGAAGCCCAGAATGGCAATCCTTGCTTTGGCCACACAGCACAGTCTTCCAGGGAGCCAAGATCAGCTCATTAGACTGCAAGATCTGCACTCCTTGCAAGAAGCTGGTCCCTATCCAGTTTTGACAGTCTCAGCCAACCTATGCCATCTGCCTGGGACAGCTCCCCAAACACACAGCAAAGCCTTTCTCAGAGCCCCAGACACACGGAGGGAATATTTCAGAGTGCTGGAAACAGCGGTCACTGTCAAGTGCAGTAGTTTTTGGCCCCAGTGGCCGCTTTGTCACAGATGTTGCTGAGTTCTTTTGTAATTCCAGGCATTTCTGGAAGGCAAAAAATAATTCAGCAATCACAAAATTAGAAAATAACTGGAAAAGTAAAATTGATAAGCATCCACCTAATGGTTAATATTTTCCCTCTCCCTACCTCTGACAGCAAACCTCCCCCTTTATCAGCAGAATGACCTGGACCTGGGTTCCTGTGAAGTGAAGTTAGTTTGGATTAGTCTTGCAGGAGGCTCTGGGCTCTCAGTGGTGAAGGGAAGTGAGATAATAGGGCCCTCAGCAACTCACCCTCACCTTAGCCTTGTCCACTGGACACATATGGACTAATGCATTCTGCTCCTATTGCCAAGCAAGTTGGGGATATAAACATGATTTTCATAATTGGGTTTTAACTTACATAGTAACCATCCAGCAGTGATGATAGCTTTGCACCAGAAGAGCCTTAAGACAGAGAACAGCTTCTCTGAAGTGTTAAGAATCCCAGCATATTTATCTTAATAAGTTTTATTACAGCCTGCCAGTTTAAACCTAATGACTAATTTATCGTACAAAATACCAGCAATATATTTTTTGGTTTTGCTAATTAATTATCTCAAACAAAGGTGATATTTATAAAACTGTCCAGAAATGGTATGTGCATTAAAATTGCCTTGCAGCAGGAGATGAAATTATTACTAATATGGGATCAAATTATTACTGTATTGACTTAGTTATTTTATTACCTCATAATGGATTTCTTCATTATTTTCCCCGGGATTGTAGCATTCATGATTGCATTAAAGTCTGTTAATCTATGCAAATATCATTAGGAGCCACTAATAACCATGGCAACTTTCTTCAATTTCAAGGAATGTGGTAAGTACTCCCAACGCATTGTTACGTTCTGTGTAGTGTGATGGGATTAACTCAGCCCCCAAGTCCTTGGGACAGTGGGTGGGCAGCAGATCCCTGTGAGCCTTTCCTCCTTTACAAATAGATAAAGTGGAAGGTGGGAATTTGTTATTCTGCTTAAGAGGTGGCATGATTTTCGGCTCCACCACTGTAACCCTGCCTGATGTCAACCGAGCCACCTGTTAGTTTGGAAAAGGGCCATGTCATAAATTTCCTCTGTATTTCCAGCCCTGCTGTGTATCCTCAAAAACAATCACCCAACCCATGGCTCAACGTTTTAAAACTGCAGTGGGAATCAGATATTTTCTAAAGGTCAGGTCATGGAGTTGTGGCTTTTGTACACGCAGGACAAGGCAGAAGCAAACAAGGAAGGTGAATTTTCAACACTAGCATAGCTTTCCAGTGTCTCATGTGTGATCTAATGCCTTCACACTGATGTTTCAGAGGTGCTCAATGAACCAATTTTGAGAGGACTGAGATTGCTGCAGAGCTGTGAGTGTGTCTGTCAGTGTTTGTATCGACCACTTCAAAAAAATGCGGACAAATATTAAGCCTTGAATGTTTCCCTTTTCAACACCTCTGAAAACTGAAAGATGCATGCATGAGTAGAATGATAGGTAAGGGAAAATACACAGCTGCTGAATGGTATGACTATTTATCTCCCTCACCTATTAGTCTAATTTCACATCTCCCATACTTAGATAATGAGGTTACAGACACCTTTGTAGTAACGCACACAAAATTAAACAGAGGAAAATCAGCTTAAATTGGATCACAGAGTGACAAGGATGGAATTTCATCTCTTTACCCATATCTGTCTGTCTGACTATCTGTCTCTCTAAATAATCTAGATCCACATCTTATATGCAAGCAAGACAATCCCAACAGCAACTTTCCAGCAGTGATTTCCAACTGACCAGTGCTACATAATTCCTGTGATATTTAGGGTTTACATTGGGCTCTCTGTCATTTCTGAATGGCACCTGAAGCCTCCTCTTTGAATTGACCTTAGACTGAAATCAGTTTAGGTCCAATTATAAGAGCTAGTGAACTCTGGGTGCCCTTGTTTTGCTCCATCAGCATGTGCACCACAACTGAGAGGAAGACAGGCTTTGAAAATGTTAAAGGCTTCAGTTTTTGACACAAAAGCTGCATTCTGAACTATAAACAAGCAAAATGGACTTGAGATGTTGGTGAGCAATCCCACAGCCCCAGGGATTCACAGGAATCCTGTCTTCTCCCTTAAACAGTAACAAGAACCTCCCTCCAAAAAATCTTGTAAAAAAAAAAAAAAGACAGCCCAAAAACACTACTGGTGTCAGAGTAAAGTGGTGTTGGATTAAGCATTTGCACCTCTGTAAATGAATTAACGAAATGTGATTGTTTTATGTTTGACTGTCAATCTGTATTTGGCTCAGAGGGGATAATTTTTACTCAGAATGTGTTAAAAAGTAATTCCGTAGATGGTAGCAGTCTTGGACCCTGTGAAACTCTTGGCTTTTTTGCATGAGCTGACCTTGTTTTGTCAAATAAAAAGAGATCCAAAATGGCATTCAGGAAGGGAAAAAGCGGGGTGAATCCATGGAAAACAAACAAATAAAAAAATAAACAAAACAAAAAACCTCACACAGAACAAAACAGAAACTTCAACACATTATTTTTGCTCTTTTTTTTTTTTTTTTTTTTTTTTTTTTTTTTTTTTTAAGAAGAGCTACTCTTCATGATGAGATGTAAAATAAAGGGAAAAGCAAGCCCAGAAGAAATGCAGGCATTAAATTGGATGGATGGGCTGAAGCTGTTATGCATTAATTGCATTTCAGGATCAGCTGGGCCCCCTCTCAGCTCGGCAGCAGTGCCCCAGTCTGCTGGGGGGCTGAACAAAGGACAGTAACAAAGCAGCATTAAGGGTCCTATCGAGGGTCTCTCTGGCTGGTTTCCTTTCACAGCCTGTTGCAGAATACAAGCTCATTTATTCTTTGAGTTTAGAGAGATTCTACCAGGAAACATTCTCTTGCAAAACCACTAAATGAACCTCCCAGCTTGAACTGCTTGGGAGTTTTGGGACTGGAAACACAGGGAGTTGGTCTGCTTGTGTTGTTCAACAGATAAGGGTCCTAACTCAGCAAAGTCCTCAGATCAGTCCTGCTGAGGGGGTGCAGTAAATTTAGGTGTGAGGAGACAGATATGGAAAGGGGATAAACATCTGCTTATTGCTACCCAAAACATGAACTTAGAAGGAGATGGGTCTTACCAGAATAGTTTGGCCCTCCTGCACTCAGCATTCCTTTTAGGCCACAAAGAGAGTGCAATTGTTTAATTTAACTTAAAATGGAGGAATTTAAAAGCATATGCTTTGGACAGTTGTGAAAGTGGGGAGCAAGGTTTTCTTCTTACTACTTAAATCAGGGGAGTTTTGGAGTATCTGGCATTGGTTCTGAATGGCTGATAGCTGCTAATAAAAGGTTTGCTCTCAGTCTGACTGGGTGGCTTTAATGTAATTTGGAACTTTAAAAAGGTCTGTATTCCAGGGGTGATCCCAATTCTGTCATCCTGGGCCCATCTCAAATAGCAGTGAAGGGACATAATTATGTGGTGCAAATCAGGATGGTTTTACTGATGGTGCTGATTTACACCATCTGAGGACCTGGCTTAGCTCTGTTATGGCAGTGAGCTGCACTGCCTAACCTCTCTGAATTCCCTGCATGGATTCTACACATCACTTAACTTCAGGCAAGACTTTCTCACATTGTCTGAATGCTAATTGCACTTCTGTGCTGCAGCTTATATTAAAATTAATATATAATTCCAAAAAAATAGAGATAATTGAACTGACCCAAAATATAACCCCTTTCCTTATTTCTTAAGCACTTGAGTTTTAGCACAAATCTCTTTTACTGCAGGGGCTTATGTTGTGCCGTCAGCAAATGCAAAGAGCAATTAAACATTTAACATGATCACAAGGAAAAGAGGAAAGACGCTGTTTAAATGCATCAAGGAAAAAAAAGAAGCCCAGGAAAACAGCCTCTTGGGTCTAATATAAGACAGAAAAAAATGCACTATGGTCAGTTCAATTCAAGAGCTTTGTTTATTGGGGATCTAGTACATTATTTTTTAAAATAAAATTCTTATTTTGCTGGGCTCCTCAGAAGGACTTTCAAACAATCCTGAGCCATAGAGATGCCAGGTTGAAGCAAACAATTTCTGGAGGGTAAGCATTATGATTTTTCACCTTTTCTTTGTTTTCCTTATTTGGGAGGGTTACCTGGATCTTGGGGAATATCTGCTTCTGGAAAGAGCTGCACTGCATTTCCTCAAAAGAAGAAAAGAAGTAACAGACTTCAAAACTCTGCATCCCTACTGACATTCCTCATTTTTCTGTTTCACACATTTTCCTGTTCTGCTAAAAGCACGTAATCTAACCTATGAGTCATCTTGGTCAGTGCTGCTGCCTATACCCAAAGTATTAATAAGAGGAATTAGTCCTGTTTGTCAGTCTGTCTGTGAATGAGAGATGTGGGATTAAGTCGCTAGATGATATTTGTTTTCCGTAGCTTATAGAGAATGTTTATTCAGTTGACATAAGGACATCAGGGTCATGCAGCCTGATATGCAGCTTGAGCAGGCAACTGCAGCGTGCAGCCCCATTCATAGGGGAGTCGAGTCCCTATCAGAGAAAGCAGCCCTGATTTGACATTCTGGATGTCTGAGGAGCCTGCCTTAAAAATGCCCTTGGAGTCTGTTTCCCCAGGACAAAGGGATGCACAGCAACAAGAGCTCAAAAAGGCCTCGCTCCTGGCAAGGGCTGGATGGGGAGAGCAGATAAGTAATGGGACACCAGGGCTGCTGTCAACCTGACAGCATTTCAACAAAGATACAGAGGAATTTTGGGGGGCCAGATTTAATAGGATTTGTCAGGTCTTTTCATGGGACACTACTGTTTTCCACTAAGTGTTTTTCAGGACAGTCTTCTCGATTCTGGTGGGTGGTTGAGGAAAGGGAGCCAATGCCAGAAAGCCAGGCAAACAGGTGATGAAGTTGCTCATCGGTTCTGTGGGGTATCAGGGTATGAGCTGCTGAGATAATCTTTTAGAAGAGTCCGACACAGGGAGATTCTGAAATGGGGTTTCAAATTCTGAATTTGAAACAGTGGGAGAGCTATGATCTGAACCCATTTCCCTACATTTTAGGAGGGCATCTGAATGGCAGAAAATGGAATCTTTTTCCTCCTGCCCTAAGATTTTTAAGAGTTAGGATTTAGAGGGCTTTTATTTTTTTAAATGGAAACAGCTTTAAAAGTTTTTAGGTTGAATTCAGATGGAGTGGGAAAACGGCTCAAATATCAACTGCTTTCTGCCTGCAAAAGCATTTTCTTCTCAGCTCTTGGATTAACACCTAGACTCAGGCATGACTGTGACACAGAGAGGCTCTGTATTTGCCAATCTCAATTTTTTTTGGGGATTGCAATATCAGACACAAAGCAACATTTTCTCTAGTAGATTGTGCCACTAATACAATAAGGGTCTAATGTATTAATGAATAAGGATCTATAATATGCTAATATTTCTGCATCACATTAATATTCTATTAGACTAATGTATTATTATGCTAATAAGTCTATTAAAAATGCAAAATATAATTATACATTTTGTATGGCTCCACTGTTGAAATCTGATTCCTGCCCTAGACACACTTGTGTGTGCATTTCTAGAAATTGTATTACCTGCTGTGCAAAGTTAGCTTGATCTACACCTGATGTCTTTCATCACGCACCCCAAGCAGCCGAGAGAGGATTTCATACCCCCAAACCCATTAACAGGTGAAACAGATTAAGTGCTTCAGTAGGTCTGCATTTCAGCTGTGGGAGAGACAGGCTGACAGCCACGCTTTACACACGCCTCACCTTCTCTTGGAATTTACCTTTCTTTTCACTGAGCAGCTGATTGAGAGGGGACCCTCCCCTGGGCGGGCGTGTTGTGGCAGGAAGGACTAACACACCTAAATCCCGGCAAGCCAATCCCCTAGGAAAGGGTGCTATGTGAGACCCGTTGAAATAGATCCCTTCCTCTGAGGTGTTTTCTTTTGCCAAGTTTAGGCACTTCCCAATTCTGTGTGTTGTTTATACAGTTTATTCTTTAAGGTCTAATTTCCCCCAAACACTATCAAAGGAGCCTAATCCACAGGCAGAGAAGGCTGTGACTTCCTCTGGACACCTAATCCTGAAAAACAGGGCACTGTGTGTCTGGTTTTCCCCCTGGTCCCAGCCCTGGCTACGCTTCTGCTCCTCTGTCACTGTTGAATGAGAATTTTCAGTATGCCTCCCACTCTCCATAAATATATCCACACTCCTGCTCACTCCTGAATAATGGCATTTGGAGGAGAGGTCTCCTGCAGATCTTTCTACCACAGCTAAATGTTCACTTGATTGCTTTTAGATGGGCCAATTAAGAATGAAAAGGGAAAGTGAACAGCATGGTTTTGTTTTGTTTTAAAAATGTCATGTTTGCCAAGTTTATTAAGCAGGAGTTTAGAACGAATATTGAATTTTCAAAGACTGGCTCTGATAAAATTTGGAAAAGAAAGTGGAAGGACATGTCCTTCCCCTTGTCCCTGTCAGGATAACTCACTGCCCTGTATCAATGTCTGCATCTCGTGGCACCAGCCATTTAATGGATGTTACAACAGACATCTTTAATGAAAGAACAGGGCTTCTGTTACCTGCCTGAAGATCTATTCGCTTCTTTATTGCCACTGGAAAGAGGCAGAGAATTGAATGGAGAAGGTTTCTGACCAAAAGAAATCCTTTCTAACAGGGAGGAAAGAAACTATGTGGGTAGAACTCATGATCTGGGGAGGCTGAAGCTCTCTGTCACTGGAGGCTGGTTAAAAATGGGGGAAAAGTATCTGTCAGTAAAAATACACTTAATGTGGTTCTGCATTGTGCCAGTTGAGCTAGGGAGCTTCTTGAGGTTCCTGCCAAACCTTTTCTCTGGCTCTGGCCCTTCTTTCATAGGCAGCAGACCCAAGGCTTTTGAAGACCCTCACAGCTCTCGGGGTTTGTCTGTTTGGTACCCAAATAGCAAAGAATTTGGGAAGACACAGAATTGTCCTTAAGTGCTGAATAGGAGAAATAGTTTATAAGTGCATCATAAAACTCAGAAGCGTTCTCAATTTCACAAGATTTAAGGCTTCCATAAGCATATGCTTCACAGAGCCCACCTGTATAGCACTGCCTTGTGCATGAATAACTTTGTTGTGTGGTGGCTGATTCTGTCACAATAAGGGTCCTGCTACCATTAACAGTGACTGGATTTCTCTTTTATAGCAAGACAAAGAAATCCAGGTGTGTGGAAGTGAAAATCTAAACATTTCATGATTATTTTCTATGGATATTCAATATGATATATATATATGTATGCATGAGTGATGAGGAACATATGTGACTCCGTCTTGAATTTAGGACACATGGTGAATGAGTAAGGGACTCAATTATACAATGTTGGAAATAATTTTATTTTTACTGTAAAAATCATCTGACTTCCAAATTTCACTATTTTCAGGGCAGCAGCAGAATGATTATAAACTGTGTGAAGATACACAAAGCATGGAATTCCCAGCTCTGGTGTATAAAATAGGAAACTCATACTCACATCTTTACACTGTCCATGTTTTCAACGTGGTGGTGGTGTTCAAGAAGTCCCCCAGCAAATTCCATTTATGTTATTGTCATTATTACCATTATTATTTTAACTTGTGACTCATGCACCACCATTTGCTGTGGATTCTCCAGGATGATGGTCAAGTGGTTTCAAACTGCTTCATCAACTTGAGGTTCAGTGGAGCTACAGTGATTTACAAGAGCTGAGACTTTAGCCCAAAGCTCCTACTGAAAGTGACAGAAGCTTTTTGCTGGTCTGTATCTCCCTGGGAAAGATAACGCTTTTCACAGGAAAGCTGTTATTTGGTGTGTTCCCTTATGTAACAGCACTGCTGGCAAAGTAGAGAGACCAAAAACATGAGGACTCTAACACTCATGGAATGGCTCGGGGTGCTGAAGTGACCAACCTCCACAGCACAATGCTGGGCTGTTGTCAAACAAGTCCACAGAAGGAGGATTTTACCAAAATCTGCTCTTCAGTTTCAGCAGATATCTTCAATCTACATTTGTGTGGAACAAAAGTTTAAGTGTAGATTATTAATCCAGCCTTTTGTTTTGCCTCAGTTTATCTGCTTAGCAAAAAATCTTCCTGTCCTGCCTCCCACCTATATTTTTACGCCAATACAAATGTAAAATATTTCTTTTGCTTTTCCTAAAACAACCAGAGCAAAAGTTAACCATGTTGATTGTCTTCTTGTTTAAGTGGTATGTTGGCTATTTTATAGGTTTTTTGACCTCTAATTGGTCCACCTACAAGGGGAGATGAAAGTACCCCTATGCACTTCACCTATAACCTTAGATCTGTTGGATAAGTTCAGGTATTTATGAAACCATCAGCGTCTTTAAGACGTGTGTGGGCTGAAAAGCAAGAAAGGCCTTGCAGAGGGATGGTTATGTTGCACATCTCTGTGTCAAAGACCAACCTTGACATTCCTGTGCCAGCCCCCGGAATGAGAGTTTGCTGCAGGAATCCTGAGCTGCAGATGCCTGGTAGCTCATTGTCTATCTGTGAGTGTGTTTTCTCCCCCTTGGGTTTGTTTCATATCAGAATAAATGAGGAAAGACTGGCCTTTAAAGCTTATACAGAATGCAATTCCCTTTATATGTAATGCTCCTACTTTTGACAGAGAGGCTTCTTTTCCCCTCTAACTATTTCTGGTTTTCTTTCTCTTGATCTCACTTTTTTGCAGTCTGCATGCAGGCATGTGTAAAAAATCAGGGTGGGAGGATTTGGTCTCTAGGCAAAGAAAACACCAACAAAAGGAAGCGTAACAAGCAAATCCCTCTCTCTCCTACTCTGTTTCCACATGGGCCCTTCATGCCCAGGGTTTCATGCAGGAGTGGTTAGCCAGGACCAGGATGGAGGCAAGAGCCCTAGTGGAGAAAAAGCATTTGCAATCTTTGAAAGGAAGTAAAGGTGGAGGAAGACCACCCCATCAGTATAATCCCAGTGCAATTTCATTTAGGCCTCTTGTTTTGTAATGAGTTTTTATTCATCTTTAATTTGACGGGTCTTCTTCCCCAAAGGAAGGCTAAGATAACAAGGGAAAGGGGAAACACAACAGTAGGGTAGAGAACAAAGTCTTTGATAATATTTCTTTTTATATTTGGTTTTTTCCCTCTTAACTGATAGCTAACATGTCTTTCAAATAAATTTCTCTGTCCTTTTACTAATGTATTTAGCAGAAGATTGGTTTTGGAAATATCAAATGAAATAAAGAAATCAAGAAAGATTGCAAAGATTTGATACAGCATCCAAAATTTAGGAGAAAACTAAATCAATCGTTCCTTCCTGCCTGCCTTCCTTCTTCCCTTCCTCCCTCCCTTCCTTCCTTCCTGAGCTAGGAAGTTCAGCAACAACAGAAATCTATTTTGATCTTCTGGCTTATATATCTTGGATCATATTGAACTGGTTAGATCAAGCCATAATAGTATTTAATGGGAAAAGTTGTGAAGTTTTTACAGTAAGGAACAAGAATGTCAGGAGCAGGATAAGTTTAGCATGGCTTAAATGGGATCTGATGTTTTTGATAAAGAGAGGTGCAAATTTGCACCAGAGCATTCATCACATATTGGAGTCCAAGATAAAGTGAGAAACAGGTTTGGTTATTTTGGTTGATAGGGTTGCACATTTCACTTCCTCTCCCTCTTTCACCCTCCTTCACCCATACATCCACTGGTAGACTTTGAATGTAATATTTTGCACATCTCCTACAACAGCACTACATCCCGCTGGCCATATCTTGACAGGCTGCATCAGTCAATAATGATGTAATATTAAAGGGTAATGACACAGCCATGCAGAGTAATGAGAGAAAGCAATTTCTCTCACTATTTACCCATTTACCAATCGATTGAATTTATCATGTCAAAAACACAGGGATAAGTCCATGAGAGGCTGACATATGTTCCTATTGTGTAGTGGTTCTGCTCAGCTGGCTGACAAAAATGTCTAAGTAAACATATTAAGTTAAATTCTGCTCAGGGTGTGAAGACAAAGGAGGAAAAGGAAACAAGTCTGGACATGAACTTGGACTTGGAGAGTGGAAAAAATATTACTAAGAAATAAGGAGATGAAAGGAGGTAAAAGAATGCAGTGTGGGTCCATGCAGTGAGCATCAGTTGAGGCATGTGTGTTGTTTCAGCAGAGTAATTAATTAATACAGGTGTGTCTACTACTATAGACTTTCTCAATACTGCAATTCCACCTTGCAATCCTTCTTTTGAGAGTCTCTACAGGCTCAGAAAACATCTGTGGTTCTCACAAACTGCCCCTAGAGAAGATTAGGATGGACAAACTTCATTTACAATCAGGCAGAAAGTGAAACCCAGATAAATCCTTAGATTAAGCGGAACAGGACCTGCATTCCCTCCTGGTGGTGAAACAGGGGAAGGGCTTGGATCAGCCACAAGCAAAGCTTGATGACCAGATGTGTCCAGGAAAATTGCATTTGGAAAAAGCAGGAGGCAGATTTTATGCATAAGTTAGTAAGGAATTCCTCAGACTTCCAGGAAACAGAGAATCTTTCAGCAGTGCTGTCATTATTTTGGGTTCTTCCCCCAAGCAATTTGAGGCTGATGTGACAGAACCCTTCTGCACCTTCATTGCTTTTGATTCCTACTTGGAGGTATTGATATTCCCTCCTCTGAAAAGCAAACTGCTATACATTTCCAACACAGCTGCTCATATTTGAAAGGATATTTACAAAACAGACCCTGCAAAAGTTGTATGGCTCTTGGAGTAACCCATTAGGAAGAAAGGTGTCAAACTCTGAATCTGGCTGATTATCACATGATGAAGTGTTTGGCTTTACTAAACCACAGGCATCCTGCACAAGCTGTGGGGGAAAAGGCAAATGCACACCATAGCAAGAAAGGACATATGTAAGATGCTGCCCTAAAATACCATGCTCAAGTAACTGAGCAAGGCTGTGGGAGAAGAATAGTGTGGAGAGAGAAGTTAAAATCACTGAGATTCCATCAAAGATGGGTATTCACAGGTCCTGGGCCAGGGAGGTTTAGAACTGAGGGTATGGAGAAAGTAGAGGGATAAGGATGTTGCAAAGTATTTTTTCTTTTTATTTTCTTTCTCTGAGCTGTTTATAGATGTAATCCTACAACTGCAGAGTGTAAATCCTACACAAGCCTGAGTGATTATTGCAGCTGGAGGCTCTGGGTGGTTTTGTAACCTCTCTGCTCCACTTCAGCTGCTGAAAACCAGGAGGGAAGAGGAGGAAGGAGGGGAGCTGGGCTCTAGCAAAACCCTTGATCCAAAAGCCCATCTATTTTTCCAGCACTTAATGCCTCATGGATGCTGTCCAAAAGGGGGAAGGAGGCACTGGCTTCTGGCTGCATCAAAAGCAGTGTGATCAGCAGGTAGAGAGAGGTGATTCTACCCCTCTGCTCTTGCGAGGCTCAGCCTCAAGTGCTGAATCCAGCTGTGGGACCCTCAACATAGGCAAGTCCTGTTAGAACAGGTCCAGAGAAGACCACAGAGATGAACAGAGTGCTGGGGCACCTCTGGAATGGAGACAACTGAGACAGCTGGGGCTTTTCATCAGCTGGGGTGACCTTCTAGCACCTTCTGGTAACTGAAGGGTCTAAAGAGAATGGGAGAGGGACTTTTAAAAGGACAGGTACTGAAAGGACAAGAGGTGATGTCTTTAAACTAAAGGACAACAGCTTTTAATTAGACATTAGGAAGAAATTCTTGACTGTGAGGGTGGTGAGGCACTGGCACAGGTTGCCCAGAGAAGCTGTGGCTGCTCCATCCCTGGAACTGTTCAAGGCCAGGCTGGATGGGGCTCTGAGCAGCCTTGGATATTAGAAGGAAGCCCTGACTTGGCAGGGGGTGTAATGATGATGTAACGAGATGATCTTTAGTTCTACTCCAACCCAAACCTTTCTGTGGTTCCATGCTTCCTCCAAAACTCCTTTTCTCTCATGATGTCCCCCTGTACTGGGTGTGTAGGAAAATGAAGTGTGATGTGATCCAGCACCAAATGCTGGTACAATGGCCCAGGTTGCTGTCAGCAGGAGCTGGCTGCAGCGTTTATCTCCAGCTGTCCCAGCTCACAAGCATGCCCACCTGGCACACAGCAGCACGCTTGCCTGCAGCATGGCAGAGACAGACCAGGCTGAGACCAGCTTGTGCCTTGCCATGCAGGGACACAGACCAGCCTGTCAGACACAGGAAACCACAGTCAGGAGCCAAATGATTCTTTCTGGCCTGATAGTTTCAAGCCTCGATCACATGTATCTTTAAAAACATTTTGTTTCCATTTTCCTATCTTTTTTTCCCTCATTGAGAGCCGTTAATTACGGAACAATGTGGCAATCTTTGGGACTTGCTCGCAGAGTGTCCCCAAGGGCTTGACCACACAAGGGCACCTCTGCTGCTGTCACTGTCTGCTTTGGGGAAGCTTCCAAAGGAAGGCAGGGGATATGTGAGCAGAGGGAGGGCATTTTTCAGTCGGTGGAGTGTGATGATTTCCTCAAGTGATGCAAATGAAGAACGCAGAAGCAGTCTTCTGCCAGCACTGCCGCATGCAGAGCGTGGCTGTGCCCATGGAGCTGTGCCAGCTCGGAGAGGAGGGGACACGGCCACAATCCCTGCAGTCTCCTTAGCTAAATGGGCTGCTCTTGCCTTGGGACATATCTGTGCAGCACCTAACCAAGTGGGGCTCCTAACGGCGCGCATAATGGAAATAACTTACAATAATAAAGTAAATAGACAGTAAAGCTGTCTTCTGTAATGTTATTCTCCAGGTGAAATGAGATACCAGAAACAAACAAACAGCCTCCAAATGATATTAAAATGTCTTTCACTTTTAATAATTTAAGGGGCATACTACAGAAAGATAAGGAAACTTAAAAATACATTATTTTTCAGGCTGATAGTCTTTTCCTCAGACTATCCTGTCTGGCCCACTGAGGACTCATTGATGTATCCTAGGCTGAAGCAGAACATTACAATAAGTTATTCAGACAAAAAGTTTTCTTCTTTAATTTTATTTGCTAACTTTGCCTTCAGAAAAGCTGGTTTAGCTTTGGGAGTTTTGCTTTTAAAAAATAAATTTCCTTCCTCTCTCCCTCCTTCCATTCTTCATCCCTCTCTCCCATCCCTTCCTTTGCTCGTCTCCCCCCTTCCCTCCCACCACTTCTATCCTTCCATCTCTTTCTCACTCTCTCCCTTTCTCTCATTCTTTTTCCTGTTTCAAAAAGCCCTAGACTGTCTCCTTGAGTGTTAAGGACAAACTGGCAATAATTTATGTTATAGCGTGATATGAAAAAAATTACATTACACTATAAATTATAATATGAAGGGTGAAATGCCAGGAAGGATGCCAAATGCTGGTGGAAATCCCATTAGACAACAGAGTTCTATTGCCTACCACTCCCTACAGAAATCTTAGGTTTGCATGGAACTGTTTGCTGTGAGGGGAGAGAGGCTGAAGGGGGGAGAAAGAAGAAATACAACACAAAAGATAAAATATATAATCAGTCAACTGGAAGTAGGATTTTTTTACTAATGCTCAAAAAGAAAGGTGACTTTTTTAAATAGAAATTTCAAATCTGGCCACCTGGGATTTTGAGGTGCTGCCTCAAGCTGGAGCAGAGGTTGTGGGGAGGAGCTGTCATGTATGTTTGTGCAGCGCTATCATCAGAGGGGCTTTTGGATTTCACCCTGCCAGACAATCCCTGTGGAAATCCGTCCTTGGGTTCTTTGGGATTTCAGGTATCCCTGCTCATCGCTGCAGGCCCAGAAGCTGCTGGAGGATGTGCAGGGGCTGCCTGAAACCACAGCCTCTGGCGGCTCTTCTCTGAGAACAGGACTAACCAGGAATGAAATTAAGGAGGGCTCTTGGAGAAAAATGGCATCAAGGAGAGATGAGAGTCCAGAGCCCATCTCTGTGCTTGACTGTTGTCCCTGGTGCCAGGCAGCTGCAGGGGAGTAGGAGATGGGTGATTTCATACTTGTGGGTACATATTTGTCTTAAAACTCACCACCACCCAGCACCTGAGAAGATCCCAGGGACCTGTGGATCATCCTCATCTCCCCATGTATTGTCTGTCACCCGATTATTATTTAATTTTTAAAAATATTCATACACTGTCCATTCCCCTGAATCTCAGCCTGTGTCCATCTCTTCCTTAGATATGATGGCACCAAAAATAGATATCAGAACAAATGAACTGTTCTGTGCAAAAGGCTGTAGGATGCAAAAACAGAGGGCAAAATTTACCCAGGGGTAGAATTGTTGGTGAAGCTGTTGTTTTGCTCCTATCTCATGTCTGGTAAAAATAACTGTTTGAATCTGCAACTATCAGTCATATTTTATAACACTCCAGGGTTAGTGAAGAAACTAGACTCCTCTCTAGATACCAGGTAAGGAAAGAGGATAAGTTCATTGTAAAAAGGGGAATATTTTTTTCATGGACCAAGAATGAGAAAATGTCTATTTTTCTTTAAAGATAAAAGAAATACAAGACAAAAAAAGGGAGAAAATAAAAAGAACCCAAAACCACGGATTATTATTTTACTTTCAAAAAAAAATAAAAAGGAAACTAAAACCATACCAAACTCCCCAATCAATGGAGAGAAAAGCAGCTTTGAGTGCCTTATTGAACTGACCTACAGAAAAAGCTTCAGAGTTTCAAGCCCAAACAAGTCCCTGATAAGATGTGAAATGCAATGGAAAAATCATTTAGGGGAAACAACAGAGAAGCTGATTTTGCTCTAGTTTTACAGGTCGGTTCAATAAAGGTTCCTGAACTCCCTTTTCTGTGTAATTCTAAGGAAGGGTCATTTAATTAATATATTTATCTGAAGGAAGAAAAAAAAGAAGGGTAAGAAAGGGAGAAAAACAATCTTAAAACAAAGACTGTATTTCACATTGAGCATTGCAGGTTTTGGTTGAGTCTGTCTAGCACATGAGCTCTCTGGGTACCCACAACCCTTTCTTCCACACGGTTGCTCTCTTAGCTTCATCCTTTAATTTGCTGTATAAATTATCACAAAAATTGTGGAATCCAGAGAGGAAAAACACATCCAAGTACATTTCTTACTCATGTTTTCCTTCTTTAGCTCTTTGTGATTCATTTACTGCACTTTCAACCAGCCCTCCTGGTTTCACGAGATGTTGAAAGACAGCTCAAGCATGTTATTATCTCCCTGCCAGCCTCCAGAAGAGTATCTAGCAGTGTTCAGGGTACCCCCTGCAGTGGGACTTGTGAATGTAGAACTGTGGGGCTCAGTCCTCGGCTCTGCACCATCACTCACTCCCTGCTCCTGCCTTTGCTGTGCATCCTCCCGGGCATGGCACAGCTGTGCAAACCTCAGCACACCCCAGACTCCCGAGCTGGCAGCATCTCCACAGCCTCTGGTGGACACACCTCAGGCTGAAGCTGTCTCGACAGCCCTTGACAGCTCTATTTCTCATGCAGGCAGGGCTGCTGAGGGGGCAGTGCAGCAAAAGGGTTCATCCATCCCCATGTTTGAGACGGCGAGTCTGTACCCATCTCTCAGTGCTCAGCCTAAGGCACTGAACGGGTGAGTTTGATGGCAAAGACCTGGTGTCTGCTGCAAACCCTGCTTAACGTGGGCACTAAAGCCTTTTCACAACTCTGTAGGTCCAGCCCTGCTTCCAAGAGAAAAACTTTACACAGCCTCAAGCAACATGAGAGGTTACCCTGTGAACTGTGCCCTGTGAGTTGCCCAGACCTCTGGTTAGGAGCTGCAGTAACACCATAACAGAAAGGCATTTTGTGCAATAATAGGGCAAAACCACTTCCCGATGGTGTGTGGTCCCTCTAGTGGTGCTCCCCATCTGAGAGCCATGCTGGGGAAGGCAGCAGTGCATCTGGAGCTGGGACTGGCGTGTCTGTGTGCATGTCATACACGGAGTTAATGTTGCCATCTGTGTCCTGATAGCTTCTCCCTGTTACTTTCCTGTGATGAAAGATGGAGAGAATTTCCCCCTGCCCTCTTCCTAATGACACTTTTGTTAAAAGGGTGTTCTTTCTGTGCAGAGGGATGAGAAGGGTTAATAGAAAAACTTTTCAAGGTGAGGCAGAGAGCTAAGCCTTCATGCTCTTGAGAAATTGAACTGTGGAGAAGTGTGGGAAAAGGCTTTCTTCCCCCGCCGCACCACAATGCGGTCTGTCTCAAATTTAAAAAAAAAAAAACAAAAAACTGTAAGATTTTTTTTTCATGTTCTTCCAAATATCACTTCTGCTTGTCACAATATTTATAAAAACCCTCTTGCTATCTCAAGCTGCACAGCCTTTGGCTCAGGTTCCTGCTTATGCAAAACAGGGTCATAAACATGTCACTGTGTATTTGATAAATCCATCTTCCTCTTGTCATTGTCACCAAGAAGCTGAGATGACGGGAGATTACTCCGTCAAATCGCCGTAGAAACGCCTGCAGAGTTTATGAATTTTCATAGGATGTAAGTCCTCTTTAATGGGAAGTGGGGCCCAGTGAAATCTTGCTGTTTTTAAGGAAAAGTACGAGCATCTGTGTGTCTTCATTGGTGTGTGGGAATACACTGCACGGCCAAAACTTTACCCACCACACATTAGGAGCTGTGCCAAGGCATCCCACTCGAGAACATCATCCGGAGTTTGTGCCCATTTCCTTCCATCTCCTTCTCTTGCTGTGACCCCAATTCACATTTATGTTAAGGCTTCCCTAAGCCAAACTGGATGTGTAAAAGAGACGTTAAATAAGTGCAAATGCCATTAGAGGGTATTTACTGATCTAATATATTTCCTGTGAGCATTTTCATTACCACATCTTGACATGCTTGTCTCTGCCTTTGCCTCCTCCTTTTTCTGCAATCTAGTGAAGAAATCAACCCATCTTCAGTGAGAATTGCCTCTATGTCAGGGTTCAAAGGCCGGCTGGATTTCTTTTTCTGTAACAAAATTTAAAAGTAAATGAATTTCACAGTTTTCCAAACAGGAAAAAATGTCCTTTTGTCACTCCTTACAAGGATAAAAAAAAAAAGACTGACAGTATTGTGGTAAAATTTTAACAAAACAGTTGAAAAGAGATAAATATGAATATTAACCTTCAGTTACAAAGCTCTGTTGAACCGGTGCTGAACTCTGCTGACAACATCCTAAGACCTGGTAACACCTTTAGTTGTTCAGTGGGATTTTTTGCAACTTTCCACTGGCATTCATCCTCCTGTAATTCGACAGCTAATGCCCATCTTGGGAACCTTACAGCTAGGTCTTCTATGTAGACTCTTCTTTGTGAGTTAAATTTTTATATATGACCTATGGTAATGTCTCCTACAGTCCTGGGGCATCCTCTCTTCATTAAAGTTGTTTTGTCTTCATTTTCCAGCATATCCAAGTAGTTCAACCTCCTGCTGGGATATTGTGGCTTAAGCCCAGCTCGCAACTCATCCCCATACAGCTGCTCACTCACTCCCTGCCAGTGAGAAGGAGAGAATCAGAAGAGTAAAAGTGAGAAAATTCAAGAGTTAAGATAGTTTTATAAGTGAAGCAAGCACCGCACACAGAAATAAAGCAAAGTAAGGAATTAATCCATCACTCCCATGGGCAGACAGGTGTTCCATCATCTCCACAAGAGCAAGGCTCCCTCATGCATAATGTTGACTTGGGGAGACAGCCACCATCACTGTAAATGTGCCATCCTTCCTTCTTCCTCCAGCTTTATAAGAATTATCCCTGTGGTCATTTGGGGTCAGCTGTCCTGGCTGTGTCCTCTCCCAACTTCTTGTGCATCCCCAGCCCCCTCACTGGTGGGGTGGGGTGAGGAGCAGGAAGGGGCTCAGTGCTGTGCGGTGCTCACATAGCAATGACTAAAACATCCCTGTATTATCATCTCCAGCAGAAAAACCCGTAAAAAACACAGTTACTGTGAGGAAAACTTACTCCACCCAACCCAAAACAACCACATGGTGCAAGAGTGCAAAAGGCTTTTAAGGCTTTTCATTGTTGTATCATGGTTGTGGCAGTGCAAAAAAAAAAAGCAAAAACCTCCCCAAATAGCTGCCCACATATGAAACTGCAAAACGGGGAGGACCTCACTCTTTCTCAGCATCCCAAGGCTTAAAGGGAGACCATGATTCACTTTTAATCCTCCTGGCAGCAGTTACTGCAGTGTGTGCACCCTCAGTGTGTTGGCGCATTTACCCAAACAGGGGGTGAAGTAGCAGCTTTGGCTCAGACTTAGCCAAAGTGACCATTATTTATAACCTGTCTGCCCCGTGCACAGCTCTGAGTGTGTGTAATCCCTGCAGTGTCCCGGAGAGAGGGGCTCCAGTGGGATTTTCATCCAAGTGATCACACGAGGGCAGGGCCACCCATGTGCTCTCTCTCGGAACCTTCAGCTTCCCCATGCTGTGACACCAGGGGATGGTGTTACCCCTGCTGGGTCTGGATTTCACCTCCTGGGCTTCTCTGACTGGTGCATTTTGCTCACCATCACAAATTTCCTGCAAAAAAAACCAGGAATCTTGATTGTTAGAAGTAAACTCCAGTGGACACACTGGATTAAATCTCTTCCCTGGTATTTCAGGACAGTGCTGTGCATTTCAGCAGCCATCGAAGTGGTTTACAGATCATGCGTGCAAATCATTAGTAAGTGGAGCAAAACTTAGAGGAAAAGAATGAAAATCTGGCAAAACATTACTAGATACCACAATCCCATACATTTTCTAGAAGCATGTGACCACTTTATATTTTTCATTTGTGGAGAGGGCATACAATGTAAGGAAGTCTAATAAAAGCAGGAATATAGCCTTGGTCTGGTTATTTAAAAATTAATTTTCTGCTTTACAATGAAGGGATTCTGTTTTATTGTTTTGCAAGCAAACAGCAGCTTATTCTTCTGAAACTCAGCATTCTTACTTTTGGAGGATGAAAGAAATTTTCAGAGAATTTACAAAGGAAACCTGTTCATTAGATTATAAGTTAAAATTAATTAAAAATTGGATTCTCTAAGAAATGTATCATCTGTGCTCACACTCTTCATCCAAATGATGTCAATAAGAGAATAGTTCAGACTTCAAACTTTCTGTATGGTTGCAGTTAATTGAATTCTTATGCTTGGGGTATTCTTGAAGAAATTAGGAAGTAATTAGGCTGTGCTATTAACCATTGTATATAATTGATCTGATGATATAGCCAACAAACAGGCCAAGGTCAACAACTTATTCAGCTCTTGAATTTGATGTGTTCTCAGAGATGATGCTCCATTCCTTCCTCTGTCATGTGTGGGGTTCTGCTGGCTGTACTGGGAGTTATGACTTTTTGGGGGGGGGATTAAATCTACCTTCTGCTACACAAAACACGACAGGTTGGACAGCTGTGCTTGGGATGCTTTATGTGGCTTTGCACCTCTCCCCAGCTCTGCCCACAGCAGGGCATCCCACAGCAGGGTATCAGAGCCCCTTTGGGGCAGCTCTGAACCAGGTCCTGCCCGTAGGGTTAAACCAAGCAGGTGAATCCCAGTGCATAAACAAACATTGTGAGTGGAAAGAGACGTCCCAGGCCTTCACCTGGCTCTAACACACCTTACCCACCTATTAAAAGGGCATCCAAAAAGTAAATGCTACATACAGCAGTGCAGTTTGGCTCCTTGCATGGCTGTAGCTCTGAGCAGCAGTTACAAATCCAGTTTAACAGGCCAGTGCTCTGACTCTTTGCATTGATTCAGCACACCGGTGGATTTGTTCTTAAAGAATGAAGTCAAAACTCCCTTTGGCTTTGCCAAGGTCTGGCTTTCACCCTGCAGAGCTGCAAATCAATAGAAGCAATGGAAGGCAGAATTCACTGTAAATGCCTCTGAAGGGGGGGGGGGGTTTGGAAAATGCAATTACTCAGAGAAAGAAATAACTAGACAAGCTTTTCTTATTTGCCTTTTTTTCCCCCTCTCCTTTTCCTCTTTTGGTGAAGAGTATTATTGCAGGAATAGTCAAGAAAATGCATTTTGAACATTTTATAATTCTTCTAAGCCAAATGCAGGAAATTTACTTACAGACAGAAGTACAAAGATGTAGGTGTGTGAAAACATAGTATTTTTCAGTCCATTCAGAAATAAAATTGTTAGAAAAACACTGTAAAATCTGTTGCAATGTGGAATTAGAAGAATGTGACTCAGTTACTTCATGGTGCCACTGATGGCCCAGCATCAGTGTTTGCAGCGTTGGTAGCGTGTACAGAACAATACTTGTCTTCAGGGGCCTTAAAAATTAATTGCTATTAGGATTGTGATGGCACCCCTTTAAGAATATTAATGTAAGGCTTCAGACAAGAATGTGTGTGTTCTTATCGTCTGGTGCATATATTCTTAGTCTTTAAAATAATTTTAGTAGGGCTCTTGACTCCCTGGGTGTTGTTCTGCTTTACCTTTTTATGCACATTGCAGGAGGCTGCTTTGGTCTTGCTGTTCCTCGTCCAGGGGTAGCCCTTCTTTGGTCCATCTGGAGAAGGAAGGAGCACAGGAGATGGTTTTCTGTACATGCATCACTCCGTTCCTGTGTTTAAAATGCAGCTACCTCTGGGGTTAAACACGACAGCATTTTAACAACTTTCAGTCGTGAAGGATGGCTTCTGCAAGTCAAACTGATTGAGGGCTATCTGACAAGGGGAAGGGGGAAGCAAACACCATGAATTATAGATGGCAATCTGTCTATTTTACCATTACATGCCCACAGTAGGAGCAGATTCATTCCTCTTGCACCTCCCATTGTGCAGTCATCCCCATTGTACATTCATTTCCATTGTTTCTCCTTCCATTTATTGTAGATTCAGACCCTGTCTCAACTGTACATTCTGGCCCCGTGGCAGGAGATCCATCCATGGGCTCAGCTGTTTCACAAACAGATCTAATAGCTGTAGTGTGCTCAGATGAGCATGATGGGTAATAGCAGAGCAGATTGAACTATATTGTCCCAGGAGTTCATATATTTTTATACACTCATAGGGTACACATCATCTTGCTATGACAATGAGGCTAAGTCAAGCATCTCGGGATGCAATAAAGCAGATTACAATACCATTCTTTCACTCATTTTCACTACACTTCCCCTCCCACTTTCTTTTAACAATGCCAGGCAACTTTACACGCAATTCCCAAATCATGGCTTGCCCTATGTTCTCCTCATTCCCCCCCTAACAGATATTTAGCTCTTATTCCTCCTGAAACAGTCTTCCATGGAGATAAAACTAAGAATTTCCTAAATATCAAAGAAAGTTAAGGATATGAATTTCAACAGAAAAACTCCCAGCAATTCAGGCTTAAAAATGGCAAGGTTAATAATTTTTTTCCCACTCCAAGCCATGTCACATTATTAAGTGAAATAAAGCTGACAAAGGAACTGATATTCAAATAGCCATTGTTCTCATTTACTGCATTATTATTACCACACACCTTTCTCGTGCAGACATGCTAGGCAATTAAGAGCCCAATTAGCCCCTCAGACACAGGAAAAGAACTCCCCAGCATCTCAGTGTGAGCTGTAGGTGTTCTTTCAGAGGGTCAAGGTGTGACCCTGGATGGGTTTGAATCACAAACTTAGCCAAAAGCTTTGTCCTCTTCCCAGTCTGTGCCCACATACCCAAATGGCAGCTGCAATCATCACCTGTCATCTGAGGCTTTGTTCAGCTTTCCCACTTCCAGTTTGGGCAGGGTAACACTCAGTGCTCATGTGCATGAAGCAGGTAAATTGGCCCAGGCTGACCTTATACATTCATTTTTTTTCATTTCCCCAAGAGCTGAGGGGTGGGGCGAGAGGGAGGTGCAGTGATTAGGGTGCTTCAAAACCTAATGCAAACAGTGAGTTTATAATGCTGTCTTTATTACAGGATTCCAGGTGGTAGTGTAAAAAAAATTGGCTGGAAGAGGTAACATTAATGATAATGTAAAATTTACTCACATTAACAACACACTGTAAAATGGCAAAGTCCAAGAAATCTGAAATCCTTTGTTCACACAGCCGCTTCAGGACTACAGACCTAAAAGAACAGAATAAGCAAACTTTTGCCTATAACCACCTAGATATGGCTGATCCTGTCTGCTGAGAAGAAAAATGAGCTCTTTCTGGGTGCCTTCAAGCCCAACAGTTGTGACAGTGTGTGAACTCAATTCCTCTTTGTATTCAGATAGTTCTTCCCACCTTGAAATATCCCACTGAGTGCAGCAAACCATATATAAGGAAACACATCTTCCCAACACCGACATCCGTCCGTCCCGAGGTAGCCACAAGCATCTGTCTTAATGACCTGCAACACCACCAGACAACAAATAACAGAGAGAACATCTGAGATGATGGGCTGGTGTAAAATGAGCCAGAGCAGGCTCTGTATAGATTTACACCACTGGAAAGTAGGAGCCAGGGACAGAAAATCATTACTACATGCTTTGGAAAGTAAATGTGTACCTTGGAAGGCCAAATACTGGATTGGAACTGGAGATTAATTGTGGCATAGATGGGGCGTTAGGAAATGTATCGTAAGGTACAATCGTCCTTAATGATATTGTCTTCTCTCACAAGAGTGCTGTGAAGCTTTGTGAAATTGTATCAGCAAGGGGTTTAGAGATGGTCCACAAGCAGGAGCCGTGGGAGTGTGACCCAGAAAGGATACTGCCTTCATCTTCAGGGCCATAGTAACAAAGGAAGAAAAAGATAAATCTAAGTAGGATGGAGAAATAGGGTAGTTTGGCAAGATGGCTGTGATTTCCCCTTTCTTTTCTACCTTCTCTTTACTCCACCACTCATTTTCTGCTTCTGGACCCAGTGGGACAAACACAGAACTATGAATTGCCCTGTTATATCTTTCTTTTCCTCCCTTTATTAAAAGGAGGTATGTTTGTATATGGTAAAACACATATAAAATCTACATCTAGAAATGTTCAGGTATCCAGATTCAGGAGAACTCAGGGTCAAAGCTGAGACACATTTTAACAAATTTACTTCTGAGAAGTTTTACCAAAATCTTATATGTTGGTCTCCAAAGTGGGACTAAAATTTCCCAGCATCAGGTTTTGTGAAACTTATGGAATACAGGGCAAGTGGATACAAACAGGCCAGTGCTCTTTTGCTTGTCCCCAATTCAGGCCACATTTCTAACACTCACTGTGGACTTGGTGTGCTGCTTTTATCCCAAACCCCAGTCAATAAAGTCAATAGAGTCAATAAAGAAGCCAAATATGATGATTTGACACAGATAAATGTAAATAATTTTCAATATAATTTCCCTCTCTTACCCCTCCTTTTAGTGAGCCTTATCCACACATTATTACACTTTATTTCATTATCAATAAGAGATACATTGAAGTTCGGGGGGGAAGGGGAAAGAAACAAAACAAAACAAAACAGCAACAAAAAAATCTCGGTTTTTGTAGTGGCAGTAAATGTTCAAGACCTGCATTCCCTAGTCCCATGCACCCGACACAGTTATGCCAGACCTGGATCCCAGCCCCTGGTCAGATCTGCCTTCATAACACTCTGCACACCAGTTTTATGACCCCATTTCTGCACTTCACCAGCCTCCCTGTAGCCAGGGTGAGTCTCTGTCTTACTGACATCGAGGTATTTAGGCTCCTTGTATATATTGGACATGGATTTCCATTTGGTCTGATGTGCCTGAGATGGATGTGCTGGCTGCGCTGCTTCAATATTCTCCTCTGATTGTTAATGTTTCAATTCCAACACAGAAGTACTGGTTATGCTATTTTCTTTTCTTTTTTTCATTTTTTAAGGCCATCTGACTTTGTTTCCTAGATGAGATATGACAGGCAAGGATTGCATCATGGCTTTACAACCACTCATTCATTCACTCTCTGTGCTGCTGGATGTTACTTGGGCTGGAGCAGAGGCATCACCAAGAGCACCCAAGCCCCACAGTTCCTCTAAGGAGAGAACCCAGCTTTTTCCAAATCCATTTCCAGGCATCTAGTAAGAAGCCACACAGTGCATGTTAACCAGGTTTTGGGAAGGAGGGAAGATACAGTGAAGGAATAGGAAAGTGAACTGCAAGATACAGGAGAGCCACAGCAGGCTTTTAGCAGGGAAGATACTGTTATCTTTAAACTTTCATGTCTTACTGTCCTGTTATCATTATCACATGATGTAATCTTAAAACATATATCTACTCTAGCAAATTAAACCAGCCAAGGCCCATTTTCTGGCCCACAGGACAAGAGACATATACAGCTTTTATCCAGTTATCTAAACTCTCTTCCACCCAGAACAGAGAGAGTGAAGCAGGCATCCCTGGAAAGGATGCCTGGCTCATAACAATCTGTATGGACCCAGCACAGTGTCTGGGTCTGTGCCTTCTATTGGTTTAGCTGATAAATAGACACAAAGCCCAGTACTAAGCCTTTGTGCCAATTTCAAAATTTGGGAAAGGAGAAAAAGCGCATTCAACTACCTTTAACATTTGCAAACTCCATTTCAACTCCTACCCTGGTATTTAGCTGTAAACTTGAGAAAACCCCAAACTTCATAAGAGAACAGTTGTGTTCCAAGACAACGAAAGGAAAGGATTCATGTTGTGCTTCAATTTTGATTATTAAAAGAAGAGTCTAATTCATATCCAGATAGAGATTTGAAGTCCCTACCTGTGGGTACCCTGGGCTTTCTGTTTCTTCCTGTTCTAAAGAACTGAGAGCAGAATGGGACTGCAGCCCAGAAATATGCATATCTAGTGAAGATCAGAAATGTTTGATCCTGAAAAATATTTCTTTTATCGAAATCACCCTGTAAAAAAAAAAGCTACTCTATGTGAACATCACGCTGTGTCTTGCTCCTGTGCAGGAGAGCGTTTCAAAAAGGGCAGGTGCCTGCAAATCTGTCAATGGACAGAAAAAGAATGAATGGTAGTGAGGGGCTGAGGTAAGAGTAAATTCAGAACAAGGGAAAATATTATCATGGTGAGAGCAGTTCAGGCAGTGGACTAATGTGTGAAGGAATGGAAGAATCACTTGGCTGGACAAGACAGAAGATTTTCAGCTGGGGCTGGTCAACAAAAATCCTGCCTCTGAGGGGAAGTGAGGTGCTCAGGTGAGTAACACCTGACCCTGCAAGCCCTGAACTCTACCCGAGCCACTCCCAGGTGGGATTTTTGCATCCTTGTGAAGCTGTCCATTTCCAAAAAAAGTGCAGAATTTACTACAAGGAGAAAAAAATGGAGCCCAGGTGCCATTCATAGGATGTATGGCAGCATTCTGTAATACATCAGTCCCACTTATAACATAATAGCTGTATAACTCATACAAGGCTCTGGCTCATGTGAGGCATGGAGGTCTACATTCCACAGGGGAGGAATAAGCAATGCAGTTACACACCCTGTAGCTGGGTAAGATTACAACACAAGCAGCAAGCTTTCCAGGCCTTAAATGCTAGAGGGAAGGACAAGGCATAGGAACAGCTTGATCCCTGATTTTTATGAGAATTAGAGCATTTTCACTGCAGAAATGCAGCAATTCTCTGCAAATCTCTCTGTGTATGCGTGTGTGGTCAGCAGTAATTCTTAGTTGTCTTAGCAGTGAAGGTAAGGAATGAATTGGTGATGGGAATTAAATTTGCATTCTTATTCTCTCAAGAGGTGATGCCATCAGTGTCAGTGAAGGGAGAGGTGAAATGAGACACATTCTCAGATGAGGAAAATTGCTACAGCTCAGATGAAGTAAAGGGTGCTCTGCTTCTTTATACTAGCTGAGTATATACTAGTGAACAAAAATATGAGGAAATCCTATTGCTACAGACCAGATTTCGTTAAGGAATTCAGAGCTCTGGACCCACAGTATGACAGCTCTTTTGCGGCTCTCAAATCACACGGTTAGGCAGTACAAGATGACAAACTTCAGATCAGCCACAAAGTATGAACAATAAGAACCCAGTCCTTGATTTTCAAATTTTTTCTGTAAGACCTGAATTCAAAGCTTTGGTCTTCCACTATGGCAGGTGATGAACATCACAGGAAGTTACAAGTGAACCTTCAAAATGCTTCAGCCTTGCAGCAAAAGCAACCTTTGCCTTGGAGACTCAGTATCAGACTTCAATAATTCATGCATTTTAAACCCAGTAGAGACTGGTGTGACAATCTAAGCTACACTGCTACATATAACAGGCCTTCAGACTTCTCTGAATTATTTCCCATTTTCAGTCCAAGAGCTATTGTCAAAGTGAAATACGTATTTCAGAAAAATACTCAATCCCATTTTAAAGTAGCTAGTGAGAGGTTATATTCTATAGTCCTTGGTAAAGGTTTCTAATAGTTAATTACTCTAAAAAGGGGCAACTTCTTTCTTCATTACATCTCAGACTTTGTCTTCTAGGATTTGGCTCTACCTCAACATCTAATAAAATAAAGGACCCTGTAATTCCCATATTTCTGCTCTACAGAAAGAGATTAAATAAATGCTTAATTTAAATTTTCTGCAGCTAACTGGTACCTTTAGTCTCTCCCGATAAAACCGGATTATGACAGATGTATGTAAAACTGACTGTCTCAGAGAAGATGAACAGAGAATAGTCATTCACTGCTTCTCCCAGCTGGGGGACATTGAGAAAAGTTATCAGCCAGCATGCTTATAATGGATCCAGGGAAATTCATTTTTAATGGGGCCCAGTCAGGTGGTCTAAACTTTTTCTGCAGAACATATAAATAGTCCCAAAAAGTCACTAGATGTGTTCTCCTTGCCCCTGTTCCTGCCAGTCCCACATCACTGTTGCATGTGCCTCCATTTATCCATAGGTTTAGTTGTGTTGTGGGTCAGGTCCAAGCTTCATATTGGGAAATGCTTAAATAATGGATAATGAAGAAAAAAAAAGGGATAAGTATGTTTAACAGGATTAGTTCTAGCATTTTCCAAATGTTCAAAGTAGTACAAATAGCAGTGGAAAGAGGCTCCTTTCCCTGCTCAAAATTTCATGTCTCAGGTCCAGCCCCCAAGATCTGAGTAGAGGTTCCATCAGTGGGAAGTTTGAGGTACTGAGTAGGAAGTGAGAATTATGTGCCTTCATGGACATGAGCTGCAGAGCCTGTCCACAAAGATAATGCTCATGAATTTTCTTCTGCAGCACAAGGCTGCCCCTGAGGATCCCCACAGGCAGCCAGGATCTGTGCACGGGGAAGCAGGCATGAATACACCTGCATTGCAGCTGGCCAGAGTCAACATGCACAAGAGCAGAACAATCACTCTTATCACTCTCCATTCCCAGCCTGGATCATCAGGAGGGTGGAGTAGAGCAACAGAGGTTAAAAACTAGAATGCCTACACTGGAATTAAGCCATAAGGTCTGACTGGACAGGGAGAGGAAGAGGGGGGTATGGATAATTGCACCCACAGGGCAATTAGAGTTACAAGGAGCAGAGGAGCTACACTTCAGTCCCAAGAGTGTGATTAATTGGCACTAACAACCCCTCTGGAGTTGCCTTATTGCTATTATGAAGACAAGTCTTTATTTTTTATTTTATTACTTTTTATTTATAAATGAAATATTTAAGTGCATGACTTTGATCGCCAGGATCTGCTAGTTAGTGCCGGCTTCAGCCACAAGGTGCCAAGATTAAAGATTCATCAAAGGCAAAGGATTAACCCACCCTGCTGGAATGCCAAGTAGCTAGTCAGGAAGAGGATGCTGCATTAAAGCCTTGAGAAGTCCCTCTTTGCTTAGCTTGTTCTCTAGGGCTGTGGATTTGGAGTCTCTCCCTTCCCTCAGTCCCCACTTAGCTCGCATGCCCTTCTATACCTGTAAATTGCCTAGAAGGAAGAGGACAATGCCAACATTAAAAAATACAAATATTCTGCTAACATGGAGTATTCTCCTTTCAAAAAGAGGTATTTGCAAAGGTTGCATCTCTAACGTCTAGGGTTGGGACCCAACCTCCTCTGTCTTGGTGTCTTGTGGAGAAAGGGCTCAGATGAATCTGTGACTGGTGGTCTTTTTCAAAAGCAGCCAGAAAGGAGACAGCAAAAACACCATCATTTCTCTTTAGGCAGAATCACCACACATCCACATTTTCCCCTAGAGACTTTCTTTGTTTCTGTGTAGAGATAGAATCTGAGCTGCTGTACATTTGTCTGAGATTTCTGTGTGCTTTTTTTCTGGACATGTTCTGTGATATGGTCACACTGATAGTGGATCACTGATGAGGTAAACAGCAAAACTCCACAAATATACAGAAGTCCATGACAGAGGAATGGCCATCTGCTTAGCAGTCTAAATCTATTTTAAATCCTTCTTCCTATCTTAGGACTGATGGTCTTGAAGACATTCATTTACATGCCAAGACTAATAAAATATACTTGTAATTTTTTAGTCCTTCTGCTTATTCTCAGATATGTTAAACACTGATAGAAGAGTGTGTTTTGTGATTTTTGGAAGTCCAAACAATTTCCAGGGTCTTAAGTTAAAAATTTGAAATTATTCTCCCTGTTTTAAATATCAGCTGCTAAGTCTGAGCAAACACTAAATTGTTCCTACACCACCTTGCCCAAGGAGGAACTACTGGAAAGAAGAGCTGTGTAAGCATCCACTCCCTTGCAACAGGGCTCTGCAAACCAGTTAGTTCACTGTTCATTTAATGGGATCTGTCAACAGATGAAACAAATGGGGGAGAAGAGAATCTGCCTTGGACATACAAAATTCTTCCTGATAATCTTGGTCTGTCTGACTGGTGCCTGTCCTCCTGCACTGCTGGAACTCCTTCCAGGAGAGCATAGATATATCTTTTCCTCTCCTCTCCTCTCCTCTCCTCCCTTTTTGCTGCCAAAACAAAGTAATTGATAAGATTTGGAAAGACTTGAAGTTTTTCTGGCATCTGGTTAGATAAGGTTTCCTTCTCTGTTGTGCTTCCCATCTCTCTTCTATGATGTAGCTAAGGAGCCCAGCAATCTGCCTTCCCTGCCAGATACCATCATTCAATTGGAAATACTATTGTTTTCTTTAGGCAGATGGTTAGATCCTTTGATCCCTTCACTAAACTCATTAGAAAACCTGGCCTCAGATCAAACCTTGAAAAGAAGAAAAATTCAGAGGGAAAAATAAATACCATGGTGATGAAGGTGGTGTGTTAGATGCTGGATAGAACAGAATAGAACTTATTTTCTCTCTGCCTTTGAACCAGGGTTTTTTACTCTCTGAAGTCTGCCACTGCTTCTAATACTAATCAGATCACACTGGTCTTTATGCACACACACATATACACGTGTTCATGTGAATGTTTGTGTGTGCCTGTGTGTGTAGAAGTAACCAAAGGCATCTCCACTTGTTTCAGTCCATATGTGGGCTATAAGAGCCATGTGGGACTGGCTGCACTGGACCCTGTGTTCCTCTGCTACACCTTGCTGTATGTTGATAAGGCCTCTGCTGTATTTTTCATTTTGAAAATAAAGGGTATTTTCAGTGATTCGGGCTGTAAGTTGTAGGAAGAATAGCAGCCAAGTGACAGCTGACATGGCCTCTGTGCTTATCAACCCGAGTGCAATCCCTCTGCACCTGGCAGTGCAGAGTGGGCACAAGGGGAGTCCCCAGCCAGGAGTTATCAGAATAGCTCCGTGCCCCTCCCTTGTGTGGAGACAGATTT
Organism: Passer montanus; assembly: GCF_014805655.1. Classification (NCBI taxonomy): domain Eukaryota; kingdom Metazoa; phylum Chordata; class Aves; order Passeriformes; family Passeridae; genus Passer; species Passer montanus. The sequence goes on along the minus strand of NW_024356948.1, from coordinate 696,346 downwards.
ATTGTGCTGTGCAGGGACAAGGTGCCAGGTTTGTATTTGAGAGAGGAGGATGGAAACTGGGGAAGTCCAGCAGCACAGTTCTGCTCTTCCTTTCGTCTCTTGGAGCAGACATCCAAGGATTCCCCATAAAACAGGACCACTGTGAGTGACAGTCATGCCCAACAGCAGAAAGGGACACAGAGAGGTCAAAGCAGGAGGTGTGGCAGCACAGCCTACTTTGAACACAGCCATTGGCACAGAGTGAAGTGGATTTGTATGACTTTGGGATCTGAGCTATGTGAGAGGAGTCACCTCCACACCTTCTCATTTCTACTGAAGTACGGAGAGAAATATGAAGGAATTTCCTCAGATCCCCTAAAAGCAAACAAAACCACCACTCCCAGAGGCAGTCAGTGGTTGTCTGTATGGAACTCCATCTCCCAGGATGAATTGAAGGGTGCTGGACACCCACAGATCCTATCAGTGGGGGCACAGGCTCATCATCCAAAATGCCAACATAGTAGATTTTTCTCTATAGCACAGGACTAGAGTCAAATACTGTGACTGGATTTTTTTTTAATTTTATTTTTTAATGGATTGTATAATTTTATGACTGTCAAGATGAACAAATAATTTGCAATGAATAATTTATCCAACAGATTTTGATTCTTTTGCAGCTTACTGAATATCCATGAGCAGACCTCGATTTCAGCTGGCTTATTTATTATTTGAATTTATTTGACATGTTCCCTTTTCCTTTTTTTTTTTTTCCTAAAACACTATCAACTAATCAGACACAGCTCCTGGAAAAGTTTGATAGTCTGCAGTTGAAAGTAGCTGTAGCAGCCATGAATCAGGGAGTGGACAGTACAATGTGTAGGTATTTCGCTTGAGAAATTTGGATTTAATTCTCAGACCTTTCACAGACTTCCAATGTGACCTTGACAAAGAAAGTTGGTAACAATGTTGCTACTAAAAAGCTGCCCCTAAGTGACTAATCCAAGGCAGAGGGAGGAGCAAGAATGACCATACTGCAAGCACATCAGTCTTGCCTGATGTTCTATCTTTGACTATGGCCAAGACTGTGTGTCTAAAACAAAATGTAAAATGAGGGCAAGCAGGCAGTGTCTCTTCCCTAAGGCATTTATCCCACCTTATTCAGTTTGTAGTTCAAAAGATCGCTGAGACAAAGGTGATGTTTTCCTTTTTGGTAGCCCTTGATGCATTTTAGTTTCACATTAGGGGCATGGACCTGTGGCTAGGGAGGACATAGATTGCTGGTTATAAGCTGTGTCTTATTCTGTCACAGACTACCTGGGTTACCTTGATCCAGCAATTAAGATGAGATTTATTTACCTTACCTAACAGTGTCTATTTAAAAGAAAGGTCTCACTGTGAGCTGCCCTGCTGGATAAAGATGGGGATGTGTTTATGTGCCATGGTCAGGGGACCACCACAAACCCATGAGAGTGGCTGGTGACCGTCTGGGAGCACCAGGGTCTACACATTACAATAGGGAAGGTGCTCCCCTCCTCCAGAGATTTTGATTATCCTTGTGTCAGGGGTACACAACAAGAGGAACAAACAAGCAAGGCAAGATAACTGAACAATACTGGGAGAGAACTGAATCCAGGATTATGTCTGGCTTTGCCCATGTGAGGCAGCAGTGTTTTGAAAGCACTGGAGCAAAAGGTAGATTTTTAATTCAGGTTCTTTCTATACACAGACTCTCTGCTGAGATGAAGGAGGTATCTTAATCCTCTGGGAGCAGAGCTATCAAATTGGCTGGATGGCTCCCTCTGTCACAAACAGCATATTTTATGCAATGTACCCACGCTCTGTCTGGTTATGGTAAATCAGCTTTTCCTTGTCTGATGTTGTGTGCAGTTTTACATAGTTGGGTGGAGAGAAGGAGGGAGGAACGACCCAGGTGGACAGAGATGTAAAATGCTTTCTTGTCCAAGAGACAGAAAAAAAAATGCTTGTGAACAGGTGGGATTGAATAACACTTGATGTTAAATGTCTACACTGGCTGTTCAGGGTGGCCCTGAGAGCTCAAGACCAGGAAATCACCCTCTGTGCAGATAATGAGCCTGCAAGAATGGCCCAAGGTGTGTCAAGTATACTCCACTCCCACTGCACAAGACCTCACATGCCCAGGGACTCCTGGTGGGCCAGCATGTCACCAGGCAGGCCCAAACAAACTCTCCACAGGCAGGCAGGCAGCAGGAGCTGGAGTGTGCCATGCTTCCTGCTGCTCCAGATGGTGCCCTTTCAGGATAATGTAGATGTAGCCACTGAGGTCCTGCCGAGAGACAGCCCTCTCCTGCTGGGCAGCTGCACATGAGATCAGCAGCGCTTTCCAAAGAGCTCCTGCACTGTCCAGTCTGTCCTTGCTCCATTTGGGAGGGCCTGCTATGAGCCCTCTGCCTGGGAGCAGGGCCAGGGCAGCACAGGGTGCCCTTGAGAGAGAAAATGGCCTCATAGCCCTCAAAACATGGGATCCTCTCATGAAGGGGTCTGCTTTCACACTGTTGCTCCTGCTTTCTGTGACAGGAGGAGGGAAATAGCAGATTTTATTCCTGTCTTGGGACAGAAGGGTTGAGGGGCTCTTGAGAATTAAAAGCCAGGGTGGAAACACTGGCCATTGCTCCTTCTGCCCTTCTCCACTGGGACAAGAGAAGCTCTGCACCAGAGGCACAGCTGAAACTCTTCAGTCTGAGTCTTGTTTCCAGACTCACAGCAGGTTCAGCTGAGACCATAGATGCCAAACTCTATTTAAATATATCACAGGGGCCAACATGCTTTCTTCTACCTTCCCTCACTTTTCTGAACTCCCATTTAGCTTTCTTTTAGGATCTCAACATCATAGGGTACCTCCAGTGTTCTCAGCACCTCCCTCTACACCCTTCTCCTCTCTGGATCATATCAGGTCTCCCTGCTTATCCTTCTTCTTATGTTTTTCTGTCTCTAAGGAGTATAGCTATGTTCAGTGACCCAATCATCCCTCCAGAATCATCCCTCCATTTCTTCCAGGCTGGTGAATTTGTTTTGGAGGTTGTCTTGATTTAGGTGAAAGCGTTTGAGGCCTGAATCTATCAGCTACTCAGAGTTGCTCAAATTACTTTCAAAAAGTAATTTGTCACTGATTCCCACATCCAAAAACTTATTGTCAATCTCGTGTTGTTGGTGACTGTCTCACTAAAAGATAGTCACGTATCCAAAATTAGAACCCGGCTGCTGCGAGCTCTGGGGAAATAAACCTGAGGTGCAAATGAAAGAGAGGTGTTTAGCGAAAAATATAGTTTGGTTTCCAGTGCTTTCTTTGATGGCTTGCTAGAAACCAGTCTCCAAACTTTCTGGCCCTTCAGCAACGCTTCTAAGCAAGTTATGCATTGCAAGTGACATCCTGTGGGTTTCTCCCCACTGCCCTCAGATTAAAGACATGGTCCCATTTGCCCATGAACAATGTCCAGGAGACAACAGATACCAGGGCACCAGACAGAGGGATGAACATTTGTCTATAACAGGGCTCGAGGACATTTTCTGCCATTCCAGTTAGGACAAGGTTCATCTTCCTTCCCTCAGGTATCCTAAAAGCCAAATGTCTAATTTGGGTTAGTCATACCAGGCCTTTTTTTATAATGAATACACAAGAAGGTGCCTCCAGAGGTAATTTCATTGCAGCCGAAGACAAATTTCTAAGAAATGCCCAATGAATTCCTCTCAGGTTGTGTTTATATATCAAAAAAAAGGAGAAAAAAAAAGGAACCTCAGGATGACAGGCTTAGAAATCCACCTTTTAGACATCCTCATCTAGAAAAGATGGATCCCACACTATTGGGAAACTTGGTTGTCCAAAGAAAAGCATTCAAGACAAAATGTTGCTTGCAACATCTTTCCCAGTGCAAAGGACACTAAGTGGAATTTATGCCAATTTCTTTTTACAGTATTGAAATATATCTATATATGTTTGGATTGGAGGAAGCACAGACTATTGCACTAAAAATGTGCTAGAAATGTGTGAAATGCAGGCAAAGCTGTAGGGAAGCAGAGAAGAAAGGGTTATCATAAAAAGGGCAAAATATGTAAAATGTTAATATCATAGCACATCATTGTGATGTTTGTATGGGTAGTGAGAGGGAAAGTCTTGTGAGCCTGAGCTAAGAAAAAGTTCTTCCTTGTTCCTCAGATTTATTCTTAGAAGAGAAGTTCTAAAAAAATCTGCACCTTGACCCCAATTCAGTAAAGGAAAAAAAATTAGGAATTCCTGAAACTTACCTCATTCCTAATTTTCTTGTTTTTCTTTGAAAATTACCTGTGTTCATACATGGAAGCAGACAAACTGCCTTATAGGACATTTCTGGAGAAAGAGCTGAGGTGAGCACAGATAGATGATGTGTATTACACTTTCTACGAGTGATACAAATTTTCAATTAAAGCTGGGTCTTTTTGACAGCATAAGATTAAGATGTTTTCCTCAAAATCCCATTTATTTTCTGGAGGAAGCGAAATGTCTCTCCAACAGCATTTAGGCACTTTGCTGGGAGAAAAACTTCTCCATTAAAAGGCTGGATTTTGATTGAAAAAACATGAGTGAAAATGGCAGAAACATGTACACGGAGTCTGAGCTGAGGGAATTGCAGCAGTAAACTGCAGAGCTGAAGCAATGTAAACCCAAGGTCCCTCACGCTTAGCTTGTCACAATGACATGCTGGAGGTATTTAAATATATCACAGGGGCCAACATGGAGAGGGGAAATGCCTTTCCTTCTTCTTTCATCTTACAACCCAATAGGTCATTACTGGTCATGCTATCAGTGCTGGGAGGAGACAAAACAAAAACCTTGTTCAAGGGCAGTGCCCAGATCTCTCTGCCACAGCCAAAATCCAGCTCTGTCTGTTCTCCCAGCAAGGATCTGCCTTGTCATGTGAAAATCACAGGCTGTTAATCCATCCATGGCATTTACACTGCCATATCCAGCCATGGCAGGGATCAGCCACTGATAGTGCTGATCTGCCTAATCTCTCTGATAATGCAGAGCAGAGACAGGAGTCAGTCCCAAAAACAAAAATGGTTCTCACTGACAGTGAAGCAGTTAAATTTGCAGGGTGAAAAGAGTGGGGGGTGAAAAGCAGAGCAGACTTGGCTATTGAGGAATCATCCAGGTTGTCATAGGCTTTCTGTTCTTTTGAATGTAACAAAGTTTTTTGGCTTTATCTAATGTACTGACCCAAACTTACTGTTTAATTTGCCCCAGAGAAATCCCCACTCCCTGCAGCCCTAATTCCAGGGCTGCCCATTTCTGCAGCTAGCTCATGTTCAACAGGCAAACAAGGAGCCACAGCATTTGGGAAGGAACCAAAGTAGCTTTGAGGATAAGGAGGATACAGGTGAGTCAACTTAAAGGGCAGCAGGAAACTGTACTGACCCCTTAAAAATGCTCCCATAGCCAAAGCTGTCCTTGGTTTTCTTCTTACTGATCAGAAAAAGCACTTTTCTCAGACAGGGCTGTTTTGCCAGCTTCAAAGAAAGTCACCCTTCCTCTGGGTTGTCTCTTACTTGCACACTGAAAGAAACACACATTTATGTTTCCAAAAATGTGGAAGTATGTGCAGATATGTACCTTGCACAGTATCATCTCCCCTGAATAGGAAGAAGCCTAAGATTGGCCTTGTTCCAAATCATGTTGAACACGCCACCTGGAAGGAACGGAGACATCTGGAAAATCATTCCACAATCTCTGAGGAAATTACAGGAGAAATACCGGATGATTGGAAGAACAGCCCTTTGTGGGATTCTTACTTTATCAGCCAATTTCACTTGGATTTTTTTTTTCATAAGTAGCATATGTTCAGAACTTTAATAAGAAATCTTTGAGTTCTGGGGGATTATTTATTTGTTTATTTAATTTTCATGGTAGACAAAAAGAGTTTGAGAAATTTCAGAGGTGGCAGAGTAGAGAGTGAGGGGGAAAAAAACCCAAAACAAAACCAAAAGTAAGAAATATCTGATAATTCACACTTTAGGGTGCAATAGTGGGGAGGTTCCTTCTTTGCCTGGAATGTGATGCAGATTAAATGAGCCCACAAGAAGTCTTAGCATGCCTGGACTGCAGAAGGAAGAACCATTGGATAGTTCTTCCCAAAATCCTCCAGCAGACAAACAGAGTTGTTTAAAAAACAGCAGAGTTATGTCGGTAAGAATGAAGGGCTAAGTAAAACTGAGATTCTGTGTGTCCATGCAAAATATTGACTGCAGTGTTGTCAGTGTATGGGGGAATGAGGGAAACAGAAAACATGAGCTGCTCTTCTCACCCTGTGCAATGCCTCTGATGCAGAGCTGCTCTATCCTCACGTTTGCAATCCCCCTAAATATGTGGATTTTATATAATAAAGAAATCAAACAAGAAAAAGAGATAGAGCACATATCCCACCAAAATTCACACAATGCTCACCTACTTAAATCACTTAAGAACTTCATCCTGAATATCTCAAATGGAATTAGGTATCCTCTCTGTTAAAAATATTGCAACAGATAGATGTGCTATCCCTTTGGAGTTAGTTAAATGTGGGGAATTGGTTGGTATTTACTTTAAATGCTCCCTGGAGATAACAAGTAAACTGTACTCTTCCCACTTCTATTGTGAGGTGAATGGCAGAGAAAGCATTAGCTGAGGTCATGTAGATATTTGGGGAAACCAAACCATATAAAGTATAAGAAAATCACAAGCGTCTCCACTTGAGCCTTACCTCCATTCTGCACTTAACAGAAATACAATTTGTGCATTGTGTCTATGAAGCTCACCTCTAGATTTAACTAAAATTCCAGCATCTACTCTTTCTGATTGACTCACAGTGCTGTTCTTGTTTGCTTATACTTGCTCCAGTAACCTGAATAAATTTCTCACATGAAGTTCATACTATAAATCTACATCTGCAGTTGAAATCACACTCAGGGGTGAGGAGTCTAGATCTTCCCATTGGTAATAGAGAGAGTTTGCATAGCTCAGTTTAGATTTATCCCAGATTTTCAGGTATTTGCTGGCAGGTGAAATGAACTTCAGAGACTCTCACCCATCCAGTTTGGCCTTCTCTTTAAAACCAATGAGAATGAGGGAAAGACTTCCTCTAGGGTCTACATCTAACCCCTCAGCAAAATCAAGCTTATGTTTCCATCTTAAAGTTGTCCATCACTTACACACACACCTCCTCAAGCCTCAACCATGTTCATGGTAGAGGTAAGGAGCCAGGAGCCTTAGCCACCCCCAGTACATTCAGGGGATGCATTTTGTACCAGCAGCAAGCTTCAAGGGAAGAGAGGATCCCTTGCTCTGCATCTCTGCTCACTGCCTGTCGTATTCCTTGCAAAGTCTGAAACCTGGAAGAGCAGTCTGTAGGTTGGGGACAAATGTTAATCCCTTTGTGTCATCCAGATGCTGACACAAGGCCTTGGAGAGGGGAGTCTGCTCTGCAGAGTTAGGGAATAGTGGCACAGAGATAGGACCATGTACTTTGGACAAGTAAAACACACTAAGCTCCTAACTCTGTCATAAAATTCAAGAGAAGCATGGGAAAGGATGCTAGCTGAAGAACTCACCCAAAGGAACTCTTCCTTGTTGCTCAGGGACCCCTCCAGTGCCATGGGTGTGAGCCCATGTAAGATAACACCATTGGGGTGCACACACCTTTTGACAAATGTCTTTTCTCCCTTCCCTCTTCCTTGACTTTATCATTCAGTTCCTTGTGAAATAATGTGAAAGCATCTGTTATCTCTTTCATTTAATTTGTAAATACTCTCCCAAATGGCTGGGAGCACATGTGTCAGTCCTTCCTTCCAAAGGGAAGGAATGCAGGCTTCTGTCCTCACAGAACCTGTCCTCCATCCTTGCACAATCCTGCTCACTCTACATCAGCTGGAAAGATGTTTAAAAATGGGTTTGGGTGATTTCTGCACATGGCTGGTGTGTGGAGGTGTTCAAGGGTCAGTGGGGAGCTGTAGACATGCCTCAGATGCCCCCTGCATAGCTGGACAGAGAGGATAGCAGACACCTCCACAGGGCTCAAATATGTAATGTCAGATGTATTTGGCCCAACAAGCTATAATTTTTCTATGAAGTACTGTCATATCTGCCTTGTAGACAAAATTAATAAGGAAAAACCCCACCCTTCTGTTCATATTAGCTTTCATGCTAAAGACCACTAAGTATGGAGGGAAGGGAAAAGAGAAAATTCTGGAGTACATAAGCACTTACTCAGCAGTATTAGCTAAAGCAAGGAGGGTCTTTGCATTCCCTTTGCCATATCATTACTTCAGATAGTCCTTGGACTGCACCTCAGTCATTTACAGAGTCCTTGAGACCACAAATTTGTCACCAGCTTATGCGGCCATTCTGCCCCACAGCAGACTGTTGGAGGAGTCAAGGCTTCACCCGTGATTGTTATGATTACTATAAATTATCTTTTCATTGCACACTGAAACCCTCAGGCACCGAGCACCTACAAAATCATGTTTCTTTCAGCAGCAGGTGCAGGCTTTCAGTTCCTGAGCACCCTGGTATGGCTGAGAAGACAGCTGAGACAGCCATCTGGAGACTCGGGAAGCAGCGTACCTGGTTCTCCAGCTCCTCAGCTCTCTCACTGTCTCCATGCCTGACAGAAACAAGTCTTTCCTCTGCCTGGCAGCACACAGAATTTGTGGGTCACATGGCTTGTTCTGCACAATACATTCCCTGCTAGAAATCCAGAGGCAGCATCTTACACACACACACTGCACTGACCACAAATGGAGCCAGAAGTTAGGTTTCCCATACTTTAACAAGTAAACACTTAGTAAATGTTCTTCTTTCTTTGGAAATCAGTATAGACTGATAGCTAAATAGCCATTTATCTCTTGATCACTTTTCCTAGCTATAATTGTATTTAATTAAGGGTAAGAAGTGCCCATGGGACATTTTATAAGAACCATGTTAATCCCCTATTGACAGCACTGTAACGTGTTTCATGTCATCTTGCCGGTTTTGGTGTGCTCTAGGATTAACCTTCATTCCTCAGTCCTAGCACAAAGCAGGTGATTGAGGCACGGAGGAATGGGCAAAGTGCCCAAGCTATGTCAGCAGGAAGGTGGCCGAGCCAGTTTTAAAAGTCAGGAGTTCAAACTTGGTCCAGCACTTTGGTTCCTTAAGATCTCATCTGTTTCTTTCAGTCTGTAGCCTGCTTGGCAGTCCCAACAAAGCCAGAAGCCCAGCTAGGGTAAGAGGAAACTCTCCAGGCAGCAGTGTATTTCCTCCCCTCTCTCTCCTTGCACCTGGAAAACATATTGCAATAAATAGACAGAGACAATCAGTACTTTTATAGACAGGTCTCCATACCAACAGGGATTTCATCCTCACCTGCTCCTCTAGATTGGGCTGATTGGCAAAGGCAGGTAAATCCCTACCCTTTGTTTAACGAGATGGGAAAATGATGGAAAGCAAGAAACACCCACAACCCTCCCAGGTACAAATGCTCAGGCTGATTCAAGCCCTTTCAAGTGGTTTTGTCTCCAGCGATTTGCACTTTCCTGCCTCCCATCCCTTCCCCACATTCCCATTCCCTCTCCCAACTCTGTCTTGCCAAGTTCTTCCACCGCTGTTATTATTTGTGAAGCGTGAGGAGAGTTATGACAAGAGAGGGATGTCATTAAACCACGCCGGGAGGAGATGTCAGCCGCCATGCAAACATCTTCCTGACACTCCACTTTCAAACGATTTCAGAAACTGCACTCAGATGATTTCAGGTTGGGTAGGCCTGTCAGCTTGGATGGACGACACGCGTTGCTTTGGTGCCGGAGACAGCTCCGGAGCCTCTCAGCCGGCTGTTGCGCACACGCGTACACAGCCCCGTCCCCACACACACAGCTGCACATCATTATTTTTATGCCACTCCAAGACAGATATCCTTGAATGCCGCTGGAAGCGTCAAACTTTCACTGCGAGAGAAAGCTTTAACATTTAGAGGGTTCTTGTGTAATGCAAATGAACCAGAAAGGTAGGGAGGCATCCCAAATGCCACTCAATGCATTTATAAAAAGATAAGGTGACTTTGTCCTACCCTGCCATATCACTTCATTACCAAGTGTCAGCAAAGAGCCTGGCAGCTCGATTGGTTGATGAAATCACATGACCCAAGTGTTATCTTGCAAAAACACATGAAATTACTAAGCTTCAACAGCAAAGAAGTATAAATAACCCTACAGTTTATTCCCATCAACCAAAAAAAGACTGTGTATCTCTTTATTTCCTCTCATTTTTTCCTCCCATTGGGGGAAAGAAAAAGAAATTCCCCATCTAATTTATAATTCAAGATATTTTGCTATCTAATATATTTATATTACTTTCTTCAATATCTAATTGAAGTGCTTTGTTTATGCATTATTCATTTGATCTTTGTTTTCCATCCTTATTGTTAACTTCCAATGCAATTTTAATGGGCTCATGGTCAGAGATCAGGGTGGCAGACTCTTTGATGCCGTGTTAACTCACTGACAAAAGGGCAGGAAGAAAATGTGAGTTAGGAAGACATTAAAGCCATCATTTCTGATCCAGATCTGAGCTGTACCTTGCTGGTACGTGCCTAATTTTCATGGAGGCAGATTTTCTGGCTTTGCTGCGGTGGTCATTTAGGTTTAGGTGTCACACTACCAGCAAGCAAGAAAAAAAATGTAATTTCTTGAGCTTCTGCAGAAGTGGGACATTAGCCAGTGCCTGCTGAGGTCTGTGGTGTTCTGCTGCTCTTTAACCTTTCAATGTCTCTGCTGAATCGCTCACACAAGTAAGCAGAGGTGAAGGTGATAGATGTGGCATGTTAGACAGGAAAATGGGTTGTGTTCAAGATTTTCTAGTGCCTAGGGTGGTGCTGCACAATCAGGAGTGCACACTAGACTTAAGCAACACGCTGCTCTGGAGTCTGTGATTCGGCCATAGGACAGCAGAGTCTGCCTTGTGCCTGAGCAGGTACCAGGTATGGCCTTTTAATTCAAGGCATTGGGGTTCTAGATGGGTCTCCACCTCTTGAATGCCTCCTGGGCATAAATTTTGTTATGCAGTCACTCATTGATCTTGCAGTTAAACTGTCTTCCACAAGCAAAAATTCAGCATTTCTCTTTCAGCTGAAATATTGCAGCCCAACCCCACTGAGATAAGAAACATTCAGTTCACTGCTCACTCCATCCAGCCAAAAGCTCACTTTCATTTTCACTCTTTTCTTCTCAGCTTTGATCTCAACAAAGGCATTTTGCAGCAGACAAAGAGTTAACAACAGCGTAGGAACTATAATTCAGCCTAGGAAAATAATGTATGGGTATTCTTGGCATTTCTGGATACCGGCACAGCTGTAGCCCTGTCTCACCCATGAACAAACATTCTTGGCCAAGACACGGGCTCTCACAGACCATTAAAGGGCTTCTGTAGGAAGGAGCACATGCAGCAAACAATGCTAACCTGAGTTTACAACTGCAGCCCACTGAAAGTTGGCATGGAGAGGCAGTGGAAGTATTAAGTGATAGAAGACATAGAGCATTGAAAGTGACAGGCAGCAGATGTAAATAGAGGCAATTTTGTGCAATAACCCACCAAATTCCATTTTAATGAACTTAGCTCTCCAGTCTCCACAAGACGAGACATTACTAGACAAGAGAGAGTGAGAGGGAGGTCCAAAAATAGTGTCGAGAAGAGAGAGGCTGCTAAAAAGTCGCAGCAGCAGTCCTGCAGAGAGCAGACTCCTCTGGGAGTAAAACCACCAGCCAGCTCCACTTTGCACCCACAATGGGAATGGTGGTGGCACCAAGGATGCCTAAGGAAGAATCTGTTCTCACAGGATGATGGAAGGAAAGACACGAGGAGTAAATTATGCTTTGCACATTCCAAACAAGAAACCTGGCAGCGGATGGTGGAAATAAGGGAGATTTGTAGGATTGATGTTTGTCTGGGACCAGTCTGCCTTTGACTTCCTTTCCTTTGTTTTGCACATTTATTCCCCTTGAATTAACTCATGGAAGAGAAACAGATGCCGTCAGGAATGAAAACAGCATTTTCAGTAGCTTGGAACTAGTGTTTGAATGGAGGATGTCAGCATTTCCTCTGAATTGTACAAATCAGTGGCATTGTAACAGGGCTATTGTTTATAGATGATTTTTTTTTTATTAGAGATTCTTAAGGTCAGTTGCTGACAAATGTTTTTCAGAAAATTTGGGGACCATTTAGGAATTCTCTCTCATCTAATGATACATAATTTCAAAAGTTGGAAATAATATCTGCCAGGTGTTCTGGATTTTCATGCTGAAATAAAACTCCATGTTTTCTGGAGCAAAAACTCCTGAGTTTGATTTCCTTTCCCTCATGTTTGACTGACAACCATTGGCACACTGTTGTGAATGAAGAGTTGCTGTCTATCTGAACTCAATGGCCTCAGACATTCCCCTAGATGATTCATGTTATTCAAATGATCAGAAATCTATAAATCTCAGAATGGAAAAGTGCAGAAGTGGCATCTTCGTTATTCTTCTGGTTCTTTTTTCTCATCAAGGATGTAAGAGACAGTTTTTCATATGTAGTTGCTGTTTCAGATTCAACATTTTCATCCTTAAAGTTTGAAATTCCTTCATATTAGTCTTTGCATGTGGTTAGAAGAGATGACCCTCTCAGTTAGAAAATAGTTTTGTACAAAATGCATCAAATGCAAATAAAATATCCTCATGTAAACTCTTGCTAGCTACTTTAGAACCATGCTGGCAAGTTTATTTCTGAACACAGGAAAGAAGCACAGTATAGCTGATGGGCTTACCATGGGGGAAAAATGAAAACATCAGTGAAAATATTACTGTTGTCTGTAGAAAATGTAATTTTAACTCATCTTCTATCTGTCATAAAATCAACTCCTTTAATAAGGCCACATTCTTCCAAAACCTAGAAAGTACTGGAAGTTAAATTTCCAATCTCAAAATAGTTTTGATGGGGAATCTTTAATCTGGCCTGAAACAGCAAGCGTGGTGTTACGGCTGTCCCAGTCAAATTCCTGGTTGTGCTTGGTCATCCTTAAAAGCTGTTAATGGCAATGCAAAACAGTCCTATGCTTGTAAAAATGTACAAATCACCAGAGGCTCCACATGTCAACCAAAAAGGGATTTCCTTCCTTTCCCCACAGATCTGGTCTTTTCTCAGGGTTCAAAAGAATTTGAATGTATGGTGGGGAAATATCTTTCTAACATGAGAGAAGGAGTTGGGGGTGTGGGGGAGACAAAAAGACACAGAAAAGGGATAGAAAATTCTACTTGATTAGCTTCTTAGCATCAGTTGGATGTGACAACTCTTTGAATATGGATGAAGTCTACAAGAGGGATCATCTGCCAGCAGTAGTTGTTACCAAGGAAGTAAGTGATGCTGGAGGTCGGAGGGCACCTGTCTCGCCAGCTAATGAAAGAATTGTGGGAGACAGAGCTTTTCTATCTGATTAGTATAAGGGCTGTAATTCCTGTCCTTCCCACCCCCACACCTTCTCTGCTCTCTCTTTTAAAATGATTCTGAGGCTATTGTTGTTATTGTAAGTGGGATGTGAAAGAGACTGTCCTAGGAAGAGCTTTGCCTCTCCTAAGTGATATTTTGGCCAACAGCTTTTGCCAATCTCATCATCCCACACAGATTCTGGAAGGGAAAAGCAACTCTTTTCTTTAATCTCTGCCAGACTTTTTTTCCCAATCATGCTGGGAGCTGAAAGTCACCCTTGATTTTCAAGGGGTAAAAATGCAGTTGTTGGAAGGGACTGATTAAGCAGGAATGTATACATGGGTGTGGGAGTTAGAAGAAATAACAGGAATGCTTTGTCTGCAAAAGCAACAAAAAAAAAGATTTTTTATAATTACAGGCTATTGCTTTAACCCACTTTTCTCACCCAATTTACTGCAAAGATAACCTAAATAATCATATAATTAGTCCTCCTTCTAGGTGTCCTGAGAACTCCATCCTCACCCTTCCAAAAACCCCACAGCATGAACAGACCTTTAGGCAGGGCCATGGACACAGATCAAAACCTGATGATTTGAGGATGAAGTTTATGAAAGTCTGATTTGAAAGCAGATTTAGGCATGCAGCATTGTACACTTACCAGTGCATTGCAAACACAGGAAGGAAGAATGTAGAAAAAGGATGTGCAATAAAGAAAACACACTTGGGAGTTTTAGGGATCACCCTGTGTTTTCCAAGGCAAGGCATAAAACAGAGCTCTCTCATTCCCAGGCCCAGAAGGTCCCTCTGGTTATGTCAATCTCTGTCTCTCTCTAGCTCACACTTTCCCTTATGTGAAAATTTGTTACAGAAGCTCATCATGGCTTAAATCAGAAAGTTTCAGGACAGTTTTGGTGGTTTTCAAGAGCAAATAATTTGGCCCATGCATTACACTGAAGACCAGAGATTTTCTTGACCTCTCTAAAGTGGTACTGGTGTGATTCTCTTATTTATTTACCAAGTAAATGTCACTCAGTGAATTTAAGATGCTGTCAGAGAGTATGAATGTACACACAGGTCTTACATAGCCAGGATCAGGTTTCACAGAGTTTAATTAATGCTGAGGATTAGACATTTTCCTTTCTACTAGCAGAGGAAAGAGAGAGGGATTCTGGAACTTCTTCATTGTTGAGCTATCACTCAAAAACTTTGCTACACCATCAATCGATACCATGCAATTGGGAAAAGATGGATACAGCGAGGCAGCTACTCCCATGATAACACCCAAACATGGATAGTTATACAAGGCTGCAGTGAAAGGCACATCTATACCAAGGCGCTGTGATTGAAGTGTCCTACTTCAGATCACTGTGAAAAGCACAGAGAAATGCCTAAAAACCCCTTGCCCTAACCAAGGTCCTCCAAAAGTTTTTCCCTCCTGTTCTGCTGAGGGCTGATATAAGTCAATTTTCAGGTGTAATATCTTACTAGCTCACAATTTCAAATATATTTACTAGCAGAATTCACTAACAGAATTCACACTCTATTGATGTGAAAGCCTTAACTTGCCACCTAATTAAAAAAAAAAAAACCAAAAACAAAAACAAAAAAACCCAAAACCGACTTAACTTGCCACCTAATTAAAAAAAAAAAAAAAAAAAACAAAACAAAACCAAAACCGGGTCATGATTATAGACTGCATTTTTAAGTGGAATTTATCTTTTTTATGTGTACATATATGCATATACTTGAATATGTATATATACATATACATACAATTGTATATGTGGTTTACCTCTTTTGAGTGTGTTTTCTTATGTAAGTATAGGTGGCAGGAAGAAGGGAAGTAGTTTATATGTTGCTTCTCATTTTTCTATGCATTTTAAAGTCTTGATAATATTAAAAGAATGAAGATGAGTTCAGCAGAGATGGGACACAGCTAATAGTGTTTCCTCTACAGAGTGGGTATCTGCAATTTTAAATAAATTGTGCACTATTGTGCACATTTGGTGCCTCTGCCCATAGGCACTCAATCTGAAATTAGAAGTATTTACTTTCATGTGCTGTTGCACAGCCAGCTTTAGGGAAACCATGGCCCTGTTAGGTTCTGCATAATCCTGTTAGCATCCTGAACAGCTTTAAGGAACAAACTCACTTTTAAACTAGTTGGTCAGGTTTAATGTTCCCTAAATTTACCCACATCTAAGACATTTAATTAAAATGCAGATCCTTCCAAGGATCCTTCCAAGTCAGTCAAGACTTGAAATATAGAACATGGAGAGAAAAGTGCTTTTTTAGGGGAAGTGTGATTTGGCTGAAAGCAGATTACTATATTACGAGGAGAGTTGTGCCCTCAACTTTGCAGAGCAGATCCCTGTAAACTACAAAAGAAAGACAAAGATGATTATCTCAGACAGAGGTATGTCTTGTAGTAAACACTTATATTTTTCCAAATGCATCTCTCCCCCTTTCAAACACAAAACTCTAAATCTGTGTATTATTGAAATCAATATTTAGTTGTCTTTTCAGACATAGTGAAAATGCTATTCAAGATTATGAGTGAGGATGGATTTTGTACAAATACTTTATTAACTGGAAAATGGAAATATATGCATGCTCCTATCAAATAATAAGATACCACAATCAGTTTACTTGATTGAAAATGTGAGAAATTTTGCTGATGAGGTATTTTTTAAACAAAGCTATTTCTTTTCATTTTTCTCAATTTCCTTTATTAATCTACTTGCTTTAAATGAAAAGGGAACAAAACAACAAAATGAAAAGTTGTTACCTTTTGGGTAGGAGAGACACTCACAAAAACTGTGGTGATTTTTTTAAATGTGCATTTTGGACTGTAAAGAATATTCAGACACATCTCAGTGTTGTTACCTTTTGGGTAGGAGAGACACTCACAAAAACTGTGGTGATTTTTTTTTAAATGTGCATTTTGGTAAATGAGTATTCAGACACATCTCAGTCCAAGTGAATGACTGCCAGCACCTAACCACAGACCTGGGGAAGAGCTGCCCAGGGCAGTCTTTGAAGGAGGGGGAAGGTCAGGGGTGTGTGGGAGGTCTGGGGAGTCAGGATCAAACAGATATATTACATACTATATTTAGATTGGATATCAGGAAAAATGTCTTCATTGAAAGCGTGATCAGACATTGAAAAACCAGCCCAGGGCAGTGGTACAATACCATCCTTGGAAGTGCTCAAAGGGTGTGTGGATGTGGCCCTTGGGGGACATGGCTTGGTGCTGATGAGTTAACAGCTGGACTGGATGATCTGAGAGGTCTTCTCCAACCTAAACAATTCCTTGAACCTGTATGGATCTTGTGTTCATTTATACAGCTGTAAATGAAAGGAAAAGCCACTCCCTGGGCAGTTTTATCTTTCCTTCCCCATACAAAGGTGCAGTTTGCCCAGCAGATGGGACAAGTGATCCATCCTGTCAGGTACAGCAGTGGGCTGTGCCTGGTGTGTGTGAAGCCTTCCCTGCTGGCAGCACCTGGCCAAATGCATGGAAAGGACAAATTTCTCCTCAGGCCCTGCAGACTGACCTGGTGAACTATTGACATGCACAAAGACAAATGCTCTGTCCAAATTCTGGGTTGTTGCAGGTCATCTTTGCACCTGCAGAGTCAAGACAGCCCCTTAGGCGATGTCTGGGTACAACACATGCACGAAGTCAGGGAGTTCCAGAGACAAAAGGCATCTGTGGGGACTGAAACGGGAAGGGCCTGCAGCAGAGGACAGCCCAGGCCCAGGACAGCTCCCTCCACCTTGGCCTGGTCACCATTCATAGCAGGAGAGCCTGACATGGGGGATGAGCCTGATTGACTTAGGCTGAGTAAGGCACTATCGCTCTGCTTTGTATTTTAGGGTGATTGAAGTGTCTGGGTACTGCCAGTCACTTCCAGCAAATGAACCCCCAGGTCTCTTTATGCACTTACCTGATTTTGAAGAGAAAAGGGCCAGGGACCTGTGTAAGCATCAGACAGCGCACCAGAAAGGGAAAGGAGATGATCCATGTGCTCAGTTCTGCCCAAACCCTCAGAACCCAGTACCAGGACTGTGGCAGGCTAATAGCACACGTTTGTTTCAATATTCATTATTAAAATCTTGTTAGGAACCCCTTGATCTCGTGAGGAATGGGAGCAGCCAGGGGAAAGTTTGAAGAAGAAAGAATCACAGAATCTTCTGTGTTGGAAGGGTCCCATGAGGATCATGGAGTCCACCACCTATCCCTACAGAGGAAGGAGATTGGACATTCAAATCTGCTAGGTGAGGAAGTAGGGTGAATGTATTAGGAAATGCTTCCTTGATCATTTTATCAGAGACCTAAATTAATGGGGTTTTCTGAAAAAAATTTAAAAGGTGTTTAAAAAAAAAGAAAGGAAAGCTCGCCATTCAGCAGTTCAGCTCCAGATCTCTACAACACTTTCAAATGAAGGCATTACCACAGAGCACATTTTATTCCCAGAGACACTCTTGAGCTTGTGCAGAGGGGATTTGCATCTGTAAAAAGGACGGAGAGAAGGAGACAGCAAGGCTTAGCCTTTGTATACATTGCCAGAGCTGGAGGAGGGGAAAGCCAAGGAAGGGGGTGTTTGACCCTCACCTGGGTAGCAAAGAAATTGGAGACAAAAAGATTTTACTCCAACAGGCCCACCTCCTTTTTGTTCCCCCAACTCTAGCAGAGAAATCAGAGTTTCAATCTTCTGTTGTCAGAGGCTAATACATAAATAAATAAAGGCCCAGATAAGATAACAGCCACAACAACAACAAAACATGTAGCAGCATCAGGGGCAGGAAGGATCAGCATCTGCTTTAATTAAAAATCTGCCTTCATTGATTTTTTTTTTAAAGGAACACATTTGTAGGGATATGAAGATAATGCTTCCACTCCATCTTAGTTCAATGAGTGGTGTACGTCCACTGTTAGCTACAAATAAGCCTTTGATCATTTTACTGCTGTCTATAAAAAAATAACTTTCCCATGTATTTTCCTTTTTTTTTTTTTTCCTTTAAATTGGGAGCTTAAAGAGGGGAGTGGCAATAGGCAGACCTACTTGGGAAAATCTCCAAATGAGGGTGGGGGAGAGAGCAAGGAGAGGAGAAATTAGAGTAAATACATGAAGCTGCATCTAGCAAGGAGGGATCAGGTTGCCAGAGCCCAGGGGGTGAAGCAACCAACTGTACCAGCCTCAGCTCAGAAAACCCAAAATACTCTGCCTGCTGTTCCAAGCTGCCTACACCTCTCCAAACATAACAGTCAGAAGCATGTTGGTGTATTAAAGTTGCAGGAAAGCATGCATTTGAGCCCAAATTTAACTGGAGTGCTTCATTGTGCTCACCCGCAGAGGAAAACTGAGATGAGGGTGGAGGCAGTGTGGGGAATGCTGGTCCACGTGGGGGTGGGACATGCAGGACAGAGTTTTCCTTGCCCGAGATGGCACTTAGCAGTGCAAAACCAAACATGTGAAGATGCAGGGGGGTGGCAGAGAGCTGCCCTCCTTTCCAGGGAGAGTGACTTGGTGGATGCAGTGTGGGTCCCACCTCTGCTGACAACCTGAACAGTATTTGTATGGAAATCACTCATGTTTCCCGCTGTAAAATGAGCTTAAGACCACTTTGCCTGCCTCCCAGGGCTTCCTGAGGGTAAGCAGATTAAAGGTTTGGAAGCATGTGGGCGCCACAGCAGTGGGGAGCAGAGGCCAGTGTGGCACAGCCGGGGCTTGGGGGGATGCAGAGCAGATTGCAGCCACCAGAGCTGGGTCCTGCTGCCTTCACGTGTCACACAAGTGTGAGAAGCCATCGCAGGTGGCAGCACTAAGGCAAAGTAGGCTCACTGCCTGGTCAACAAGGGATTTGGATGCAGCTTCTATCCACCTCCCTCCTCTTGCCCCAGCAGCAGCAGCTGGCTTAGCGCGATGGGGCTCTCTGCTGCTTTGTGCAAAATATCTTCCCATCTTCCTGACAGCATCAGCGACCCCTCCTAGGGCTGGCCATGCTCCCTTGTGGTAAGGGGAGGGCAGAAACAAAACCAGTTTTTCCTAAAGGGCTGAGGAGTGTGGAGCTGGCCTTGGTGTGCAGGCAGGGGGAGGACAGGAGGCAGGAGGGGACAATGTGGGGCATCTCTGCTGGGGACTTTGGGGCTGCACAACCTGCTCCAAGATCCCAGGGAGTAGATATGCCCCTTTTGTCTCTGGGTGTCTTTTTGCATGGTCTCTGAGGTATTTCTCCATGGCTGCACCTCATCCTGACCATCAGCCCATGACTTCCCAAGGGTTTGGGAAGTGCAGGGAGTAGAACGTGGTGCATCACCAAAAAGTTGCATCTTCCTGCCTTTAAATTGTGTGCCTCAGAGCTCAGTTTCTTCCAGTGGTTGCTGCTGAGGAGAGGAGCAGGAAGGGTTTTATGTTTCCAGGGGCACCATGGCACGGGACACACATCACAGGGTCAGATCACTGGATTTGCTCCTCTGTGGCCTCACCTCTGCTGGCTCTGCACATCCCATTCCCAGGCAGCAGTGACAGCATGAGAGGGTCCCTGCATGTGCGTGTGTACCCACTGCACTAATACATATGTATGTGTATTTTTACATATCAGTTCTATAGGGCTCAGCAACATCAAAAGGAACCTGGATAATCAGAGCAGAAGATATAAAAGATCAAACAGAATATCTTTTAAACAGATCTGAGAAGCTTAATTTTCATCCAATGTTACTGCAGGAGCTTTTCCTTCTTTTTTTTTCTCCCTCTCTCCATTTTTTTCCCACTTCCATGAGTTTCTTTGATCTGTTTTGATGTCTTTTTCAGCTCCTCTTTCAAAAAAACTCTTTTAAAACCTTTTTTTTTTTTTTTTTTGCTTTTCCTTTCCCCGAAAGTCATGGAGGCTTCTAAGAGTAAGAAACTAGCTACATGCAGCATCTCCCCACACACTTTCCTCCCCACAATGCACATGCACTCCACAGTCCCTGTTCTGCTCAAAAACCTCTGACTCCAGGGCAGAGGGATGAAATTAAAACTGCACTGAGTGAAATGTTATTTCCTTCATGTCAAGGGTTTTCAACTCGGTCACTTTTGAGTCTTGTTCAGGGTTTGAATTGGACTACATTTGTGGCAAAAGCTGCTCCCTCAGTTGTATGTCTAGCAAAAGGCCAACTTCACAGAGAGAATCCCGGCAGTCTTCATTTCAGACCATGCTATCAGTTCACATTGACAAGGATGTGAGTGTAGGGTCAGGTCACCAGAGTTTTCCTTTTGATTTCCTTAAGGCCTGGACAAACTTACTTAACTTTTCAGACTAACTACTGAAGAAACTACTAACTTCTATAGCAAACCTGCTATGCCTATAGGCAACAAGGAAAAATTAAATTTCACCCATGGATGAAAGTCACCTAAGAAGAAATGCTCTCTTCATAGCTCTATGGCACATTTTTCACCCTGGTTAGGGGTACACCAGAACACTTCCTCTTAGTTGTCCCAGATGGTTTGAGCTCTGGTGTCCCTTCAACACCGTGCAGTACCAAGCTCCCACACACAGCATTGCCCCATGCCATGCTCAGATGTACCAGCTCAACCTTGACACACTGGCCTGGCATCCCAGCAGTTCTCCACCGGTCCCCTGGCCATGTGTGGGGCAGGTGACATTCCCATATGCTCCCAACAGCCTCAACTCTCCCAGCTGCCTATCCCATTCCTGGTTTTGCTCCTCTTTCTGTGGCAGACACTCTTTCAAAAAGCCTTTCTCCAGTGAAAGGAGCACTCACCAGCACTTCAGAGCAGGCTCTCCACAGCAGGCACCAAGCACAGGCAAGAGCTAAACAATATCAGCTGAGTGAAGTCAGGTGAATATATGTGGCAGGGCACTGCAGGGGATGGCTGTCTGCTGGGCACAGGGCAGATAAAGCCAAAACTCTTTTCACGCTAGCCTTAAGCAGGCTGCAAGCAACCTCTCAGGATGCCAAGGCTCACATTCCTGCAATAAGGCTCTCCCTCCCTCAACAGCTAGTGCCAGAGCAGTAGGAATGCTGGTCCTGTTCTTCTAATTAATATGATTTCGATCTCTCAGAGTGTCCTCAGAGCCCAGATAAAATGTAGAAAGTGTAAATACTGTACAGAGACACACAGACTCCTCACAAGACTGCCTCATCTTTCAAGCCGAGTTAGCCTTTCTTGCAGCAAGCAGATGAGCTCAGAGGAACAGAAAAAAAAAGCCTGAGCTATTACAGCAGAAGTTTTGTGTGAAACCAAAACTGCCCTGCAGATTGGAAATCTATTTTCAGTCATTCCAGTTCCTTCCAAAATACTACTAATAATAATAATTGAAGTTCTGAGGCTTTTCAAGTAATTTTTATCCACCAGCCTCCTCTGAAGTACAAAGCCAGCTCATGCCTGTCAGGCCAGCTGGGCTGAGCTCAATCCGAGACACAGGGTGCCAGAAATTTAATCCTGAATTTCCCAAATCTAATCGAAATGGCACAAGCCGTGATTAATAATTCACTACTTTATTAC
Source organism: Passer montanus (assembly GCF_014805655.1). Classification (NCBI taxonomy): domain Eukaryota; kingdom Metazoa; phylum Chordata; class Aves; order Passeriformes; family Passeridae; genus Passer; species Passer montanus. Next base: position 674,371 of record NW_024356948.1, on the reverse strand, counting down.
TGATACGATGCCTCGGACTATCACAGCGTCTGAATAATTGATTTGCCAAGAGGGGCGACATGTCCTTTCCTAAAGCAGAGAAAGTTTGACCAGAGAGTTGCTGTGTAAAGCTGGCTAAATGTTTTAAATAGTTTGAGACTGGATCTCTGACATTCACTTGGTGTCTAAGGACAAGCTGGGAAGAGGCAGACAGGAAGTTTTACACCATCCTCACCACAGCACAGATCAGTCTGTACACAGTCTAGAAGCAAAGGGATAGAAAGGTTAGAAAGGACTAGAAGAGAAGGAAATTAAGTTACCAGAAGAAAGAATCCTTATCCTACAAAGTATGCATAGTATAAATATTAGCTGCCTTTAGATTTGATCCATTAGGTCTGTGTCTCCTTTCTCTCACACTGACTCCTCTTTTGACTTATGATGGTTCAGATCCACTGAATCTAGGGGAAGGTGAATGTCCACAGAAGACCTGAGCAAAATTTGGTGTAGCACAGCCACACTTTATATTTTCTCATCCTGGAAGGCTGACTAAATTCTGGACGACAGTCCTGCTGTGCCTTAGGATTAGAGGCAAATTTGGGCTAGAAATGGTGTTTTAAAGTTCTCCAGAGCTGACAGCCCCATATCTGGGCCTTGAAAATGCCTAGAGTCAGTATTTCAGTTTGAACAGTAAACAAAATTTCCTTCTCCCGTCAAAACTGGACATCAGTGTTCCCATTTGTAAAACATAAATATTGAGCACTGGTGCACTGTTTTCCACATATTCCTGTGGATGGACAAGAACTTGGAGTATTTGAAACCGTGGCTATCATCTCAGGTGTTGTGGGATGCTGACAGTACCATGCAAGTAGAATTCTGAAGAATCAGAGGGACTTTGGTGAGGGCAAACTCTGGCCCTGCATTTAGAAAAAATATTATCTGAACTCTTTATCTCTTGCCATATATGCAAGGTGACAGGTCTACCAGAAAGCAATCCCATCTACATGCAGTTTTGTTGAAATTTTCAGAGCAAATGGCAGCCTCTGGCACTTTCAGGGAGCAAAACAAAACAAAACAAAACATTTAAATTGCTAGCTGAAAAAGCAGTCCTTTTCTCCTCTCGACTTTATTTTAATACAGAATTTTGTACTTATAAAACAAGTCACCTACTGGGGTAGTAGCAAAGGGGTTAACATAATTGGGGCTGCTTTCTCCCCCTGTCCACTTTGCCTTTGGTAGTTAAATCGAAAGCAAGTGGTACTGCCTTATTACTATCATTGTGCTGAGATATTGCATTAAAGGAGTTTAGGGTTTCAAATTGAATGTCAAATATAATATCACAGTGGAAACTTGAAGTGCACAGCTGAGCAGCTCCAGAGGGTTGACGCCGCCCGCCCGCCTGCCCAGCAGCACTGCCAGCCACTGATCTCCATTTCAGCCCACTGAGCTATCTTCAGATGCTCACCACGACTTGCAGGCAGGAGAAGGGGGCCCTGATGGATGTCAGGCAGCTGCAAATGGAGAGAAAGAGAGTTCAGTGTAACGAATTGATTGCTGGGGAATTGATTGGAGTTCTGTATTGCCTCAGCTGTAGCAGCCGATCATAACTAATCAACCCTTTGTCACTTCAGGCTGGAGCAGCATCATGCTTGGACCAGGGATGGGGAGAATGTCGTTCATTTTCCTTGGCAGAAAAGTTCCTTGTTGGAAAAAGACCGTGGCCATCGCCATATGATTTTTCTAACACAGTGCTTAGAAGTACCAGAGATCCAGTCTCATACCTGAATAGTTCAGGTTTTGAGTAATTTTCTAGATGCATAGACACAATCTTGTCAATGCTTTCCTCTAGTTCTTATATTTATATTTTTTCCCATGTTCCTGGTCTGATTTATCCTTTTTCTGCAGGGAACATTAATGAAGTATGCTGTATGATGGAAAAAAATGCAGAGTGCCACATACAGGCTTAATACTGGAAACATGTTTTTTATCCTCTTGTTAATGTGAACTAAAGTGTATTAAATCAAATCACTGAGAAAAGCAGATTAGACCTATTCACAGCTTGGAGGAATCCATATGTAGCCCGGAGAACAAATTCTCATTGAAGCAAATTTTCATTCAGTGCAATGAGTTGTCTCAGTAATGTGTTCTTGAGGTAAATACTTTGGTACCTTTTCTTAAGTGGTTGGAGCACTGCCAGTGTTGTTCATCTTTCCATCCTCACTGATATCACTGCAGTTATGTCCTCCTTATACCAAAATTAGACCTGTTTAGAAAACTGACCTGACACTGCAAAATTGTTTTCTAAGCGCTGTGAAAATCTTGGACTTAAGATTTAGATAATCTTAGACTTAACCTATGCTTTTAGTCTGCTGAAAAAACTTTGAAAGTGCCCTGAAAGTCTTGTTCATAGTCTTTGTGCATGAACTGTTTGAGGATGAAGAAAACTCCCTTCTCATCCTCCTCCTCTCCCTGCTTTCCTTATAAATCCTCCCTGAGCATAGCCCATGTATGTCTAAAATGTTCCACACTTTCTGATTCCCTAAAGGACTGTGTCCTGGGATGTCAGGCCCAGTTTCAAACTGGCATCTGAGACTGCCCAGAGGGACTGGTTCACCATTTAACGTGGGCAAGAGCTCATTAGCTACATCTCCTGATTGCTGAGACGGGTAATGCAGGGCACACCCCACCTACCACACCACTCCAGTGAATGAAAACACAGCAAAAACACCTCCTGTGCCAGTGCATAACTTGCAGAGAGGAAAAGGGAGACTTCACCCCTCCAAATTCCCTGTTCATCAAAGAAGTTACATGTGTCCATGCATGTCTCTGCTCTGCAGGGAACTCTGACACATGCTGGACTTAATATGTGTGTAACTTGACACAGTTTTAGGACAGGCTTCAAGTTACCCATGTGTGTCAGTGCTTTGCTGTACAGGAATGGATCAAGCCAGGATGGTTTTTTTGGGTTTTTTGAGTTTTTTTTGTTTTTGTTTTTTGTTTGTTTGTTTTGGGGGGTTTTTTTGGAAGCATTGCTAATTACAAAAGAGTACTTTAGCACTTGGCATCATCTTTTGATTATAAAAATATCTACAAGCCATTATGAAAATAAAGTCCACTTGTCACATGAATTATGGTATACACACTGTTGACTCTCTGCAAATGAAAAGACAATTTTTTCAATGTAAATGTCTGAAAGAGACAAACCATTCCCAAAGCAGGTGGAAATGTATATAGAGCTGTAGAGCAAGTCTGCTGAAAGTGAGAACACCTCATGTAGGAAAGTCTTGGATCAACTCCACAAGTGTGATACAGCTTCTTCACTTTCATTACTCAACATCCTAGAGTACAATGAAGAAAGAGGGTTACTCTAGTTGATGCTGCATCTTGGTGCTTGTCTACCATGTTGCACATTGTCTTGTAAAAGATTAAAAAGAAAAGAAACTTAAAAACCTGCAGTGTTAAGTTAGAATTTTATAGCCCTGTTGGGAAATAACATGGCAGGAACAGCAGGCTCATCCTACAGATGCATTATATTTTGTGACAAACTCTGGTGCATGCAGAACATCCATCAATCATTGAGATAATTTTCCATCTCATCAATTATGCAAATTAAACCAGAAAAACTATGTTCAAATAACGCTACGGGCCTGAAATAAACCCAAGAAAGCGAGGCAGCTTGGAGGGAAGGTTGAAATCCTACCTTCCCTCTGCCCTGCCATGCACTGGCTTTTCAGGAGACAGGCTGTGCATGACCACCATGGAAAAGCAGTCTTTTTGTTCCTGCCAGGAGCTCCAGTACCAGCAAACCATGCCATGGCTGCTAACAGGAGCCTGAGGGACAGACCTTCATATTTCTTTGGCTGATATTCAATATCCATTCTTTCCAGACTGATTAGGGCCAGGACCTAGCTAAGGTGGTTGTGAGGGTGTTCCATGGCCCTGAATACTGTGATGCTGAGGGACAGGCTGAGCTATGAGCCACTCACTGGGTGTGTGAAGTCAGAGGGTGGAGGGAGAAATTTCAGCTCTCAGTGTCTGACTTAATTTCCCATCTCCCAAAGAAGTGCCAGCACAAAGAAACTCCTCCTGTGGAGGTTCTGCACCTCTCACAGGGCTTAATCCTACTCTTCTAGTTTTTGACTGCTGTGGCGTGACTTAATGAACAGAGCCACACTTGGAGAGAGAAATCCATCCCCTTTGAAAGAGTGGCATGGGGCTCACACGGGTGGTAGATGCTGCCCACGTGAAGATATTGCCATTCTCCCAGCAGATCTTACTCAAAGGCAGAGCAGGATAGCGCGAGTTAAATACCTCAGAGCTCAAAGCTCAAAGTGACAAGAATGACAGTGGATAAGACATTTGTTAGCTTTTCAGGGCTTTGGAGCAATCTTGCAATCAAAACTGCTGTCTTCTCATTGATGCTGTGTTGTCACCATGAAGCCTTGAGGAACTACAAACATCAATGCAGATAATGTAACTCAACTGCCAAGTCATGGAATAAGGAAGACTCTCCAATATCCTGGTTATCTATTACTATTATTATCATTATATATTAATAATGATAACAACAACAACCTGCACAGTGCTGGGCTTCATCTTCTATTTTGTTTACCTCAAAATCAAGGCAGTGATTCCTTTGACTATGTGTATCTGCAGGGCATACATCTGTACCAGAGAAAATCTCTCTTGGCTGCCTCTACAGTCAACAGGGAGTTAGGCAATATGGTCAGTGGAGTTTGATCAAGGTTTATTTCAGCTCAAAGTCCCCATCATTCAGTCACAAGAATTTTACCCTGCGTAATACTGACTGTATTGATGAGATCTCAGCTCCTGTCAGGGCATTTGGGCACCATTTGGACAATGTCTCAAACATTCACACCTACAGTATAAAACCTGCTGTTAGCTGGGATCCATTTCACAATTGCTCCAGGTCTGAAGCATCTAGTTTTAACAGTGCCAGAGACACATAACACTACAAAGAGGGCAAGTCAGTGATTGTCTGATCCCTTTGTTTCTGCAGCACTCTGCCCTTGTAACTTTCTTCCAGTTTCTAGAGAACTTACTACTATTCATCAGCTGTAGACTGATGCCTTCTCAGCTGGTATATAGAGAAGTTTTGCTGCAAGAGAAGTCAAGTGAAAATGTACAGAGAATCAAATGCTTTCCAGTCAAAAACAAAATATTTGGAGACAGAAGGAAAAAAAATGTAGCTCCCTTGCTGAAGGACAAAATGCTTTTCAATTTTAAGTGCCAGCAGCAAAAGACAAAAAACTCACTAAAAAGAAAATCCTACTCTTATCTATTTACCTATCTATCTATCTATCAGAAAACTTGGGAAAAACTACAGACAATCAAAACCATTGCTTTTATCAGTGCACCCACACCACAAAACATTTTTTTGCCCTCCAAATTATTACTAGTGAAGCTGTTTGGTAGTTCTTTTTCCTCCTGCACCTCCATTTCTGATCACAAATGCATTGCTTGTACTCCCTGTTGGTTACACTCCACATTTGTTATGCGACCACCAGCTCTTAAATGTAAGTGAAGAACTATACTCCACTGATTTGTGTCAGTGAAGCTGTGTTTGGGAGATAATTGTTCACTGGGTTTATTTATTACAGTCACTCTCACAGGATCTGCATCACAGTATGGTTACAGCACGTCTCTGGAAATAAAGCAAAATGAATTGTATAAATAAATCGGGTACATTAACTCTACATGAGCTTTGCAGGAGCAATATAGTCAATAGAACATACTAGCAAAAGTGACAGGACATTATATATTCAATGACACATGCTAACGAAGGTAACAAGAAACACTTATTCCATAAAGCATAAAAATATCAAGTAGAGACAGAGGAAGTTTGAGTCACATCCAATTAAAACAGCTCATTTCTGGCAGGTCAGCTGCACTTGACAGATGTCCTCATATACAGCAGCACCTTGCAATGATCTTTGTACCCAGCCCAACTCATCTCTCATTAGCAAGACATTTCATTACCAGTCTGTGGGACCATCCTCAGCGTTGCTGGTTTCTGTCTGCCCAGCAGAAATGCTGTTGAAGCCAAGAGCTTCCTAGAGGTGGCTGTCTAGCCAGAGAGGGAACTTGGCACTCAGTAAAACCCACGTACTCAGAGGCACCTGAGGCACTTTCAGCCACATTCCCTGAATCCCCCTCATTGCACTCTTTTCTGACTTTTTTCCTACAACTTGTAAGATAATTTTTTTCTAACCTATTTTTCACCCTTTGCCCTTCTTCTCCTACTCTTTACCTCATGAAAACCTCTAGCAGGATTCTGATATCTCTTTTCTTCTTTGTGGAGAATATCAGCTGACAGTAGGATCTTCTGTGGTGACAGGAGAGCATGGGAATAGGGATAGCAAGATATTACAAATGATCTCCTTATTTTCTGGGAAAAAATCCTTCTGCTTTACATAACTCTACCTAGTTATGTAAACAGCTTCCACAGGAAAAAGAGGGGAACTTTTCAAGAATTTCTCTCTCAGGTAGAGGTACATATTATCTTTGTGTTCAAAAATACAAGCATACTTAGGTAGTTCTTTTCATCTACAGGACTTCTTCAGAGGATTCAGTTCTGGGAGAGCTGCCAGTGACCACAGTAGCACCCCCTCATCCACCAGCAAATTAAATAAGAAAAGAGCCGATTTGTGCATTGGTTTTGCCAGAACGCTGGAGGGTCCTTGTAGTTTAGCTAGTAGACCATAAAAAGTACTTAGCCATTCTTTCATTCTCTTTCTTCATACTCAGCTTGATTCTCTCAGCCACAGGTTTTAATTAGACAAAAAACTTTGCTTTGACTGTTTTCAGGCCATGAAAATTTTGTAGAACTAGAACAGAAGTGATTATTGACTCAATGAAGAAATGGATGGCTGTAGAGTAAGGGATCTATGTGTGCATATATGGACTAGTGTAGTAGGCATAACTCAGATAGAAATAAAAGCATCAGAAGCATCTTGCTGCAGCTCTAGCCTACCAGGAAAAAGCATACTTTTTGTTATTTAAAAAATATACAAATTATACATTATATATTATGTATATAGAATAAATTATATATGTATAGTATGATTTTCTGTTGCTATTTCCCACTCCTTCCCTTTTCTCAGATGGATCATTTCTTTTAATAACTGGTTAACTCTTGATCCTCAAGCTGATGGGCAAAGACTTGATTTCAAGGATTACATTTCCATTGTTACTTAACATGTGCCACAGTATTAAGCTATGGGGAATCTTTATCCCTTCAGTGAATGACTGGCTCAGTGACACATTTTTTAGGTAGCTCCCCATGACTGGCAGTCCTCATTTGGCATCTTGTTACTTCCAACACTCTTCCCTCACACATCCACTTTGGCCAAGGCCAGAGGCACCTGCCTTTCAGCACACCAGTAAGGGAGAAAGTTGATTCCTGTTTCTTTGTCCTCTGGACCAAATGATACCCACACCACCACACACCCCTTTAGCTAATGAAAGCCTTCCCAGAGCCACTGCTGCTGGTGAAATCGACCTGTGATTTATGTTCATTAACATCATGAACATTACTGTGAAATTTTTCACCCTGGCACTGTCTTTTTCAAGCAATAAAAAATGAATGACTTCACCAAAAACTCTCCTGTCACAGCAACATGAAAGCCACTTTCTGAAAATGTGGTTACTCTGCCTCAGCTTGGAGCAGAAGTCAATGGGTGCAGCTCTCTAGATTTATAAACATTTCTTAAAATTAATTTATCTGTGAAGTCCAACATCTTCAATGTAGTGGTACCTGTCAGATACAAATGATTCAGCTATGCAAGATGAAATCCCAATATGTCAATATGATCTACTGTAGAAACAGGTTATTTTTCTTTCCCCTTTTTCCAATATTAGATAACTAAGTCTCCATCCAGATACAAAGAAACAAAAGAAACCACATAATATAACCAATAACATTCAAATGCAATATTTAGTTGTAGTCTAACCAATGGGGTGAGAAAGTCTTTTGAAAGCAATGTTGATTTTCAGTGTCTCAGCTCTACATGCTTTTCCAGACACCCATATAAATCCTCATTGTCATGGCAATGTTTGTTTCTCTCTGGCCTAAGCTGAGATAGGTTCACCATGGGGTTCTGTCCCTTTGTGACACTTTTCACTTGTTTTGGGATATTTTTTTCTTTTTTTTCTTTTTTTCTTTTCTTTTTTGTTTTGGTGTTTGGTTTGGTTGGTTTTTTGTTGTTTGTTTTTTTTTTTCACAGTACAGCTGTGGTAACTGGAGGACTATAGCACATATGATTTGCTCTTACAGAGCTTTTTTATTAATTCACAGCAGCAAAGTTAAGATCTCATATTCCGATTTGTAGGAGGTAATCTTCAGAAATGAAATTTGCTGAACGTTCATTTTGTATCCCTCTTATGTCAGATGCAAGGAGGAGATGGAGCACCTTGTATCCATTCCTGTAAGAGCCTAAGATTAGAAGGAAAAGATACTGCTCATATTTCTATTTCATTTTCATTTGGTACAGGCTTCGAGGTCAGTTTGTCTTCTATCATTCCATAAACACACAGGCAGGGAACAACACAGCAGTGAAAAGATTTTGAAAAAGCTGCCCCCAGATTTTAGCATCTCCGTGGTAAATATGTGGCATATGTAGAACAAAGGTGCAGCTGTGATATTACTCACTGTGTAGATTGTCCTCTTCTGAGGGCCAAAATAAAAGGAGTGTAACTGCACACACAAGACAGAGAAAGGCATAGCAAAACTTTTTAAGGAAAAGTACTTATCACTTCAAGCAGAGAAGTCATGACAACTTTTTATCAATGGGAGGGAGAAAATTAAAGATGTGGCACTCTTGTGAGCACCAAATAAATTGCAATTAGGAGAAGGCTGAAAATTAAGCAAACCTGAGAGTGTGACAACTATAAGATTTTCTTTTGATAGTGGAAGTATGGTCCTTCCAGTGAAGTGGCAGAGGCTCTTCTGATTATGTTGCCTAATTTGAAATTGGATTGGACAAAGTAGCTAATTTCCCGTAACAACAAGCTGTGCTGAAACTTAGGTGAGGGAAGTTATTCTAATGGGCTTTGGGAACAGAAGGAGGGAAGAGTCTACTGTGATGATCAAAGAATTCTAGTTTGGGCATCACTGTGAAGCAAATTGTTCATTAAAACAGTAACTACTTCTGTCTAATTATTAAACTTGAACGTTTCTGAGCACCAAGAAAAATTCTTGTCAGCAGCATTAGACTACATCTGTCCTTCACATTTTTCACCCCAACCACCTTCAATGGAAAGCGAACTTTGATCTCAGTACCTACATGATCCATCTAAAAGTAGCCCTTCTTTCTCAACCTCAGCCCAAACACAATCATACCCTGTCTGAGGAAAGTCAGGTGCCATTACCAGCCCAGCACTTAATGTGCAAATAATGAGGAAAGTGAGGGAAAAACACATGGCTAGTAAAGTAGAAGCAATAATAGTAATAACAATAAATCACTTTAGTTATAGATTATGATTTTAAGATCAAAAAGTACATTATAAACATTCAACCATTAAAGTTGCACAAGCTTTGATAACCTATGTTCTCATGATTTGCATTCTGGACTGCTTATTACTAACAATATTAACTATACTGTTTTGCATTAGAGCAACAAATAGTGATCTTAATCAGGGCCTGGAGGCCTCTTTCATTGCATCACACAAATGTAGACGCTTAAAATAATTACTAGTTTCAGACCTACAGCTTTATAGAGTTTGGGTGGGATTTATTTCAACTTTCACTACCTAAAAGCAGGTATCACAAGGTTGTAAAATGAGCATGAGTGTCCTAGTTAGCAGCAGACAAGGTGATTTCCTGTCAGCCTCAACTTCCTGGGCTTATACAAGGGAATAAGAGCCTGGGTTAAGGATATCCAGGGACTGAGATAACATGCTGTTATGGGTCTTTGAGTGCTGGAAATCCTTGAAATACGGCAGTCTGATTTGTGTGTGTGTGTATTTAAAATGGTTTGTGTGTCCATCTGCACACAGAGAGAAATGTATATACAGATAGATGGACACTTTATATGGCTCATTCCTATATTGCCATGCCTTAATAGATTTGCTTCTTTTGAAACTCTCCCTGACTGCCATATCAATCCATATTAAGTAGACATCATTGAAACAGGCATAACAAGGAGCAATTATTTGAATCCTAAAAAAGAAAATATTGAGTTTAGATATTAGTTTAAAAAAATCTTAATTATAAGGCAAATTGGGCACCAGAATGAGACACTAGAGGTGTTTTCAGAAGAGGTTAAAAAAAGACCTTGCATCAGGGGTGAGGAAGAAAACTCCACTTGTAATAGAAATGTTTCAGTGTTTCACAGAAAACGAGAAGTTTTGTGCCCCAGAAATTTGTGTCAGAGCCAGAACTAATTCTAAAACTCTCAAATCCCAAATATTGCCATAACTGCTGGAAAGCAGATGTAATGCTACAGGAAGAGGTCATGCTGTTTGACCCCTAATACTAAGTATGTCCAAAAATCCCACTCTGTGATAGCATAGGGGGAAGGAGGAGGAAGAAAGTCTTGCTCACTCTAAATCGATCCCTTTCCCTGAAAATTACATGGACTATGTAGATCTTCATGGCTTTCCTAGACATCTCTCCCAGACAGCCAGCTTTTCCATGCCAGGGAAATCTGATGTCCAGCACTACTTCACTCTGATTTTCTTAGAAAAGGGAAGTGAAAAAAAAATCTGGATGGCAGCCTCTGGCAACCAGCTCTTCATATTTCTTTCACTTACTCTTCCCATCTCTTTCTTTTTATCTCTTTTGGACTGTAAGTTTCATTCCAGCTGGAATGGACCAAAATATATCTGTTGAATATGCACAGAAAAAACACCATTGTGGAAGAAAAAGACAGGCAGAAATAAAGACACACCTTTGGGCTCTGCCAAGCTAAACACTGTTGGTGTGTGTGTGTATACAGAGAAAACAAGCATAAACATGTGCGTGTGTCCACAGGTTCCATTTAATTCTCCAAAGCAGAAAAAAAAGGCTCCAAATTTCACTTCCCTGTTGTGGGGAATAGCAGGCTGAGAACACCCAGCTCCAGCACACTGGTGTCCTCCACCAATACATTTGATGAGCAGTAAGAAACTGTCTCCTCTACACAATTTCCCACCAGTTTACTTGCACCCTGAACTCCCCTACTGAGGCAGCCTGAGAATCTGGGAGGTCCCTGTGTCCTTAACTGTTACATTTGTCTAATTACCCAGACAATGTGACCGAAAATTTCCTTTTAGAGATTATAAAAGCCTATGAAATATTAATTCTTCCTTGAAGGATTTGTTTGGGCTGGTGTAGATTAACAGTGGTGTTCCAGATTTTCACCTTAACAGCACAAGGTCCTGTCATGCGAAAGGAAATTCAAATAGTGTATGGGTAGTGCAGGAAGCCTTAGAAAGGATGGATTTGGTCAGATTGGCAGGTCTGTCTCTGACTGCTTACCTGTAATGCCTGGACAAAAATTTATTTCAGACAGAATCTGTGGGATTAATTTCATCACCACATTTTCTGTAATTCCCTGACAGGAACTAGACAGTTCTAAGTATTTATGAGTAAAGGTGATGGAGACAAGTGATTTTAGAGCAGTGTAAAAGCTGGGAGCAGGGTCTGATACAGCTTTCCATGGTGAGACCAGAGTATGGCTTCCTCCCACAAACAACCCTTCTGCCCAGCTTGCAGGACATGACCTCTGCTGCAGCCACTCTCTAACCCACAGGAGATCAGCTTTGGCAAGATACTTTTGTTTTTCCTTCTCTGAAAATCATATAGTGAAAAACCCACAAGAAACCACAGTGAAAGCTGCAAAATTGCCCAGTGCTTCACTATGTAGACAGTGGTTCACCTCACAACTCTTTCTTTTCAGCACAAAGAGAGACTTCTCAGTCACTTAAATCCAAAATAACCTAAAAGATTTTTTCTTCCCCTCCCCACTGATCTGGGTTTCTATGGACCCAAAAGAGAAGCACTTCTTTCTGACAGAGCATTGCTCTAATTAATTGCACCCCACTGCCCAACTGCAGTTCTTCAGGTGCAGATCTGCTTCCCATAAGGGAGATTAATAGGCAAAACCTCCCTCAACTGGGCTCTTTACTTCAGCTTCCTTTCCTTCTGTCATTAATGTTATTTTCAGTAATAGATGTTTTGAGTTATTTGGGAACTTGGTAAATTAGATTCATTTATAGTGTGATTTAAAATAACTAAGTAAATGTGCTGAGCACTGCTTAAGAAAGACTGTGTCTTCCCAGTCTCTGACAGGGATAAAGTCTGTGAAAGTCAGCTGAGCTTATGTTTTAGTTAATGGCAGAGCTGGGGTTTCTAGATACAGATTTTTTCAAATAATGATTATGATGTCCTATATTTGCCTAGTCCTTTCCACTCTAGCATTCCCCATAGCATATCCCAAATGTCTTGTCAACCCCCAAAGCACAAATTCTTTATTCCTATTCAGCTAAATCTTTCTCTTCTGCCATGGGCTTTTGCTTGAGTTAAGACTTCAAGCCATGCTCCTATGTACACTCTAGTTTTGCTTTATATGGTACTCAGAGGCAATTTCCTGTGGGATGTAATACATCAGCTGTTCCAGCAAGGGAAAGCCACATATCTGCCCAGGGGTCTGCTGTAAGTCAGTGGAGATGCTCCACTGGGCAGAAGAGGAATCCCTTAAACACAATGCTAGAAACAAGGCAGGAAAACCTTTACAGCCTGCATAGTAAGGGCTTTTTGTGTTACTTTGTTTTTTTCCTGCCCAACAAGCCACCTGCCTAGTAGACCTGCCAAAAGGCCTGAGGGGGATTTAGGTAATTCAGTTTGGACAATATCTTCCACCTTGGCTTGAGCTGCTAGGGAAACTTTCACAGTTTTGATTAATTTTTTCCTCTCTCAAAAGCTTGCCTTCCAAGTAGACATTGCAGAAATATTCTTGCAGAAGTTCTTGAAATAGTAAGCTTGTCTTGTTTTTGTTTTTTTTTTATTTGATCAGCCTGCTCACAGCCTGAGAAAGTGTCAGTATTTCCCTCTCCCTCAGCCTGTTTAAGACCCTCTGTTTAAGGACAAATGTCCTCCAAGGAGAGAATGCAAAGCCCAGGAAGACTGATGAGCAGCACTCGGTTGTTTGCAGAGCAGTGTCAGGCATCAATAGGCTCTGCAAGGGGGAGCAGGCAAGAGCAGTGCCAAAAGACACCTGTTCCCTATCTGTCTCCAATGTCTCACACCTCTCTCTCCTGCTTTCACTCTTTTTTTTAACACAAATTAATTGCTACTGCAGAAGCCACTGATAGAGATAGTTAGTTGACCCCAGTGAGCAAATCAACTTCAGTGAGGTGGAGAGGGGAAAAAAATAAAAGCCTCAAAAGGGTGATCTTTCACAGTGTGTTTTAGCAAGTCCCCAGGACAACTGCTTTTTGGCACATCCTGTCACACCCAGGTCCTGCACCAAATTGGAAAGAAGGGCAGGCTGTACTTTATCTACCTCTGCACAATGAACTGGCAGGGATGTGACACCGTGGGTGGAAGAACAAAATTAAATTCAGTTTCTTGTCGTCCTCTGGCTATCTTCACTCTCGCAGAAGAGGAAACCCTGTGAGAGGCCCAATAGAAAATCTTCCCTACCTCTTTTTTCAGGTGTTAGGATGGGCATCCTCTTCTGGAAAGATCCCCCCAAAAGGTCCTGCCCATTGACCAAATAAGAAATGTCATTTTTTATGTCCTGCCCCTGGTTCCCTAAGCGCCAATAGAGCTACAAACACCTCCTGCTGTCATGTCACCTCAAATTGTCACCCTTCTCATCCCAGAAATGCAAATCATGCAAGACCAAGTGCTGACTTGTCATTCCCCTGATATACTGGGGAGAAAATTATATGGACATCTGCATTCTTGTCTGCTGCCACCTCTGCCACAGCCTCCTGCAGAGGAAATAAAGCCCACAGATATCTTGTTTGTAGCCCTCCTTATAGTCCTCCTTTCATCCTGCAGCTTGGGTGCATCTGGAGCCTCTCAGAAGCTCAGTGGTTACTAACTGAACCCAGCAAACTTCAGAGGGAATAAAAAGAGTCATGCAGGTTTTCAGGAGTCTCCACACCTTAACTGAACCAAAGCTCACCCCTCCCACTAAGCCTTGCACAGATGTAGCTTTGCACAGACAACAGAGCAGTTTAGGCTCAGATACAAAATTTAGAGCATTTTGGTGGTATAAGAAACCATAGAGGAACTTAAATACACAGAAAGATATACCTTTTTGTGAAAAAACTAGCTTACAGCTAATGAAATAATACTTCTGAATGCCTGTGCTTCCCTTAGGTTTTCTTCATGCTGCTGGGAATATGCAACATATTAGTTATGTTCTCATTAGTGTAGCTTTGAGATATATTTGTGTTCTCCATTTAGCTCTGTCTTTTTTATCAGGTTTTCTGTATCCCCACACTCATACTGAGCAGGTCCAAACCCCTCATTGCTGGGCAGGAATGAGGGAGAAGAATTTCAACTGGCTTTTGTAGGAACATGGCCATCCTCTTCAGGAATCCCCATGCTGGGGTAGAGAATGAAAGAACAGGGTATATGCTCCTTGAATACTTTGCCTTCATGTGCCCTTTGCCATGTGCTGATGGGGAACTATCTCCATGGCTTTGGAAGCTGGAGTTAGGGGACAAGAGTTACAAGCAGATGTATGCTGAAGGCTAAAGAATGGGGCTTTTGGGTTTTTTCCAGTATTCTTTTTTTCTTTCTTTCTTTTTGAAATGAAGGTTGGGTTGGAAATACAGCAATGTTTGTTTCTAATTCTAAGGCCCAACAGAAGTGTCAGAATCTAGTTTCTCCAAGACATAGCCTGACACTTCTGATCTGTTTACATCTCATCAGCAGAGTGGTGTTAAACCCGGCCAAGGCAGAACAAGGAGTGCTCCGGGGGAAGAAATGTTGCTGCTGTAGAAGTCTGAGTTGGTCAATGGCTGTACAGCACTTCCCTAGCACCCTTCTCCAGAACATTTCTGAGCTGTAAAACAGAAGTCCTGGGTAGTGCTTTACAGACTCCTTTTTCCATAATCTTTATGAGCTTATATTCCAGCTTGGGTTATTGTGTTTTGCCAATTGTATTTGCAATGGTATTGAATAATTTTCTTTATGTTCCTGCAAAAACATAGAGAACTATAATGCCTCTTTGTGTATCCCCTGATGCCTTGCCATGGAAGCACCTCATTTTGCAAGAGGCAGTAAAACAGCTCCTTTGAGTAAGAAGCTACAGTCTGAAGGAAAGAAAAGTAAGGGACTGCCTCAACACCTGCAGTTTGAGAACACAGCCGTGAGGAGCTCTTGCACCTCAGAACCCCTGCAAGCTTGATCCATGTAAAAAATAAATGCATCTGTCTCCACTAAAAACATTTTGAGGTTTGGAAGTTTATTTCTGCTCAAAAAGTAGTCAGTAACACCTCTGTGCAGGCAGCCTGCATGCCATCCAGGACACAGCACAATGCTAAATGTATGAGGAAAGAGAGAAGCCACCACTGGAGGTGTGCAGGACAGGGTGGCCCATTTCCTTCCTCTTCCAAGCTCTTGGCATTCTCATCTATGCCATCCTCAGTTTACCTGCTGTTATCCTCAGACCACCCTCTGTGACTGTTCCAGTTTTCCCTACATAGCTAAAAAAACAAACAGTGAGAAATAATGACCAAGAGTTAAGTTCCTCTTCTTAATGCAGGAGTGGCAGTAGGACTGTCCCAGCCTTCTGAATACTGTGCAAAGAAAAAAAAATAATCCCACAATGAAGTCTAAACTTCTTTCTTTCCACCATCAAGGTGGCAAATGCAAGGTCTAACAATTTATTTATCAAAATCACTGTAGATATTTTCTTCACTGGGAGGCTCAGTACTTTAGGCTAAAATCATCCATCACAACTAGGGAAAGGGGGAAAAAAGGCTTTTCACCTTCATGGATTTCCCCCCATCCCCCTACCCCCCACTACCCCCTCCCTTCATCTCACCTTATTCGTGCTTAAATGGGTAGAAATTAATCTTTTTCTCCAAAGATCCAGCTGGCTGCAACACATTCTGTGCTTAAACAAGCTGCCTGCATTGGAAGCATTTTTCAGGCTCTTTGTCTCTATCTGTTTACCCCTCCCCAGATCCCTGGGCCCTGATTGACATCTCATCTCATTTTTATATTTGACACCTGAGAAAAAAAAACAAAACAAAACAAAACAAAAAAATTAAAAACCCAGCTTAAAATAATGACCCCTATTTACGAAAGCAAAGCAGCTTTTCTCAAAGAAAAAACAGGCTTCTCACCAGGAGGTGTTCACACTCTCCAGTAAATGCTCTTTGCTACCAGCCTTGGCAAGGTGGATTTTGTGTGTGTGTGTGTAGCAACCCTTGCACATAATGTGTGTATGTTTGCATCTTGTGTAATGTTTGGTGCTGCCTTTTCTGAAAGCTGAGATGGAAAAACAAACACACAGCAAGTCGCGTGACTGGCTCCTCTGTGGCTCTGAGAGTGGGATGTCTGTCCTGTGGCAACAGCTTTGATAAAGCTGCCAGCAGCTCCTCCTGGAGGGTCCATTAATGTACCCATGTCCTTAAAGCAAGAGGTTTTGGGACAGTTCACCCAATATACTCATACTGTGTGCCAAACCCACTCTGAACTGGAAAACATGAGTTTTTCTCAGTTCACTTCAGACAGAGAGTGAGCAGAAACCTCTGAGGGATGAAAGTTTATGCTGACAAGCCTGATGGTGTGAAGGGACCACTGAGGCTTCAGATGTCTCTGTGGGGAGGATGAGGCAGAGAAATGCCACTGTTTTTACTTCAACAGCCATGAAACAGAGCCTGCAGACTTGATTGGTTATGAAAGGTGATTGCATCCACATTTATTGCACTAGGAGGGAAATTATTGCTCAGCAAGGGAAAAAGTGAAAAAAAGGATTGACATCCTTCTCTGAGGGAACATGGGATGTGCGTTCAGAAATGAGGCCATGGCAAAGCATCTCTATTGCCACCTTTTCTCCTGTCTACTTCTGTTTTGGAGGGTTAGTCAGCTTGGGCTGAGATTGCCTTCCTCATGTTTGTATAGAACTCCTTTCCTTGGAGAAAGGAGTTCTGAAAGGCTTATAGCTCTCACAACAAATAAATTCTTCTTTATGGATCAGGGACCACTTTGGTTTTTAAAACTTTGAATGGAGCAGAGAGATTTTGATCCCACAGATCCACACAAACAGGTGTATATCTCTTCTGCCATTCCCAATCCACTACTCATAGAAGAGGTGCTGGGGTTGGAATAGTGATATTGAGACATGCTGGTCTTGCTCATTCTGAGACAAGTTCCCTGTATCATCCTTTCCTTCCTTTGCAGTGCAGCACTGGGTCTGATGAGCTATTAACATGTCAGCAGAGACAGACAAATCAGACTGTCTGAATCAAATGGCATTACTCTCCAAGACATGACAAAGCAACAACAAATGCATCAACTCTGTCTTTGATCTCCTATTATTACAAACAATGAAGCTTCCAACTTTGTAGGAAGCAGTTTTCACTGCTCCAGTGAAACAGCTCAGTGCCTGATTCCTTGGCACAGCCTGCAGCCTATAACCATAAGTGTGTGGCTGTTACAGATAACATGGCACTTCTGGGAAAGCTGCAATAGTTTGTGCATTTTCCAGAGCCAAATTCCAATTTGAAAGGTCCATTATGCCTATCTGCACACCCATTCAGCCTCACACAACTGAAGCAACTGGCTACAAATTCCCTCTTTGCATCCTTCCCTAAACACTTGGTTATGGTGTGGCAGAATATTGCCACAACTCATGCAGAAGGACGAGTTTTGAGGCCAGAGCAATTAATCCTCAAACAGGGCATCCACTGTTTAGATAACAAAGCAACCTACAAGTTTTAGGGATAAGACACCTTCTCTGCTTCTTCTCTCTCCTTCAATGCAATTCTGCAGGAATTAATGAGATCCCAGGTGCCCTGATGGGGGACATCACATGAGCCAGAGCTACCTTTCCTAACAAGGATGGGGCGACTTTCTCAACAAGAAGAGGTGGAACCTCAGACAGCCATACACTAGTAATTGTCAAATGTATATCTTTTAATGGGGCAGTTAAGGGGATTTTACACTTTTCTTTGAGGCATTGATCTCTGCTGGATATATAATAATACTGGATCAGAAAGGCTGAAAGCCTTTGTGGTCTACGTCTCTCTCCTTATTTCGGCTAAAATGATATGAATCCCCTGAACATTAGACAGTGTTCTTTAGAGTGAGCCTACCTTTTTTTAAAATTTTATTTATTTATTTATTTTAATTTCAGGTCAACCCAAAATGTACTTTTTGTATAAAATATACATTTGTAATTAATGTGGTGGTTATTTAAGCAATTTGCTCTTACAGAATTCAGATCAAATTTTATTTAATATTACTTTGAAACAAGAAGTCATCAGCTGTTGGGCTTTGGTACAGGATCAAATATTTGCTCCAAGGGCAATATTTTCATTTAAGGTTTTTAATTGTTCCTTGATCCAAAATCCCACTATTTAAATTTTGACACAAAATTCTCCTCTCCATGGAATGTAGTAATGGACCAAAAAAAACCCCACAAATTCTCAGCCAGCCATGTGCCATATGTCCTCGGGTTTGCTTATCTTACTAATTTGCATATCTCACATATCTTACTCTTACTGTAGGATGATTACTGGGAGGCAATCAGGTCCAACTTGAGGATGTTCTCAGACTCAGATTTTCTCCCACATTTGGACATTCTGATAAACCATGTCCACTGAGGCGTGCTGGCTATTTCGCATGAAGGTCTGACGATGTATGTGCAGCAATCATGGTGAATGCTTCACAATAACTCAGCTTAATAACCCGATATTAGCGTGTAATTTTCGGTTGGTGTAATTCTTCCCATAGCCTTTAAGAGTGAACATTTTCCACCTATTCAAATCAGCTGAAGATCTTGAGCTTGAATCTGGTTTTTAACTGCTTGGTCATTAAATTAGGAGCTTTCCAGCCGCGATGCGATTGTATATGCAGAGCTAATGCCTATTCACTCATAGAGGCCACCCGAGATCGCTGACTTCAAAAGGCTCCTCATGCAAACAGCACTGTGAAATGCCCAAATTGCTCTCTGCAAATTCTGCAAACTGAGAGCAAGTGTCTTTGTTAAGTCCACGAGGAAGTGCACGAAAATCCTATTTGCTGACGTGCAAAGGCTTTGTAAGGCAGAGCCCCCAGCCTGAAATCGCTTGATTTGTGGATCCTTGAGATTAAGTTGAACTGAATGACATGCAAAGCTGGCAATTGAGATAAAGAATCACTCTAGGCTAAGGAAGGGAGGCAGCTAAAATCTGAAAACAAAGGATGTTAATCTCACGCTCATCATCTTTAAACAGAGCACGTTAAAGGAGCAGGTAAAAGGTAATGCTCAGCCGATGCCTTCAGATTACCGGACCGGGATGTTGTCTTTTGTCTTGGCAAACCTCATTTTGATCTAGCTGCTGACAATTCTTCCCCTTTCCTTTCCTCCCCCACTTCCATCCCCTCAGGCGGAACATCTCATCCCAGTGGAGCCTCAGCCTCAGCTCCGCTCCTCGGCTCTCAGGCAGGAGAGAAATCCTGTCCACATCACGGAAACTTTTCTCGCAGTTCCCAGCCTCCCCCCGGAGTGCGGTTTCTTTGTCCCTCTGCCCCTTTGCCTGCCAGGACCCAGGGGGTCCTGCCCAGGCAGCATTTTGCAGACAAACATGACGCCTTGCTGTAGGACATGTGGCTAATCTGTCTGTCAAAACACAGAGACAGCCGCATAAAAACATTTTTCCAAAGTAGATGTGCGCAGCCCGGAGCTGAATCCTACTCCCAGAGTTAGGTGAGACACTTATTTCTGACAGCCAAAGACCTGAAACTGTGCTGCAGGCTTGTACTTCAGCATCCCTACCCAGGACCCGCAATGGCAGGGTCTACCACTTAGTCTAGTTTGTCACAGGTGGTCCCAGACGTCTGTGGACAACAAGCATTGTCCTTGTGCAAATTAACGCCGTGGTAGGGTCTGGCAGCATCCAGCCACAGCAGGATAATCGGCAAAGGGAGATGCATTTAAACAGTCTTGGAAACATTAGAAACATTCCAGCACTGCAGGTTAAAAACTGCTCCAAGATTGCAAGTTCGGCATTTTAGGGATCAGTGGGAGATTTCTCTGGAGATTAAGAGCAATTGAAAAGATCGACTTCCTCTCTATAGAGAAGTTCTAATAAGGCTGAAAATGAAATGCTGTCTCCCTCAGCCTTCCTGGCAGAGGAGCTCCAACGCGCCCCCCTGTTGTTTCAATAATTCAAACTTCAGCTTTAGCCAGCCAAATAGGCCTGAAATTCACCTGTGAAAGTTCATGAGGCTAAGTGGGATTCAGAACAAACTCCTCTTGTTTCCAAACTCATGTATAATGCAGCGAGGAACTTTGCTCAAAGCTAAGCTTTGGCTCCCTGTTATATTTACGATGCTGTTATATATTACGATTTACAAAAAAGAGCAGGAGGCAAACGGATAACACCACGCCAGAGGTAGTGGAGTGGGAGGGGAAGGAAAGAGCCACCAACTTAGGGTAAGCTGACACTCATCTGTAGCTGGGCAGCACCTGAATCTGCCTCTTCTCCCCTGTCAGCTCAAGACTGTGGCATTTCCCAGAGACAGAGGAGAGATCTGTGTCCTTCAGCAGAGAACAAAATAGACAAGGCAAGCACAGAAGGACAGAAGAAGCAACACTGTGATGTAATGGCTGTTCCACTAGCCAGATGTGAGGAAAGTGAAGATGAGCAGGAGCATTGCAAGGCTATCACTCTTGCTCACACAGTCACAAAGGTGTGTCCCAGTCAAGCTGTCCATCTGTCAGTGCTGTCTGTCTGCAGGAGCATCCTGGGCCAGCTCTGGGGGTGCCCAGTTACCCCTGGCAGAAAGATTTGCCAGTGTGCCTGAAACAGAAATTTTAGAAGTTCACTTGAGTTAACAAAATGAATTAAGCATTTAATTTTTTAGAATTATGTGTTGAATTTTAACCTTTTTCTTAAGAAACCTCTGCCATGGTACAAAGGGCATAGGAAATGCAAATTTCTGAAGCTTCTTACATCAGGCTGTGGAGTCTATTTATTCCGCACATCGCTTCATGCTCACAGAGCACCATGGCTAGAGGGTGTTGGGCTGGCAGTGCCACTGCATCCCTGGCAACGTGGAAATCTAAGCTTCAGCAGGGCTTGTTTCACCAAGAGTTACTCAGATAGTACAACATGTACCACTCTGGTTTTCTCCCACAGACCCATGCAGTAGACTGGAAGCAGTTGCCTTCTAAATTCACTTCCCTGCTGGTTCACCCTGTTTGTATTAAAATCCTATCCACAGACCGTAAATAGATTTCTGTAAACCTACAGCTGTTGCCCATAGAAGAATAGACATATCAGCTTTATGTAGCTGGTATTAAGTAAACTAAATCCATGACAGGGTATTAGGAATCAGCTTTTTACATCTACTTCAATTATCATTGTTTCACTGAGGAAATACATACAGTGATTATATCTAATCATGAATTCCAGTGCTGATCTGAGATCTTTTCTCTTTCCTTCCTTCCCTTCTTTCTTTAATTACCTCACTAATGTGGTAAGATGTTTATTGTTGTTGTTTTTTTTCATTTCAAGTACTTGATTTTTTTTTTGCAGTTTTCTGGGACTGGAGTAACTGAAGTGCAATGTGATTCATTTGAAAGAGTAAATATTTAACTAGTAAATGGCACCTTGTTTTTTCCAGATCCCCATGTTCTTTCTAACCCTATTCATACAGTATATAGGAGCAGGAGCGTATCCAAAGGAGGTCAATGAAGTTGGTGAAGGGTCCGGAGCACAAGTCTGATAAGGAGCAGCTCAGTTTAGTTTGGAGAAAAAGAGGCTGAAGGGCAACCTTGACAACTCCCTGAAAGGAGAGTGTAGCCAGGTGGGAATCAGTCTCTTCCTCCAGGTAACAAGAGACAGGTTGAGAGGAAATGGGCTCAAGTTGCTCCAAGGGAGGTTTAGATTGGCTATTAGGGAAAAAAAAGGGTGCCCAGGCATTGGAACAGGCTGCCAAAAGCATGGTGGAATCACCATCCCTGGAAATGTTTTTAAAAAAGGTGAATATGGTGCTTAGAAACATGGTTTAGTCATCACTTTGCAGTGCTGGGTTAATGGTCAGACTCCGTGATCTTAGAGGTTTTTTCCAGCCTTAAAAATTCCATGATATTCATCTTAGAAGTATGAAATTACATTAAAAGAAGATAAATATTATAAAATTGTCTATGAAAATGTTAGACAATACCAATATGAGGCCAAGCCAGGCAAATTTAATTCTTCTCAATTGTATTTCTATTTCATTATTTCACTACTCACTTCTTGATTTGATAATTACATTGTGTTTTTTGAGAGCTACTAAAACAGAGTGCGAAAGCCAAAGCTGTAGTGAATCAGCTTGTTGTGTTCACTCAAGAGCACAGGCATCTTAGGTCGTGATGGACACCCTTGCCCAAATAAAACAGAAATTACTCTTTAAAATTACACTCTTATTGATATCTTGTAGGCTGCAGCACGCAAGTGTAGCAACCTCTGCTGTTCTAGGGACCACAACCAGCTGGGTGGGTTTTGGGTTGTGTTTGCCTCCTTTGCACAAGGCTGTCTGCTGCTGCTTTGTCTGGGTGTTTTGAATCTTGACCATATTTACAGCTTTGCTAAGTGTAGCAGAGGATGAGAATGAAAAATTATACTTCAAAGTATACAGGTGCTACGAGCTGAGGACATTCTGCAGCATTAATTTTGGTGTAAACTTGTGAGAAGTAGGAATGTTGCATTTCTGTTTCTTGATGAAACTCTTTTTCCTGCCACATTTGCTGCATTACAGTTAATGGGATTTATGAGAACAGCTTGTGATTCTCCAAAACTACCTGGTGCGGTCATTTCAGCCAGCACAATGTGAATTATGCAATAAGCCATCACTTTAATTAAAACAAATTGCATTTACTGTATCAGTCCATACTATAAATCATTCCCTAGGGCCCCTCTTCAAGGTTTGTGCTTGGCCTACTCTTGAGAAATGTTGACATCAGCCTCCATTACCAAAAATATTTTTAAGCATTTTGTTCTAATATTCTTCTTCAGGATTCAGCTTTTGAGCTTACTTTCCTGATATACAAAACGAATTTTATCCGAGAAAGCAGGGCAGAAATCATGTGTAAAAGCCGAATATCTCATTTTCCCTTTCTCTTCTGGTCTGCAGTGTGCACTTTAGTAGACTGTGGCAGTGGATTATGAAGTTTATTAATTGAAATAATGATAATAATAAAAGCCAAAAAATGAAAGATGCAGATTAATTGTTTTCATCCAAAGTTAGGAGCCACATGGGATTCCTCACACTCCCTACTATAATTAGACTGAACAACAAGACAACCAGATTATTAGTCCTTTGTGTATCTCCAGTTTAATAAAGAGAATGACCATTGGGTATTTGTATTCATTTGAGCTCAATGCAGCTTAAAATGCAGTGCTAAATGCAGCATATCATGCTGAAGGATGAAGTAACTCACATTATAAGGAGAAAACATCATCCTTTTTGTGACCTCTGATGAGAGGGCAAAGGTTTTTGCTTCATTCTGTTGGATCAGACATGCTGAGACCATTCAGCACTACCTAATGTTTAAGTGAGTGTTTCCTTGAGAGTTTGTTCAGGTTTCCTTGTTTTGCAAATTAAAATAAAGTAGTTAAGTTCTTTTCTCAAAAAGGGTATCGTTAAGTGTTCCCTGAATTAGAGTTTTAGACTCAGTGGTGATTTCTGCCTTTAGCCTTATGAGAGACAAGCTATTGCAATTCTGAAGGAGATGCTGTTTGAGACAGTGCTGCACAGGCTAAAATGCACAGTGGGGTCCTAACCAAAGGCTAATGCAAATTTTAAAATGTCAAGCAAGATTTTGCAGCCCTTTTTGCAGAAGTTGCTTGACTCTCATTAATTTGGTGGATCTTGTAGGTGGAGCTGCTTTGGTAAAATTTATGAGGAAGGTGAACCATTTATATATAACACCAGTTACTTTGAAATTGCTGAAACCTCATGATGAACAACTGGGTCATTGAACAAAAAACAAGACCCCAGAGCCTGACTGGAAAACCATTAAAGCCAATGGAAAGGGACCCACTGGCTGGAGCCAACACTGGAGCAATTCCACAGAGAATAATCCAAACCAAATCTGTCTTCATATTTATTTTCTTCTTGATATATACCTAAAACAAGCCCAAGTAGATTTGTAACAGCCTTAATATCTACCTGTTTGTTGTGAAGATTATCTCACTTTACAACAAAGCAGGTATCCATCTCCTTCAGCAGCCTCATCTTGTTGTTGTTCAGGTCTTCAAATGAAAGCTTCGGTCACACAAACAAACAAATATATCCCAAGAACAGATTTAAGCATTGAGAAGGAAAGAAGACAATACCCATTTTCTTTCCCTGAAAAGAAAAGTAGACACAATTGGAAGCAGCATATGCCCAGACTGTTACTCCTGTTCTTCAGCCAAAATAAAGTCTGAAAATAATTGGCATCAATAAGCATTATCAAGGACCATCTGGAACACACATGTAGTGAAAAGTGAGCAAATACCTTCAGAGCAGTGGATAAATACCTTAGTTGCATTACTTATATATTTGTTGTATGGAAAAGACCATTTAGCTTATGAATTCAAAAGGCATTTATTGATGCTGTAGTAAAGGCCCACTGCACAAAGCCAGGGAAGCTCAAAATGCTGAAGCCAGCAGAAAAGGTCCTTCAACCTCCAATAAACATAAGTACATTTTCCATCTCTTACTATTAGGCTTGCACTGTATCTGAGTGGTTTACAATTTCTCATTGTCTTTAATTTCTTTTGTTGCCTAAATTTAATAATAATAAAGTGGCATCTCATGGACCCTGTGGTCACCACATTCTTTTTTGTTACAGGATGTTCAAAGTGAATGCCTACATTTTCTTTTTAATGATCCAAAATAGTTTTGCTTTGGTTGGTTTGGGGTTTTTTTCCTGAAGTTTTGACAGCTCCAAAAGAGCTGTGGAGATTATCTTCCAACTTTCTAAATAAATTCACTGCTGGACTGTTAATAAGAAAGCATAAGAAAATTTCAACCCTCAAAGGTAATTTTGGGGGAAAGTTATAAACCACTGAAAACAGCAGCTTATAATGAAAGTGCCATCTCAGCCATAAAAGGTACCTCAATGCTCTGAACAGACACTGTAAAACATGATTGAAAGGGAGTTTAGAAACATTGCTAATGGCCCTGACATAAGGAGTGTGGCTATAAAAGATGAAAAGATGCATGGCTAAAACTGCCCACCACAAGTCTTTGAAGAGCATCTGACTACCCAGGCATGCCAGAGACAGCGATTGCTGATGGACCTGGTCATGCAAATCTGCTGAGACAGAGACACCTTCAAACACCTCACGCTTTTGCTCCCTCTGAAAGTGATGCAATTGCTCAGCAGAGACACAGCTCGCATGCCCAGGCTCATCCTGGGTGGCATTTGGAGGGTGGGGATGGCCAACACTAAGCAGGACTGTGGCACTCAGCCTCTAGGTCTAAAGAGATAACATGACCTGTTGTGGTAAAATTCCAGTGTCTCATCAATCCACTTTCAGGGTTTCAACATCTTTGTTCGGTTTTCATGAAACTGTGTCATTTTTGTTGGAATGAAAGTCTGGAGAAGACGCAGGAGTCTAGCCTCCTGCTCACAGCAGGAAGACTTCAAAGTTGGTTTTGAAGTAGTTCTGCTGTTCCTCTTTAAGCCAGGTGATTTAAAGTGTAATTAATATGTGCAAAACTTCAGCAGGCTGAAAGTCATTTGATCGACTTTCAGGGTTCACATTTGGCCATGCTCATTTTGCAACCTGGTCCTTATGATATCTTTAGTGAAAAGGGTGCTGGTCTGTGCTGAGATTCAGTCAGGAGGACTGTTTGGTTAAATTTATCCTACCCTTCAGGGAGCAAATTCTGAGTAGGAGCTATATTTTGAATATCTGTAGGTCAAGGTTATGCATGACCATGACTATGCATTTTATTTAGGCCATTCCAAAAAATGGATTGTAAGACAAATCTGTGTTGAAGGATATGTGGTAGAACTATTTTCTTTTTTAATCACTGGTCAGAAGATGAAATAATAACAATAAGGAGAGCTGTGCCTTGGGGGCATCTCACTTCAATGCTTGCTTTCTGCCTGAGACCCGTCTGTTTCTCATCCTTACTAACTCCATGCCAGAGATATGAAAAACAATGCATGCATCTAAAAGTCTGTGTCATGGATTGACCCGGGTTGGACACCAGGTGCTAACCAAGCTACTCTATCATTCCAGTTCTCAGCTGAGCGTGGGAGAGAAAAAATACCTCAGCAAGTTCCTGGGTCAAATAGGAATGGGTAGAGATCACTCACCAATTACCAGCAGAGGCAAACCAGACCAAACTCAGGGACATTTATTGAATTTATTACCAATCAAATCAGAACAGGGCAATGCAAAATGAAAGTCAAGTCTGAAAACAACTTCACCCCACCCTTCCATTCTTCCTGGGCTTAACTTGACTCCTTATTTCTGACTGTGGTCAGTTCACTGCATGTTGTCTCTGCTGCTCCCGCCCCCACAGGAGTTGGACTCCTCTCACTCTTATCCTGGTCCAGCCTGGGGGGTCACTCCCACAGGAGGCAGTCCTCCATTAACTGCTCCAGTGTGGATCCCCCTCCAAAGGGTCTGTCGTCCAGGAGCAGCCTGGATCTCTCCCATGGGGTCATTCCTTCCGGAAAAGGCTGCTCCACTCTGGGTCCCCCAAGGTGTCACAGGCTTCCCATGGGGTCACAGCCTCCTCTGGGCACCCCCCTGCTCCAGCCCGGGCTCCCCCAGGGGCTGCAGGTGGATCTCTGCTCCCCCTGCCCTCCCTGGGCTGCAGGGGCACAGCTGCCTCAGCCTGGGCTGCTGCAGGGGCTGCAGGGGAACCTGAGCTCCAGAGCCTGGAGCAGCTCCTGCCCCTCCTGCACTGCCCTGCCTGGCTGCAGGGCTGCTCCTCTCGCATGGTCTCAATCCTCTCCTCCAGCTACTGAGCTGTTGTGCAGCAGTTTTCACCCTTTCCTGTTAAATAATTTATGCCAGAGGTGCTACCACAGGGGACCAGTGTGGACCAGTGGCAGGTCCCTCTTGGAGCTGGCTGGCATTGGCTCTGTGAGATGCAGGGAAGCTTCTGGCACTTTATCACAGATAGTAGCCCTGCTGCTCCCCACTACCTTGCTACTCAAACCAAATACAGCCTGACTTTGCAAAACCCTGTATACAAGCTGCCCAAACTTGAAAATGTCTTCAAATGTTGACAAGTATATTTCTGAATATGTTCCCAAATATTATCTAAGGATCAGAGCTCCAGACATTTTCTCAGTGTTTATTAGCAATTTCAAGGACTCAGAAAATATAAGTCAGACCTAAGGATGTCGTGAGGTTTTGCTCGTTTAATAATAGAGTTTAGGTTCCTTTATTTGTCTCCTGCTGAGCCTTTAGCTTGAACTTGGGTCACTTTCAAACTTTGGTATGCTCCTGAGGTCTAGAAAACCGGGGATTTATTGAACAAGAAAGGAAAAAAACTCTCAAGTGTACACATGACAGCAGAGGGCAAGGCCTCAAACAGCTTGAGATTGCTGTAAAAATCCTGATGGGTTTCTAAGCCCTATCATTGTCGCAAGCCTCTAGCAGGCACTACTCCTTGTAGCCAGTTAGGCTCCTCATGGGAGGCTGCAGAGCATGCAGCCTTTCCCCAGGGCCAAGAGGTGAGTGTCTCAGGCAAGATGTTAGCTTGACTTTTTTTAGAACAATTTCATATTAATTCTTCAAAGACAAAAAAAGAGTAGAATTGCTATTTATATTTCAGAATTGCTGATCTCTTTATTTTTTCAAATTATTTTTTAGCTTACTCTTGCTCCTTAATCTTTTGGTTAACATCTCTTTCTCTTCCTCCCTGTTCTGGGCCAGGATGGTGCCTAATGTTGAAGGTGATCTGTCCTATTTCTCTCCAGCCTAGTGAGGGAGATGGAGGAGCAGGGCAAGGAGAAGACTCTTGTTCAGTAACAAGAGCACCTCTGAAAAGCTGTGGAAATGGTTTTATCTCTTAGGTTTTCTCACCCTCCTGGGTGCTTTTGTGAGACTGTCCAGGACACAGGGATACCCTAAAACAGTATTCCAGGTGTGAGCATGACCTTCAAGGGGTGCTCAGGCATCATCTTTTGCTCTCCCACCTATTTCCCCCCTCTTGCAGGAGCAGGAGGTGCTTGGGGGCCAAATCAGCTTCTGCCCAGTTCCACACCAGGAGTTCTGATGTACCTGGGCTGGGAAATGATATTTGGGAAATGTTCCTTTCCTGCAGCCCTGGGAGACTGCCTTCCACTGCTGAGGGGTCACCTCCCCTCCAGCCCCAGGACTAAGCTGACCTGATCACTACCATGCACCTGCCTGTGCTACCCACAGTTACCAGGGCAGGGTGACATGGAGGTGAGACACACTCTGCTTCTCCAAGCTTTCTTTCTCTCAGCAGTGCCCTTCACCCCTTGGTGTTGTTCTCATGTCATTCTGCTGGGAGAACAGGAGTTTGTGAGTATGTAACTCTTTACAGAATCACAGAATCGTTAGGGTTAGGGAAAAACCTCTGAGGTCATTGAATCAAACAATTAACCCAGCCTTGTCTTCACCATTAAACCGTGTCCCCAGATGCCACATCTATGCACTTTGGAATGATTCTAGGGATGGTGATTCCATCATTGCCCTGGGCAGACTGTTTGAATGCCTGACCACCATTTCAGTGAATAATTTTTCCAATATCCAATCTAAACTTCTGCTGGTGCAGCTTAAGCCTGATTCCCTCTTGCCCTGTCACTTGCAATCTGGGAGAAGAGGCTGATGCCCACCTGGCTGTACTCTCCTGTCAGGGAGTTGTAGAGAGTGAGAACATGCCCCTCTGAGCCTCCTTCTCTCCAGGCTGTGCCCCCCTCCCCACTGCTCCCTTTAGATGCTCCTTATCAGACAGGTGCTCTAGATCCCTCACTAGCACTGTTCCTTTCTCTGAATACACCCCACCACCACAATGTGTTTCTTGTCATGAGGGGCCCAAAAATGAGGCCAGGTGTGGCTTGTGTCAGTATGACCAGTGTGATGTGGTGGTGATACACTCTGGGCACACTCTGTGCTCCCCCCCATCAGACAAGGAGGGCAGCAGGACACTGACTGCTGGTACTTGGGGATACTCAGGAGAAACAGGCAGCTCTGTGCAACTCTTTTTTTCTCAGTGTTAAGACTCAAAAGGAAACCCACACGTCCTTCCTGAAAACCTCCTCTGCAAACCCACATGTCTCTCTAATTGAAACAGGGCAGGGTCTGAAACCATAGGAGTCCACAGCTGCTATTTCTATTGTGCATGTCTGAGTCAAGGTGAAGAGAAAAGTCAGCAAAATATCCCACAGGGTGAATCCTCCATGTGCCAAGAAAGCTGACTCCACATTAAAGGTGAGAGCCAGAGCTTGCAAAGCAGTGATGGCTTGGGAAGACAGAGGCCTTGATTCCTTCCAGCAGCCTCCAAGTGTTATTCCCATTAACATTGGCACTAGCCATCACCCTGAATACCCCATGCACCAAAAGACAAGTGAAAGTGAGCAGGAGGGAGGGAGGTGATAAAGTTGTCAGGCTGTAGGCAAGGCTCTGGCCTCCAAGGACTGGCAGAGGCTGTGTCGTTTAGAGACACATCTTGGGATGTGTTTTAAGAGTAGATTGGAGATGCAAGAGTAGATTGGAGGATAGGGGTGGGTTTGCTGATCTTGCAGAGGACTCATCTTTGGTCAGTTCACAGTGCTGGAACATCAGGGTTCTGCCTTTTTCCTCTCTTTTATCTTCATTATCAGGGGAAGAAAAGCTCTGTGTGGCACACAAAACCCCCCAAAAAACCTGAGATGGCAAAGCTGCTCATGTTACCTTCCCACAGGTGACAATCCATCATTTGGTAAGTGTTGCTAACCCTGTGGCTCACAAGGCACCTGCCCTGACTGCATCCAGGGTCAAAAGCACTTTCAGGCCCCCACCAGCAATCAAAATCTGTCTTAAAGAGCACAGCACGCAGTCTGTGCCATGGGGAGACAGGAGAGAGTGTCACTTCTGCACTGGATCTCTGCTTTGGTGTTGAAAGAGCAGCACTCAGATAAAACACAGGGCTGTAGACAGGATGGTTTCTTTTTGCCATGAGCAAGTCTGAATGCCACAGAGAAATCAAAAGTATCCTTGTTACTGAAGATCCAACCTCTTTTCAGAGCAGTGCAGCCTTTCTGCAGAAACTTTAGTAATTGATGCAGAATCCACAAGTGAGTCATTCCTCCTTCCCTCTTTTTTCTCCTCTTCCTCCCACCTTGGCACCAAAGTGCACTAAGAAAACAAGACATCAGGAAGATGTCTTCTGGATCATTGCTGCAGCATCTTGTCTGCCTTCAGGCTCTGGTGTCAAGTAGTGATCAGCTTCTTCCCTTCAGCCCTGAAGCAGCAGTTTTCAGACATGACCTTCCACCCCTTCACAGCTCCCTGTGTCTCTGAAATGTCCAGAGGTCAGCCCCTCACTGCCTCCACAAGGAGACCTGTTCTGGAGATTCCTGCCTCACACCAGCCCCACCTCATGTCCCTGTCATCTCCCATCATGTTACCAAACTGAAGGGGATACCAGGAGTGTAGATGGTGTCCTCCACCGTGACATGGACTCATCATTTCACTATTTGTTGGGGAATGGCAGCTGTGCACTGCTCGTGGAAAGGTAGCCTTGACTGACTAGCTAAAAATTGGAGGTGACCTAGCTGTACAACTTACTGGTCAGGAACAATGTGACAAACTTCATCTTTCTTCACTGGCAGCCTCTAAGGTTAGAGAGGGCCACTACCTGTCATAGTGGGGAGGAGAGAGACAGCTCTATGGATGTGTCTGTCGTGCATGTGGAGGTGGGGAGAGGAGGGGTATGCTCTTATTCTTTCTTTCCTACTTAGTTATATTGATTTTCAGTGGCTTGAATGCTTGGAATGCAATAAGGGAGCAATTCCCTTCTATGCTGGCTAGTAAACATTGCCTGTAACTTTATTCTGGGTCAGGAAAGTCAGCACTTAAAATTAAAAGTGGTTCCAGAGGAAGAAAGCCATATTTTAGGAAATTCCAGCTGGGGGTTCCTTGTTACTGTACTTCATTTTAAAATCCAGTGTCGTGTCATGTCGTGTCATATATGCCTTTAAAAAAGCATTTAACTGATATATAGTCTCATCTGCTCTTTACTTGCAATATTTCAAGCAGAAAATATTTTTTAAAAATTAGTTCCCTGGCTCTCTGAATTTACAGCAGAGCCCACAGACTATAAAGTGGAAGGAGTTGAAATTAAGCCCAGGGGAGAGAGAAGTGCACTAGAGAGAAAGTCTCATATGCCAGGTGCTTAAACACATGCATAGTTTAAATCCTGTGCCATCTCACCAAAGTCAATGGAGCTGCTCTTGTATTTAAGACTAACCTGCCTTAAATTCTGGGACATAGTCCCTAAAAGAATGTGTGTAATGTTGGGGTACAGACTGTCATGCCCATAAGCTGCTCCAGGTCTAAGGTACAATCAGCTGTGGAAGCTCCTTTTTTTCCTGTGCCAAGCTTCTGTGCTCAGGTCTTGGAAAGCCAAAAGGTTTTCCCAAGGCAGGAAAACAAATGTCCTGAACAGTCAGATTGAGGAATGTCTGCCCTTGCTGACATGTGGCTCCCACATGTGAATCCAAGCTGGGATCTATGTTCTTAGGATGAGCATTTTTGCTAGAGAAGTTCCTCTCAGCAGAGGCTCATTTCT
This sequence comes from Passer montanus, assembly GCF_014805655.1. Taxonomy (NCBI): domain Eukaryota; kingdom Metazoa; phylum Chordata; class Aves; order Passeriformes; family Passeridae; genus Passer; species Passer montanus. Next base: position 642,474 of record NW_024356948.1, on the reverse strand, counting down.
TGAGTGCTGGAAATTTTACCTGGAAAGGTTCCTTCTCATGGATCAGGCACTTGCAGCAAGTAATTCACATGTACTTAGGCAGCACTACTGAAAACATGGTGCACTACCTTTTTAGTTGGATAGACAGGCATTTTACAGAGCTCTGCTCCTGGCACTGTAAAAGCAGGAAACAAGTTGGAAAACACCCAGTGCAGGAAGCAGGACCAGTGGTGTGGCTACCCTTTGGAATGCCACGTGCTTCACCAGCACAAGCACCGCCTGTGCCCTGTTTGCATTCTGTCCTTCTGCAAGAGTCCCTGCAAATCCCCTGCCCACTCTGCTGTGCATCACGGGCCCAGCAGCAGGGCTGTCACCACTCTGTCAGGTCTCAGGGACATCTGAGGCTGGAAACCCCGCTGGGGACATGAAGGAAACCTGGACAGTTTATGAGATGGCAGGAGGCAAAGTACATCTAACTGGGCCTGAACTCTGAGGCACAGTCTCCCTGGCTCCCCACCTGACATGTACAAACAGTGACAAGCCCTGTCACCTGCTACCTGATGCAACCATTCCAAAAGCTGGGAAAGCCAGTCATGCTGTTAACAGCTCCAGCTTCCCCAAAGAAAACCCCAGAGACTTATGACAAGGAACTGCCTTGACTCAGGCCAAATGCATCCATGTTAGCAAACCTCCACAGCTGGCTCCCTGGGTGAAACAGCCTCAATGAAAGGACACCAGCAAGGCAAGCAGAGAAAGGGAAACAAATGGCATTAGTGTTTCACCCCACCTCTCCTCCTTGTCTCTTCTCTTCCCATGAGAGGAGAAACCCCTGGCTGAAAGATCTCTACTCTGGGAGTAACATAAGCTGCTACAATCCTTTGCATCCTCCCTGTCTATGACTCCCTGCTTACTCATTTTCATGCTTTCCCCTGGGCAGTCTCCTAAGCACAAGGACTGATAGAAGCACAGATATCAGCACAAGAGGATCATCTGAGCACCTTCCTGGGGTCTCAGTTTCCTGCAGCTTCACTGTTTTTGGTACCCAAAGTTCTGTTTCCTGGAGGTAAATCACAACATGGATTTTAGGGGCTAGAAAAAGTTGGGTGCTGCTTTTCTGAGGAGACAAAATGTGTAGACTTGAAAATTTTGCCATCAGCAAAGAAGCTCCTAAATTTCCTAGATTCCCAAACAACTCTCACAGAGCATCTACTTTCAAGATGCATTTTTCAGGATGCTGCTGCTATTCAAGTCTCCATCTAAGCAGTCATGCAACAAGCATCACTTTCAAACAATGGTCAATTGATTACTTGCTTCATTAACAATGATGCTATTCCCTGGAGAGCTTTATTTTTAGTCTTATATTATTACTCTTGTTTTTTATTATTTTTGTATCTTATGATTTGGTCATTAATGGGTACACTTGCATTTCATTTCATTGTGACTGACTTTCCAGGAAGGAATTCTCAGTACAGTCCAAGAACTTCCATGAATAAATGTTTGCTGTCAGGAGATATGAGTGTGTTGCAGGGCTCAATGGATGTTTTTATCCTGATGATGCAGCAGTAAATCAATTAAAAACATGATTGATTGTAAAATTGTGGCTAACTTGCTTTTGCTTTGGGATTTCACATGACCTAAGTTAGTCAGTATAAATCTGACAATGTATTAGTCATGTAGTGATCATCTTGCTGGTATCTGCAGTGAGTATTATTATCTGTAGTCCTAATAATGCATATAGCTAAGGCAAGAGCAAGGGCTAAACCTGGCCCTGGCATATCCTGCAGCTCTACTCCTGCACAGAGAACAGAACCTTGTCCCACTGGTGATTTAACTCCTTTTGGCAACATTTGACTAGAATTCCCTTTACCAGAGGATAAAATAAATCGAAAGGGCTCTTGAAAGGGCTCTCTACACAGATATGTTCATTCAGATTAAGGTATAGTGTATATTTAGCAAAGAATAGCTGTTCTTAATTAATTCCCTGTCTAGTTGCTTTTTTTTTTTCAGTCAGACTACTGTAGCCCAAATTAGATTAATCGACTTTGGATATTCTTGCTAACAATCACTTTCTCTTATTAAGCATTATTAATATTAGTTCTTAGAAACTGATGATTCTGGAATAACTCACCACATTTAGTTATATCCCAAAATCTCCAGTGGTATACAATGGCCAGTGTGCTCTGAGTTGAGCAGAAGTCCCCACACTCCCCATTTAAAGCTTTTGCCAAGAGCACTGGGTTGTGTCTGCTCATCAGAGGGAGTAGTTTCTGTTCTAAAATCAGTTTAGAAGTCTTCTGTCCTGATCTTCTGCAGTAAAGCAGTAAACTTCTTGGTAACAAGACCAAATCCAGAAGCCACTATTCAGCACATAGTGCTGCAAGGGAAATGTGAACCAGAGAGAATGAAAAGACACGCGCTCAGGACAAAAGTTTCATCCCTGTCTCCCACATACCTATCCAGGGCTTCATCCAAACCCCAGAAATGTTGATCTAAGTCCTGCTGTGGGCTCTGAGTGCAGACCAGATGATCTGCTGCCTCTCCATGTGCAAAAGCCTGCAGAGAGGGGCAGAGGAACAATCTGCATGACTGTGTGCTCCAAGAGAAATTTACAGAGACAGTGCACATAAATCTAGATAAGTTATACAGTGCCACAAATACAAACAGCAACCTTTCACAAATTCACATACACAAATGTACCTCCAGCGTGAATAATGCAGTGACAAAGTGAGCTGCCTTTGTGTGGACATCTTTGGTATCAGCAGTTAGGAATAATAGTTGTCTAATTGTAGTCTTTCATTGTGTGCTGTGTCAAAGCGTGGGCGAGTAATTGCAATCATCAAAACCCTTTCAGAGTGTGTGCAAAGCCCCGACCCCCATCACCTGCTATCAAGCCTATCTGATCCACCACACACATGCACTTACTGGGCAGATGAATTAGCTAGATGGGCTCTTCTATTTTATTATTATTATTGTAGTTATTATTATTATTATTATTATTATTATTATTATTAATTACTATTACTATTATTTCTTTCGGGGTTTTTTTTGCTTTTCTTCAATTAAGGTTGTGTCTGATTCATGAAGGTGGTTTAGAATTTTTAATTGTTGTTATTCTTTTCTTTGGGGGTGGGGCGGGGGGTGTGTTAGAGAGAGAGAAAGACAGAGACCAATCACTTTTTGGGTGAGATAATATAGATGACAGACATCAACAATTATACAAAATAATATGGTAACCAGCAACTGAAAAAAAAAAAATAATTGATTCTCATGGGCTGGTGAGTGTTACAGTTTGAATGTCTTTCTATTAAAATCCTTGTAATAGACACAGGGAGAAACCAGGGAGGAGGGAGAGAAAGCAGCTCTTTTTCAAGTATACTCATACGATGGAGCACAAGATATTTTCAGAATGCAAGAGGGACTGATTTCCATTAACATAATCCTATTTCCAGTATTTTTTATTAATATAAACATCTTGGCTCTGAGAATGCCTCCTGGATCATTTATACCCGCTGTATTTTACGTAAGGTTTGGGGAAAAGCAAGGAGAGCACTAAATATATACATATATATATATAAATTGAACCTATTTGTTATATTCATTGTGAATTGCCAGCTGTACAATACCTGAGTGGAGAAGCAGATTTGATTATCAAACACAATTAGGGCCTGGTTTTGCCAATGTGGAGGACCATGTAAGTGCATATTGTAAATATCTGTATAGAAGACAGGAACATCACAACCATGTGGGCTGCACACTCTGTCTTGCTGCTGGAGAGGACTTGCAGTGATTTTCTTTGGTTCAGCCTGCTGCAGCAAGGAATCCATCTCAGTGCTGTAACTACTGTTACAGGGACCACATCTTGTTCAGGGAGCACACAGATTCATGGGTGTATATGTGCTTTAAAGGGTCACAGCTCTGAGTTTTCTGGTGTCTGCCTTTGTGTGATAGATCATATCTATTTATTAATAGTATCTGGTACCTCCAGAGACTCAGCAGGATGTGTCCTTTTTGCTGAAAGTATCTTCTGTTGCATAAGGACAACCTGTAGTTTCCATGGCTGTCAAATACTTGTGTGTGCACACTTAAATTTCTGCTAGACAATTTTGAGGTCTGCAATTAAACTTTCCAAGGAAGCAGGAGAAGCCCTGCTTTTGTGCAAAGTTCAAATAAAAGGGAATTTTGCAGAATTGTAGACTCATTTAGGTTGGAACAAACCTTTAAGATCACTAGGTCCAACAATATTTATAAAATGTGGACAAAGTTCAATGAAGAAAATTCCTCATTGTGAATTTTCTCAGACTGTGGGCCAGGCCTCCAAGAGGAACATGTGCAACTTGTTATTTAGACCACTAAAATGAGGATAGGCGATATATTTTTGAATATTCAGTAGGGAGATATATTATCAGATACCCACAAACCCTAAGAAGCCTTTTTCATTTTTGATTGCTGTAAGTTATCTCCACTGTGTTGTCTGACACTACTGCCCTCATTCTGTACACTTTGAATTTGCTTCTGTCTTTGAAAGAAAAAAATTCAGATGTACCAAAATACATACATTTTATAAAGCCTCAAATCAATCAGAAATGTTGATGGTATTGAAGAGAAGACACTGAAAAATACCTGATTGGAAATGTTATAGATTGTAGATTTTGCTCATTATTGCCACTGCAGAGGTCACCATTTTTCAGATAGCAGAACACAGGTCTGGAAATAAGAATTTACTTCTATTGGTCTCACTGTTGCTGTAATATTTGGGGCAAGTGATTTGAGGGTGGAGTATGTTCGTCGACAATACCTTCCATCTTAGGAAGATTAGGTGTTTATTCTCAGCTGTTCATTTGAGATACATTCAGCAATCAATAAGGAAGAAAATATATTTTCCAATACAATCATTCATTCACTTCTAAAACTGATGAGAATGAATCACTTTGTGGAAGTTCATTTCTATCTACCCACATTTTCTGGAGTTCAGTGGCCAGCTTAAGTAAATTCCTGGATGGCAAAAATCAGAGAAGAATACCTCCCTTAACTACTTATTCCTGTTCAAGCTGGAGAAATTCCCTTTGATAGAAATTTTAGATTCAAAGACCTATAACTATTTTTCCCCATCTCTAAATGCTTAGAATTTTGCTCTCCAGCACAAGAAGAAGAATCTTTTCTGATGGAGTTTCATAATAATCTTGTATTAAGGACTTGTTTCCTCATTATAATGGTTCCAAAGGGTTAACTGGACTAAATCTTCATCTTAACAAAGTTGTAAATGCTTCTTTTGTTAATCAAAGAGAACTGTTACCGATTTCCAGCTCCATTACCACTTGTGCTTTGCCAGTAACATTTGGCCTGGATGTATTGAAACATTGTGCTAGAAAGCAACTTTCTTAAATACTTATTATCCACAGGATAATTAGCCCTGACTGAGGTAATTTTTCAGGCAAAAAAGCTAATTTTTCGTGGTTCCTACTTGGGAGACAAAAGTAGAGGATTCAATAAGATTGTTATTGGACAGGTTTCTGAGTTCCAGGATGGGCTTCATGCAATAGCAAGTGCTTCAGTGTGTAACCCATATTCTGATGGCACAGATTACCTTTGCTGCTGAGTTATCCTGATGTCTGTGCTCATGGGTGTTCAAGGGGGAAGAGTGATGATGTCAGTCCAACCATATTTTAAAGGTCACTGGTGTGGAACAAAAATTATGTATGAAAACTTGACATTTTCTGCTAAATGGAATTCTTGTTTCCCACCTCACCCTAATTAAGATAGTGCTGAGAAGTGCTTGTCATGGGGAAGGACTGTACACTTTGCAAAGACCAGCCAGAGGCACGCTCAACTCCAAACTTTTTACAATGTGAGATGAGTAACAGAGAGGAAGAAACAAAACCAGAAAGTGGAGTTGAGAGAACTATAGCAAGAGGAGAAATAGTTTCAATGCACACATGGTCACAGTGTTGTCAAAGTCAAACGTGAGTGCAGGGGGACCAGTTCTGGAGAAATTTCAGGAAACTGAGATGGGATTGCAGCTCACTTTAAGGAGCTCCTACCATGCATAAAGGGCCGGCATGGGAGAAACCAGTGAGACACTTGTCTGCAAAATTCAATTACTGGCTGATAGAGGATGTTATCACAGGATAACCAAAGATGGGAGCTGGCATTCCAAAAGCAAATTAGAGATGTGAGGTAGGGGGGCGATAGGCGGTGAGGAGCCTTTCAGAGGTCCCTGTATGGACATTGAACCATAACAGCCACTCATCAGCTGTATAAAACTACCAGCAGCAGTATCCCCAGGCTGGGAAAGACTCTTCTTGGCAAGCTTGTGTACCACACCATGCCATCCAATAGAGCCCATCTTATTGAAAACTGAATCCCTTTGAGTTCTCTGCAACAGCAGCAGCTGGAGGGGAAATAACAGTAAAATTCTATGGCCATAATAAAACGCATTAGCCATCTGAACACTCATTTCAATCAAATAATGCAGCCTATTCATATTTAAACAGGAAATATTGTTTAATGTTTATGATAATGATCAAATCAAATTTTAAAAATTAAACACGAAATTAAACATTAAAGTGAGGTTCCAACATTGGGCACTTGGGACACCACTTCCAGCCCACATCTGATGGTTGCAATCAGCTGGGTCCATCCCCTTACCTTTGCTTAGTGCAGCTCCTTGAGGAGGATGTTAGAAGAAGGCTTTGGTGTCACTCAAATGACCACAGCTGGTGCAGGGTGGCTGATTTTGAGTTGATTACTCCAGTCTCCCCTTACATCCATTCTGCTTTCCATGGCTGTGACACTTAATGGTTGTTGAGGGGAAGTGGAAATTCCAAAGGAAGAGTCCTTTCATCTGGATGAAGCTAAATGGGACTTGTTTTTCATCCAAGTGGAAGGCAGTTGTGCTCCTACTGAAATATTTTGGACTTATTAACTTTTTCCTGAAGGGAACAGGGAAAAGTTACACAGTTGTTTTTTTCAAAGCACTAAGGGAAACAGAAGTAGAGAATGACACTGTGAAAAAGCAAGTTCTTAGATGTATATAATGGACACAGGAGGCAAAAGTGCAAAATAACACTTTATTGCTCTTTAAATACTGTTCCTTTGGGGTAGAACACAGCAGCTTTTACACACCAGTAACACACAGCCTTTTCTGTAGTGGCAGTAACTGGTGCAGAGCTACAGATTTCAAAAAATAATATGTTGCTTTACACCAGTGGAGTCATGATCCCAGCTGATTAATTTAAGGTTTTGACAGCACTGTCAAAGTTTGTGTCTAATGAAGACCTTGGAGTGATGGCTAGCAGTTAGGGTATTTCTTTTAGACCATATCTTGTGCTACAGTAAACTCAGAGCTAGGAAACAACTTTCTCCCACATGAAATCTGTAGTGATTTTATTGATACTAAGCCTAGCAGGTTTTTTTCCCAGCTCTCTCCACTTGAAGTCAGCAGAAAAGCAAAGTTTGAAACTAAAAAGTATTGAAACAAACTCATTGTTTCTAATATCCCTAAGCATTGCAGCCATGGACCTTATCTGTGCTGTGAGCCTGTGCAGCAATGTTAACCTTTTGATCTAATATTTGCATCTTTCAAGGGAGTATACCCTCAGTGTAAATTAATATCAAATTAGTAAGAATCAATACAAAATTAGCAAAGCTTTGGACTACCAGTGAACTGCATGTTGTTTCTTGGAGTAAAAAAAAAAAAAAAATTATCACAAAAGAGAGACTCGACCTGCCAATCCCCAAACAGGAATGTTTGCTCAAATTTATTATGGAAGGAGCATGCACAGAGATTTCCATACTATGAAAAAATAAATAAAATGACTGAATAAATTATCTGGGAAAGTACAGAAAAACAGAAGGATTTATCTTAACCTGTGTCTATTGCTCTCATCCCTGTACCATGCACTTTAAAATTGGATTGGTATCCTATAAGAGACTGTCAAGGATTTCATTTGTTCTGCTTGACATACAGATGTACAATTGGTAAAACTGCATCTTATCTTAGTAATTGTCTACACTGCTAAGGCTGTACCTAGTTATTGACTTCAAAAGTCAGGTTCTGTCTGTGCAGTTCCCTGATCCAACATCAGTCCATCCACCTCGAGCTCTATCTGCTCATCTTTCAGCTCACCTTCCTGAGTTAAACCACCTTTCTTTTTGCAATAGCTGCTTTTCAGCTTTCTGTAATCAATCAAGACTGGAGTGTGGGGGTAGAGAAGTGAATAGCTTAGTTCCCTGGTTTTGGTAGCATCCTTGTGTGTCTAAAAGAAAGTCATTGTGTGATGGTGCTTAAGAACTTACTGAATATTTTGAGGGCTTTTAAATAAAAAAGGGTTTTTCTAGAGTTTGGAGGGAGTTGTTATCTAGCTCTAGTTAAATTTCTGTTTAGTAAAAGATTCATAGCATTGAGTGATCACAGAGAAAAATTTCTGTCAGTCTGATGGTCTTTTAAGCACATTTTGTTCCAAATCCAGATTAGCATGTTGACATTGTAATGATTCAACAGTGCTTTTTCAAACCTGCAGCAATCTTCCCTTTTCACAGGCACATGCTGGAAACAGACCCACTTGTAAAACAGGGCACTTTATTACCAAAAGAAAGCCTTTAAAAGCAAGGGTTTTTTTGGTTTTTTTTTGTTTTTTTGGGTTTTTTTCCCACTTCCAGCTCTAAAGAGCTTTGATTCTTGAGTTTACAATTTAAAAAACCAAATAATGCCCAGATTTTTTTCTGGGAAGCCCATGTTTCTATGGCTTTTGTGTATTCTAAATGATGGGCATTATATCTGCAAGTATTCTTCATGGAAACACTTTAAGCAACTGTTGGGAGAAAAACATTATAAACAAAACCTTCCTTTCTTCCAATATTCTCCCCTGTCTCAATAAACAGTAGTGCCATCCTGGGAACTAGTGTTGCTTGAATCCCAACATCATGGGTTCACTTTTTCCAAGGAAAACAGGAAAAATATAGAACAACTATAGTCAGTCAGACCAACAGTTTTTCTAACACATATCCCATTTCCTAGTCTAGTCAGTCATAAAGCAGAGGAAAAATTACAAGAGCAATATTCTTTCCTGGCTTCCTGCAATTGGCAGCTCAGGGATTTCCAGAGTCAGGGGTACATTCTTTGTATCAGTAGTTTTCAATGGATTTTTCTTCCATGAGCTGTCCTGCTGTTTTTGAGTTCACATGGATGTTTAGACTCTGGTTTTGCATCACTGGCATTTCTCATTGTTTGAGCAGAACCATTTGTCCCTGGAGGAGGCAGAAGTTAGTCAAAGAACCTCAAGACTGACAACTTGTACACTCATAAAACAAAGCACTGAAGTCTCTTTTCACTTCCCCAAATGCTGTCAGGCAAAGCGTGGATGTAGCTGGCATGGCAGTTTCAGAGAGAAAAGCCTGGCTGCTCAGGGCGGTGAAGCTTACCAGATGTCATCACTCAAGGTAGAATCCCAAACCCACGGTGCTCTGTAGGAAAGCTGTGAACAGCAGGAGTTCAGCAGCTGTGGTACCGCTCTGCAGCAGGAAAGCACCTCCAAGGCCAGGCTGGTGGAAGCATAGGTGAGCTGGTTCCACATTTCAGAGTTAAAGCCATCTCCAGTCACAAGTGAGAGCTGCAAGACGAAGAGCACGAGGTTTTCAGAGGGTCCTGTGGCACCTTTTCCATATGCCAAGCAGTCCAGAAAAAGAAATGGTTTTTAACAGCTGGCAAACCATGCCAGTTCTAGGGATGGCAGGCTGTGCCCACGTCAGCCAAACAGCATTCCAGCTCACAGTGAGGAAATTCCTCTGCTCTTAAGAAAAGGTCTGTAGTTGTCTCGGCTTTTTGGGGAGATGATGTGGGTTTTCAGCCCTGTTTCTTGTCCTGTGTTCAATTTTCAAGCTTCTCTACATAATCAGTGTTTGCAGTAAAGTGGAATGATGGTAAGGACCCACACAGAAATGAAGATAGTAATTAGATTAGTATGTAGATCTGGGATTGTCTGTTACACCAAGAGCTGTGTTCATGTGTTAGCTTTGTTCCTGGGCCTCGTTTGTGAGAAATCCTTATTTCAGGACTTCACAAGAAATGCATTATGGCTTTTGTTGTTTGTAAATTTTTTACTTTATACCTTTTTTTTATTCTTTGATTCTTTTATGGACTCCCCAGGTGCCTGTAACAATGTGGCAATCAACACAGATATGTGCAGTAGAAGAACTTCCCCTTTACAAATAACTCTATGCAGACATGGCAATCTACCTCAGGGTATCTTTCAAAATTGGGAAAAAAAATGTCAGGGAATGAATCATGTGATGCTTCAGAGAGTTTGTGGGTATTGCTCCCTGATTTTGGAGTCTCCTCTCACTTTTCTCTCTCTCTTCCCTCTTATCCTCTCACCTCAATGTACTTTCATAAAGACAAGTGAGTAAAACTGGCATGAGCAGTCTTCAGGGATCCTTTGTGATGCCCAGTGGTCGAGGTCCATCCCCAGAGCAGTGGTGTGTGAGGGGCAGCTCAGGAGCATGTCCTGCTTTCAAATGTCTCCACACACCTGCTACTGGCCTCAGCTGGGAACTCCCTGCAGGCACAGCTGGGCAGTGGATTTGAAACTAAGCCTCTATTAAAATAAAACAGAAAGCATGGCATCTTTGGAAAACAGAGAGCCTGGGACTGCAAACAGTAAGACCGCAGCATGATGCAGACCCAAGGCAGGATCTGGCTTTGAATGATGCTCACAATCCTCTGTCCTCTGGGCTTGCCACCCACACAGCTGATTTCCTCAGCCAAGATTTTGCAAGAAAGGAGGATATATCCTAACCTTCACAGCAAAACTGAATGTCATCTTAATCAGGCTTAGATGCCCAGGAGGAAATGTAGGCAGACAGGTTTTGCCCTCTGACTGCCCCAAGAAGGGCCAAGTGTCTTTGTGGGGACAAGGGTGACCAGAGACCCCTGGAAAAGTGACCCTGGGGAAGATCTGACATCCAGCTCTCTGCAAGCTGCAGGGGAGATGCCTTCCTGGAGTGAAGTGGGAACTGTCTGTGGCCTTTAATGTCAGCCTAAAATGCCCCCCTGTGATGACCCTCACCAGATCAAATTACTGCCTCTGTAGTTTGGGGGTATGCATTTTTATCTTTTTCTCTATCACATCAGGAAAGAGAATGGTAAAACATTTTAATGGAGATTTAGCTACCATTACTAGGGGAAGCTGGTGAGGTCTGATACCATTTGACATGAATGTGCTGGGAAGAGTCAGAAAGAGTATGAACCTACATGATTCCAGACAAACACCCAGACCCAGCACAGTTTTGAAGGAGCACAACTGGGATCTTACTGGGTAAAAATACCTTTCCAAATCCCAGGGCAGTAGGACAAAATGTTATAATATATAAACAGATTATTTTCACCAAAAATAAAAATCAAGACCCAGTGTTGAAGAACAGATTGCCATAAACAAAGGTACCACACAGAGATGGGCTCTGTGTAAAGAACAAATCCAAACAGAACAAAATTGTGTGGAATGACACTAATGAATCTAGTTTAGATGAAAATGGTAAATAATTTCCACTTTAAATGCTTTCAAAATGCATCACTCACCCTATGAAAGACCTTCACTACTTTAAGGAGAAGGAGGATCACCAGGTGCCCCTGCAGATGCCCCTCAGCTCTGACAACCCAAGTGCCTCCTCCATGCACAGGTGTTACCCCTGACTACTGCCTGTGTTTGCCATATGTCATCCCTTTTCTGTTCACTGCCATTTACATGCTGGCAGGTTGACTTTTTAATTAGGTAAGAGTAGGCTGAAGATTTCAGATGTGGGTGCTTGAGAGACCCTCCCCTTCACAGCAGGCTCAGCTTCCTCAGCTTCAGCTCAGGCTGACATTATATCAAACTGTGCCTCTCTCCAGTGGGATAACCACAGTTTATTTACAAGCTACAACGGGAATGTCACACTAAATGAAGACGAAAGATGTGCAGGAAGTGTGATTGCTGCCTGTGCCTTCTTAAGAACTGCTTATTAAGGAAATCATCCTTTTAAGCAGCAAAGAGCCACCAGAACTGGCCATGTTCAATACTGGGGCAGGATCTGACCTGCTCACCAGCACCTCTATCGATAACATTCCTCCTGTGGCAATGACGCAGATGATAATGAGCGTATTAATAATAAATAACACTGTGTGCATTTATCATGTCCCTGATCCAAAGGGTGGGAAATGCTTTACCAGCTAGAAAGTGTGAAGTCCCAGAGCAGCTCTTTTCTCTGTGTGGAGCCTATTGCTACCCTAAGCAAAGGGACTTTTGTCATTTGTGTTAGCAAAGAGAAGTGGCAGTGGAAACACTGGATTCCAGTCACTACGGTGCTGCTGATTCATAGTGTGAACTTGGGGGAGTTATTTCAGTGCTCTGAGTCTCAAGTTAACCATCTGTAAAATCAAGATAATTATATTTACAGTGCTTATTTCATAGAGCTGCTGTGAAGATTAATTAATGCATATATATTTACAAAGTGCTTTGAGATCTTCAGGTGAAACCTGCTGCATATGTGTGAGATATTAATTTTATAAAATACCTTGAAACCTCAGGAGCTGCAGTGTCTTGCCAGGTATCACTACATTTTATAGTGCTTTTGTTCTTTGTCTAAGAAAGTTGTTTTGCAGGTAGCAGTAATATATTGTGTTAATGGTGTGATATTTAAAAATAATAGTTTTTCACCTTTCCTTTTGACTTGCTTTTCCATCATGCACTATGTGCAAGCAGATTATGGGTTTATCAAACAGTAATTTTGGGTAATTATTAGAAAACATATTTTTAACTTCTTTTTTTTTTTTACTTCTGTAGATCTCATCACAAAGAAAATCCCTGTGTTTATTTGATATTGGCTATTCCAGCTGTGTTGGTTGTTTGTGATCAGTTAGATAAACTACAATGCACATGATCCAGAAAAAATACACAGGAAGGCACAGTGAGGGACTGAGGGATTATATGTGTTTATTTTATGTGTTGTGGGCAGGATTGTTCTCCCCTAAATTTAGCCATCTGAATATTAATATTTAAGTCTAAAGTTGTTTGAAGTTACTTCATACTCACTGGAAAGAGGTGGGCACTGGCTCAGAGCAGCTTGCCTGACCTTTTTTAGGTAGGAGAGATCAGTGCAGCTGACCAAATGTCCAGTACAGGGTAAATGGAGTGTATTGAGTTCCCCTGTCTGTACAACAATCCCTCCACTGGCTTTGGCAACATAAAAGGACAGACTATCTGTAGGTAAAAATGTGGATATTTAACCTGCCATTGAAATCTCACCTCAGAAATATGGCTTCATTAAGAGGATGAATACTGAATTATTTGATGCAGGCAGATATGCTGAGAGTGCCACATTTCTTACAGTTAAACAAGAGTGGCTTCTGCAGCACTGAGTAGTCTGTAAGCATCTCAGTGTTTGTAAATAAACTTGAAAGAACAGCAGGTTTTGATAATATAAAACTCCCATACACTCACCAGTTCTTATCTCTGCTTCTTTCAGCTGTTCCAGGATTGTGCATGTTAGTCATATTGTGTCTAAGGTTCTCAAACTGTGGTATTTCCACCACCTTTATTTTAAAGCAATTCTTCAGTTTTAGGAACTCAAAGCCAAGAAGATTTTCAGTAGAAGGTTCCTTCCTTAATTTCTCTCTCTGACCTGCAGTCAAAGTCCCATGAACCACATAATTCAATTCTTCCATTTCTCGATGCTTTATATTCATCTGCAGATAGCTGCCACATCCAAAACACACACCAGTTTTCTTCTTAATTTTTGCTCATTCTCATCACCTTTGAAAAAATTCTGTATCCCAGATCTATAGGAAAGTGAATGGAATATTTGCACATGCTCACCTATATACAGAGAAGTCAAAGCATTCAACCAAAGAAGCAAACAGGTGAAGACTGTTTAGGCATCTTCATGTTCTTTCCCTAATTCAGTGGACTTTTACCATAGTAAAATTACTTTTATTTTTTTTTAGCACCAGCTGGCCACCTGCTTTAATATGCACATTTACACACAGACCTACATATGTATGTTTAGATAGATAGAGATATATGGATTTACATTGGCGTCTTGAGAGAGGAATTCTTTTGATTTTCTCTGGACATCTGATCTTCCTCAAGGCAGTTGTCATTCTACATTAATTTGTCTTGTTCTGCCTCAGCTCACTCTTTTTTGTCTTAAATGCCATATTAGAAAATGTTTACAAGCCCCCTGCCTCCTTTGTGGCTCCCACAATCCACGTGGGCACCTAGGGAAGCATGCCGTGATGCTCCCTGACACATGTCAGCCCACATCTCATCAGGGGCTCAGCTGTGTCACCCCCGATGATACTGCGTGGCAAGATCAGTCGTGGGCTACATTACACCCAATCCTGCCCCCAGGGGAGGAGGGAAGGACTATGCTAATTGCTTCTGACCCTCCAAGATCCTGGAGGGAAGCCGCCTTCATCCGGTGCAGCAACAGGACAGATCTGTTCAATGGAGAACACGTTGCTGCAACGTGCACAAACCCCTCCAGTGCCTTTACAAGGTGGCAGAAGCCTTTGCCCTGTGCCTGTGGTGAGATGATGTGGCACAAGAGTTATGGGATCAGCTCACCTGGAACTATTCCCAATAAGTACAGGAGCATGCTCCCATTCACAGCCCTGTGTGGAGTTATAAAAGCATGTGCTTGGACCCCACTGCATAATTGTTGCTTCAGTGCCCTCCAAGAACCCCCTAAAAACCCTGGATTGTCTCTTCAGGGATCCCACAAAACAATGCAGCTGTCTCTGAAATTGAGGGAAAACATGACAAATCAGTACATTTCAAAATACTCCTGCCTATTCTTTACCTCCTTGAAAGAAAGGAGGTTTTATAGTTTACTAGAATCATAGAGTGTTTCGGGTTGGAATGGCCCTTAAAGATCTCTAGATCCACCCCACTGCCCTGGGCAGGGACAGCTTCAGGCCCAGTCCAACCTGACCTTGGGTATGACACCCACAGCCTTTCCAGGCAACCTGTGCCAGTGTCTCAACATCCTCACAGTGAAGAATTTCTTCCTAATATTTACTTAATAGAAGGTATCACCTCTTTTCACAGCCAAGAGAGTGCTAGATTTAAGGAAACACAGGAGCTTCTTCTGTTGCCCAAGACTTGCCCCCAGCCCTTCAGAGACCTGCCCTGAGCCAGTGGACCAGCACACAAAAAAAGAGGATGAAAGAGCCAGCTGTTCTCTGACCTGGCTCTGTACGTCCACATCATCAGACACACACTTGTTCATGTCTCTTGTCACTGTACTGAAAGATAAGTGTAGGACTGAGAGGTGCAATCATTGCCTCATCACATTCATTCTTTTCTTTTTCCTTTTCTTGCTCTCTTTCTTTCCAGTGCTCCTTTTTCTTCTTTAATCACACCTTACTACACTCTGTGCTTTTATGCATCTCCTGCCAAATGACGTGCACAGGTGTCTGGCTTTGCATTTCCCTGGCATGCAGATATTACTGTCTTGTCCTTTGCTGGGCATGAACCCCAGAGTCATCACCTCCAACAGAATCAGACCCCTCTTCAGATCATGTGTGCATGGTTAGGTTGTAGAAACATCTCAGAGGGGAAATAAATGCATGCAATTCAATGAAACAGTTAGAGCAACACTGGATAAAGAAAACAGAAATTGTATTTTTTAGCGTGTTTTCAATCAAGCTTTCAGAAGCAGCAGGTGCCCTAGTAGGAGCAGAAGGCAGTTTTAAGATAGCCTTACACCAAACCAGTTCCTTGCCAGTTTTCCTGAATTAGACATTGGCTTTCATCCTGCGTGATAGATATTTTGTCTCTTCCCTAGTCCCAGAAACAACTAGTCCTTGTAGAACAAAATCCAGCACTGAAAACCCCTCTGCACTGCATGCCAAGGCAAACAACTTGTTCTGCAAGGCAGGGCAGGAAGGCAGGGGGTCAGAATTGGGTTAGGCATTAAGGCTGGAACCTCAGTACAAGACGGGGAGGGGGACATTGTTGGTTCATTGCTTGTTTGGGTTTATTTTACTTGATTATCCAAGGGATGCTGAGTAGGTGGTGTAAGATTTTACTCAAATTGCATGTGTTTAAATGCACATATACACTGCACACTCACAAGCACATGAAAACTGGTGTTTCAGTGTGGGGGCAGGGGATGGGGTGGGAGAGTGGAGCTGTCAGGACGATGTCATGGCAAAGGCATCCCATCAGCTAGAGGGGGAGATTTTCTGGGCCTTGGTTTGAGAAGCAGACAGATGAGTGACAGGGGTTAAAAGCTTCCTGCTTTCTTTCCCACACTGCCTCCTTGACGGTAAAGAGTTCCCTGTCCCTCACACAGAAGGTGCTCTGAGATTTCAAAGCATTTTGCTGGAAATACTGTGCAGACTATAATAAGCTATTGTAGCCCATGGCAGAGAAGCCCAGCTGAGCCTAATTCCCCATATCCTTAACTCATCAGCCTCTGATCAAAATGCAGGTTCAGTGTCCTAGAGTACCATTAAGTTAAAAAAAATGCACACAAAAAACCCCAATTAGTACATTTCATGATGTTGAGAGATGTCAGACTGTGCACCCTGGGCATGGCAGTCCTCTGCTTAGTCATGAGACAGGCAGTGTAATCTACCCCACAGTCTCCTGTGGGCCTGACCCAGAGGTCCTGAAACCAAAGGACAGACAGGAGCACGAGCTCCTCCACTCTTTCATTTTCCAGCTGCCTGGACAAGGCTGTCACAGGCAGACACAGTCACTTTTGACACTAAAGGCACCATCATCCACTCTCATAAGGAGCAGAGCACAGGCAGGACCACCTCCAACACTGGCAGCAAGGAGCTTTATGTTAATGGTGCAAGTTAGCAAGGAAAATTAGGAGAAAGATAGACAAATGGAAAGAAAGAGAAACGTGATTCTAAACAGCTGTGATGCTCCTGGAGATCATTGTTGGAGGCAGTGAAAAAAATGGTGACATTTGGCTCTGAGTGATCAAAATTACAGAAAAACAATAATAAAAACCACCCGAGATTTGCTGCACAGCAAAAAAAAGTTTGTTATTCAATTATTCCTGAAATAGACTACATTCCTCATAGGCTCCTTTGCAAATTCCCTGGGGGGAAATTAATTGTATGCCTTGCATTTAACCAGTTCCCTCTCCCAAAGAGGTCTGGGCTCATTCCATCTATTCCTCACTTTATCTTGGATCTTTAACACTTAATGAGCAGGAGGTTGGACCCATGGCCTTGTTGTCCAGCACCATTTCCCTTAGAAGAGACTGCATCAAACTTCCTGGACTAAGACACAGCAAACCTCACAGATTTCACAGACGTGGGAGAACACGACCTCCCAAAGGTCTCTTTGGTTCATTGAGCCTGAAGATGAGACATCATTGTGACACTAGTGCTGTAAACACCTAAAGAGATGAGATCTCAGCTCAAAAATCACACCTCTGAGCTTCATTATTTAAATATTTCTATGCCTGAAAATAATTATGCCAGAAAACTATAATGAAAACTTCTCCTTAGCCAGGAGACAGTCAAATGGGCAGCAGTAAATCAGTGACCATGACTTCTTAGCTCTCAAGCCGGGTTGTGAGGTTCCTGCCTGGTCCTTGCAGTACCTGTTCCTATCTCCAGGTGAGGCTGGAGTGGTTCATTTATGCTTAATTATGCATTTTCCAGGGCAATGCAGCTCATGGCTTAATGTAGATTGACCCACTGAGTGTGTTTAAGTGGGTCTCTCTTGGCTACATCATATTGGACCCATTTTTTGCATTTTGCAAAACCAGGCATCCAGGTAACACAGAAAAAAAAAGGACATTTAATAAACATTATATTTCTGTGTTTTTCTTCTATCAGTACATTCAATTACTTCTTTCTAATAAACAAGATCCATTTGGGATCAACAGGTCTCAGGACTGATTTTATTTTATTATCATCAAGGAGAACTGGCTTTGCTGTTAACCTTTCCATTTATTTAAAATGCCCTGGATTTCATATTCAATTTTTATGCTCCCTATTTCTGATTGTTTCCTTGAAATGGAAAATTCAAGGACTTTGATAAATGGATTGAAAGGTTGCCTTATTTCTCTGT
This sequence comes from Passer montanus, assembly GCF_014805655.1. Classification (NCBI taxonomy): domain Eukaryota; kingdom Metazoa; phylum Chordata; class Aves; order Passeriformes; family Passeridae; genus Passer; species Passer montanus. Next base: position 624,421 of record NW_024356948.1, on the reverse strand, counting down.
CACTTCTGCCTTTGCGTCCTCTGCAAAATGCTGTTTTGCAAATCATAAAGATGGGGATTGCAACAAGTATTCATCAGAGTATGGCAGGGAAGGCTGCAGGGGCAGAAGAGGTTAGACTGTCCAAGTGAGGGGAAGAAGCAAGAAGCTGGTGAGAAACATTTAGGAGCTGAAATTAGTACAAACTGGCATAGGCTGGTTGTCCCTGCAGTCCCTTTGGTGGTGGTAGCCATGGGCTGAAACCAGGGTCACACTGCCGTGGTCTGTGGCAGTCTGGGAGCCATGGAAAAGGGCCTTCAGTGGGTTTGTGAAAATCTGTTGAATAACTCATTTTCTCATTTGAGATTAATTTACACCCTTTTTATAGTAACTCCAGTTGAAATAGTGCTGATACAGGTATGTGTCAGACTGTGAGAGAGACTGATAGTTCTCCATCGCTGCACAAATTGTCACCTAAACTGCAAATGGCAACACTTGTCCCATACACCCACCCCACACCTCCCTAAGTAGGATCACAGTTTCTGGGATATTCCATACCCCTTTGAATGAGGCATCACAAATAAGTGACTTCCTCAGAACAGTTTTTCTTGAACTGAGTCACAGAAAATAAGCACCGAGTGCTAGAAGTTTCCCCATTCAAAACATCAGCATACCCAAACAGCAGCCTCCTCTAAGGGGTCAAACTCAGGCCTTAAGTAACTGCAGAATGAGAAACCTTAGGTACTAATTAGATTATCTGTCCTGCATGAGCTGAAATAGGGTTTCTGTCCCTCCTGCATCGTTGCAGTCACTGCACTTGAGCTGATACCATGAGCACCTGGAGATCTCTCCTAATACCGCCAAGAGTGGTCACTTCATAGTGAAGTTGGTCAATAAAAAACTTCCCTGTGTCACTGCACAGAGAGAGAGCTCCCTGCAGGGCAGGCACCTGGGACAGCTGTCTCTCCTACTTTTCCATTCCTGCACTCAGCTTGTGCCCCCAGAGCCCCTCAGTTGCCTTTCCATCTTCTGAGCCCTCCAAGCCCCACTGCAAAGGACATCCCATAGGGAATGCTGAGCCAAGAGGTGACTGAACCCCCAGTGCTTCACAAGGAGCTGCCTCCTCAGAGGGACATGATCACTCCTCAGTGCCCCTGTGAACATAACCAGTGGTGAAAGCACCAAGACCTTTCAGATGATTCAAATGTGTGATTGTCACACTCGTCCCTTCACACACCCCTATCAAGGCAGCCAGGACCTGTGTTCCTTCTGGCTCTGCACTTTTCACTCCCTTTCTTTGTGTTACTTTGGCAAGAAAGGAAAATGTTCAGCCCCCAGCTCTGAGTCATTGCCACCCTCCCAAAACAACAGTCGCGTCCTGAACTGCTCTTTCCCAGGAGCTGTCAAGCACATCCCAGTATTCACCCCAGCTCCTTAGCAGCTACAGACTACAACTTGTAGCAGGAACCATTAATACTATTAATAACCTCTTTTTAACATGAGACCTTTTCAAACTGCTGGACCCAAAACACTTGACGCATTTCGCTGCCTACATGTTGCAAATCCACACCCTCCGAGGAATTTCACAGCCTGATGCAGGCTGAACTCCTTGCACCTGCAGAGCAACATCACAGACAGACCTCAGGCTGTCCTGCCCGAGACTCATAATTGCGTCACCATACAAAGGAACAAGGGGTCCTCTGCAGCATAACAGCTCCCCACCGTGCTTTGATGTGCCACCAAACACCTCCACTTCTGAGCATTCCTGTTCACCAGGGCAGCGTCTGTGCTGCGCAAGCTTCCATCTTCCCAGATCGTTTCTCCCAGCAGCAAAATACTGGAGCTGCTCAGACCAGCAGGCTTACTGTGGAGCATCCAAAAATTCAAGGAAGGTGGAATGCAATCCCTTTAGAGCATGAATACTTTCTGCAGCAACGATCGCCTGTCTCGTCTGTTTGCTATTACATCCATCCATCCATCCATCCATCCATCCATCCATCCATCCATCCATCCATCCTCATATTCACCATTATTCTCACTACAAGTGAACACCTACATTTCCATGGAAAGGGCAATGCAGATTTTTTTCATTTATGGCCATCTCATCTCACTTTGATTTATTTAGAAGGCAGACCTATTCTTTTTTCCTTGCCTTCACTTTGGATGCTACAGCCATGACTTACTTGAGCATCTCTGACCTTTACTGCCTGTGACCGTGTCCCACCAAATACCTCCTCTGAAAGGGTTTGATTTTAAAAAGTGACCATTTGCTAAAGTGAACAGAGCATTTTTTTGCCTTTGCAGTGCCACTTGTGTGCTGGGGAGACACAGTGTTTGGAGGACTGCTGTGCCATACCCTGGGGTTCGAGAGAAGGGTCTGGCCTGCATCAGGGTGAGACTGATTGTAAGGAAGGGAGGGAAAGGGGAGATAGAGATGCAAGAAACCTCGTCACTTCCACAACTGCTACTGCTCAGGAGAAAGGAGCAAAAGAAATATATATCTGCTTGCCTATTAATTTAAATCTAGACACAGGAAGAAGTCAACGAACTGTAATTTATGAGCTGTCAAAGACTGAAAAATTCCTTTTGACACTGTATTTTCAGTTATTACATGCTTTCCTGCAAGACGACAGCGTAATTCTGTAGGGAGTCTTCTAGTGAGCAGCACAATAGCAGAGGGCAGTGGGGGCTTTCTTATTATCTTTTCTTCCCCCTTTCGTCTTCTCTCCCACTCCTTTCAATCATCCCCCCTTTCCTACCTCACTGCTTGCCCAAACAGCAGCAAGGAAGCAAATCAGCAGCAGTCCCCATCCTGTCAGCCCTTCAACACCTCCAAGGCAGTGCTTGGTGCTGGGCTGGGTCTGGCACCATGCAGAGATTTCTGAGGACTCACTGGGTGATGGGAATGGAGATTAGGCAATGGCCACAACTCCACCACAGACAAGGGAAATAAACTCTCACACTGTCTCTGGCATTTTAAACACTTGAGCTGGTTTGCCTCTGCCCAGGCTAGGTACCCACCACCCCTGCTGGCACACCTTTTAGTTGGGTCAATCTCACTTGTATCAGCACTGATTGACAAGTGCCAGCTCCCTCAGATGCCCAGAAGTTGGCAGCACTGACTGCCTGGCTCCCTGCTTCTCCAAAAAGTGAATCAGGACAGTGGAGATTCCTGCCAGGATCCTGGGTAGCACATGCTCCCCTGGAAAAGAGCAGTTTCTCCTCTTTTCTAAGTCTTTCTAAGCCCTCCTGAAGATTTGCTCATTAAAAGGCAGCGGTAGGATTTTGGGATGGAGACCCCTGGACAGTACAAAATCCAGAGGGTGGGGTGGCATTTTGCTGGTAGTGTTTGTGGAGGGGAAGGCATGAAAGGGTCACCTGCCCATGGGCATCTGTCCACATGTCCATCAAGTTGTTAAGTTTCTCCTCTTTTCTAAGTCTTTCTAAGCCCTCCTGAAGATTTGCTCATTAAAAGGCAGCGGTAGGATTTTGGGATGGAGACCCCTGGACAGTACAAAATCCAGAGGGTGGGGTGGCATTTTGCTGGTAGTGTTTGTGGAGGGGAAGGCATGAAAGGGTCATGCCCATGGGCATCTGTCCACGTCTCCATCAAGTTGTTGGGACACACAGGTGTGGGAAGTGATGACAGTGGCAACTTTGCCCAATGTCAGATGATGGAGGAACCCAAACTAACATCAAATGAAGTTTGACCTGAAAATGTTTCTTTCTTCTGAATCCAACCTGAAGTTCCCTTGGCATCCAGCTCATTTCCTTATCACTTGGGGACAGGAGTGGGGGAGGCTTTCACAACAAATGTCATTTATCCCTGTATTTCCAAATCTTCCATTTCCTTACACACACAATTGCTTTTTAATTTGAGTTGCCGGTGGTAGTGGTAAGGTTGTCTTTTTGCTTTATTTTTTTCTTCCCAGCTTTGGTTTCTCACTCACAGCTCAGAAAACCCTTTTAAGGTCTATTCTCTGTGATAGGCACTTCGCCTCCTATTTAGAGAATCACTCCCACACGCTGCACGCATCCATATGCAAACACGCAGACACACGATTTTTCTGGGTGAACTGAGCTACAAATCTTGCACTTTAATATAATTTAGGCAGCCTGTGCAAAGCTCTCTGAAGTCAGGATTATGGACTAGTCTTCTGAAAAATGCTGTAGAAAAGTCCAGAGGAAAGGATCATGATTTTTGCGGGGCTGTGCTGCAAGGCAAGTGCTCACAATCCCCAGAGTCTGTTCCAGGCTGTGTGTCTGTTTAACTTCTGTGGGTCTCAGCCACCTCAAGCCTGAATCTGGGCCAACACCACCACCTACTATACTTAGGCAGTGTTTGAATGATTATGTTAGACCTTCGTTAAGTCTGCTATCATTGCTGTGGTAGCATGTTCTTTCAGAACTGAGTATCAAAACAATCAAGGCCAAAACTCCCCTGGATTGCAGGTGAAGAGATGAAAAAACAAAAAAATGAAAAGAAAGAGGTTTGCCCAGAACTACTCTCACAGCAAAAACAGGGAGATAAAAGGCTGTCTCTTGAATATGAGGTGAATCCTCAGGGACCTGGGGGCAAACTGTTGTATCTTCTCATGAGTGGGTTATTGATGGACAAACTTTCAGTCTTTTTGTTAAAATTCAGGAAAGTCTGCACCAAATCCTTCAAGCTACTGCTCTCTGGGTCCTAACTTCCACTTAGATAAGGCGTGAGTTACTACCTGAAAAAAAGACAGGACAAGTAGCTGTCTGGAAGACCAAAGACCACTAAACCACCCAGGGCTAGATCTTCCTCAGTCTGGGACAATGTGGCTGGAACAGGTCAAAAAAAAAAGACAGTGGAAGTCAATGATGAAACAGTGAAAAGGACAAAGCAGGACTCAGTGCATGTTCCCTGGCATATTTTGGTTAACATTACATATGCTAAATAAATGTCAACCCAACTGGGACCTGGGCTTTGTTTCCAGCTCAGAGAAAAGTTCAGGGAATCTGAATGAAAAAAACCCTATTGCCTTTACATTCCTTCACTGTGCAGGGAAGTCTCTGAGTGCATACAGTACAACTGCTTTTGCTCCCAGGAAAAAAAGATATTGAGGTGGAGAAAGGAAAAAAACTGTCCTGTGCTTCTTGTTGCATGAAACACTCTTAGGAATTATGACTTTGGTTTCCTTTATTTGCTGGTCTCTCCAGGTCTCACAATCTCCTTGGGAGTAGCTTGTAAGAGGGTACTTAATCCCAGGGTCCCACAGAAATAATAGTGGCAAGAATATGATAAAGAAGAACAGAGTCATTCTTAGGATAGTTGAGTCACTATATTTGCAAAGATAACATCTACTCCCCCATAGCAAACACAACCTACCAGTGAACCAGCCATTAAAAATAAGCTGCAATAACCAAGAGCAAAGAACAGAAATAGCTGAGGTCTGTGCCCATCTTCTATAGCAATATCTGGAGAAATGAAAATGCAGTATTACTTAAATACTGTTGTTAGAGGATGGTGCTGCAGCAGAGGTGAAGTCCTGCTGTTCAGGCTGGGAGAAGGAACAATGCCAGAGGCAAGGGAAGGAAGGAGAGGGGCTGTATGTCTTTGAGATCCTATCTTCCCCGTGGCAAAACTGACTGATTGAGTTTTCCTTATCAGTATAAGTTATCTTGAGCTGCAAAGGTTCTCTAGAATTGGAACTTCCTTGTAGTTCTTGCTGAGCACAGTGTTCAAGAGGGTGGACATTAAATGGATTAAGAAGTGGGTAATGGACAAATCTCAAAATGCAGTTGTCAAAGAGAAACCATGATAGAGTGAGGGTATTTGCAGCAGGGCTCTACACGGATCAGTAGCCAGCTCTGACGCTAGTCAACATTGTCATGAATGATGTGGAATTAAATATCCCGGCTGATAAAATCTGTGGATAACACAAAATGGAAAATTGTAAGGACAGAACTCTGATACAGAGTCATCTAAGTCACTTAGGTCACTCTGAACAAGCTTTGGCTGGCTAAGACATTATGTGCGTGTTTCTGCAGAACCAAATCTAAGTTGACTCAGGGCAGAGTAGGGCTGCAAAATGGGCCTAAAGAATGAGGGGCTGTATTTCATAAGACAGCAGCCTAGAAAAGTACCTAGGCATTGGTGTAGAAAAGTGGTTAGCATGGCTGAAGAAGACAACATCATCTCCCAGCACGGTGGTGGGCAAAATCATCTAGCAGGCTTCTTTCTATATAAACAAAGAGCATGAAGGACAAAGATGATTTTTTAGTAAGTGACACTGGTGGAGACAGTACTTCAGAAAACTGATCCAAGCCTGGCATTCATCTTTTAAAACTGTAATAATTTTTTCAAAAAAACTGTGTAAATGAAACATATGAATCTAAGTGCCAGATTTGAAAAGTTGTGCTTATGCTTGCCTGAGAGAGCTGCAAGAGACTATGGAAGTATCTTTTCTGGGAAAATAGGCTATATACAAAAGAGCACTTTAATCACCTGGAGGGAGGCTGCACTTTTCCCCAAAACTTTTCTGATTTGAACACGATGCCAAACACATTAAAGCGAGAAGTCAGAGACAGGCTCTTGTCACAAGAGGATGCTCATCAAAGCAAGCTATGATACTGTCGGTTGCTCTGCCTGTTGTCCTCGTAGTAAGAGTTGGCTCCTGACCAGGACACGCATTTTAGCCAAAACACAGCCTATGGGGATGGCTGCGGGGCAGCAGCAGGATGGCTTCAGCACCCTGAAGTGGTTCAGCAGTGGTTCAGCCCCCTGGGGCAGCTCTGTGGGCATCTCGGTACCAAGCGGGAGAAACCAGACCCCTACAAATCCCTCTGGAACAATCAGTGTGAGCCTCTGACTAGCCTGGGGTTAAGGGGGTTTGGGGAGAAAGGAGGAGTGTGCCCCTAGAATATTTTCCCCTGTGCAGTGCCCATCTTTGCTTGCTGACTGATGCTGCAGATCACTGGAGAGGGTCTTTAGCTTGGGGAGCGTGCCGAGCCCGGGCGCGGGCTCCGTGTGTCAGTGTTATCGCTCGCTGTCACATTTCGAAAGAGGAAGCGAGTCTGTGCCACGCACACAGAGAACAAAGCCCTCGCCAAGCCGAGTGAGAGTTACAACTTGTCAGCACGTCTCTCAGCCTGCCGAGGGCCAAACATGAAACACAAAAAAAGGCCTGAAACGAGGGGAAAAGGGAAAATAATAGCACAGCGAGCTCTCAAGCTCAGAAAAGGCTTGCTATAAAACAGCACCTTCGCTCTCTGCCTCTCTCTGTGTCTCTGAGTCCTGGCTACTGATGAAGGGAAGAGATGACTCCCCTTAGCACAGTTACAGTACTGTTGCAGTAATAGGGACCAGAGCCAAGTTCAGATCTGGCTTGCATAGCCCTCCTTTCTCCACACACCCCAAAAAACATTGTTAGCCAAAAAGCGTTATTAATAATGATGAAATCTGAGGTGGAAAGAGCCTTTGGAGGGTCATTTTTTTACTATATGGACAGTAGAGCTCTAGTGGTTAGAAACACCTTTCTGAGACTTGGACATTACCCTGAATTAGCTGATTAATTTATCCCATTACTAACACTGAGTAGGAATGGGATAACAGTTTTTTATATATGCTGATCTTGCCTTAGCTGTGTTGGTGGGACAAATAATTCTATTATTGCATGGTGTATGTCTGTAATGTTGATTTATACCTGATAAGATATAATTTCAGGAAGCTTTCGAGATTTATGCTTACTAATCATTTGGTCCAGGTGTATAATTTTCTGTTTCAAACACTTTTGACATGGAAAATATGCCGTGGCAAGAGAAAGACAATAGTATGGGCAGCACAGTACAGGGCTGAGATAAAAGACCAACTTCAGAGCACTTCTGTAAAAAAACAGAGATGTATCTATACAAACTGACTGAAAACAGGAGACAAACTTCATATGGACTCCATCTTATACTGCCAGTTGTTGTTGATACAGTTGGTGGTATATGCATCCTTCAGGCTCTCTGGTCTAATTAAAATTAGATGGAGCAGAGCACTGTCAGTAGAAAACTACTTGACAAATATTTGTCTTTCTCCCATCATGGCATTGTGCTGCATCTCCTTCTGATGCCCATACTGGTAAGGGATTGAGTTCCCCCCTATTAAGACTCACCTGGTGTTAAGAAAAAAAGCATGCAGTCCAACACCCTTGCCACAGGCAGGGACCTCCTTCTCCCAGACAATTTGTTCAAAGCCAAATCCAATCTGGCCTTAAACGCATGAGTCTTCTGAGTAGACAAAGAGATGCCCCTTCTCTTGCAGATGTATGGAAGTCTTTTGTCTCCAGCTCTTCCCTTTTGCTTTCCTCCATGAGTTCTATAGCACAGAGTCTCAGGTATGAGCTTGAGTGGCACATGTAGGATCAAGGTGTGGTTTAAAGCCAGGATTTTATCTAACTCTTGATGAGCCAGACAACAAATTCATTAATCCTGAAGGAAAACGTAAGGACAATAGTGGTCCTTCAGATAGGTCAAGGGCACCCAGCTATGCTACTTTTACAAAAGCAGAGCCCTCATTCAGTAAGAGTTACTAGGCAGCATTGGGCTGAGCTGAGAAGGATTAAAAAAGACTGATGGAAAGGAGAAACTCAGCAAGGAGACAGACGAGGCAGGATTTGGCCCTGAGCAATCCTATCCTCCTGCATGTGAGAGAAGATGATGGAGAAAATATTTGCAGATGCAAGCCACTCATACATCATAGACATCCACTACAACCAACACCTGTTTTCTGTGATTTCAGACCACAGCAGCCAAGATCAAAAATTATGAGACTGTCCCCACAGGCTCACCAGGGAAGGGCTGACTAAACTGTGAGAATGGGGAGGTGCCGAGCCTTCTCCTGACCAAGCTCACCCTGAGACCCACCTGTCCACAGCCCTGCCAGCAGCACCAGTGCCTGCATTAAACTGCCTCTGCAGCGGGAGGCTGTTTATGAACTAATTCTTTACTGCTGGCATAGCACCCGGCTCGTTTTCACCTTTCTTAAAGGTTAACCTCATTTCCTTCTATTAGTTGGTTTTAGCGAATGCCATTCGGCGCGGCAGTTAAAGAGCTCTGTCAGCGGATGGAAATGACAGTGGCATTTAAAGCCAGCCAGAGTTGAGAGCTGGGGGGGTGGGAAGGTGGGTGGAAGAAATAATCTTCAATAAAATGTTTGTAGGGAGATGTTAAGTGACATCAAAGAAAGCAGCCCTGCTTTCCCCAAGAGGAATAATCTTTGGCTCAACGTGCTCAGTGGGATGGGTCTCCCCTGAGTTTAAAACCAGCCCAAATGCAGGGGGAAAAAGTGACTGGAAGACTCCAGAAAGGGCTCTGGATATCCCACCTTTATGGATAACTTCCTTTTGGGTCCAGCTGGCCTTACTTAGTGACAAGTGTATGCTGAATATTACTGTCACTATAGTTCCCCTGTGAGTGTGTTGATTATGAATTCTGTTGCAAGCCCTGCCTGGCATTTCAGGGCACCCTGTCTGATTCCAATTTTACTGCATTCCTTCACTTCTCTGCAGTGCTGTTTTAAAACCTGCGGTGAGACCTGGAGGAAAGTCTCCTACTCAGAGGAAGGATGAGTTTTGCCTGTGGAGGAGATTTCACAGGGGGTTTGTTTCCTTTTCCTTACTGCAACAGAACGGCGAAAGGAGTGTAAGCAAACAGGCTGAATCAGGGAAATACATGCAGACTACCAAACCCTGGCACAGAAATGGTGTGATAGGTGTAGTCCAGGTTCTTGCTGTCCTTCTGCTCTGTCCTCACCAGATCTCTCCTGGCATGGGTGTAAGACATTGTTCTGCATCAGGGAGAATCTGCAGTACCCAGCAGTGGCAGGGACATCTGAGCAGTGTTTCAGCAAATCAAGAGTCTGATCCAAAGCCTGCAAGGCTCTGTGGCACTCTTTTTCATTAACTTCAATAAGCTTCAGCTCTAACCCTGAATCCCCAATGTTTATTTCAAGCACTGGTGTAACATCACTGGAATATAATGTTCCTCCTCAGACACACCTTAGGGTAACAGTCTAAATGAATATGTGGATAAGTCAAGCCAGATCCTGCTGGGTGACATCCTGAAGCAGACCCATTCATTTCCTGGGTCATTTGTCAAGCTGGCCAAAGTATTTCAAAAGATCAGGTGCCTAGCCCAATGTGTAGTTTTGTAACAGGCAAAGCATTCCCCTGGAACAGATTCATTTCAGTGAGATTTTTGCCAGGGGACATTTTTTTTTTCTTTAAATTAATGCATTGAGTTCTCTTTTCAGGAGGTACAAATCTATCATTTTAACGGGATCTTTTTGATTTAATTTTGTTTCAAGTCTGTATTGCATTAAACCACTAGCTTCCATCCTGAGTTAGACCAAAGGTTTGTCTAGTCCAGCATCCTCTGTTCCAACAGTGCCCATTAGAAACAGTAGGAATAAGGCTTTTATGAAGAGTGATCCTCCCCCTAATACCCTCTGGCTTCCAGCAGACAGAGGTTTAGTGACTAAGATAGATTTTGCATCTGGATATTCATGTTTTATAGCACTGAGTGGACATAAGCACTAATCTGTCTCATTCGCCTTGGAGCTAATTTATTACTTTTGCATTCAGCAACATCCCATGACAGAAATGTCTTTTATTTATTCATATAGTGTGTGAAAATATACTTTCTTTTGTCTGGCTGAAAACCATGGCCATTCTGCTTTATATATTTTATGTTTTGAGGTTATTAAGACAAAGGCTTTTTATTCCTCTGAGACAATACCCTGTAACATTTCACAACTGAAGAATTTCCGTTTCACAAGAACTTTGGCCTCTCCAATTCAAAGTGGAAGTACATTTTTTGAGACATCAGTATTTCTTATAGAAAAAAAATCCACTTTTCATCCAGTTTCAGTCATTTCATTATATCAGTGTAATTGAGGGTGACAGCAGCAAAAATAATAATAGCAAAAAAAAAAAAAAAAAAAAAAAAAACCAAAAACCAACCAAATGTAAAACTACCAACAATAACAAAAACAAAAAAAAAAAAAAAAAACAAAAAAAAAACCCAACCAAATGTAAAACTACCACCAATAACAAAAAACTGACTTAGGCACCCTGGGAAGAACTGGCAAGAATGCATTAAAATTTCATAATAGCAGTTTCTTCCTGCCAGCTGGGCTAGGAGAGTCACAAGGACAGGTTGGGAGGATCAGACACCCCAGCCTAATCACACTGGCACCACATCATGTGCCTCCACCTTATTGTTCAGCTGCCCATACGTAGGTGTGTTCTATATAGAAGCAGTGTCCCATTCTCACCTTCATTCTTATCAAAAAAACACTCCAAATGGGACTTCCATCCAGATAGAGCAGAACAGGTTTAACTAAAGTTATACTGTCTTTTTAGGTGACCTGGCTTGTGGGGAAAAAGTCACTGTTAGGCTGTCCCAGCAGTCAGTGGGATGTCTGGAGAATTAACTGGGTGGATCCTATTGGGGTTCAGGTCTTGTACTCTTCAGCTGCACCTGGCCACATGCACTGCATACCCAGCTCGCTGCCCACATCCACAAGCAAACCCTTACAGGATTTCAGCTCTTGCTCCATAAAGCAGGGTGATTTTTTTTTTCCCCCAGGCTTCTTATTTTTCTGCTTGCAGTTGCAGGCAAGACTATCTCTTTACATGCTCATAAACACAGCCTGGAAAACTCCACTTTTGATTTTAACTAAGGATTCCAGATACAGCATCAAACAAGAAATGCACAAAACTTCTGTGTGAAATACAGCTTCATAAATGAAGTGAACATTAGGCTAAGAGCTGTATGAAGTAGGAAAGGTGTTATTGAGACCTCTGAGACGTGCTGCTTGGATTCCTTTATTATTATTGTTTTCTTTTGCCTTTTCTTCATTTTCTTTGTTTGTAGATGAGGGCATGGAGAGGAAAAAAGCCAGGAAGTTTATAAAAGCAATAGAGAAGGGAGTTGAGGCATTTTGTGGAGATCTTTAATGACATTCTGTATAATTTGAAAGTGGGGAGAAAAGGGGAGAGAGAAAAAGGGAATTAGCAAAAAAACTGGCAAAAGAAAAGTGGAATGTGGAGAGAAGCGTGTGGATGAATTTTAATGCAATCAGAAAGCTGTAATAATGGTAATAAAGGAATATATTCAGACGTCAAGAGAGGGAGAAGGGAACAGGACCCGCGACACCAGAATTTAAATTAGACATAGACGTATAATTCTCTTTTCTTCCCCCCCTCCTTTCTTCAAATGAAGAAAATGGAATTTTTAAGCACAGCAAAGGAGGGATTAACAATTGGCAGGTTTTCAGCCCTTTGTCTTTTGGCGAATCCCATTTAATCACCATCTTTAATATTAAGGAGGCTGTGGCCGTGCGGGGCTGTCTCAGGCTTGGGGGAAAAGGGATGATATACAGAGGAAAAGAGAGATAACACTTAGGTTCAGGCAATTGTGAGGAAGTGTTTCAATTACCTCCACTGAAGTCTTTAAAAACTGAAGTTTAATTTGATCTGAAATGTCGTCCCAGCTTCTGCAAGAGAAAATATGTCCTTCCCACCCCCCTTCCTGCCCATGCCCACACTGTTTCAATAGTCCTCGGTGCTCAAGGCTGGAGTGCTACCACAGATTAATGTCTTGGCCTTCTAGGCTTCTGGAAAGGGTTTCAAAGCTTCGACAGGTCACCAGTGAGATGAGTTTAGGAACTGAAACTTATTTTCCTGACATACCAGTCTTGACACCACTGACCCTGCGGAGTTTGTCAAGAAGCTTCTAAGCTTAGCTCTGAATGGGTGTGAAAACCAAATGGCCCCTCAGGCTCAGCCTCAGCCTTGTGTGGCCACAGAGTGAAAAGGGGATATTACACATAAGAATTAAGATCTGTTAAATTCCCCAGAACCAAAGGCAGTGGGAGTTGTATTCAAATCTGACCTGCCTCTGAAAGATGAGTGCAAAAGCATAAATCACTGCTCATTTGAGGTGTCATTTAATAGTACAAGACAGTCTTCTCCTTCATCTCCTTCTTCTTCTGGAAATCCATCAAACTGGGCCAAGATAACATTTGTGGATTCACAAGAGGAAGGAGCCAAAACAGTCATGCAAATTCCTGTGAAGTTTAGTCATGGCACAGCTGGACACATCCGCTCTTCCATGCTGGGTCTCCTTAGGTGCTTTTTTCCAAGAACCTTTCCAGGGTTGTTCCTGGGAAATGGGAACTGTAACAACAGGCTGCTAACAGCTATGGAAAGAGGTCTAATATTACTTTTTTTTCATGATTGAAAGGTTGATTTAGATTCAGATATTCTTCCTGTTTTGGCAGGATTGTGAAAAGAAAGTGTGTGTTTAGGCTATAAGTTGGGTTTAGAAAGATCAGATTTTGACTCCCAAGACTTTTCCTAAAAAAACACTGCCTCAGGAACAATTCTCAAAAATATTCCAGTTGTGTGTTTCAGATAACAACTAAGAAGAATCATAAGCTGTGAGGCACAGTTCAGAGGCAGAACCTTTATGCTTTGCCTGGCACGGGGTTTTAGACTTTTTTTACCAGCAGCTTTCCAAAGCAAGGGCTACAAATAAAATGGATCTTTTCAAGTTATTTTCCCAGCTCAATATCAAACACCATAAAACCTGTCATTTAAGTTATGTACAGGGAATCTGCATATCTCTTGGCAATGGACAGTTGTGACGATGCTGTTCAGCAAGTCAGAACCACAGATATTTGTCTTGGGGTTATAATATTTGCAGCAGTACAAGAAGAGTCTGCTGTTAGGATTGTTTAGACTATGTCTTCATGGGTTTTGCTTGGCCCACGGCCAAAGTTTTGTCCATACCCTATGTGCACAGAGGAAGTCTGAGTGTGTTTTCATCTGAGCAGCCCAAATGAGGCTCTCGGTTTGCACTTGAGTTTCACTTCAGTGTTGGTGCTCAGAGGGTGTTGCTACAGCAGCACAGACCAGCCAAACCCAAACCACACCCACCCACCTGCTCTGAACAGTCGTCTCCATCTCCTTCCATATTTCATCATGGCTCTGCACTATTTTCTATCCTGCTCGTACTCTTGCTCTCCCAAATAATACCTGGATGTGGTTTACAGCTGCTGCACATCAAGGATCTTTCCCAGTTCCCTTTAGAGCAGGTCTTTCTTTCCTCAGAAAGGTAGGACTGTAATATAGACTAGGACACTAAAATAAGAGAATAGGCCCAGTCATGTTTAATTTAAAAACATCATCTTAATATTGGGTCCAACATCTGGCAACAAGTTAATTTTCTTTCCAGTTTCTCACAGGGCCAAGAGCAGCCAACAACTGTGTTCTCTTAGACACAAGCACTTTGATCACTGCACCACTGTCTTTAGGAGTCACACTACTGCAAGACATTAAAATCTCTGCCTGGAAGATAACTTCAAGACTCACAGCCATTGTAATTTACCAAAGTAGACGTATTTTGAGGACTAAACCCTGCCTTGACTTGCCCAACAGTCTTGCATGTAAAGGCGCTCCAGCCACTCAAATCTGATAGAAGCCATTGTAGAGTTCAGCCACAGATCTGACTCTCAGCCTGCCAGGTACATTTCACTATTTCTGCCAGGGCTACCTGTGTTCCTGGAGTATGGCAAACCTCACCAATGCCCAGCTTTGCCAGCTGCAAACACCAATTATTCTTTTTGCAGATGGAGAAACTGAGGCTGCCTTTTTCACTGGGTAATTTACATAGCCCATATTTCCACTGAGACCACTGTCCTTGGCAGAGATATAAGTATTTAATAACAGTAACTGCATAGTCATCCACCTCTTTGGTACAAGGAATAACAAATTACTCTAAGAGTAAAGAGGTTTTGCTTCCCCTAGTTTCCAAAGCACAGCTTAAGAAGGGACGCAGGAGTCCCAAAAACCAGTCTGAAATGTACAGAAAAGAGCTTCAGCCAACCTCTTGAATATCCTCATCTTCCATAACTGGATCAGGAATGATTTTCACTCTCACTTTCCCAAAGCAAGATCTAGGTTCTGTCTATTGAAAATAGTTTGTGGCATGTTGAAAATAAGCAGAAGACAGAAGTTCCTGACTCAGTGCGTGCTTAAGCTGGAGAATGACTCGCTGCAGGATGTGCTGGATGCTTGCAAGAACACACGGGTTCAAAAGTCCACTGAACAATTACATCAAAGAAAGACACATCAGAAGCTACTACATATGAAAAAAACAAAACAAAACAAGTTAAAAAAAACCCAAACCAAACCAAACAAAACAAACAAACAAACAAACAAACAAACAAACAAAAAAAAACACACACCAAAAAAACCCCCCACACTGCAGACTCCAGAATTCCCTGAATTGCAGTGCACTGAATTCGAAACCAAACAAAAAAAAAAAACCCCCCAAAAAAAACCAAAAAAAAAAACCACACCAAAAAAAACCCCCACACTGCAGACTCCAGAATTCTCTGAATTGCAGAGCACTGAATTCGGGGAGAGTATTTGGGGGGATCAACAAAATTCCCTATTCTTTTACTGTTTCCTAGATATCCAAATTAGCTGTTGCAGACACAGCAAACAGAATCAGACAGACCCTGTGTCTCTTGTTCAGCTGTTATTTCACTCTGTTTACAGGATCCATGTCCAAGTCAAGACTCAGAGTGCAGCCAAGCAATTAAGTAAGAGAAATCCTTCAAACCAAGTTTTTGACATGCAACAATGGAGAGTAACGCACCTGTGGGATGAAGCTTCCTTCTTTGCACAGGAGAATTATGCTCCCACACCTGGGTTTATATTCATTTGCGCTTGTCCCCATCACACAGCTGTTCAGATTAGTGTTATTCTCCCTAGCCTGGGTGTCTCAAAGCCTCTGTCTCCAGCAGTTGGAGACCAGCAGCTGTGCAATCATATCTGCTAACGTATGGGATATAAAGGATCTGTTAAGTAAAACCAAACCAAGGAGAGAGGAGGGGGAGAGATCAGTGCAAAGAAATCAGTCCTGCTAAGATGTGGTTAGGGATGTCCCACAACACCCAGCTGCAACAAAGAGGTGAACTCAGCAAACATTTTAAAGCCTGCAGCAGAATTAGCCCCTTAAGGGTGTTGTTTGATATGGGGAGGAGGAGGGAAAAGGGGCCAAATAGGAGATGCAGGTGGAAGGAGGATTTGTTTGCTATTGTTTGGAGTTAGGTAGCACTATGCTTCTGTTGTTTGGGCTTTTGAATCATGTTGGATTTTTCCCCCATCCTAATTTTTGAACCACCTCTAGTTTACAAGGTTCATGTATTTTCCAGCAAGGTACCACAGAGAAGATAATTAGCTAATTTACAATTAGCTACAACAGTATTCATAATCACTTCCCCTGTGGAAAGGCTGGTAATCATCATCACATAGCTGTAGGACTGCTGTGAAAATGGCAACAGGAGTGTGAAACCCAGGCCCTGGGAAATGCCCTGCTTTTAGCCTATTGATCACCTGATTAGCACAGGTTAAGGGGAGTGTTGGGGCACTCTCACTCAAGAGAATGACAGGCTTGAGTTTGCAGATTTGAGTTCAGAGCTCAAACCAAACTTTCATAATATTCAGGGCATCTGCAGCTCACCCTTCTTCTCTCAAGTTCCTTCTTTCTTCTTTGATCTGTGGAGGATTCTTTGGTCATGACTGTCTGAAAGAAACCCAGGTTTATAGCTCTTTTTCACCACGTCACTTTGGCATATGCCTGATCCCATTGTTTGCAGTTGGGAGTTCTGAGAAATGAAAGGCTGGACATGAGTCAGCAATGGGCTCTTGCAGCCCAGAAACCAGCCTTGTCCTGCACTGCATCAAAGGAAAGTTGAGGCAGGTGGTTCTGTCCCTCTGTTCCATTTTTGTGAGGCTGTTTTTGTATTTTTGAGACTGCTACACCCAGCTCTGATGCCCTGGTATAAGAAGGTTGTGGACCTGTTGTGGATCATCCAGAGGAGGCCACAGAGATAATCAGGGGGCTGAAGCACCTATGGAGCACTATGAAGACAGGCTGAGAGAAGAGAAGGCTTCAGGCAGACCTTATTGGGGTCTTTAAATACTTTAGGATGCTTATGAGAGATGGGCACAGACTTCTGAATATTACCAGCACCAACAGGATAAGGGCTCCTGCTTATCAAACAAAAGGGAGTCCATTCATTTTAGATACAAGAAATACTTTTTACACCACAAAGCTGGTGAAACACTGACATAGGCTGCCCAGAGGGGAGTTTCTCATTCTTGAAAACCTTCAAGATTTTGTTGGACAAGGATCTCAGCAACTTACTCTAGTTAAGGATGTCCCTCCTCACTGCCAGGGGCTTGGACCAAATGATCTTTAAAGGTCCCTCCCAACCCAAACCATTCTCATTCTGTGCATGTCATGAACATTCTCTGTGCCATCTCCTCTTCCTTCTTTGCCAAGGACAAATCAGGAGAGCAGGCAAGCAAGATCAACTCTGCTTCATGCATTCTCTCTGGTAAATGTGCCACTTGGTCCTGTGCACCGGCTTTTCTTCTCACCCACACCTGCATAGAAAACTTCTCCAGGCTGCTTGTTTGTTGTGTCGTGGTGCCAAGGAGATAAACTTAAAGGCCTTCCCAGTGCCAGCACCAAGGCACTGCAGCTGCTCCCCCTCTGTGTGCAAGCATGTTTGGGAAGGAGGGGAACAGCAGCAGGCACAAATAATTATTAGCTATATAAATTAGCCTGGGACACAGAGATGGTGAATCTGTCCCTCCTCATTTCCAAGGCCTGGGAAGTTCTAGATGGCAAAGCTGCTTCGCGCTTTCCCGCTACAAGGATTCAACCTCTTTGTTTTGCATGAGGAATACAAGAACACAAGTGTATTTATATACTCTTATCTAAATGTACCCCCACGCACACACATACATTAGCAAGAGCTATCTGGATAAACACAATCCTGTGTCATGTCTCCCTGCGAGTGACCCTAATTTTCCCCCAGTCCCTCCACAATTGCTGTGATTCTTGTTCTTGTCCTCTTGCTCCGCATGGGGTCAAACATCCTGCATCTCATTGTCCCTTCTGTCTCTTTAATTAGTGCCCGTCCTCCCCCTTCTCCCCCTCGCTCCAGTGTCCCCCCTTCCCATCTCCTTTCAGCACTTGGTTTGCAGTGCTCTATTATTTCACCTTTCACGTGTGCCGCCTCCTTCGCCCGGGCCCATCTGACACCTCTGCCTTACACTCATCATGGAAACATAACATTTAAATACAAATAGAACAGGGAATAATTTAACCCCTATTTGCACTGGGGAAGGTGCTAAGGCTGCATATAAACACCGCAGGAAGGTCTATAGATATATATTTATCTGACAAGTTGTGTTTCTTCATCATGGTGCTTTGCAGCCAGCTTTTCCTGACAGGCACGAGCCTCCACTCCTGGCAGAGTGGTCAAGAAGAGGGATGCCTGGTTCCACAGGGGTATTGGAAATGTCACCAAAGGGACATCTCTGGGAACTCTAGTTTGTCATTGCACTGGTCTTTCTCCCCCTTCCTCTCCTCCTGTGAGGATCTTAGAGTGTTACCTTATGTCACTGTTGTGATTTATTTATGGCAAAATAGGGCAGAGCTTAGAGGAACTTAATTTTCAGTATTATCAGAATTCACCATCAAAACCTCCTTGGCTCTCCTGGGTGGCACCACACACAAAAATATTCACCCATGGTTGGACATTTCCATGGCAAAGCAGGCATGATGGCTCACCTTGTAGAAAAAGACTGATAGTGGGGTGTACAATGATGAGGGAAGACAAAAACATGAGGAGAAGAGGCTCACGTAGACACCATATTCGTTGCAATGTTGCCAGGAAGCGTCACTGCTCATAGTGGTGCCAGTTTAGAGATGTTGCTGCAGCATGGTTAGTGAGGAGTCCTGAGATGAGACAGAAACTGAATTGTGACATGGGAGAATGTAAAAGAGAGAAATTTGGACAGGTTGTTCCTCACAAAAGCAAAGGGACAATGCTCATATATGAATGACTACTTGATGCACAGCCATGTTTGTCCTTGAGGAGGCTACATGGAATAGCCTCTTTCATCACAGCTGTTCTTAGACGCGCTGAGTAAGCTCACTGTCTTCATTCCCCTCACAGGGAGGAGATGGAGGATGCTCCTCCTGTGTGCCCATCTCTGTTGAGCAGGTCTGTGTGGTACTGTGAGGTACAGCTGCCTCTCTGTGGCCACAGACCAGTTTAGGTTGGGGCACAAGGTCATGTCCACAACTCACACTGAGGACATGTCAGATCATGGCCTCTTTTCACCCTTCTCTTCTGCCCTGGACAGTGTTCATTTTGGTCTGGGACCCATGTCTTAGGAAGTCTGGTCTGAAGATTTTTTGTCCCACAGTCTGAAATGACATTGAGCATTGAGATTGGCAGTGGAGGAGATAGAGGACTGAGTCTGCCCGGTGCTCTGAAATTTAAGTGTGGATTCTGAGACACGTGTAGTGGGAACAATGTCTCACTGAAAAAGAAGCATGGGACTCAGGATGATGCTGCCCGGTGCTCTGAAATTTAAGTGTGGATTCTGAGACATGTGTAATGGGAACAATGTCTCACTGAAAAAGGAGGAAGCATGGGACTCAGGATGATTATATGGGTGGATTGTTTTTGGTAGAGACAGACCCTACAGGCAGGAAGAGCTTAGGGACAGCATCATCTAGAACTGCTCCAGGCTTGTGTGCAGCCTGAGACTCAGATTTTTGTAGGATGTAGCACCCTCAAATCTCACTAGAGGACACTGGAAACATCTGGTGAGGAGCACCAGTGGTGTGCTCACGTGCTCAAGACACACCTTGATGACATCAGCACATCCCCTTTTCATTTTATTCTTGCAAACTCGTGGCCTTTTTTAGACATATTTACAAAACAGAAGTAGTTTTCTTGTGCTTTCATGCCATTTTTTTTGCCTGGGATGTAGAAGAGTAGTGTATGATGATGCCCAGAGTGTAAGAGGCTCATAAAAGACCATAAGAGAATAAAATCATTAGCCAAGACCTGGAACATATTAAATGGTCCCTTCTGCTGGATTCTTCCCTCGCTTTTTCTATTCAGTATATGTGACAAGAATTGTTAAAACTCAGTGTTGACTTCCCTGAAAGAGCTGGGATGTGAGAGGCAAATGCATCACTTTGTTATAGAAACTACTAAAAGTAAAAAAAAACTTGTTAAATCAACTCATTTTTTATCAGTTTAGAGTGTGATTGTGTAGAGTTCTGATGGCAGGTATAACAAATTATTCCCCTGACTACAAAGGGTGCTGTTTCTCAGGATGCTGGTTTGGAGATGGGTTTGGGGGTGATGTCCAAGCAGTGGCTGTCCACGGGGATCCCCTTCACACCATCTCCCTGGACCAGCAGTTCCTGGGGAAGGTGATCCTCGCCTTTGGCAGAGCTGACCTGATGGTCAGATGACCATCTCATGGGCAGCTCACCAAAGCACCACATCCTCTGCCAGCCAGTGCAGTCCCAGTGCACTGCAAATAGGCGGGGTGGGGGCATGTAAAATAATAATTTGAGAAGTTCCTAAAACACCTGGTTTCAGCTTTGCATAAACTAGACCAGACAAGGCAGTTTCAGGCCAGTTCCACACTAGAGAGTTTTGCTGACAGAGGAGGGATGTGATTTTTTTTTTTTTAAGATGATACATTTATATTAGCAAAAAGTCTGGTGAAAACAGTTACACAGCTAGAGGAGTGCTTTTGCTGATGCAGCTTATTTGAAACAGGGGAAGCTGTATAAAGAACAATATGACACTCTTCTCTTGTGCTGGAAGTGTTTAGCAGACACAAAGTTTCTAGGCAAAACCTTTTGCCAATCATGTTCCTAGCTCTTTCCAGCTGATCTGCCCCCTTCCTAAAATATCTTGGAGGAAGCTGGTCCCATTTGCTAGGTAGGATTTTTTTTCAACACCTGGGAAACCTTTGAACTTTGGACTGGACTCGTTTCCTAAGGCTCTATTGTGCCCTAGACTAAAAGACACTCCCCAGTGCACAGCAGCTCCTTCTCTAAGGCTTGTACCTCACATCTTGGAGTCTCTTTTGCAGTGCCATTGGGCAAACAAGCCTTTCACATGTCCAAATCACCTTCTTGTGAGGTGGGAACAACCTACAAGTTGCATGGGTTTTGGTGGGGCTTTGTGCCCCACCACTACAGTCTGGACTATTTTTTTGCCAGCAAAGACCTCAAAACACCTCTCTGCATAACAAATTCCAACATAAAGTAGGAATATTTCTTGCTTTAATAGGTCTATCAGAAGGCTATTTCTGTTTTTCTCACCTATCAGAAGTTTATCTGTATCTCCCTAAACCTATTTTTCCTATCAGTTCAGCAGCCTAGCTGAAGGCAACATAATTCCTGCTTTTCTGTGGGCAGTACACTTTTCGTTGTCGTGGATAACTCAACTGCAGGGTTGAAAGCTCCTAATATCCTCATTCAATAGCCACTGCATGAAAAATTATTCACATCCAAGGCTGTAAAGTAATTTGCCAATGTGCAGGTGCATCTTGGAGAGGGGAATTTTGATCAAACACTGGTTTGAAGCAGAACAGATTGCCTACTCCAGTGATTTCTCAGTGAACAAAAGTGACATGAATTGCCCAATTAGTCAGCCAGAAAAGGGTTATTGCAAACCAGTGTTTTGTTCAGCTTTAGGTTAACCTGTACACTAAAAAAATAAATTAAATTTTAAAAAATTATTTCGATATTTACATATACTTATTCAAATTAGTTACATCTGCTCTGTAATGTGCTCTGAAAAAACCCTCTTGGTTCACACATTTACATAGAGTTTAATGAATCATAAATAAGACATTTATGAATCATGTGCAAATGGCCTGTTTATATACACGATGTAAACAATGTAAATTTCCATTTTTCTCAGTGTAATGGTAGTAGTCTTGGAACAAGAACCTGATCGAGAGGAGTCACTCAGCCTTCTAGGAGATCCTTCTGATAAACATTTTTTTTTTCACCAATATTTTCTGGAGGTGTCCCATGAAGATCCCTAAACTTGGTTTAAGTCCAAGTATAAATCATAGAATTGTTTGGGTAGGGAGGGACCTTGAAGACTATCCAGTTCCAATTCTGGCTCTGGGCTCACTGCAGCAGGTCCCTGTCCCTCCTGTGCTGGAGCCCAGCTCTGGATGCAGTGCTCCAGGTGGGTGTCAGCAGAGCAGAGCAGAGGGGCAGAATCCCCTCCCTGCCCTGCTGCTACGGGGCTCTGGATGCAGCCCAGGACATGTTTGGGCCTTTGAGTGCACAGTGCTGGGTCACACTGAGCATCCTTGCTCAAAATACAATTGTCCACTGGCAGAAATTGTCCTGCTTTAGCATGAAATACCACCTGCCTGAGCTATCTCAGATACTAACAATTGTATAAGTTAACTTTATATCTCAGAAAACAGTTTAAGTTTCAAAAAATTTGGGCTCATTTCAAATGAACTTATAAATATATTAAAATTTCATCCAAACTTGTAGATACATGTCTCTGAGTGGGCATGAATGACAAATCTCCAGTTTACAGGCTGTGACTTCCGTTATATCCTGATTTCAAAAAGCTTATGTTAAACATTTTTTTCCTGCAACTTATTTAGTGTTGCGAGGGCTACTAACTTATGTTATTTTTCATTTGGACTTGGTTCCAATACACTATATTTATCACATTCCTCTTGGATTGCAGTCTGAGCAATGTTGTCATTTCAGCTACTGCAAACTGACTGCAAAAACTGATCAGAAGAAGCTGATTTGGAAGACTTTGGTGCCTAGATTTTAAGAGGCAGATAAAGACTTTATAAATAAATAACCAAACCATTTTTGTTTGTTGTGTGGTGGTTTGGTTTTTCCGAAATTTGCTGGATCATTTCCAAGTACTCATGTGAAGTCAGAAGCTGTTAAGCTTTTTCAAGCCAGCCACCTGAAAAGACTAGCAGCTTCTGAGATGTGTCACCTCGGTGAAGTCACCGTTTGTGTTGCATGTGATACTGAGCCATCCTGGCTTTCACATCCCTCCTGAAATATGGTAAGCATCTCTTTATTTTGTTCCAGAAGACAGAAAACTCTTTGTGGGCATGCTCAATAAGCAGCAGTCGGAAGACGACGTGCGCAGGCTATTCGAGGCGTTTGGCAACATCGAGGAGTGCACGATCCTCCGGGGACCCGATGGCAACAGCAAAGGTAAGGGATGCCTGTGCTGGGCTGGACCCTGTTCTGAAGTGACAAAAGTGTCATGCAGCCCCCAGAACAGCACCTCTTATTTAAGAGGGGGCACATTTTTACTCTGCTGGTCACTCTCTGCTTGTGCATCAGAGGAAAAAGCTGATGACGTTATAAAACACTAATCTCCAGTGGGCTATGGGTCACCACATGAAAACTGATGCCTCCCCTCTGAACAGAGTCTTTGCACTCAAGATGGACTCCCCCCACTCCTGTTTCTGTTGAACAGGGTGACTCTTTCCTTAAAAAAATCCAATATTGGTACTTTACATCTTGACTCACTGGCTCCGTCATCACCTCTCTTGGTGTCTCATCCATCAGCCCCAGGTCTTTCCCTTCTTCACCTGGTCTTTGCATGGACTCACACCAGCCAGTGCTTGCAGCTCCAAGTGTACAGGTGCCAGTGTAAATATTATGCTCATTACACATTTACTCTTTGAAATACACAAGTACCTCATTGCAAAACTAGGTGCCTTTCCTCCTTCTGCCACTTTTTTAACCTGTATAGCACAAAAGATCTTCTGCTACAGCCTAGGCACAAGAGTGAGGCTCCTTTTTTGTGCAGAAAGGTCATATTTTTCCCCAAAAGTCTCTAGACAAAGTAACTTCAATCTGAATAGGAAACCCTCTCCTCCTGGCAGCTAATGTGTCCATTAAATATTGATCTGCATATAAGAGAGCATAAACTGTGTTGGCATCTGCAACACCAGAGAAGAGGCCACTCCTGCTGACACAGTTCTTATCTCATATTTTGACAAGTGACAACATCAACAAGCACATTTTTTGCAACAGGGAGGCAAAAAAAATCCAAATTGCAGTGATGCACTGGAGAAAGATACGGTTATTCCATAAAATCACTGGTGGCTGAAAAAAATTACTTTACACCAGCCTCATAGCTGTTCAACAGTCATCAGCACAGATCAACCTTTTTGATATAAATGGCTGCAAATAAACTGTGGGCACCATTTTTCAGTTTTGGGGTTACTTCATTTCCACAGCACCCAAAGACAGGGTCTGGCCCACAGGAAAGCAGTAGGCTAGGATGTCCTAGAGAAGCTCCAACCATCATAACAGCTGACAGTTAAGCATGTCATTCACTGAGCAAATCGTTAAATTGGGGAAAAGCAAAAAAAACATGTCTGTCTGCTTCCACCTGGAATAAAATCTAATGACAAAGGAGTTAAACAGAGTAATAATAAAGGCAATAAAGTCTGAGTTCTATAAGAAACAAATTCCAGAGGACATCCAACCCACAGACTTGTCTTCATACTTGCTCTATCTTTCCTTTTTTTTTTTCCTTCTAAAACAATTTCATTATAAGACAGAATCTGAGTGGCAGCTCCATATTGCTAACCAGTTTAATTATTAGTGCTAGCAGGCTGCAGTCTCAGGCTGACGTTTCACTGAGCTGTTCAGGATCAATACTGAGCCTTGACAGAGTTAATATTACCAGCTTCCATTTGCTGGTGCTATTTACTGAGAATGTGAAGCTCCTAATTTACACACACATGGTTTTGTGCATGCACACATGCACACAGAGCAGTCAATCCAATGGAAAACTTAAGGCTAGTGCCCTTATCTTAGGAGACAGTCAGGCAAGCCACAACTCCCACAAAGTTATTCCCAGTCTGCAATGTTTTCCATCTGCTAGAAACCAATATGTGACACACATTGCTTGTGAGCTACTTATTTTGGGTAAAACCCATAAGGCTTAAATTCTATGTAAGTTGAGATTTAAGCAGATTGTCTAAATTCCAGATAGCAGTCAGATCCCATGCACTTAAATCCTACCCAGCCCACCAGGTAACCCTGTGGTGAGCCTCTACACCCTTCAGGTAGCTCAGTACAATAATCCTATCACAGTCTAGGCATAGCCAAAAAGCTGCCTAAGCCTTTCCTGAAGCCATGGATGCTCTCCTGAGCACCATGGGCCATGGCCTTCAGAGTCTGCAGGAATACCTCCTGCATGAGTTGCAATGCTAGAACAGTGGTTGGAGCAGGTAACCAAGTGGTAGAAGAGCTGGGACTGAGGAATTTCTAACCCTGAAGGGGAATGCAGAACCTGTGTTTCCTGGGAGAGGATGGAGTGCTTCTACACCACTGTAGGTAAAGCTCACCACGGTCCAGGCAGGAGTACAGAAGTTCTCAAGTGAGGGATCTGAAGCGGATCCAGAAGGACCCAGAGAGTCTCCAATGCTGCTGCTCTCTGTGCAGCTATTCTTTTTCCCTTTCTATTTTTTTTCCCATTCAGCAGTCTGCCTCAATAACTCAAAAAGTAAAAATTTCCAACAGTACCTTCCATAAGAAGAGCCTTACCACCCTGTGCAATTACAATCTTAAGGCCTGATTCTGCGGTCTCCTCCAAGCTGACAAAACAATCAGGGCAGCCCTTCCAGCCCTAGTCTGGAAGCAATGGAACAAGAAACTCTTAAGCACATGTATCACCCTGTTCAGCAGAGGTTATATCTCTGTCTGTGTCAAAATCCCTTCACAGTCCAGAGCTGCTCCTGTCAAAAGGACACCATTGTTCTGAGAAGAGTGACATGACTCACATCCCCAGCTCACCCGCTCCTGGAGGCAGTTCTGGTGACAATGGGAAGGAAGATTATATGCACTTCTGGTGTTGTGTACAGAAGCCATCTGATTGAATGCACAAACAAAAAGGACAAAACGTTGGGATCTCTGCTATTGCCATGCCATTTATACCAGTAAAAGCTGAGTTTTCACTCATCCTGCTACCTCAAAACCTGCTGGAAGCAGTTAATAGAAAGCAGTAGGAGGGATCCCATTAGCATCCTGAGCATTAAACAAGATAAATGCCTGCTACTCCCTTTATTCCCACCTTTATCCAGCTCCACTGATCCATCAGGACCCTCAGCACAGGGGTGAATTTCACCTGACAAGACTGAAGCCTTCAACATGACAGCAGCACCACAGCCAAAAATCCTGCTCTAAATTAAATTGGTGGCTGGAACTGGAAAGCTTTTGTATATTTGCTAATCAGCATCTTCTTTTTAGAGGCAGAAAGTACAAAAGAATCTCTGCAAATAATTAAACACCCTAATTCTGGATTATCTCTGATTAATGAAGAGGAAGACGCAGTATCTCAGGAGCCTGGGAATGCTGGGCTGGGATTATGTCATAATTGATCCCTATTGTTTCCAGATGAAGTTTATCTATCTCATTTTCTCATGATTGTCTCTTCTCAGCTCCTTATAAATTAGATCCAACTATTAGCAATAATCATTGGGCCTTTCCTGAAATACAGCCCAAGCACAGTGCTGAGGGTGAACACAAAGTGAACAGCCCTCAAAGTGAGCTGTAAGATATGTGTAGCTTATTTTTAGAACAGGCTATCACTGCTTTCTTCAATCTCACTTCTCTCAGCCTTCAGTGATGATTTTAGGGAACTTTGGGGTTCATTCTTCTACTTTGCATCTCTTGTACTTTTACCCTGCACTGTAGGGATCCAACATGGTGTGAAGACTCCCTAAACTTGCTGTAAAGGGGCTGAAGGAGAGCCATCCCACTGTCAGGGCAGGCATCCCATGCCCTGCAATCTGCACCCCTTCAGGAAAACCGAGAGGGCTTTGCAAATTTATTAAAAGCTCAAAAGTCATTGGTAGTAATAGAAGGGAACGGAAGCCAAAACTTCTCAGATCTCTCCCAATCTGTTCCAGAAACTGCCTTAGCATATGGAAATTACCCTTCCCATCTCTGAGTCAGTTTGCTTGTGGCTGGGAGTGTTGGCAATACTTTCCCCCACCTTAGAAGTGCATGTAACCCTTTGAAGTGTTGATCATTTTTGCACTCCAGCACATACCCATAAATGCACCTTTCTGCCCTGAAACCTTATGTAAGAGTTCGGTGTGAGATTCCCCACACAGCAACACAGGCCAGAGAAACACTGCCCACATTTCTCTAATGTCCAGAAGAGAACACCTACACAGACACTGACTTTGCAGCTATGAAAAACTAAGATTCAAGTTTTAGTGGTGGCAGGATGGTAATCAACACATGGGTACCTCTCCCACCCCTGCTACTTCACCAGAAGGTGTCTCATGCTTTGCCAGACCTAAGTGGCTTGGAGCCAAGACAAGCTCTGGGCAGTCTGTCACAGAGCTCTACCAAGCACTGAAATTATAAGGTACCTTGTGGGTTTGGAGTAACTTGAATACCTTCTGTACATTTGTCCTGTGGTTGCTTGTGTCACGAATGGGCAGCTTTCCAGTAACTTGCACATGCTTCCATGTTTTTTCTCACAACTACAGAGGGAGGAACACTCATCACTAGGTCTAATATAAATAAAAGAAACAGCTTTTTCACTCAATAAATTGTAAAACTGTGTAAGATTCTGCCATGGAAAGCTGTGGACATCAAAACATGACTCGATTCAAGACATTCTTGCTAAGTTTGGGTCTGTCAGTACTTACTACAAGTAATGTGGGAATTCTGGGAGCAGCTTAGCCCTAAGAGGTCCTCAGGTTGCTGAGGTCTGGACTGTGAAAAAGGACCAGGACACTTTTGTTGTTATACTGTCTTCCCAACCATATTATTGGGCAGTTCTGAGCACAGGATACTTAGCCAGATGGAATTTCATGGTATCCATGCAAACTTTCTTATGCTCTTTTTTTCCTCTTGCAGGGTGTGCATTTGTGAAATACTCTTCACATGCAGAGGCCCAAGCTGCCATCAATGCCTTGCATGGCAGCCAGACAATGCCGGTGAGTAGCTCTGTAACACAGGCAAGTGAGAATTGGGCCAGCCCTGGCTGCCCTGTGGCCTGATTGAGGAGGGGAAATTATTAATCTGTGCTCTGCAACTCATCATCCAGCAAGGCCCAGGGCCTTGGGTGTGCTTAACTCAGCAGAGGAAAGGCTGGGATGGCAGTGTCAGTCCTCACAGGCACAGAACCCCACTGGGTGCTGTGTTCTGCCATCAGCAGTTTTGATGTCCTGAAAAAAAGACAATATGTTTCATACATGCCAAAAAGTTTGGGTCAGACTTGCCATGGGCACAATACCCCACTGGGTGCTGTGTTCTGCCATCAGCAGTTTTGATGTCCTGAAAAAAAGACATACATTTCATACATGCCAAAAACTTTGGGTCAGACTTGCCATGGGCACAACCATTCAAGTTTCAGAGGAATGAACCAAGTAGAAACTGGTGTGTAAGGCTTTTGTCATTCTACCTCCCCAGAGAGCGTCTGTCTCTAGGCAAAGGATAAAGAACTTTTTGCCAGCTCTCAGCAGAGAGCAGTATGTTCACATCATGGTCGTAGGGGCTAGAGACAAATCACAGCAGTGATGGGTGCCTGTCTCTGTTACCACAAAAGTACCAACCTGTGTCAGACCAGTTACTGGATCTTCCAGGAAATATCTGAGAGATCAGTCCACTTACACAAATTTCTAGTCATATGGGGTTTCAAGACTGATTGTTCAATTAAATAGAAATGGGGTTGTATTTCTGTGCAAATAGATATTTTTGCACCACCATGAGACAGAGAAGGATATAAGGCATTCCACTGTCAGTATGAGAAGAAAATCTGGTACAAGTTGTTTTGGTTTATTATAATAGTGTATTATTTTTATTACTAATTATTCACAGTATAAATCATGGAAGGCTAAGAAGCATGTTGACAACTTGGAAAGGATACAAGAAAGCTCAATTAAAAATATTTGAGAGTGTAAAATCTCCCTTCCAGTAAGAGACTCTAATGTAAATTCATGAATTTATCCAAATAAGTTTAAAATGGGCCCGACAGATTTTCTCTAGATCTTTGCAGGGATGAAAAAGGAAATTCTTTACAAGCATAAAAGGTTTCTAAAAGTAGCAAACTATCAAGATCTCATTTTTTGGAACCCTATCTTAGACAAATCAGTTTAAAAATGGTACATATTTACCAGTGAGAGTACCAAAAAAAGTCTCCTCAAATATGGGGTCTCCATTTTTTGAAGTACTTAAATACTTTTAAGAACTACTTCCTAAAAGGCTCCTCCTAAAAAAAAAAAAAACAGATGTTGGGCTTGATGCTGATATCCCATACTGATATATTATGGACATCTTTCCTGAGACAGGTTAAAGAGGTACTTTTAGTAACTTTTTTTCATACTTTGACCCAAAGTGATAGAGTCTATAAGCTGACATCAAGAATTTCATTCAGTAGGGTGTGGTACCACAAAAATGTTTGGTAAAAAGTCAGTCCTCATCCCAAAAATCCTGCAAATTCCTGTGACAAAGGCAAGAGGAAGACATGAAAAAACAGACAAAACTCAAGGAGAGTTAAAGCTTTTGTCTAGATCTAGTATTTCCAAAATATCATTATTCCTCCCCAGGCCTTTCCCTTCCTACTTTCAGAACACTTTGGATTAGAAAAACATACTCATGTCACAGCCACCTGGAAAAAACTTATGACTTCCTCCTGGTGGTATCACCTGAGCTTAGGATATACAAAACACCTGAGAATTTGGCCACTTCACGGATCAATTTTATGGGGCCATTTGTCCTCTTGACTTATCTAACTCAAACACCTGTTATAGAAATATTCTTTAATAACCAGAGCTGGGCATCTGAAAAAACAACAATGCAATTTATCCTTTACTAGGTGGCCATCTTAGAATAAAGTTTCCATCTCCATAGCTTCACAAGTTTCCATGGACTGGCTGAACCCTACAGTACATACTCATAGCTCACAGAAAAAGCAAGGAGGAAATTAATTTCATTATAAGCTAACTTACATGGCATTGCCTTGTGTCTCCCGTGAGCTACAAGCAGGCACAACACTGCTACCATGTCTTTGCAGACCTGTGAGGACCTGCAGAGTGACCAACACTCAATGAAGACGTGAAGCACAACAGGTGCTGAAAATTTATAAGGCTGAAAATTTATAAGGCTCTTCGAATGAGATAGGTCAAATCCTGCCAGGATCTCAGTGCCCATTCTTGTTTTCATGGTACTTGGGGCCCTGCAGCGTTGCTGGGGATTCCTTGGACGTTCACAGGGAAATGCAGCCACCTCGTGGTGAGATGCTGCCGCAGCCCATCCTGCTTGGGAGGGAGCGGGGCATTTCTGCCATCTTCCCTCAGCCCCCTTCCATTCCTCTTGCCACTAGGACTGGCCTCATTTGCCTGGCTGCGAAGCCAACTCAACGTTGTTGCTGTGGCTCAGCCAATTTCAGCATCTCTTGGTTTGTCCTCGTGTACCACCAGCAGGGCATCCATCATCATTCCTGTCAGGTCTCGAGCCGCTCCTTCCTGCGGCAGACTCCTGTTTCTCCACAGCTGTCAGGATTATTGCTCTACTGTGACTTCCTGTTCACACAACATATGTTGCCTAATAGTTTCAAAAGGCAACTTTCTTTTATGAAAGTTCCTTTCTTTTTTTCTTCCTTTTTTTTTTTTTAATTAGCCTTACCTTGGACAAGTGCCTGACCATCAGCCATTACAAACCCATTTCTCAATGCAAGGCACTTGCTTCTCCTAAGGGTCCACCAAGTCTAAATCTTTCCAATTTTTACACAATCAATTTCCTTTAGAAATAAGCTACCCAAAATCCCCTACATCTGAGCAGGCACGAAGTTCCTTCTATACCTACCTGTCAAGAGAGCTGCCTTTTTGTCTTTTTAGATCATATTTTCTATTAGCTCATCAACTTTATGAGACCATTTTACTGGATCTCTGTATCATCCTTTATAAGAAATCATAATCTTAATGTACTTTTGCTTGTATTTGTAATATATTTACAGTAATTATATGTTCTGTACTTTTAGTTTTGATTACTCCATCCCCTCCTGTCTCTGTTTCCCATCCATATGGGGACATAAACAGGTCCCTTCCTATCATTCTCTTCTCTTCCTATTCCAAGTCTTGTCCCTAACAGCCTTTTCCACCAACACAAATTCAGCTGCTATTGCTGTAGTGACAGCTTGCTTAACTAATTTCTCTGCTTCAGGACTGACTCCTGTCCAACCCAAAATCTAGGTCCATCTTTCTGTCTCCTGCTGGATGTTTAGCTGTCAGAACAAGCTCAATGTGTATAAAACTGAGCTCTTGAACTTTTTCATCCAAAACCTGTCTCTTCTATCCTCCACCTTCATTCTCAATCACAGTGGACAATATTACCATTCTACCTGTCAGTCATGCTCCTTCCTAGGCATCATCCTCACTTGGTTTTCTCCTTCTCCCCATGTCTTCATACCTGGACAGCAGCCAAATTGCAGAAGGGTCATTCTGCAGAACACATCTTACTAATCTAAGATGTGGCCTTGTCCATCCACCCACACAGAAAAAACTCTTCCCAAAACTTCGTTGGACTATCATAGAATGGTTTGGATTGAAAGGGACCTGAAAGATCACCTACATGTCCATTAGCAGGAGTAGAGACACTTCCAACTGCACCAGCTTGGCCAAGGCCTTATCCAAGCAGGCCTTGGTCACTGCCAGGGATGGAGCACCCACAGCTTCTCTGGGCAACAGGCTCCACTGCCTCACCACTGTCACAGTAACAAATCTTTTCCTCACAGCTGACCTAAGCCTGCCCTCTTTCAGTCTGAAGCTATTCCTGCCATCCTGTCACTCCAGACCATTTTGTCAAAAGCTCCTCTTCAGCTCTCTTGTAGCCCTTTAGGCACAGGAAGGTGCTACAAAATCTCCCTGGAGCCTTCTTTTCTCCACCCTGAACAACACCAGCTCTCCCAGCCTGTCTTCACAGGAGAGGAGCCCCAGCCCTCTGAGCATCTTTGTGGTCTCCTCTGGACTCAATCCAACAGGTCCACGTCCTTCTTGTGTTTGGGGCCCAGAGCAGGATGCGGCACTGCAGGAGGGATCTCAAGAGAGTGGAGTAGAGGGCAGAGTCACACACATTTAAGTCACAGGAACTATCCTACCCAGAAGCTATACAGGGTTAAAAATTAGAGTATTTTTGCATCCTTTTCACCATCTTGCCCATTGTGGCAACTTGGAATTTCTTTGTTTATGAATTCATTCCTGCAAGGGGTAGAACTGTACTGTGTACATTTCCTGCACAGGGTTGAGAAGAAGTGAAGAGTGTGGTGTGCTTGACTTATCTTTAACTGTCTGAAAGTTTGTGACCTATCCTCAATATCTTCTAGGATTCCTGCAGAAAGGAGAGAGAGACATTTCCAGAGATTTGTGCATTCTTAACTTTTTCTGTGCTAGGACGGGCAGTATCACCTTCTGGGCATGCCTGTCCCATTATAATGGATAACTCAATAACAGACTTAGACTGAATACCTGATGGTGGGATCTAACCTAATTTGAGACATCCAGAAGTTAAGAAACTCATGTGTGAGGTTGTCATCTAAGTTTGTCATTTAAGTTTCTCTTATAATCAATAGAGGGAAATAGACACCTATGGAGAAATTTTATTTTACAGAAATAGATTTTGAAACCTGTCAAACTAATAGGCAAGCCCAAATAGAAGTGTGCTTTTTAGCTAATTTTAGGCATCAATTTGCTACCGTACTCCAGCTCCAAAATAGTGGATCTTCATCCAAAGTGCAACTTAGAATGAAAAAAAGACCAGTGCTTAAAAACTAAAGATAAAGCCAGTGCAGCTTAAAGTGAACACTTCACCACTTCACATTCAGTGTGGAGAGACCTGAAATCTGTCCTGGATGTTTGTTGCCCAGAAAAAGCAATTTGGGATTCAGAAACCAGGCATCCTGCAGCAGAGTCCCCTGACTCCTGTTCCATTAGATGTGCTGTGAACTTGCTTAACACACTAATTGTCAGCACTATCTTCATTCCATATCTTTCTTTAATTAATGATGTTTAAGGCCATCAAGGCCTCCAGCTTCTGGTGGCTTCTCCTACCACACAGGCCAAATCCTCTCTTTGTTTTACTACAGAAGCCTGCAGCAGCTTGGTCAAAGCACTGCATTTCCTCTGCATCCAGGCAATAGCATTCCAAGTCTATCTCCGGCTGGCTGAATATTTTCCATGAAAATTACTTTTCAGATGGAATCCTTGCTTTTGTGAAAAGGGAAAATGTGAGACTTGGATAGAAGCACTGAACAGACGTCTGCCTTTCAGAGAAAGACTCAGTTTAGCTGAACTTTGAAAAAACAGTAGTGTTGCAATGCACAACTTGGTTAACTTGGAGGCTTTCATTTAAATATTTTTCCATGCAGCTCTTATCAACACAAATGGCAAAACCAAATTCAAATCTCTGTCCAGGAACCACTGATATCAAATTATGTAATAATCGCTCAGTGTTGTTAGATGACATATAGATTAGATCTCTAGTTGTTGTACTTTACACTTTTTACTGAGCATGAAAAAATGAATTGCATAACACCTTGAATGAGGTTGATTTTGTGCGTCTGTCCATCATGTTCTTTGGAAGTCCACCCATAGCTCAGAAACTCCCAGCTAAACATGGGTAACAGTCAGGTGAAAAAATTGTCTTCTTTCCTTAGACAATGTACTGTCCATCCCTTCATACCATTAGAGATCTTTTTCCCATTATTTAAGCTAAAGGAATTTATCACCTCTTTGACCTGTCAGGTACGAGTGACTTAAATATGAGAGTATCAAAAACTGTCCCAAGAATCACGGAATCACAGAATGGTTTGGGTAGGAAAGGACCCTGGATATCATCTAGTTCCAACACCCTGGCATGGGCAGGGATGCCAGGCACTAAACCAACACTTACAAGGGGTTTTGTCCTTTGGCAGTGGCCTCTTTCAAGCTAATGGCAAATGGTGGGGCACTGGTTCTCATCCTCCTGGCTTTGGATGCTCGGGAACCCCACCAAGGAAACCACCCCCAGCTGACACTAATGACTGCTGCTGTTATTGCTGTGCATTCCCGTGGTGCAGCTATGGCTTTGCAGAGCTCTGTGAGGCTGCCTTCAGACACAGCCCCACTGTGGAAACCAGCTGAACAGCTGTGCTCACCCCCCACTAACACAGCAGAGGAATATTTAGGTGAAATCGCGGTGGAGGGGAAAGCATGGCAGAGTCTACAAGAAGGAGCTCTGAGCAGGTGGAGAAAAGGAGGAAAATGGGCCTTTGTGGGCACGATGAAGCTGCAGCCCGGGTGCTGCACTTAGAAGTGGTGGGGAAGCAGATTCTGCAGGAGCAGGCTGCACCAAAGCACTGAGTCGGCAAGAACTCCCTGGGAGGAGCAGCCTGGTGGCTCCGGTGAGTGGGGGGCCACAATGCCGTAGATCAGCTGAGGTATTTTTAACAATTATTTTGATATAAACAGCTCTGAACTTGAGGAGCTCCATGTAAATGGGAAGCAGTGGGGCTTGTAATTAGATTTGTGTACACTTTCATAAATTGCTGGAAAACATCAAAGCCGTGATAGAAGGCTGTGGTGCACTTTATTTCCTTCTTCTGTTCTTCTGTTAATTGAATGGTTGATGTG
The DNA here is from genome assembly GCF_014805655.1 of Passer montanus. NCBI lineage: Eukaryota > Metazoa > Chordata > Aves > Passeriformes > Passeridae > Passer > Passer montanus. The sequence goes on along the minus strand of NW_024356948.1, from coordinate 589,871 downwards.
TGGATAGGAAGCGTTGGCTTCGCAGAGTACTATTTACAGACCCGCTGACAGCTGCACTGTGAAAATTAACAGGAACAGAGCAGCCTCTGTCACAGCTCTTCCCATGAGGGACTTGCTTCAAATTAGATCATTTCTTTCATAGGAGAAACTTTCCTCATCGCTCCTCCCTTCTTCGCAAATACTCACTCACATCCAGCTGCACACTCCCCTTCTCCCCTCAGGCTCATGGCAGCATTTAGTGCTCAGAAGGGTTTGTCACTTCCATGAAGTTGGGGTAGTGAGGCTGCTGTTTAAAAGCTGTAGTGCATTCCATTTCCATCAAGACACATTCTTCAGGAAGTTACCCAAATCTGTGAGCCAGGTACATGGAGCCACATCTTTGTGTTTGCAGGTCTCTCATTAACTAGAACATTATTTTCATCCTCCCAGAAACGCTGGTATACATCCTCTCAGACTACTGCTGTTGGAAATGTGGTTACTGTTGTCCCTAGAGAAAATTGCTGTGTGCTAAACACCATAAAAACCTGTGACAGGACAGCTCCTACACTCAGCAGTTTGCTAACTAAAGGCCAGGGTTAACCTGGCTGGATGAATTACTTTGAAGTGTCAGTCAAAGTATAAAACTTCAAGGTCATCTACATTTTTGTTACAGTTGATGGAGAGGGTCTAGGACTTCAGAGAGACTGTCTTGAGTAGCTGAAGGTTTAGCATTGATTCCCAAAATGCCTGCAATTACATCATCTGAATGTCTCCTTAATAGACAAGACACAAGAGAGAAGCAAAAGAAACAATCCAATGAATGGGAGTGAAGAAGTCTTTTGCATAATTTATCTATATGTTTCGCCTGTTCTTAGCCAAGTGACAGCAGTTCTTGTTCCTGGTTCCAGTAGAGAAGTAGTAACCAGTGAACACCTGAGAATCTAAATCTTATTATTTATTGATATCTGGGAAATACAGAGTTGAGAATATCAAAGTTGAAGCCTTCAGTTCATCCTGTCACTCACTGAAAATGTCTTCAAAACATCCTGGTAACATAAACAGAATCATAGACAAACCCACAGTACAAACAGATAACAACTAAACAGACCACCATTCAGAATATTAATTAACCAACAAAATTCACTTTCATTGAGATTCCAGCATGGGCTCAAGTTCTCAGTTAGTAAAAGCCACATTGTGAGAGTCAGTAGAGACAGAGTCACTGAGCCCCTCAGGCTGACAGGGTAAATAGAATCACAGCATCACAGAATCATCAAAGTTGGAAAAGATCTCTAAGTCCAACTATCAACCCAGTACCACCTTTCTGACTCTTAAACCACATCACCCAGACCCAGATGCCTCTTAAATGCCTTCAGGGATAATGACTCCACTAGGGTGATATAGTCCAAAGCCTGACAACCCTAACAGAGATTTTTTTTCTAATATCTAATCAAGATGTCTCCTGTCTCATTTCCTCTGACCTTCCATTGCAGCCATAGTAGGAAAGAGCAGTCCCCACCTTGTAACCTCCTTTCAGGTGGTCACAAAGAGCCATAAATTCTCCCCTTGAGCCTCCTCTTCTTGAAACTAAAATAGGAAATGGAAAATCCATTAGACTTTTCTTTTACATGATCACAGAAACATAAAAAGGAGATTCTCAGAGGTAACCCAGGCTGAAAGTTGATGAAACTCCAGTATCTAAGTGTCCTTCATGACTCATACCCAAGTTTGGCTGAAAGCTAATTGCCCAAAGTGAAAAAGCCTAGCCCAGAGTGAGGTACCATCACTGCTACTCCACCTGCCAAATTAATGCAGAGGACTGAGGCCTCGTTTTACGCCACTGATGTTAGAAAAACTGATGGGTGAAATTTGAGATGTCGACTCTGACCCTGTTTTTCTCTTTTCTGTTGATCTTGAAGTCTCTAAAGGACACACATTCCTTGCAATGTTTTTGTGCAACACAGAGGCTGTCTTGTTTAACTCAGGGCAAAGCACAGCACGTCCATTCCTTGGGTTAAAAAATAGTAATAACTTAGAAAGCCATTAATAAGTCACCAGCAGCAGGCCTGGGCCTCTTTCTAGTAATGAATGATTTTTTGAATATGCTACTTAAACAACATTTATAAAGGTGTGTGTTGTCCTTTAGGATGAAAAAAGCAATGAACATGTAATACCTACATGTGAGTGTGCAGCCATTTCTACCACCAAAGTCCAGTGACTCTTGGTAGCTCATTTTTGCTTTCCATGGAGCAGTGGGCTCTGGATGGAGGAGGGAATAAAGCTCATAGACCCCAACCCAGCACCTCCATCAAGACTGCTGATTCTATAAGCTTTGGGACAGCAGGTTCCCAGCGTTGTCATAATTTTCCTTAATTCTTCCTATAAAAAGTAAAATTGTAAGACTGTGTTCTCTGCCTCTCCCATAGTTTCATAAATTAACTAATTAATCATGTTTCTGGGTCCCAGAGCAGAGATCCAAGCAGCCTGGCTGCCTGACACAGGGTGTGAATCAAGCTGGCACCAAAGCTGGCCTTCTTTTGTCTGGTTACACCTCCAAAACCACACAGTCATCCAGCAGGACACTGAAGTGACATGAGGGAGATCAGTGGGCATCTTCCCTGGGCTTCCCTGCTCCCTCTGACCCACAGCCTGCACTGCCTCCAAACAGGACACAAGCAGTAATTGCTTGTGAGCCACGTTACCTCAATCTGGAAGAAAATATTTGATTGGCACCCTCCCATCCCTTCACAGGTCCAGGAGGTGCTGGGCTTTAAATCAGCAGCTGTGGAAGTGGCCATGGGGAAGCAGGAAGAGGATCATGCCACTCCTGATAATTGCCCAGGTCCTGGTGATAACAGCAGCCCCTGCAATTCTTGCTCCACTCAACTCTTGCCTAATCTGTGTGAGATCACTCCACTCTTGTCTAATCTGTGTGAGATTAGCACTTCAGGGGCTAAAATAATTCACAAGCAATGACTTTCCTGGAATATCAGAGCCACTGACAAGCCTCCAACCTGGGAGAAATGAAACAGTCCCTGCCTGCCAAGGGACTTCCTGGCCTACTGGAGGTAGCTCCACTGGGCATCACCACCTTCCTCTAATAAGGATTAAAGATATCAGCATTGTCTTTACCTCTTCTGCTTGCTTTGGGGGCATTTCTTTCTTCCTCCTCTTCTCTTCCTGTATCTTTTGATCTAAGCCTCATTTATATCAGTGGGAGATTCCTACATAGTTAAGTAGGCTCTAGATCAGCATTCAATCACTCTGGATGCTTCTCATTTTTTCCCTTTAATTCACTCCTTCCCAGCCTTGCTCAGGTGTGTGCTCAGTACTGATAGCATGCATTCTTGTGAGGAAAACAGAAAGATCTTAGAAAATGGTAGGATGCTATCCCTGCAAAACATAGCATTAGTGATGCAGTAGCTATTTTCCAAATGGGTTTTATAAAGTTCAAAATTAATTTTTAGAGGACAAAGATGTCCTCAAAGAATCAAAACAAAGAATCAAAACAATGACTTTCAAAGAAGTCATGAATATGAAGCATCCTACCAGACACCAAAATCTTTGCCTCGGATGGCCACTGGCAAGTAAAATCACATGGAAGAGCATGTTTGACTTCCCATTCCAAAGGTCTCTCTGGTATGGTGCTCACAGGAATAGTGGTTGTGAAGGTGGAGTGTTTCAGTCTTAGTAGAGTGGAATGCAGCACAGGCAGATCCTTCAACATAAACCTTCAACTTCTTATTTCACCAAAACCCAGGAGAGCTGCACTGAATTTACACCATTTCATTGCTTCAGTTGACCATCTATTTATCTGTGTTAAAGCATGGGTGATACCTCCCTGAAAGCAGAATATTTTCTCAATTAACTGTGGAATCATAGAAAAACTTGGGTTAAGAGTAACCTTTAAAGCCCATCTGGTCCAGCCCCTGGCTAGACAGTGCTCAGAGATCTTCAGTTTAAACATGCTGCAAAAATTCAAATCTTTTGCTATCTAAGTTGAGCAACATGGTTTACACCACAATAGCCTGGAGTCTTGCAGCACGACAGGGATCTGGGAGGCACAGTCATGTGCAGGCTGCTGGCAATGCAGCGCCATGGAAATGTTCTTTTTTGTCATATGAACAGCTGAAATATATCTGCCCAGGTTGCCAGCCCTCCCTCAAATCTCTTTCTTTCCCCAAGTCATCTTAGGCTGTTCATGGCCTCATCCTCAGGTGCCAAAGAGGTGTGGAATTCTTGTGAGCAGAGTCCTGAAGGATCAGGATCTCCATACCTGGTTGAGATTCTACTTTGTTTTGACAATAGCCAATTCACATTATGACCCTGGAATAATTCCACTTCTCTTATTTTCATCCTTGCTTGTTTAACTGAATGGAAAGATCATGCATAGGTCTCTGTACTGCAGCTACCATATATGATTTTAATAGTAATCATAATTTATAAAAAAATATTAAGGGATTTTTTTGGTGTAAGCATATTTTATGAGGAAGTATATTTTTAGTTAATATGGAACTAAACATACCTAATCTTTCAAACCATGTTGCTCTTATTAGAAAGGGGAAATATACCACATTTTCTTTTGGCTTCTTAATTTTATGTTTTTCTTCACATAGACAAAAAAAAATTATTTACTGCTTTCACCGTCCTAAATATCAGGAAAGAATCTCTAGTCTGTTGGTGTAACAATACCTCCCACTTCATAATGCATTAAGGGAGGTGAATGATTTTGTGAGGACTTTTATCATTCATAGACTGAGCTGAAAAATGTTTGAAAAAAAGTGTTTGAAGAACTCTGCTTTTAAGTTTAGGTTTTTCAGATACCTGGCTTTGATTCGAGAGGCATACTAACACCTGGGTTATATATTGAGTTCTTCCTAATTAGAATTGGGTACAGTGACACCAGGACTCAATGATTCTGTTGTCCTGTGGAAAGCAATAACTTTAGCTCTGAGAGACACCTGGTAAGTAGTGTATGGGCAAATAAAACCTAAATCAAGCTTCCACTCCAAATAAATTAACAGCTCCGGAGACCTGTGAAGGGAAGTACCTGCAGCAACTCTCTCTGCTTAGACATTGCATGAAGAATCTTCTCTACTGAGGGAGCAGCATTATCAAAGGGTCCATCACTACAGTCCTGGATGAATGCCTCCTTTCCCCTCTCCATCTCTGTCACTCTCAAGAGTGTCTAAACCAGCTCTCAGGACTGTAAAGTGGAAATAGCTCCTAGTGACTGCTGTCCTAGTCATCTTTCAGATGAGACATGAAATTGAAGCCCTGAGTGCAGAAAAATAACATATTTCACAAGATGGGAGGGATGTTAGTCCTGGTCTTTTGGTCACCTTCCAGCCTGGGTAATTACATTTCTGCCTAGCAGAAATTCCCACTGCTTCGCAGTTTAATTGGACAGTAGTTTCTTTCTCGCTTGCCTAAAATCCCAGGCTGGGGTCAAACCCCACTATCGAATTCAGCAGCCCTCTTTTCAATAGAGCTGCACAGGCATCTCCAAAAAAATTCCAAATTTGTTTTTAAACTTGCCAAATGACCTGAGATGACAGAGCCCAAAGCAAATAAATCCTCCTTCGGCTTTTGGGCCTTAACATCAAGGATCCTCGCATGGAAATATCACCCTGATTGACTTGCTGAAGGTCAACATCCTCCCAGCTCTGTTTTGTAGTCACAAAGGGAGTGCTAAGGCAAAATTTCCGCCACAAGAAAACCCATTTTTGTGGTGACACTTAGGAATACAGTCATTGCCCAAAAGATGAGCGTCCAGCAGCACCTACTCATTTAAGCATCTTTGTGTTCACGGCTGACATTTCGGAAGGTATTTTAAAGGATCTGCACATTCAGATCTCTTATGCTCAGGAGCTTTAGACACTGGAACTTTAATAGAACCAATTTAAAAAAAAAATAAATTGTTTTGGCCTAGAACTTTTAACTGGCTCTATTTGAGCTAACAAAGATGTAAAGGTCCACCTACATGAGACACCCTTGTGTTAAAGTACTTAAATGTATGTTTGCCTCCAGCAGGAAATTCACTAAGCTTAAAGTGAAACACAGTTTAATGACTTAGGCAAATTAGGCCCAGATTCATCAGTTTTGAAGGAAAAAGGTGTCTAACCATCTGTGGAGATTAGTAACCAAAGGAATCAGAGCAGATTTATAGGGCTGGCAGAAAAAGGAAATTCAGGCATATATTTTGCAAGGCCAGACCCTCACAGAACTTTTCCAAATATTGTTCTAGGGAGAAGCAACTGGACACATGAGCAAGTAGACAGGGATTGGAAGCAGAGCAGCCCCCTGTAATCCAAGCAGAAGCAGGAGGAGACCTGCTGAGTCACTTAGGTGCTCACAAGTCTATGGGACCAGATGGGATCCACCCTAAAGTGATGAGGGAGCTGGTGGAAGAGCTCACAAAGCCACTCTCCATCATTTTTCATCAGTCCCAGCTCACTGGGGAGCTCCCAGATGGCTGGAGGTGCCAATGTGACATGCATCCGACAGAAAGGCTGGAAGAAGGGTCTGGAAAAATACAGACCTGTCAGCCTGACCTTGGTCTCCAGCAAGGTTATGGAACAGATCATCTTGGGTGCCATCACATGGCACCTACAAGATAGCTGAGGGGTGAGACCCCGCCAGCATGGGTTTAGGAGGGACAGGTCCTGCCTGACCAAGCTGATCTCCTTTGATGATCAGATAAAGGCTGTGGATGTGTCTGCCTGAACTTCAGCAAAACCTTTGACTCCATCTCCCACAGCATCCTCCAGGAAAAGCTGGCAACCCATGGCCTGGACAGGAGCACTCTTTGCTGTGTTAAGAACTGGCTGCATGGCCAAGCCCAGAGTGGTGGTGAACGGTGCTGCATCCAGCTGGGGCCAAAGTGATGTCCTCCAGGGATCAGTCTTGGGGCCAGTCCTGTTTTATTGATGATTTGGATGCGGGAGTTGAGTCCACCATCAGCAACTTTGCAGGGGACACAAAGTTGTGGGAGAGTGTGGAAGGGTAGGAGTGCTCTGCAGAGGGACCTCAACAGGCTGTATAGGCTGACTCCAACAATGGATGGGGTCCTGGGTGCTGCACTTGGGCCACAACACCCCCCTGCAGTGCTACAGTCTGGGGAGAGGGTGGCTGGACAGTGGCCAGGCAGAAAGGGATGTGGGGGTGCTGGTTGGCAGCTGACTGAACATGAACCAGCAGTGCCCAGGTGGCTGAGAAGGCCAATGGCACCTGGCCTGTACCAGGAACAGTGTGGCCAGCAGGAGCAGGGAAGTCATTCTTCTCCTGTACTTGGCACTGGTGAGGCTCCACCTTAAATACTGTGTCCAGTTCTGGGCCCCCAGTTTAGGTTTGATGTTGAGATGCTGGAGTGTGTCCAGAAAGGGCCAACAAAGCTGGTGAAGGGTAGCATAAGTCCATGAGGAATGTCTGAGGAATGAGTTTGTTCAGCCTAAAGAGGAGGCTCAGGGGGAACCTCTGCATCACTCTCTACAACTTCCTGAAAGCAGGCTGTAGCCAAGTGAGGGCCAGTTTCTTCTCCTAGGCAATAGGACAAGAGGACACAGTCTTAAGCTGCTCCAGGTGTGGTTTAGGTTGGACATTAGGAGGAATTTCTGCACAGAAAGGGTGATTAGACATTGAAAGGGACTGCCCAGGGAGGGGGTAGAGTCACAGTTCCTGGAAGTGTTTAAGAAAAGACTGAATGTGTCACTCAGTGCCATGGTCTGGTTGACATATTAGTGTCTGGTCACAATTATCTCAATTATCTCAAAGGTCTTTTCCATCCTAGTTGAATCTGTGATTTTTCCCTTCTGCCAGGCAGTAATGTTTGGCCTTCTGAAACGCTTTTACTTAATCTGTGTATACACTCCATTTGGAAGACCATATCTAATGGGAAAAAGTTCCAACAACCAGGCAATAGATTTGTTTTCCTTTGCCTTTAAATGAAATATCAATGGATGGATATTTTATTTTTAGCTGAATATGAAATTTCACAAGCGACCTGTCAAGCTCCTGTTTTCAAGAATGACTTTATTTCACACGTCAAGACAGCCTGGGAAATTAGTTTTTCTCACAGAGGACTCTGATTAGGGATTACAAAGTGAGTGTGGCGCAGAGTGATTTTTCCTCCATCTTTTCCCTCGCCCCACCAACCTAGAGAATGCCTGGCTCTGCTGACTAAGGGGAGCAATTCATTACCATGCATTGGAGGGGGATGGAAAGAAAGATAGCCATATTAAGTAGACTTGCTGGCCCAAGAGAGAATAGGAGAAGAATAATAATACTTAGCCCTTATCATTCTTTTCATCAGTAGATATCAAAGCACTTGAAAAAGGAGGTTGATTTGAGGGGAAAAGAGATAAATTCCAATTGCAAGCAGCCCATTGCAGAGGCACCAGCAGGAAGGCTCACTTTCATGATAGTATCTTCTGACTGTGGATCTGCAGGGTAGAGAAATGAACAGGTCCTTTCCTCTGAAAAATGCAGAAGTACATTTTAAACGTTATTGACTTACCCAGCGTAACTCTCATGGGGTTTGGCAAAATATGAGGTCCAGTCCAAGAACCAGAGAGAGCAAGGAGATTATGTATTACTAGTAAATGACAGAGCAGACAGAACCTATTCCCTTTGCCAGCAGACAACAGCTGATTTACACCACGGTTTAACTCCTCACGGAAACAATAAATAGTCCAGATGAAGGGCTGTGGCATTTTTACCCTATGGAAAACCTGGTCCATTCTGGACCATTTCTATTGTTATCCAGTGGATTAGTAGAAGTCACTGGAGTAGAAAGCAGCCCTGTTCTGCTGTATGTGAACAGCAATATTTGGCTCCACTGTTAAAAGTCCCGCACTGGCTGATCTGATACAGTTTACTGCCTGATTTCCTTTGGGCCACATGAAAGAGCTGCACATGAGGAACCACACAGTGAAAGCATCAATCCCAAGGTCAGTCTTCATATTCAAGAGCAATGCAGCATTTCTACTGGCTACACATCTTTAACCGCTTACATGCACATCTCATTGCAGAGAACTCTTAGAAAAACCTCTTCTTTTTCTCTTCCTTCTCTGTAGTGTATGGTCTAGCTTCAATCTATTTGCCAGTGGCCTTTCTGCCCTGTGTATATGATAGCAATGTTCAAAGAGGCCTGAAGTCCTGCTGCGACAGGCAACCCAGAAAAACATCTCTCAGGAGGCAAGATGAGATCCCATTGGGTCAAACAGCTGCTGTGCAGTCACTATGACTCACATCAGAAGGGAAGAACACTCCAGGGGCGAGCACTTCATGTGGAAGTTACCCATGTTTTCATGATGCCATCTACAATAATAGCTTGGTTTTCAACAGTGTGAGGCATCAACAAATGCCTGAGGCAGTTGCCTGGCCCTAAGACTTCCAGGGCAAATAGAGATGGAGAGAAAAGGAGAAGGAAGAAGACACCAACTTATTTACACTTCTCTGTCATGCTAACAAGAGCAGGTCACATCTTCAAACCCCTTCTGCAGCAATGAATATACTCTCACTCAGTTTCAAAATCCTCCATCCTGCATTGTGCCCATCATGATGCAGGCTCTGCTCTGCAAATCACAGCAGCAGCTCTGAACAGCCCAATCTGCTGTGGACCAGTGCCTCCCTCCAATACAGCTGCAAATAGGTTTAAATCATTAGATGCAAGTTACCAAACAGTCTCTTGGATCAGGGTTAATTAAATGAGTGTTGAAATCTAATTAAGAACTGGTCCAGGTGATAATTAGCAGGAAATGTATGCATTAAAATATTCATTTGTCGATGAGCTGCAATTAAGTGTGTGATTTGGGGAAGGATCAATATCTGCATCATGTGATCTGAAGAAAAATTAAAAGTCACCCAGCCTTCAACAGAAATGCAGGGGAATTTTGGCTACAGGGTTTTTTTTTTCTCTCTTCTCCTCCACTCCCCCTTCTGTTTAGGTTTTATAATAACTGCAGAAGATTGCTCTCCATCTTTGAATGGAGCATTCATCTCTGCATCTCTTTGTTTTCCTGAAGCACTTCTTTCAAAACGTTGCTCTTCATCACATTGTGTGAGGGGGTTATAGATTTATTAAAGAGAGACTAACAGGTCAAAAAGAATGATTCTTTGCCAATGAAAATCACTTTCTCCCAGTACAGATTGCTAATCCAAGGGAACATCACTCATTGTGTGGCGTTAGATTGTTGGGGTATTTTTTTAGCAGGTTAGTTCCTCAAGTCTTTATTCATAACTGAGGATCTGAAGAGGCTATTGAATATGTATAGCTTAGACTTATATATATGTACATCTATAGCTGTGGTTTACCATACTCTTCCCAATTTGTAGCAGAGCAATTCTGCTTTCACTGAGACTATTTTTTTCTGATTACAGGTACACAGGGGTGTGTGTAAGCCAGTTATCAATAGTTTTCTTGTGCAATTCCAGAAAATTCACCCTCTGCTAGGAAAACAAGGGTCCTGCAACAGTTCAGCTCCTCTGGCATGGAGCTGGTCTTCCTCTACTGCCACAGCCAGAAATTGAGCTGATTGTTTCCTCACTGACAGTACTTTGACCAGTGAACACCAGTTTGTCAAAACAGAAGCTATGGGAGCACAATTATTCAGCTGCTCGCTGTCAGTGTCCTGACAGCTCACCTGCCCATCTCCCCAGGCTGGGGGGCAGCCCAGATCCCAGGGTAACTTCCACTGCTGTCAGGGCTGCAGCCAGATTGTCCCTCCCCTACACCTCCTCCTTCCCTGGGGAGGCTGCCCTGTGGGGAAGAAACCAATGCATGAAGTGAGGACTTCCTTGGAGAAGGACCAAAAAATACCTTCCTAGGTAGATCTATTTCTTCTTTTCTCTGCCCCCTATCAGAAATTTAAGGATTGCAGCTATTGACCCTTCATCTGGTTTTGGGAAGGAGAAGGATTTCTTTCATTCCCAAAGCACTACATTTTTCACAGATTTCTGCAGGCAGCTCTCATGATCATCCATAGTTCTGTGCTGGTGCTGACTGCAGACATAATCTTAATATTGTAAATCTTTCCTGGAAATGTGTGGGCTCTTTCATGGTAGCCTCTATTTCCTACTGTTTGTAGAGTGAGAGCTCAGGTCCATTCAGTACTATTTTTGCTCCCTTAGTCTGGCAGTGCTGAAGAGATGCTCTTTCATGATGACACATACACCCTGCTCAGCATACTGACTCCTGTCTCTAGGCTGGGCTGAGATTTCTCACTGGACTTGAGGGTTACAAGACACAGCATTGAAAGGGTGATCCAGTTCAGGGGTCTGGAATGCAGAGACCTCACCCATTCCAGCAAAACAAATCAGTCTACGAATCCTACCACATTCATACAGCAATCCCTCCTACCTTTTGTTGCACTGTGTCCAGACCTTTGTCCTCTGATTCAGCATTCTGGGCCTGAAGATTGAAGGAATATGGCAACAGCTTTTGCAGAGAAAATGTAAATGACATCCTAGAAGCTTGAATTTTGGAAAGTAGGAGCCAGGCTGCTAGCATTCACCCTCCAATGTTCTTTACTTCCTGATGCTCTCACCCTCTTGCAAAAGTCAAAATTCACAGCCTGATAGGTTGCATGGAAAATATCAGCACCTGGATCCCATTCTACTAAATCTGTGTTAGATGTATGAACTGATGAGCTGGTGTACATCAGGCTCATTCCCTGTGTGTCTCCTTTTTGTTTCCTGTGCTGCAGGGAGCCTCTTCAAGCCTGGTGGTGAAGTTTGCTGACACGGACAAGGAGCGTACGATGAGGCGCATGCAGCAAATGGCAGGACAAATGGGCATGTTCAACCCCATGGCCATCCAGTTTGGAGCCTATGGAGCCTATGCACAGGCAGTAAGTATAGACAACAGCTCTCTGCACGTTCATGGGAGGGGGAGTCTCACCTGGAAATGCACAAAAACTCGTGGGAGTGGGCAAAAAGCCTGAGCAGAAGAGGAATCGGTGGCTTATCTGTTGAACTGGTTACATGATGGGAGTAAAAATTAGACATGCTGCCCAGGGTAGGCTCTGGGAATCCCCCAGGTGTGTCCAAAGTGCCATAGACAGAAGAAGTGGCTTCAGTGTCACTCTACAGACATTGGTCAGGCAGCTGGAGAGATGGCAAAGACACCACTGTCCTGATGTTCTGGTCCAAAAACTCTTCTTGCATTATTTTTAATCTAGAATAACTCTTCTAATTTCCAGACAAAGTTTATACTGATATGAAAGGATACAGTCTGCACCTTTACATCACAAAAGTTTCCTCTGTTTCTCACCAGATAATACAGGTGCATTATGAGGGGGAATCAGGGTGGAAGGAAGAGGAAAAACAATTTTTGGTCTTCTCCCATCTGCTTGAAACAAATGGATATTTTTCATTTTGATTTCTGTGAAAGCAGAATTGGACCCATACTCTTTTTTTATTATTATTTTTTTCTGATAAAAATGCTAATAAGGAGAAAAAAATAAGTTTTAGATCTTGACCCATTGGATATGACAAGCTGGTGACACCAATTACCCTGGGGACTTGGGAGCTGTCTAAATGATGGGATCACATTTCTGTGTGGCGCCTGTAGACCCAGAGCGTGCTCAGATGCTGTCTCTCAATCAGCCTCCCTATCTGCTCCATCTCACAGGCTCGCATGAAAGGGAAGGAAGGGAGCGTCGAGGCGCGGTGACGTTGCCGTGGTCCCGATTAATCCAGCTCGGACTGCTGGCTCTCAGATATCAGGGTGATTTCCACCTCACAAATGCCAGCAGGAGATGGAGGAATCGATAGGGGAGGGGGAAAGGGAGACAGCAGTTTTGCTCAGCCTGGAGTCAAAGAGCTAAGCCAAGTCAAGAGGAGGGAAGCTGAAAAATCAGGAGCACGACTGTCATGACTGGTGATGCCACTGCCACCAGCAACTCTTGTGACATTGGTTGAATTGTTTGACCCCCTGATCTTGTTTCCTCATGTACAAATAAACCTGATGATCAGATTTATTTATTTTCTCATCTCCCTCAGGGACATGGCTCTCTCTTGTACTGTCTCTCCATGAGCTTTCTCAGAGGGGTATGACAGTAACAGAAGTGTAAGAATTCCCTCAGCTCTTAATAGTAAGGCCAGCACAAGAATGAGACATCAAGCTCTCTGATTTGCAGCGTGTCCTCCCAGCTATCCCCCAGCAGTCCAAACCTGACTGATGTCTCTACAAAAGAATTCCCAAGCAATCCCATGGCAGTGGTTTTTTAATGGTTTGTAATGGTCTGTCCCCATGGGGGAGGTTGCTCAGGACCCTGTTGGTGCAGTTTCTTGCTGAATTTCCCCCAGAGAAGCATCTTGCATGTCACTGTGACTGGATTAGCTCCCAAAAAGTCTCAGTACACCAAGGTGGTCAGGGCAGGAGCGCCCATGGTGTGGCTGCTTGATGGATTGGTGGGCAGCCATGGGTTTGCCAACCCAGCAGAACCACTGAGGAGAGGCAGCAAGGGTCTCAGTCCATCAGAGTTTGACAGATAACCTTTAGTGTTGCCATCAGGACAGATTTGAGACCCAGCTCCTCCCCTTAAGGGAGGTAAGGTTACCTCCCTTACAGCCCAGCAAATGGCCATGCCACAGCTCCCTGCTGCTGTACCCTGCCAACCCCCTCAGCCTCAACTTAAACAACTTTAACCTTGATAACAGCCATGGTCTCAGCCAAGCAACCAGTCCTGGGGTTCAGCAGCCATCTGGCCTCAGACAGAGGAAAAAAATGAGGAAGCAAAGGGAGTTCTCCACTGTGTGTGTTTTTCTATCCCTTCCTCATGTGCCACCTTCCAGCAGACCAGACAAAGCTTGGCACCAGTTCTGTCTGCTGTTTCAGTGGCACAGAAAGTCACATCAGACCTGCCTCACCTCTTTTGTATGCAGCTCAAGGCAAGTCAGATTTCATAGCTTCCTAAAGCTCCCAGAGCCCCTACTCTAATTTATTTCAGGGTGGGTTTTTTGGTTGTTTTAGGTTTTTTCTCTTCAGCAATATCTTCCCATACTCATTTAACTTCCCCTTTTATGGAGCAATTATTTATTTTATTTCACAAGTGTACAGAGCACCAGCCCTTTTCATTGTCAGGTTACTGTGGATTTACATCAGCTGGGTACTGACAGCTGCCTCTGCAGTCTAGGGCCAGGTTGAGGTATAGATCTGGACTCAGCCTGGAGAGAAGGAGAGTGATGCTACCTGGCACCACCTTTGATTTGCTGCCAGCCTAGGAAGAACCTGCAGGAACACTCTCCACTTCACAGAGCACAGCACACCCACTTAGGGTGGCCAAGCCCAAAATCACAAGCAGTGACAATCAAAACAGTCTGTGAATGGTAGTACAGTCCTGGCACAAATAAGCTACAGTTCCTGCAGGTCTTTCTTTGAATAAAAGGGGCAAGGAGTGTTTCGTGCTTGTCTCATGTCAGTGATGCCTCACCACACAGAAAGGAAATGTGCACAGATCAAAAAAGGGTGAGGGAGATGGGAAAATGCAGAAGAGCAAAGCAAGAACAAAGGAAAGAGACTTGGAAAGTGACAGATACAGTATAAATTATTTAATTTTTAAATTATTTAAGATAAGATCAAAGTCATAAATCAAGTTTGCATAAAAAATGGGGTGGGACTGTTAGCCACAGTCTTCTGGCCAAACTCCAGCCATGGGACTGATTGCATCCTGCAGCAGGGGATAGGCACAGAGTTAGTGTGTGAAAACAGACAGGCTGGGACAGAGACAGCATAGGCAATGCTAACACTTGTTCTCTGGCCTGGAACAAGTCCTTTCTCAGTAAATCCCATCTCTCCTCACTCTGAAAAGGTACAAATGGCTGCTGCTCCTGAACTGCAGATAATAACTGCAGCAAAAACTTGGAATATCCAGCACAGCAGAGCTCTCAGACATCACCTTAAGTGGTCTCCTTGGGAAGTTAGGGCAGCAGTTACTACCATGCTGACCATAAAACCCTGGGTGCCCCGTTCTGCCTCCCTGTCCAGCTCCCATGGAGATGAAAGGATATTTCTGCTAAATGATCTGAGGGAGTGCTGACAGGAAGAATTGCTTTTCCCAATACTTCTTCAGTTTGGGCTGTGAAATTATTTTGGAGAGATACTTAAAAAAAAATCAGCTAGCCCTATGAAATCAGGGAAAAATTACTGACTATGGGCTGCCTTCTGGGTGTAATAGTTAATATATTTAAATTACCAAAATGGGACAGTATATTTGGTAAATACTACCTGTTATGCAAATTATTTGCACTGATCAGTTCCAGAAGAGGAAGCTATTTTGAAGCCATAATACTTTTTAGCAGGGATAATACTATATTTCTGACCACTGGCTCCCAGGTAATTCAGAAATAAAGAACACTAAGATTTGGGCTCTACATACAAATTTTTAGGTCTTTTGGGGGGTTTTCCACAATTCTCAGGAAGTAAGGAACCCAAGGTATTGTATGTCATATCTTGGAAAGACCCTAAGACATGAATTAAGATGTTGCATATTTGTTTAGGGTTTTTTAATACCCTAATTATATTTAAATTTTATTTTCAAAACAGAAATTTCTATTTCTAAGAAAACATAAGAAGTATGAAGGACAATTCTAATTTTTCTACCAATTATCTTCTTTTTGTTTCAAGGCTTAGAAAGTATTTTTAGACTTAACTCCAAATAGCCAGTTAGGTATAGCAGATATGAATTTGTCAATTACACAATTTTACCAAATATGAGTCGTATCACAGCCTGATTGATTATTTTACTTGCCTCTTTCTATCACAGGGATACCATGAGGATTCATTAGCTAAGCCTGTATAGATCATTAGAGGTGGGAAGTGTGGGATGCTGTTACTATTATTATTGTTATTACTATTATTGTTATTATTATTAGTAGTATTACTATTATCACTGAATGAAGAATATGGAAAGTCAGACAAAGCATTGTGTGGTTCAGACACAAAGATAGAAAATAGCACTGGAAAAAAAGGAGAAGGTCATCACATTGTTCAGAGTAAGACTGGAGGGCAATGATCACGCTATTTCAGAAAGAGCTCATCAGAAATAATCCCCCTTTCTCCTCTTCCCCTTCTTCAGTTTCACACTTATTTCTTTTGGGGGATGGGGAAGGCAGGCTGTGTATGCTTTTCCTATTTCTAGCAGGATTTTTTGCTCCAAGTTCCTTCATCCTCCATGCAATTTTTCCTCCTGTAAGAAAAAGACATTATCTCCCGCCCTTGAGTACCATCAGCAGGAAAAAGATGTGTGAGACAAACCCTTACAGGTGTCTCTACTGACCACACAACACTGCCACCCCTTTCCATGCTTTAGATGGCTTTTCCAGTGCCTCTCCCCCTGTTTCCAGCACTGGGGTGGTGACTGCAGGCTCCTGTCTCCTGGGGTGCTGCCCAAGGCAGGAACCAGTCTGGTAGCACCTCCTGGTCTCCTCAGAAGATAAATATTTGAGCAATAGAAAAGATGGCAGGAAAGAAGGAGCAAATCCTTAAAATGGATGGGGAAAAACTCTAAATGCTGAGGCAAAGGTCATGCAAGGGAAGTAAGAGAAGCAGAAGGAAGTACGTCCTTTCAGCTAAGAGAGGGAAAAGCTCCTCTCTGTCCCCTTGGATCAGTCTGAGATAATAAGGCTGCTGCCTTCCTGATTAGTGCTCTGTAGCCCCAGCCCAGGCAGGGAAAATCTGCATTTCAAATGGCATATTTTAAAGTACACAATACCCAGGGGCCCTGCTGCTATTGATTTGCCTCTGGTGGGGTCACTGCCTCACTTTCTGCAGCTTTATTAACTGGGACCATACACTGGGTCTCTTTCAAAGTGAAAGGACAGTGGATGGGACATTTGTCTTCAGGGGGAGCTGGGGAAGGAGTGGGGTGACTTTCACTGGGAATGCCTTGGAGGTTTCAGAAGGAAGACTAGTGACCCTTACAGGACTTGTTCTCCTTCTGTAAATTTCCCTAGAGCCACCCTGGGGGGGAAGCAGGTAGGTGTTATGCAGTCAGCTTCTTTCAAGGTGACTGAATTCCTGTCCTCCCACCCTCGTGGTGCCATTGGACTCAGCCAAGCTCCGACCATCAACCACTGGGCTGGGTAGGAGCCTCCTCTTCTTTCCCCCTAACCTTTACCCCTGAGCAACTCCAAACAGAGTGGCATGGGCACAAATGGGATCTGTGACCTCAGAAGTTTGCCAGGAAATTTGTCAAGGGTTGAAACACCCAGACATTCCTGGGCCTTGGCTGAGGCCACCTCTCCAGCCAAGGAAACAAAGCCATCAGCTGTGGTACACAGCTGTGTTCAGGTGTGCAATGCTCTACTCCTTCCAGCTCCAGAGAGCCCCACTTTTACCCTGCTGACTAGGTCTGAAGGCTGCAGAGAGGACTGTGTCCTCTGGATCGTGGTATAAAGGGCTCATTTCAACATGCCAGAGGGGTTCCCAGGGGTTTAAGACATCTCAGAGAATACATCCACAGAGCACTGAGTATAATAGATATTGGGTGACTGTTCCCTGCAGGAGTGCCTCTGCTTTGCAGCAGAAGCACCTGGTCTAGTTTCTCATATCACAGGCTAGGACTTCATTTTTGCCGCATCAGAGTGAAAAGGGGTATGAAAGTGCTGGAGGCTATAAAACTATTTTTTAAACATCTACAAAGCTACAAATATATGGGAAATATATTTTGAAAACTAAAACAAATCTCTAGGTATCAATCAGGTAAAAATACCCAAAACAGAAAATGAGATGTGAGTCAGCACACCTAGTGTTGGAGTCAATCCAGTGTTAAAGAAGGGTGGATGGATTCCCCTTCCTCCTTTACTTCCTTGGCATACTTTCTAGTATTGCCTGCTCAGTACCTCCTCTGGAGAATAAACTCAAATGATGCCCAGGAACAAATGTACTCCTTAAAGGAGGATCAGCATAGTGTATAATACAAAAGGTTGTCTAATCACTCCATGAGTAATTGCAAAGAGCAAAATATCACTAATTAAAATGTCAAAGTACCTTGTGCAGGGTAAAATAAAACAGGGTGATTAACCATCAAAGGGAAAGCCACCACTTTGCCACTACAGTTTATTAGGCTTCAAAAAATAAGACTCAAATCCAGCAGAACACATTTCACCTGTTGAACAGACAATGTGTGAAGTCAGGTATCCTGCATTACATTGCTGGAGAAATCAAAGCAAGTTTGCATAACATGTGAATAGTTATTCATCAGGTTGTTGTCAGAGCACCCCTTACTTTGGACTGTTTATGGATGCTGACACGGAAAGTTTCAGCATTTGGATGACTGCAGTGATCTCAAGGGTTTGTTTTAGTGTACATGTGTAAGACCAGTTAATTTAGTTGATGCTTCAATATTAAAATGAACAGGAGGGAACAGTCTGTTCCTTGCCATGACTTCTGAGGTCTGTTTAATTCTGAGAAGCATGTCCCATGTGCTTAAAGGACAGCATCAGAGGGTGATTTCCTGATGGGAGAAAGAGTGAAATCAGAGAGAGCAGTGAAACTGAGTTACTCCAATTTTGGAGACAGCAAAGACATGAATCACTTCTAAAATCACCACAGAAAAACATTTCTCTTTTCCACTATTATCATCAAGTCACAGATTACCAGGGATTGGGGAATGTACAGAGTGAGGTTTCCCAAACTTTCTGCACGTCTTTTTTCCCCCCCACACACCGTCTCTAAGCACCCAGAGCTTGTCACTGCTGAGGGTTGGATACTCAGACATTCCTACCCTGTCTGGCTCTTTGTACAGCATCAGGGAAGAAAACAAAAAGCAGCTTCAACCAAACTGTCTTTTTCCTCACACCAGGACCATTTTAAAATCTCTCTCCAGCCATATTGCACACATGAGCTGCATCAGCTGTGTGCTGGGCTCTGAGTGTAACATAAGGATTACAAAGCCTTGTAATGAAAAAAGCATTCCCAGGATTCATAAACATTCACCAGCATTCTGTTCCAAAATTTTTAGCCCCAAATGCCTGAAAATGCAGCCTGGGTTCCTTATTTCTTTTTATAGGTGCCCTGAAAGAAGCAGCATTTTGACTTTCTAGAAAAAATTAACTGAGAAGGTAAATCTAGATCAAAAATACAGGGAAATGGTTTTCTCATTAGACAAATCTAATCTTGCTAAAACAGGGGAGCTCCCTTCTCTTGTACAGCACTTCTGGTTGTCTCTGATAGTGTTGGAAATCAGTGCTATGACCTGGTTAGAAGTTTTGGTTGTGGTTTTTTTCTCAGTACCCAGCTGAAACCTCCTAGCAGCATCAGAAAAAGTCTTTTTTGTCACTGACAGGTGGAGAAAAAACAGATTATCCCTAGAGAACTAGTCAAAACTTCTGCTTTGGAGAAAGAATCCCCTTTTCCTGGTCTCCTATCAGTAACCTCCAGGTTTTTCCAGAATTTTGATATAAGCAACGTAAGCCACAAAACCGCACTGCTCAGGTGTATTGTGTTTTGTCTGTATGAAGACTCTTCTCTGCCTTTCTGACCAGAGAAGTACCAAGCAGCTGTTGGGCCGAGTCCAGGTCACTGGAGCACTCCACACTCAGGAGCACGTGGCGGGGTGGGGACCATAATGACCCCACTTTGCAAAGGCGCCCTTTGCTTCCCGCAAGAAGAACGACCAAGCCTGGGGGGTACCACAGGGGTGGTGTGCTGACACCCCAAAACATCGGGGACGCATCCCACCCTCACCGGGGGCCCTCCCGCTGCCGGCGCCACAGGCTGCCCCGCCAGCGACCGCGTGATATTTTTTCCCTGCTCTCTTTGTTCCAGCTGATGCAGCAGCAAGCGGCGATCATGGCCTCGGTGGCGCAGGGCGGATACCTGAACCCCATGGCCGCCTTCGCCGCGGCCCAGATGCAGCAGATGGCGGCTCTGAACATGAACGGCCTGGCAGCCGCCCCCATGACTCCAACCTCAGGTACGGGGACAGCGGGCTGGAGAGGGCAAAGGGCAGGGAAATCGGGCCACGTCCCACAGGACACCTGGCAGGATTTGTTAGCTCTTTAGAGGATCAGGCTCTCCTCCCCAGGGGACAAGTGAAAGGACCAGAGGAAAGGGTCTCGAGTGGCACCAGGGGAGGTTTGGATTGGATATTAGAAAAAGTTTATTTTCCAAAATGGTTGCCAAACATAGTAACAGACTGCCCAGGGCAGTGAAACAGTGTCCATCCCTGGCGTTATTTAAAAGGCATGTAGATGTGGAATTTAGGGACATGCCTTAGTGGCAGGCTTGGCACTGCTGGGTTAATGGTTGAACTCAATGATCCTAGTGGTCTTTGAGAACATTTTCTATTCTGTGCTTCCATGACATTTCTTAGTCTGATCCCACACACAACTTCTCTTTACTCTAAGAAAGCTCCAAAACACCCCCATAGTGACCTACACTGAGTTATTGGGGCATATATGTGTCCAGGGGGTCAGTGTTGGTGCTATCACAGCCAGGCTGTCCCACAGACTAGCAAAATAGAATTGTGGGGAGATGCAATATCATTAACAAGGTGAATTTTGCCCTTAGGACACATGAGCATTTCCCCCTGTTGTAAAATTGGACAGAAGGTACTCAAGGAAGACATCTGCTGCTACCTGGAATGAGGGTCTTTAGTGAAGGGGTTTCTGGCTGCAGCAACAAAGACAAGTAGCCAGTGAGGGGCTCCCAGGATCTAACTAGGCTGTAAAAAGCCCATTCTAGGAGCTGCAGTATATGGTTAAGCAGGCAGAGAAATAAGCTGGGATGGGAACAGGATTGTCTCTCTTGGGGCTTCAAGAACATAGTGACCATTTCGGCAGGAACAGGTGAAGGAATCATCAGCTCTGGTAGTCCTGGACTGACATGTGGCCTAACAGCAAGGAGGTAGGGAAGCAGGAAAATGGGGCCAAACCTTGAAAGAAGTGAGCATTTGGATAGTTTTTCAATATACTAGAGTCTGGTAGGGAGGCAGAGGACTCAAAGGAACATCTTAAAGGACCATTTGTAATAGAATATCACGAGAGAGTGGGGAGAGAAGGGAGAGTAAGAAAGACAGATCTCATTCCACAAGACTATGGAGACCCAAGGAAAAGCACTTGACTCAAAAATCTTATACTGCACATTTCAAAATATATGTTTACACAATGATAAATGTATAAACAAAAAGTCGATGGAGCTACTGCAAATCCAAATAAAAAAGTGGCTTAATTATATGTGCACCCTTTAAACCGACTGCTGGCAAGATTATCATATTTGCATTAGCTAGATTTGTTTTGTGTTGGTGGGAGCAAAGAGAACATCAAACAAAGACTGCCTGGAATTAAAATATTGTCAGGGTCTGTAAAGCTGAATCTAGGCAGTAGCTTGCAATGGACCCACCACAAAAAAGCACAAGCTCTTTTGAATATATGTAAGTCTATTCTTGAAAATAGTGTGTTCTATATCAGTAGCTTGCAATGGACCCACCACAAAAAAGCACAAGCTCTTTTGAATACATATAAGTCTATTTTGAAAATAGTGTGTTCTATACCATGGCTGTGAGAGCACCTGTACAATAACCAAGTTCTGTGCCCACCAGTATCTCCAGCTCGCAAAAAACATCCCAGCTCTTTTTTAGTGTAATCATTTCCTCTTCTGCTATGACCAGTGCCTTTCAGAGTCATAGAATCATGCAATTTAGGTTGTGAAGGACCTTGAAGATCACCAAGGCTAACCATTAACCCAGCACTGGGTTCAAGCCCACCACTAAAACCACATCCTTCAACACCACATCACTGTGTCTTTAAAATACATCCAGGGATGGCAACTCCACCATTTCCCTGGGCAGCCTATTCCAGTGTTTGACAGGATGAGGGGTCTCATGTTAAACTCTCGCTGTCAGAATAGAGGAGAGGAAACTCATGTTTTTTACATGCTTTCTGGATCACCCATGACTGGTCATTATTGAAAATAAGATGCTGGTTTAGATGATCCCTTGATGTTTTTCATGGCAGCCGATTTTGCACTCTCCTAATGACATATTTTCAATCACAGAGCCTATTCACTTTGGCATTATTTCAGATTTACCTTGAATGAGTAGCTTCCTCCATGAAAAACATCTGTGGTGGGTTGTGGAAATGTCCATTGACAATTATTCCTTAGGAGAAATGTTTAGACTTTGAAATTACTCCTTGTATTACTACAACACTCACAAAGCATGTGATAAGATGCATATAAAATGTTTCACATAATGTCTGAGCAAGCAAGCCTACAACACTAGCAGCAATTTCTGAGTAGCCAGGAGATATCTGAAGCCTAACATTAATTCTCCTGCTGGCTTTTGTTAGCATTCAGAAAGCCAAATGGAAAATGATCATTCTGCTTCATAGCAGGATTTCTAGTCATTGAAGTATATCTTTTTTCTGCCTTGGAAGGAAAATGAAATATTTCAAAGTTCTCAGAAAAAAAAAAAAACAGGCACTAGAAAAAATGTTTGGAACATTGAAAAAAAATAGAAAGGAAGTGTTTTGATCTTGCTGAAGCAAAAGAAAAATTGTGCTAGGAAAAAAGATTTTGGTAACCTAGAAGTCCTAGAGGCTTTGGAGGTATTGGCTCACCACAGTGCCTCTGTGCTGGTATCTTCAGGCCTCCTAATACACCTGGTTTCCTCTGTGTCCCACCTCTAGGAGAGTGGATTCCTGGGAATATGACCATAAGTTCATTCATTTCCATGGGACCTAGGGGCTCAGAGTTTTGGATCCAGGAAAATCTAATAGATGAGAGACAGTATCCATCTCACCTGGCTTTAACCATACAAAACTTAGACATCTCATTTGAACTGCAGTGACTGGAGTGCAATAAGCACTCCCTATGGGTAATTCAGACCAAGAAAATTGTAACACTCTTTTGCTGTCATTTTAACAGTCTTCCATCAAGGGCCAGGTTTATCGCACAAAACAGTCCAGAATTGTGAGGCAATTAATTTGACATTTCTGAGAGTTTGGTTCAGGTTTTACATTTCTCCCATCACTGCGACAATCTGGGTGAAAAGTGGGTCTGGCAGTGGGTCTGCTACTCTGTTACCTGCAGAGAGGGGCTAGAAATGAAATTTCATTTAGGCTTTCTTCCTTCTTCCTCCTCTCCCTGCCTCCCTCCCTCCCCCTCTCTCTCCTTGTTGTAAATCTGCACCTGGTGTGGCTACAGCAAGAGATCTCAAATGAGGGATGAAATCCACAACTGGCATGCACCACCACCATTTGTTTTCCACGGTGGCATCATGCCAGCTTTACTCCAGCTACAGATCTGACCTCTCCAGGGGGGTTCTTTATAAGAAGAAAATTGAAGAATTCCAATAAATATGCCAAACTACCTCAGACATGCACAAAACAGCAAGCACAAATCCCCTGCTGCAATTTTAGAAAAAAAAAAAAAATTATTTACATTTTCTATGCAAATAAAGGAGAGATCCAGAAAAGCAACTGAAATTTTAAGTAGTCTTTGTGATTTGGAAGTTGATGGCATATGCTAAGAGCATTGCCTTTGGACTTCAGTTGCCACTGCTGGCTCCCTGTACCTCCACAGAGAACGTTTTTAAAGGCCAACACCATTTAAATAAGAAAAGGGGAAGCAGCAGCTTGTCTGCTCAGGGTATAAGAAATGAGCTAAAGTACTGCCTTTTTTTTTTTTTTGGGCTACTCAAATCTGAACATATTAAAATATCTCATGCATCTCTAGCAGCTTTCTTAAAGCGCCAATACAGATTTAAGCAGTGGTTAAAGGGTGTTATAGGACTAACCTATCATGGAATGCTGCAATGGTGAAGAAAATATGTGCAATTGGTTTAAAAGAGAGGTTACTGCAAAAAATCATGCTTTCAATCAGTAGTATACCCTGACACAGAAAGATATTGCTGAAGATAAAATAGTTTAACTTCCCATGCACACCTAGCAAGAGAAAGATATGATTTCAGGCTCATTGAAAACTCATTTTTGGTCCCTGAAATCATCCTGAACATGTTGCAAGAAGAACAGACTGTCCAGTCATTTTACACATACATAGGAGTAAGACAGTGAGGTAGCAGACAGATTTAATTCTCTCCCCAGAAATTCAAGAATTCTCTACCAGTGGGTGACAAGATCCCACTCAGAACATAAAGACAAATTTTGTTTTTCTGAAATGGCAGCATTACAGTCCCCCACAGGTTGCATCTGGGAAGAAGGAAAGAATAAGATTCCATTAAAGGAACAATTTTAGTCCAAATTTTGCCCCAGTTTATTGAGATATTTATGATATTTGTTAAAACAGTATGAAGTCAAGTTCGGACCAAACAGTAACATTAAAAAATGTATCACTGGCTACCTTTAGGCTACAAATAAACTTGACAAGTCTTTTAAGGATCCCTAGTGCTGAGAAAGTTCAGAATGAGTTTGCACATGAAAGGTGTATTCATGAGAGAGTGCAGACAGAGCAGTCCTGGAAATCAGTACACCCACAGAGATCCAAAGGGAATCTGATAGGTACTGCTGTAGAAAGCTGGGGCTGAGAGTTTTTGGAGGTTTTTCAAGCTTGTCTTGAGTGCTTTCTGAGCAGGGGAGCAACTGCAAGCAGTCCATTTATTTGCTCAACAGCTTAGGAGCTTTTTCATTTCTCAGGTGTTTGGTTTTTTTTGCGGGTGGTGGTCACAGCTGTTGTGTCAGCAGTTTTCTCCGAGAGTTTTTGGAGGTTTTTCAAGCTTGTCTTGAGTGCTTTCTGAGCAGGGGAGCAACTGCAAGCAGTCCATTTATTTGCTCAACAGCTTAGGAGCTTTTTCATTTCTCAGGTGTTTTTGGTTTTTTTGCGGGTGGTGGTCGCAGCTGTTGTGTCAGCAGTTTTCTCTACGATGTTGTTGTTTCCAGTACTCACCAGCTCTGCCCTTGTGTCCTCCTCCTTTTCAGGTGGAAGCACGCCTCCTGGCATAACTGCACCAGCTGTGCCTAGCATCCCATCTCCAATTGGGGTGAATGGTTTCACTGGCCTCCCGCCGCAGGCTAATGGGCAGCCAGCCGCTGAAGCCGTGTTTGCTAATGGCATTCACCCTTATCCAGGTAAGCCAGACTAATCCTGTGCCCACAGCCTGTTGCCTCACTCCTAGAGATACTGTCCACACCCACAGGCTTTGCCCAACAAAAGCCCGTGGCATAGGTTCAGAAGGGTTACACCCCACACCACCAGGGCTCATTATTGCATTGGTGTATTGTGTCTTATGCAGCTACAGTGTTAAACGGTTCAATCTGGATGATAAACATCAAGGGCATGTTGGAGGTGGAAAAACTGTGTACTGAATATTTGAGTGCTCATCTGCTGGATAGCATGTCTGGTGAACACAGGACAACCAGCATGTTTTGCTTCAGCTGAAAATCGACCTGACTCCCGAGCAGTTCGTGCTGGCAGATCCCCTGTCAGTACTCCCAAGGGTCTTGCTTCTGGTTAGCCTTGAAGGAGCTGTGCTAAGCCTGTCTGCACCCAGCACTGGTATCTCCTGCTGGAATTCCCCTGCAGCCAGATGGCTCTGGGAGGATGATCCAAAGGTCCACGTGCCCGCTGACCCAACCGGCTTCCTGTGTGCAGGGAGCAGGTGTTGACCTCCAAAATTCCTGCCGCACACAAATCCTGCTGCCTTACCAGGCCTGGGGAGTGAAGCTGCATTAATATAGCCTCTGAATGGGCTCAGGGTCATCCTTTGGTGGCACACTGCAGGAGAACTGCTGCTGGGATTCACACTATGCCTAGCTGGAAGATGCCAGCACTACAGAAGTGATTTTGCAAGCACTGGCAGAGATGGATGAGGGAGGTTAAAGGATCCATACCTGCCCCTATACCTGTATTTACAAATACACATACAGCCTAAATCTGTAATTACCAATTACCATTCCTTAATGTGCACTTACATTTTTTCAGCATCCTCAAGACTTGAGATAGCTCTCTCCTCCAATACACTTCCTCTAGAAAGTCATTTTATACCATTCCTGTACACAAACTAATGGTAACAATCATAGCAATAAAAAATCTAAGTAAATGTTACTAATTGATCCTAATCACCAGCTGGCAAAGGAATATTTTACCCTGGGGAACTGATAGATTGATCTAGTTTGTTAAGAAATCAAATACTGAATTTAACGTTCCAGCCAAAAAGCCACAAAAACTCTAAGAAAAAAATAATTATTTCAATCTTAGCCAGTTCGAAAACTCAGAAGATTCATCATCATAGGGAAATTTGTGAGCTACAAGGAAAAATACCATATAGTATAGAAATACCAAAGTCTTACCTAGGTGTTGACAAATTATTATCCTCCTCCCAACACTTTGCAAACATGGACTTTGAGTTCAACTCTAATCAGAATTAAAATCAAGTGACTTACTGTACTCAAAATTAGGCATGTGTATACGTGTTGTAGCAGTGTAAGGACAGGGGAGATTTTTGAGTTATCAGAAGACTGCAGAAAGCCCTTAGAATGTTCAGTGAGTTCAACCACAACACTGAGAAAGCATTCTGTCTTTAAGGTTGTATAAACATGGCCATCTGTTCTTCTGTCCATTTATTTCAGTTTGCCTATTTGCCAGTCAATCATTTCTCTGTTTATTCATCCACTTCTATGTATGTCTGTCCTTTTTTTCTGCTTTATTTAGATCCTTTTAGCCAATTTCAATGATCCATTACTGTGGGTACAGAGAAAATATGTTCTTTCTAGGTGAATCTTAATGGCTTGAGCTTTTGTTACTACCCCATCTATCCCCATAATTAAAGAATACCTCAGTTAGGTATTTCATCCATGGATATATAAAAGCCAATGGCCTTAATCTGATTCTCTCTGAGTTTCAGAGAGACTTGCTCAGGCAGCAATTCCCAGTAAGTCCCTGCACAAACACCAACAGGCTGACACACAGAAAGGTGACAGTCACCCTGCCCCTCTTTGCTGCAGGCAGAGGGACTCCCTTCTGCCAGTAGAGCTGACATCCAAACACTCTGAGCTGTGTAAAGTTTGGATTTATCTCAGGGTAACTTCAGCAATATATTTGTCTTTCTCATTGCTCAGTTTCCCCATAATGTGGTGACACCTTAAGTTATACCAGAGGTGGAAAGGGAACAGTGCCAGGTCAAGCACCCACCTCTCATTATGCTTTTGTCTGTCCCTGAAATGCTGAAAGCAAGTCCACATAGCTTACATCACGCATTTGCTCCATCTAATTGTGTTCCTTCTCATGAGCATTTATGCACTCTCCAAACTTTCCTCCTTGCCACAGGCTTTATTCAGTCCTGGAGCTTAGCAGCATGAAAAATAAAAGGATTAGACATTTATATGGGTAATGAGAACATCCACAGCCATATTAGACTGGATAAAAATGTAGATAGGACACAAAACTTCATGTTTTATGATATAAGCCAGCCACTAATTGCTTGGGGTTAGAAAGAAAATTTCATCACAGGGCAGCTTGTTCCATCATTATGGGATTTTTCTCACTCTCCTCTATTGCATCTCTTACTGCCCTGTGGTTCTGCATGGCTCTGTCCCTAAATGCAAGGGTAAAAATAAAATATTACAGCTGAGCAGGCAATTGCACTAACACTATAGAGAAGGGAAGATCATGACAGTCCCAGCATCTTCCAAACAGCTTTCTTTTATGGTGTATCTCTCATTCTGAAAGTGGCTAAGACTGCTGCTGTATTATGTACATAATCATAGTCTTGCTATGATTATGACTTGCCATATATTGCTTAAATCTTGAATATTGCTTTCAGATACTCCTTCATACTCCACAAAAAAAACCTCAAATGTGGGTTCACATCATTATAGCCTGTAGCAGAATATTCTTTGTTGCCTGAAAATAGCAAAACAGGACAGTGTATGTCTCTAGAGGCATGACATCCATATCACTCAGACCCTAATAAATTCCATTAATTGTGCAGTTTGTCTACATGTTCACCTTTCTGACCAACCTTATTATTTTTGATTCTGCATCCAAAGGACTCCAGAATTCCATAGTCTTTATAAAAACAAGAACATATTACATTATTGTATTTAGTCTATAATTCCACTCTTTTTGCTTTTGTCTTCCCTATGCTCTTTTTTCAAGATTCCCTTTGACTGGAGAAGGGATGTACATGGTGTCACTTCAGTCAGATTACCAAACCATCCACGCCTTTGTGGCAAATGGATGAATACTTTGAACATCCCTACTTGCCAGGGCTTTGATCACAGCCCCTGTCCCTGCAGGAATTAGCTTTCTCTGTTAATCTGGTCAGGCTATGGATTCATGCCATGGCACTAAAAAAACATTCCTAGCAGTCACAACCTTTGCAAGCCAGGGTCTCACCTTCTCCAAGTGCATAATGCCTCAGTGCACTTTTTGCCACAGAGTGAATAACAAGGCAATAAGTATTCCCCCTTCCACTAGTCTAAGCCCCTTTGGAGATTTGACCTTTTTGTGTATTAATTCCTGCCCTTTAATCTTTCAGTTTGCAGAGCTATTGAACGTGGCAATGTGTCACAATATATAGTGGGGACAAAGAGCATAATCTGTTGTGCCATGATCTTGTGAGTCACTTTGCAGCAGCACAAGAGCGTTTGCCATTTCCACATTAGTCACAGTAGCAGGGATTGCACTCTTCTGCCAAAGCTTCTTAGCCACACAGAGCCTCTCTTGTAACCATGTGTGATGTACAGTAACAGTAGACACCATCTGCACTGGCTTCTGCTGTGTTCACATCATCAGAATTCTGCTCTCTGCTAACAGGTCCTGCCCTGCTGAATTACATTGTGAGGGACTAGACAAAATTCTCACTCCAAAGATAAAGCCTCTTTGGTAAGAGAAAGGGGACATAAAGATGAGAAAATCAGGAGACCAAAGGGTAACAAATGAGAGAGAAGGGACTGGCTGTCCAAGAATCAGTGAAATTAGAAATTGGAAAAACTGGAAGAAGGAACAAAGCAGAGCTCCCAGAAAATTGAAGACTGCTCCATAATCTCCTGTCCGGTGATGTGCCCAGAAAGAAGTGGAAATAGTGGAAATACACCACATAGCATCTCACACCCCTTTACTGCTCCTGGGCTAAAGGATGTCCAACTTGACCAAAGCCAGGGATGGCCCAGCAGTTTGGCAGGTTTGTGGAGCCTTAGATGGGGAATACTTTAATGAGTGCTGAGTTCTTCAGCTTCCTCACAAGGGGAAGCAGAGGGGCAGACACTGATCTCTTCTCTGGTGACCAGTAGCAGAACCTGAGGGAATGGTCTGAAATTGTGTCAGAGGAGAGTAAATTTGGATATCAGCAAAAGGTTCTTCACCCAGAGGATGGCTGGGCACTGGAACAGGCTCCCTAAGATTATCATCCTAGCACCAAGCCTGACAAGTTTAAGAACATTTGGACAATGCTCTCAGGCACATGATTTGACTCTTGGGGATGTCCTGTACAGGCTTTTGATGATCCTTATAGATCCCTTCCTAATCAGGATATTCCATGATTCTGATTAAGTGCATTTGGTCTGGAATTAGGTTGCTGAGGAAAAATAAGCTAAGTCCCCTCAGTTCTTTGTAATCTATTAAAAGTGTGTCAGCTCATTTATTATTTTCAGGCACACAGTGGTTCTGTTTCTGACTGCTCACTACATCCAGGTCTGGCTCTATCATTCCACCCTGAAGACCCAGCACAAGTTTCTCCACCCTTCAGCACACAGTACATCTGGGCTAGCAAGACAGCAATCTCCACTTCATACCCTGTTCAGAGTCCAGCCCTCTCTGGTGAGGAATAGCTGTCTGTAAAAAGTGGGCAGCCAAGATTTTATGCCCATGTTTTTCCAAGTCACCACTGAGACAGTAAGGTGTGCCTCACAGGGGAATTTTTGTTCTGTAGCAACTCATGACTTTGTAACAAACCAAGACCATCAATTCATTTTTCTTGGTTCAACAAAGAGGTATCAGGAACCAATTTCACCCACTGCCAGCAGAGACAGCATTCAGACTCCATCTGTATTTATTATCATTACCCAAGTTAATTTTGCAGTTTGTCATTTAACAGTGCTGCTGATGGACAGGCTGCTGCTCCAGACCAGTGAGTCCAGTGCCAGTCCTGACCACAGCAGGCACCAACCAGTGGCACTGGGCAAGACCAGGGCTTCCCTAGTGCAGGGAGAGGAAAAGACTGGCTTCCCACACCTCAGTGTCCACCCTGATATTTCAGGCCTGAAAGGTGTTAGACAAGAAGAGTTTAGAGAGGAGGCGAATCAGGAGAAGAGATAAAGAGTGACCTGCCTCCATCTGTAGAAGGTCCAGAATGAAAACCAAACCCTACAGCATTTGGTCTAGACATACAATATGGCCTAGAAATGTGCCTGGCTCAGCTACCCTGAGGCTAAGTTCCTCACTGCGGGAAATCTCTGGCTCTGTATTGTTTCTCCACCCTAAATCTCCAGGTGAGAGCTTTCCTGTTCATATTTTGTATCAGCAGTTCCTAAACTGCAACAGTGAGCACCTGAGACATCATTATGACTAGGAAGCATTTATTTGACCCATTTGTAACAATCTGCCATGTGCCATAAACCACGCTTTACTGGTAAAATAAACAAGTGAAGGAATGCACTCATTAAAAATATAATAACAAGTTGCCATCTTCAATTGTAGTCTAAACCACTTTAATGATGCCATGTACTTCCAATGACCGTGCTGCAGCTGTAATGAATGGGGTTGTTTAAGGCAGTTGTGTGAGCCTTTCCAGAGCAAAAGTGTTTTCTCCTTTGATCTGGAAGAAGGTGCAAACACAAATCAGACTCCGTGCTGATGTCTTCAGTAGCATCTATGTGAGTTAAGACCTTGAGCCTAATTTTTAAAGATGACTTAAACTAAGCTCTCCCAAAATATAAACGTTAGAGTGCCTTAAGAGCTTTTAAACCTGACCCTGACTTCTGTGATTATAGTCTTTGGCAAAGAGAGGGAAGTCTGGTCCTGGCTTTCCTGTAGAGTGTTTGTCACCGTGACTAGCTATGTCCACCTGTCTGCCTTTTTGAATCACCTGTGTCTTTCCTGCTTTGTTATCTGGAAGCTCTTCATTGCCAGACATGTGTCCCATCATGTTTTCACTCAGCATCTGTCTCAAAAGGAATCTGATTAAGGCTGGGGCTTGGAGGTGGCACTGTTAAGAAAATAATAAAGATAATCCTAGTTTCCATGACTGAACTATATTAATTTTATAGATCCATGTGTCATTCCAAACGAGCACATACAATAGCTGGGGATGCCACCAAAAGGACTTTTTCCTACTAACAGGGTGAAACAGAGGGTACAAAACCCCTGGATTTCTTTGCTCTTTTGATGTGTAGGGGAAGAGACAGAGGGACAGCACGTCTTTAACTGAGTAGTGTCCACCCTTAAATGGCAAAACGAGACTATAAAACACAGGATCGGCCTCTGTTTTCTGCCAGATCAGCACATTCTTTCTGTTATTGCAGTTATTGTTGTGTCTGAATACCTAATTAATTACAACAGTAAGCGCTGGCTTCTTTAATCACAGCATCAGCTGTCCTAATCAATCTTAATAATATGGAATCTGTACTATGGCACCCATGAATTTTAATCTACATAAATTTCTTAAGACCTCTCGCAAGCTTGTTGTACGAAATGATATAATTATGGATATAGATTAGGGCTGTAGAGAGTGATTTAAATTGGATTTAAGGAGAAGGTGAATAGAGCCCTCCCACTCAGTTATTTATTTATTTTAATCCTGGCCTTCACATAGATTTTTTTTTTCCTATCATTATGTTATTACCCCCCCACACTGACTGCACAGCACTGCCTCTCTTTGATTGCCCTCCTCCCCTATCCACCTTCCCAAAGGAGATCATGGCCAAGCTGCAGCTCCTGAGATGTGTAGAACACCCCCCCGGGACAGTGAGAGGAATGAATAGGTGGGGCAGAGCACAAAGCTGAGGACCCAGATCACAACATGCTGTTCCAGACCTATCTAGGAAGCGTCTGTGCAAAATAGAGTGGAATAGATGGAACTGAGCATGTCAGTCATGGAATGCACAGATAATCAGAAGCAAGGAGTGGAGAGAATATCACACAGAAGTAAGTTCACTCCTTCCACCAAAGTGAAATCACAGAGCATCTTAGGAGCCAAAAATGTGCCAAGCTCTGCTTTTGTCTTTCAGAAGCACTGGACTCTTCTGGTTTTAGAGAGCAGACCACTTTGGATTTCTCTTACCAGAGCTGGGACTAGGAGGCTGTCCCATAGTCCACTGATGGAATTTGGAGGTCTCTTTTGCTGGCTAAGGCTGTAACTATCATCCTTTTCCTTGGCAGCCCACTCACTTCTGTGCAGATCCTCCTGATTTACACCCCTGACTACCACAGAAGACTCCAGCCCTCTGTCCCCTGCAACCAATTTCACTTGGGGCAGCTTGTCTTGGACAGACACTGGAGTCAGGCTACTGCCACCTCAGGAAGGATTCTTTATAGACTATAACTTCAACCAATTTTATTTATTTTTAACAGCGTGCTTCATTCTGGTACCTCCATCCATTCATTCTCTGACAAAAGCTAAATGTCAGGCCCAACACTAACTGAAAGCCCCTTTAAAAAGTTGGATTTCAATATAGAGATATATCAGGAGTAAGAAAGTTTCCTGGTGTTAATTTTAAAGCACTTGTATTTCATGCTGACTTGGGAAATCATCCTCAGTTTTTGGCATCAGGGAGAGGATTTGGAAAGTGACATTAACGGATCTACTTTCTTTGAAGGACTTGGGAGTTATTTCTTGACTTCTGCCTAATGAATAAGTGCTGCCTTCGTTAAATTTATATTTATGGCCATATAGTAGGTCATTGGCTTGTTTTATGTCTCCAGGTTTATGGAAGGTTATCTGCCATGGTCACCTTGTGGCATCTTGGCCAGGACTGTCTTGCAAAAAGACAATTGTATCTGAGCAAGATTTTTCCCGTGGAGATATGGAAATTATCAAATTAATATAGAGGAGATGTCGAGGGATAAGGCTCTTGCCCTGAGCTGCCAAATGAAGTTACTATTAGCATCTGTTTTCACGGTACACCTTTAGTTTGCCCTGGCAAGGCCAGATCCTGGAAAGCAGCAAGGCCACAGGGACTTCAGTGGGGCTGATGTGATTGATAGTTCTCCTCTGGCCTCTCAGGAGCCTCTCTGCTTTTTTTTTCCTCTCCACCAGCTGATCCCCAGCATTTACATTGCAACACCTTTAATCTCGGAAATGTCTGTGTGTTGGACACGACACCTCCATGGGTCTGGCCACAAGGAAATCTGTTTCAGATGTTCTCCCTAGGCACATTTGCACAGAGTCAGCACATCCAAGGTCTTTGGATGATGATTCAACTTAGAGACATACTGCTGCTGGTCCAAAAGCTGCTGTAAGGTGCTCTGTGATGTCCATGTCTCTCATCCATATCTCTTATCAGCCGTTGTACACCTACTTACCTTGTGTGCCACTGCGGGCTGGCACCTGGCACAGGAAGCACACAGAGGAGCTGAGGTGTTTTCCCAGCCCTGTACGTTTGTGTTCAACTAATATTTTCAGTATCAAAGAAGACTGGTAAGCTGGATGGGGAGAAAGGGTGACTGAGGCAGGTTAACTCTCCCACTAATGATCTATGTGAAGGCCACCCCATGAAGTTATGTGTAGCTTATGGAGGAGCAAAGCAACCCTACCTGATGGTCTCCTTGTGCTGAGATACAGAAAATACTCATAACTCCTGATCACTTTGAATTTTAGCAAGAGGTGGGCTACAGCCACACCTAACCCATGTGGTAGGTCAACTCTGAATTGTGGGCTCCTCACATAACCAAGCCCTTGATGAACTCCTCATAGGTCATTAACATGTAAGAGGGCTGTCACTTTGCAGAACGCAGCATGGCCACAACTTCCTCAAATGTCTAATCTGTGTCTTGAGATTCCTGGATCAATACCAGCTGTTGGCTTCATCCATGATACAGCTGGGAGCAGAGGCAGCTATGCCCTTAGCTAGGTCTGATTCATCTGGCAGGGTGGCAGCAGCATGAAGATGTGCTCATGGCTGCCCAAGATGCCTTGGCTTCCTGCAAGGGTGTCCAGCCAGCCCTGGAACCTGTGTCCCTGCCTCTTCATAGGCTGTGTTGCCCAGCATGGACATGTCCACCATGCTAAAGTCAAGTCTTCATTTGCTGAGTAAACACAGTCTCCAAGCTAAGGAAGGCATGTCCTGCAGTGAGAGAAGTCATCACTTTTAAGAGGTATCAAGTTAAATTCCTGCTGGTTGTGACTCACCACAACTTTGGCTTTTCCCAAATGGCCAAGGCAGGGTATGAATCTACAAGTAAAACAGAGCCACAAGCCAAAATCTACAAGTAAAACAGAGCTGCTGTCCCCCCCCAGAGGTGTTTTCAGCTCTCCTTTCAAGAGCATCCAGGGATGGTTGGGTCAGTTAGGGCCCCGTGTGTTAGAACAGATACTTAGAATATTTTTTTCCCATTTGGAAGGGATTCCCAGGTTGGAGAAAAGCTAACTGTAACCTTCCCACTGGCTTGCATGTGCTGTGAACCAAGACAAAACCCCATGCATGACCTGGGTCACAAGGCAGCCTCAAGAGAAACACTCAGTTAGATATTACCCTTGGTGGCAAGTCATAAATACTTGGGAAAATAATGAACTCTGAAAGCTTTAGTGTGGAAGGCAGAAAGGCTTCATTTCATGGCCTGTTATCCCAAACACTTTAAATAAATTATTTACCCAGCTCTAATATTTAACCTTAAAAGTGGGGGATTCTCAGCATGTGTTTCCTAAGCAGAATACCTTAGTTCTGATGGTCAAAGTATGGTTCTAAAAGCAGGTGAGATATCCACAGGTGGGATAAGCAGAGCAACTCTGCAGTGAGCCAGATGGTCGTGTCCAGGAGATAGACTCAGCTATAGCTGGGAGGTCAGGAAGCTCCCACATGCTCCCAGATAAGGCAAGGAATAAAGGGAAAAAACACAGGACAGGTCCTGCTTAGTGAGTCCTCTTGTATCAGTGAATTGCTAATTATCAGCAGGTCAGGGGGCAGAACAATCATATCCAAATCAGCCTCATCTGGGAGGCAGGAAATACTGTAAATGCGTTTCCTGAGCAGCAGAGACAATTTCTTCTTCTGTGCTATGAAGTTGCCTTTGGGGCAGAGATGGCAGATCCTTTCCTTAACTGCAGTCTGTAAAACCATAGTTAAAAAAAGATTTGCCTCTCTCAGAGAGGTTCCCTCACCTCTCTCAGGAGATATCTTCTACCTGACAGGACTTGAAGGGTCTAAGTTATTATAATCCATTCTCCTAAATGGGTGAGGGAACTGATGTATCACTGAACTTTTCATAGCTGTTCAGTTTTCTTGTGGAGCAATATGACCAATATTCTGTTTTATGAGGAAAACAGTTTTAAGCAGAGGTTAAAAAGAATGAACTTTAGTTCATTTCTTCTTCAAGAAGAAAGTAGTAAGTAAAAAAAAAAATAAAATAAATTGTATTTCCCAAACATTACCTCCATTATTTTTCTGGAACAGCTACTCTTTAAAATTGAAGTGTAGAATCTCTAGTCTGCCTGCCACTGACCTCCCACAGGTTTTAACATATTCTCCACACACTGTTTTGTAAAAAATGAAAATCTTTACAGTGAGACAGTGCTTTCCCATTTCACATACACATATGTTGAGGGACTTGCCAAAAGTCAGCCAGGAAACCATTCCAAGCTAAGACTGCAATCCCACTTATTTCTTCCTATGACTACCCCAACCTCAAAGTCTACATGATCCAGTCATATCCATAATGAACAGGAGCTTCCAAGCCTTAGCCAGCTAATTGGGTTTGCCACCTCAAATTTGGTCGTTTCACCATTCCTCCTTGTATTTTGGGAGAAAAGTGTAAGACCTTGCAAGTTTCCATCATGACCAATGGTGATCTTTAAAGTTAAGTTTCAAGCTGGTATTTCTATTTGTAAGAAAACACTTTATCCGTGTTCCTTGGGTATGTAATACTCACGTATGACAACCTCCCCCACACTTTGCCATACAGTCAGTGTCTTTCCTTGGATAGGTGTATGGCACCAGATTTCCTTCCAAGAGGCCCCCACCTTTGCATCCTCCAAGCCTTGCCTCCAGCCACACCTCTGTGCGGGTAAGAAGGAAAAAAGGTGGGATGGATGTGGGAAAGTGGCAGTTCCCTAAGGGATCATCCTACAAGGAATAAGTTGGAGGGACTGCATAAATGTAGAACTGTGCAGTCCCAATAAATACAAATTAAACTCATTAGAAGAAGTGAAATATTAGGGCCAAGGTGACATTTGGACTGGAGGTTTAGCCAAGCTTTGCTTTAAATTTTTTATTGATGCAGATAAAGAGCTTATCCAACACGTTTCTCTCTCTTTTTTCTCCCTATCAACCAAAGGAGAAAAAGAAAAAAAAATTCTTAACTAGCTTTGGTTGTATTTGAGCAAGACTTCAAAGTTTCACAAAAATAAACAGTTTTAGTGGGGAGGAATGCACACTTGTAAAGAGAGAAAATACACTTTGAAGCCAGCAAGAGACTGCATGCCTTATGCAGAGATTCACAGCATCCTCCCTGGAGCAGACAAGTGGTGTCCCCCTCCCCTCCATGCAGCTTCTTCTCTCTCACTGGGGGCTGCCTGGCAGCAACACAGTCCTTCGAAGGGATGTGGGGATGACAGGAGCCATTGCTTTGTTCTCTTCTCCTTCCTCCTGCTATGCCCCTGTTGTTTTCTGCTCTGATTGAAAGTTTCATGTGACTGTAGCTGTCACTGAGATCTGAGTTTGCACAGCACCTAGCACAGTGTTAGTCCTGGCTTAAGATGAGGGTTCTTTGGGGTTGATTAGTGCCAAAAATCTGCATGATCAGTGCAGATCCATAATTTAACTTGGGAAATGAGGAGAGAGGTTTATTTTTCCTCTGCTCCAAGGTCTCACAGGGCGATGGCTGGGCGACAGAGCCCTCTTAGCCATCCTGGGGGGTTCTCTGCATTCCTGTCCATAGGGCAAGTGAGCTGCTCCTCTTCAAACCTCAGCCCCTGGGTCTGTCTGTTTCATAACACATATTGATGATAAAAGATAAGGGGAGAGTGCCTATCATGTTTTAACCCCTTAATTCCTTGTCTCTCTTGTGTCTCCACAGCACAGAGTCCCACTGCAGCAGACCCCTTGCAGCAAGCCTACGCTGGAGTGCAGCAGTACGCAGGTCGTTAGTATTAACACTTTCTCCCAATAAACCTTTCTCTTCTCTAAAGCCATCACCCCCTGAACACACCTCAGGGGGCTGAGGGAAGGGAGGTTTTTACTGACACAGGGACAGGCTGGGGGCCACAGACTCCCTGATTCAACTTGCACAAACATCGAGACATCCAGGGTGTTCTCTCCCAGAGGAGGTAATCTCCATGGAGAAGCTCCCACTGACCTGCACCCCAGTGAAGCTTCATCAGTAGAACTGAGTCTTTTTAGGGTTTTTTTAGGGTGTGTCTACTGGCCATGCCCCACTTAGTCCGTCTGAACCTTACTTAAGAGCTACCCAGACCTCCTCCTGCTTCCCAGCAGGTTTCACCACAGCTCCCCACGGTTCAGCCTCCACTCGAGCTGCCCTGTGTGCTGAGCAGCTCCTTTGCAGTTGATGGACTGACACCAGCCAAAGTGACCTGGTGCAGACCATGACCCTGCCGTGTTCAGCCTCCCCTCACGAGTGTCCATGGCCAGCGTTGCGAGGAAGCTGCCACCCCAAAGTCATTATTTCCTGTGGTAACTGGAGCAATCATGGGTTCCTGCTGAGGAATGGCTATTATCTCGTGTCAGCGCTGTATCTGGAAACTTAATTTAATTCTCCATGTAGGGCTTCATTTGCCGGTGTTTTAGTTATTGTCATTTATTGCTTGTGAGGTTTGATAGATGGGAAGCAACTCAACCCTTTGAGCTGTTAATTAACCCCTCTGCACACACATGGCCCCTATCCTCTTCTCTCTGGTCTTGCAAGCGACCCATACTCTGTATTTTTAGCAGCAAGGCACATCATCTACCATCTGTGGTAGTGAATGGCTCCCCTTGTTTGCTTGGTGGGGGAGCTGAGATGGGGAAAATTGTTTAATTGCTGCTCACTGTTTCCACTGTGTTTGTGTGAGAGAGAGGAAGTCTCTACGGGCATGAAAGAAAATGTATATCTGAGAGTGTATGTGCAACTGTGCCTATACAGCCTGTGGGCACATGAAGGGGAAAACACACATGTGAACTGTTTTTATGAGCATGGGAGTTAATCAGGGTGCCAGAGGTGAGGTGGGGGAAAGGTGGGCACGTGCTTTCTGCGTGGCTGTCAGCATGGGCACCTCTGAGCTCACAAGTGAACGTGTTCCTGTCACCTTGTGGAATGGTTGGACAGCTCTGATGGGATTGGTCTCAGCAGAGCCCCCCATTTACAATGCATGGCTCCCAAGGTGTCACTGCTGGTGGAGCTGGAGGGAGGGAGGGAGGAAGGATGGCTCAGGTGCTCTGGCACTCCTGGAGCACAACCATGGCTCTTTTGCCACACCTCAGGCTGCACGAGATGGCCCTTCACAGAGCCAAAACACAGGGGCAGAGCCACGTCTGGCTTGTGTGGTGGTTTGGAGTGAAAGCTCCTTGCTTCCCAGCACTGAAATCTGTCCTTTCTTTTCTCCCTTTCTCTCCCCTTTAGCTGCTTATCCTGCTGCTTATGGCCAGATTAGCCAAGCGTTCCCACAGCCACCTCCCATGATCCCACAGCAACAGAGAGAAGGTAAGTGAAAGTGATGTCTTCTTTTGTGACCCCAGCGAGCCATCTCCATCTCATTGGTTCCCCTCCTCGTGCACCTAGAGCATCCATTAAACACCCAATTGCTTTGAATGCCTGGTCCACTGAGTTTTTCTCCATTTCCATATGTGGCATGGTGTCACTGTCACCAACAGTACTGTGGTGGACTGTCCATGTGGGGAACTGCTGATGAGATCTCTTCAGTCCCCTGGGAGGAAAGCATGCTGGTGTGCATGGGACATGGAAAGACCAGCTAGCAACATAGTCATTAACGTCCAGTGAGGGCCTCTGTTAGAGACAAGCAACAAGAATGCAGATAAAAATGCAATTGTATTGGAATAAAGAGCTTTATGGGAAGCAAAGCATTAGTGGCCCTTCGTTAAAAGGCAGTAACGTCATTTCAGACACCTGCTGTTTGGAGAACAAGGACTTGCTATTTAGAGCAGCTGATCTAGTCCTTTCAGCCTTTCAGCCTCCACCGATAATCTGGAAACATCAGTCAGACCTTGCAGAGCACAATCCCTATATCAGGATGAGAAAAAACTTGTAGCTAAAGTTCCTATTTCTTTGCAATGACTATGAGAGTTGCCTGGGTAATCTACTCCACAGGACTGGATGGCTCCACGGAAGACATGAAGAGTAAGGAGAGGTGAATCTACCATTTTTGCATGTACATGCCTTGGGAGAAAACCGTGCCGTGTAATATTTCTTTTACAGTCAGTGGGGAGCAGTGGAGTCCCCAGGGGCAACTTGAGTGGTTCCATTCCAGTTGTCCTCCAAGGACAACTGCTCCCTTTTGTCAAGGAGGAGTGTGCTTGCCTGAGTGAGACATTAAAGTCAGGTGCTCCAGTTTAGCAACTCTCATTTTAAATAGTTACATTTTAAATTTTATCCTCTATTAGATCACTAATTCAGACATATTCTATATTATATGTGTTATTATATGTATGTAATTACAGTTAATATTTTAATACAGTCTAACAGTCAAAATGAAATTAATCTAGATTACACCATCAGACTAAAACATTCTGATGATCTAAAACTACTTTGGGGGAGAAATCTCATTTTGTAAGAAAATTAGAAATGTCGTCATTTCCATCTAATTTGGAATTAATTTTTTCCTATGTCAGAATTTCCTGGGGAACACAACTTCCAGCTCCTGATTAGCTCTAGTACATGTCCCTGCTGTGAGAACAGATGCACAGACCTATCGTATCATTACAGAGATGTTTCCCCCATGCTGAAGGACTTTGCTTTTTATTACTTACTGGGGCTAGATTAAGCACAGGACAAAATGGCGAGCAGATCATTGCTCAGCAAAGTGCTGTGCCAGGAACCACCAGAAGCAGGAGCAAGCTGTGGTGCATGCTTTGAAGACCCTCTGCCTGTAGACCCCTGTGTTCACAAGGCACGGTGTGTCTCTGTGGGTTAGGAGTGAGTGTCACCCAGTGGACAAGCTCTCTCATAACTCTGCTCCTTGCTAAAAGCAGCTGGCATTGAGAATGAGGATGGCTGGGGGACAGCCATGTGAGATGAATGTCCAGTGCAGGCTGCCATTCCCAGTGTTCCTCATTTTCCTGCAGTGCTGAGTGGCTCTGTCTTTCTCTGTTTCTTGCTAGAGGAATATTCTGTAAAGCACAATACTCCCCCTTAGCAGAGGGTCAAGACCTTTAAGCATCTCTAACCTTTAGCAGGAAAACACAGCGAGAGGGAACTCAATAATAACAATAATGCTCAGTGCTGAGGAGAGTATTTTAGGTTTGCAAGGATGTGCACAAACATTGATTTGTTAGTGAACCAGCCCTACAACCACAATAACACCAGTGATCACATTATTAATGACAATCTCAGCTCTCCACTCCTGGATCCCAGTTGGATAACAAGCCCGGGGACGTTTTGCTGCTGCAACATTCCTGTAGAGATGAGTCATTATTGCCACATGAGCACTGAGGCTACTGGCAGCTGACAGGGTGTATAGGGTGGAACTGATCCAAAACTACCAAAGCTCAAGGTAAAATCTTGATTCAGACCATGTCAACCACACAAAACTTGGAGGTAATTTTAAGTCTGTATTACTCATCTTGATGTAGTTTCTGAAACTAAGAAGTGCAACCCCTTGGTACAAGTTTGCAACTCTTTATCAGTGCTGTGTTCAAACATTCTGGGCAAGCAGAAGAGGCAAAGAAATTCCATCCTCTGAGTGTTTGCTGTAGAGGCGAGGTGTGCAGCTAATAAAATGCTGCAGCCTGCTGGGATGCAATGATGGGTAGCTGATGTCAGAAGAGGTATATGCTGAAGGTGGGCAGGCAGGGAGAGGCAGGGTCTGCAGCTGTCCCTGTGCTAAAAAACTGACAATGAGCTCAAGTGTGAGGAGCATGGGCAGAGAAATGGCTTGTCAAAAACTCAGCCCAGGTCCAGCCCAGCCAAATACACTATGTGGTTCTGCACCCTCAGTCGCAGGTTTTTCCATTATCCAGGGCAGTTTGTCTGTAATCTACAGAACATCCATATACTGTACAGTCCTTAAAGCTTTCCTTGCTTTTTTGTCCGAATCAAGGCTAACAGTTCTTCTTGTGTATAAATGAACAGAAATGTATATGTATCATAAAATGTATACATGTCATAAAACCAAGAGGCATGGCAGACATCAGCGTTGAAATGAAGCTTCATTTTTTCTGACAATGTGTCATGGGGGTTAGATTTCAAGCTACACTACAGACCTTTTCAAAACAAAAGTAAAGCCTGTCGTAAATAATTTTATTATTGTATTCAGCCCTGAATTGCCAAGTATAGTCGTCTCCAATAACCCATTAACTCTGTTCAAAACAAGAACTTTTTCCCCAAAAAG
Source organism: Passer montanus (assembly GCF_014805655.1). NCBI lineage: Eukaryota > Metazoa > Chordata > Aves > Passeriformes > Passeridae > Passer > Passer montanus. Next base: position 548,280 of record NW_024356948.1, on the reverse strand, counting down.
AGATTTGTAGCCTTTGTTAAGATTTTTTCCATACCAGCTGTGTTTTTTCTGTTGTTCCAGTATCCTGATCAAGCCCCTCAGAACTCATTGCATTCATGCACTGAGAACTGACTAAGATCTCTAAAGAATTCTGAGATAAACAAATGGAGCTCTGAGCAGAGTTCCATCCTCCCTGGCCTTGAACACTATCAGGAATGGGGCATCCACAAATTCTCTGGGAAACCTATTCCAAAACCTCACCACCTTCACAGTAAAGAATTTGTTCCTTATGATCTTGTCTTTGGTTTCATAAAAATATACCTAAGTAGACAACAAGACAGACATACACACACACACACAGCCTTCTATGGAGTGCCCAAGTGAATCAGGCAAAAACATACCCCAAAAAAGCTAGGAGGGCTGAAGAAGACAGATCTTGTTTTGTGAGTTCTTTACCGAGGGCTCTGGCTGTGACAGGTGACTTACAGGCAGATTTAACAAAAAATCACTTGTTAAATTCTAAAGGCAGTAATTTCATATGAGAGGGTAACAAAACAAATCAACCCATTTTTTGTTTGGGTTTTTTGGGTTTTTTTTCTCAGAAGCAAGTGAAGTTTTCAGTATTGGAAGTTAGGAAAAGCCCCTCTGTAGCTGGAAACAAAGTGAGTTCAGCCTTGAATGTCTGGGTCAGTAAGGGAAGCTGCAGCACAGGTTTCCCAGGCACATTTTAGAGCCAAGCTGATCTACAAGAATGGTGCCTGCTCTTTCACACACTCCCTGGTCTATTCCTTTTGGTCTCTGAGTCACGTGAGGAAAAGTTGATTTCAAGGTGAACTAAGGGTTGTTCTCTCCTTGAGCCCAGGCTAAGGGTGGTGTAGCTAAAGTTGTGTGCCTCCTGGCCTGCCTTATGCCTTGGTAGGTGTTTCTCAGCACACACAGGCAGACTCCCTACTCATGCACAACACATCCAAGACCGCAGGAAATGCAGCTGGTATTTTTGAAAGAATTGGCCAGTTTTACAGTGCAAACTGCTGGCTCTGGTGATGTCAGTGGGAATTTTGCCACCGACTGCAGCAAAGCCAAGATTTTACCCATTTTATTATAATGTGGATCTCAAATCCCACAGCAGAAGTGCTCTGGGGCACGTTCAGATGAAGGAATGAATTTTTTCCCTGTTATTCTGGACTGTGGTCTGCTCCTGGGCAGAATTTTCTCAATTTTAACAGACACCTAAGGGGGTTAGTGTTTGTTTAACACTTTCAGACTGTTTCATATCTAGCTTATTATGCCAATAACTCTGTATTGTGTGGAAATGGATGGCAGCAAGGATTGGAAAAATTATAGTTGCCCAGTGAGAAGACTAAAGAAGAGGCAGACGGGAGGTGGGGGGAAGCTGGAAAAGCTTGGCATGAAATAGGGGAGCCTGATTATGGGCCACTGAGGTTCAAAAGTAATTTGGCTAAGCAGATGACCGGGTGCCTAATTAGTTAATTATCCCACTATACCACTATCCCCCCCATTTGGAAGAAACCCTGTTACCATCCTCATGACCTTTAGGAAATGCACAAGATGCAAAGGATCAGCTGTTCCTTCATGACAGTCCTTTTAGCAAATTAGTGGGGAAAATTGTGCTTAGCAAATATTCATTAGGGCTTCATTTTCCATTAATCCAAAAGGAAATGTGGAGAGCCTGTGACTTCAATCATGCTGAGGCCCAGGAATTTTAATGAGCTTTAAATGGGCATCTGCCAGAATCCTGACTTCGCCGTACTTCTCTTGCCAGCCGGGGGGATGAGTAATGGGTAATAAAAGGTGGGAGCATCTAGACGAACTCCTCTCCCTAACAGGAAAGGCAAAGTTGTAATTTGCTGTGTTATGACACTGTAATTATGCCCTGATGAAGAAAACGAGAGTATTAAAAAACCTTTTCCTTCCCCACACTGTGCCCCAGATGTAAAAAGGGGAAAGTTGACTGAGTCAGGTCAGAGGGTTGTAGGCACATGGGCAAGGGGGAAGGAGGAAACCCTCCTTCTCTCTGACCTCTAATCCTTTTGGCAAAGGGCACACAATGTATCCCCTTCACTTCTATCCCTCTGAGTCAAACAGAGCTGGAGTTACCTGTCGAGGTCAGTGCAGAGCTGGGCAGCAGCTGGAAGTACCTTTAGAAATAAAATTATGAAAAAAACAATCCCTGTCTCATCAAAGTATACAGTTTTCTGCTATTGAACACTGCAAATGTTTTAAATGTTTAATTTTCTTTAACAAAACCACTTGGACACACATTTTTGACTGTTGCTCAAGGACAGCATGCATAAAAATAAAAGTCAGGTAGAAAATTTACATTCGACAAGAGGCAGGTTTGCCCTCTTCTGCCCCAAAATACAATTTCAAGAGAATATTTTTTGAGGGTCTCTACTTTAACTTCATATTCCAGCTAAAGACACCTCTCTGGATGTCTTCCAGAACACCCCCTAAAATTGGTAAGATATGTGTTGCAGGATTGAGGCAAAAAGTCCAATCCCTCTTGTCTAGTAATTTGGATTTAAATGCACTTAAAATCTCTCCTGCAGAATGCTCTAGAATGAAGGACATGGCCTAACTGTCCAGATCAGGGGGAGTCTTCAGGCTGATTTGAGTGGGGGGGATGAATGTAAAATTCTACAGAACTAGATGAGCCTGTAGGTTTGAGCATATCTTTCTGCTTATTATCATCATTTGTGTGATGTTATTGTCATCACACAGATTCAAGAAAGGTAATGAAACTTCTGCATGCTTCAGACACTGGAAAGAGGCAAGGGATAGTGTGGGTCATCCAAAACTCTGCAGATTAAATGAGGTTATTAAATGAGGAACAATAAAGTCTATGAACCATATTCTTTCATTCTCTGTGTTCTTATTCCTCCATTCTGTTCTTTCCATGGCCACATGTGCTGGCGCATTCCTCTCTCTCTAGATTTTATCCTGGTGTCCTGGGAAAGCTGTTGAAGTTACCATAGCATCTAGGTGACTTTTTGAGTTCCTGGTCTTCTACTTTGCCCATTCCTGTGAGAGTCTACAGGCTGCTTCCTAGCGTGACCACTCACCAGGCAGAGAGAGAAGATGCCAAAGTAAATCTCCACCATGTGCTTTCTTGTATCCTATTTCTCTTCATTCATGGGTCTTCTTTTTCTCTTGATAGGACCAGAGGGCTGTAACCTGTTTATCTACCATCTGCCCCAGGAGTTTGGGGATGCTGAGCTGATGCAGATGTTCCTGCCTTTCGGTAATGTCATCTCCTCGAAAGTGTTTGTGGATCGGGCGACAAACCAAAGTAAATGCTTTGGTGGGTAAAGATAACAAAACAATTAGATTCATCCAGGAAAGGGCTTTCTCTGAATACTTTACCTTTCAAACTGCTTTCTTTCTGCTTAAGCTTTATGATTTCTCTCAACTTACTCCTGTCAATACTTTCCCCCTTCCTTCTTTCTCTCCTGATTGTCTCATGCTCAGAGTTGTGTGTGCTGCTTAGAGGTCTAGGTTTGGCTTCTCACCAGCAGCAAGGTGCTGCAGACACTGGTGGGGTCAGAAAATACGCCACTTGTATAGGTGGGGAGGGTGCAGAATAGACTAAAGCAACTGGAGCAAAATGGAGGGGGCTGGACATAGGTGAAATTATGAGATTAGCAGAGGCATCATGTTGCAGAAGGGGAATTTCTGTACCTAAGGCAAAGGACAAATAGGCCCTGGGGCTGAAGGGAAGACAGAGCTGTAGGGTCAGCTTTCCTGCAGCTGTGAAGCATTAGACTGCAAGGGGGTAAGGGCTGAGCATCTGCTGAGAGCCTGTTCTTCTGTGGGATGGTGGCTGCTTGGTAGATCACATTCAGACATGTTCTGACCTACTGGACCTGAGGCAGCACCCCAGCAGATAGAGATGGGCCAAGGTAACCCTGTGCTTCAGCTGACAGGCCGTGCTAAGAAGCTGGGTTTGAAAGCTGCACCTGGCTGACACAGCTCTGGCCTCACTGCTGGCTCCATCCCACCAGCTGGAGCAGAGAAGGAGCACAGCCTGGAGCTGCCTGTGAGCCCAGGCAGGGACACCCTGAGCTGCACCCCCAGTGGGAGGGCTCAGCCAGCCAACAGCCATGGAGTGATGTATGTTTGGGCTCTCACTGGGATACCACCTTTTGCAAGGCTGGGGTTCCTAAGGGTCCCTTTTGGCAGTGTGGCAGCATGGGGACCCTGCCACATTTGATCCTATCACACCTGGTGGACAGGGGATCTCTCACAGCCATGTGCCCACCACTGGGATCTGTAATTTTTGATTCTCTGCCATCCTGCACCTCTTGCAGACCCTCCCTGGGAAGTGCAACAGAACAAACTATTGCTTTTCTTTTCCTGTTACTTGCAGCTAATCTGGATTCTGTCTCTCAGGCAAACTTCCAGAGTTAAGACTCATTGGAGTTTTCATTTGATTTAAAAATCACTCTCAATCTCCACACTGTGCTTTCTTTCCATGCTGCCTTCCCCTTTCCCCTCCTGAACAGCTCACCTCCCAAATCTCTTACCTCATCCCTTACTACCCACGGTGCATGTCAGAGAGTACTTCCAGAGTTTTGTGCCCTTTATCTATGCACATTTTCTCCTGCCCATCCACAGAGGGTCTGAACAGGCTATTTTCAGTTTTGTTTGAAGGAACCCTGACCCCTGATGAGAGGGACACAGCCCTCCCAGTCACCAGGAGTCACTGGGTTGCTCTCCAGCACTAGAGGAATGAAGGACAAAGAGTCTGGCATGCAGAGGAAGTTGGCAAATTCAAATTAAAACTCAAAACTACGAATTAGCCCCAGTGAATCCAGAGCCCATCTGCTTTTTATATACAAATTTGACAAATATATGTGTACACATAAATCTCAAACAAGTTGAGCAGACCAGCACAGTTCTGGGTGACACTGAAACTGATGCTCCAAGGAGATCCACAGAATGGAAATGAACCTTTGACAGTGAAATTGTCATCTATGTTTAGAGGAATTCTGGGCCTGGTTCTCCACATAAATGGCAGTCTTCTGGGCAGCTGTGAGCCTTATCCCCACTGAGTTCAAAGGCTGATGGCTGCAAGGCCCCAGAGGACACAACACGCACCCCGTTTGTGGGCAGGGATTTGGGGCCACTTCCACGGTGCTGTGAGATCAAGGCTGGGAGTTAAGCAGGACCTGAGGGGGCTTAGCAGAAACTTTTCTTGAGTTTTACTTGGAGAAACTAAACATCAGCTTGTTGGGTGAAGTGAACTGCAAAACTAACTGTGGGATATTGAAGGCTGAAGTAGGGAGGTGTTCCTTTGGAAGTGTTGACTCAAGCACACAGACATGCAAAAGAAGGAATTAAAGATTGCTGGTGTGTCTTGGTCACCTTATATCTGCTTGTGAGATACAAACACCCAGGTCCAGTTAGCTTGGGATCCCAGGTGTCAAGTCCCAGTTTTCTCTGGATTTCTCCTAGTTTTCCATAGAGCTGAGTGACTGCTGTGACTGCTGGTCTCAGACAAATATGTTGACTATGCTTCCACACCCACCACCTCCAGAAGGATAGAAATAATAGAAGCACAGGTAGCTAACTATCACAGGTAGGTTACACTGATTTTCAAAACTTCCCACCCTCCTGACCTTCAGATTTAAAGCAATGCAAAAATATAAAAGATATTAGAGGAAATCAGGCCTTTCAATTGTTTTGCTAAGTCTACTGCAGCTGGCATTTTTGTTGAGGAAATAAATTTAAATAAAAAAATAAATTACTTTTTCCTAAAGGAAAATAAGGGATTTTATTAACTTTGAAAGTAAGAAAATTCCTTCTTAGCTGCTAAAACATTTCCCAAAACTCAACATATAAGAACACAGCATTTGCATCCTATTTCACTTTTTTTTAGTGCAGCTAGAGCTCTCCAACTGCTAGCCTGGGGGGACAATTCTGTCTGGCCCCAGAAAGATATTCCACTATTATATGACCTTTTAAAATATATCTGCTAAGCAGATCCCAAATAAATTGCTGTAACAGAGTTTAGCCCCAGGTTGTCGAGAAATTGTCAAGAAGTCCTGCTTTAGACAAACTTTAAAAATTCTATGGAGAAAAATGTCACCATGTTTTTTTCCACAGGAACAGAAAAAACTTTATTTGATGCCTTTGTCTCACTGTTGAACAACCTGTAAACAGCTGGCACAAACTGAACAAGTCAGTAGAGCAGCATGTCAAAATAGAATTGTGGAGGTCCACAAGGATGATCAAGGGGTTGGGTCACCATTCCTATAAATGGGTTGAGAGAATTGGAGTGTTCAGCCTGGAGAAGGCTCCAGGGAAACCTGAAAGCACCTTCCAGTATTTAAAGTGGCTGCAAGAGAGCTGAGATGGACTTTTTACAAAACCGTGTACAGATACGACAAGGGGGAATGACTTTAAAGTGAAAGAGGGGAGATACAGCTTAGCTATTGAGAACAAATTCTTGACTGTGAGCATGGTGAAGTCCTGGGACAGGCTGGCCAGAGAAGCTGTGGATATGATGGAAGTGGCCAAGGCCAGGTTGGATGAAGCTGGGACCAACCTGGCCTGGTGGAAAGTGTCCCTGCACAAGGCAAGAGTAATTGGAACTTGTTGAACTCAAAGGTGCCTTCCAACCCAAAACATCTGAATTCTTGCCTGCATTTTGAACACAAATTTATCTCTTTTTGCCACTACTGGCAGGACAGTGTTGAGGCAGCTACAGGAATATTAGCAAGAAAATGAGACCAGAAAAAAGCTTTTCTTCTGGAGTCCATGAGCCTGCAGAGAACCACTAGCACCTGCACATGCTAAAGAAACTATAGTGTGGTTTTGACATTCTCAATTTAGAGGCCACTGCCTCCTGGATGACAAAGAGTAGTGAGGAATGCCAGCTACAGTAAACACCAACACCAGATATAAAATGTGAAGGTGCTCAGAGTATGTCTGTTGTTTTCCCTGGTGGGACTGCCTGCTCTACCATGTAAGGCTGCTTAAGAAACAACCCTGACTTCTTACTGAAAAAAGTAGTTTGGTCTGGGAGGATTCTTTGTCTATGACTTTTCTTCTGCCACACACATCCAGGCTAGACCCAAATCCTTCATTTTCTCTCGCAATTTTTCAAACCTCTGGCTTTTTTTTTTTCTCCTGTCCCTGTTCTGATGCAGCTGTAACATGGCCAAATGCAGACCATCCTTGTCCTTCCCATGCACCAACACCCTGTGTATCCCCATGACCTAGGCCTCCATCAATGACCATTTCTGCATCCCCTTGGGTTTCTTCTCAGGCACTGTCCTCTCCCCACTCTTGCATTCAGACTTAGTGATTTCACCTTCACAGCTGTTCACCATTCTGCCCTTCTCTCTCCTCTCTCACTGGTTCTTCACTCACTGCCCAGCTGACCCCTGTAGCCTCTGCCCACACACTCCTTTTGCAGCCAGCATGTTTCTCCAACTGGGCCGTGCTGTCAATTCCCAGTGAAATGGCAGGACTCGTCTCACTCAGAGAAAAATTACACTTAGTTGGACACTCCTCGAAGACGGTGACTCCCTTTCTCAGGGTGGGCTGGTCTAGGAAGACTTGCATGGAGGTAAAGTGTGCTGCAGCCTGAATGTCAACACCTGCAGGAACCCAGAGCTTGTGTCTGCACAGGGCAGAGTTTGCACTGGGTCTCTCACGTTCCCACTACATGTGTGCCAGTCATTCTGTGTGTAGGTGTGCTAAATGTCAGAGGACGTGGATTACATCTCTGTGCTGGTCTCAGTGGTTCTGGTGATAACTCCCCTCTCAGTTATGTAGATAGTTTAAATGTGAACAGTTTGTGTACAAGGCTAAAAGAGAACTCCAGTAAAACAACACTATTAAGGCTGCTAAGGCAAGTAGGCAATGTGAGAAGGGCAACTTTTCACCCTGCCCACACATGGCTAACTCTACCTCTGTCATAGGGTGACGCTGCAACACAACCCAGCAACACTCACTGTTGTCTTATGAGACACATCTAAAGAAAGCACTTGAAAACATTAAGTTAGTGAAATACAGAGACAGACATATTCTAGAAAAATGTTTTAACAGAGAAGAGAGCGAGCGAGACAGGCTTGGGCAGTATTAATTAGGAAGATATGTCAGAAATTAGAAAAAAGAGAACAAGGATGGGGAAGCAGAGGTCAAATGGTTATCCCAAAGTGTCAAATAAGATGTAGATAAATTAAAGCTGGAGGAATTGCTTTACTGGAACACTTGCTTTTCTCCAGTCACCCCTTTCTGAGAGCAATAAGTACCTCGATCTGCCAACTTTTTGCACACCATTGAGCAGCAGACACTGTCAGGCCAGTTCTGCTCCATGTCCCTGCTTTGTCCCCTACATGTCTCCTTGGCATGTGCCTGTTCTTCATACCCATTGCTGTAGCAGCTTCAGCTTCTCCCCATGGACAGTGACTCTGGAAGGCTGTGAACAACCTGTCTAATTCCCAGAGAGATACTGTGGTTTCCCTCCACTCAGCTTGACATGCTCTGGCACCGCAGGTGTAAGCAAACACAAGTGGCATAAGTTTTTCTCCTTTTCTGCGCATTCCAGATGCACTTTCACACCCACAAAATGCCCCAACCCCTTTTGAAATGTCCCACATTAAACAAAACAAGGAGCATTCCATCTTATAAACTGCAAACACTTCTTAGGACCATAGGTTTATATGTCCTAAAGGAAATGTCTTATTTGACTCCTAGTACAACATGAACATTGATTGTTTCATTACAGATTCCTGCAGGGAGTGCATTTGAAGGTTGCTAATGGGCCACCTCATTTGGAAAAACATCCAGTCTTATATGAAGATGCCAAAATAGGGAAAATAACATCATTTGATGAGGGTCATAATAGTTAATTAAGTTTGCTGTTAAATAATTCTATTCCCTACTAAACTCCTCCTAGCTTATGAAAAGAAACTGGGGAGACAAAGGAGAGAGATTAAAAGTGAGAAAAGCAGTGAGGAATGAGAACTGAACACAGGAGGGGGTGAAGCTCGGGAGAAGGGCTGAGGGATGGGCAGAGCTTGTATCCTGTTATTAAAAACATGCTGTGGCAGTTAAATGCTGCAGTGTGGTGGCAAAAAAGGTGGAGTGGGAGATGCAAGGCAGCAGGCAGGTCATGATGATCTACAGAGTTTCAATCTGGAAGCTGAAATAGAAAGAAGTAAGATGTGTCAAGAGGATAGGACACTGGCAATGCTGTACAGGGCCCTGGGACAAGGGGCATTGCACATTAGGTCTAAAGTGCATTGGCAGCACTCCATAAGACATAGGAGTGGAACAAGGGACCCTGAGGTACATTAGGAAAATATTGTACAGCACCTGCTGACAATGTGCCTTCAATATGCACTGCCAAATATGGCAGTTTCTCATTTAATAATAAAAAAAATTAGAAAAAGGCAGCAACTCTCCTTGGGTTCATCCAGGAAATTAGCAGGTGCAGAAGTAAGGTGTTGTAAATGAAAGAAATTCTAGATGCATGTTCATAGCCCATATGGGTGATCACAGCTAGGTCAACCTAGCTGTTAGGATTGGACTCCTCTTCTTGGAAAAGTACACTGACTCCTTTGCACAGGTCTTTAGGATTCATGGATGAGGAGAGTTATTTATCAGACAAAAGGTTTTAGGGGTTTCTTTTCTGATTCTTCTTTTGGTAAACAAGAAATTCCCACCAAATAGATGCATTATTAGAAAGGACTTGAGGGATGTAACTCTGTTTGTTTCTGTTATCAGTACTATGATTGTTTGATTTATTTTTTTCTTTTTACTATTAACTTGATTTCAGATTTCCTAAGGAAGTGTCTACCTGATCATTCCTCCCTGTAGCCCTTAGAATTGGGCTCTGTCCTTTATTTCACATGATCTAGTGACAATACATTTTGTTTCAAGGCTCTGGAAAATCTGTTTGTCATTCCCATAAGGCTACAGCCCACAGATCTCAGCTCAAAGAGCAATGGAAGAAGCCACTTGCTTGAGTGTCACAGTAGAGACAAAACAGAAATTATGTTCCAGGCACATTAAGCACGACTGACCCCTGGTATGTTTCAGTTCAGATCAGCACTGGTTTGTTGTGGTCCTCTCCACTCTGAAGGACCTGGCACAGCCAGAGAGCCAAGGAGGGACTCATAAGGTGTGTCCAGCTCAGCTGGAAACTAATCCAAGGGGAGGAGGACACCCCCAAAGGGATGCTTTGAGCTCTCAGAGAGAAGGGGAAGGAGACATAGAAGTTTTATATTTGCTAGCCTATTCCAAAGCTCTGAGATTTCAGGTCTGCAGAGTGAGGATGGAGCTCTTCCAGCTGATAAGGAAAGAGTTGTGTGAGTAAGAAAGAGAAGGAGCTGTTCATCAAACTTGCTGTACAGCACCTCCAGCCATTGCAGTTGGTTGGGGGAGGCTTTAGGGGGAGGAGGACGAGCGGGAGAAGTATTAGGGCTGTGAGCCACTATTCATTTACAAACTATAATTAATTTGATGTTTAGATTAATTTCTGATGCACTCTCAAAGGTGCACTGAAAGCATTTTTCCTTTATTATAATGTTGATTGCTTATTGGGGAGATAAATCTAACTGTCAGTTATGCACTGACTTACCAAAACTTTCAGACCAAGCAAGCATGTATGCATAAGGAACAGCTGTTTGCAGCTCTCCAGTTAAAGGGACAGCTCTGTCTTTTCCCAATAACTCACATTACAGAAAACCTATATATTGTACACAGGAACTTCTGCTTTCTTTTGTAGCTCAACAATTTATTAGACAAGAATATGTTAGCAGAATCTATCTTCTATTTATCTGGGTGTCCATGTGTCTATTGCTGTTCTGTCCATCTCCCCCCACAAGAGATAAAATCTACCCAGATTTATTTTTTTAAAAGTTATGGGTGTGTGTTTGTATGTACCTACTCACATGCACAGTTACACCATCTTTTTAAATGTTCTTTCTCCAAGGGTAATTAGATGAAGGAACTCATTACTGCAGGGTCATTGTGATTCCTCCTTTAGTGACATTCAAAAGGGAAATGGTCACTATCTGAATAATAGAAATAAGAGTTAAGAGTTAATACCAGAAGAGGACTTTTAGTGCTACTTTGATTCCAGTCAGAAGTTTCTGTTCAGAAGTCAGAATAATGACCCCTCCAATGGGCAGGCCCATTTCTGAACTCAAAGTGATGGATTTGCAGAGTGCAGAGGTAACACATCCTACTCTTGTGGGACTGCAAACCCGCTAGAGCATTTTGTCAACCCATGGCATCTGGGTTTATTTTTTGATGTCCCAAGATCTCTGATGCAAGGAAAATTCAAGCTGTAGAATGGATGAGTCTCTATCAGTCCATGCAGCCATCCATCCCCCCATATACCTATTTTTAGCTTCCTTATATCCACCCATTCTGCCTCATCCACTGCACAGGTCTGCTCTTCACCATCTTGAAGTCTGTTGCCTGGTTAGTTGCTGAGCAGCTGTTCAATTGGTCCTCACATCTTCATGCTTGGCCCCAAGCCTTCCTTTTATATGATACTCAAACTTGGCCATGAATATGAATTTATTTTTATTTCCTAATCTGTTTTCCTGAGACTCTTCCCAGCAGAGCATTTGAGAGGTTCACAGAGCTAAGTAATGGTATTTTGCTGGTGCTCATAGTGTCCTCATTTCACCAAGGGGACAACGAGGTAGAGAAATATCCAAAACTATTTTTTGATCTTGGATTCTTAATTTGAGTTGCCACAAACCTGATCAGTCTATTTACCTGTCTTGTCTAAGAATAATGAAGAGCATGCTATGTTTTTGTCTGCATCAGATGCAGGTATAGGCAGCAGCCTTTCTGCCAGTGAAATCTCAGGCCATGCACCAAAAGAAGAGGAAAACCTGGTAAATCTTTCTCTTCACTGAAAACTAAAGAGGCTTCACACATCTGCAAAAACACTCTGACACAATTTTACATTTTTTTTGAACATTTGTGTGCCATTATCTCAGTTTGGGCCATGACAATTAAGCTATAGCTGGACTTTGCTTAGGCATGACTCAGCAATGACAAGGGACAGGAACATCCACTTTTGAGAGATAGGAGAGTTTAATGACATAGATTCAAGCCGTGGTTTACCACTGGCTCTCCAAACCTGCTCTATTTTATTTAATAATAAAAAAACAGCCTAGAGGTCTTACTAAAGAAATTCTGTGATATATTATATACTTAGCATAACTGGGATGTCATGGCAGAAATAGGGACAAATTCCAGTTTTCCAAGGCAACATCTGCTTGTACAACTACAAAACTATCCTTTCCCTGCCTTATTTACTGTCTAAATTCCAACACTTACAATAACACGTCTGAAACATTGCCATTTTCCTTGCCCTGTTATGTTATTCATTCTCAACAGTAATTAAAACAAGGATGCCATGAAAGAGAAAAATACAGAAATGTGTGGTTAGAAGCAATGCCTTTATGCATATACAAAGCAATACAGAATTAAAATTTTATAGGTAACATAATTTCTTGCATTTCTAAATTGAGTACTTCATTTTGCAACCTTATTGTTGTTTCAATTTGTGGTTACATGTGATATCTTCCCTTTTTAAGTAAGTAACCCTAAATCAAAAACTCCCAGATAAGATCAGCATCTTCAAATAGTATATATTGACATATTCAAGAGCTGTCATCAGAGTAACAACTTGCAGATCCCCATAAAAACAGGTGTATCATTCCTAATGATGAAATTTTTTGTTTCATCGATAAGAAATCCCCAACAACAATTTGGCATCAGCTCTGCTCTCACCTGTGTTGATCTGTCATACCACACATATATAAGTAATTACATTTTATATATATATTAAATAACATATGCATAGGTATTCACATTATGCAAGTACTACACATACATTTATTCAATAACAAATATAAAAATTTGCAGATGCAATTGTTATTGAAAACAATGAAAATTGCTGAACAATTGTTTGAATTTTAGCAACCCGCTCCTATGCTTGCTGGCCTTCAAGGTGAAGAGTTTTCCTTGCACTCAGACTGAACCTTTGCTGATCCAATTCATGTCCCCTATCTCTTATTCTCCCACCATGCAGCTCTGTGAATCATATCTCAAGTTAGAAGGGACCTATAAAATGTGCACAGAGCCCAACCCCTTGCTCCTCCCAGAACTACCAAAAACTAATTAATATGGTTACGAGCATTGTCCAGATGCTCCATGAACTCTGACAGGAAACAGATTTTCTTCTTTTTGGGCAGTATGACCTAAAAATCTGATTGTGTTCTGACCAGTTAAAGGTGACATTAATTTATTTTCCTAAAGATAGGTCTCTACAGACCCTTTAAATTCTTCTTTAGAAGGGTCTTCAGAAATCATAAAGCCTTTAGCCAGGTCTTTGTGCATCTTCTGACATGGCTGAATAAGTTTCAGAAGAATTATTGTTTTGCTATGTTTTTCAAAAATTCTAATGAGAGAATTTTTACTACTGGGTTTTGAATTTGATGCAAAAAGACACTTTTTTTTTTAGGGGTGGCTCATATTTTCACCCCATCCATTCAAATTAAGATCCCTCTACAAACTACTAACATATCATCCATTCTCAGGTCTTTAATTTTTCTGTTCAAAGGCATATACAAAACCATGTCTTAGAAATATATTTTCTAGTCCTCTTAGTTCAGTAATTAAAACACAATCTTATTTTCTAATCTTCTACCTAAGGGTGGATCAAGAGCTCAGATGGGTCACTGTGCAGAGGCCCCAGAGCCAGAACTAAATCAGGATTCAGTAAATCTGTGTTACAATTCAGGTCCCACAGACTGAATGCAACTATTCTGAGGAGCTAAAGACTGTTCTTCACTGAGAGCTCCAAAATTCAGGCCTTTAAAGGCCACTAAGGGTGAATATTCTGCTAGCAGGTCCACAGGAATTTACCAGCATCTCTGCTGTAATAAGACAGTTTTTCTTTCCCATTGTTGTTTTTGAAAAAAGAAGCCAGATAATAATTTTCTTGCCTTTTGGGGTGGTTGAAAATGTGAAGGTTTTACAATGACAGAGAAAGTACCACAAATGTAATAGCTGGTTGAATCTGATAAATGTATAAAACTCTTTACTTTCTACTCTTGCTACCCAGCATAGGCCAGTGCCAGTTCACAACCTCCTGGTCTAGATATTGAGAGATTTTCTTTTTTCCTTTCCTTTCCCAATGACTCACTCCATATGAGGAGGTTTGTTTTCCTGTTAAGTTCACTTTTAGTTTGGTTAGCTGTTTTTCACACAGTCGCCTCCATAGAAAGTAAAATATTCCTTCAAAAATCATGGCCAAAAACTGTTCATCACCACTTCTGGCTTCTGAACAGAAACTTCCAGAATGCTGCACAAGAAGCTTCAGGCCTTTCAGTGTCTGTTGAGTTGTCCCAAACTGCCCATAATGAGGTGTCAGGTGTTCAACAACCAGCGGGGAAGGGGTGGGCAGCTGTCGATCTCAGTAATGGTCAGCAAGAGCAAGGTGGGAAGGTTCTGTGCATTGCTGCACCAAAAGCAAATATATTTCAGAGTCTTCCTAGGACATGAGAGAACTGCTAAAAATACTGACTAGTTCACAGCTCACCTTCATCACAAGATTTCCTAGTTCGTTTAGGTGTTTTGGCTTTTGTTTTCTTTTTCTTGATTAGTCCAGGAAGGAATTTTATTACCTTACCTACTATTAAATATTTTCAAGAACAAGGTCACTTTTTATGATACTTGTGTCTTATAGATCAAGAAAGATGAGTGGTGATTTTAACAGTTGCCTTGTTCATCTTTATCAAAAAGTCACAAATGAAGCAGGATCCAAAAGAGAGCCAGGAGCAAAGAAATTAGATTTAGATGAAAAACAGATTATGACATGGCTGGTGGGAACTTCAATAATTATTTTCATCTGGTTTATATTCCAAACTTCAACAAAACAAAGGTAAAAATAGCCTTTATTTTTATTCAATAACAATCTCAGTGCATCCTTAACTGAGCATCACCATTGATTTAGAACCTGTGCAAAACCTACTTTATACTCATCCTTTATTTCCAGTGGAGAAATAATTATTCCATCCATTATTCACATTGGAGAAGAGCATATATCCTCAAAGGTTCACCTGTTTTTTTCAACCATGTGATTTCCCCCATAAACCTTATTCTGGCACATGATGACATCAGATGTTTTCAAGGAAGGTTCAGAAAATAAGTCAAGAAGAATTCCGTCCATTTGTGAGAGCATTTAGGAAATAGCTTCAGTCCTACACATCATTCAAAAAGAGGACAAATACTATTTAGTCATCTACGCGTGATTCATCACTGGCTGTTTGTTCCTTGTGAGGAAGATAATCATCATCACCTGGGCTGGAATATTATGTTTCATATAGAAGAACTACAGTGCTTTTTGTCTACAGCAGACATGTATGTGTACTGGTCCAGTGTGTTTCACGGGCTCTCCAAAAAATGGCTGAAGCCTCAATCCTTCACTTCTTCCATCAATTCATCAATTCTACTTATAAGAATGGGCAGAACCACAGTCCACAGCACCAGACAAGTAATTGCTCATCCTTTAGAAAACCTCTGTTTACAGGAAAAAGAGAAGTTTTAATCTTTACTCCACTGTTATGATGAGAGATCTGCTGTGGTTTTCTATTTGAAAATTTTACTCCCTTTTATCTTTTTCTAAAAAGTTAGTCTTGATCACGTGCCCAGATGTATATATATGAGCCAAAACCTTGGATCACAGAATCATAGAAGTATTTGGACTTGAAGGGACTTTAAAGATCATCTCATTCCAGTCTCCTGCCATGGGCAGGGATACTTTCCACTAGACCAGATTGCTCCCAGCCCCATCCAACCTGGCCTTGAGCAGGGATGTGGCATCCACATCCTCTCTGGGCTATATATGCCAGAGTCTCATCCCTCTCACAGTAAAGAATTTCTTTCATATATATAATCTAAATTTCCCCTCATTGATTTTGAACCCTCAGATCAGATCTGACCATGCAGTTGTTTAAATTGTCAAAATTCTAGTCTAATCTAAAGCCTTATGGTTGTGCTTTCAGCATGAATCATGACAACAATTTTCCTACGAAAATGAAACACCATACAGATTATGAAAGAGAAGACTTGTAGCTACAGTGGTCTTAATGATCTTATTCAGGGTCAGGATCTATAGCCCTTTGCTATGGCCCCCCTTGCTTTCAGAGGAGACGCTGCTTCTTCTGCCTGGATGTTTCTCCACCTGGAGATCATCCAACAGGCAATGCACGACCAACTTCTCTGCACACTCCAGCTCACACTGTTGCAATGTGGAGGGGTAGTTTCATGCACAGGAAGACAGGAAGGCAACATAAGGAAGATACTTGTGTATTTCAAGCTACCTTCTGCACTGGGTGTTCTGACCTTTAGAGAAAGTTAATCATGCCATCTACTTTCACTCTTCATTTAATCTCCCCTTCCCATCTGTTCAGTTTCTCTCAGCTGGAAGCAAGATGAAGAACGAGTACCAGTCAGCCCTCTCAGTGGTCTGCAGCTCACACTTTGGGGCCATTCATTATAAGGCATTAACATCAATTGTCACCTGTATCATGACTGTTACCTCAATCCATTCCAGATTAGTGAGGAAGAGCTGATTCTCTAAATATCTGAACTGCAAAATGAACAATACACAGACAAATATGCAGTGCCAGAAGAGACTGTTCTGATCCTTTGGATGGAAGTCTGAAAAAACATATGCCAGGTGCCTCAGCTCATGTGACAGGTTAGAACCTTCTGCTTGAGTCATGGCATCCCCTTTAGAAAATCTCTTAATCAAGGTTTCATGTGATAGGTGATCCACCCCTATTGCTAAACAAGATGTTTTCCAAAATAGTTAATTACCTTCACCATTTAAAACATGCAGACTTGGTGTCTTATTTCCATTTTAAATTTGACAAATGCTTGCTTACAGAAGGCAGAGAAGAAATAAGTAAGCTCTTCTTTTTCCCCCTATTCTAAAAGAACCTCATGTTTTGTAGGTATTATTTATAGGCAATGGCCAGAAGTAAGTTTAACTTTCTCTTCAATAAACTGTGGCCACTATCATTACACTTTCAGACCTATAATTACTCTTCTACTTCCAAATAAGTATTTAATTTTTTCCTAGAGCAATCACTAGAACTAAATGCAGGATTCCAGAAAGGATCTTTCCTCAGTCATACTCAGGTAAAACTACCTTGCTGTTTCTAGAGGACATTCAGCAAAGGCAACTTCATCCCAAAACTAAGTCTTGAGACTTTGAGAATTTTAACACAGTCCTGAGAGCTCATATATTTGGCTGTTACTATGACACCCATCTTCTTCTTAAGAGGCACTGTTTTCTAATGAGGATTTCCTCTTTTTATGAGTGACCTACTTGCTTTTTCCTGGAGATACTTAATTTTGCATTTGATTGGATTAAAATGAACACCCTTTAACTGCGTCCAGCCTACACAGTGACCCAGGTCACTTACTTCTGTCATTATTTCACCATTTTTGTATGATTGGCCAATTTTACCAGTAATTACTTCAAATGTCTTCCAAGTAATGCTAGAGAAATTGAATAGCACAGAGATTTCAGCACACCGCTGAAGGAGCCTACTAGAATCTCTGCAATTTTGTTTGTCACAACTGACAGATTTTTTTTGTGGTCTCATTTCTGGGCTGGTTTCATTTTCTCTAAAGAAATGCTGTCTGAAATACTGTAGCAAAGTTTAAATACACTTTATGATAACTTACTTTATTCACTGAACTTGCAATTTCATGCAATCAGTTTCATTTGATAGATGTTATGTTCCATGAAACCATGATGATTGGTACTAATTGTGTATCTTTAAATTCTTTGCCACATTATCTCATATCAAAATTTTCTTACTTTTTCTGGCACTTATGAAAGTTTAACTAAGTTTATCAGGTCACCTAGTTTATACCCTTAAAAATTAATATTAGATTTTTTTCTTTTCCTGGAACATTTTGAAGGTTTTCTAATATTCCATAAATTTCTAAAATGAACATTAATGGTTCAGCAGATTTCTGAGCCAATTCCTTGAATATTCTGAGTTTCCAATTATCTCATCCCACAGATGGGAAATATTTAATACTAGTTGTTTAGCACAGTCGTCAGTTACTGACTGTTCATACATTAAAACAAAATAAATGGATGGATGGATGGGATGGATAGCTGGGTAGACAGATCTCTCTTGGACATGATTAAACAGCAGTGGAAGGTTAAATAATCCAAAAAGTCATCCAACCCTATTAGACACTGGAAAACAGCTGAGGTGCTATGCCCTTGCTCTGCAGACACACTCCTTTATTGAGTATTCCAGTACCCATAAATCACCTTATAATACAATACCTTCCAATGCACACATACATTATAGAGCTACTTACATACAGATTGTATCCTGAAATTCTTTACAGCACTAAAAAATTGCGAGGCAGCAGCTAGTACATTGTGTAAAGAACACAGCAAGGTAAAGACCTTGCAAAGCAATTAAAGGAAACCCTCCATTCTCTGATAAGACTAATAAACAGGGAGAAAAAGAAACTGAGGAGTGGTAGGAATTAAATAGGCTGAAGTAGCAGGGAAGGTCTGAGGAGCAGGTGGGCAGGTCCTCATGGAGGGGAGGACAGGAGTTACTGAACACCACCCTTCCCTCAGGAAGACTGCTTTGATGTGAGCACCTTACTGCTGCCTTCACAGCAAAAAGTGCCTCCCTAGATCTCACCTTTCAGTGCTCAGTAACAAAAGCAAGGAACCCATGAGCTGAGGGAGCAGTTATATTAATAACCAATTATATCAATAACTAATTCTTTAATTACTGTCTCAGATTCTTGGAGAAAGGACAGGAGAGCAAGATCTCTGGTCTAAGCGATTGCCAGCACTTTCTGCAGGTCCCTCCATTTTGGTATTCTCAGATACATGGTGATACTCTTGGGGCTGTCCTATGTAAGGCCAGGATCTGGACTCAATGATCTTTGTGGGATCACACTTTCAGGTGAGGATATTCCATGATCCAGCTGTTCTACTCTGGCCAAGCTTCCTTCCCACAGCCTAGGGGGAAGCACTTTGGACACAAGGGAAGCAAGAGGCATGGACTTCTCCTTTGCTAGTGCCTAGGCCATGCATGTGGCATTTCTTCCCTTTCTCTCCCAGAGGCTGAGCAGCAGATCCTTGCTCTTCTGTTACTCTCATTTCTCTCTAGTAAAATGAATACAGGTTGAATGTCAAAATGAAAAAGTTCAGAGATGCTCTTCTTAGCTGGTAACTTTCAAAACTGAAGGAACAAGAAGCACCAGGAAAGATCCTTCATGGCAGTCAGACAAATATTCTGATGGCCAGAACTAGTAAGGAAAAAAAAAAAAGTCTGGTCTGAAACAAGCTAATAAGCAGCAATTTCTACTTGCTTCTGTTGCAGTATCTTGCAAAGTGTATCTCTGAGATGCTAGTGAGTATCTGGAACATGGATAAAAATATTCTTCTTAGTTTTAAGACAAGTTTAATATCAATTTCTTTGAGGTCCCTCTTTTCCTTCCTATCGCCTGAAGGCAACCTAGTTATATGAGTGGACCTGCTGTAGGATCAGCTGCCCACAGTTCAGGAGTCTGGAGGAAAAGCTTGCTCATTTTGCTCTTGACTGATTTAAAGGAAGTTCAGTATAGTTACCATGGCATGGGCTCTATCCAGAGGAAAACCTCTGCCCAAGAGAGACAACGTGCTATTCCAACCTGGTAACAGATCATCAAGAGGCTGTTTTGCTCATTAACCACTAATTCTCCTTGCTGGATGCAAAGCAAACCAGAAAACTCAGAAGGACCAATTAAGGATCCATGGAAATATAACTGTGTGCTCCTATTCAAGACTGCTCTTAGTGCACAAACTAATTCATGGACATGCAGAGAAAACACAGACCATAAACAAAAAGTTTACAGTTACAAAAGAGTCTTCAGATGTACGCTTACATAGACTGTGAATTCCCTTCTTTATTATCCTGGCTGATTAAAAGAGATAAACAACCCTTAGGTAATATCTGCTACATAAAGCAATTGGTGATTGTGCTGATCACATAGTGAGGAAGGCACAAACCTTCCTCCCCATGTCACACCACAAGAACTTTCTCTGGAAGAAAGGGGGAGAAAATAAAGCAATTCCAAAATTGTACCCCAGTTTTTGCCCCCAACAGTTAACACAATCCTCTAGGAAAAGAGCAAGCCAGAAGTAGTGGGCTCAACAACAGTTTCTTTCCTGGAAGATGCTGTGCAGAATCAGAAAGATTAGATGCCCTCTGTTGCTGTCCTAGAAGCTTTCACCATTCTCTGCCGCTTTTGATAAATCATTTATTAGAACAGCGTTTTTACATAATCCCTGGGGGGGAAAAAAAGGGAAAAAGAAAAAAACCCACCAATATCCCCCCCATAAAGTAGATTTATCACAAAATGCTGTCCTCCTACCAACTGTCTTCAGACCAGAACATATATTTCTCTGATTATTAATTAACTGATGCACAGAAAGAGCTTCAAGCTTTTTAACCTCTCCCTTTCTCTTTCGTCCTTCAAGCATGTAGATGACAACGCAGGGGTGGTGTTCAAAACACAGATAGCAGCTGTAATACTGCCATCATGTTTTGAGCCCACAGGATCAAATGCTAAAGCCATTCAGGAACTGAGTATTTAAGTTATTTACCAAGTACATGCATTCTATTCCTAGTCATACGTGTTCAGATCTGTCATAGTACCATGAATTCTGCTGGCACAGATGAGGAGAAACAAAGATTGTTGACTGCCAATACTGCATCTAACAGCAACAAAAATAGTCAAATCTCCCAGTAGGCATTTGACCTGAGAAGAGAAAGGAATATGCTGTTGTTAGCCCAACATGCCTGTCTCTCTGCCCATCCCTTATCCACGGTAAAGTCTTAAATCTCAGGATAAGCCATAGCTTTTCTTCTCTTTGGAGTTCATCCAAATACCTTCCACAATATGAAACACAGCTACACATAAATAATAGGAAAGGGGGAGACTTGGATGCACCAGCAACTTCTGAGCATATCAAGGCTCCCGAAAACTAAAACAGTGAAATGAAGCTAGAGTAATTAGCTGCTCTGTCCCTAGAATATGATCACAAAGAAAATACACAGTTATTGGCATTTGCCCATCTCTTTCCCCAGCTTTCCAATCCCAGTTCCTCTACACTCAGCATCCAGACAGAGAAGATTTTTATATTGCATCAGTGAATACCAGAACAACTAAAGAGAAAAAAATCTGGTCCAAATCTAGGCAACTAATACCAGAATCAGAGTACAACTCCCAGCTTCATTATCTGGTCTAAATGAAATATAGTGAGCGAATGCTCTTCTGATCTCTCTTATTAGTCCCATTTGTTAAAATGCTGTATTATTTACAGCTTTGCACAGAATGAGGAAGTGGGTTAAGAATTCCATCTCAAAAGCAAAGTGATGATAAAAACTGGTGTATCTTTGTGAGCTTATCTCGCAGCAAAGTTCTTCCAGAGGCACAACTATATTAGCATACAAGCACAAGGGCTTATAATCCCTCAAAGGTCTAGTCTTGGCAAAGGTAGAGAGATAGTAATTTTCTGTCATAGTGGGCAGCATTTCTGAAGAGGTTTGATTCAGCAATTAACATCACTTTGGGGAGTGACCCACCAGGGATTTTACCTTGAGATGTCAGTTCTAACTTATGGAACCAGGTAGATCCCAAAACAGAGGTTGATTTAACCTTGGTGCCTGCCTTCACTGCAGCCTGCACTGCTCCCTGACCAGTGATTCATTTGAGCACAGCTAAGGGTGTCCTGACAAAAGAGAGAAATCCTGCCCTACCCTCCACTGACTGCACTGGCAGGACCTCCACTGTAGGATTCTAAAGTGTCTTGTTCAAAAAAGGATGGATGTGCAGGCACAATCTGGATGTGCACATGTAGGCAGGAGGAGGGACATCCCAAAAGGACCTCTAGCAAGAGTAGAAATCACAGTTCCCAGGCAAGGTATGTTCTCTAAAGGCATGAGCTAAACAACTATCCAGCTGCAGCCAACTCAGCTTTGATATGGGACTGCTGTGTGTATATCAGTAAAGTAAAAATATCTGGCACTTCTCCCTAGCACTGGGGACAGCTGGCACAAAATGGCATACACCCAAATTATTAAATTCTCTCAACTTCAGAACATGGTGGATGCATCCAAGTTAACCACTGAACACAGCCTGTCTTCTGTGCTAAAACTCACACTTTGTCCAGGAGTTGTTTGATATTAAACATTAATCAAAAAAACCCTCAGCACTACAGGTTGTTATGTTCCAGTTTCTCTGAACTTCCCTGGAATAGCTTTAGTCTACTGTTTTAGGTGTAACTGATGTGTGTTGGCCAGGAAGATCAGCAAACAAGATGTGATTTTTAAAAAGAAATGGGTTTCACTACATCCTGTATTCAAGGATATGAGGTATATAGACAACATATTTAAGGTTGAAGCTCAAGCAAGGCATCCCCAAGGGAGTTTCCAGAAGTCTGAACATACTTGGGTGAAACCAGGAAGAGTTTAGTTTATCCAGTTGCTGAGAGTGAATCATAGGTCTTTGTTGATAGATTATTAAAGTAGTCAGATGCAAACTGGTAACATCGCCAGGCACTGACTGCCTAAAACATGAGGGCAAGAGGAGATCCATTACTGTTGAATAAAACCACAGCTCATTACTCACTATAGTCCTCCAGTTTTCTTTGATGATTGGTGTGGAGCTTGAGCGTACAAGAACAGAATTTTGTCTGTTTGTCTTCAGAGCTGCAGTGTTGCTACCTCCTCATCCAGGGGGTTGGCAGGAGAACTGTGAGGACAGCCAGTTTACTTGGAGCCTTGGCTTCCAGAGGGGAGGACAAGGAAGGTTCTCTGTTTATTCCATTGGCCTCCCTTTTAAAACCCCATGTGCCATACTCAGCAAACCTGTTGTCTCACTTTGAGAGACTAGGACCATGGGTTCCATGACCTGTCATGAAGTTACATGATTAGCTGAGGTCAGGGAGCACAGCTTAGTGCAGGGGTGAGAAGGTGCCTTTGCATGCACAGCTCTGTGTCTTTTTCAGATGCAAGACACCCTATACCCTGTGAGACTCATTCCAAACAGGAACTAGACCAGAGAGGAGAGGCTGCAGAATGAATCCACAGCACAGCCCAAGGCTGTAAGCCAGGCCTGTTTCTGCCGTCAGGAGCAGGTGTATACCTGGCAGCAAACACTCAGCACTGGCTTTTTGAGGGGCTTGCACAAACTGTCTCTTCATTTCAGCCTGCCTGTTGAGCAACACCAGGCTCCTAGGATTGATTTGTGCTGCCAGAGCCTTGCAGGGGTGGGTAAACAGATGGCTTTGTCTGGAGAGCAGGTTGGTCTAGGCTAGTCTCACCCAAGGTTTGTGCTCAGAAATGTTGCTGGCACACAGGGACATTTCTGGCAAAAGCAGCAGAGGCAATGCTTGTACAATGTGATGGCCCCCTGCCTCACTAATATCTCAGACCTGTGGTCGCTCCAGCTACAGCCATAAACAGCATGGGGAAATGAGGCCTTTTTTGGATCAAACACGAGAAAAAAATTAAAAATAAAAATAAATTTAAAAATCAAAAAAACAAACAGGAAAAAAAAAGTAAAGCTACACCAAAAGCTCTCCCCATAGCTGAATGCATTAGATGCATTGCATCCTGTGTAGTTGACCTATATTATTTTATCAGACTGTTAGAGAGCAAACGAAGACAAAGAATTTCTTAGGTGACCCCTACATACAATATTCAGTCACTGTAGTTGTTTCTAGTGCTGGATGTGCTCCGTGATTGATTGGGAGATTTGCTGGCAAAATTTGAAATTCTATAGGAAAATAATGTTAGGAAACACTTTGTGTTCATCTCTCAACTGCAGAGTAACATGGAGTTTGCAGAAATTGCCAGTGATTCAAGCCCTTCATATTGCTTGGCTGGCCAGCAATCAAACCATTCATGCTGACTATTACAATAATGAAGACTTTATTAAATTCACATTTTACTTATATTGCCTTAATAAGGAAGTAGCAGTAGGTGTGTCAGGTTCCCCTCATCATTAGTATTGGAAGGCAAAGGAAAGGCTATGATGGCAAGTTAAGGAAGGTTTAGAGATTTACCCAAGTCACAGTGGAGGGAGATAGAGGAAGACAGAGTGCCTTGAGACCATGCATTACATCTGCTGCCTCCCAGCTCAAAGTGACCCAAATCTTGTGGCACCAACGTTTGGATCCCTGTGCTCCACATAGCCTAGTGTTCAGACTGGCACTCAGACCAGGCACTGTCCTGGGGCACTGATCTGTAACAACCCCTCCTATCCTTTGTCCCACATTGGCAATCATCCTCTCCTCACTCTCCTGCCCACCCTCCTTCCTGATCACCTCCCCCCTCTCAGCGCCCTCACCCCCTTCCCCATGTTCATTCTCAGTGGTCGTTGCATGTACGTGCCTTGGCACCCTTCAGCTCGTTAAGTCCCATGCCTTGCCTCATGTTTTGACAGGTTTTGTGAGTTTTGACAATCCTGCCAGTGCCCAAGCTGCTATCCAGGCCATGAATGGATTCCAGATTGGCATGAAGAGGCTGAAGGTGCAGCTGAAGAGGCCAAAGGATGCTAATCGTCCCTACTGAAGGGTTGTGGGAACCACTGGATACAAAGCACTAGCACAGGTAACTGCATGGGGAAGGGGATGTCAGCTACACCTGTAGCGTCTCTCTGTGTCGTAGACCCTCAAGGAGATTCAGCTCTGTGACTCTCTATTTTCTGCCTTTTTGACTCTGGCTAGAGCCACTCTGCTCAGACACGCACCCGCGCATAAACTAGGAACTGTTTGTGTGTGTGTCTCTTTAGAAAAAGAGGTGGAAGGATGCTTAACAAGGGATAAGACAACTCCCTCATCCCAGGGGCATCCTGCCATCTCTAGAAAGTGTTTCTGGTCACTAGAGGAGAGTCAGCAGCTGTCCTGATTCCCCCTGCTCAGTGCAAGAGAGCACTTCTGGTGCCTGAAGACAATCTGCAGTTAAGAGGTGGGACTGGGCTGCAGTTTAATCCCAGGTGACTGGACTGGGACAGTGTCTGTCTCAACAGCTCTGTGTTGCAAACGTTTCAAAGCATTCTTCATTCTTCATGCGGTACAGTCTGTATCCAATTCCATCTCAGCATAATAACTTAATGTAAATATGTCTCCCTGACAACCAAATAACCCCGGATTTATTTCATCACAAACCCAAGAAATTAATAGCAGGTTCCATGTTCACTTCTTGGACAGTTGCTTTAAACTCCTGTGTGTAGATAAAACCCAACAAAGCCAAGGAAGCTTAGCTGGAGTAAGGACCTGGGGTCTCATTTTTAGACTCATGCGCCATGTATTGCTGGAAAGAAGCCAGCTGGATGTTTCAAGGGAACTTCTAATACATGTAACAACACCAAAAATATCAGAAGCCACAGCTTGTCTCATTGGAATCTCAACATATCACCAATAACAAACATGAAGGTGTTTCCGAAAACGGAAATATTTTCCACACTGGCTGGCTATTTCATTAGGTAATTCTTTGAGAAACAGAAATATAAACCCTTATGTGTTTGTTTACAGAGACAGGAGTCTCCCTATTGTTAAAACTGTTCCACACCAGAGATTCCCCAATAAACTCAGCACCTAGGGAGGCCCTAAGCAATTTGTACTCCTGAATTAGTGATAAAGAGATTGTTTAGGTGACTCTTCTATGTAATTTTAGCTGTAATGTCTAAGATTCTGTGATTTTTATTCAGGCCTCCTTTGATTTATCTAAGGCAGGCAGGAAATCACTATCTTCAATTTTCCCAAAGAAAAACAGAGTGTTTTAATTTTTCACTGGGATCCCAAATATCTTTGAAAAACATATTTTTCCAGTCTTCAGAGCAGTATCCTTTCCAGTGAGAGTTCAGGAATGGGATCAAAATGTCTTTGAAAGAGGTGCTGCACTGAAGACAGCATAAAGGAGATTAAGAAACCTTTCAATAAACATATTAGGTGCATGTGCAGGAAACAGCCTCCATAGTTTAGAATCTCCTTTATATGTGACCACATGAAAATAACCGTCAATGCATTTTCCCCCTTCAAAAACCTCTTTTCTTTTCCTTGCTTATGAAAAGGCCTCTTGGAAGCTTGAAACCAAAACATGTTGCCATATCCAAATGCTTTTTGCTTCATCACACTGGCTTTTTTTTTCTGCAGGCTTTGCTGGGGGAGAGTGGGGGGTGCATGCGTGCAACTGTGTTAAAGCAGGGGCTGCCTTTGTCAGGGAGGCTTTCTGTGACACCTGCAAAGGGACCAAGGGACACAAAGGTCTCCCTAGGTAGGCACCAGGCTTTATGTCTCAGCATAGCTGTTCTGGCTGAGGATATGTTTGTTTCTCATGGTGGTGTAAGAGGATGCAGGGCTGTGGATATCTGTGCTGTTCAAGACTCACCAGCGTGAGTCTATGGTGGTTTTTATCATCATGGTTCACCATGAAGTGCTCTGAGGTCTCAGCTTGTTTCCTACAAAAGGTTACTCACTAGTAGGATGAAGATTTGTTGCTTGGATTTGGTTTGGTTTGGTTTTGGATTGGTTCTTTTTCTCCCCCCAAAAAATTTACTTTAAATTATAAGTAAAAGAGTAATATAATTCCATATGTCTCTCTTAAGCATTTTTTCCTTTCTTTTGCTTCTACTAAGCATAACAGTCTTGAAGAGCTGCCTCTAGATAGGAAGTCCTTTAGCCTTCCTGGATTTGACTTTGGCTTCACTACTCTGCTGTCCAGAAAAATCAGTTTTACCACCAGATCACTTCCACCCTTGGGTTAGAGAACCTTGTTTAGAGAATTGTTTTAGAGACCTTATCAAAATGTATCTCAGATACATGTCCTTGTTCTCTTGCATACTCACACCTTGTTAAGACTCTTGCAGGAGCTGTACCCAACTTTTGGTAGAAAGGAATTTTCCAGAAAAACAAAGCTTTATACATGTGTTTTTCCAGCTGACAGAAGGAATTGTCCAAGTGTATGTGGTCCCAGGAGGACCCTGCAGAAGCATTCCCCAGGGGATGATTTGGGTTAGCACAGGGAGAGCCATGCTGCAATAGGCTGCAGAGGACACTTGGTGACAGCCAGGATACCCAGAAGGTCACATGGGCTTAAACCCAGGTCTTTCTTCAGCTCATCTGCCTTCCAGAGATTGGGAACATTGATACCAGCACTCCAGAAGCAGGCAGGATTCTCAGTCAGGAAGGCCAGAGGTCAGCTTTCCCACCAGGGCTGGGCGATGGTGATCAGCAGAGGGCTAAGCCCTCAGGAATACGCCTGACTCAGGGATAGGCCAGCTGTTCTTGGCTAAGCACAGTATTATTGCACCTCCACTGCTGGCTTGATTTGCAACTTCCTCTAACTGATGGAAAGATAATAACTTCACTGTGTTTTTTATCTATCTTTACTTTGGATGCAGCTCTTCAGGGCCTTTAATTCCAATTTGAAGCATGTGTATAACCGTATTGACACCAGAGTAATTACTCATGTACTTCAAGAGGATGCTCAAGAAACTTTTTAATTGGGATTTTTCCAAGGAAGGGCTTTTTTCTATTGAACTGCTTTCAAAAAATAAGAAGTTGCCAACAACTACAACAACAACAACAAAAAATCAGCACCCAGTTTGACATAATCCACCAAAGTGTTTTTTCCTAAGAAAGAAAGGCCCTCACTGGATTTTAATTCTGGATGCACTTAAAAAAAAAAAGCGTACAAATCTCCCTTTTGGGACACAAGAAGTCTAGGCCACAGTGATTTGAAGTCCTTTGTTTTCTTTGCAAGTGCTCTAGCACTGAAAGATTTTCTGTGATGCAGCAGATAAGTCCAAAGCTGCAGCAAGCAAAGCCCTGAAGAATTCAGATGGCAAAATGACTGCCCCTCTTTTTTCTCTTTTTTCTTTATAGTTAAAGAGGTGGCTGCAGGGGGACAAAAATGAAGGGAGGAATGATGGGCTGGGTGAAAGCAAAAGAGAGGAGGATCATTTGAGGGAACTCTGCCAAAATCAGTATATTCTATTGCCAATCCCCCCTGAGGACTAGGAAACAAGGACTCGGAGACACTCTGTGTGGCTTTCAGATAGAAAATGCATAAAATAATTAAAAAAAGCGTACAAATCTCCCTTTTGGGACACAAGAAGTCTAGGCCACAGTGATTTGAAGTCCTTTGTTTTCTTTGCAAGTGCTCTAGCACTGAAAGGTTTTCTGTGATGCAGCAGATAAGTCCAAAGCTGCAGCAAGCAAAGCCCTGAAGAATTCAGATGGCAAAATGACTGCCCCTCTTTTTTCTCTTTTTTCTCTTTTTTCTTTATAATTAAAGAGGTGGCTGCAGGGGGACAAAAAGGAAGGGAGGAATGATGGGCTGGGAGAAAGCAAAAGAGAGGAGGATCATTTGAGGGAACTCTGCCAAAATCAGTATATTCTATTGCCAATCCCCCCTGAGGACTAGGAAACAAGGACTCGGAGACACTCTGTGTGCCTTTCAGATAGAAAATGCATAAAATAATTAAGAAAAAAAAACCAACCTGAAGCCCACATCTCCCTTAGGTGGCCATTGCTAGGAGCCCTTCACGCCCTGTGCTATGAGGAGTTGCAGTGCCTGGGGCTGTGTGAGCCCTGAGCCCACTGCCAGGAGAGGCAGGCAGGGTAGGACAGCACTGCCTGGAAAAGTGCAGAGCTCTCAGCCCTCCCAGAGCCCAGGGCAGAGCAGCCCAGGAGCATCCAGCTGATAGATCAATGAAAGGCACAGCATACAACAGCCCTGAAAATCCTGTCCATTCCCCTTCTGTGCCTTCATTGCAGTGGCACAGTGATGCTTTCCACCTCAGACAGACACTGCTGCTGAAGTTTTATTTAAAGCTAAAGATGCAGAGACATTTGGGGGAAGCTAACCCAGAGCACTGGCATGAAACTGAGTGAGACAAAGTGAGTGTGAGCAAGACAAACTGAGCGAGGCAAAAAGGAAACAGAAAAGTGAAAAAAAAAAGAAATAAGAAATAAGATCAACAGCAAGATTTTTTTAGCTGTGCTCCAGACTAGTGACAAAACATTGAATAGATGCACTGCCCAGGCAACCTGCTTCTACAAAAAAACAGGGGAAATAACATAGTTCAAAGCTCAAAGATCCTACTTCACAGCTTTTTTAATATGGACTGATGTCTGGTTTATTGTAAAATGTGTGAAATACATGTTTTTGCAGCTCTCTGGAATAGGCAGTATTTTTACTCTGAGGATGTATTTTTTGGTTTTGGTTGGGTTTTTTTTTTTTTAATTGGAGTTCATATTTTACCAAACTGGAAAACTTTGGCTTTTTCTCTTTTTGTTCCCTAACAAGAGAAAAAAAATAACAGCAACCCAAACTCCATTTTAAAGTAAGAATATACTATCAGCCAAAAATAAAAAAAAAAATAGCAAAATTCCAAATTGCCATAAACAAAAATATGTGAGAGGAAAACTTCTGGCTTCTCTTGTCATTTCAGATGGCTTCAATGCAAAGTCTAGTGAGAGTATTTTTTACTGAAATTTTTGTTGCTTATGCCTCCTAGATAGCTTTCTATTACCTCTAGTGAGAGGCTATTCTGCAGCTGCATTGATCTCACTGTTTTCTATTAGGCTATTCATCTTGAGATTCATTCCAAATACTCTTTTTCAAGATAAAATCCCATTTCTTGTAGTTATGCCTCCTACAATCATGCTAACCAGCTTCTCTTCCACCTGCACAGATTATTGTTGTTTCCCTCTTTTAGTCATCACTTAGATCGTTTAGGACTTGCTTACATTATGGAAATTTGCACTAGTATAATTGCATCAAAACAGTACTCCAGCACAAGCTTTAATATGAGTGAATAAAGAGAGAAAAAAAATCAGCACAGCTTAATTTTGGAAAGTCTGTTCAGGTACTGGAAAAACATCACCTCAGCCAATATTTTTTTCTGTTCTTTGGATTACTTTTGTTTTTCATTTCCACTGACACCTGTGATTAAATTAAGCATCACTCACTGTGTTTGCAACCTAAACTTTGTGCTGTTGTGCGTGTACTGAGAGAATGGAAGTGAATTTTAGGGGGGGAGGCTAAAACAGGACCCCTGAAGGTGTTTGCAAGACTGACAAGAAAATCCTTTATTTTTCTGTCTGATCATTTTTAACCTGTCTGTCCATTTAAATTACTGATAACTTTATTATGGCAAAATTCTCATGTCTGTTCTAGAAACCACAGTTTCGATACCAGAGCATGCAAAATCCCATTGCTAATTATTTTATTCTAAGATTGGCACACAATACAATGCACTGATGGAAAACGACAATAATTAATTACTGCATTTACTCCAAAATTACAATCACTAATTACTGCTCTGAGACTGAATTCCATTCAGCAATATTTGGAACTTGTTCTTCCTCAAAGCAGGGCAGCTTTTCAGGAGTATTGCTGTGTTTGCATCTAAATGAGTCCATGTAGGTCACTAGCAGATCTGCACTATTTGTCATGGGAGTGATAGAGCAGCACAAGGCAATACCACAACACTTTCCCTCAGTTTGGAGCAGGAATTCTTCATTAAAACCCAAGTCCCCACTTTTTCATTTTTAATGTTAGATAATGTAAATACTTCAGAATTAAATAATATATATTAAAACAGCCTCCTACTTCTCATCTCACTGTGATACTCTTGGCCCTGGTGCTCTGAAGTAAACTTCTGGAGAATTGTGAGAACTTTTGCCAAAGACTCAGCCAGCAAAGAACCTTCTGAGTTTTTCCCCATATGTACAACACTGTGAAAAGACCAGGAGCTTGCTATGGTGGTGCCCTCTTCAAAGGCTTCCAACAGCAAAACCACCAAAGCTCCGGGGTTGACTGGAGGGTGGTAATTTCATATTCAGCCACTTGAGCAAGATTAGTGCAGGAGATCATACAGACAGTGTCACAGATTATCTGAGTAAGGCAGGTTTTAGAGCCTTTCTGGGCTCAGTGTAAGCTTCAGTTGCATCAGTTAATGGCCAGCTGCAGTAGCCTGGAAACAGCAGCCTTGGAAGAAACATTTCTACCGGGTTCATTCAGCACACAGATCTGCTGGGCCAGTGCATGAGGGACTGCAACTTGAAGAGAAATGGGAAAATATAAGAAAAGGAAAGAGTAGGCGTTTGAAACAGCAGTGATTTGAAATGAGAGCCAAAGAGATGGAAAAACACAGGAGACATCCATAGCCAAATTTTTTGTTCAAGCAGCAGCAGCAAACACTGACAGAATGAATCCTCTGCTAAATAAAATATGTACAAAACAAATGAGAGAAGGCAAAGACCCACAATGAAAGAGGATTGTGAAAATACAGGATGAGTCCTAGAAAACAAGCACAGTCATTTTTCTTCAGGACTTTCCAATAAGTTACAAGTCAGCAAAATCCATTGATACTGGGACATGGACAGAGAGACCAGTACTCACAAGTGAGCAAACAGGAAACAGGAGTGTTATCAATTTGCAAATGCTGCTCAGGGAGAGAGCAAAGAAAGGTTGAGAACTTCAGAGATGCTCTTCTCAGATGGCCCCATATTTGAGGGCAGATAGAGCTTTGGTGTGTTCAGTTAACACAAACATCAGCACCATTAATGTGGTTTTTTGTCTAGGTAAAGACAATATGAACAGCAAGCAGGGCACAGCCCTCTATGTCTAAGAAGAAGGTTAAAACCCCCTCAAGGGAAACTGGAACTTCACAATGAAGTCAGAGTTATGAGTTAGCCCCAACATGTGCACAGGACTCAGGTCACTTGTGCAGCATTGATTAGTAAGCTGAAAATGATCTGATCTTTTTGTCACTGACCTTTGAGAGCTACTGCAGAACCATGAATTGAAGCTCTGTGGGATAGTGTTTGGCACTTGCACTGTAGAGATAAAGAAAAGGGAGGCTAAAAAACTCCATGAAATTTACTCTGCAGGGGAAAACTGCTACAGGAGTTGGCAAGAATCTTAATAAGGGGTTGCAGAGCACTCCATCAATGTGAGCACCTTAAATTGATGTCCTTATGGTTTGGAAGGCATATACAATCAGCTGCACTAGAACACTGTTTCTCGTTCCCACGGTTATACCCAGTGATACATCAAATGCAATAATTGCATATTTGAATAATTCATAGGTACGGTAACTTTGGCCAGATACAAGTGAATATCAAAACTCTGGTCTCTGAAGTGTTTGATTCAGCTGTAGCAGAGAATTGAAGGTTTACGGTGCAAACCTTGCTTCTCAGGTGTCTTTCATCCGGCCCTGTGACTGCAGTTAGCAAAAAAAAAAATAAAAAAATAAAAAGAGAGTTTTTATTTCAAACGGTTCATTTTTCCACTTAGCTGAGCTTCATCCAACCTTTTTGAAATATTGGGTAGAAGGCTGAGCTGGAGGGGAAAGGAGAACAGCAGTCAAGTCATTCCCCAAGCAAGAAGCAGAGTAAATGAAAACTCAGTGCTCTGTCTGGAAAAGTACTAACCACAGCCATGATCGGGCTAAGTTCTCGGGCAGCGTCAATCACCAGCTCCTCTGAAGCCAGTGAAGTGACACTGATTTATGGCAGCCAAGGATTCAGGCCCACTATTACTTATTTAACTCTAAATGTTCTCCTAGCAGAGATGTTTCAATTATTTGCGGTTCTAGAGGGAGATGCAATGTCCCCATTCTGGGTGCTCTGGTCTTCTTAGAGCAGAGACACTAGGGAATGATCATGCCCACCTCCAAATATCACCATGGCTCATTTTAAAAATGCCTTTTTAGGATAATGCCTTGCAAACAGAGGAAAATCTCTTGCACCCATGGAAAGCTGCAGCTCCACACTCTAGTAATCCTCTTTAGAAAGCAGATTTTTCCCGTTTATTGGAAGATACATTCTCCCTCCCCAGCTCTTCAGATATCCCTTTTTCCTGTGTAAAACAGATCCAGCAGCTGAGCTGCCTGAAGCATTTATTCTATGCAGAGCAATAACACTCTAAAATCCTCACAGTGACATGATGCCTACCTTTGAAATTTCTGGCTCTGTGATGCCCAGTCCTTGACGCCAAAGATATCTTTTGGTTGATTTGGATGTGCTGTAGACCACAGTTGCCATGGTAGACCCTTAAAAGCAGATTGTTCCAAAAGAAAACAGGTATTCACTACCTTGATTTCTTAAGGATTTGGAAATAATTGGGCCATTAAATCCATGGGTTGTGCAGTCAGCTAAACATTTGTCTTTACTGGATAAGATTCTCTATTTTTCTCTACATTTCTCTTCTCTCTTGAAGCATCTTCACTCATGAGCAGAGGTTGCATCCCATTTGCTGTGATGTATGACAAGTGAATGCTTTCCATGCTCTTTATTTTCCTCTGTGCATTCTCCTTGCATGGTACATATTTCCCCACCATGGCAGATTGGACACTGGGAAAGGAAACCAGACATGCAGCCCAAAGCCAGCTGTAGGAAACTGGGCTCCTACATGTCAGTTTTAAGAGATTTGGTGCTTTCAGAAGGGGGTTTATTTGGAGGGTTTCTGTCTTCTGTTCAGGTTACAAGATCATACAGACCTTGTTACACAAAATCCCAACAGGAATTCCTACAGGCCTTGTTCCTATTACCCATGAAGACCAGTGTAATGCAATTTAGAGAAAGGTGTACAGATCCTCATCAGGAGTAAAGGAATAGCTCATACCTGGAGAAGTATTCCCACCCTTAAACATGAATGGAGGAATTCATGTCCTTTGATGGCTTTGTTGAAGAGCATGTAACATGCTGTTAGTAATTAGGAAAGGCACGCAGACTGGCACCATGGTTATCTCTGGGGTGTTTTCTCTTTCAGCACAGACCCACTTCTTGACAGCCTGACTTCTGCTGCTCACCAGGGATTCCTGGAAGTAACCCCAGGATACTGCTTAGGATTAAAATGCAAATAATTTCTTTCTTCAGAAATGCTCTAGAATAAATGAGTTGTCCTGAGGTTCACAGGTATCTGAAGAAGTGCTGGGCCTGTCCTTCATCTGGGGAAAAAAAGTAGGCTTTAAAGGAGTGATGATGATTTGTGCCAACCAAAGACTTGCTGTGGGATTTGGCCACTTACACTCAGGGAGAAGAAATCTTCTGCTTTTTCTCTTCTAATCTTTCAAATTGCCTCTGTAATTTTTTCCCCAAGTTGTGTGTGCTCAGTGTGTTCTGTCGATGTGAGAAGTGGTAATGTCACTCTGCTAGGAGTTTTATGGTTCACAGAAGGCAGGATTTGTATTGAGACAGACAGATAGATGGATGTCTGGTGCCTGCACACAATGTATTACAGAGATTGACCCAAAATTTTCAACACTAAAATCCCAAACAATAGACTGAGGGAATCTCTGGCTGGGAGATTTCAGATGGATTTTATATCTTTATTTTTCTGATTAATACAAGTCTTTAAAAGCATATCATCCCTGTCCCTTTGCCCAAATATTTGGAGAAGATCAGAGTAAAGAA
Source organism: Passer montanus (assembly GCF_014805655.1). Lineage (NCBI taxonomy): Eukaryota > Metazoa > Chordata > Aves > Passeriformes > Passeridae > Passer > Passer montanus. Next base: position 513,761 of record NW_024356948.1, on the reverse strand, counting down.
GGATCAATAGCAAATAAGTAGTCTACATTTTCTCAGGTGTCAATGTAAAGGAGGTCAGACATGCCATACTGGGGAGGGAAGGGAAGGATACACAGTTAGGGAAGTCTGGTGTGCATTCAGATAAGGAACATTCCTCGTGACAAAGGAGGAGGTGAATCCTGTTGCCCGTGGAGCTGGTGAACTCAGGAAAGGTGGCAGTGACCAGCCAGGCTCAGGGCCACACTGAGATCTGGGCTCTCCCTGCCCATGAGAGGGACGTGGAAAGGAGCAGAAGTGCTGGCTGATGGGAGCAGTAGGGACACCATCCTGCCAGGCTGCCTGCGGAGCCTGGAGCTCCCTCCTAATGAAGGCGAGCGGCTGGGCACAACTGGAGGCGAGCTGTTCCCCATTTGTTTGTGCTCCTCAGAGTGGCAGGGATCCGCTCTCCATCAGAATAATCCAATTGAACAAAATGATTCATATTAGCAGGCACATCTGTCTGAGGCCAAAGCAGAACCCTGGTGTTAGTTTAATAAATGGCGTTCATTAAACTCAGCTGAAAATATAATCTGGAGAGACTGATGGGGTGAACAGAGCAAAGAATAAGCAAAAGGAGTTAGCAATTATCAGATGTCATTTGTTCTACTGGTACCACAGAATTGGAGCTTGTTTGCTGAAATCTTAATTTCATTTTGCTGAGGCAGAATCCATCAGAGAAGCTTATGCTGCAGCTATGATTCCTGTTTGTCAGCCCTTGGTAGGGAATGTGGCATTTTTCTTTCCTCTTTTTCTATCAGACAGAGCTCTGAAGGAACACAGATACCAGCAGAGAGCACAAGGACAGGAAAGACTGAGGTAGCAGCCTTTCCTTTGCCATGAGAAGGCTGCTGAGTAAAGTTCCCTGTGCTGCAGTGGAGAGAACACGGGCAGTGCTCTGGGACAGGAGCTTTGGGTATTTCCAATGCAGCAGAAACCATAAATCCTCCCAGCTCCTCTGTGGTTTCCCCTCCATACCAAGATGGTGTATAAACACTTCTCACTTGACTTCAGGAGCATTTTGCACTCTATAGGGTAGGGGCCAGTGTTTCCACCAGCAAATGTATCGCTCTTTTCAGACTATACTAAAGTTAGGGTCTTCTTGGTGGTCAAGTCAGGGAAACTCCCACAGCTGTGCACTGGTGGCTGTCCAAGGCAGCGCAGGGGAGCAGGCACAGGCACAGGCATGGAGGTGTTGGAGGCAGCCCACATACCCAGAGCTTAACCCTGATGGTCTGGGGCTGCCTCCTTCAGGCCCAGCTCTCTCCCTGCTCCAGCTCAGCCAGCTCAGTTATCTGGCATTAACATTCCTGGCCATAAGTCTCCACACAAAACACTGAATCCAGAGGGAGTGCTCTTAAGAGGGAGAACTGCCTTTCCCAATTTCTGCTGAGCAGAGGAGAGCTTCTTGGGACTGACTTACAGAATGGTCAGCATTTGAAGATTGGCTGGACAACCTGTTTCTTGCGAGTTGTTTTGGTTTTGTTTAGTTTTAACTTGTCCCTGCGGGTATTCAAATGGTCCTTGGTGTGCTCAGGGGAAGGCAAAAAAGGATTTTATATTTATAGACTTGCCAGAGCTATCGAGTCCTAGCCAGTTAGAAAAAATCAAAAGAATAATGGAGGAGAAGGGAAAGCTTGACCTCATGAGCTTTCAGCGTTGATTAGTTTGTTGGTGTCAGGAACCTTTTCTTGTTCAGGGCAGACTAACTGTGAAATAACTTTTTTTCCCCCTACTCTTTAATCTGTCTCCTGTATTCCCAAGGGGAAGGAGGAGCCAATACCTGCCTTCCCGGAGCTCTCCTTCAGGGGAAACAAGTGCACAGACTTGCACACCAGCAGCGAGGGGCTGGTGGGTTTGGGTTTTTTCCGAGATTCATCTTCTCAGTGTGCCCTTTGGCAAGAGGCTGAACAACTTCAATTTCCCTCAAAACCGTGTAAGAATCAGTTGCTGACACAAGCTTCTCTGGAGATGGTCAGAGGTTTTTCTCGCCCTGGTGAGCACAGAAGAGGGAGGGAGAGTTGCAGAGATGGGCAGCACCTTTCTGATATTTGCCCTGGATTCCACCATGGCAATCAGGCCTCCTTCACAGCCTTGGAAGTGGGGGAAACATGCACTGAACCCCACCTCTTGCCCACTACCATTCCTCACACAGGTTAATCCTGAGCTGCTTGGCACAGGCAGGAGCATAGAGGCTTAGGTTAACATGATCCTGTCATTTGTATGAGACTGGTGAGAAACTTGCTGAATTTGCTTGGTTCAGCTCTGTGGATCAGGCACTCCCAAGCCAGCACAGCTGCAGGCACAAGGGGACATGCTTCACAAGCACAGGCTATCTGAGGTGACAGTGAACCAGAAACCCAAAGAACTGAGACTGATCAGACTCAACTGGATGCAAATAGAATTTGAGATTTATTTTCAATACTCTTTTCAAAGTACATTGAAGTAATTTTATGAACCAGGCATCGTGGGAATCAGGACATTGGTTTTCAGTGCTTTCAGAAAAAAATTATTTTGTTTTGGATTTCTTTTTAAATTTTCAGACAAAAAGTTTTGACTATTTTTAAGCAGTAATAATGTTTGACTGATCACCTGCATTTTCTACCCAGAAAAGCTTTAAACAAAAATGTGATCCAGTTCTAAATTAGAATCATATAAATACCTCAGCTATAGCAGTGAAATGAGTCACAGACTCATAAGTCACATGCATAAGTGTTTTCAGAATCAAATTCTGAGACACTAAAATTCACCAAGAGATGTGAATTCTTCATACAGAAACCACTCCAACTAGATGGTGGAATTCTTATCTTTCTCCAACTCAGAAAGAACTACCATCTCCTTAGCTAAAGTATCTTCTTTTAGAAGCTTCATACAGAATTTGGCTTCAAGAATGTTTGTGGGGTTTTTAATAAAAAATTATGAATATTTAATAATTAATAGAACTATGTAAGTTTATTGAGTCATCCTGGACTTTAATCAATTTGAAATATTTGGGGCACCAATTTCCACCTTACTACTCCTCACTGGAGGTACATGGGAGCTTTAGTGCAATTAAAATGAAGCAGGAAATATTTTTAGCTAATTGCACTGTGCACCTTGAAGGTAATTTGAAGCTGCAGGCAAAAAAAATAAAATATCAGAAGGTGTAATTGAGTGCTGCAAGCTGGAAGTTTGTGTTTCTGGCTGCATTCTGATTTAAAGGGGTGTAGAGACAGGGCATGGAGCTGGACAGCCTTGGCAGAAGGAGAGTGAAATCTCACCTCTGGAGAGCAGTGCCTGGATGGATCAAAGGCCAGCCCTGCCACTGGCACAGGACCAGCTTTGAGAGGGTCACTGGAGAGCACGTTCCTGAAAGGGATGTCAGGCTGGGAGATGAGATGAGTTCTCCTCCTTTTCCAGCCCCAGACAGACAGCGCTCCAACATATCCTTCCTGTAGCTGGTGAGCAACTCCAGACCACATCCTTACCCCTCCAGCCCAGCAGGCAGCTGTAGGCTCTTGTTTCTTATGGCAGACACTGGAGCCACTGCTGGAGTGTTCCTGGGAGGGCACAGGCAGCTCAATTGCACCTGCTGAGATCCATGAGCTGGACTTCATTATGGTCTTGAGGTCATCCTAGGGGGCTGCTGAGGAAAGGAAGAGGGGAGCAGGATCCCCATCTTACTGTCAGCAACAAAAGCAGGAGAGTGTGGCAGTGGTTTGATCAGCATTTTGATAAGGTCTAGTCAATCTATAAAGGGAAAAAGCAGAAACAGCAGAGACTGGGCACAGAGGCTTTCTTACAGCTTCCCAATTAGACTTAGTTCTCAACCATGCACATTTTTTTAATTAAACTGTTGGTACAATGCTCAGGAGATAGAAAACTCCTTGAGGCCCTCTTGTAATAAAGAACCTTTCATTGTAAGCAGAAAGGCAAGCTTAATTTCCTCTCCCACCTAATATTCATCTGCAGCAAAAGCAGGGGTGAGCACTCTGTATGAGGCAGGATAAATGCTCCTCAGGGCACAGGACCCACTGATTTGGCCATTGGGAGGGAAAGAGGCTACATCCTTTGATGCAAAAGTAGCCATTTAACTCTCATTTGACCTTTACCATCACTGCTTCTCGAAATGACCCGAGTTCATTGCACTGATCTTTGCTTGCGAAGCTCTTGATTGGCAAAACAGGGCTGGGAGAGGGAAAGAGCCATGGCTGTGTTTGAATGAGCCAATAAATTCTGGGTGCTGCTGAGGAGGGTGGACAGGGCTGTGACCACTCAGAGCCCACCAAGCCCTTAGCTGCTCCTGGCTGCAGCCCTGGAGGCGGGCAGAGCTCCGTGCTGCAGCCTGCCCTCCTGAACCCCAACTCTGCCCAGCCCAGCCCTTCCTCCCAGCTCACCTCTTCAGGGCTCCTCCACCCGCCCTGTGAGCCCCACCACCCCGTGGCCACCTCTTCTGCCACTGCTGGGGGGCAGAGGGAGAAAAGGCAGCGCTGCTCAGGGAGCCAGTGACATTTTCTGACTGCCCAGGCTGGATCTGCAGGAGCAGCTGCTCCGTTGTGGTGCTTTTTCATCCGCTGCTTGAGACTAATGGCTCTAGAAAAATAGATAAATCAGAGGTGACACAGCTATTGCTGCTTGACAATTTTTCATCAAACAAGCTGGGGGAGGAGGGGATGACCAAAAAGTGACATTTTGACCAAACTGGATGTTTCCGCAGCAAATTTTCATTCCAGTGGATTAAAAAATAAATGCAAACAGCACAAAAAACATAACTGTCTTGATTAAAAATGTCGTCCTTCAAAACACTAAATTCCTCTTAAAAATGGACTGGTTTTCAGAGTGATTTAAAAAAAGGCAAAAATTAATCTATTTCTCTGGCCACCTCCTCCCCCCAGACTTGTTTTGTTTATTAACTAAAATACTCACAGGAAAGAAAGCCAAAATAATGGCAATTTTCCTCCAGAAAATAATTGTCATTTTTCAACTAGCTCTTAATGTAACATAGCTAAATGAGAGCAATCCTAGTAACAACACTGCACAGCAAGTAAGTCATACAATTATTTGAAAGAAGGGCATTGCAATTTAGGAGCTAATTTTTATCATCACCTTAAATTTATAAATGGGAAAAATGAGGCAGGGTCATTAAGAATATAAGAAGAAAACAAAACAAAAAAAAGAAAAAAAAGCCAAAAAACCCCAAAAAACTGCCACAAACAAACAAACAAACAAAACAAAAAAAAAAAAGAAAAAAAAAAGAAAACATTAAACATTAACATGTGAAATGTTGGACTCCCATCTCCCTGTTAGATCACATTGGCTTCTCTTCTCTGTCTCTGTGTGTGTGCAATTGTCTCTGTTGATACATATGTACATGTAATACCTCTGTACATATACATATGGATATGTTGGTGTGCATTTTCATGTATATAAAGATTCATGTATACAATCTGTCTGCTTTTTAACCTTCAGATGTTAGAACTGAAGCATCTGACAAAAATACTCTTTCCCCACCTTCCCTCCTCACCCCCCCTCTAAAAATAGCACCCCAAGAGTCCAGGTAAATGTGTTGATGTCTGGTATAAATCATCAGGCTTCTTTTAATCCCAGCATGGATGCAAAGTCCCCTTCACCACGCTGCCCTTCCCACTCTAGCACATTTGGGCTCCTCATCTTGGGCTCACCACACAGCCTTTGCAGCGGTTGTCATAGGGATAGAGTCTGTTTTGGAGAGCCCTGCCTCCATTTTCCACCTCTGCCAGACAGTCCGGGCAGGAGCTGGAGTGGGGGGAGTCTCTGTGGGTTGGATTGGGATACAGTGAAGAGGAGGACTGAGGCATAAGGAAAGCAGAGCCATCCCGCAGCACTGGAGGCGAAAACAGAGAGGGAAATTGCTATAGAAACAGTACAAAAGGCAGGGGAGAAAAACACAGGCTGGAGTTTTAATAATATTGATCAGCTTCAGAGGCAATAGCTGTGCAGGTCTACCACAGGTAGAAAAAACATCTCCAGTTCCTTCCAGTAGGTGTGCATGGCCACAGCTCCAGCAGACAGATGGACAGGACTCTGACTGCAGTTTTGGGTGCAAAGGCACACATGTGTGTAATTAGAGCTTAATATATGTTGTATGAAGGTGAAGAAGTTGTCATATGCCATGAGCAGAGACTGTGCAAGAACAGGAGGCTGCCAGTTTCCTGCTGGAAGAAGTGGCGGCCTTTGAGTTTCATCAGGGAGAGGTTTGTTAGCTCCAAGAAAGGAAAAAGGTCTAGAGATGATCCGTGGAGACTTGACTAATAAGGACTCAGGGGAGAGACACAGTAGAAATTATGTGGAACTGGAGGCAGTAGATTTCTGCAGTGGAAGAAGAGCCCAGCCTGGCAGCCCACCATGGTGGTGGCAGTGTTGGCACAATTGTGTCATCCTGTGAAGGACACAGAGCAAACTTGTACCTGCAGCTGGCTGCATTTGCTGCTTAGCAAATATACAATGACAGCTCCTGTGGTACTCATCAGATAGTCAGGGAGTGTTAGGCTTGTGCCACTTGCACACCCCTCTCAGGTCATCTACCTGCTGTAAGGGTATCATGGAATCATAGTACAGATTAGGTTGTAAAAACACCTGTAAAAGTATTAAATTCAGTCATTAGCCCAGCACTGACAAGTCCACCTCTAAATTCTGGCTCTAAGCACGACATCTATGCCTCCTCTAAATACCTCCAGGAATGGTGACACCACAACTTACCAAGGCAGCCAGTTCCAGTGCTCAACAAGCCTTTCAGTGACAAAGTTATTCCTAATATCCAATCTAAACCACTCCTTGCCACCCAAGGCTGTTTTCTCTTGCCCTGTCACTGGTTACTGGGGGAAGAGACTGACCCCCACCACTCTGCAACCCGCTTTCAGAGGGACAGTGATGAGGTCTCCCCTCAGCCTCCTACTGAGCTGTGCCCTGGGAGCACCGCTACTGATTCCCAGCATTTCCCTCATAAACTACATGGATCACCTTGTCACAGAAGGAGATCAGGCTGGCCAAGCAGGACCTGTCTTTCATGAACTCGTGCTGGCTGAGCCTGCTCCCCTGGTTGTCCTGCATGTGCTGCATGATGGCACGGAGGATGATCTGCTTCACAAGCTTCCCCAGTGCTGAGGTCAGGCTGACAGACCCGAAGTTTCCTAGATCCTCCTTCCAGTCCTTCTTTTGGGTGGGCATTGCACTGGCTAACTTACATCAACTGGGACTTTTCTGGTTAACAAGCATGCTGATAATGATGGAATTGCTTAGTGAGCACCTCTGCCAGCTCCCTCAGAACCCAGTACCACACTACATGGGCAGTGAGTGTCTCCCATCTCCCAAAATGCAGAGATTATCCTCACAGTCCAGACAGAAACTGCTGTTAAAAGCTTTACTGTGACAGAGGTGTTTGTAGCAATAGGACTACTGTGCTGACAGCACAGGTTGCAAGGACATGACTAGATTTATGTTTGTCTAACCAAGGCTTTAACTGAGATTCATTTCCCCTGATGGTACAGACCTACACTGCAACTATTCCCTTCACAGCAAGTCAGTCAAGGTCCTCATTATAACCATGAAAGAGATACTGGTTCCTTTTGCCCATGACTCACAGTCTTATCTGAAACAGTTCCTAAGCGTGAGTGAATTGGGACCTAAAATCCCTGTGTGTCTCCACTAATGCTGTCCTAGAGTGATCTGTTCAGATGAGGATGTCTGCACCTTGAATTCCATCATTAGGACCTCAATCCCTTATTTCTCCCCAGTGTTAAAGGAGTACAGCCCCAGGATGTTAGGCACTTGCTGCTTCCAAAAAAAAAAGTTGGACATTTACCAGATTTATTTGGCTATGGTTTGTTCAGTGGAGCAAGATTTTGGGCATGTCCCTAGAGACTACCAAAGTGTCCTCTCCTCTCCACTGACTAGGTAGCTGCTGCAGACTCCTGCTTTAGAAGAACAGCTTCATTTGGTCCTTGAAATACAGACCCAAGTTAGGCAGACAGGATTACCACATGTCACTTTGGCATGAAATAATATTTTTAAGGGACTTTTTTTTTTTTTGCTGTTTTTTTAGCCTCAGCAAGTCCTAATCCTTCATCTGTACATATATATGTTTTTGTGTGTGTGCGTGTGCGTGTGTGTGTGTCACCTGCAGTATCTGAGGGTGTCTGTGGAGGACAGGCAGAGGGATGGTAGTACCACCTCCAAAGCAGTGGTCACTGATTGACCAGTCCCATCCTTCCCACTCTGCACATTAAATATTTTCCTTAATAAAAATTATAGCAAAGAACTTCTCCCCATCTTGACAGTTGCCTGGTTGCAGCATCCATGTGTAAACCCACTAAGCTCCACTCCTGATCCTGCAGTTGGTGCTATCTATCCCATATTCCAACCCCAGACAGGAGATGTGTGTTGTTGCTACTTCCCAGGAATAGGGCAGGATATTGTCAGCTCCACCAGATCTTTCCTATTCCTGTGCCTCCTTTGCCCTCCATTCATTGAATCAAAGCTTGTTAACCCTTCCTTTTCCTGCTAGTGCAGCTGAGGTAAGGAAAGACACAGGCCTTGCTGTGATGGTTCTGACAGCTCTCCTTCCTTCCCCAGCTGCTTGTTTTCCTGTGTTATGACATGGCCAGAAAGCCCAGAGGGGTAAGAAGGATGCCAGAGATCTTTTCCTCTTCCAGGAACTGTAGAGCTGACACCATTTGCTCTTGGGTACCTAGGGACACGAATGACAACAATTCTTCCCTGGGCCATCTTCAAAAGGACAGTTTTCCCCATCTTGGACTGTGAAATAGCTGTAGACACAGATCTTGCATCTGCCTTGGGGATACCAGTCTATTGTCTTTGTCAAACCCCAGGAAGCTCAGGCTGACACTTCCAGATCATCAAAGGGCAAGACTTTGGGGCCAGGCCATCAAGAAGGAGTCAGCTGCAACCAAGACAGCATCCAACTGTGGGGAAAATGTGGAGCTGAAGCCAGAGCTCAGATCAGGGGCTTAGTTCAGCATCATCTCTTGTCAGCTAAGCACAACTGCTGTAGCCAAGAAAGCATGTTTCAGTTCACAGAAACAGTAAAGAAACCCAAGACAAGCAAACAGAAAGCTGGGGAAGCCAGCATGCATGACTTCAGGATAAGAACTGCCAAAAATATTCTTGTGACACCCCAACACGAGGTGAAATTTCATTCATGTGCAGTGACTTTTCAGAAATAGGCTGCAAGGAGAGATATGAGCCCTGCCAAGGGGACAGAAAGGCAATACCTGAGGGACAGGGTGCAGAGCTGCTGACTGAGACAAGTGTATTTTTGTGTGCAGTGATTTTTGGTGTTTACCGAGGCAAAAGTCCGTGGGCCAGTAAAGGGACATTTTCCTTCACAGGAAAGGAACAGGGCATTTCTATAGGCTGTAGCAACCAATCCCTGGAAGGTTTTATTCCTTTTCCTTTTTCTTTTCCTTTGCTTTTTATTTTCCTTTCTCTTTTTGGGTTTTTTTTTCTCCTCTTTTTCCCCCCTTTCTTTTCTGCCTCTCCTCTCCTCTCCTCTCCTCTGTCTTCTCTTCCCTTCTCTTCTCTTTGTCTTGCCTTTTGTTTTCCATTATCTTTTCAATTCAAGCCAGAGCTAAATACCAAAGGAGCAAATATCCTTCTTTTAATGATGCTGATTTAGGGACCATTGTATCATCTGAATCCTCCTACAAGTCTGCTTCCCACACCATACCAGCATTGCTGTTTCAGAGCCCACCATCCTGTGAACTGCTAAACGGACATGCAGCAGCCAGCAGTAGCTGCTTTCCTTTTCAGTTTTCTTTTTTTTTTTTTTGTTGCTGTTTTGTTTGTTTGGTTTTTGGTTTTTTTTATTTATTTATTCTCAGTAGCCAAAGCAGTTCTTGGCCTATTACTCCCCCGTGAATTTAAACCTGGGATGTAAACCAAATCAGAGTGGTACCCGCCCCGGAGGACTCTGGCCAGCCTTCCAGCGAAGCCCAGGAGGCTGGGGGTGGTGCGGGGAAGGCCGGTGCTAACGAAAGCATTCTGGTTGGCAGTGAATGTTTTTATTTTCCAGACTCCGCAAACCGATCTGTGTCTGCGCTCATCCATTCAGTGCATGCTCTCCTCAACAGCCGCTGCATCACGCTCTGTTCCTGTTCGCTGTTGACCGTGTGTCCACATTTAAGTGTGTGTTTTATGTGTGTCTCTGGCTAGGCCTTCTCCATCCTTTTTTTTTTTTCTTTTTAATTCTTCCTTATTTTCTTCTTTTCCTTTCTTTTCTTTCCGTTCAGTTGGTTTGTTTTGCTCTCATTCTTGTTTAGTTTTCTATAGTTTAATGGCAAGTATTTCCATTAGAAATTATTTTTAATTGATGCTGTGTTTGTAACATTTTTTTTAATTATTATTTTTATATATATCTTCTTTCCCCACCTTTCCCTTTTACCACACTATATATAAATATATATATATAAAAAATCTTTTCTTCTTTTGTCATTCAATCAAATTCCAACCAAGAGCCAGTCAAATCCACCACAGTCTCGCGCTGAGCTAGGAAAAAAGTTCTCGTAATGACATGAAAGTGGAGAATACAGTTCCCCAGGCCGTAAGTTCAAATCAACTCGAAGTTGAAAGTGTGACATGATGGCGTCATGTAACAAGCTAAGAATTGGTTGCATGACATGCCGTCAAGTTTCGTGCAGGTGCCGTGATTGAAGCATTTTTCTTGGATGTTGTATCAGTTGATGATTGGCCAGTCATGATCACATGTGCCTTTTTTGACTTTGTGCTGCCACAATTTTTTGCTGTGCTCATTTTCGTTTTGTTTTTGGTGCTTGCAGTGGTTTCTTTATTTGTCGTTTGATTTCTCGTCAGCGTTTTATGCTTCTTTAGATGTCACATAGAAGGAAAAAAAAAAGATGGATTCCTAATTCTTTAGAAAAAAATGGGATTGTTGTAACTACAGATAATTTGGAAAAAAAATGTAGAGAGAAAAATGTGTGGTTAATTTTTTGCACTGAAAATCTTGTGATTATTTTTTTTTTCCGGAGAATTGGGGCCTTTTTCAATTGACACTTTTTTTTCCCCTTAGGATATTTCAAATCACTTTCTAAAAATTAAAAAAAAAAATACAAAAAACAAAACCGGAAAAACCAAATCAAAACTAAAAAGACTAATGATAGTAATGGTAGTTTGCAAACTATAGAAATCAAAAAAACCAACCCCAAGAAAAGCCTCATTGTATGTCTTTTCAAGAATTCCTAATTCTAAGGTGCCGTATTACAGCAACTCCAGCAAAAATTAATTGCTTAGAGGGAGGGAGGGATTGAGTGGGAAAAAAACCCATCCAGATCAAAAAGCAAAATGCATCTTTTTGTTTACAACTGAAAAAGGGTCCTTGACGAGTGTTTTTTATTTTTTTATTATATTATTATTTTTGGTGTTGTAATTGTTTAGACTGCTGTGTACGGTTTGCTGTTTGTTGAACCAACAGTGTGAAAACCTGCCAGCATGGATTGATATTCCGCATGACACTTTTCCACCAGAGTGGACCTTTTGCAGTTTCTAAGTTTCTTGATGTAATAAATCACCGAGTGTATAAGAAGAACCTGTTTGCTAGAAGGAGATAAGAGCTAATCCTTAATGATTAAGCATCCTACTTAAATGTCAAGCCTAGTCGGATCATGATTATATTTTTTAAATAATTTTTTTTATTTAAGAAATGTTAGCTTTACCTTTTTTTTTTTTTCCAAAAAAAAAGTTTATTCCAACAGTCTCTTTTATTTAACCTCCTGTAAATTGCCTGTTCAAAGTCCTACTTTCTGACATTCACAAAGGAGTAGATGTTATTGGCAGCTACGTCTCCACAGAAAGCTCATACACTGTCAAAGATGGCACCCCATTAAAATATAGTCTATATCCCCTTTCCTGATGCCTTTCACCCTACAAAAGCCTGACAAGCAAGATTGTGATCTGGCGTTGCAGAGCGGCACTTAAAAATAATTAAAATGCCGCTGTCTTCATGTGTGCAGTGATACAGATTTACATAGACATGCCCTAATTTTATTTTTATTTATTATTAATATTATTATTACTAATAGGAACAATTATGGTTTTCTTTATCATGATCGTGACTACCTTGCTTTCTTTGGGTTTGATCCGGTTCCCACTGAAGTCAAGGGGAATCCTTCTGTTGATGATAAGTGGGAGCAGAATCAGAGCCAAGGCAATCAAAAGCAAAACACCAAAGCAGAAGCCCCATCCTGTCCCAATTGAAGGGAGAAGAAAACATCCATTACTTTCAACGGGAGCAGGATTGGGCCCAAAAGAACAGGCTTGATTTTAATTTCATTTTCATTTTTAGGTCTTTTTTTCCCCCCTCCTGTCTCAAATATTCCCCCCCACACCTTCCCTACTTCCCCCTCCCCTTTTTGATTTAATTTGCAATGATCTTCTTCATTTTTTAGGGCAGCAGCTGAATGGGCCACATTTAGAAAAAAAAAAAGTATATATATATTAAAAAAAAAGTGAACTGTTGGATTACATCTTTGACATATCAGCAAATATCAGTCAAGCTGAAGACTTCAGACCTATTCTCTCTTTGATTGTTTAGACTGTAACATTTCTTCAAGAAAAGTATCACATCTGCTGACTTCGAAGGACATGCGCTTGAAAACAAACAAACACATAAAGTAAAATCAGAGCAGGAGGAAGATGAACCGGGATTTCTGAAGAGACACTGATATCACCACAGCGGCTTTTCTTCAAACAGGAGATGCAAACCTGGATTCTGGCAAAGGAGTGCCTGTTTGCCACCAAGGATGCGGTTACCATGCGAGACCCATGGTAACAGTCACTGAGCATCTTTATCTGTCATTCCTTAGCTATATAGGGACCAAAGGACAAAACTTTTTACCGCAGACTTGTAGCTGTATGTAAAATATGGAAGTTCTTTCCTTTTCTCTGAGCTGTTCCTAAAACAGTTTTTGAGAGTGATTATATGAAATATGTAAAACCTAAAAAAAAAAAAAAAATTAATAAAAAAAAAACCAAACAAAAAAAAACCACAAAACCACAAAAACACCAAAAAAAAAACCACAAAAAATTACAAATGCTTAAATGCTTTTAAAATGGCAAGATAATAGTTCTTTGATACTTTGGGAGGTTCTTTGGTTATACATTAATTAGAGTCTATGAAGCTTTCATATGGTTTTCTGTATAATACGCAAGGATTGCGTTGTTAAAGGCAGGTAAGATGGATATCTATGAAAAGCAAAAAAAATAAATAAATAAATACATAATTAAGTACATAAAAAGGCATAGAAAAGAGAAAGGAAAGATGGTTGATATTAAATGGAAAACAAAAAGGTTTGTAAATGCTTCTAACTCTCCCCATTTAAAATCCTAATAGTTGTACAGAATTTAAAAAAGAAAGTTTAAAATACCTATATAATAGAAAAAAATTAGACAACATAAAAATAAAAAAAAACAAAAAAGCAAAAAAAAATAATACTACATAGAAGTTAGCGTTAATGCTAAAAACAAAGATGTTGTAGAACTGTAATTTTGTAGAGTTTAGATTGAGCATAAATTCCTACTCTCTGCCAATTGCTGTTGGATGCTGTTATTTATCGAGGAGAAAAAGGAGAAAAATGGCTATTTTGGCAGCTTTTTTAACTGCAAGCATTCCAGCTATTAAAAAATAAACAAGACAAGACTCAATTCTGTAGACAATGCAAACGGGAAAAAAAAAAAAAACAGCTGTCTTTTTATCAGACGTTAGTTCTAACTTGAACAAAACACAGCTAAACGCTTCATGTCTTCATGATCTGCTGTCCGCAAAATTCCCATCATCCTATGCTTCAGTAGCTTCCATATTTGCTCTAGAAACCTTCAGGGCAAGGGATTAGCCTAGTACCTTAATCTTTTTTTATCAGACGTTAGTTCTAACTTGAACAAAACACAGCTAAACGCTTCATGTCTTCATGATCTGCTGTCCGCAAAATTCCCATCATCCTATGCTTCAGTAGCTTCCATATTTGCTCTAGAAACCTTCAGGGCAAGGGATTAGCCTAGTACCTTAATCTTAAAAAAAAAAAAAAAAAAAAAAAAAACTAAAAACCTAAAAAACCTTAAAAAAAACCATAAAAAGTAAACTAAAGAAACAATCTCTTTGAAGAATTTCTGAAACTGTTTACAAGGAATTTTGAAAAACAGGGGGATGTTTAAAAAAAAAAAGATGCTGGCTCTGTTTTCTGTAAATAAATTTGCATATTTTGTAGGACTTTTAATTGTAATGATAGAGAAAAAACAAGGAAAACTATTTAATGAAAGCACGATATTTATCTTTGGTAAATGACTTTAGAGCAGTTAAAAATAAGACATTGCTTTAAAAAATCTGACTCAGAAAAAACAATGAATTATTTAAGAACACATATATTTTAAAGAATATCATATTTATTATAATTTATTTTCACAGTCTTAAAACTTGATTTACATAATTCTCACACTTGTTTGCATCGATTGAGCAGTGTGATAATTGTTTTTGATTATTATTTGGTTATACTCTTGGTTTTGGTTAATGCTCTTGTTTGTTTTTCTCAGCATTTTTTATCTTGATCTTGAACGTTCTTTCTTTATTGTTTTTCCTTTTTGGTTTATTTTCTTTTTTTTAATGTTAATTTTGATTACATATTGGGCCTGACCGTGCAGTCCTTACTCTTCCAAAACTCTCATGGGGATATAACGAGCATTTTGCCAGAGTAAGGACTGAAGCAAACTGAGCCCACAGCTAGGAAGTACAGATGTGTAACGCAGCTGCAGTTCCATACAACTGCTCTTTCACTCTCAATTCCCTAAAACTCCTTGTAATCTTCTGTAATTATTGAATGACGCTTTCCAGCTTAGCCCTAAATAAAGCACAGTTTAAAAAAAAAAAAAAAAAGCCGTGTTCTTTACTTCTTGATGGCTTTTCTTAATGTGTTTGCTTTGAGAAAAAAATGAATCTATTTCGACTCTTTCATTAATATACATTGTTTGAGTATCAGAACAAATCCCTTTGTTATATAAAACGTATCTCATTGGATTGAATTAATGACACTGTTTCATTTAATGTCTGCTTGATATTCCAGAGTGGTTTACCTTAAACCTAGTAGGTTAGAAGATCAAATAATGGTACATACAAATTAGTGTCATTGTAGCTCCCATTTGAAGCCTGTTGTTTGATTTCACGCTCATGGTTTTTTCATGCTGATAAGTATAGAGGCCAAAGCTCGGGACATTGCTCCTTTTGCTGCTTTGGGAAAACTCTGTGAAATTCAGCAGTCTCCAGAGACAAGGCTCAATTTCTTCCTCAGCATCCCTCACATCTTTTCTTTTGAACGGTTATTTTCCTTTCCCTTGAAATGGCTGTACCAGATCAGCTGAGCTGAGGTTGGGGCTGAGATCAGGAGCCTTTGCATTTTCTCCCTGATTCTTGCAGCCACATCTGCATTTGGACAAGTTGCACCAGCTAAATCCACCTCTAAATGAGACCAATGTGCTTGTTATAATTTGAACTCCATAGGAAGCAGTTCTGTAAGTAGAAACTCCTATTATTAATACTATCAGTTACTTAAGTCTGTTCAGGGCAGTAGAAATAAATTAAATACAAATAAGATTGTGAATACAAGGAGGGAACACGGTCAGTATTTGCTTTTCTTCCAAAGGTAAAGGCAAATACAGAACTGCACGTACAACAAACCTATCCCTGCTTTTCAGCAGAGAAGATGCTCTGCAGAGGACAGAGTAAGTTAGAAATGTGGGAACTCAGATGCCACTGAAAGAAAAAATGAGGACTAGATTTCCAGTAAGAAGAGGTTTTTGTTCCAAAGGTTATTCAGGGTCCTGTCCTGAGCTGCAAGGATGAACAGACAAAAGCACGGCCTCTTACCTGGGCCAGGTTGAGGATAAAGTGTCAGGGAGGGCTGATGAAAATCACTACTTGAAGGAAGAAAACAGCACAAAAACAGGGAAGACTCAATTTCCCAAACTGGCACAGCAAAGGGAGAACTAAAAGGTGCTGCCTGATTGTCTCCCCACTTCCCAGGCCACTTTCCATACCCTTCTCTGTGACCTTCAGTGTCCCCAGAGCTCTTCCCTACCCTGCTCGAGGTAGATGCTGTGTCTCTGCAGCATGAGTCACATCCTGATGTATCTGCAAGAACACATCCCTGTTATCCAAGCAGGATGGGCTGCACCCCCGGGGCATCCAGCTGGGAACACTTCTGGCCAATGAGATACAGCTGAGGGCTGTTGAGTGATGATTGTGAGACAAGATTTCGTCTTGTTTCAGGTACCCTGCAATATGCAGCAGATAAAATATCCAGTGTTGGAGGGCAATCAGTTCCCAAAGGGAGACCAGAAAACACTATTAAAGATGACTCTATGACTTAGGTCAACACCCCAAAAATGTTACACTTTGAAGGGAAACCTTTGGGGTTACTGGAGTGGGGAAACTGGATGTGAGGACAAGCAGGGACAACAAAAGAGATACCATGCATGGTACTGTCCTTTCTCCCAGGTCATGCCCATGTGTTACACTGCAAGCCCAAAGAAGTGGTCAAATTTCCAAGTTCAGTCCCAGGGAACAGGGAAGCACTACAAGGCTCTCAGCCTGCTGGAGGTTCATTTACACTGGTGTGCTGGGAAATAAAGCACAGCTGTCACCACACTTCTGCCTAAACCAAGTGATGGGTACTTGCCATACTCAGCTTTCTGGCTGTGCTAGAGGCACTGACTAGAACAAAATGGACTGAAGCACAAATATAGAGAGGGTCTAACAGCTGGTTAAAACACCCTCTTCTGGGCTGTGCAGACTACCAGCCCTGATTTAAGTGCCTGTCTCAGAGAGACTCCATGCTTCTCCCCAGAAAAAGTTCATCCATTTACACTGCAGGTGCTGCAAAGCAAAACAAATTGCAGCACAACCCTGCTTCAGCATGGGGCTGTGTTGATAGGACAGGTAATTATCCAAAGAAACATCCCAATCTGAAGCAATGAAAATGAAGAGAGAGACCAGGTCTACCTGAAAGCCTGTTGCTGCACGTCTGTGTGTGCCAGCACACAGAACACTGTATTACAGAGGTTCAAAAGCCACTGCATGTTTGATGCTGACTCCTCTCTCTACTTTGTAGCTGCTAAGTCACATTATATTAAACTAAAGGGTTTTTTAAAGGTCAAACATTCATCTTTCACCAATGTGCTCCTTGGTACCACTGTGATTACAGTAAACTTCATTCCTATACCCATGAGTAGCTCAAGGCAATCTTTGGTACAAGAACAGGGCAGGGTTTGCTGCCATTCTTTGGGGAGTTCCATGAGGACACCTCAACCAATTAGGTTAGGACATTTTCATGTCCCTAAGAAAGCAGTTCATACCCTTCTGGAGTCACTTTTCCATATCAGCATTTCTTGACATAAGCACTGAGCCACTCACCTGTTGCACACACAAGGTGAAACAATTCCTCTTCCCATCTGCATCCCATTCCTACTCCAGGAAGATATCCATTAAAAAACTTTATTTTATTGAAGGATAATATTAAGGACTTTGAACAAGGCTTCAGAGTTCTCCGTGTTTTCCCTTTCTATAACAAATATCAAAATAATGTTTGGAAATGTCCTTGCAAAGCAAAGTCAGGAGTCCTCCACCTCCAACATTTCAGTTTCCAACAGCACATTTCACCCAGTCCCAAATATGACCTGGGGGCAGCGACAGCCCCATAGATGTAGAACCATGAAAGGTGTTTGTGATCACAGAAATAACTCACACATCACAGGGGGATTGGCGGATGGCAAACTCATCACCAGGGGCTTCAGTGCAACACTGTGGAAGATTGTGCTTAGCACCTCTTGGAGAGGGAAGCTGCTGATGCTCTTCCTTAGTAATGTCCCTTAGAAAAGCTGATTTGAAACAGCCTGACTTGTCCTGCCAATCCAGAGCCAATGAAACAGGAAGAGGCTGCAAACTCAAAATGAAAATATCTTCTGGAATAGCATTACTGTCTACTTGTTGAGGAAGTCAGTTCTTAAAGCAGGTTTCAATACCACAGCTTCTCTCTCACTACACTAAACACATTAGAGCAAACACATCCCCAAAAAACACTCAGAAGGCTCAAAGTCAGAGCCCTTGTGTTTCATTTATTAAGGTATGAGGTCACTCTGGTGTCTCATAGAATGATGGAATTGTTTGAGTTGGGAGGAATCTTATAGATCATTTGGTCCAACCCTCCTGCAGGAAGCAGGGGCTGGATCAGGTTGCTCAGAACCTCATCCCTCTGCACACTTGCCCTCACCATTGTGCAAGCTGCTGTTAACACCCACACAAACTGAAACCTTCCCCACATTGCCTCTGAGCAACCTCTGTAACATCAGCACTGGTAAACACACAATGATGACTGGGGGCAAGAAACTCCCTCGAAGCAAACATCCTCTCAGTGTGGCATTCATGAGGTATCCTGAATTCTGGGTCTCAGTCTGGTAAGTTCTGAACTTGGCATGGACCACCTCCAGCAAGCAAGGCAGGGGAAGGTGTTTCCTTGCACAGGCGTAGGTAAGCACATGCTCTCCCCCTGTAAGCAGCAGCCTTGCAGGGCACAGCACATTCACATGAGACACAAGAACAGCAGGTTCAGATTCTTCCCCATCCAGATGAAGTTTGCCCCCTGAGAATCCCGTGACATAGAAGATGGCCCTGATTATAAAATGGTAGATCAGCCCAGGGAGGTGTTCACAACTCCTCTCATTGATCTGCCTCATCTTGTTTAGAAAGGTGGAAATAGAAATGGCATCAGGAAGTGGGTGACTCTATAACCTCTCCTAGGAGACCCAGGCTCCTAACACCACTCCTGAATATGATACACATTGTACAGGACACTGGCTTTCACCTTGGTGCTCCTTAGTCTGCCCCTCATGGCATTTTCTTGGGGTGTACTCATTGCTGGGGTGCAGCTACTGCTTTCAGCATTCAAAAAGAAGAGGTACAAACATGCAGGTTTCTAGTCAGCTGGTGAGTGGGTAGGTAAACTCTCCCCAGTGGGGAACCTCAGCCTGACATCCCAAAAATGGGTGCCTCTCCCCCCCCAACAGAGAGAGAGAGGCTCTAAATTTCTCCTCACCCTTTGAGGCAGATCTGATCACATATTTTATTTTCTTCCACAGACAGCACAGAGAATGCAATTGCCTAATTCAGTTTGGTGAGTCCTACCAGATAGCAAAACACCCACAAATTAGGCATCATGACTGTGATGCCTCCTTTGTGATTCCCTCCTACAGAGGGTGAGAGATGATTCCGCTTCAGCGAGCTACAGAGCAGGCTCCAAAACTGGAAGGGTTGTCAGAATGCATATTGTACACAGATCCTCCTACCAACTCCTACAAGAAACGATTACCTTCTTTCAGCTAGAACAAAGAGCTATTAAGTGAGACAATGGGCCTAGCAGCATTGGTGAACCATCTGTCATCAAGCGTTAGACATTAGCAATGTCTTTTTTAAGCCAAGCCAATAGAAGCCCCCAGCCACTGTTACAATGGCACACAAGCACAGATGAAAAGTGTCAGCCCAACTTATCCTTGTTTTAACTCCTTCCACTTGGTCTGGTCCGTTGCTGCTGCTTCCTGTAGCAGCCCTAGCACATGCAGGACCACACAGATTTCTCACAATAACCATCAAACTACACTTTGCACCACAATTCACACAATCTTGGCTGCTCTGAGGTGCAGGCTGATTTGTTTTGAGGGCTGGCAACCAGGAGACTGATAAGAGACACTTTCCCTTCTAGACCCAACTCTCATAACAACACGGGACAGCTATCCCAAACACCTCTAATTGTGCTCCAGAGCCCAAATGCCAAAGAGGGTCTGGGTCCCTGTACACAACTCTGATAGCTAATTAGCAGCAAGCAGCCAAGGCTAAGAGAGGAAATATGAGATTTAGACTGAGACACATAGAAAACTGAGGAGAGCAGGCTGACCTATGTGGGGGAACAGTCACCAGGCTCCTCTGCCCAGCCTCTGCATCCCACTCTTGCCAAAAATCCTGTTCTGTCCTGCTTGTATAGAACAACCTGAGCCAAACCTGGATAAAGAGCTAGAGAGCTACCTGGCTCTACAGATTAAGCTCTGTAGCTTAAGCAGGAGCTGTCCTGTATCTGGCTTATTTACACCTATCAGTTTCCAGCCTAAAAGCCTCACCTTAAAGCTTTACTAAGTATTTTCTCTCTTTGATTACCAAGCTTTTGCAGTGCTGGAAGGGGGCTGAGTTTGAGTGAAATACTGGACATCTAAGGTGGTTTATTTTTTTCTAGAAGTAAGGAATCCACATAAAGCAACACGTTTGCCTGAATTAATTACAGTTCAAATCCAGTTTAACCAGAGACTGGGGAATTTGTCCATCCATGCAGGGATGGATACAACCAAATGCCAAATTTTAGGGCAGTTTTTCACACATCAGATTTAAAGGAGCATTTCCTCCCCACAAACAGTGAAGAACAGCAGGCAAAGGTCTGCAGATGAGATGAGAGGACAAACTTGGCCTGACTGGACAATGATTTGCCTCCACCCAGATCATGTGAAGTCTTTGGTGGTGCTGGATCAGCGGGGTCCCTATCACTGCTCACAAGCCCAGCTGGTGCTTTTTTGTTGCACTTTCAGCTGGGGACCCAGGAAAAGAGTGAGATGTCACTTCTCAGTGGTTGGTCCTCCAGGGCCTGAGCACACAGATCTGCCTCGCCTGTCCCAGAGGTGACAGGTGGACATGGCCATGCATTACACCTGGCTAAATTAGGAAACTGCTTTGTGCAGACGGAAACCAGCAAATCTCATTGGGGAGGTAGTGACTGGGAGAAAACAAGTGAAGCAGGAAGTTAAACAGATTAGCCATGGTTTGTACTCCCTGTTTGAAATAGCCTCAGAGGGCACACATGGTTGGGTTCTGCATGCAGGGAAGTGCCAGTGTTCTTGTGCACCTCCACCCTGAGCTGAGCAGCAGCGACTCCCAGCCAACAGGCTTGAGGTGTGTTGGTGTGGCCAAGTGGCCACAGGAAAGCAGGACTCAAGGGGTGTCAATCCAGCTTCTCCCACTCTCTGGAAATATGAATTCAAAAACAAATATAGAGGAGGGACAAAACTGGAATTTGAGCCAGAGGGACAGGTATTGGTCAGCATCACGTGGCAAGAAGGGAAATGTTATGGAGCAGAGATTTTCAGATTTTCAGCCACTTCACTACATGACTAATGTACAGTGTGACAGGTATGGAGATGAGTGAATCTGGGGGCACTGTGCAGCACTGTGCTAAACAGATCACTGGGTTCTGGTATGACCTGCCCTGGTCACTGTGAAATGGCACCATTTCCATGGTGACTGGAAACACCAATGAAGAAGGCACACTGCTGCACAAATTCTTCCAGTGGCTGGTCTTTTACAAAGCTCCTCCCACGTCTTTCCAACTGGGGTTGTGAAAAGCATTCAACGATGGCCTCTTTCCGCAGAAAAATAAGTTAATGGGAACATTTACAACTGTTTTCAGTGAACACCTTACAAAAGTCAACAAGAAACTGCAATTTTAATGTGTCAAAGGAGCCAGAATATCAGAATGTCCCAACATGCCCATCTTTTACGCAATAAAATCCACGATTGGTGTGACAAGCTGTAATAGACAAACAGCTATGCTCTGTCATTCTTCTGTGTGAAAACACCTTTAGCCCTTTGCCTTATCAGGCCTAAAGTCATTTCTTTGGCAATAAGATCAACAGAAACCTCTGCATTTTTCTTCCAACAGTTAAATTATTTATGAGCTTTGAAAATAATCCCACTTTGTCTTCTAACCCTAGTTTTGCATATATATATGTCGACCCCTGTGAATTCTTCAGCTAAAATATGCATTCATTACAAAAGCATTTCAGGGTATTTTTTTCTTTCCTCTTTATCTACTTGTTTGAATATGTTGTAAACTTGATTAATGTTGCCTTCTAATCTCTTTCTTTCTAGAGAGAACACCTGGAGCTCTTTTAACCTGCCTCAAATAAAAAATAAAACCCAAGAGACAAACAACCCAAGTGGCAATGTCACACTTCCACACAACCCTTTCCTTTCCCTGGCCACGTATTTCTCCTCTCCTAAGAGGGTGGACACATGGGCAAAACTTGTGTCAGTGAACCTACAGGGTCATGGGCTTCTTCTAAAGCCCCCTTCCCTATGCTCCTAATAACCTGCTTAGTTTCAAGCCTCTCTCAGGCTGGAATAGTTTGGGGAGATTTATGACAGCAATTCTTCTGGTTCCTTTCACAATGTGTTTTCCGCTATTCTCATCTATCGCTTTGCCAACATGCATCATTTATTTAATACCAGTCACTAGCCACATTAAGCTTTTTTCTTTTTTTTTTTTTTTTGCCTTTTTTTTGTTGAGGACATTCCCCCCCATACCTGGAGAAATCATGCAGGTAAATAACATCTGAGCCAACACTTTTGGACCTGCCTTTTCTGCCTCCATCCACAGCTTTCCAGGGGTATCAATCATCCCCGAACTAGGATTCTTCTCATTTTAATTATGCTAATATCGCCATAATTTCATTCTCGTTAACAGCAATTGAGTTTCAGTCTCTGCAGATGGTGGAGCTGGACAGTTACCAAGCCACATGCCATCTTGAGAGGAGGTTATGGACCAGTGCTTAGCCTGTGGCAGTGCTGCTCAGCACCGTTTCTGGGTTGCATCACTTCACTTTACCCATTTGTGAAATGGCATATGCCTTTGCCTCATACTGGTTTTGAGATTTACAAAGGGCGCTCCTAAAACTAGAGAGTCCATTTCCCAACTAGCTCATTCTTGTTACAATACAAACCTGCCTGCTTTGACAATTTCAGGTGAAGGCTAGAGAGGAATTATGCTGTTAATTTAAAGTGGCTACAAAGAGGATAGACATTCCTGACAAGGAGCCTCAGGAGAAGACAAAGCAGAACAAGTGCAAGGCTGCACCAGGAGAAGTTTGTTCTCAACATGGGAAAGACATTAGTGAAAACTATCAATCACTGGAACAACCTCCCCAGGGATGTGGTAGAGTCTACATCACTGGAGGTTTTCAACGTGCCATTGTATTCCACTGGGTGCTAGATAATCTCACCTAAGATCCCTTTACCAAGAAAATTTGCACCACATGGACTTTCTAGGTCTCCTCCAACATGGGATGTTTCATGATTCTGTGGCCTGTGGTTGTTGTAGGTGTACACAGATGTGTGAGCACATTATCATGACAGACACCAACCCTCTGAACCTCCCCACGAGAGCAGGTGCAGTCCCCACATCATGGCAGTGCTGCTGGGAAGGACCTGTGGTTTCCTCATCCAGCCTCCTACTGAGATTAGGTTGGGCCTTCTGGGTAGGTCCCTTGTTATTCTCACGAAATAAAGCTATTAAAGGCTACACAGGTACATTTGTATGGCCACAATCACACCTATGCTGTGGGGACTGGCAACCAATGCAAGCCCTCTCCTCACCATTGTCCAGCCTGGCAGATGGACCAGGGTTTGCTCCATCTCCTTTCCGGACTGGGTTTCTCTTTAAGGAAAACCAGTGTGGGCAGAGTGAGTGGTGAGCACAAAAGCAGTCACCCAGAGAAATACTGGGCTATGCAGAGGGACCAGGACCTCAGTGCACATTATGAGGAACTATCCTGCCCCACACAGCAGCTCCAGTTGCACCCAGTGGAGAATAGGTGGTTTCCCAGAGGTACCCTGGGATAATCCATCACTGCCTTTCCTCGCCAGGCCTGGTCCACCTGCACCATTTGTGAGGTACTCACACGTTCCAGACACAATCCTCAGCTCTAAGATAAGGGAAATCCCACTGCTCCCTGGCTGACAGGCAGAGGAAACTTCAACTTAAACCTAGCTACAAGTCAGAAATCAATACAGCATAAACCAAACTGCACCAGTTCTGCAGGAAAGGCCTGACATTGTGACTGAAAGTGTGATGAATGATTTTTACATGGATTTGATGTCTGGGTTGTTGGGTTTTTTAATCCAAGTACAGAGTCTGGTAAGGCAAATAGAAATTATGATGGACTATTGCAGCTTTCTGGTCTGCAGAACATATTAAAATCTCTTCAGGAGATGATATCTGACCAGCTTCTTATGCAACTGTTGCCTCCTCCTACTCCATTTGACAGCTGACCTCCCTGATAATCAAAGTAAGACACAGATGGCAGCTGCACAGCTGAGGTAAACATGAAATGGTCTCTGTGACAGCCCAGAAGAGTCATTGTTTTCCCATCCCTAAATCAGATGGCAATCTAGGATCCCAGCCAGACCTATCTTCCCCCAAGCAGTAAAAGCAGACAATGAATGAAGAGGCACCATAGTCAAAAGGGTGAGAAACAGTCTCAGTATGATTTTGTATTGCAGTAAGTCTTCAGATACTTTTGGGATATACTTTTGGCAAGGATATAATCCATGGCAAGGATTTGTTTTTCTTTAATTATTTCATATGTTGGTGGGGGATTAATTAAAACACGAGAGAGAGTCACTTTTTAAGGGCAAAAGGTTTTGAATTCTGCTTGCTGATCAGGATGACAACAATATTTATGCTGATGGCCAAAAAGGGCATTTCTGACTCCAATTCCATTTCCAGAAAACATTAACTTTACCTCACGGTGCATTATTTGAATCGGCGCACGTCGCCAGGGGTTGAATAAGACAGTTTCTCCACACTCCACGACAGAGTACCGACACTTACTAAATTATGCTGTTAAATACTGTAGTATGGTTATAAAATACAATGAAGGCCCATGGAAAGGTGCCAGCCCCTTTCTGAGAGAGAGAGCACTTTTTGGAACCCTGCCTGTGGCCCGTAATTTTCACTTCCTCCTACTACAGTCTGAAGTGACATGAAAGGACTTGTAAAGTCAAGTCCAGGAGGCTGGTGGGGATTTGAAGGAGTAAAGACGAAGTTAGAACATCGTTGGTAGCATTTGACCTACTTGAACTTTGGCAGGAAAGAAGGAAGGAGCCAAATCTCCCACACACCTCTACAGCAGACCGCACTGAGGGAAAGAAAAAAAAAAGAAAAGAAAAAAAAAATCTAGCCGCAAAATCTACATTTTTCAGCCCAGACAGGGCCAAAATATTGAAAACATGTAAACTCTAATGGAGAAAACTGTTCAATCAAAAGAAGCAAAACTTGACAGAAAAGTTCCTAGCTAGCAAGATATTTCAGTATTTCATTGGAAATGGAACTTGGTGAAGGAAAAGAACCAATGGCACAGGATGGAAGAATTGCTTACACAAACTGAGTCTTGATTCTTGTCAGGTACTGCAGCAATTCACATGGACCTTGACATGTAAAACCAACAATGAAGTCCTCTAAGTCCAGCAAACTAAAAAATAAATGCATTTTCTTACTAGCGATTACAAAGGAGTTGAAGGATGGAGAAGGAGACAGGATGGACCTTTGTGAAAAACATTTCAGCAGGAAAGATTTGTCTTTCTCCAGTGGTCATAATGTGACTTGTCACACTCTGTGTGTGCCTAAAACCCTTCACTGCAGGAACACAGACAAAATGGTGTTGCCCACAAAGCTTAAAATCAAGCTGAGGAACAACAACAAAAACAAAACCAATACATGACACCTATTCAGGTCAGCTCAGTAACAGTGCCTGACAGACAACACACACAATAATCTGCCCTCCCATTTGCTACCACAGTTCTACAGAGGTTGGTTAGCTCATCAGAGGAAGGCTGAACATAATAATGAGGTGGAGATGGGTGAGCAGAATTCACAGAAATGTTTTGTCTTTTATGTTGACACATACTTTGATCTATTTCTTATATCCACTCACCTACAAACTTATACAGAAATCCAGCCAACCACTCAGCCTAAAATGTGTGCCCTTAGCTGTCCTGCATGTAAGCTTTCATCAGATGGTCAAAACTGGAGAGCAGCAGAATTGTCTTAGCAACAGTGTTTGAGCAGAGACACACTTGGATTTACCCAAACCACCCTATACTAATTTTCTAGGCTGGATGTTTACTGGAGGTGATTCTTTGTTACACACTGTCTCTGGAACAGACTGAGCTTGAGGCATGGTTTTCAAATTCATTAAAAATTCACAACAGCTCTGGTGGCTGCAGAAAAGCTTCACATGGTTCCTAGGGATAACTCTGTCAGCAAAACCCAGAGCTACCTTATTCCACACAACCTACTTCTCAAAACCCTGCCCAGCCCAGGCACACATGGACAGTGATTGCCAGAAGTTACTTCTTAGGGAAAGGATTTGAAAGAAGCTGCTAAGCCCAGTGAAACAGGACAGACTGGAGAGCTCCTGCCGACCCCTCCTGCCACTAGGAAGGAGGGAAACAGCACTAGGAAGTGCTTTGCCTAAATGTCAGGATGCCTGACACCATCACAAAACACACATGTACCACACAGGGGAACACCACCAGCTTCCAGAGAGTGCAGCCTCCAGTGAGTGGACCTGCAATGCGGAAGCAGCATTAAGGAAGATGTTAAGCCAAAATAAAGTTTATGGCAAAGAAAACTCCCCATGCCAGCAACATAGGAGTCACTTTCTTTCCCACCCCACCCTCCCCCACCTCTTTAGTTCTTTCTCATCTCCAATGCACTTTTGGAGCAAAATTCTCAGTGCAGTTGGTCACAGCAGTTCAGCCGGGGACAGGGATGAGTATCAGGAGTGGAACAAAACACACAGAAGGGTCCCTTTTACATTTTCAGAGACACAGACTGTATTTTCCCCGTTCCCTTGGGCTCTGTCACTTCACTTTCAACTCCCACAGGCAGCGCTTGGAGAGCAAAGAAAGTGGGGGAGAGGTGTGAGAAAGCTGAGCCATCTGCCTGGAGGAGAGCAGGGATACAGGCACTGGCAGATGAGCTCTGCAAACACTGCCATGGTGTCCTCAGGTCCTGCCACGTGCTTCTGCATCCTCAGTTCCTGTCACGGGCACCCTCACACACGGGGGAGATGGACGGGAGTCTGGAGGGAAATTGATGAGATGCCAGACTTCCAGAGACAGGCAGAGGTTCCCCCCTCTGCTGCAGGAAGGAAGGGTTGGTAATAAACTGTGGGGATAAATGGCAGCAGCTTCCCTCACTGCTTCTGCCTGCTCCCTGAGGAGGTGTTGGACCATGGCAGCGAGGGCAGAGGGAGGGATTTAGTGAGCAGCCACGGCCTCTGTGGCAGCAGGCATCAAAAACACTCCCCACTGCCAGCTGTCCTCAGACAGGACTGCTCTTGGTCCACGGTTCCCCTGGCTGTAAGATGTCATTTTGTTGCTCTTCCTCATACTTCCCAACATGACAAATTCCTTTTCAAGCAAAAGTCTTTTCTCCATCTCCTTCCTCCCATTATAAATATATGAGAAAAAACAAACCAGCCAACAGCAACCAAACAACCAGCTCTTGACATAAATCCTTTTGGCTCATGTTTTTTATAAATTCTAGCGTTTCTTTATCCTTCACATTTCACTCTTCTCCACAAACTCCGAGCAAGAGTTTCAGGCAAAGCTCAGCTCTTGAGTCTTCTCCATGAAGCACCTTGGGAGAAGTCAGTGTGTAGAAGCTGGGCAGGGGAACTCTTCCTCTGCTTGTGGAGAGTGGACAAGGTATGGAGTGAGCATGTGTACAGGACAATGCAGCATGGTTTGTCTGTAGATATTCTGTTTTATTTCATTGCAGGCATCACTTCAGTCGTTGTTATAGTGGAAATGGTCCCATCTAGCTGCCAATACCAACATCTGAGCCTGAGATCATCACTGTTTGGGTCAGCAGAGCTCTAGTCATCAGACCTGACTGCATCATCAGATTGCATGCACAAAACCTGTGACAAAGACCAGCACTGAAGTCCAAACCTCAAGCCTTTGCTTCCTCCTTGAGTGCTGCAGTCTGCTCCTTTCTGCTCTTCTTGGCTGCAGACTGAGATGCAGCACTGAACTGAACTGTCCACCTGAACCGACCCTTTCTCAGAGGACTGGATACCAAGGCGTGTGGAACTGCATCCAAGGGTTTCCCTCCACATGCCAGCACTGGCAGAAAAGCAGAGGGGAGTCAGAACATGCTAGCATTCAGAGAGGAAAGGAGCTCCTCGCTCCTCGCACTGGGGGCTTTGCAGAGTTGCTCAGAGTCCAAGTGGATGCAGTCAGCAGTTTTGGGTCCCCTACTGAGGTTCACACCAGGCTTGCAGACCTCAGCCTCACAGAAGAAGGAAGCAGGGGGTTGGTTTTGCTGGATCTCACCTGTATCTAAGTTCTGGGCAGTGAATGAAGGAAACACCTAAATTCCTGTCCAGCCAGTGGGGAGGAACATCTGCTTTTCAAGGCTTCAGAGAGACAACTTTTACTGAAACTGTCAGATAGGGTCTTGGAAAAAACCCCATCCTCTCAGATGGCTGGCTAACAAATGCCACTGCCCCCACCAGCTACCTAAAATACAGTAGCAAGCCTGGTGCCTAAGCCAGGCACACCTGCTAATGTTCAACTTTTGTGTTTTAACCTCAAGAGAAGCTCTTGTTATGGTGAAATATATGGGGCAGCAGAGCATGGCAGCAGAGCTAAAGCCCATAGATCATGGAGTTAAATATTCTACTGTGGGCTGAAAGTGAGAGCACACAGTTTCAGCCCATGTGTTGGTAGAAGTTATGAGCACGCGAGAAAAGGGGATTTATAATGAGAATGGCAATTCAGCCTCAATTATAGTGCACGACTGTCTGCACACTATAAACTGAAGGTTTAATAATGAGGCAAGAAGGCTGAAGGAGAGAATTTCATTGTGTCTGTTTCACAGCCTGGAATTCTTACTAAATTCATCAGATTACTTGAGTTCTCCTGACAACTGTAGCAGTATAACTAATTTTAAAGGGGTTTATTGTATATTCAGACTGCAACAGAAGATACGGGCAGAGAAAACCCCATAGCAAAAGAGATCTCCAGATTGAGAACTATAATGTATATGAGATTTGAAAGAAGTAAGTGCTAAAAGATGTAGACAGCAGTTTTTCAGGGTCCTTAACCTTGATGAATAAATGAATAAAATCCCTTAAAAAATTGCAGTGTTTCTTTCAAGTGGTTTCCAGCATGTTAATGATCAAGAGAAGCTGAGAAAATTGCTGGGAAAGGAGATGACTTTCCTCAATATGCTTTTACCACAGAGACTATGAGACAGACATGAATTGTAAGCAAATAATACGCAAAATATGACAGAGAGAGAAGAAAAGAGGCTCTTTATCTGCCCATAATGCATTTGCATACAGATGTGTTGACTGCAAGACTTTGTGATGCTGCCAAATCAAAGCTTTAATGGAGGCTTGGAGCCTTCCAGTTCTTCCATATTCAGGTACTGAGACAGGATTCCCCTGTATTGTGTTTACCTTACTACACCAAAAGAAAGAGAAAAGAATACACGAAAGGCTTTTTCCACCACCACAAGCATCCCACTCACCATGTACAACACCCCTACAGCTAATAATGAAGACAAAGGAGCCTGAATAGCCAACCCCTCTAATTTCTATCAAAAGTATTGCAGAAGAATTTCAAGACACACCAGTAGAATGCACTGCAGAAAAGGGGCATCTCCCCACCTTCTGCCACACAGGAAGGAAATGTCTTTTTGGTGTCCTGGCATGGCCTTGCCCAAGGGAACTGGAGGAAGGTGTAACTGAGGCAGGGAGCACCAGGCACTGATGGGCAACTTGTCTGCTAAAAAATATCCCAGATTTAAAAAGCTGTAAAATGGCAAAGGATAAAGGGGTGCTGAAGGCTAAAATTTTGAAGGTGCCACCTCTAGCAAGGTATCCACCCCTCAGGTTACCATCTGACAGTGCTTGAAGACAATGCTCTTGTCTCTCCCTGTTTTTGAACTCTCCCCAGCACCAGCATCACCCACACACCCCTCTTCCCTCCTGGCCCCACCAACCTCCAGGTAATAATGTAGCTGATTAGATCTTTCATCATTTTTATTGTTATCCACCCGCAGATTAATAAAACAGCGCTCCGGCTGTTTCTGGCTGACCACATTCCCTAATTTATCATAAAGGCTTAGCCCGAAACACTTCTGTCTGACATGAGGGGGGAGCTGCAGCCCCTCCCAGCTCAGCACAGCTGCAGGAGTGCTGTGGTCCGCAGCAATACCCGAATTCTCACCTCACAGAGCAGAAGTTAACGCGCCGCAGCCGAGCTGCTAAAGCAAAATTACCAGAGATTGGTACCAGAGTCACAGAGGTGGAAAAATGGGGAGTTAACTCCAGCTCACTGGAGCACACTGCTTCATATCTGTACTGTCTCTTAATATGAGGGAATATGCTCTTAAAGCACTCCAAATTTTCTGTTTAAAGACAGTAATTGCAAGGGTGACTTAACATGGCCTCAGGGACTATCCTGTAAGAATTGGAAGACTTGATCCCTTAAAAGTCAAGCTGGAGGAATCATGAAACTGGCAGTGGAGTCCCCACACATCCCCACCTCCTTCTTGTCCCCTCCCATCCTCTGCCATATCCCTTCCCTTCCCCCTTTGCCTTCATGAAGCTACATTTCTCCTCTACAGGGTACTGATTTAAACTCAGAAGAAATGCAAAACTCAAATGTCTTGCAGTCCAAAGGATGATATTAACCCACAAACTCAAAGGCAATATTCCCCAAAATCACACAGAGCTCTACTAAACTAATGGCCTCCTTCATTTATTTGGAGTATGACTGGCTAAGTGAAGGTGAATTCTTCAGTGGTCAGTGTTATACTGGGAGCAGCTGTGACCTACTCACTGTTCTACAACCCAAAGTAACAGAAAAGTGAAGAACTTCTATCAGGTAAACATTTCCATAGGATTTTTCCTGTTTTAAACTGAACAACAAAAAGAATTTTCAAATTAGCAAAAGAGAAAATAAAACCAAAAAGGTGAAAACCTTTCTGTTAAAGTGGAAGAATTCTAATTCTACAGAACTGACGTTTTATAGAAAGATTCCATTTAATGAAAAAAAAGCGCCAATTTTCTAATGAGAAATATTTTCAGGGGATACATTTCAGTCAGGGCTGTCAGCTGTTACTTGCCTTTCAACCACTGACCAAACAAACCAAAGCAATCTTTGTCTTACAGAGCTGGGGTGTCATTTTGGGAAGAGCTGACTGTAAAAAGGTTAAGTCTACCAGACTTAATAAATCCTTTATCTGAGAAAGAGCCTCAGACTTCTCAAGGTGGTGCAGTGACAGTGAGGGGACCACTGACCAAACAAACCAAAGCAATCTTTGTCTTACAGAGCTGGGGTGTCGTTTTGGGAAGAGCTGAGTGTAAAAAGGTTAAGGTCTACCAGACTTAACACATCCTTTATCTGAGAAAGAGCCTCAGACTCCTCAGTGACAGTGAGGGAAATAAGGATGGAGCAGGAAAGAGGCACACAGGGTATGAACTGCCTCCTCCTTGAAGACACATGTCCAGCTGGCTTCCATGGCTCTGTGGTAAAGACAAGCATCCTTATTCCCTGCAACGCAGGGCCATGGAAATCTGGCACAGTTGCTAGTCTCACCAGGAAAAGGTGTGAGCTGAGGGCACGCAGGAAAAGCCCAGAGCTGCCAATCTCTTTCGATGAAAAACACTTTATCTATTCTGATATCCTAATATTACATGTTTGTTTCTTCTCATTTTCATTTTTTGCTATTCCTTTTCCTCGTCCTCATTTTCAGCTGAGCGACCCAAAATTTCTGTGAGTTAAAGAACCAAGACTGATTTCAAATGACTCAAGGCCAAGTCCTTTTGTATGTGTGTGTGTGTCTGTGTGTTTTTGTCTCTCTTTGTTTCATTGGAATCCTGTGCTTACCAGGGCCTATGAAGGGACAACCCATGGACATCAGGGCAGTTCCACAGACACCCTTCCTCCATACCTTTCTTCACAAAACACACAGGAGCTTAAGAATGTTGAGATTTCTTTCTCCTCTACCTAATTCTTCCTCAAAGGAGTTAAAAGTTAACATTAGACGGGCACCAACCAGCTGGAGGGCACATGAAGTACAATTCCATTTACCTTTCCACCTTTCAGAAGCCAGACCTTGGTGACACATATCCCCCCTCCTCCTTGTGCCTGATAGTTCATGCATGCTGCCTGACCAACCCCAGACCTGGGTTATCTCACATCCTATGTCAGCCTCACCTCTTTCTCCCTTCCTCCCACCCAAACCTGAGACAGAAAACAGCAACTAGAAAGGTTATCATGAGCTGTTTTTTTGGAACAAAAACTTGTTGCTTAGGTCAAGCAACAAGTCCCTCATGAACAAATGATGCTCTGCCCAACCAATTCCAAAGGAAACCCTGGCAAAGTCAGGCTAAAATG
Source organism: Passer montanus (assembly GCF_014805655.1). NCBI lineage: Eukaryota > Metazoa > Chordata > Aves > Passeriformes > Passeridae > Passer > Passer montanus. The sequence goes on along the minus strand of NW_024356948.1, from coordinate 481,423 downwards.
GAACAAATGCAGCTTTGCTTAGCTTTCCCAGCCCAGGGAGGACATGGGTCTAACTCACAGCTCCCAGCCCAGCCCTGCAGTGACAGATGCTGCCTGGAACTGAAGGAGAAATGATGATGCAGGGCTGTTCCCTTCGCAATGCCGTTCTGTCACCATGGAGGCAGACAGCGTGCTCTCAACAAGTTTATCTGCAAAGTAACATGAAAATTCCTCACAGCAGGAGAGATTTGACAGGACGTGCCTAGCACAGCTTTATAAAAAGGTTTCTTCAAATGCTTCCAAATCCCATGGATCTTTTTCTTGCTTTATCATCCTTTTCAACATCCTTCTTTCTTTCGCTTTTTCTTTTTTTTAGTGCCTTCACAAGGCACGTTTATCAACATCAAAGCACATTCTCTTACAGCTCAGTTTTCTCTTCTGAATCCACTCTTGCAAAATCCAAACTACTATTTCTCTCCACACCCAGTGAATTCACCAGGAACAAACTTGCTTCTGTGCATAAAATCTTCTTCAAATCTGGGCAGTATTGACATCCTAATGCAGGGACCGAGATCCCTTACACAAAGGTGAATTCCTCTGAGACAGAGCATTTTTATTCGATACTCCTGCAGACTCCACTGTGCCTAAGCTAAATCTTGATGGCTACCTCACCTCTGAATTCCTCCTACCTACCAAACCAAACCAGAGGTTCATGCTGCTTTATACTCATAGGCTGCATCCGGGATGTTCAGCCCAGACAAACAAGTGCTTTGCTCTGAGCTGTTGTCACCAGAGAGATGCTAAAGGCTTGCTCCTGCAGCTACCACACTGCACTGCAGGCAGCCAGGGCTCAGGACTGCCAAGTCCTGTCAGAGCAGAGCCCACCCAGATGGCAGGGCAGTGCTGAAGGTGCTGAAACCTGGTGCTCCCTCCCCGTGTAGCCCCCAGGCCCCCTGAGGTGACATATTCCAGCAATAGGTGTCTACACAGCTGAAGTGAAGGAAAACTTGGACCCAAGAACAGGTCTAAGCCTCTAGCCCCACACCCTCAGAGCTGTTAAAACTTCTCCTTCTCTCCCTGATTTCTTCCACTGTAAGGAAGAGCTCAGCCAGGTTCTGTCAAGCTCTAGAAATATCAGTGTGTCTGCACGGCATAGGTAGGAAAGTTTCCAAGGCCCAGACTGGTCTGCAACTGTGTTCCAGACAGGACAACTTCACACAGGTCTGCTTCCATTAAAAACACCAAGGCAAGTCCCACAGGATCTTTAAAATCCAAACCTGGATCACCTGGCAATCCCCACCTAGCACGGCCTTACATCTCTTCTCCTCAGCACTGGCACTGCCATGGGCACAGCAGTAGCTTCAGAGTGGCTTTTTTCACCTTTTGGCAAATTTCTTTTAGCAACCGGCCATGGGAAGGACGGAAACAGAGTTAATGGATGTGCAGTTGCTCTCCTCAGTGCGTAAAGGGCTGTGTGTGTTGGGGTGGGGACGGGAGAAGGTGAAAGGGTAGTTGGAACTGTGAAGTTTGAAGGTGAAAAAAGTCTTTATATCTGGATTAGTGGAGTCCTGGGGCCTTCAAAAATAGTTAAAATTCCCTTTTTTGAGTAATGGAGAAGTAGTTTGCATTGATCTTAAGAATTTGCTTATAGTTTTCCCTGGAGTTCAATGTACTGGGGAGTGCAAAGCTGACACAGCTCAAAAGTTTTATGAACCTCAGGTAACAGCGTGAAAGGAAATTTTAATAAATATTACATTTATTTAAATTTAATTTCTTTCCTTGTTAATAATAAAAGCCAACCTTGGTCTTCTGGGCTTTTCTCATATGCCTGCTTAATACAGCAGCGAAATCGTGGAATTATTTATATTTTAACTTCATTTTCAGTAAATCGTCAATCATTCACCTTTCAAAAGCATTAAATTCAGAGACGAACAGCAGGGGAGAGGGAGACTGAAAAATAAATATTGACTTTCAGGGGTTTGTTTTGGGTTTTTTTAAGAACAGGGTTAGAAATAGAAGCTGTTGTGGGTGATGAGTAAAAGCACAGAAAAAGGAAAAGACATTTATGCCTATAGATTTCTCCCCATTATAGTCCTGCAACTCTATTTCTGCTTTGTTTGCAGGAAGCTACAGCAGTACTTATGGGTAGTGGCCCTTGCTGGCTTAAAGGTGCACTTGGCTGAAAATTTTGGGTCTTCTTATCATTGGGCAAATGGTCTTCCTTACACAGGACACCCACTACTAGCCATAGATACTGGTATTGTCAGCAGCAGCAGAGATCCCAAGGAAAACCAAGAAAGGAGGATTGACAGAATTGAGAAATCCACCAGGATTGCAATGTGGTGACACTTACGCCGTGTGAAGATTCCACAGATTCTTCCTTTCAAGTTCAGTAGCCCGATCAAAGCCTAAAGGTAATGACAGTGTCTTGCTACTGATCTCTGTTGTCCTCTGAGACAGAAGGACTCCAGCCAGCTGTTCCCTTGGGTGCTCTAGAAACCTTCTGTAGGGTTCTTGCTGTCCTGTGAGTGACAGCATCTCCTCAATCCCCAAGGAACATCTATCCTCTGCACCAAACTCGCCGGCTATTCCTCCCCCTAAACCACCTGAAATCCCAGCCTGTGCAGGCTAAGACACATCAAGAGGGGCTAAACAGGGCCTGGCAGATAGGTGGAGAGGAGGCAAAGGCCATACATCATGTGTTGTGCTCATTACTCCCTCAGGGAACACTCAAGTCAGAGCCAAAGACCACAGCAAGAGGAGCCCAGCCTTTCCATTTGGGCTTCACGGCACCCCAGTGAGCCACCTGACAGACTGGGTTCAACTGCAGCCACACAGCCTTGCTTCCAAGGCCTCTGCAGGTGAAATCTCCCCCAAAACCTTTGGCAGTTTGTTCCTGGAGACAGTGACCAACACAAGAAGTGCCTGGATCCCTGTATTTGTGTTCGGCTTGTGGGCACCGGTCTGTCTTGTGCCCTTCTTTCCCTTGGAGGTTTAAGAGTCCTCTACAGCAGGTGCACACACACAGCAAGCTGCCACTCGAGCTCGCTGATGAGCTGAACAAATTGCTCTCTTGGAAGCATTTTCTCCAGCCCAGATTTGTGTGGGTTTCTGCATCCTCTCCAATTTCTTGTTTTTCTTAACAAAGCACATGTCCCCAGACTGGAGATGGGTTTCTGCTGCCCAACCCCTTCCAAAGGTAAAACGAGACCTGTCCTTTCACCAGTCTCCTTCAAGCTGACATCAGCTGCTCCCACCACCACACTGAGAATACAGGCCCAGGCCAAGGACCTTCCTTTAGGACCTCTTAATCACCTTTAGGGATATTGCCTTCCCAAGGCACTCTGCACCCTGGGACTGGCCAGCTGGAAAGCAGCTTGGCAGAGCAGGACCCAGGGGTCCTGGTGAACACCAAGTTGGGCCGAGCCATCAATGTGCCCCCGTCACAGACAAGGCCAACAGGCTCCTGGGCTGCCTTAGGCTGATCACTGCCAGCAGATGGAGAGAGGAGATCCCTCTTCCATACCCAGCACAGGTGAGACAGGCTGGAATGCCATGTCCAGCTCTGTCCCAGTATCAGTGAACAGCACATCCCACAAAGGGCCACAAAAACTACAAATGGGCATCTGATGTGTGAGGGAGGACTGAGCCCTGCATTGGCCTGACTGTTAAAGAGGTGGGGATCTTAAGAGGATCTTATCAGTAAGTATAAATACCTAGTGGGTACAGCTAAAGGAGACAGATCCATAATCTTCTCTGTGGTGTGAGGGAAAGGCCGAGGAGCACTGACTGAAATAGTGGAAATTCCATTTAAATGCATGGAAAAGCTCTTTTTAACTGTGATCATGCTAAAACACTGCAACAAATTCCTAGAGAGGTTGTAGAGTCTCCGTCTTTGGACATATTCAAAATACAACTGGATGTGGTCCTGAGCAACCTGTTCTGGCTGCCCCTATTCTGAGCAGAAGGGGCTGGAGCAGATGAACCCCAGAGATGCCTTCTAACACTTCTAATTTCAGCTGTTCTGTGATTCTGATGTTCACCAGCCCATATTTCCACCTGTCCTCCTGGTTCCTATTCTGTCTCCTGGTTTGATACTGTGAAAATATATGTTCTACATGCCTGGACTGCTGATGTCCTTTACACACATCCTCAAGCCATATTAATCACTCCTCCAAACTTTAGGTTATCTGTACAATTTAGCCAGCAGTGTTGTTTTTATGTATTTCCAGACCATTGATGGAAACATTAATTTGCATCTAAGTTATGACTGCCTTCTCAGGAATGCCATAGGAAAGTGCTCATTAAACAGATTTCCTGCTCATAATTTCTGTCCAAGATCTGTCAAATACGCATTGCTCAATCCATCAAATATCAGCACATAAACGAAACACAGATTTCCAGTCCATATAGTCTTTATGTCCTATTTCTCTCCATTTAACAGCAACAGAGACCTAGGAAATGACTGCAAGAACTGCAACACATCCACACCCCCTCATATTCTCCACGCTTCTAGCAGCTGCATATTTAAGAGCAGCAATGGCAACCAAACTGTTGGGTCCTACAGTCAGCAGTGGGCCTGAGTTACTTTACTTCTTTTTAAGTGGTTTGCATGTTAGTTGTTCACTGTCACAATGAACTCCCTAACATGATTTTATGCCCCAAGAAAAACTACTTCCCCTTTTTTGTTCTAAACTTTCGTGTGATGTTTTCACTGGATGTTTATGCCACATGGGAAGCTGTGAGTCATTCTCCCTTCTTCATGTAATCCCTAGCACTCAAGATTTCATAGCCTTCCATTCAGGCCACCTTGTCAGCCTCATTGTGTCAGGCTTATTTCCAGGGAAGGAGTTCTACCATTCCCACTCCTTCCTTGGAGCTGGTGCTAGATGTCTGCAGATAGCCAGGCAGGGCTTTGTCCTTTATCACACCAGGCTGCCTCTGCAGCTCCCAATGGCCTGAAATCACCCCTGTCTGGGTTGCATCCAGTCGGGACAACACATTTTCTTAGGAAGCAGGGCACGAACCTCTCTGGTTCACAAGGAAACAGAGGCTGGAGCCCTTACAAGCTTCTGCCCTTTGCACAAAAAGCATCCTCCTTCCCTGCTGCCCTCCCGGGGCAGGCAGGCAGACCGCAGCTCACCACGCGAGCAAGCGCGCGGAAGGGGAAACAAAAATTAAGCAGTGGTTAAGGGAATAGGAGAAGAAAAACAGATAACCCCCTGGAGTCTAGGGCTGAGCAGCACGAACAGTCAGAGCCCCTGGAAGCCAGCTCATCCATGCGCACTGCCCTTGCTGCCTCCCTGTTCCCAGGAGGGGGCCTAATAAATTTTACAAAAGAGCAAACAGCTGAAAAATGCTCGTATTTAAAAATATATTGAGAGAATTTGCATGTTGTTCCCTTTTGTGTGGGGATGGCATTTATACACCCGGCATTTCAGCAGCACCGCATCTCAGAGCACTTTACATAGCAATTAATTACACACTGGTAGTGGAGTGACTGTCTACAGGCAAACTCATCAGCCATTATCCACTCAGCAACATCCAGCGTACAGCTGTGAACATTTGCATTAGCAGAAAGTCATCCTGGCTGCCATTAGCAGGGTGCAGGGTGTCAGCAAGGGTGAGAGGGGTCGGTTCATCCCTCACTCCTTCCCAAAAAGCCTTTGACAGCCACCATCACAGCTTTCACAGCCAAACTTGTGACCCTTCCCTCATTTGAGCCCAGGGAGATGCCATCAGCTTACAGCACACTGCAGTCCAGATCCTGCACCATCATGCCAGCTTCTCCTACAAGATGGGAAACACTCTTGGAAGGGAGACTTCTGAGACAGCACATAAAGGTACAATCACCAAATCTGTGGAGTGGGTGGCTTTATGGTAGGAACACTATCCAGAGCAGTGACAGGTTCTATCTCATTTCCTCCATGACACCTCCATGCTCCAGGATTACTTCGTCACTCCCCAGGTTGCTCCAAAAACCAGTCTGGAAAGACACTGAAGATCTGAAAGGCCAATGTCTGACAACTGCTGTGGCCTCAATGCTATTTAGAAGTACTTTACAATGCGAGATTCTCTCCTGAGTGCCCTTTGCCTCTGTTTTACCCACAGCATGGCAAAAGCATGTGTGGCACTGCAACCAGGAGATCAGAGGAAACTTGTGAGCAAAGAAGAAGATCCCAGTAGTGCACTGACCTTCAGAGGGGACCTGAGGACAAGAGACCAACCAGCAGTACTCACAGAACCCAGAGATTTCCTAGCCAAAGCATTAAAATAAACTCCTATACTATAGCTTTACCACCAGTTGTGAAAATGTCCCTGGACATTAGAACTTGATCTTCTGTATTGTAAGTTGTTAAAACACTACCTGGCATGTTTTTGGCACAGTCTAGCTAGGATGCTCCCAAATGATGCCTAGACACAGCCTGGGAATTAGCACAGACTAGTGCCCATTCTCAGTAGGCAATTTGGATGCAATCCCCCTTTTTTGGAGGGTGAGAGAATTCAATAGTACAGATGCAGGATATCCTGTGCCAGCTGGCCTCTGCACAAGAGAGCAGACCTAGCTACAGTTAATTTACAGGTATAGATGCAGCCTCAGAGTCCTGGACAACATCCAGATGATGATTGCACCCTCCTTTCAATTTCACCAGCCTGAATTGCAAAAGAAAGCCACAATGCTTCTAATCTTTAATTGCTGCTGTGGACCACTGAAATGGTTTTGTCTTTTGATCCTGGATAAGTTGATCTTTGAATTTCTGAAAGTTAGAGTGTATGAAGTCTTTGGAGCTCCTTTGAAGGGCCACATGAGATATGACTGCAGCACAAACCACTAGGGTCTCTTCTTTCTATCCTGCTTGTGTTTCACGTGTGCAAAAATATTCAAAACCATTATTCATTTTGCGAGGCTGGCGTGTCTCTCCTGCTGAGCCCACCATGCCAGCTCTAGTGACCATGAGACCAGAGGGAGCACACAACCACAATCATTATTGCCATGTGGCAGGCAACAAATCTCAGCCAAGAAGGAGACAGGAGAACCACCTACAAACCCATGTATCAGAGACCTTTTCCAGTCTGAGCTTTTTAAAGAACACAAGGTGGGTGGATGAGGAAGATCTAATGGACTTGGGAGGATAAGTACAGTCTTACAAAAGACAACACTGGTGCACAAACCCAGCTCTCCAGCCTGTAGTTCTCCTCTCTTTAAAGCTGATTAAAGCAGAATTCTGGAAGGATGGGACCACTCCCTGAAGGCAGAACAGGTCTCTGTGCTCAACCTGCCCACACACTCCACAGCCTGAACTTGCTACCCAGGGTTGCAGGCCCTGTGGCACAAAAGGTGGGCAGACAGGGTCTCTTCCCAGACTCTTCTGCAAAGAAGAGAAGGGAATTAAGGTTTCAGTGTCTGGAGAGGGGGGAAATCCTTCCAAGTAGCTGGTTTACAGCAAAACCAAAAAATATTTGGAAACAGAATAAGATAATCTCTGTGAGGTTTCCTTTATCTTGTTTTTGTTGACAGATTTCTAACATTCCCTTGGAGTACAGACAGACACAAGAACTTCTGGGAAATGGGGTACTTACCCCACTCTTTGATGCAGGCTAGATCCCATTATGTGGTTGACTCCTATCAAACCTATCTGCCTTTAATCATTCACTTGTTTCCTGCAAGACTTCCCAATTTCTTCCCCAAGCACACCCCAAGCTCCTTTCAAAACCCTGGCAACCCACAGAAATTGCCACTTGGCTTTTGAGCTTTCAGTGGTGTCTCACTGTTCAGGGACTTCAACACAGGCAATGAAACAATTCAGGAAATTGAGAAGGATATTCCTGAGGACACAAGACATGGGAACAGTAAAGGCCACAGCTCTCTGTGCTCAGATGTCCATAAAGACTTCCCCTGAGCCAGCAGCCACCATGCTTGGCTTGGGGACTTCATTTCTACTGGGCTCCTGGAAGCTTCTGTAGCCAAAGCAACTGTTTTCATGTTAGTGTTATAGGGATTTTCATTAGTTTTGTGGACTTTTTCTCCATTCCAGGCTGTAGGAAAGAGTGCCTGATCCCCTGGCCCTTACCTCCTGCTGGTATCCCTCTCCACAGCTGCCTCAGCAGAAACTGCATTTTCTGTGATGCACAGCCACATCCTGGGAAACAGAGCTGCAAACCACCAGGCAATTGCACAGATTCCACTAGAGACCATCTCAGAGAAGCCACTGAGCTCGATAATTCTGATTTACATAGTGGAGCAGCTTCCCCTCTCCGTGGGAATTGCCGGGTGGCATTCCCTGGCCTGCACGGCGCTGGAGGTCAGGCTGCTGATCAGAGCGGTCCCATCTGGCCTGAAAATCTATAAATTCAGATCTGGATGAAACTGGGCAATTTTGGATTTGGATAAGCATTCATGAATTTAAATGAATAAATAATAATATAATAATAAATCATTCATCTCACTGTCTCGCGTGCGAGTCCCCTCGAAGACCTGCAGTTCAGAAGCAGCCAAAGTTTGACTACCTCTGCAATTAGAGCCAATGAATTTCAGATGAGGGGGAGGGAGGGATAAAAAGCAGGAGGAAAGAAATGTTGGGGGGACCATTTATTCAAAGCAACTTCCCCTCCCTGCAGGCCATGCAAGGACTGGATGCTGACAAATTCACCTCACTGCTGGCTCGGGGTAGTGGCACTGGTGAGAGTTTCCATCTCCCAATACATGTACTCAAGACAAGCAAGATCCATAAAGCCAGTGAGTTCCAGATCTGCTATGTTAATATAAAGCTTGCACTCCTCCACAGCTGGCTCACTGGGCTAGGCTCAAGATTTCCTGATTCCATCCCAGGAAACCATGCCTGTCAAGTACATTTCCTTTTTGTATTATGGAAAAGAGCTTTGGGCTAGAGCAATGCTGTGCTCTACTCAGAGTCAGGCTCTCTCCAATGAGAGGTAAATCCATGGGCAGTCACCATGGTGGAGAGGAGACACCAGGCTGGGCTGCACTTCTGATGGGCAATCTCCACTCTCCTGATCTCTCACCCAGAGCTGTTTCCTCAGTCCTGCTGAGGGGCCTTCTCCAGCCACTCACTTTGTGCAAAATATCCCCTTGAGCCCCCCCAAACCAGTTCTCTCCTGATCCTCCCTGGTGAGTTTCTGCCCTCCCCAAACCTCTGTGTTTAATTTCCTCTCTAAACCAGCTCTTGCAGCTTCCCCCAGTTCAGCCTCCTTCACTCATTTCATTAACATGCTGTTTACTTCTGCTTGTAGATCATTAGCAGCAATATTAAACAACTGGCAGCCTGCCCAGGAGGCTGTGATCTCCGGGGTTGATGACTTGTTTTATTTTCCCTCCCTGAGAGAGCAGCAAAAGCATCAGAGTTGGGTGGACATGGAGAGACCCGAGCCAGGAGCAGAGATGAGAGAGGTGGCTTTCTTGCCTTTCCTGGTAAATCCCCACTCTGCTTTCCCTTTAAATTCTTCACACATGTAGGTCCTTCTCTAATGGGCATGCTTCTGATAGCTTTACTTGGACCATTTTCTTGAAATAAGCCTTTGCTGCCCCTTACTCTTAAAATCACTCAGTTTGGAATCAATGAGTCCACACCTGGGACTGAGTTTTAGGTCAATCTCCTTTCAGGACCCTTGTATCACAAATTCCTTCTGTTTTCCTACTGAAAGATGAGCCAACAAACTTACTGACTGATTTCAGTCTGTCATCTTACTTGCTGTGGCACAGGGATTTAACTCCTTACAGCAGAACTCATCTCCACGACTCAGACTCCTGAGGTTCTCATATGTTTCCCTTAGAAAATTCCTCTAAGGAAGTTTGCAGAGGCATAGAAAAACTTTGCGTTCAACTCAGAAACTCAGAAAATATTTTTAGTAACCCAGACCAAGCATGAAATGGACCCAAGGCAATCTATGAAGCCAGGAGGAAGCTCAGACCAGAGCAGAGGCACTTTGGTACCTTGCAACAGCTATTCTGTAGTGAGCAGAGCAGAGAACTGGCTGCACATTTTCATTAAATATTCATCCATTTGCTTTTTAATATGATGATTTTTTTTTCTTTTTCTGCCAGGGAAAGCTGAAGGGAAGGAAGGGTGAAAGGGAATTGGCACATTCAAAATCTTCCAATATTATGTCAACAGAAATGTCACTGGAAAATTCTAATTCAGACAATTTTGACTGATCTCTGTTCATATTTCCAGTGCCTCCACATCAGCCCCTAGGGCTGTTGGCCATCTCCTCCTTGGAAAGATAGAGACTGTCCTGTCCACACAGGGCTGCAGGGGCCTGCTGTTAGCACTGTAAAAATTTCCAGTGCTAGTAGGGATATCTTTAGAATATGGTCATGCTCCTTTGTTCCTTCTTTTTTCCCAGATCAGACTCCTGCCAGCCATCATCACAAAAGCCTGGAAAACTACCTCTGGATTGCTCACCAAGGCACACTTACACCAGTTTGTTTCCATTCTAGCACTGCCACAAAGCATTTTCCTCCAGTCTGCCCATCCCCTGGGGAATCACTGGGTCCCCTTTTGCCCCCAGTTACTCAGGTTAAGGACACCAAACCCTTTAGACTCTCTCCAGCTGAAGTAAAGGGATTCTTCTTCTAACCCATGGTCAGCAGATCCTGCCATCAGGAACTGGCATAATGAATCTGAGTAAAAAGCCTCCTTTCTGTTCAGTAACTCCCTCCTCCTGATGTGCTGCTATTTCAGACAGACTTGAGAGTGTTTTTCACTCAAAGGCCTTCCATCAAAGGCCACTCACGTGGGGCACAGACCTCTTTGTAATGTTTCAGTCATTCTTCATGATTTCACTCTTTCTCCACCTTGCTGCTGGTTTTCCCCACACCTTCCTGGCCAAAGGCACCACACTCTGTCCCAGAGGTATCCTGCTGTGCCCATCACTCCATGGACACAGACTGCTGTGTCCCCACCTTCAGGAGTGTGCAGCAGAGCTGTGTGACGCACAGAAGCTGCATTTCCTCTTCACCCCCAGGTACCTAATGTCCTCACATGGCCTTTTACCTCTGCTTCCCTGCCCACTTGTATTCACACTATTCCCAAGACAAACATCAAGCTGTCATTCCCCGCTTGTCTTTCCAGCCCCCTCCCCCAAATCTTTTTGTTTTACTTCCACTGTCCAAACCAGCCCCTCTAGCTCCTCCCAGTTTAGCTTCACCCACACATTTCATTAACATGTTGTTTATTCCCACTTCTAGATGATTAGGGAAGACATTAAAAGACTGGCAGCCTGCCCAGAGGGGCCATTACCTTTGGGGTTGATGACTTGTTTTATGCACCTCTCAGAGTGGTGAGAGCAGGTCTGGAAGGTCCTGAGCAGCACAGGGAAGATCCAGGGGAAGCTCCACATCTCCACGTTTTCAGTGCCCTGATGATCTCTGCCTGCCCCCCACCCCTGTGTGGGGTCACTGGGACAGCCCCAAGCAGGGCTTTTTAAGAGGGGGCAAGAGGGCATGAGGAAGAGAGCTGATAGGGAACATAACTCTAGGTCAGGGATTTTTCCTGCTCTGCAAAACTGGGGGAAAAGAAGGGTGACAACTAAACAAAAGCATGCAGGTCATCCTCTGGCAATGGCACACCTGTAAGGGGTGGGGGACGATGTGACAGCAAACAGAGTGTGTTTTAACTCTGACTGAGGTGACAATGGCTCTTTAGAGAAAATACCCACTGAGTACCTGAGTGTCTCCGTGGTCTCAGTGGGGAGCTGGGTAAAATCCCTTTGCAGACTCTCTCTCAGCCTTCATGAGCCCCAGTTTCAGCAGGGACAAAAGCTGGCACGTACACACTGTGGAGGGGCTGGCTGTACCAGGCACCTGGGGATCCCAGGACAGCTGTGGAGGCAGACACCTTGACACCTGACAGGCTGCAGCCTCAGATCTCTATTCCACTTCCCCAATGGGAAAAACACTTTTCCTTGGAAAATATCTCCTTTGCCAATGCAGTGCCCACCACCAAAAAACCCCCAAAAGGCAACTTACACAAGGGGAAGGTGTTTCCTGATGGTCACTTCACCAGATTGGGTGGTCGTTGGAGATCCTCAGGCTGCCAGATTAGTCTGGACAGTCACTGGGATGCCTCAGAGCAATGATTTTGCTAAGCAGCTCCGAGCGTAACAGTGGTTCCAGACCAGAGCCCTTCCCCACATGAGTAGTCACATTTTCACCAGGTGGGCTGCTTTCAGTGCAAGGAAGATGCTGGTCACCCTTACAGAAAAGCACTCTCTTTTGGGGCTTTTAGAAATACAGATCTTACCTGCCTTTTACGCTCCTTTAAAGAACAAGATGCAAAGCGATCTCTTCCCCAATGAATAAAATCACTGAATTGAGAAAGAAAATGTACCAGGTGGCTCCCACTCTTTCCTGCCTTAAAAAAAAAAAAAAATAAAAAAGGAAGAAGAAGAAAAGAAGGTAAGAAAAAGGTTTTGAGCTGTTCTTCAAAGGCTGTCTGATTTGCTTTGAATAATATAAAATGATGATGGAGGGAAAAAAGAGAATATTAAACTCAAGGCTGTAAAAGCTCTGCTCTCAGGCTGAGCCACTGAAAAAGATCCACGTACACTTTTCATGAAAGAGCTGCAATGATCTCCCCTTGCCTCTGTAACAGCTGGGGGATCAGCAGTGATGCAAACCTGGATCCAAACATGGCCTGGGTAACAAAAGCTGGGGTGCTTCTTCTCTGGAGATGTTTCCCCCCTTGATACATCCAAATGCCCCATCCCTCACTGTGGGTTTCTCCAGCAGACTCCCCTGTGTGCCCCCATCCTGGGCCAGAGCTCTCAGAAGAGGGAGGCAGGAAAGTGGGACAGGAGGGACACGCAGAAAGAGAGGGGAAAATGAACGAAAAAGTATTTTCTTCTGAGATCCCCCGAGAAAATTAGTGTGAAGCTGGAAGGAGCTGATTGCTGTCAAGGCCTGCCAGAGCCCAGATAGCCAGCTGCAGTCCCCAGGCACAAATGTGATAATAGCCAACAAGCTAAAATCATTAACAGTAACGATTGCCTCTGGAAAGACCCCAACACCTAGGAGGAAAAACCAGTGACAGGAGAAGGAGGAAAAAAATTAAAAGAGAGAAATTGTAATTTCCTCTTAGCATTTCTACAGTCTGTTTTCCATAACCCTCTGATCCCAATAAAGACTGCCTCACCTAGTTATGGCTCAGCCTGGCTTTCCCCAGCTGGACTCCAATGATCAGCTCTTCTCCTCTCTCTGCTGGTGGGAGAGCAGAGGGAATGAGGGTGAGGGAGGAGAGGCGAATACTTGGTGAAAATAGCCCTCACCTTCAGCTGGATGGTTGTTAATTACTACAAAAAAGGATCCTTGTAGCTTTGTTTGGATGAGCCAAGCCCAAGTGATGAACATCTGGGCATGGCTCGTGACACAGAAAGAGGGAAAAATTCCATTTCTCAAGCAGATCTCTGAAGTGCCACAGACAAAAGGAGGACTGGAGTGGTCTGTTCTGGGACCAGTCTGGATCAAGTTCTTCAACAGCAGCTTGGAGAGAGGATGAGAATTTGCAAGTGGTGCCAGAATTAGGGGACTGCTCTGAGCTATGCTCAGAGACAAGACAAGTTTGGGATGGGTTTAAGAAAAAGATTCTTCCCCATGAAGACAGTCGAGCACTGGCAAAGCTGCCCAGACATCTTATCCATCCCAGAGCCCACGGCATGCCCATTCCTGAAGGTGTATAAGAACCATCAGGAGAAAGCTCTGAGCAGCCTGGGCCCATCTCACAGCTGGCCCTGCCTTTAGGAGGGTGCACCAGAGACCTCCTGAGGTCCTTGCCATCCTGAATCACCCTGTGATCCAAATCAGACACCAACGCCTCTGCACAAGACAAGTTTGGGATGGGTATAAGAAAAAGATTCTTCCCCATGAAGACAGTCGAGCACTGGCAAAGCTGCCCAGACATCTTATCCATCCCAGAGCCCACGGCATGCCCATTCCTGAAGGTGTATAAGAACCATCAGGAGAAAGCTCTGAGCAGCCTGGGCCCATCTCACAGCTGGCCCTGCCTTTAGGAGGGTGCACCAGAGACCTCCTGAGGTCCTTGCCATCCTGAATCACCCTGTGATCCAAATCAGACACCTCTGGTCTCTGGTCACACAGCCAGCTTCACCACCCTTGCTCTTTCAGCACACCTCTGTCCACTCCAGCATCCTAATACTCCTGGGAATGGCCTTTTCCTCCGAGGAATTTTCTGTGACCATCAGAATTGGAAAGCAGGCCATAGTGAGTCTGTGTGCTCTGTGTCAAAATGAAACATTTTCAGATAAGCCCCTTGACTGCAAGGCCCCTTAAATCTTCAGCAACTCATATCCCAGTCTGCAAACCTGAGAAAATTTCTTCTTTCTCCCCAAATCCCTGCCCTATCCAGGCTTTCCGTTTTTCTAACCTCAACTCAAAGCAAACTCCATGCGAGCAGCCTTTGGTTAATCAACTGCTTCTGCAAGGAAGGAAAATAACATCAGCTTTTAACATTAAAAACAACAGATTTTGGCTCCAGTTGTATTTGTGAGAACATTGGAGTCATGTGTAGGATTTCATGCTTTATCTTGGCACAGCCCCACGTGCCGAGGGGGTGTATCCCCTTCAGGGGTAGGTGATGGGAAATGGGAAAATTCACCCCTGAAGTATATGGCCCAGAGCACAGCCTGCCCAGGACAGTGCTAATATTAGGGGGAGAGGAGTACATTCACCCTAAAAATCCACAGCATAATGCAAGGCTACATTTACTGTGTTCTCTTTGGACTCATTTGCCTTTTTGCAAACAATTCTCTGCAGAGCCATGGCTGGCATTCAGGAAAGAGCAACGAAGTGGAGCACCAGGAGCTTTTTGCACCAGCCAGTGAGCCCATTGCTAAGCTGCTTTGTGCAGGAGTTGTAGAAATCACATCCCATGCTGACGCTCACCTTCTTGGGGAGCTGGAAGGGAGGACCACATTCCTTTCCAAAGATTGTCAGGGCTCAGAGAAGCATTTAGCAAAGCCACACTGAACCTGTTCAGATGCAGCTGGAGTTTGTAAAATAGGGAACTCTTCTTCCAAAATTAATTCCTGGCTTTGGATTTCTCTGATGTAAAGAGTTTAATTTTCCAGCTCAGAAAACTCTGTGCTGTTCCTTTAGAGAAGGGATAGGAAGGCTCCCAGCCTCCCTGCCCTGACCAGCAAAAACACAAATTCTCAGGCTGTTCCTGGGAAGTTTCCTCCTGCACCTCTTCTTACCCACAGGATATCCTCACGTGTCCCTCAGTCCCAGGCCCAGTGGTGGGAGAACACTGCACCAGCTCAACAGCACCGACCCAGGAGAGGCTGGGTGAGAGCAGGCAGTGAGCTCTGGGGTTTGCCCAAGCTCCCACAGGACCTGCTAAAGGACCTGTAGCAAATCACTCAGGATAACCAGCACGTCAGGCTGTCCTTGGCACCCCCAGCCCTTCAAAGAACTTGTCAGGGCAGCACTCCCCACTCAGGGATTTCAGAGACCCCACCATCTGCACAGCTCCCTTGGCACGTCCCAGCTTGGCTGCCCTAGCTCTCCCAAGGACCACAAAGGCTGGCCCAGACTTTTCCTGGCATTTTCTAGGGGGTACTTAGGCAGTTCTCCTGCACATCTGGTGTCTTACACTGCATGACGGGTTATTGATCAGGAGACATGCAAGGGTGTTTTGGCATGGCATGGTGGGAATCTGTCCTTTCCCAGCTGGACTTTACACTGAGGCCCACTGGAACATTCATGCCATGGGTGGGTCTTGAGCTCCGAGCCACAAGATGCTTCTCAGACACCCCACTGGAGAATTTAACAGCTTTATTTGGATATTGGGAAAATCCCATATGAATACACACTGGCGCAAAGCTTGAAGGAACAATTTCATGAGCTTCCCCTACTCTCACTACACTCTGAACCCCTCTGCTGCAGGAAAGTGAGTTGGCCAGTTCTCCTCTTAAAAAGAAGCACCTAAAGATACTTAGAGAATGTCTCCAAGACACTGAGAGTAAATCATGTGTCAGAATCCCCAGCTGGAAGAAATCAGAAAGGAGGGAAAGAAAAATATAAAAGTAAACAGAAAACTTCTTATACCCTGAGATGGGAACTAAAAGGTGGAGAAATCCCATGTGAAGGACTCTGTTCAGAAATCCTGGCAGAGTTTCAGACATCAGACTTCACAGCCAAGTAACTGATGGCAGAGATAAGAAAAAGAAACTGTCAGAAGTGTACATAGTGCACACATCACCTTGGTATCTAATTAGCTAAAGGAGTCTGAGTCTTTACTCAAAAGTAAAAATTTTCCCAATGTACACAAAAGCTGATTAAACTTTAACCCCTCTCCTCCCCATAAATTAACAAAGAGACCCCAGTCAAAGTGATATGGTACAAAACTTGGTCAAACAAAAGTTTTGGAGCTCTTATCTCCAGTTTGCCTTCTCTGTTGAGATTTACCATCCTTGATTAATGACTTTTTTTTTAAGGAGTGTGTCTGTTAATGACTTTTTTTTTTTTTTTTTTTAAGGACTGTGTCTGCTGCTAAAGCTCTGAAAGCTCCATGGTGTCACTGGACTTGGAACAGAACAAGACTGATTCTCTCTTTTTATGGACCAGCCTGCATCTTACACACACATCTTACATTCATAAAACACCTAGGAAGGTGGATATTCCCAGTGTGATCACAGCCAGTCTTAACATCCCAGGGTTTGTCTACACTGGGTCATTTAGTCTGAATTAAATATATGAAAACAGGACTGGTCACACCACACCAGCAGCTCCTCAGGCACGTCCATTTGATGTCAAAGAGGTCTCTCATCTCTTTTGCTTAATTGAAGGGGTCTTCCTTCAACTCATCTTAATTCTGAGTGTTGAAACAGAGCCCTGATTCAGTTTAATTAATCCCCTTTAAAAATGAATTTGAGTTAATTCTCCCACGGGTCTCAAAGCAGAGAAGTGCCCAGAAATCACTACGTGGCTTAATATTTAGAATGAGGTGGAACTCTTTCAGGGTGAACTACTAAACCCCACCTGAAGATTTCATTTTCCTTATTACTGGAGATTGAGGAAATTTTTTAACTCAGAAAGCAATTATGGGCAGTGCTGCCATGCCCATGTTTTGATCATAGGTTTGATGAAGTGGAAAGGTCACAGCTCTTGAAGTCAAGTGCTAGGATGATATTCCCACGTGCCACATAAGTTTATAACTGAAAAAACACTGGAAAAAGCTTTGAAGCGTAATAATAAAAGCAAAAACAAGACTTCAAATGCATTAGTATTTTTCTAAATCATGCTTTTTTTTTTCATCCTTGTGGTTGGCAGTGTAACATCCAACAGCATCTGCAAAACACTAAGTACTATTTGAACAGACCAAATGCTTAGGAGGGGAGCCAGAAAAATGTTCATAGCAAAATTTACCAGCCCTTAAATTTAATTACAAATCCAGAACTAAAACTGTATTCAATGAAAATTTCACTGTGGTGAGTGCAGTAGAGATGGGCCTGAGCCAAGAGGGAGCAAAGAAGCAAATCCAGACCTCAGGAGCTTGGACTTTGCTCTGAACTTCACAACTGTGGAAGAGGGATGAAAGACCTGGACTATTCAGCTTGGAGAATTCAAAATCTCTGTCCATCACCATGGGTAGCCAAAGAGCATTTTCAGAGCCAGTGGACACAGGCACCCCTCCTGCACCACCTCCCTCCCAGGGGTGTCACATCCAGCTCCAATGGGGATTGCCAGGAACTCAGCAAATTTGAAATCTGGCAGTGCCACATGCACAGAGTGGGCAGAAAAGTGAGATCTGGCACATACCAACAAATGCACACTGACAAATTTCTTTGAAGCAGTCCTGGCCAACAAAAAGTCTGGCTTCTCCTGTCTCTTTCCATCTCTCCAGTACCTGCCCACCTTCCACCCCGTGTTGAAATACACAAGGTTTTCGGTGACTTTGAGGAGACTGGGTTTTTTTTTTTATTTCTCCCTCCACCAGATCTCATAGAGGTTCGGCTGCCAAGTGTCTCTGCCCAGGGAAATTGAAAGAAGAAAATGAAAAAGCAGAGGCTGGCCCCTGTGCCCGTGGCAGCTGATGGGCCTCAGCTGTGGACAGCACTGGGCAGTGGTCACAAGCAGCCTGGTGGTGCAGAAATTCTGTGCTACACGAGAGATGCTCTTGTAGCTCTGCAATACTGTCCACATTTATTAAGTGAAATCACTGCCTGTTTTCTGCAGCATTAAAAGTGAGCTGGAGTACAATATATTTATTGATTGCTACTAAACACACCCTGGGCCTCCCTCCAGCTTCCTCTCTCCTGTTTGTTCAAGCAGAGCTCAAAGTACAGACACACACCTGCATCCCCAGGACAGGCTGAGCCCTGGAACAGGGGACACAAAACTGCTGCCCCAGCCTCTTTGTTTCACCTCTCAGCACCACACAGAGGGGAGCTGAAATCACCAGGAAGGAGAGGGAGTGACAGGCTGATGATGGGACCACTGGGCAGGCAGGGCACAGCTACCAGAACCAGCAAGAGGAGGAAATGGGTGTTGGACTCCAGGGATTAAAAGGAGAAGAGCAGATGAGGACGAGGCTGATGGAGGTATCTCCACAGCTTTCCCTGGGCTGGGTGTCAGGAGGAGCAAGAGTCCTGCAGCAGGAAGAGATGCCAGAAAGGAGAACCCAGCCCTACACAGAGTTGTGGGGATGCAGCAGAGAAGCCCAGGCATAGTCCATAAGGCAGTGAATCCCACTTTGTTACTACTCCTTGACACCCTGGGGACCCACGGCAGAGAAATGAGCCCCTGGATTTATCCCCCTTTTCCAATTAGCCTCATTTCCCCTCCTCCTCTCCCTCCGCCCTGCTGGAATCAATCCTTGTCCTGGCATTTTAAAGGGCAATGTGCACGTTTTATGGCTGTCCCCTATAAAACCATTCTACATGATAACACATCCAGCCCTTTATTAGGGACGTTTGGCAAGTTTATTAGCCAGACATTTTTCTGCGCTGACAGATGAGGTCCTGCCATCACTTCCCTGAGCACGGGAGTCCCTCCCCCGTCCCCTCCTCCCCTTTCCCGAGCTGTCCAGCCCCACGATGCCAGCAGCCCAGACATCCTCAGGCCACCTCCAGCCCCCTCCCTGAAGTCCTCAGTGTCCTACACCTCACCTGCAGCCAGGTGAGGAGCAGCAGCAGGACCATCCCCTTCCCCCAGGAACTATTAAATTGAATACCCTCTGCTGCAGCCACACACAGCAAGGTCCTATTAACCCTTCAGAGCCAGGAAAGTGCTCTTGGCTCAGTGCAGGCATCCAGAGGGGCAGAATGTCACATCGTGGCAGGACAGCTCCTCAAGTCTATACAGCAAGGCTGTGCCTTGAGGAGCTGGAAGGTTTTTAGGTATCTCAAGGGGTAACTGCTCTCATTAGACACCAGGAAACCAATTTGGCCTTTGTAGTCTGGGCACTGGGATGCTTTGCCCCAGTCAACCCCAATCCCAAGGTCACCACAAACATCAGATCTCGTTTCTGCAGCACTCCATGATGAGATGAAGCAGGGGCACAAGTTCAGCAGATGTCACATGAGGCACAGGGGCTCTGCTTCCCAAAAAAGCCAGAACTGTGCTGCCAGAGTGGGCTTGTCTCAGCCCTCGGATGCTGACGCCACCGAGGCTGTGTCCGTGCCAGCTCCTCCTCCCTGTGAAGCTCCAAGGACTTGATGTAAAGCCAGCTGCAAGTTTTATTGTCCTGCGCTCACAGCTGTCCATGTGTGCAGCACTGAGCACAGGGGTCAGCAGGGGTTTAATGGGAGGTCAGGGATTAAGAACAGAGACTGGAATTTATCCGAGTGCTCACCTGGTGCCTCCTTGCCACACTCCAGGGCCACTGGCCACTGCCGAGGGGCTGCTCCCCACACACCAGCACAGCCAGAGGGGATGAGTGCCTGGTGAAAGGGAGCAGGCAAAGCTCTGACCCAGCTCTCATCCCAGTCAGGCTGTTGGGCAGTCAGGTCATGGCAGATGATCCCTGTCACCTTTCAGGTGCTTGTTGCACATTAAAGTGGGAAGCGAATGCAAGGCCGTGTTGTGATTCCCACCCTGCAGGGAGCCTCCCACCCAGCTGTGGTTTCACTCACTGGTTTTAACCCGTTGCTGCTGTTTAACGCTGGGCAGGGCCACTGGGAGCAGTGGTGGGCTCCCTGCAGCTTCCTGCCCCGTGTTGGTTCACATGTCACATTCCCAGGCTGTGTTATTCTTAAGTGCTGTAAATCTCTCACTATTATTCTCCCACTTGATATAGTGAGCTGTGTCATTTTGAAAGGAAATACATAACAGTATATTAAAGAAATCATGGATCTCCTCATTCATGTTTAAAACAAATTTATTACAATGTAAGAAACCCTGAATAGCATGAATTTATTATAATGATTTAAGGCTTCTGGCACTTGAGTTAAAAATGTCTCTCAATAAATAACTTTCCCTTGAAAACACAGCAAATTAATATAGTTTACCATTTCCAAAGTTATATAAATCCAAGAGGCTTAAATCAACAGTGCGCTGGATAAGATTACTGTTGCTCAGCCACAGACTGGCATCACAGCTCAGAGGGATGGAAAAATCGGTGAAAAATGAAGCGGGTTTTTTTTTTTTTCTTTTCTTGGTCACCTTTCTCTCCTTTCCACCACCCTAGGCTATGTCTGCTCTGTGAAAGTCAGACTAATGTGAAACGGATGACAGCAGCTGTGGCCTTTGCACACAGGTATCATTAAAACAGAGCGGCGACTCCGCCACCAGACTCAACAAGCACCGCTCTGATATTTCCCCAAAGTGCCTCCAACACACACAGCCCCGCTGCTTTCCATAGCAGTGTTTTAATTTGACTGCAACCCAGGAGCTGAGATGTCTCCAGCTTGGCTGCCTCCAATGCTGCTGCAGCCTCCCAAGTCTAGAGCAAGCACAGGGCTATAAAACTGCTTGGACACTGACCCTGGCCCCAGTGCAGGAACACACATGGATGAACTAGGAAGGGAAGCAAAACCCCACACGGGGCTGGCAGGCTTTTGCCTGGGCCAGAACTTACTCCAAGAGCTGTCTGTGGAGCTCAGCAGCTGTTGGGGACAACAGCCCGTGCACATCTGTGCATCCTGGGGAGCAGCGGTTTGGTTCAGCTGCATGCACAGCTGGGTGCCAGCTCACAGAGAAAATTTCTCACATCTTCTCCTTCCCCATGGACCTTCCTTCTCCACAGGCCACCCTCCAGGAAGCAAAAAGAGCTCGGCATCATCAGCTGAACAACCAGGCAGCCCTTCCCAGGCAGCCCTTCCCTCAGCAAGGCTTTCTACGGCTTTTTACTTTATGAAGGCCTAATTTTTTTCTCTTTGCTGTCAGCATGTCAATTTTTTTCCACAACATGGGTGATGACTACTTTTTAAAACAAAGTACAGCACTGGTGACATCCTGACAGTGCCAATACAGCCAGAGTACACCCACCTGAGCTTTTCAACACAGGAAGTTAGGGCTGTTAAGAGTCAGATTGACAGCCTGGGTAAATTCAAGTCCTCTGTTCAGCAGAGGAGAGACAAGGAGTTATTAGAAGCAGATATGGCTTTCAGGTCATCCAGTCCATCTCCCACCCCACCTTTTAATTGTCTCTCTCACCCATGCTATAAATATCTGACTCTTCTCATCTTGTTTCCTCATTATGTCAATTATAGCAGTCCCTGATCATTTTTATTACTCCTCACTGCGATCTCTCCAATCTGCCAGTAAGCTCTCTGGTAATGAGATCCCTGTGCTAAAGGCACAAGTGCAAATAGAGGGGCACCAGCTCCACTGACAAGGAGCCATTTCCTCTGCAATTCAGAGATGTCATTGCCTCCCCACCTGCAGCTCAAAAGTCTTCTCGTCTGTTTTTGTTGCTATGACTGCCTTGTGCTTTGCTCACTCCTCCTTCTGAGAGTTTGTGTTGTCTGGGTCTCCCCCATCCCATCAAGAATGTGTCTGGCACATTGTTATCAAAGTGACTGAGTTCACAGGTTCTGCACCCACAAGTTCATGCTCTGTCCCAAACTGAGTCCTGCAATCTTTTTTCTTTCCTGCTTGGTATTTCTACTTCACCTTACTCTTTCCTCCTCAACTCTTCTAAATTTAGCAGGGCCTCCTGGTTTCACTTCTTACACAATTCCTGCTTCAAGAAACAAAACCATGATCCGAAATGCAACCAGACCTGGTACTCATCCCAACATATCAAAAAAACCCAAAAAAACAACCAAAAAAACCCCACCAGACTACAGAAATGAGGCCACTCTGTCACCATTTCACATCAGCAGCACTGGAACTGGCTATCTTGCTCTAGTTTAAAGAGCATAATGCTAGATAATAGCATAATGCATAAATGCTAGACAAAGTTTGGAAACAAGCCCTCCAAATGATCCAGAGGCTGAAAAAGATATTAGGACACAAGGTCATATCAACAAAGAGAAGACTCGACCAGGAGTTTATCACTCCCTTTGGGGTACTCAGTCTGGCAACATGTCAACTCTGTTATCCTGCTTCTAGAGGCACAACAAAGTCCAGCAGCTGGAAATTCAGGTAGATAACCTCAGCCTCAAAATAAGGCAGTTTTGTAGCAGCAAGAAAAATTGCATGCTGGAAGATTTTGCCAAGGCACTTTTAAAATTTCATTGCAACTTTCTCACAGTCATCTCTAATTCAAGAATGAACTAGAGTTTGTGTCTGTGAATTCATCTTTTCCTTTCCTTCATTATTAGGTGTAGAAGAGGACAGGAGTTCCCACTCTGTTCTTAATGCTCACAATACTCAACACATTGTGTTTGGACAAGTGCTTTAATCAAACCCATGCTTCAAGGTTTTAAAGTAGTTGCCAGTAAGAACCAGGAAACATACCTTTTTTCAGCTTTTCACTTTCCTCTTGTCTGCAGACAGGAGACCAGAAAGAATGAACCACACTGGTTATTGCATGCTCTGAGTGAAAATGATTTTGTTTTACATACTCAGGATATGAGTCCTAAATCAAGGAAATGAGGCTCTCACTGCAGCTTGAGGAGTAGGTCATCTGCTGGGACCACCTGGACTTCTCTCACCTTATATATGTCAGGACCTCACCTCTAAGTGACATCTGAGTTTCTCCAGTTTAGCTCCCCAATGCCTTGAAGCCTCCCTTCAAGCCTCAGAATACATGAAGCCTGAGAGCTTCAGCTTCTGTTCAATAAGAATGTCTGGCCCATATGTTTCTGCTCTTACAGATTACAGTTCACAGACACGTTTTGGTGGCTACCTCCAGTGCCTTCTGCTGTGGGCACTGATATAGGTCACAGCCCCTCTGAGATGTGGTGCTCAACACAGTTCAGCACAGAACACACAGCATGCTGTGGAGGGAGGCAAATTGGCTTCCCTGGAGCTGGGAAACAAATCCAGTTCCCTGCCCAGCCCATCCTTTTCCTGCAGCTGGGATGCTCTTCCACCTCCCATTGACAAATGCAGGAGTCCTCAAGCACCAACACTGGCCAGGCCAAGTTGGGTTTCTTGCCGTTTTTTAGCTGAATTCTGCTTTCAAACACCCTCGTCAGGGATCACCACGAAAGCTCTGCTGCACAGCTATGCCAGAGCTGCTCGAGCTTCATGTAGCTCGAGAGCTCAAGCTCTCTCAGCTACATGAAGTCACAATATTGTAAAACATTTATTGTCACTGTGAGCAGACAAGCTTTCCAATGATGCAGGGAGCAGGTTTGGATCAGGAGAGGCATTTTCCAGAGGAAAGCCACCCAGTCAGAGCAGACTACATTGCTTCTGCTGGTTTAAATCACCTCATTCAATATTCTGTGTTGTCTTATGTAGCATGCAGTTATGTAAATTTATAAATCATACACTAATTAGCACACAATTTCATAAATTTAGTAACAGTGAAAAAGGAGGTTTCTAACTAACCAGGCTGTGCTCTCTCCCCCACAGATGGTACAAATTCAAACACAGCCTGCAGGTCGTATTTGAGAAAATCTCTGCTGCAACTTCTAGAGTTTAACCCCAGGCTCACATGCACTTTCAAGGGCTGTCTTTTGGCTATCTCAGGCTCAATCTCTCTGAAGTGCAGCGAAGCTCGTTTCTCTCCTTCCTTAACACAAACCTCCACAGCTCATTGGATCACTGCAAATTTTGTTTATTCTGATTTTTGCTCTCCAGTCTCCTATTCTTCAGCCATCTAAGTCACCATCCCTTGCAAGCAATTAAGTTCAGTTCATGCCCTGGGTTATACCTGGGTGCTGCACAGTTGCTCTCCATGTGCTCTGGCCTCCCTGTTCAGCTCCTCTAAAGGGGAGGTGCTAAAGTTAGGTCAAGGTAATTTCCTTCTTTCCCTCATTTTCCAAGCATGCCTTGGACAGTAGCTCTTTAAATGCAGCAACATGATTTGAAAAAGGGTGTGGAGTCATAAGGGTCTTATGGGAACCAGTGTTTGAAAACATTTCTCACTTTAAGATACAAGCACACAACTGTCCTTCACCAGCTTATTCTAGTTTAACAACTCATCCCTGCCCTCTGGTTCACTCCTACTTTATCTCCACCTTTGGTACAGTGATCTGCCTTGCATCTTTGTCCTATCTTGCCTGCACCTCCATCCTTTCTTCCTTATTCTTTAATTAATTTTTTTTGTCCCAAAACATGGTGCTGGCTCTTCAGTTCTCTTCTCCTTGAATTTTGAGACCTCTCTCTTACTTCATGCTCCAAAGGAGGCCATGCTCCTTCTCACAGTAAGATCCATGTCCTGGAGAGGAAGAGAAGGCTTAAAACAAATTCTTCATGTATCTTAGCAAACTGGAGACTCACTACATAATATGATGTGATGCTGTGGGAAGCAGAACACATTGTCAATGGCAGTATTGACAGCTGAGCTGGACAAAAATCAGAAGATAAGCCAAATAAAAGTCTGGAAGAATAAATTAAACCCCCAGATAATTTATTAGATTAAGACCTCACATACATATATAAATACGTGCTCCAGATGGGATTCAACAGCAAGACTGGAAAGGCTAGAAATGAAAAGGGTGTGATTATTACAGGTCTGTGAGGTGCAAGGTGCACAAAAGCAATAACTACACAAACAGCCAGCAAGTGTGCGTGCACAAACCACGTGGGAAGGGCACAAACTGAAGGCGTGGGTAGGAGCCTTAGCAGCAGTCATGTTACTCCACAAAGCCTCATGGAAAACACAGCCTGATGGGTAGCTGAAGGATATTCACTGGGAACACTTTGGACAAACAGTCTATGCTGGACCAACATCCCAGCAGCAGCTCCCAATATAGAAGCTCAAGCTTAAAAGGACACTGTCACGTCATTGCTTTTTCTAGTTTAATTTTTGCATTTCCTCTACTATTTTAGCAGATGGAAAACAATTCCCCTCCCAGTACCAACTACTGATTTTGTCCTTTCCTATTTGACAATCATTGATTTTTTTTTCTAAGGCTATAAATGTTTTAATAACTTCAACTTTGTAGTGCCTCATGGCAAAATATCTTTGCTTGCACTGACTGCTAAACACTATTCCTAATGTACTGCTGATAACTAGAGCAAGAGCCAGCATTATAAAAAATTACTTTCCACAGGGTCTATGAAATTAATAGCTTTTGTTTCATTTGTCCACATCTCATAGAGAGTTAAAGCATACAGCTCTTCACCCATCAGGCGTTTCAGCCATCTTTTACTAGAAAACTTTTAATTCACAAAGGTGTGCCCCCTGTATAGCCCCAGACAGCACCTTCAGCATAGAGCCCCCAACCCTGACAATGTCCTTTTAAAAAGAGCTGCAAACAAAAAATATAGATTTAAGCCAAAAGTCACCTTCAGAATTAGAATTTTTTTAAGTGATCATAGGAAATCCCAAAGCAGTTGAATATTGGCACCCACAAAAGAATCAAATAACAGAATGCTCCCATGGAGTGTTCTCAACACAAAGGCACCTTTCAAGAAATATACATGTATTTTTTGCTGCTTTGAAAGGTCAGTTAGCATTTATCAGAAAAGGCAATTAAAGTTTCAGTCAAACTGGAAAAGAGACAAAATGCAATTGGACTGAAATCAGAGAACAGTTTCTCTACAAATGCCAACACTTAAAAAAACCCAAAACACCAACAAAGTTAAAAAAACACCATGAAACAAACCCAGCCTCTAAGATCTATGTGACGGTTATCCCCAAATTTCCTGCTGGTCCTTGTATATTTTTCTCTTCTTTCTCCTCCTTTTCCCTGCCCTCTTTAAGCAGCAGACTACTCAGCCAGCAGAGTAAGAAAACTTATGTTCCCAACTGCTCTACTTGAGCCAGGGTACTGAATACATCTTTGGGGCTCTTAGCAGAAACCTGGGCCTTCACAGGCTCAGGGAGTAGAACAAGAGGGACATTCAACAGCAGATGGATATATTCCAGAAAACTGTAATACCTCACTAAAAGCAGGACAGACCATGCAGGGACTTTCCACAGCAGTAATTTTCTGATTCAGCAATGCTGCTTTCCTCCTTTAAACTCCTCCAAGCAGCTTTTAAAATTCAGCTGGGATGCACAGAAAGGATATCACCTAATTTGTGATTAGGACTGGGCCTGAATGGAGCAGCCCAGAGTAACCTGAGGTTCTTCTTCCCCTTCACTCTCCTTTTGTTTCACTGATGGAGCACAGTGCTGCCAGGGGCTGCGGTGCTCTCGTCTGAGATCCACCTTGCAGATCATCACACATTGCACAGGAGCAGCGTGGGGAGGCAGGCAGCAGCCATACCCCAAGCATCAGTACAGCAACTCAACCCAGCCATTAAGATAAGCAGGGTTGCCTAAAGAGACTGTCTGAAAAGCAGTACTGGCCCATGAAGTGGTGTTTGCGAGCAAATGGCCTAGAACTTGCCCGTACTGGATCAATTCTACCTTTCCCTTGCTGCAATTTTACTGTGCAAAATGAGTATTTTAGTCTCATATTTCTAGGAACACATGCCGGTGGCTACTGTTACAATAAAATATGAACACTGCATTGTGGAGAAAATGACCATTAATCCTGTAATGTGCAGTCATTTTTACCAATTCGGCACATTTCTTTAAATAACCAAGTACATGCAGTAGATGGAAATGCATTTAAATAAACTGAAATAGATACAGCATGAATAATTAAAGCTGGCAGGAAAGTGTGCATTGTGAGCTGCTAGTGGAAATAATTACTGATTTGTCTTATTTACAATGGAGCCTGGATGCAGGATCAAAATAGTGCAAGTTAGTGAAAATGTCTTAAGACTGCTCTTATACTAGCACTACTATGTATTTCATCTTGAAAAGTACATCAAATAGGTTTTGGATCTCTACGATGTCTGACTCTGTTCTGCTGTTTCAGGGTTACATTACCCAGCACATAAACTCTGTCAAATAGCACTGATTTAAAGAGGAATATAATTCAAACCTGTGCCTAGTATATCAACCTGCAACATCATCTATTAACATTATCAGACACTGTAGAGTTGAGCTCACAATATATCCCCTAAAAACTCAGTTGTTAAATATCAGAATGTTGAAGGAAAAAGTAGATAATAAAATCAGTGAAAAAGTACTAAAGTGCTTGTACCTTTATAATATGCCAGGTTTTAAACAGACTTGTTTAATTAGAAAATAATCTACTTTGAACATGCTGGTTGTTGAATGTTAGGCAGTTCTTGCAAACTGCTTTAGAGCCAAAAAAATCAATAATGAAATATACTTCCGATATAAGGCTGGCAAAACTGTGACTTCAATGTATTAGAAAATGTTGTAGATTTTAAAAAATGCTATTGTAAATTGATTACTTGGCACGTGAAAGGTTTAGGAAAAAAGTTAACACTTTCTGATTGGCGTATCCCAACAATATACTTGCATCATGATCACTAAATCCAAAATGAACCTGGATGCTAATTAGCTATGTTTTAGAAGAGGGAAAACAAGCAGTGATCACTCAAATAATTTCAGAGTAGGTGTAGACCAAGGAGTAGTGTCAAATGAAGAAGATCTCCTCGAGGAGCCGACTCTCCTCCAGCTCATCTGCTCTGCTCCTGGGGCTGCAGGGGGTCTGGCACCAAGAGGAGGACAGCCTGTGGCTCGCACAGCAGGGCGTGTGAGGTTTGTTCCTGTCACAAGGCTCCCGGCAGAGCTGTCCTGGAGCTGATATTGGGTTCATAGCCTCCACCAGGTCAAGAAGAGAGACTTGGTACCTACAGAAAAACACCAAGAAAACAGAGCTCTGTTAAGATCACAGCACCATGCAGGAATTGAATCCAGTTTTCCTGCCTCCATAAATCAGACCAGACCTAGATTTGTTTGACAGGGGCCACCGGCACAGAACCAATTTTGCTGTATGGACTCCTGTCAGTAAGGACAACACAGAGGTACTGAAAAAGAGGCAAGCAAAGCATGGGTGCTCAGGTTATTTCAGGCTGTTACATCAGCTTTTCCATTTTAGGTGTGTAATGTCTTAGTTGCACTCTGGAGACTGAACACAGACCTCAGAGAGATGACAGCCAAATAAGGCAGACCCACGTCAGTAATGGTAAAGTGACTTATACACATGCTGCACTCTTTTTTTTTTTGTTGCCTTTTTTTTTTTGGTGGTTTTTTTTTTGTTTGTTTAAATAGACTCCTACACTTGATTTAGTTTCTCAGGGATTTGAAAACAGCAGGAGACTTTATTATTATTACCACAAACTACCTGTGCTTCCTGTAAATCTCTGTGTACTATATGGAGTCTGTCTGGTGGAAGCACTGAAGGAATAGAATCTAAGCAAGGCAATACAAAATCAACACTTGAGGCACCAAGAGAAAAGGCAAAGGTGCTAAGCATCACTCAGGCTGTCCTTTAAGTGCAAGTACAGAGATGGGGGAAGGTTGCAAGCCAATGAAATCTGGCAATGCTCACTGAATAATGGCATGTACTTGAGACAGGGACTTTCTATTAATATTCACAGGAGACAAGGCTTGATCTAAATACCAGCACGGGATTGATCGTTACAATATATTTCCTCCTGTCCAATTTTAAATGTCTTAAATAATACCATTTCCAGTGCTTCCCTAGGGAGCCTGTTCTCCAGCGATCTCTCAGTGATAAGTAAGAGATATCACCTTAGAGTTCTACCCAAAAGTCCCTTTGTTCCATGCTGCTGTTAGCACCAACATGCCTGATGTTCCCAACCCTAAAGTGATTCACACATTCAAAGGCTTCCACGCACAAAACATTATTCACATTATTCACCCAAAAGAAACTATCAGCACAGGTGATTGGATCCATACAGTATTTCTCTTATAAGCAAACAGAGTTCATCTACAGCATGAGGAAACACCTCAAGCTATTCTCTGCTTTGAGAAAAGCCTCTGTTTTACTTTTGTGACTGTAAAAACCTAGAAAGACTAAGAAACTAAGACAGCTGGGGGAGGTTTTTCAACTCAGATGGGATGAAAAATCCTTAAGAACAAACATCTACAGTAGTTTATGGATGTGAGAGATTTGCATGGGTCCCTGTAGCTCCTAAAGGCAGACCCCCACCTGTCCTGTCCAACAGCCTTGTGCAGCAGCAGCAGGTTAAAGGTTTTCCTACCCTGAACTAGCAACACCATGAAAAACACCCTTATCTCCACTAGTAAGTGCTACATCCCATCCATCATCAGAACACTGTCACAGAATCATTTAGACTGGAAAGGACCTCCAAGACCATCGAGTCCAGCCTTTGACTGGTCACTGCCCTGCCAACCAGACCAGAGCACTGGGTGCCACATGCAGTCATTTCCTGGAAGCCACCAGGGATGGTGACTCCAGTGCCTTCCCAGGGAGCTCATTCCAGTGCCTGACAGGACAAGTTCGCCCATGACCAGGTAACTCATTATTATGTCTGAGACACAGAACCACTTCCTCGGCTCAAAGGACTTAGCAGTGGCACTGATGGGTTAAAACCAATGTTAATGGTGACTACTGAAGTTATGCTATAAAAGCTGTTTCTTTCAATTTTTATTGTTTCTTCCAATCTGATGGTCAGTGTAATTTCTAATACAGTCTGACTTGACATTACTGCCTCGCAGGGCTCTCTCCTGTTTTGACTACAGGTTGTTTTATTTTCCTGCAGATGTGTTAGCTTTAATCTCACTCACAATCAAAAAGCTAATTTGCAAATTTCTTTTCCACATTTTAAGCTTGTCTACATGTCTTTCTATGATCTAAGTAGCAAAAAATCATTGGTTCAAAATGAAAAAATACAACTTTTGTTTCAATTGGATCTTGTTTATGGCTAACCCTAAGCAAATGTGATGTCTTTTAGTTACCCTAACAAAAAAGTTCAGAAGGATGTTGCAGTTTTGGATAGCCAAACCAGATCATTTTAGAGAAATCTGTTGTTTGTACTAGCATTCAGAAAGTATGCTTTAAAAATTGAAACTCCTCAAAGATATCTCCAACATAAAATGGAATGAGCTGCACCAATAGCAAGAACTAGCACACAGATATATGAGATTTTTCACATGGAGAAAGTTTAAGACTAGACTCTATATAGATACACACATATGGTTTGAACCCCAAAGAAACCGAGCTAACACACACACTGCTTTCATTAGCCACACCTAAAACCTCTTTTTAGATTAATCTAGTCTAGCATACAAATGCTTATCTCCTCTGACGGCAGTGCTATCATAAAATTTCAATTTGTCCAGCAGCCACATGCAATCACAGATTAGGCAGGGGAAACCAAACCAGCCAGTGCATTTACAGAAAACGTGCAGGCCCTAGATTTCAGCAGTACCTTCGAGTTCATTTCTTCTGCAAGTTTATCTAAGTTTTACAGCATTTCTGCTATCAGGAAGGCTAAATGATTTGGCAGATTACAAGCGCAGCAAATAGCAAAGATTATGTAAAAGACCAGGTGTTGTAAATCAGTCTATTTGACACCGTAGTTATATATGCAATAAAGTGAATGAACTCTGCTAACAGAGCACTATCTGATAAAGAGAATGCTCCTTGCAGGTATTTAGTGTTTAATCCCAGGATAATGATTTGCCCGGTTCGTCTAAGTAACATCAGACAGGATCTGGCTGGAGGCAACAGAGTACACCTAGAATGGTTTGAAACTTGCAAAGACAATTTTCTCACAATTTATTTGTATCCTAATATTTAAAAAGACACAGAATGCTTGAATCCAACTTTCTCTAAAACCAGGGTATGTATTCTTTGCATGGCTTGAATAAAAATAAGTAAAACCAGGCTGTATTATTATTGCAACGCTTAATGGCTTCAGTGAATTCAAAGTTACAGGACCACCCACCCAAGAGTCAGCACATTTCAAACAGGAAAACTGATTTGGCAAACTTGGCTTGTGAATAGTGAATGCTCTTTTAAAGGAAACTAATGGCCAAGGGTCCCCTTGTATTTCTTGCTTCCAGAGGAGAAAAAAAATCCCAAACATTCTGCAGAACTACCAGCATTGTACATTAAGCCACATACAGTAATTCCTCATGTATAGATGTTCAACCAAGCAACCAAATGTCCCATCAGTGCTGGTGCTTACACACATTCTCTTTGATAGGTTTTGCCCTCCCAAGAGAAGGAAAATGGCATGGGTAACTGTCCCTTTAAGGATGGTGATAATTCAGTCTGTCCTCACTTTTTTGGTACATCTGCTAGTGTGCTGGAAAGGCAGTGAGCAAGGGGAGTGTAACCCAGGTTCTTGTTAATGGATCACTTGGAGTGGATTAGAATGAAATGTCACATAGTCCAATGGGTTAAAATATACTCAGGCTCAGTGGGAATGCCCAGGTACCTCCCCCAAGTGGGGGGAAACTTTCATTCCTCTGGTGGAAGGCCCCAGAAATGAGTCTGGGGGCACTTAGGGAGTCTTTGATAATTTATGATCCATTCTCAGGGATTGCCTCTCATTTCAGCCAAAAATGCTCCATCAGAACTTCCCTGAGGGGGAAGGGGAGTTAGGTAAGGAAGTGCAATTAGCATAGGAAGAAGAACCATCTTGCAGGATCCAAGCTGTCATAGTTCACCTCTTCTGTCTCATGCAGACTAGCATATGTGCACCCAAAAACTCACCTCCTCCCTCGGGAGATGCAAACCTGGCCTCCGCAAAGCACCCTGGCACCTCCACAAATGGGCAAATGTTATGAGTCATTAATCATTAATAGTCCAGCCTCTCACAGCATCTCCGCAACAGACTGGAAAATAATCTCTTTTTTTGACACTTCTCCCATGTATACTTTTTCATCTAACTTTAATGAGCTTGAAAGTCTGCATGTTTCATCATGGGAGAAAAAAATTTGTAAGGTCTACAAGTTTGCATTAGAAGTCTAACTATTTAGACAGATAAAAGTTTGGTGAAAGCCTTCTAAGTCTTCTAAAGTCTCCAAAAAATTCATCAGGAGACAGAACATTAAGAGCTAGTGTAAAAGTAGAAGGAAGGCAGGGCCATAGGCAAGAGAACACAGATGAGAGTAGGGAGACTAGACCACAGTAAGCTTTGAAACTCTTCTATCAATGAAGAACTTTCACCTTTGCTTTTATTGTAGAACATAAAACTCCAAATACAGCTCACAGAACAGCACAGAGATGCTCGTCTGGGAGGCTGGTACAACTGGGATCAAGCTGGTCCAGTTGGGTCAGAGCAAAATTGTGACCTGGGTAGCAAAATCCACTCTGGTCAGGCACTGCACAGTGCTGTGAAAGCATTCCCTTCATCTCCTCTGCATTACCAAAACAGGCTGCTAGAAATTTGTCTCCTCAGCCACTAAAACCCTTTTGCAAATTTTATTAGAAACTTTCAGCACTGGCTCTTAATTAAATAAGCATCTTGTAGAGTTTATAAACTCTTAATGTAAGAAGAGTTTTGGAGCCTATCACTAAGATAACAGGAAACATAAACCATTATGATTCAGAACAGATCATTAACCATTCACATTTTAAAAAGGAAAACAAAAATAAACACAAGATGGCACAGACCCAAATCCCTCTTTTCACAGTGTGTCTTTTTAGCTGCTCGAGCAGCAGGAATACAGCTCGCTGAACGCCTACAGGTGAATCTTACTTTGTCCCATGTTTCCAAACTGAATGGGAGGAAGTCTTCACATTTTTATGACAAACACACAAATATGGCTCATGCTCTGGGAATCACAGGATCACTTATGCCCAGAATGGTTGGTGAGAAATCACCTGAAACCACTTGGTATTCCTCCTGATAAAACCTACAGGGCAATCAGAGCTCAGACAGTTCCACAACATACAGTACCTAAAGAATGGTCAGATTATGCAAGAGTGATGCACAGAACACATAATTGTGCAGGATATTAGAAAGAACAGTGCTCTTGAAGGCCTGCTTGCCTCAACTGGCTGAACAGTGATGTTTATTTATTTAGACATTTGGGATATGCGAATGGATTTTTAATGTTTGTCTATTTCCCACTGCTGGTAAAATATATTATATTTCTTACACACTGTCCAATTTTTAAACTACACTATTGTATTTTCATATCATACAGTGCCATTTAGCTATTAATTCCAATTGTTCCTTCCTGAAAAAAAACCAGCACAACTTCAACAAGTTTGATATTTGAAGGAGTGGGAATCTCCTTATGAGACAAAATAACTAAACTTATTAGAGTCATAAATGCTCTGGCAGTAAAATATATGTATATTTCTTTAAACAAGCAGTGTCACATAATATTTGATCACTATATTTAGAGACATCTTTTCATTTACAGTCTCTGAAAATTTATTCTTCAACCATAAACACGAAGGAAACACAAGCAATGTCTCTTTGCAAGGTGATAGCATTTCAACAAAGCATACTGGCAATACAGTTTTGTAGCTGTATAGGCTTACTTTATTTAACTGTATATACCAGAGGAAATAAAAAGGTTTATTTTTATACTACTGCTTATATTTTCAACATAAAGTTCAAAGTGATTTACTAATGTTACATGAATTGCCTTTGAATTATGGTACAGTATTGTGCCTAAGTACAAAGCCTAACACTATTTTGTATTCATAAAACACCACCTGCCCCCGAGCACTTTACAAATGCTAAATACAGCTAAAACCACATTCAAGGGGTAGGGAACAGACCCATTTTACAGAAAATTAAACAGTTTATTGTTATGATAGAGCAAATATCAAATCACTGTTTGACTGGAACAAACAGGGCAAATAAAAGCAGAGAAAAAACAGATGCACATAAGAAGTGGCCTGAGCAGTCAAACTACCTGAAACATGAGGACACCACAGTAGTGATACAACCTGGGGTTATATGGAAGAAACACCTAATCACCCACACCCAAGCTAACCCAAGCTCTACACGTGAAGGGAAGAACTCAACCCAAATTAGAGCCCTAAGTACTTCCTGCCATCTTTAGTCTGGCACCCACAATTACAGCATAATGGATGAGAAATTATCTCCATGGCTTGTGCTTCCAACATCCGTGTACCAACCCACTGTCCATAAGCTTCCCTGTTTTTTCAACCTGCAGTTTCCAACACATCCTGTGACAGCAAGGTCAGGAAGTTCACTGCTGTTGACAGACATACTTCTGTTTTCTGTTTTAATATCCTGCTAGTTTTGCCGTAAGGACTGACTGCAGTTAAGTCTCTTTCAAGTGGTGAAATCTCTGATAAAAAACCAGCTGCACATTCAATTTATCCACCACCTTCACAATTTTGCAACCCTGATAATTTTCTCAGTCTTTTCCTATCCAAAGTCATTGCTTTTTGGTCTCTCCTTAAACTGCTTCAACCTGCTGATCAAATGAATTTTTCTATGCACCTTTCCCAGCTCCCACTGCAACTTTCTTGAGAGACAAAGATCAAGCAGAATCAAAATATCGGTACAGCAAGACCTATGTATCCACAAGCTGTTGAGAAATTCCAGAAAGGTTTGAACTCCACAAATCCTAACCACATACTCTGAGTTCAATATCATGGAGGCATGGTGTTGATGACTCTTCCCCAGATAAATTAGTTTCATTTGATTCGCCTTTTTGGAGTTGTCTGCTACTGACATATTATTGGACTACTGAAAGAACTTAATATTGAAACACATGAATTTATTAGGTCACCTAGGACATTTTGCTGTTCACTTCTCACTCCAGATCACTGATGAAGAACCAGCCCAGTGAGTTCCTGGTGGATCCCTCTGCTAACTCTAAAAAATTAATATTAAGTCACTTTGCCTGCTATCATTTAGCCACCAATAAACCCCTAGAAGGAATTGTCCTCTAATCCCACAAAAACTTTATTTCTTCAGCAACCTTTGGTGAGGAACCTTGGCAAAAGCCTTTTGAAAATCCATAGGGCTGTGCTGATACCTCAGGTTCTTTCTTCCCCACTCCCTGCTCTGTGAGAAGAATCCAAGTCTTAAGCAGCAGGCTACTTGGCCCCGGGACCTGAGATGAATATGTCAATGAACATTAGAGGCTGGGTGAGTAGGAAATGAAAGCTGAGAAAGAGAAGCTGATTTTGCAGTCATTCCCTGAAAGGCCACACATCAGGATAAGGGAGCTTGTCTTTCATGTGTGAACGGCACCTTCAGTGACCAAAACACACCCTGAGGGGCTTTTCCGATGTACTGAATGTCAGGACACCAAAACTGAAAGAAACCACAAGACAGTGAAGGACAATTCATGAGGCTGAAACATCAAGAGAATGAACAAGATTAAATTGAGAATTAGAGACAAAGGGACAGTGACAGCCTGAGATTCCCATTTTACTTTCAAACAGGCTGGAACTCAGAGCAGATACTTCACTGCTGGGATACGGGAGGAGGCAAAATTAACAATATTATATATGTATTTAAAACAAATCCAGGTGGAGACATACTTCTCACCTGCAACAGGTCTTTATCTTCCAAAAGCATTGCAGAGTTTCTTAGTTCTTAAAGAAAAAGACCAGACTGCAGAATATTTCAAAGCAATTAAAAAAAGATCTGAGCCTTTTATTTAAAATATATAATACAATGTAAAACAGAATATATTTATACAGTGTCCTCAGCAAGAGCCTCCTGGAGTGCTGTAAAACCCACACCCACGTAATAGAGAGCTTACACTATCAGAGACTTTTAGAGAGCTCTCCGAGGCAGTATTCACAGAATCATAACCTAGAGAAGGAAAAGACTTATTAGACCATCCAGCCCTCTCCCTGCTGACAGAACTGCTCCCTACAGTGTGCTTCCTCACATTTGTTGCTAACAATCAGCCTCTCTCTGCTCTCCTTGGGAAGCCATTCCACAGCCAAATATATCTCATGCTATCATTACCATTATTACTTATTTATGGGCCACGGTATAACCTAAAGGGCCTTGATCAGGATCAGGGGGACCAACTCTAGTACCACTTGTAAGAGCACTCCTCTCTCCAAAAGAGCACACAGTCAAAAGAGGTAAGCCAAAGCCCAGTGGGAAACATATAACATACCATTAAGGAGAACAGAATAGCATGGGAAGTGTCACAAATGTCCCATGAATTTTTGCTTCAGAGTTTGGTGGGAGGGGAAGGGATGTGCTACGAATAAGAACATCTTTCTGATAGTCACCTAAACAAAGAGGGTTTTCTTCCTCCAAACTTCACCCTATTAGTTATGGGTAAAGATCAGGCATGATCTGAAAATGAAGACTGAGGAATCAATTGTCTTTTTTTGATGCAAATACACCATAAGTATTTAAACAATGCTATATTTTTTCTGCTCTAGTCTCAGTCAACATTTATCTGAGCCACACGTATTTAAATATTCTCTCATAAATCAATACCTCCAGCATTGCAACAGATTTTGCCACTCTCTTTCTGTCTTTGACAATTTTTTATCCAGTAAGCAATCACCCAGAAATAAGCACCATATCCCCTAGAGGGGCTGCACAGAAACAGAGAGATCAGCTCCCTCCAGCACTCACGCAATGCTTGTGTGTGCACATTCAGCCCTGCTGCTGCTGCTTCCTTGCCCCACAGGTCCCTCCCTTACCTGTAGGTCTTGCAGAGCACTGAATTCAATGCCTCATTTTCTGGGGTTACTAACAATTATCACCAAATCGTGGGGAAAGCAGCAGCGGAGATAACAGCCCTTGCACAGGAGAATTTGGACAGAAGCAGCAGAATTGAGTAATATGTCTGCTAACCGAAATGTGCTGTGCTTGGCAGTGTTCTGGGAAGATGGAAAGAGCCTCCCTCCCCAACATGGTACTCAAGAGCTAAAGAGGACTTGAAAGAAGCTGAGATCTCTGGTTTGCCCCTGGCCGTTTGCATACCAGTCAGTGCCAGTGCTCTAAAGGATACCAGATCCAGCAACAGCATCTGAAAAAAACTTGAGCCCTAAGGCAGGGCTGATAAAGAGATTTTTTTCCCCCCAGTTTTCATCCCGGCTTCACCTATGGTAGCATCCAAGTAGCTGTCATTACTGAAACAAGAGTTACTGCTGCTCTCATTCCTCCTTGCCACACAAGCAGGACATTTTCACTTACCTGCTCCTCCGAGACCAACAGCTGCTTTCCTTACCTTTCCACATTCCCATCTCAATGCTCCCAACCCAGTTATCCTACCTCTTTGCTGCTGGTAACTCAGCCTTTGTTTTTCCCCATTGGACTCAGACCCTGCTGCCCTGTTGCCAACCTGCCAAATACAATCCAAAGTGGTGCTTCATTATTTTTGTCTCCGTGTGTTTTTAGTAGTTAATAACTAACTAACTAACTAACTAAAAACCAAGAATAAGAAACACGGCAGATAATTTCTTTCAAGGTATGGCTGCAGGTTGCAGCTCAACTGGCATAACTGAGGTTGTAATAATTCTGGAAGAGGGAGGGTGAACGACAACATGAGTCCTGGGAAGTAAAGAAACCTTTTAAATCAGATCTTCCAGTGACAGAAGAATAATTTAGAATGAAGTTTTTTGTACAAAAGAGAGAAATTACAGAACCAGGTAACTACCAGAGAGTTTAACAACCACCTTCTGCCATCATTCTGTTTGTATTGTCCTTCTCTCCCCTCCCACACAGCCGTTTCTGTGTCATCAAGTCTGAAAGCTCTTCAGATCAGAAAATGAACCTTGGTGTATGTACAGCACCTGGGGCCCTAATTCTGCTGTGATGTTACATAACAACTTTGCACTTCAGAGCACACTTAGCTTTTATTCCTTTTAAGCACTCTATCATCACAGCACATCTTCAGCAAGATCTTCACCCTTTATTGTTCTGGGCCAAAACTAAACTGTCATCATCTTTTCTGCCATACTTCATCCCCCTACATCTCCTGCCTTAACAGCCTTTCTTTTCAATTTTTTACTCTCACAAGTTTGTCCCCAAGCATCCTTCCCCTCAAAGCAAACTCTAATTCAATGAATCATCTTCAAAATTGTGCCTTTTCTTCTCTAATGTACTAAAGCCTCTGTCAAAGGGTTGCATATATAAGTCATGGTACAGTCCTGCACCTCCTCTCTACAAGTCTCAGTGCTGCTCCTAAGTTTTGATTTCTTTTCCACTTTTCATCTCTTCTTCCTAGCACACTTTCAGCAAACCTGGGACTACCTCACCCTACAACTTTGTGTGTATTAAAAAACTACAAAACAATTTTAAGGGGCATGGCTTAGGGGAAAAAGAACCCCACACATACAGCTTGCTAAGTCTATCACCATTTCCATGGATTAGCAGCCTGTCTTTTTCGCAAGCTCAGTCCAAATTCCCAGCCTGCCAGATAATAAATCAACTTTTTGCTTCAGTTGTACAGTCATTGGGAATCTGCATAGTTTTAGGTCAAGCATTTATACTCTTTTTATGATTCCAAAGTTTCTTACCTTGTCATTTAGTTACTGAACTGTGAGCTTTCATTGACTTTCTAACCATTGTGGCAAGAACTGTGAGTAGCTGTGCAAGATTTAAAACCTCACTGAGCAGAGGAGCAAAATCAGACTGCAGTAATTTTTAGTATATATTGGGGTGGAACTGTGACCCTATGGAAGCCAAGGGAAGTCTGCCACCATTTCACTGGGGTTAGCTTTCTTCCCTGTCATTTCTTGTGCTGGGGTGACTAAGTATTGCAAGCTCTCTATTTTATACTTTGGAAAGAAGATGGCTCAGAATGCTTGGAAATAGTTTATTTTACCATTCTATTTTCCTTTTTATCCCCCCCATTCTGGTTAAATATTTTACATACAGTCAATTGCTGTACCTAAACAGCAATTCTTCTTGTGGTTCTGCATGATCCTTCCTCTCCTGCTTGTCAGCTTAATTTCTTCTGCTGTGGCATGGAGTGTGTAATAGCAAATCTTGCACTCAAATTCTTCTGTTCTTAATTATCTCTGCCCTGTCAGCTATATCAGTGAAAACAAGTTGGCATTAGACAATTCAGACACAAGTAAACATCAAGTTGTGATAATATAGAGTCCTGCATTACTGTCATTATGGAAAAAGCTGTTTCAGGGAGGCTTAAAAAATTAAATAAACCCAGCACTTCTAAATGGCTAAAAACCTAAGGATATCTAAATTATTCTTCAATATCTTAATCATCTGGGAGAATCGTAATCTTATATAATGGCCATTTTAAATGAAAGGTTTGCTGCTCTGCAAGGTTACCACTTCATTTCTAATTGTGAATTAAAGTATAATTTAGGGTGGCTGTATGCCAACTTGACTAGAAAAATTTAGACAGTAACTCTGGTTGAAAGAAGGGGAGAAAAAGCAGTTAGATTTCTTTAAGTAATAGAAAATCACTCACCAAGCTGTACTTTAAAACAAAACGCTAGAGCTTTAACTCAACAAACTGACTTGAATTAAACCACAGAAAAAAGTGCTTGCACTGTAAATCTTACAGGGCAGAAGTGATGGTAGGTTATCATTCTGTTTATTAGCATGCACTTTGGAGAGTTCAGGGCAAGTACGGATACGCATTCATTCCATTTTATGCTGCACATTACTGAAAACACATTCCTCATAAATAATTCATAAATGCATTGTCTGAAATTTCAGATTCCAAAAATACAACACCGTTTTCAACTTTATGGTTGCTTGGTCTTCAAAACAGAAACAGACAATTGGATGGACGGACTTCACAAACCCGATAAGAACCCATCAGTCCGAATTACACTCCAGAGGTAAATGCAAATATCTCCCAGCCTCTGATCCCTGGAAGCAAGACCATGATGATAGACACTGCTTGTGCTAGCAGCCCCTCAGTAGGGAACAGGCAGAAAAAGAGAAAGAGCAGAAGTAACCACATAGTGAAGTGTGGTGGGGAGCTAGTAAGTTGAAATTGGGTAGAAACCCAAACAAATTTAAATTTAAGGTATATTAACAGTCAAAATACAAAGACTGAATATAGCTTGTCTTGCAAAAGCCCATGCTTCAGACCACACTGCACTAGAAACGCAGCTTTTTGTTCTCAGCTTTTTGTTCTCAGCTTTTAACTAGTATCACTTTGTTTATGACATAGTAACTCCCATCATCTTTATGTCAGCTATGCTAGCATGAGTGAGGTGAATAGGTTCTTGCACTTCATCTGAAGTGTAATTCCTGCAGGGAGCAGAGTGACCACAAACATACAAAAGAAACTGAAGTATGCTTCATAGGCTGAAGTGCTTAGGGTTTATATACACAGTGATTTCTGTATCTTGCTGACATTATATATGTAGCTTATACTCAGTTGGTTTTTTATCTTCATACCGTGCTCAGAAGCCTGACATCAGATAGCAACTGCTTTTCAGCCAGATTTGCATTCACTTGCACTGTTCAGCTCACCTCCCAGTGACGGGCACACACAGTTTTGGGTACCTTGTTTAGAGAAACATTTGGTGCCCAGCTCCTAACAGAACAACAGCCCATGATCTCCCTATGCACCAGCTCTTTATATGAACTAATTCCCTCCAATTTGCCTGAGAACAAACATTGCAACTGAGCTCAAATACTTGGCATCCCAACACACTGACTGCTTGGGTGCAGACCATATGTGAGAAAACAACGCTCTCATAAAAATTGTATTCCAGTACCCAACTGCTGTAAAACTTCTCACTCAGTGCTCCAGCATGGAAAGACTGGGACTATCTGTCACTCTGTTCCATTTCCAGGTGTGCTGAACTCTCTGGGGTAATATTTAAATCAGCTGAGATTTCATACATCAAAGATGAGGATACATAATTCAAGAGGAGCCACTGAGATAAAACAGTAGCTGTAAAAAATACGGTGTGTTGGTGGTGCCTGGTTTAGCATGTCAAAGAGGGGCCACTGCTGGCGAGGAGCCGCACGCTGTCGGCACCAGAACAGGTCGTGTGGCAGAGCAGGCACAGCCTCTGTCAGCTTCACAGGTACACAGCCACCGAGCAGGTCTGGCACTGTGCAAGTACCGGGTTGCAAGGCACCCTACAGAAAAAAACAGCAGTGAGGCACGGAGCACAAGGCACTCAGGCCCAGTGTCCCTTGGCTATAGTCATCACACGCTAACAACCTCTTTCAAAAACTTTACACAGGTGGTAGGTGTCCCACTGAGATAAATTACCTACTTTCAGCTGCTGAACAGATGGGCAGGGAAGTGAAATTTTAGTTTGTTCATTCCCAGCAGTAACTAGCAAAGATGATCTCGGCTGCTGCAGGATTACTTTTCGATAACCACACACCTGCGAACAGTCCATGATT
Source organism: Passer montanus (assembly GCF_014805655.1). Lineage (NCBI taxonomy): Eukaryota > Metazoa > Chordata > Aves > Passeriformes > Passeridae > Passer > Passer montanus. The sequence continues at coordinate 439,827 of NW_024356948.1, read as the reverse complement.
CTGTTAGAAACTACATAAGGTCATTAATACACTACAAAATAAGGCAGGGCACTTAACAGCTCAAGAAACTGATGCTAAGTCTCTTATTCCCACATTCTTCAGAATATACTTTAGGCTGAGTGAGGCCAGAAAGTGTACAGAGAGAGACCTCAACAGGCAGGAGAAATGGGCTCACAAACATCTCACAACCTGCAACAGGAAATGCCTGGTCCCATGTCACATTCATATTTTCTGAAAAATCCCTTTGCCCAGGATGTTTCTCCTGGGAAGCTGAGAAGCCTCAGAGGAAAAGGAAAACAATATTATCTCATTTGCTTCTCCTGTGTTTTACTCCTTTGGAATGTGGTTGGAGATTGTTTATCCAATAAGTGGTTGTTTCATTGGTTTCATGTGAATTGTTTTGATGTATTGGCCAACCAGTGCCAAGCTGTGTTGGGACTCTGGAGTCACGAGTTTTATTATTATCTTTTTAGCTCTCTGTAAGTATCCTTTCTGTATTCTTTAATACAGTATAGTTTAGTATTCTTCAATATAATATAGTATCATTAAATAATAAAATATCCTTCTGAGAACATGGAGTCAGATTCATCATTTCTTCCTGCCACAGGGGCACCCTGCAAATACAACAGTCCTGTGCTTGGGGAGTAATAACCCCAGGCACCAGCACATGGCCGGTTTGTCTGGCTGAAGGGAAACTTTGCAGAAGGATCTGGATACTTGTTGTCCTGATACACAAAAAGCAGAACAGAACAGAGCAGTTTGGCTTTTGCTGGCTTCCTGAACAGAAGCCAGCAAAGGCCAGAACTGCTGGAAGATCGAGTTGATCTTCCCCCTCAACTCAGCACCAGTGGGACACAGCTGTGCCCTGTGCTGGACTCTGCAGTATTAGAGACATGGACTCAATGACAATGATTAAGGCTTTGATGTATCTGACACAAAAGTAAAATGTGAGAAAGCTAGGACTGTTCAACCTGGAGCAAATGCAGCTCACGGTGATCTCACCAATGGGTATAAATACTTGATAGGGCAAGGAAAGAAGCTGGAGCCAGGGTCATCTCTGGAGTGCCCAGTGAAAGGACAAGAGATAATGGGCAAAAATTGAAACACAGGAAATTCCATTCAAACGGAAGTAAAAGAGTTTTCTTGCTGGGTGGTTGAACATTGGTACAGACTGCCCAAAGAGGTTGTTCATCAACACAGACCAAAAGGGCAAAGACTGACTACCAAGGACTGGATGCTGACCTACCACCCATGCGTGCAGGCATCATACAAACAGGGAAGTTTAAAATACCAGTCAATGCCTGCAAACCAGGGATCTCCAGAAACAAATCAAAACATGAACCAAGGACTTCTGCCCAGAAAAGTCTGCAACTCATTAAAACCAGGATTATGGGAAACCTGATGATATATTCAAGGAGTGACAATTTATACTTCACCAAGTCACTTATAACTATTCACATGCAAGTATATCACAGTATAGCCCAAACTCTGTACATATTTTTTTTATTATTTTTTAATAAGATGGTCACAGCCATACTGTAAAAACCTTAACAAAAATAGTTTTAGTACCTTCCCTTTAAGCTTGCAAATATTTTCCTGGCAGAAGTCCTGAGCTAACTTTACAGCAAGATCTCTCAAAGGAAACAGAACTTTAAAAAAAAAAAGCCTCAAAAATACACTACAAAATGAATGTGACCCAGGGACTTACCCTTCTATGCAACAACACGATCAGAGTGCACAGAGACAGTGAAGTCCGCAGGGCGTGAAATTAAAATTTTCACACAGATACAATGAAGTAATGATACAATGTTACAACCTTGGCACAAAAATCTTCTGGTTTGAGTAAAGTCAATGTCATGTGATGTTACGGTTTGTGCACTGGTAGAAAGAGTCTGCTGCTAAAAAGTTCATAACAAAACAGAAGAGGCAAAAGCAAGAAAATTGTACAGCTAATTACAACAGACCTGTACATTCTAGTGATCCAGACATCCCTGAAGATGCTCATCACAATCGAATCAGGCTGTCAGTGCAGGCTGAGTTAAGAAAACACACTTATCTTTCATGTCTAGAAATCTAGATGCTGAGAGGCCATTAGGAGATAAGAAAAAGATTGGCAAGGAAGAGGGAGGGAGAAAACAACTCTCTTATGAGGTCAGTTTGTTCCCTACAAATGAGGTAGATATACAGGTTCAAAATTCCAAGCATATGGATAAGAACAGGGATGCACAGAGCAATTAACAGAGTCAAGCAGAAGCTGGGATGAGCAGCAGCTGGAGCACTGTTAAAGTCCTTCTAGGAATTGCTTCACCTGCTACAGTAAAAATAAAAGGCTGTGCTGGAAGAACACTGGCTCCTGAGCAAGGACAAGGTCATCAGAACAAGTGAGGAGCTTGAAAAATTCTGGGTAGCAGCAGGCACAGGGGCACAGGCACTTTAGAAGACTGTGCCACATCACAGTGGTCACCGGCAAAGCAAGCAACCTTTGTGCTGCAGATACACCAACACAGTCCCACAGGGATTCACCAGATACTCTGCAGGGAGCAGGATGCTCTATTTCTAAGAGTATGGAAAAGTCTCTCAGAAATCATAATGCTGCTTATACATTAGGATGTTTCACAGAGACCCAACAGACTGACAGACATGGATGTATTTTATAAAATATATTTACAGGCCTGAATTCTGTGGGGAAAGAATCAGAATTCAGTAATACTGCTCATTTCAAACCACAATTTTGTGATCACAGGCACAGAAGTTAATGCATGCAAGAGCTATTGGCAATGTATTTCCAGTAACCCTTCTGGAAATATAACAGAGAAAATCAGTCTAACAGTGCAAAGGTCATTCCTTACCAGACAAGTTTCTCATCCTAGTGATCCAAGACGGTACACACAGAGAAACATACAGCCAAATGTGACTTAATAAAAACTTCAAGTCTTCAGCTTATTAATTTTTTTTTAATTTTTCTCATTTCATTCCAGTGATTTCATTAGGTTAGACTTCTTCATCTTTATTATAAAATAATCAGAACTGAAATGTTTCAATAAACCCAATTTCTGTTTTAAGTAGTAAAAGATGATTCAACGCAGATGAAGCAAAAACGAAAGTTAAAAGTACAATGGCATTAGAGGCTTTGAGAATATACTTTAAAAGATGTTAAATACATAAATTATATATTAGTACTCTAGAATGTCTTTGATTGTTTTTTACATTAAAAAAAAGAACTGTATGAACAATTTTTTTTCACAGAATAATAGAATAGTTTGGGTCAGAACAGACTTTTAAAGGTCATCCAGTCCAATCCCTTGTAGTAGGCAGGGACATCTTAAACTAGCTAATTTTCACTGTGTTCTCCAGCAGTATGGAACAAAGCAAAATACTTCAAAACTTACAGGTGGGAAGAAACAAAGGTGAAAAACAACACTTAAGTCACCACCATTAAAACAGAGAGTACTAACTTAGTGCAGGTCAGAACAGAGATATAATATAATTCTCAGTAAAAGTTTTAGATTTCAATCATATTTCCAAATTATTTCCCTCCCAACACACTCAAACTAAAAGAAATAATTTGTTTTTTTCCCCCTCAGAGGGCCACAAACTAAGTACCATCCCAAAAACAACACAAAACAGGTAAAAATTAACTAACATGGTCCCAAGCTACTGGGGAGCTAGAAACACGTTGCATGGAGAAATTTAAATATTAAATATAATCAGTATCTCCAATTAAATAAATGGTGAGAAAAAAATCCAGCAAGATACTTCTTGATTATCTAAATGTTGAAGAGATAGCTTCAGTGCTCTAGTCACAGCCCATCACAAAGCCAAACTTAACAATGACCAACAGCATGTGTTTTTGAAAAGGAAATGTGGCCTAGGAAGAGAAAAAAGTCACACCTGCAGTAGAAACTGGTGCACTCAGCATGAACAAATATCTGTAAACAGAGACTATAACATCACTCTCTGTTTCCTTCAACTCTGTATCAGAAAGCTAAAGGCATGGTACCTGTTTCAGGGTTCCCCAAAGTAAAGCTGACAAAATAAAAACACGTTCAGTTCAGCAGTTCAAAGTTCAACATTCTTTATACTGAAACACCACCATTACTTTCCCTAAACAAATGTGGAAGATACCTTGGCTCTTTCATTACGCCACCTAAGAAAAATCAGAGCCCAAATCTTCTGTTATGATGTCCTACTGAACTCATGACAGCTATGCAACATGGTAAGATTGAGACACAAGCCCAGATATTGAGTTTTTCCCAATCAGAAATGTCTCAACAAGAATTATAAGAGATGATAGTTATTTAAAAATAGATAATGATTTTAAAATTATTATTATAATACATATATTAAGAATTACTTTTAAAAGCTTTATGAATTAGAAGAAATGACAATAACAATCTTATGTGACATTTAGACACAAAATATGTGACATTTAGAAACACAATAATGATAAAAGGTCAGGATACAAGCTCACTGCTGGTTTCTGCCTTCTTGTACATTATCTGAATGTCCCATCTCACAATCCTGTCTGATGCCCACCAGTTTTTCCAGTAGACAGGACAATAAAGAAGAGACAAAATGTTCTCTACTCATTTTCTCCAGGTCACTTTTAATTTTATAAAATTCTGATAGTATCCTAAACTTAGCCACCTCTTTTCCAAGCTGAAGAGTCCTAGGTGTACTGTTCATTCCATAAAACCTCTCCCACATCTGGAAGCAATCCATTGCACTACCCAGATGTGAAAACCAACACACAGTAACCACTATTGAGCAAAAATTTGCTACAGCAGTCTTTCACTTCAGAAGTGGAAACAATAAAAAAATGAGAAAGCTTGTTAAAAATAATAGTCATAGCAGGGCTCCAAAAATGGAGATTCAACCTATGGAGAAAGAATTCAGAGGGATGAAAAGAAACCTTAGCAGGTTAAGTGAAATAGTAAACTGTCATCCACTCCAGTCTAAATGAAGAAAATGGAACAAACTGCTAGCTCAAGGGAAGGACAAAAAATTACCACAAACCCACAACAAAAAAAAAAAGCCACAAAATCAAACCCCACAAAGAATTCCAGCCAAAGACTAAGGGTTATTCTGCTGAAAGCATTAGGTTCAATAACAAACCCCAGTTTTAAGTATATAAAATATAGAAAGTTTAAGTTAAAGCTAGAAGGAAATGAATTTACAAAAGGAACAGGACGATAAAGCTACAGCAGAAAAACTCCATGAGATGAACATACATTCACTATATGGGAACTTACGAAGTTTCTGAAGCCACAGAGGAGATGGTGGAAGACCTGTTTGAAGCTGAAATGTCTTGCAAATAAATTACAGAACAAATCAATGTAAATGAACAATAACGAATTGCTGGGATGAGTTGGTACTCACTTAAACTTCTGAAGGAGTTCAGGTATGAAACAGCTGAACTATTAATTGTAGCTTGTAACTAACTAACTAAAACTGCTTCTATTCTGAGCAAGTGTAGAATTTTTTTTAAGTGATCTGGAAAGATGCAGAAATCTACAAATAAAGAGGTCTAACATTTAGAACAAGCAGATTGATAGAAATTATCTAAGGAATTAATAAACTTAACATATTGGCAGAGACTAAATATAAAGTCTTCATTCACTGGGGACCTCTACAAGATTAATAAGATTATTATCACCCAAAAAAGAAAAACATAGTTTATATAGTCTATCTAGAGTTCCAAAAGTCCTCCAGCAAATCTATTACCAAAGACTTAAAAGCTGACATAAACTAAGAGAAAAATCCATTAATGTATATATAACTGGCTAAAACTCAGGAAATTAAGAGAAAACATTAAAACTGGTCTGCTATAAAATGGCCAGAGAGGTCACCAGTGGAGCTCACAGAAATTTGTGAGGGCCTGAACTCTTTAATGCATTCACAAGTGGCCTAGAGAAAGGACAAATAAGGAAGAGACATTTGCTGATAATACTACACTATTCACGGTAGCTCAAAGAAAAGCTAAATGAGCTTTATAGAGGCAGAAAACTATACTATCACAAAGGCTTAAAAAAGTATATTAAAAACTGGAAATGGGGCAAATCAGACACTATAAAACAAGAACTGGTTACTGTCCTTAAGCGACAGAGAGGCAGGAATGTGTTTTTGAAGAAGGAAACTCATCAGCTGGAAATAACTATTGAATATCTGACAGAGCTGTGTCTGCCTGCTGAGACCATCCCCTGGTGCACAGCACACCTTATGGGGAGGGATGGGACAACAGCAGTGCCAGCCCCTGCTCAGACCAAAAATCATTGCAGTACCACAGTCCCTGAATTCGAGTTACAGGGTGTCATCAGGTCACAACAGGACTCTCCAAAGCAGCCAATCTTCCATCAACCACGACTTTTATTGAAAATGTTACCACATCACAAGCTCATGTACTGCTGAAATAAATGCTGCATGCTCAAACCCAGGCACATACACACCCAGTCCCACAGTGGAGGGCTTTACATCTTTGATGCCTAAGCCCTTCAATTCATAGTACAAGCATTAAAAGTATATTAATAATCAAGGGTACTGACCATGCAGCACACAGGTTAACCCTGCATTTGCCTCCAATCCATAATGAAAATATGAATGACAAACAACTTATTTTTAGTTCCACATATTCAGCTAGAAGAGGGATAAGGTGTCACTGTGTGTTACTCCAGGCTTATTTTACAGCTCACAGGATAACAGGTATGGCCAAAAGGATATTTAGGTGGCTCTAAAAAAAAATAGTGAGGGTAACTAGCTCAGTTGTCTCAAGATGAGCAAGACAAATTCCACCCTAACTATACCATCATCACAGTTAAACATCATTACTGTATGGACCAGCCAAGCACGAAAATGTGCTAGGGCAAGATCCTGCCCTAAGGAGTTTACAGACTGAAAGGCCCAGGGAAATTGAACGACAAAAGAAAACAGGAATTATTACTAAGCATAAGCAATATGGTGGAATGATGGCAGAGACATCTTTTGGTACAAAGGCTTCTTAAAGTAAGATGCAATTATCCTGCATATATTATTGGTCAATTCCTCCCATCTCAAAAATAAAACAAATCTCAAAAAAACAAGAGGAAATGTCTCAGAAATATGAGAAGAGAAATTACTACAGTACTAGGAACAGAACAGTTGCTTAGAGAACCATGAAGACAGGAAACAAGACTGATCTTACCTTGCAAAGCACTGTAGAAATTGCCATCACAGTAGTTCTAAAAAAGTTTTTAGAAGAACAAGGCAGAACACTCAAGGTATCAGTGCAGGAAAAAGAGACACTATTTTTTTTTTTGACAAAGGAGTAGAGGAAAATACAGAGGAAACTCAAAATATTTTGAGGCTGTTTTCATTGCTGTGATTACAAATGCAAACAGGAACCACGTTCAATGAACCAACATTTGCTTAAGATGTGATGTGCTATTTGAGAACCTGCAAACGTGCACAGGAAAAAATTGTAAAAAATAGTACTTAAAATAACAATGAAAATGATGCAGAGAGTTAACTCAGTTTAATAACATGATTTGTACTCTATTTTCCTTTGCTTATTATTACTTTCAAACTACAGTCAAGTTATTGTCATACCACTGAATGATGGAAACCTTGCCAACTACTTCAAAACTGACACGTTTTCTGCTGCACTGAGCATTCCCAGAAGACATTTCCCCTCATTTTAATACAAAATCCTGTCAGATCCATGGGGCTGAAAAAAAAATGTGTAAAGGATATGAAGCTATAATAGACCTCCCCCAACTAGTCGAGTTTGGAATAAAAGACGATCAAAAAAGACTCAAAGATCCAGTGCTAGATTAATGCAAATATCTGCTTGTTTGCAAGTGTACTTTTTGATTAAACTGGCATACATCAAGTACAATTAGAAGGGTTATTTATAACTAAGAAATACATAATTCTGCATTTTAATGAGGGTGACAATTACAGCCAACAGTTGGTAATTAACATTAATCCTTTTGCACTGCAAATCAGGATTTCCCAATATGATTTTCATTGTCTGCAATGGACACACTGAAACTGTTATTGCAAAGCAGCTATTAGGTGGGCTGCTTTGACACAAATAGGTGTTCCTGTTACACACAGTAAAGAAAGAAACCAATGATGTGTTAAATTTGATAACCTCAGATGTAAATACAGAATGTCACTTCAAAATTTACTTGATGTCTACAACACAAAATACAATCAAGGCTTATCATTTTCATGGCCGAACCCAATTCCAAGTTTCCCAAGAGCCAGGCTTCACAGGTAAAATCTGATTTCAACACAAGCTTGAAATCTCCCATTGTTAAATTTGGTTTAGATTCCAGCCCTGGTTCACATCTGCATTTCCCCCCTGAGACTTCAAAGCTTTTAGTGGTTGTAACCGAACAGAGCAGATAAGGAGGAGCGTTTGCCCAGTCGGTATCAGTTTCCACAGCAGAACTCTGGAGCAACTACTAAAGACAGGAATAATCACTAGTGAAGCATTTGCAACTGTAGCAAAACCTTATTGCAAATTCTTTCCGTAAGCAGGTTATCAAAATAATTTTGGTTCACAAACCCACTGAATTTTAAATCTCAATCTTCCTAAATTGCTTTAACATATTTCTATTCCTTGAGTAAAAGTTTCTCTGAAAATAAGTTCCATGTCCATAGTAAATGCTGAACTTATTAAACACTTCTCTTTCTGATATCAGTAGTCTTCAAAGAGATGATGTAGATTTGCTATGTGTCTTTCCAAAAGAAGGTATTTCTGGTTTAGCCTCTCAGCTGTTGTCTTTTCAAAGAGAAGTAATAGCAAACTCTTATCATACTGGTCTTTAATAGGAAAAGAGACCTAGCCCAAATCCTATTTGAGGCAAAGATCACAATGCAGCCAGTAAATGAAACCTCTAGAAGACTGCTGAGGTGTTCAACACCCGGGTCAGGCAAACTGGAGGGGGATCAGTGTCAGGTACAAGTAAATGAGAAGGTAGAAAAGGAGAACTGTGAGCAGTAAGCCAAGAAACCTACAATGCACTTCTTACAAAGAGCTCTAAAATACACATTTATTTTGTAAGTATGAGATAGATGGGTTATTTCTACATATAGAGGTGCCCAACTAAAATCAAGATAAGTGATATTAATGTCCTATGGTCAGTATTATTGAACCTCGAAAGCAATAAAGTATGAGTCGATAAATATTACATTTGCAACATAGTTAACATTCTTCTACTGTCTCTGGCACTTATTACACATTGTAACCGCAAGTCTACAATACATTATTCATATTTGGGGTGTCACTGAGTGATGGATTGCTGTAAGAGAGGCTGTCCTTTAAATAAATCAACAAATAAAAATGCAAATGTTAACATTTTCAGCCACAACTTTTTCCATCTTGAATGGGGAATGAAAATTTCACATTATATCGACAGCCAGCAGAGAGAACAATTAACAACCTACACTGTGAATAAGAGAGATTAATTTGCCAATGTCTGGTTTTATCACTTGCATATGGAACTACATTGGACTTTTTGCACTGCTGGCTTTCTCAAGGAGTAGGCAAAACTTGTGTCTCCCACCACTTTCAGAAACTAACTCACCACCCTACTCCAAACACACTTTTAATCTCTTTAAATGTTCCTAAGTTAAATATGGAATGAAACTTTTCTGCTCCTTTTGAATCTTGAGTGGTGTCTGATCCTAAGAGTAAAAAGAACAATTCTATTTCTTTGGCAGTGTTTCCTCAGATTCTACAGTCTAAGGAACTTCAGAAATGGTCTTAAGTTGATATCCATATTTAAGCATCCAAAATGCAAAGATATTAAAATCAACTACTACATAAGTAAGACAAAAGCTTGAATCTCATCACTGTCATATTTCCTAACACTCAGCACAACAGACCTACTTTAGACAATTCCAGTGTGCATTATTAAGTATACAATTCTGCACATTATATTTTACATCAGATATTAATTTGCTTAAAAGTCCCTGAGTACACATTCGCCTGAGATGTGCTGGGCAATTGGGTAAATAGTTTTGTTTTTAAAATGTCCCTAAACACAAATTTACACAATACAATCTGTTTATAAGAACTCCAACAGGCCACTGTCGTCTAACAGGTAATAATACAGCTCAAACACAGCATTCATATTGCAAGAACTTCTAAATCACTTCTTTTATTGGCTACAAGAAACTTCCCTCCAAGACAATGCATTCAGCAAGTATGAAAGCTTTGATCTGAAACTGCAACCAAAACCCAGAGACTTAATGCTGAAATCCCTGACTATCACACAGTCCCTAATTTACCTAACTGTTCTTGAATTCGCTTTGACCAAAGTGAAAAACACTACAGGAGAATTATCTGTTTCCATGGTGAGCAGAACAAACTTTGCCTGTGTCTTTTTAAGTGCTTAATTTCTGCAGTGTTACAGGACTTACTGTGCCAAACTCAATGCTACGTGGGGAGAGCCTGACAATTGCAACAGGGCTGTAATCAAATTAAATGGTATTTCAGAATGTACAATTTATAACTTCCCTATTTTTTATTCCCCCAGAAATAGCTGAATACTTTAATTTATTGCAGTTTCACTTCTGTATGCAATACAACATTTGTTTTGCTGAAATCAGTACCTGAGTATAGCTAACGTAAGATCTGGTTTATGTAAAAATTTCATTACCAAGTGAAAGCATCAATATTCAATATCATAAAGCCAGTACTTCCTCTGTGCAGCTTCCCTCCAGTTCAGCAGAAACACAGACACTCTCTTCAAGGCAAACACCAATTATGAAAAAATGTAACTGGTCACCAAAAAGGTAACATTTAACACAATCAGAGTAACCATGCTTTAGGAACAAACCCACTCTTCCAAATTTTCCCAGCCCCAATCTTGCCTGTGAATTTTTTTTTTCACAAATATATTGGCTTTGGTCTAGATGAATAAGCACATGGAGTAGAAGAGCTTTCCAGGCCTGCTGTGAACATAATTTCAAGGGCCTCATGCAGGTGTAGACACTTGGCTTAAGAACACTGAATAACCAAATTTGCAGTGTTTGGCCACGTTATGGAAGGCAGAGATAGGCATGCACAGAAGCCTGACAGGTAAACAAATTCACTATTAGCCCAGTTCCAGATGCCAGATAAGAAAATGCTGGGGTTTTCGTTTTCTTTCAAAGATATCACTGAAATCACCCTGTGCATACTTATTTTGCAAGACTGGTCCTTCTAAAGGTCTAGCACAAAGGCTCCCAAGGTTTGCATCCACCTTCTAGGGACACTTATTTCTTGTTCGTGACATGATTCATTCTGAGACAGAGAAGGAAGCAGGACTGCAGCAATTCCTTCTCAAGCAGGAGGTAGCTGTAACACATTGAAGCCACCAGTTGAGCCCTGCCAAGGCAGGCTATCATGCCAACACATCTTCTACCTGCCATGCCTGCTTACCCAGCCAGCCCTCCCCAGAAGCTGTGCTAGCACCCTGATGCCTCTTGCTGCCAGGGAGCTTCTGTCGCTTTCCAACACCTTCTCTCTGGCAGGCTTTGCATTGCTGCTGCTGCCGGGTGCCAGGGCTTGTGCTAGTTAAAGCTGGCACAAACACGAGTTGAATCTAGTCCTATAAATTTAAATAGTCAAAAGTAATTAGGTTTACATGTACTGCTGAATAAATAAATTTGCTCTTAGGCTAGGGCTTTGTGTTGCAAGTTTCAGATCTGTGCCAACTGTTGTGGTTAAGCTGTTAACCCCCCCAAATCACAGATCATAATGAACATGCTGACAAACCCTAACTTTAGTGGCACAAAAGCAGCAATAATTCTCAATATTGATTAATTTAGTTAGTTAAACCTGCAGTCTAAGCTTATAACCATTCAGTGATAAATTGAGACTGACCTGCTGCCCAAGCAGGTTTTTTGATGAAGGATAGAATCAACTTTAGGTTTCCCCAGAAATACTTGTCCATTTGCCATTTTTAATTAGACAAGGCCAGGAATAAGGGAAAGCACAATATGGCTGTTTAACCTAGTTAATAATACCTACAGCACCAGTGGTGAGAAAGAAAGGGAGAAAGCATGGGAGAAAGTGCCCAGAAATACAGGATTTTTCATCAACTGGTAAAATAATTCTCTAAAGATGACAGCTAATCAGACTCCTTTTACTGATCACTTTACCTGGTATGATTTCTAGCAGCATATTTCAACAAATATTTTACTCCCCTCTGTGGAAAAGAATAGACCATCAATCCTCTTGAATAAAATTTCTTTTTCTGAGCAGTCTTCATATGATGTGCATAATTATATCTACTCCTCAGTGCTTGAATGGAATCTCAACCTAGCACTATTAGACAGTATCAAGCAGTATCTTTACACACACTTTATCTGCTATGCCTGCCTTGCAAAGGTAACCACTGCTTCTAAGAGAAATGGTTAGGCAATCTTGTGGTTTCTGTTAGTTTAAACATACAGCTACTTGTGGGAAACAGCCCAATCTAACTCAGTTTTTAAATCCTCCAAGAACTATCATCCCTTCCATCAGAAGAAAAAAAAAGTGTTTCCATAACAAGTAAGTACAAATTTGTCAATATTGATAGTGGTTTTTCACCTATTATATATCACAAGTTCTCTCAGAAGATAGAAATAAAAATGCCAGCTGCTGCCAAGAATACAGGGATGATATCAGGCATACATTTTGCAAGTCCACTGGGCCAAGAGAAGATTAAATCTGATTCTAGCCCTCTCATCCTCCAAAAAACATTTAACTCTTCTCATGAACAGTTACACATTCCTGTTATGACACTGTACTGTTACCTAACTAGTGGTATAAAATATTGCAAGTTCATATTTCAATCTGCTTTTTTGTTGCTTAACTGAAAATTTTATTATGAAAAAATGTGGAATATGATAAAGAAAAGCAGGGACTGTATGTTGTTCTTCTAGGAAGTTACCACTAGAAATGTAATCCTGCCTAAAGAGGGCAAGTTGTTTTCAGACCTTAAAGCATAACAACAATGCTGCTTTCAGCTTTTCATTGGAACAGAAGTGATAATGCTGCTTTTCCAGTGCATTTAGTGCAGACATATAGTATAATCAGGAATTGCTGACTTAATGTGATTTTGTTGCTTGTCATTAAACATAAAATAACTCTCATACAAAACATTTTAAAAGAAATGCCATTTGATAAAAATGGGAGTGGGGGAGGAGGTGGGCAAATGGCGAGGGATTAAAATCTTCAAGCAAATGTAAAACCTAACAGGGTTAACACTGTCCATTAAAATTATTTACAAAGGTATTTAATGTGTCAGGACTTGGAACATAAAATACTTTCTGTTCAAAATCTAAGTAAAATTAAAATGTTAGAACTTGGCATATGCTTGCTTTTTTTATTCTAACACGCAACTTAAGGCTTACTATAAATGTCAAAAGGATATGGCAGGTTTTAGTTTATATTATTCAGCTTGTGCTAATATGAAACACCATAGAAATTCAGTCACTTCCCTGCATCTGGGAGAATTTGATGGTTGTGTTTGCAGAATCTTAAACCAGAGATTACCCAGCAGCTTACCGTGAAGGGTCATGCTGAATCGGTGATACGGCTGTGGTTGCAGGCACTCTGCTGCTGCCCATCAACCCAGGAGACATGGCTGCATCCTTCCTAAGTCCTGAAGTTGTCCCTGTGGAATGAAGTGAAGACAAACCAGGCATCAGAAGCTAGAGATTTTGGAATAGATATTTCTCATCTCAAGTCTGCCTTACTACAGAACATTGGGACAAAAAACTGAAACAGTTTTTGAGTGAGAAATACACATAGAGAAATGACAGAGAGCTCATTAGTTGACAGTACTGTGCACAGCATCCTTTTCAGGACCATACAGAATCAAATCTGTAGAATAAGACACACTCTCCAGCCTCCATCCTACTGCCCAGAGCTTGGCAGGCTTGCATGGTTATTATTCCTTAAGCGGCCCACAGGATTCAGCTTGTTTCACAGATGCAGTTCTCTTTACATGCTTTAAGATGTTAGTTCTCCAAGTGTAAGTATCACTTCAATAGTATTTTCATTTAAATAAAATAGAACTGAGAATCCATTCCTTCTTCCCACTTCCTAATAACTCTTGAATTACAAAATAATCTAGGTTTAAAGGTGAAGTTTGGAGGTCATGTAGTTCAATCCTCCATTGAAACAGCATCAACAGGTTTCAGACACTTATCACATTAGGTCTCACTGATAGAACCTCTCTGGGAAACTCCTCTGGTCCCACTGTTTGACCAGCCTCAGAGTCAAAAATGTTTCCTGTATAGCTAATCAGAATTTTCCGAGTTGTGACTTTTCCCTGTTGTCTCTTGTGTGGCTGTGGATGACTTCCAGAAGGCTCATTCCCTTTCCTCTACAACCTCTCCTAAGGCAGCTGAAGCAAGAAGCAAGATCCATGCTGAGCCATCTCTTCTTACACCTGAATGCACCCAGTCTTCTCAGCCTCTTGCTTCAGCCCCATGGCTGACCTGGCTGCCTCTGCCAGACTTCCTACATTTTGTCAGTGTTGTCTGTGCACTGTGGAGTCCCAGACTGGACACAGCATTTATGGACACAGTCTCACTGAGCTAACTGGGGGAAAGTGTCATTTCAGCACTCTGATCACCACAGTTGTGTGATTATGGCCCAATAAGAGGTCCAGTCACTCCATCACACAGGCACATCACTGACTCACTGCTCTTCAGCAGGACACCCCATTCTTTTTCTGGCAAAACTGCTTTCAAGGCTTTTTCAGTGTCAGTTCAATCCAGCTGAAGGACATTGGCATTTCCCTCTGCTGAACCTAAGACACGTTCTGTCAAATCATTTTCCCAGTCTGTTAAGGTCCCTTGAATACTGTGCCCTGTTCTCCAGCACACTGACTGCTTCCCCAAGCATGCAAACTTGCTGAAGGTGCCTCCTGTCCTGCTGCCCAGGCTGTTGATGTTAAGCAGCTAACCACTATGAACTAGCTGCCAGCTGGACTGAAGACAACCCTTAAAGGCTGGTGGTTCAGCCAACTTTTCATTTACACACCTGAGAACTGAGTTTCATTGATCAGATTTAGTAAGACAAATAGCATACAGGTAAATAAGAGGCAAAGGGGAATAGGAAAATTAGTAGCTATCTGATCTACCACAAAAAAACCTGTGGATCTGGGCTTTTTTATCTAGCCTAATTAGTTGTGTGCAACCAACATCACTTAACTATTAGAGTCAGTATAGGGAAAACTAAACATATCAGCAAAAACTGGCCAAACCAGTGTTTAGCTCCTTATGTAACCCTGTGATGACCAAATATTTCTCAGCTCTGTGAACAGAAGCATTATCTATCAGCCATACTGAAACACGAAGCAACACAAGTTGTAATTCCAGCTCCAGTGTGAAATGTACAGATGTTCAAGGAATTATTTAAAACAATGCATTGATTTAAGATTTATAGAAATATATAATACA
The DNA here is from genome assembly GCF_014805655.1 of Passer montanus. Taxonomy (NCBI): domain Eukaryota; kingdom Metazoa; phylum Chordata; class Aves; order Passeriformes; family Passeridae; genus Passer; species Passer montanus. The sequence continues at coordinate 424,401 of NW_024356948.1, read as the reverse complement.
ATTCAATAAATCCATATGTTTCAGGATGCATTTTAGAAAGACTAATAAAAAAATACATTATTACCCTGCCATAATGAACTGGGTTTCAGCACCTTGCAGTAAAAAAAAATCTTGCCTAAGAAAGAGTTAATTATCAGTGAAAGAAGTCTGGAAATATCATGGGGATATATGCTGATTGTGTGTCCCTGGTAACTTGATAGTGTGCCAATTCATGATGAGAAGAGTGGGTACGCATATAAAGACTAGAAGTCTCTTGCTTAGAGTTTTGACATTACAATTGAATAAGAAATATTTAGAAACCATTTCACGTGACAGTGGAATGAGGCAGCTGGACTTTAAGAAACTAATACCAAAGTAATAAAAACCTTGTTAACACGGGAGAAAATATTCACTTGCTAATACGAGACAAGGCTGGCACACCGTCAACATACTACATCCACAGAAAATGAGATGTATCTCTGCAAAAGAAGATAATATGTGGACTCAGAAGTGACCAACACAGCCTCAAGGGGACTGTTCAAATACCAAAGTTTGAAAATATTGCCAATGCTAGAAACAGAAAACAAGAAAAGGAACTCAGCAGAAATTTACTGAGGCTGTTTGGCTGCACAGACATAAAGCAGAGGCATAAAGAAATCCCAAGTAAAAGTATATTATACAAGAAAAGTTAAAAAATACATCTTGGAAAAGGCATGCAAGTCTTTTGAGGAAAAAGAAACACTCAGGAACAAGCAAATATATAAAGATGATTAAATCAATAACATTTCCAAAAATGTCCAAGCTACTACTAATTTTAAAATATATTATGAGAAAAAAGTAAAGGAAGGGAAAATTGGCAAGTAGAGGATAATGAAGACCCTGTTGATGTATAATACCTGTCTATATAAAGCTGATGAAAAGAAACTACCAGGGGAAAAAAGAAGATACAAAGTCTTTAGTCTGAAGGATATATATTTCAGGGCTAAAGGGAATTAGTTAATGAATTTATGAAGTGACTGGTAATTATTTATGAAAAGTCATAGAGAACTGGGGTGATACAAATGACAGCAAATTAATTAGATTGCAGGTGTTAGAAGCCAGTATGAGACTGGAGACATTGCAGATGATCTAGAGAAGCAAGAAACGTGGAAAAAGAATAGACACATTTACCCCTGGAAAAAAGAAAAAGCTCTTCCATAGTGTAGTAATTTAAATCCTGACACCAATGGAAAGAATCTGGAGCAGCAAAGAATCACAAAAACAACCCCTAGATATAAGCTTGCAAAGTCAAGCTACCCCCAAAGCAATTATAAAAGTCTCGTAAATGGTAATGTTAAGAATACCATTTTCAATTTGGCTAACTTGGTACAAGAATGATTTAAAGTAGATTAAAAAATCATTTGAGAAAACTCAAATAGCTATATATTTCTGCTTGAAAACAGACAACTAAAACATTATGAAAGTGGGGAAATACAGCAGTCTATATTTAAAAGTGTAAACATTAAGAATGAAGAAATATGGATGAGGCTGGTTCAAGCAGCAATGGAATGAAAGTAAGCAATGGGAAATCTAGGTTGATAATCATAAAAGAAATCTTTATGACTTGAATAATGGTAATATTCATAAGACTTAACATTTATATAGTACTTCACATCTTCAAAGCACTTCACTAATATTAACTAATTGCTCTATTCAATTGTAGGGAAGAGTCTTCCCTCAAGGGAAGAAGTTCCAGATCCTGAATCCCTAAGAAGCTACATCAGAAAAGCTACTGAAAAACAAACACTATCTAGAGAAATCAGCCCCTGGAAAAGTACAGGGCTAAAATGAGCTGAAATAATTTTCCTTCTCTGGCTTTTTCTTTTTCATATGAAAAAGGAAAGTGTGTAGACTATACAACATCATGCAGACATTATATCCAACAGGAAGAAACAAAGGGGAAAATAGTTCTTTCTTTTGTTTCAATGCAGAGGTTATTCAGGAAGTGTTTGTAAAGATGAATACTTTAAACAGAAATGTAGAGAGTTGCCCAGTATTGCAGAGTGCAATGGGTGAAAGTTTCCCAACCCCACAGCAAAATTTTCAAGAGCAGAAAGGAAAAGAAACACACATTTCTGTACTCCAGTGCTTTTTAACTAGACAAGTTGTTAGATTTTAGTACACGTTGACATAGCTGGTGGTGACACCAATAAAAACAATTTACTGCTGAAAGGATCTAAGACTTCAGGATTGCTTCAACTGCTTAAAGTTTTGCTGGTAATACTAAAAAAGTTTGACTACAAGACACAAACACCTGCTAAAGCACAGGAATAAAAACTAAGGAGCAAGCAGAAACAGAAGACAAAATCAACAGTGAGGGAATAAAAAATTATTTCCTAAGTTGATTCAGTAAGCTTCTACCCTGAAAAGAGAGCAGAAGTGACCCTTTCCACTCCACGAGGTGAAGGGACCACGTTAACAATGCTCTTTTACCTGTTACTAACCATTGTCTGGGAGAAGGAAAAGTGTATTTGTTAGGAAATCATACTTTTCAAACCCATTGTTGTCACAGCAAGTGAGCAGTCCTGTAGGCAGGAAAACTTTCTACCATTCCAGAATGAGAACAGCTTCCTGATTAATAATTTTAAACCTGATACAAGTGCCTGTGCTGCTGTGGAGGGACACTACTCCATGGGACACAGCCACCATTCCCGGTGGTACAGCAAGCTCAAGGGCTCAGATCAGCACTCGCACTGCACTAAGGAGTGCTTGGATAGAGTCACCATCCTGGAGAACATATAAATAGATCGGACTGATACCAGCATGAGGAAAAACAAACCTCTGTAGCAATAGGTCAGCATCTGAGGGTTGAGAAGTTTTCACCTGAACATGTTTCTGTACACAGCACTGCTGTGTTCCGCCCAAAAGGCCACCTTCAGGTATGTGGCTGAATGACGTTGAGTTTCATGCCTCAAGATAGCACCTTGTGAATTTCATTCCCCTTTTTCATACTGCATTGAACCAGAAATCCCTGGTCAGCAGCAGATGGGAATATCCAGCAAAAGCAAGGATAGAGCAAACTAAGTCAAAGGCTATCCAGAATTAAAAATCTTGACATTGTGTCCTGGTGATCCCCTAAGATATAAAAAACACTTTACAAGTATGTGTGTGCGCCTGCTAAAGGAGTCCAAATATATAACAGAGGGAAGCCAATTAAAAAGGTACTAAATACAGAAGACTTCAACTTCAGTGATTAGTGCTAGGTAATTTGCCTTGTGATAAACAACCATTCAAATCAGTAATAGACCTGAGGTTGTTCCACAGCTTGAAAGCATTCCTCTGAACTTTATCAGCTATCACAGCAAGTGCCAATGTTTGTAAGTCAAATTTTGCAATACAGCTCTACACCATAAAAGCCTGCAATCCCAGTAAGTGCTTGCAAAAGATGCCCACCATCTTCAGAGACCATGCTGACTGCTACAATCACTAAATCAGCATAGGTGCAGCACAGGTGCTATGCTATAGCCAGATGCAGCTTGTAACTTCTCCTCAGTCCTACAAAATGAAACCAATGAATGAAGAAGAGGCCAGGTTGGATATTTTCCCCTGAATCTATAGAAAATAAATTACTTTTGGGGACTACCCCAATCTAAGGAACAAAACCCACCATCCAGCTGTGAAAAATTCTTGTTTCATCACTGCAGCATAGAGAAGGAGGGGGGCAGAAAGAAGAGGAAAAGAGAAGAAAAAAAAATGATAGCTGAAAAAAACCATAAAAGAAAACCATCAGTGAAAATTGCCCCTGAAACTTTGCAGAATTGTAACGGCTTTCTCTTGCTTAAATTGATTGGTGTAGCAATGTTATAAAATGACTATTAGGATTCATTGTGCACAACAGAAAGTGTGAAATGTCAGCAGATTATACAGCAAAAGTAATGGGTCCTGAACCCCTGTTAGTCAAAAATGATTTTGTTTCAAATTAGAAATTGATTTTTTTGGACACAAGCCCTTTACAGGCTTCCAACTTTTGTAGCTGTGCCTTGGAAGAGATTAACCTCAGCCACTGTTTGGGTCCAGGCTGATGATACCCTTTTGAAAGTTTCTTCACAGGGACTGCTTTTTAATGTTGGTACGGTCTTAACCAATAACACAAGTTATTTGTTCCTTTGAGAACTGCACCACATTTCTTCTCATTTTGCCATTTTCTTTATTTTTATGCTGACATATACAGCAAACTGGCTGACAAGTTAAAATAAAAAAATAAATTAAAAAAAGCTAGTTCATAATTGAACCAAGGATTATGTTCAAGGCTAAGCAGTGAAACATCCAAGCTGCTTTTGTTCCCAACTTTTTCTCTTCATAAGAGAGAAAAGATTGCATCTCTGCTTCTTAAGTAGAGGCACCAGGCTAAGGGCAGGATAGGTTCTAGCAGTACAGACATCCCTGTGTGGCAAATTAGCAGGTTGTGATGGTGAAGTCATCACTCAAGGAGGAAAAGAATGCAAAGACCACATCTGAAGAGCAAACCCCACTGCACTTATTCTCACTGCCTTTTGGGAAAGTTAAAAAACAAATCATTGAAGGAGTTTTCTGTGATTAAGGGGCTACATTTTTCTATTTCATCAGGAAGAGCAGGCAGGATCACCACTTGTTATTTAATTTGGGTTGTTTTGGGTTTTTTTTATGGAGCCAACACCTGCTCTTAGGTTGTTTTAAACACCTGTAAAACTTCTTTCTTTAATTGTGCATTTTACTCATATACTTTTGAACACACCAGCACAATCATGGCCTTCCAATAAAGTATGCTTCCCCTTACCTTTCCTGGACTTGGTGCCTTCCCTCTTGGTCTGCATTTGAGGGCTTTGCCCATCATCCATGTTTACACCAAAGCCAACCATTTTCTTCCCTGAACTGCTCCCATGACTGCTCCCTGGTTTTCTGGAGTTTTTGCTCACTGGAGATGTCCTCAGTAAATAATCTTCATGTTTCAACACCGGGACACTGGGAGGAAAGAAAGATTGTGCTGTTACATGATGCATTTGTCCCATTAACGCTGCACCCAGCTCTCTACCAACTTTTACTCTCCAGAAGCATAAACATCATGTTGCTGGTTGAGCTCTTGTTGAATCCATTTATAATTTCTGAAAGCAGAACGCCTAAGGCTTGAAGAGTTACCAACACATTTTATCAGGAGTCGTTGGTTATCAGCAGCCACCAGCACACTGACAACTGTATTTGGAGTTTTGCAGCGTTGGGCACATTCCCTAAAGCATTAGGTCCTGGATTTCTTGAGTGGTTACAACAGCACCAGTGGGATGAAGACATGCAAATGAAGATGAAGATGAAGACAGACTTTGTCCAGCACAATGGGCCAAAATTGAAAGAAAGAGTAATTTTAAAAATGTTCACTTTGCTAGAATAAAGGGGAAACGAAGATTACATGAAGAGAAATCTGAAATTTTAGTTTGCAAAAGGGAAGCAGATCACAGAATCACATAATCATTTTTACTGGAAAGGACCTTTGAGATATCTGAGTACAGCTGCCAAGGCCACTGCTAAGCCACATCCCCAAGTGCCATTTCTACATGTTTTTTAAAAGCCTCCAGGGAAAATGAGAAGCTGATTCAAGAAGAAAATGGACGAGAAGAGAGGAGAAAGAGGTGAGACTGATGAACAGAGGTACTTTTAAACAGGATAGAGAACGTGTGAGCAAACTGGTGGGAGAGAATGTGGTGCAGAAGTGCAGTATTTTGAGTAACATAAGGAAATAGAAAGTTGACCACAACCATTATGGTTCAAGATGAACTTCAACACACAATCATAAACACTGCATGAATAGAGGCAGGAGGCAAATCTGGTGATAGTGAGCAATCATGACCTCAAGCTCTGCAGACAGGCATCTCAAAATGTTCTGGGTAGACAGGAGGGTAACCCACTTTTCTCTCAGTAAAGAAAAGCTACTACTTTCAAATTCTACTCTCTGGAAAATAACTACTGCTTTAAATGACAATTCCCAATGTAAGTAAGTCATTAGTCCTTGTCGTAAAAAGCTCCTTTATGAAAGAAATTAAAAATATTAAAAAGTATCTTTGTATTATCCACATGAAATAATACTATTTATTCCAATATTATATTGATCTATTTGCAACTATGGAAGCAAAAAACAGCTTCCTTAAGTTATCAGAAGATTAAACAAATCTTAACAGCTGGATTCTGTGAACCTAGAGGTCTTTTCCAACCTAAATCATTCTATATTTCTATGCTAAATCTTTTTCCTGTTTAAGCACCAATTTTTTTATTGGCAACCCAAAGGCTGTCAATGAGTTTTTATTAGTTAGGATAGAGCTTCATGGAGGCTGAATCACAAGAATCTTTTACCCAAAAGCTTGCACTGACTGAAGTTACTCTAGTTCTGAGGAAAAAGCAGGAAATGATAGCTAAATTAAAAGTTTCCCATCAATGTGCTGTATAAGACATTGCTTAATAGGGCCCACTGAGCCTGTTGGACAATTAGTATTACTCCTGTATTATTAATGCAGAACAGTATATAATGGCTTATGACCTATAATAACTGACTGAAGTGTTGGATATAACTTCTCCAAATAACCTCCGTTTACTTTAGGGCTTCTAACTGTGTGACCACTAATAATACTGCAAAGTGTTTTTAAAATTTATGGTGGACTAAATTAGTATCTTATTTGAATTATATGAAATTATTAACCTACTAATTCCTGCAACTACAAGAGCACCAAGAGGTGGTTTTGGATCCTAGCAACTGCTTAAAGAGGCTTAAAGGTGTAATACTTGACCAGATTTCCCTGATATAACAGGACCTGACATTCCATTTGCTTGTACTTGGGATGATTAACAGCATTTAATAAAACAGTGAGGCTGTCATTATTTGGATGCTTTTTGAATTGTTTAAAGCACATTTGATTACAGCCTACAGTCCTCATGTGAAGACAGTGACCTTTGGCTTGCACATAAATAGGTGATTACTTGACTGGTTCTCCTTCTGAATGCAGTATCTTCTATGGTGCAGTTACCTCTATACTATTGAGTTCTGTTTTAAATACTGCAGTGGCAGATGCAATTCAAACAGAAACAGACACTAAGAAGAAATTACATAAGCTGAGGGATAATAAATAACAAAAGCAAGTGTATTTGCATTTATAACCTAAATAAACAACTACAGCCTCATTGTTTATTATATAATAGAAGTCAGCTTATGCTAAAGTTTTGCTTAAGTAAGGATAGAGTCTCAAATCTTAAAATGACACTTAATCTGAAAGGGGTGCAGACCAAGGAGAGAAAGGGATAATACAGAGCGATAAAAAAATTCAGTAATTACCTATCTACCACAATTAAACGAAGAAAACATAAGGAAAAAAAATCTGTTTCAGAGCATAATTACTCAATTCACCTCTGGAATAATTAGTAAAATGAATGATGTGACTATTGCAACATGGAAATTTAAACTCAACATATGGTCAAAAGAAATCAGCTATTTATGTCTGGAGAGATTTAGCAGCAAAAGAGGTTCTATTTTCAAATCCAACTACCCATCATGTCATTCAAAGGCACCACAGTTAGTAGGACTTCCTGCAGGTCACCACAATATCCAATGAACTTTCACGGCACTTGTTGAAACTACCCAACAGAGAAGACTTTCTAAATAAAGACCTTATTAACCTACCTACCCTACATACCATGGCCAAAAGAGAAGCGAGTCTCAGCACTGCTGCCTCATTGTGAATATCCAAGTACACCACCACCAAAGGAAACGCACCTTGAACATTCCTTCCATCCTGTCTGAGCCTCATATCGCGATACTCCCGCTGAGCGCGAATGGCAAATTTTAAATGTCATTCAGGACCCATTGAATACTGCTAGTATTTGCATTCCTTAAAAAGTAGAAAAACATTAACCTTTTGTTTTATTGAATTAAAATGCCATGGAAATGCTGATGTAGTCTTCAGAGACTGAAATACTTTTACAAAGAAGAATAGCTGTCATTTATTAGACACAAAGAACAATTACTTGATAGGATGCTTTCTGACAAAAAGCAGATTGGTATTCTCATCATAGAAAAGGCATTGTAAAAAAACCCGGCACAGACCTCTGAGACTTGAATAATTTAAAGCTGCATTTGGTGCAATTTGAATTTTTCTTTAGGGAGGCAAAGTTAAATACCTTTAATTTGTTCTAATTATTTCAAATTTGCAAGTTAATTATGGCTGATCATTAAATAACAAAAAGGACTATCGTCTCCATAGAGTTTTACCTCCTACCCTCTGCATTACTTAAGCTAGATTTTAGTATGCATGAATTAACTTTCTAAATAATCACACGGTTTGACTAAATGGCTCAGTAAAATGAGCTCTGATCCTCACAATAAGCATTAATGGACATTAGAAAGGCTATTGGGACCCATGTTACTTACATTATAAGTATTTTTAATGGGGTCTTATTTACTAATCTTTATGTACTGCTCAAGTTAGGGCATCATATAGATACATTATTCTGCTTTAATAGAGGAAAGTCAGTTCTTCAAGATACTAAAATAAATGTCCACTTAGAGCCAACTAAATTCATTTTTAAACTAACGCAGGAAAACTCTGATAGAATATAACTTGTTTTAGCTGCTGATCCTGATGAATCAATCCAACATAATGGCAGCCTTGTTCTGCAAATGGAGTTTTGCAGATCTGTTGAATCGCTAAGCAACCCAAGCAGCTCAGGCTCTTGCCAGAGTCGTGCTTACTATCAGCATGTGATTTACCTCGCCCACCAGGCTTCCTCTCTTCCCTGCTCCACACCCAGCGTTCAGCTGACTGGGTTCCCAGTCTTCGATCCCAGATTTGGATGCTCACCTTCCATTGAACTCTGACCTTTCCATGCGTTTTTCAGTGCGGATCAGCGGCATTCAGAGAACAAGACTATGTTGTAGCTACTCAGAATCCCGAAACGCAAGGCAATTCATGCCTCTGCTATGCATGTTCAACAGATGGCTGCCTTAATGGTACCCTACTGCACTCTGCTGAGGCAAGGGCTTGCGAGTTTAAACGTTATCAAACTAACAGATTGCCGTGGTAGGTTAGCTCCAAAAGCAAACATGTTGGAATGTTATTTTCCTGTTCTGTAATTTCTGTTTTAAAAATAAAATAATTAACAGTTCATGTGTGCAATCTGCTGCAATTATATCAGGCCAAGAATGCATAACACTTAATGATGCAAAACTGGTGATAAGTAGACAACCCAAGCAATACGTTTTTGTAGCTGGAACCTGAATTGCCATTTCAGACGCAGTTTGACAAACAGGCTGAAAATTGCTTCCTCCCCTGCCACTTTGGCTGGGAGTGTTTTCCAGCCAGATCAGTTTCCAGAGTCAGTTCAGTATAAAGCAGCAGCACTACAAGCACTGGGACAAAAGAGAAGATGCCAGGATCTTCTTTTCAGTAGGGATCCAAATTTAGATCAGTTCACATCAAGCTTGTTATTGAACAGCACTTTTGAAAACCACCTGTTCCAAAGTGGGGCTGCTTGGGAGGTTGTTTGTCTGCATAGTAAATAAAAAAATATTTCTGGGGAGAAAGGAAGCATTGTAGACTTTGGACGTGTGGATCTGAAAACAAATGGCAGTGGTCTGCAGAAAAATCACAACTTTTCCAGTCCCCTCAAGTGGAGCTGAGGAGAAACACGTCAGAACGTACAAACCAACACAGCAGCACACAGGAAGGAGAAGGGAGATTGATCTACTTGCTACTGCTTTGTGCAGGGTACACAAATCCACAGGGCAGCTGAGCAGAGCTGAAGGGAGGTAAGAGAGATGCAGGTGATGAGGAGAAGCACAGTGCGAACCTCATCCCTGAATGCCATCACCTTTCCTTTCCTAAAAAATGCTTTTTTACCTTAGCATTTTTTCCTCCCTTTAAGAAGCAGGAAAAAGTCCTATTCTAATACAGTTCTTGAAGACCATATTCAAGCCCAGAGTGAGATTTCATGGGCCAATTATGAAATCTGGCATTTTGAGGCTTATGTTAGATGCATCAGCATGTTAATGGCACTGCTGGGATCCAGTGAATGTCAATAAGAAACAGCTGCTTTCCTTTCTTGAGAGCATGTGCATTTAAAGCTTTGAGATCAGAGAATAGTTTGGGTTAGAAGGAGGCTTTTAAAGGTCCCATGGTCCAATCACCCTGCAACAAGCAGGGACATCTTCAATTAGAACAGATTGCTCAGAGCCTCTCCAAAGTGACCCTGATGTTTCCAGGGCTAGGGCATCCACCACCACTCTGGGCAACCTGTACCACTGTTTCACCACTCTCACAGCGAGACATTTCTTCATCATATCTAACTTAAATCTGCCCATAAAGATGAAAAGCATGGCCACGTGTCCTATAGTTACAGACCCTGTTTCAAAGTCTATCTCTGTCTTTCTTAAAAGACCACTTTAGCCATTGAAAAGGTGAAGTCAGGTTTTGCCAACACCTCTCCTCCAGCTCTCTTTAGCACCACACCCATCTCCCTTCTCACGTAATTTTTAGGCAAAAGGCAGGAAGGCCTTTTGGATAGGGACAGGTAGGGAAACACTTCAACAGTCAGTGAGAGTTCTGGAACTGAAATATAAATATTATCAAATCTGCTTGTAATAAAAGGATTTTTCATCACAGAAAATAGACAGTGATTGCCTACAATCTACATGTTATTATGCAGACAATATATTGCTGAGCTGTCATGCAGAGATTTCATCTCTTACAGCACTCTTCAGGCTCAATGCCCTTGAATCCAGTAATGCCCATGGCTGTGTCAGGTTTCTCTCTTGTTTTTTTGGGTTTTTTTCCCCCTGTTGAGCTCCCTCTCTCGAATGTACTGCATTTAATTTATTTTTCTCTCATCTTAGAGGAGATACACTTGTACCTATGCTAAATTTTTTTCTCAAAGTTGTACCAGGGAACAGCAATCTCAAGCTGTACCAAGGGTACAGCAATCCATAGCACAGCTTCCCTAGACCGCTCTTTCAGGGACCAGTTCCTTCCCCATTCCCTTAGTAGCTGGTGCTCAGATATTTAATTCCACCAGCAAGAATTGAGGCCACATATGCTCTTAATTAGCAATGACCTATTAGATCATACCAGCCATAGGTGAAACCCTAGCCCCACTGAATCAATCAGAATACTGTCTTTATTTTCAATGAAGTCAGGACTTCACTTAATTTACATGGTTAGAGGTCCATTTGTAGCAAGTATTAAGCTAAATTTAACCTAGAATTATATTCATGCCTTCCCTTTGAAGCCCTCTCCTTCCTCTGTTTAAATTCACTACATTTCAACTCCCTACCAGCACCTTTCCAACATATCTGAGTTTCCCTAATAAACAGCAAAATTACAGCTGTGATTACTTATTTATCTTTTCTGAATTTGAAGAAAATTCTAGCATAAAGGTTTTCAGACAGTCACAGAGAAATGGCCACAGGAAACAGACCGGTCAAGCTGTAGCAGGGCAAAATTCTGTGACTGTTTGCTTGGCCTTTCTTACAGAGCAGAGCAGAGCAGAGCAGCTGTCGTTCCAGCAAACTCTGCTGTCAGCCTTCACAAAAGGAAGTCATGTAAATGTCAAGTCACAAGTACAAAAACAATCCTTCCAAACAGTGTCTATATATCTGAAAAGCCTGCCTGGCTGTCACCAGTCAAAGCACCACGAGGAATGATGAAAACCCTGTTTAGGACAAAGTTTTTGAACTAAATCTAAACTTTTTCAGTACATCAGGCAGCATCACTCTCTCCCTCAGAAGGAGAATCACATGCTCTTCCGCAAAGTGAATGCCAGTCTTAGTGCCTTACCCAGCATCAGTAGTGTCTGGCTGAGAGCCAGCCCCAATCATAAGATACCCATCGAAATGCCATATGCAAGCTATCTTCTGAACAAACATGCCCCAAATTGGATTGTAATTTGGTTGTGATAAAGGCATAGAAGAACAACACATCATCTCTTCTCTACTTGGCTCACTCAGAGCAAAAGGCTTCACAGTGGATGTGAAAACAGGCTGTGGCAGAGATGGGTGTGGGTGTACAGGTACATAAGCGCTCTCTCCTCTACATAAGTTTCTAGACAGGCTGATAGGTGTTGATAACAGCAGCTTTCAGTAAATGAGCAGCAATTGCAAAAGCCCTTTTTCTGATCATGATCACATCATGAAGCAATCATTTGCTATGGGTAACTGACAATACAGCAGAGGAGGAACACACTAAGGGTTGAACAGCAGATACAGGGTTTTCAGTATGCCTACTAGTAAGTTATTCTGAAGAAAATTCCTAATTAGAGAAACAGATACTTAAGATTGCATTTTTCTGTACAGGTATTAAGAGTTACATGTGCACGAAAAATATAGAGTTTTGGAGGATCAGAACAGTTGAAAAAAGACACAGCAACTACAGTTGCTTCTGTTCATTGACAAAGCTGCACTTGATTGATGCTAAGTTTAAAAGTTCAAGATACGAGTAGGATACATTTTCACACCTGATTTCTAAGTGAGGAAATGAAGGAACAAAATTTCAGATTTCTCACTGATAGAAATGAAAATTAATAACCACTAAACTGGGCAAACAGACATAACTCTAGCAATATTGAGGTGACTTTCTGGGTCACTGACAGCTCCTCCAATATCAGGGAGCATGTCGCAGGGAAGGTATCTTAAATGCATCAAATTCCATAATAAACACAATTAGAGTTTTTAAACTGTCTATTCTTCCGAGACTGCAGAATCTGATTTCTCTAACCAGGAACCATTACCACAGAAAACAACACAGAAGCACCCTTGCAGGACCCATATTTTTCCATGACATTCCTATCCTCTTATTTTAATCACCTCTATCTGTAACACAGGATGATTGAATCAAGCATGATAAGCATAGGTTACTACAGGTTTTTAGGGTTATAGTCTGCTAGTGGCAAAGTCTTACAAATCTTGGGACTATTGAATCCGGAAGCTGCAGTGTTTTACTTATTCCAAAAAGCCGTTTGCCTCCTCTGCCAAATACAAACCTGACATGGGTTTCAATTTTTGATAAAAACAATCAAGTTAGAATTTTGCCAGGTCTGTAACTACAAGCATACATGGCATCCTAAATATTCTCATACTACAGGATCTTTTGAAATGGTGCCATACACTATCCCAGATCAGGGAGAAACACCCTTCCTGATGCATCTTCACACTTCATTGGCCTTTTTTCCATTATTAAATCACATCTGTGGGACATGGTCACTCTATGATTAAAGAGTATATTAATGATTTACCACTACACTAGTACTCATCCATATTATATTGCTTAGTAAAATGAAAACACTGAGATTGTTTATTGATCTGCTTTTAAAAAAATTCTATAGCCTGAAAAGAAGCAAATAGAGAAGTTCAGACTTTGGACTTTGCTCTGATTAGTAGATTACCATGCCCAACAGATGCAAATTTGACAAGATAGCTCCTGGTAAAGATTTAAAATAACAATTTTAGCCACTTCAGTTCCCTTAAATTCACTGAAGTTACATATTTCACAGGGCATGTTTGATGGCTAGTGACTGTAAAATCAAGTATTTATTGCAAGAGCAATACAGACTTAGATGCCTAAATAATAGCATACAACTATAAAAACCATGGCCCTGGGCCCCACAGAAAAAGCAACATACTAAAGATTTCCCTTCAGTGCATATATTTTATGTGAATTTGACAGCACCACCAAATACTGACTCAACCAGGATGTTTAGGGAACAGATTTAACATATTTTTGCACTTGTATTTAGAAAATATTCAGATATAATACAACTGAAACCAGACGGAAACCACTGCCTCACTGAAAGCAGTTACCACTGAGATATGCATTGGCATTGCTCTGATATCCACTATCAAGGGAAAGAACAAAGGAAAGAGATCTTGGGACAAGGCTGTTTGTCATGAAGTTCTGGGCTCTGGGCTGACAGTTCCCAGCCTCTGGAAACCCTTTTGGTCCAGACACAGGTGATTTCTGCCACCACTATTGATTTTTGGGTAAGAAAGTCTACCTTTGCAGGCGCTTGTCACAGCTTGGTGGAAACATCTGTCCAGAGCAGATGCCATCAGTGCTGCTCTGACACTGTGACGTGGGTTCAGGGGTTTGCATTATTTGGGCTGCCAAACCATTTCAGCCTACTGAGTCTACAGCTGCTATACAAACTTAGTCCATCTCTCAGAGACATGGTTTGCTCAAAAAGGATGCAAAGATGTAAATGGAGATTAAGGAAACACAGAGATAAAAAGAGAAGAAGGATTAAATATGCATTGATCAAACAGGAGGGCATGTAGTTATACAAAGAGGTGAAGTCTGGCACTATTGATAGAAGACTGAAGACACTTGCAAATTGTTTTGTTTCAAACTTTTGTACATGCTAGTAGCCTCACAGAAGTGCTTCCATAAAGAAGAGCTGATGATTTGTCACCACGGTGGAGTTCTAATGCTTTTCTCTCCAGATCACCAATAAAATCTTTTGAGTATGGTTTAGATTTTAGGTGGCTTTACCAGGCAGAGATCATCTTTGTGATCAGTGTGAAGAAACACATTAGTTTGAACCTCACCAAATTGGATTGAGGGCAGGGAGGGAAAAAGAGCACTCTTAAAAAACTGAGGATGAAATAAGGAAGGAAAAGATAAAATGTAAATGAAGAAAGATATTGTCAGAATACACAGATGGAGGCAGAAGTCACCATGACATGACCTAGTGGTTCCAGAAGACAGAAAGAAATAGGGAGTGTAGTAGCAGCAAATGGCTGAAAGTTAATCCAACACACAAAAATACTCCAAGTGCCACATAACTGACGGAGTAAAGAAGAGGTGGTGGCAGAGAAAATAAAATAAGAAACAGCTTTATGACTTTTAACAGACAACTGGCCCCTGAAGGTGAGTTTAAAAGAAGCAAAGCAGACAAGACCTGAAGAAGCAGCCAAGATGCCCATTTGGAAAACTTATTTTGACACAGGTGAATGAATACTGAGCAGTTAAAGAAGACTTTAAAGTAGTCAAGGTGCAAGAAGAAGGACTAAAGAAAGGGGTAGTTCTAACTGTTGACACAGCAAAAGGATATTTTGTCTGCCAAGGAGAAGGAAACTGCAATAGCTGTCAGCAACCCAGATGCATGCAGAGAAGGAGAGTGATCTTGAGGTTATAAATCTGAGTGGCAGGGAGGATGTGGCATTATCAAAATCAGAAGTGAAGAGAGATTCAGAAGAAAAAGTAAGGAGTTCTGTTTTGGCCAGATTAGGAATGATCTGAAGGCAAAACAACTGGGATTATATGTCAGGGAGGCAGTCAGATACGCAAGACTAGATGGAACAGAGCAGAGGGTTTAAGAGTTATTGGCAGGGAGATGATAGCCAAATCCGTGTAACAGGATGTTGTCATCCAGTGGGTATAGAAATCTCCAGTCAAATCAAGGAGTGACTAAATCCCTTCTCTGCCACCTCACAGATGTTCCTACCTAGTTTCAAATGAAATTATCTAAAATAGTGCTGCAAAAACATGCATAAAAAAACCTGACTTTCCATAAAATCTAAAGATCATACTGTTTCTAAAACTAGGGCAACCACTAAATGAAAGTTAACCCGAACAATAACTTTAGCTAAACTTCAGGTCACATGCATTTAATATAATGAGATGAGGAATATGAAAAGGCCATTCATAATGGAATTCATCGAGTTAGGAATGCCATGCTTAGCTGCCTTATAACATATAATTAATGATCCTATAAAAATCCAGCAGTACGAACTCTCCTGGCTGCCCGCAGAACTGTTCTTTATGCTGGGTAGGGCAAGCAAGCATCTGCTTCCACAAATACTGCCCTTTGAGAAGCTCAAAAGCTTTTTTCCCCTGTTCCATCAGGGACCACAGTGCCATTTCCATGACACGCTGAGCTTTGAACCATTACCCAAATCAGACTATAGCATTTGGCAACCCAGTACACATCTGTCACGATAGACTGGTTAGTGGTCAAATGTTAAAGAAAAAGTCATTAACTCTCTTCCATTGCTTCTAATACCCCACCTTCCTCCAGATTATTTATAATCCCCACTAAGCCCACCCTCTGTTTATAGTCTTCTAACACAACACTGAAATACATACTGCCTGGAGATCTGTGTTGTCTTATACCACTCCCAACCATTTGGTACAACAAAAGATGTTCTCTCTCCATCAAAAGGCCTGATCCCTCCTGAAGCATTGATGCTCGAATTCAAGGTTAAAGGATTAAGGCCTGAAGCACTGGGTACCAGAGGAAATGAAGCCAAATATCGAAAGAAACACAAAAATCAATCCTCCTCGCTGCAGGAGCAGTGTGAAGAACAAATCAGCTGGGCTGAATCTAAAATTTTCTCTGCGTGGCTCTCAAAAATTAGCACTTTTATAAATATAATGGGTAGTCTGCAAAGCCTCAGCACCTGTGCAAAGCCACAGAGTTCAACTCAATATATCAGTATGGTCTGGGAAGTTTTATGCCAGAATAATTCAGTGGCAAATACACAAAGTCCACTTCAGAGAGAGCAAGAGCTGAGAAGTGAGTGAGAGCACCTCTGTTGTTATCTTTATATGTAGTCTGCAAATCTGCAAGTGGCAGAACCTAACATTTACTAAAGTTTGCCTTTTGCTTTAATTCTCTGACTGCTGAAGTGCAGCCAAGGTCACAGGAGGGGTGGGGGAGTGGGTTTTAGCTTAGTGTAGCTGTGATCATGGGCAGAACAGCAGGGTACAGAGGATTTCTTGCTTAACTTTGTAATACCAATAGCTTTTGTTCTTAGTCCTGCCCCATCAGTTCTGATATAAGCTTTAAATGGCATAAAAGTTGTGTGGGAGGGTTTAAAATTTCCTGATTCAATACTACCTTCCAGGACATTTTGTTTTCCGAGGTTTTTCTTAACTTTTCCAACTGATAAATTTCTGGGACATACAAATGTCTAGATTAAACAAAATATTCTCCTCATCCAAGATTATACATAAAAATAAAAAGTAACAAAACAGTATGTCTGAAAAAGTAATCCACTCCAATTTATAAAAATAGGATTCAGGTTTTCAAAATTCAATTCAGGCAGTAAACTAACAGTGTCTACATTTTCCCATAAAGGAGGCATCTGCAAATGACTTGCAAAAATGTCTCTCACTGTCTGCAAGTGTTGGCACGGAACAAACTCCTTCAGGAGATGCATGCATTTCACATATTTTAACTCAAAGAAAAAATTCTCCAAGCATTTTCAGTTTTGATGTGGTATATTACCAAACCAAATCCATGCAGAACACTGGCAGCAAACACAAGTTTTGTGAAAATACCGAAATACTTGTTTTTTAACAAGGCTGTTTTCACCAACTGCCCTCCTAAGCATAGCAGTGTTTCTAATGCCTGAGTGTCTGTGCTCTTTGAAGACCTCACCTACAGGCTGAGTGCATCTGCCTATGGAAACCACTTATGGCATTTCCTGCTTACATCTTACACTTCCAGTCACTCAGTAGGCTTCCTGCTCAAGGTTACTTTGGACTGCAATGGGAATGATGTAATACTGCTGTGTGCAGCAGACGTGATCATGAGAACAGAATCAGCATAATTCAGGTAAATGTTAGATAGGCAGCTTGAAATCACTGTTGCAGTTGAAAGTAAACCTGAAAATTAGATTAGTGAAGGAACCAGGTCAGCAGAAATGAACTCCACTCTCTCCAGTCCGATAAGGATCACTGCCTACCCTAACAAAAAAACCCCAACTTTAAATGCATGCATAGGTATATGTAAAAAATTGACACACACTCCCCTTTATGCTTTTAGCAACCACATCAGAACAAAAACCTTCACCCTGTACAAGAAAACCTACTACCTTCAGTATCTGCACGTGGCACTAATGAAGCAGAAATGTGTGTCTAACTCTGACTGTACTCTCCCATACGTCACAGCAGACTCCAGCAGCCATCTGTTGGAAGGATGCTGAGCCTATATATAGCCAGACACCACCACGAGAGAAAGAAAAACTCGTATCTGCACCTAATTCAGCGTGTGCACTATTGGCAGATCTGCAAGCACCGTTTTTTTTTTTACCAAACAAGTGTTCGCTCCACAAATATCCTATCTAAAAATGATACAAACTTCAATGTAAAATTATCTGGAACAAGAAAGTAACTTGGTTGTTAAAAGGAGCACTAACAGGTGGGAAAGCAGCTTCCAGATACACAGATTTTATGGGCCATTTGCAAGCACAGTTGATTTCATCCCAATTTAATGTGCCAGTCTGCCAAAACAGCAAATAGAAAAAAAAAACAAAAATCCCAACAAACTATATTCAGTACATTTCTAAAAGTTGGCCAAATCCTATATAGATATACCTCAAGAGACGAAGGACAACTCAGAGATGACCTGAAACCTGGGAGTCTTGGACAATGAGCCAGTAGCAGCCCTGGTGAGAATTTCTCCTGCAGGGGCTCAGGACATGGACATACCTCAGGACCTGGGAGGTGGCATGTTGGAATGAAAAACTGAAAAGAAAACTCCTCATAGGAAACCAAATGGGTGCTACTATTGTTTTCCAATTCCCTTCTCCTCAAAAACAGGAGTAATGGGGCCAGCAAAAGTCAGGCCAGCAGTAGCAGAGCCATTTGATTGCATGTGATTTTTATTTAATATTTAAATTATCTGGAGGGGGGAACCGAGTGAACAAATCTGGATATGCCTGGGACAGCAGGGGGAGCTGCGAGTCTGCATTCCTCTGCAGGTCTATTTAATTGCATTGAATATTTGGACAAAAGCACACAAGTGTGCTTCCACATCACCACAGAAAGATGCCTGCATGTCTAACAAGGCTCAGAAAAGAGAGTTCATAACAAAGCATTAAACAAGGAGCAAGAGATAATTGTCACCTTCTCTCACTAGATAATAAAAATAGTTGCATCATAAACATAAAAAATGTTTTAAAAGACCCCTGACAGCACTCCCTCCTGGAAATATCACCATAGCAATGAGCATCCAAGTACAGGGGAAGTAGCGCTGAATCCTGTGTTTGATATTTTGGAGTAACTAAAAATACAAACCAGCAAAAATACACATGGTGATATAGAATGAGGCACACAAACATAAAGAGCCTTCAATGAAACTAAAGGTGGCAAATTCCACCTGAAAATTTTTAATACACCAAGAAAAAAATCCTTTCACCAGGCTGCATGCATTGAACGAGTGCCTGCAGATAACTGTAAACACATCTGATAGCTGCTGTATCCAACAATTCCGATTTAGAACATTTTGCACCGGTGTGTGTAGAGGCTCAGTGGCAGAATTGTGTGAAATCCAAGGCAAAGATGCCTGTTAGAGAGGAGGCAATAAAGAGCCACACTTGCAGAGCCTTACAGGAAACCTAAGACTCGGAAAAGCAGGGAATCTTGAATGTTAAGATTTAGGCACACAGCAGCACTCTGGGGAGGGGTGCTTGCAAAGCGAAAAACTGCGTCTCCTCAAGCTGGTGCCATTAAATACATCTTATTTCCATGCCATTCAGATCAAAGTTAAGATTAAACGAAGGAGGAAAGAGTTTTAAAATTCCTTTCCCAGATGCAGATGTCAGGAGCACACACAAAAGCAGGTGCTGGGTGTATTGATCCTACTGAATACGCATGGAGTGGGTACTTGAGCATGTACCAAGCATCTGTGTCTGGGAGATGGAAAGCACTTTGTAAAAGGCTGTTTTATGCTAAACAAATGCATCAGGTTATGTTTTTATTTTGAATATTTTAAAGCATCTTGCACATTGGGGCAGACTTGAAAAGAAATTATACAGACAACTTACCATTAATTGCACAAGCTACCATCTCCATAGCTGCAAATTGTCTGTGGGCTCACTTAGGAGCACTCCAAGCTGCTGAAAACCATCCTCAATAAAACCTGCTCTGACTGCTGCACCTTAGAGAAATGGAGATCCCGAATCTGAAGGTAGTTCAGGTCCCAAATGCTGGCCCAGCTGCAGCTAGGCAAAGGGACAGGCACATTTCTTCTCAACATCAGGGAAGGGACAAATCCAACACTGCAAATTCCTACCAGAATAGGTATCCAAACAGGCTGAGATGGACAACGCTTGCTGACAATAACAACAAAAATACCTTAATAGCACATGTAGAAAACAAAACAGGCACCCTTTGAAAATCTGGTTATAGCCTGAAGTGGCCCCTGAGATCAAAGTTTTCATTTTCACTAACAGACTATGAGGAAACTCTGTATCAGAAATCAGACTCTGCACTGTATTTGCTTGTGGAATCTTTTTTGCTTTCTTCAATGAGGGAAAAAATTAATCCCTACAGGAGATGACAAGATGCCTTTTAAACTACATACCTCACTTCTGACTACAATTACCTTTCAATAGTCTGGCACAGCGGCATACTCCTATTTGCCTTTTTTTTTTTTTTCATTAAGGGTTCCTCTATTATTTGTACCCATCCTATAGCATTTATGCCTGGCAGAGATGCACATTCCCTTGTCTACAATTCTTCCTACAGATAGTAGAGGATAAATTGCAATTAGATTTTTGTAATTGTAGATAATTAACTCAAAATGAGCTGTTAATTATATGAAAAAACTAATGTTTTTTTCAGTTCTTGATTATATTATTTATTTTACTTCTCACTCGAGCAAGTTTCCTACTTTAAAGGTATTTCACCATTTCCTTTAAAATACCAGGATATTTTTAAAGTAAGTTTTGCTTATTTGAAGACTGAAATCAAGTTCTATGCTGTGAGATTTGCTGGAAGACCTCTCATGTATGAACTGGAAGTCAGAGAGGGCTGATTTTCCATTACTGTTCTGTTGGCATTTGCTGTAACAAGAACTGTTTGATAGGTCAGTCAAAAAGCAAACACCACCACCATAAAAAAAGAGCCTCACATCATAACAAAAAAAAAAAAAAGACTAAAAAATAAAAAGGCAGGTAAAGAAAAAAAAACACAAAACACCAAAAGAGACAGTAAAAAAAATGTATGTCTACAAGCTTTTCCTCTTTTCTAAGACATGGCCACACACTTACACACTCTCCCTCTCTGCACTGAAGAAAACAGCACTTACATATTCAAATGCATAAAAGAGATAAATGGACTTGTCTTCTATGGCCTCTTTAAGCCTTACATTAGAGTAAATTATTTAGGGACCATTCATCTGGTAACCTTTGCAAAACTGAAGATTGCATATAAGAAGAAAAACTTCCAAGTGTTTTGCTGCCAAACTTTGTAACCAGCTGGCATGGCACCTTGAGACTGCTCAAACACACAATAACTTTGAAAAATTACAGTAAATTAAACCAGGGGAATGAAGATAGGGTGGGGAACTTTTTGAAATCTGGGACTCTCATTTTGTTAACAGCACAGGTTTTCTTCATTTTCCCTGTTAGAATATGTAGATATTTGTAGGTTTTTGGTAAACTGTTGCCAAGAAGCTTTGCAGATGTTCTAGGTTACATATCTCCTCCAAGGGGCTTAATGCTGCTGCATCTTAAACATGTCATGACTCTCCATCTTTTCTGCTACAGTGATAACCCTTTGATCACTTCAGTTTGTGTGAAAATGAAAGAAACAAGCATCCGAATACAACAAAGATATGCCAGTAACTCACAGCAGCCAAACACCTGGTTAAGCAGCGAAGTATTCCAAGAAAACTAACAACTCCTGCTGTTCTGGAGAAAAAAAAGGCTTATCCCTTTTCAGTGGAAAGAGATTTCAGAAAGAAAAATAAAATCAGTATAACAAATTTTAAAAATAAGAAAAAATAAGGTATTGGACTCTTAGTTTATAAATGAATACTAACAACTCCTGCTGTTCTGGAGAAAAAAAAGGCTTATCCTTTTCAGTGGAAAGAGATCTCAGAAAGAAAAATAAAATCAGTAAAACAAATTTTAAAAATAAGAAAAAATAAAGTATTGGACTCAGTTTATAAATGAACTATCAGTTCTTCCAGTATTCTCAGAACAGAGAAGTTTATTACTTTGAGGTATTCTCTTGTTGCTAAAGAAGGAGTCATTCAAAGCACAGCTGCTCATCTTGTCCACCATTCTTTGGTCAAAAGAACACCTATAGTTACAGCACAGAACAAGAAGCTGCTACTTTCTGAGAAAAGGAGAAAACCTTGCCAGTTTTTATTTATTGCTTTATTAATAAGCCTGAATCTTTTTCCAGTGTCTACTTGAATGTGACAGGGTAGGACAGAAGGAAAGTACAATAGTGTACTGATTGAAGTTTTAAATAGCAAGCAGGATGGAGATAAAGAGCTAAATATTGGCTTAACTCTGCTTCCAGTTATTTCAGTGGTGGTTTGCTCTGATCACACTGAAGTAGAGGTGCAGTGAGAGGTATTTAAAAAATAAGTAACTGTTACCAACCATGGAAGATCTATCTGAGAGTTAAAGGATAATGTTTTACATCAGGTCCAAATAGAGACTAAAGAGATGTTCTGATCTTAATTTAAGAAGTAACAAGCAGCACCTAGAACAAAGAACTAAAACTAAGATTTTGTGAAAACTCCATTTTGCACTGGGCTAAGAGGTGGCACACAAAACCTGAAGCCTCTTCAGGAAGTCGCCTAAACTTTGAGTAATAACAGGTCAGCATAACTATTGAGTTGACTCATAAAACACAGCAGCCAGTGAATTTTACACTTCCTGAAGAAAAAAAGCTCTTAATCTGAAACAAACACATGAACAAATACACTTGGCAGGCAACAGCACACTGTCAAGAAGATATACTGACCCTGTGAAGCACTTAGAAGTGAAGAGAGAAATTACCTTAGCCCCATGCTGCTGCCATTCATCATCAGAGCAAGATCTCTGGATGTTTCAGCAATGGACACATCTTCTGAGCCAGGTACATGGCCTCTAACCCTGGAAAAGACAAGTTGCTTCTGCAGCTGGTCAAATCACAACAGGAACTTGCCTCTAAAAGGTGACCTATGTGTTTACAAACAGGGCACTTTTGCACATTAAATGCTTTAACAATTATCTTCACACTTTCAAATATACTTTTGTATATTTGAAATATACTTTCCAATACTTTTGTATTGCAAGTCTGGTTCAAGCCCAGTGCCTTTGCTTCTAAGGGTTACCACTGGGACAACCTTAGCCAGTGCAACTCAGCTGAGTACTAGCATTTCAGCACCAGAAAGGAAAAACAACAGGGAAAAATTTGCACTTTTCGTTACAGAAAAGCTTCTTTTACAGATTACAGCACCAGAGATCAAAGGCATCCTGCATAAACTGCATAGAACAGAATTTGTACAAGATGATTGTGTGTCCTCAAACTATGGGCCCACATATGATGCTCTGCTCTTAACAGATCACTCCACCTTCTCCTTTCTCTCCAACAAAGACATAAAAGTCATGATAGAGGTATTTCTTTTTTATTTGACTAAAATTCCTGTTTCCAAGCTTTGCTTTTACTGGGCTGCTCCAGTGAGGTTTGAACCAGGAGGAGTCACTGAACTGCATATACACACACCATTTCTGATAGCTGAGCAACCATTTCACACAGAGAATAGCTGCAAACTGAAAGTACTACTGTCACATGAGGCTAAGTAGAGAAATGTGGAAAATTAAAAGTAGTTATGATGCAGTGTGGCAGAAAAAATTATCAACTCACACTTTAGCTAAAAGATTAGAAAAGTTTGTTGACAATAACTGCAAGTCGTCAAACCTGTTATTTGTCTTTCAATGACAATGGACCTTAACCAGCAGTCCACCCAGGCAGAAGGACAGACAAAAACAAACACTATCTGGAAAATCATTTTTCTTGTATGGTTTTTTATGCTGTTATGATGTTCTAACTCAGTTAGAACCTCTTGACAATGAAGTAAAGGGTATTTGTGCTTAGCTAAACAAATTTTTATTGTTAGCAGTATATAAAATTACTCTGTTACCAAGTGCAAAATGAATTATATATTTGGAACTGAAACAGAACTGTGATGCCTAAGAGATTTACCTCTAAATATGAAACATTTAATTCTAAAGATACTGAAACATTTTAAGAGAAAACACATTATATTCTAGTTTTTTTCTTAGAGAGAATATGGCAAATCTGACTTCACATGCACCTGTGAAAAGAGATTACAAAAGTACAAAGTCCTCAGATTGGTCATATATAATTTTTTTTTCATAGAATTCTTTTTAGGTAACTAAAGCTCTGTAAACCATAAAGAGCTTTTTTCAGAAAAAAAAAAAGTAACTACAATAGATATAATGGTACTAACAACCACATCATTACAGATATTTAAGGTACATTTTTTTCTGAACTTACGCCTCCAAACCTGAAAAATTTCCATTAGAAAAAAAAATGCACCAAAAACCTCACTTTGTATGTCCTTCATATCTACTTGTTTTTCATTAGAGGGATGCATGCATAGAATTAAGGTATTTGATGATTAAGAATCCATCTGTTCCTACTTAATTCTCACCTGAAGTCATAATCCTTTGTTAGCAACTTCAGTCATTTTCAACACACACATTTGTGATTTCCTCTAAGACAGGTACTTTTAAAGCCACATAAACACATTACTTTCAATGTAAACAACAATCCAAGAAGACCACCAAAAGACAATCTATATTACAGTACTCTCTTTTACAGTCTGAAAAGTAACCAGGGGGCTGAAATGAAGAAGGGAAAGTGATGTATTCCTCCATGGTGGTTTATAGTACACGGATGTAGGAAGTGGGTCATCTAATGCAGACTCTCATGGGGTGCTATTAGCAGCTGCCATATTAAAACAGTATAGAAATAGCCATCCCTCTGAAACACTCCTACCACCTCTTCCAAAAGACTGCAGATTTTTCTCTGTTGTTTTTCCTTTCTAATGCTGAAATGCTAGTACTCAGCTGAGCTGCAATGACTAATTTAACCTGCTTCCATTCACTGTTCTGCTCACTTTAACAACATCATACCAAAAAAACAGTTGTTCCCTCTTTCTCAAAGACTATTTAGATTGTCAGGGAAGTGTTACCTTCTGCAACAAACTCACAGGCCTTCATCTCACATTTCTATGGCTGCTCCATCTCCCTTCAAGTTTTAAGCATATAATGTGCCTCAGCCTTGGCATTCTCCCTTTTCACTAACATCACTGGAAAGAAAATGTCTTCACTACACTGCTGTCCCTTCCTCTTCCATAAATATATGGGGGAAAACCCCATATATTTTTATATATCCCATATATAAATATATATATACACATATATATATGTGCATGTGTATATATATGTAATTATCTTCATCTTTTCTGTAAAACACACTCCTTTCAGTCCCAACCTAGGAGGGCGCATGACTAATTTAACCTGCTTCCATTCACTGTTCTGCTCACTTTAACAACATCATACCAAAAAAACAGTTGTTCCCTCTTTCTCAAAGACTATTTAGATTGTCAGGAAAGTGTTACCTTCTGCAACAAACTCAAAGGCCTTCATCTCACATTTCTGTGGCTGCTCCATCTCCCTTCAAGTTTTAAGCATATAATGTGCCTCAGCCTTGGCATTCTCCCTTTTCACTAACATCACTGGAAAGAAAATGTCTTCACTACACTGCGGTCCCTTCCTCTTCCATAAATATATGGGGGAAAACCCCATATATTTTTATATATCCCATATATAAATATATATATACACATATATATATGTGCATGTGTATATATATGTAATTATCTTCATCTTTTCTGTAAAACACACTCCTTCCAGTCCCAACCTAGGAGGGTGCAGCACTTCAAAACTGACCTTTCCAAGGAAAGAAGAGAAAATGCCACATTTATGCCATCCACGCTCACACTGCTCTCTTGCCAAATGTCTGTATTCCTTTCAAGTGCCTGCAGTAAGATCAACCTCTCATTTTCTACTACTGCTTCTCTTTTCCAACCTAGTCTTTTAGCAGTGTTTTTCTTCTGCCTTTCTTTCTACCACATACTGTTTTCCTCTGCTGCTTTCCACAGCTGTCATGCTGCTTCCCAAAAGTATATGCTAACAAACTAAAGTCTCCTCTCCTCTAAATCACTCTTGGAAATTGTGTCATAAGCCTTGCCTGTCTTGTTTTATTCTATTTATTGTTGCCTTCTTCTGTTCTCCCACTTAAATCAACTGTTGCCCATGTGCTTACTAGAAGTTTTAGAATTTTTTTTTAAATTTAAGTTTCAAAATCACCTGTTATAATCCATACGGGATTGGTGTAGTTGCTGTTGTTTTAGGAGCAGTTTTGCTTCTTGTTTAGTCAATAAATGTTGGAGTCGCTCCTTTTCAATTTCCAGCTCCATTTTTTGAAGAAGCAGCTTCTGCCTTCTTTCTTCATACAATCTTTTAGCCATCTCTGTTTCCTTAGGGCCTGAGTCTGTGCTGTGATTCAGCCTAGAACCTCTACAGTGCCTGGAACGATCATAGGTCTTGTGATCTGTGCCCGAGTGTTTTCTAAGTAGCTGGCTGACACAGCAGCTCTCTTCCACACTCCCTGAGCTCCCCACATGCCTCCAGGCACAGCCATGACTCACTTGCTGAGGGCATTCGCTCTGAAATTTACTTGCCCTCTGGTCCATCTCCTCAGCTTGCTTTACATGGTGAGGGCTCCTCTGCTTGGCTGGGGAAACCACATTGTTGCACTTTCTGCGCAAGTCGTTTTCCATTGGATAGTCCTTCAGACACTCCTGAGGGTTGTAATGCATCTCAGTCCTGCAATCGTGGTTATTCCTGCAAGGCTGAGACAACACAACACGGGCTGGGCTTACATCCTTCAGTGCTCTACTGTTCTTATGAAGTGTCCAAGCTCCGCCAACACCCAAGTAGGAGCTGTCCAGCCCCAAAGAGTGCTGCTGGCACAAGCTCTTCTTACTGGATACCTGCAACAGGAGAAACAAAACCTGTAAATCACTAAAATTCATCTTTGTTCATCAATTTCCCTTGGTAAATGTGTTCTCTTCAAAACAGAGCTGCTGGTCCATGTTGATGGACATACAGCCAAACCCGACAAAATGTTTACCAGAACACAGACACAAATGTGCTATCAAATCTACATTTCATTCCATCTACACAAGTGTAATAAATGTAAAACTACTGTCTGCAGGATCCCCAGCATAAAATGAGTCACTTCAGAGCATCAAGTAGTTGTGAGCATCTAGGGTTATATAAAATCAACTTGAAGAGTGGCAAAAAACATTAAATGTTAAGGTTTGAAAATGTTTAATTTTGAATGCCGAGCCAAAAAATCCATTCAGCCACTATAAATACTCTTTGATTGGCTATTACACAGCAGGAGATTTGATGTAAAACATTTCACCTTGCACTGAATGGTATATTACTTACCGCTGGAAATTTGATGAGAGTTTTTGAAATATCTTTACAGAAACACAGATAAAAACCAACTACTTTCTGTAAAAAATGGTTGTACATCAAAAGCTGTCATTTAAATACAAAACATGTTTAAATACAGCTATAAACGTAAGTGATTTTTCAATTAAGCTGGGCAAGTGATTATAGTCTGATAAAACTCTGAAGAAAACAAGCAACTGTAATTCACATTTGTCAACCCAGTACAAGCAAACTCTAGTGGTTTTGTTATAGTCATGCATATTATGCAATAGATATCACAATCCTAGTTACATCCTGGAGTATCTTTGCACTAAGGCTCATCTAGGCAGTTAAGAATTTGAGCTTTTATGGACATTACAACAGCAGTGTATCAGGCACACACATTTCTTTTGCTACAATTGCGCATTAATTTCAATAACAAACTGAATTTAAGCTCCTCCAGCCTTTGGGACCTTCCACAAAGATATGGGACTTTTTAATTACAGAAGCCAGATTTGTTGAAGATAGCAAAACTGCTGCAATGTAGGTGGTTTAGCAGGGAAATCTGGAATCCACTGATGAAAAAAAAAGGTATTTTTTGCC
The DNA here is from genome assembly GCF_014805655.1 of Passer montanus. Taxonomy (NCBI): domain Eukaryota; kingdom Metazoa; phylum Chordata; class Aves; order Passeriformes; family Passeridae; genus Passer; species Passer montanus. The sequence goes on along the minus strand of NW_024356948.1, from coordinate 396,518 downwards.
CTCTGGGAACACTTACAATAGAGAGGCATTGTGCACATGGAGTGCAAGACAGTCAGCCAGACCCAAACCACTTGAATTTAGGAATGCAAGCAAGCATCCAGCAATGATTAGAAGAGAGATATAATACAAATCTATGCAGCATTTATATGTATAATTTAGATTCTTTTTCTAATAAATAAACAAAATACCAAATATACTCTGCTGCCCTTCAAGACAAGCAATTACAAGTTTCTTGTAGACTTCACAGAATGTAAATTAATGTGGATTAGCACCTGAATACTGATATTTTATTATTTCCAGTTTTGTGCATACAAATATATCCTCTCTCCCATGTGATTGAAAGCCAAGGATGTCAAGTTTTGCCCCAAAGGGCTCAGTGAGTTGGAGGCATTTGCATTAATGTCAGTGCTAAATGTCTGAGGAAAGTCTGGTGTTTGGACTGGGTGAAAAGTGCAGGACACTAAAATATTTTAAAGTCAGAGGGGCTGGCAGGGCAACTGAGCAGAAATGCAACATGCTGCCAAAAAGACGGTGTTTTGTTATTTATTATTTGCAGCATGCCATCCTTGTTGGCAGTATTTTCCAGACAAATAAAGGCTACAAAGCCCTTTTAATCTGAATTGGTCAATACAGCAAAGGACGATGCAGTCTCTCATTTCCCACATCACCTGTTTCTGCTTATAGAGGATTTAGGGCACCTACAAGAAGAGGCTTTCAAGGTGGAGGGTTCTCCAGTCCCCATGGACAGCAGAAGGTCTCAGATCTGAAGATATTCTTAGAACATCCTATCAGGGCTGGCAGTGTAGGGTGGTCACAAAAAGCAAACACCTGTCTTTCTGCAGCCCATAAATAGTAGTTGAAAAGAACACACATAAAAAAACGAAACTCAGAAGTTAAAACGTCTGAGAACACCACCTTTATTTTAGCAGTTTGCTGACTGAAGAGACAAGAGATTGTTAAGAAATCTAAGCACATGAATGAAGATTTTACAAAATAATCATCAGGTTTAAGAATAAAGGTCCACATTGCAAATTAACTTCATGGCTGAGACTCTATTACGAGTCCCTGAAGGCCCTAAAAGAGAGGTACCAGTTAGCATTTGTTGACCTTGGCCGCCATTAAGTCTGCCCTGATGGTCTCAGAAATGGCATTGACATTTAAAGACTTCATAACAAGGCAGAGAAACTTTAATGTTATTTCACAGATACAATATGTTTGCAGGGGGGAAAATTCTCATTAATGTCATTGAATGTGAGTGGGATTTTCTTATTCCTTTAGAAGGAGGACGTCACGTTAGGCAGAAGACTGAGTTACTACATGCCTTTGATGGCTACTGAATACTTTGTAGAGTCTAACTCCAAAGAAAAATTAACTATTGGGAGTCAGAAACTAGTCAACAACTTTTTTTAGCAATTTGTGGGTTTTCTGCTAAAGCCATAATTGAAAATACAGCTGCATGGTAGACATTGCAGGGAAAATGGACTGACATTTACACTTTTGAGGGATGAAAAGAGACTGGTGCATGACATGACAGATATGCAAAATGCAGGTCAGGTAAAGGGGAAATGTAGAGGAAAGAAATATTCTGAAGACCCACTTACTTCTGTGAGTCTAAAGACACACAAGCATAAGGAATAAGATAATTTTACAAGATGAGTCTAAGAAAGATACTGCCTGCGGGATGCCTGGAAACCATGACAGGCCATGGTGGAACAGCTGTGCTTGCTCCTCCATGGAGCTCTTCCAGGCTTGCTGTGCCATATTTAAAGATACAAGTTCCTTTAACTGAGGCTTAAACAAACTCAGACTGCTCCTTGTAAAGTAAGGAGTTAATAAGACTTGATCAGATGTGAAACTCTTGTGACACAAGGAGATACTAAAAATTGTTTAAATAATCTTTAAAAGGATTTAAAAATGGAGACACGTGTGGAAGTCTACAGTCTTTACTGCAACCCCAGTAATTTTTGCTCAGGGATTCAGCGCAGAGCTTAAACAAACATCCAGTCCTTAAAACTTCCTACGAACAGACAAACAGTGCACCAGTTTTATGCACGCAGCATTATGATCTCTGCAAATTGTTCTTAAATGCAACTTGTGTGCTTTGCAGTTCTAATTCACAGTTCTGGCAGAGAAAGCACAGTTACAGACTGACTCCAGCACAAAGGGCTTTGTACTGCAAGGGATGAACTAGCAATGAAGCCTATCTTTACGACACCAGCACAGGCAAGGTCCTGACAGATTTCATTGCATGTATAAACATCTTTAAGAAACAGTCCAAAATCGTTACCTTGAGAAGTCCTGCATTTTGAGGGACAAAAGCTGGCATCCTAGTAAAATACAATGTTATTGGGGTGCAGAGCAGAATTGCTGGATGTTAACAGCATTAGGAGTTTAGTTCATAGCACCCAGGGTTGTAGTTTTTAGCTGAAATATGTCTGAATACAGGCAAAAGAGGCAATGAAGTAAAATAATTCTCAGTTGTATCTTCAGGACATTTCTCTAATCTGGATTTTCAGTTCAAGAATTTCTTTTGGCGGCGTAAAAAGAGTGGAAGGAACATGTTGTTTCAGAACTAGTCAATTTTCCTGATCTAAGTGGGGACATTGAAGGAAATTAAGAAAAATGAAGAGAAGCAGCAACCAGAGGAGAAATACAGAGATTTAAAGATATTTAAAGATGATGCAGAAACACACAGAAACACCTTCAAGAGCACCATGGGCACATACTTAAGATTCTTCACCAGTGTAGTTGTTCTTTGGACATGATCAGCAAAATTTATTAGGAAAAATTTGTTCACTGGAAGCGTTGTTAAGTCCTGGCACAGGCTGTACAGGGCAGAGGTGGAGTCACCAACCCTGGAGGTATTTAGGAGACATGCAGATGTGGTGTTTAACAACACCAGATGTGGAGTTTTAGTGGTGGACTTGGCAGTGCTGGGTTAATGGTTGGACTCAGAGGTGGTTTCCAACCTAAACAATTCTGTGACTCCATCAGTGACCCAGACGACACCTTCACTATACAACCTAAGGTATACAACCTAAACCTGGAACTCAATCACCACTCTGAATGGTTGATATACGGGTCTCATCTGAATAAAGCCTGGCTTTGGGTTTCAGGTCTATCAACAGTATAAGCACTTGCTTTTGTCAGCAAAATGAGGAGGATGTACTATAAATAAGGTCAGATAGGATATTGGGGCAACAGAAATGCTGTTTTTAAGAACAATTACATCAAATTATAGGACTATTTGAAGTACATTACTAGTGATTAAGGAGCTATTCTTTCCAAAATTCTGTAAGAATTTATCAAGGAGAATGAAAAACCATAAAGATTTTAAAGTATATTAGTAGGATCTACTGAAGTCTATAATTTTTTTCGCTTTAACACATATAATCCTTTGTTAAAATCTGTACCATAAATAACCCAATATCAGTTATTACAAAGTGCCATGTAATAGTACAGCAACTGTCTCTGTCACTACCTAAGATAAATACAGTAGATAACTCCTAAGGTAAGCCGACCATTTTTCAAGCAAGAAACAAAGCACTATTTTCTGTAGAAATTATGTATAGCTATGATTGCCATATTCCACTAAATAAAACAACTGGTCTCAAATGAAAAATACCTTGAATGACAGCCAGCAACCTGTATTTTTCCTGTAGAAATCTACTGAACTCAACATACTGAACAGGAGTAGCTAAAAAAAAAGGTAGTATCACATCACAAAAAAGTGAATCTATAGCTGCTAGCTGACAGCAGAGGAACACCTCCTATGTTTGTGCTGCCTTCAGTATTTTTTCTCCTCTTTGTTAAGAGCGTTTGAGCTGGCATGCCAGGTGCACAAAAAACCTGCATTCAAAGTAGCATGTGAGCATTTGCTGGCGCTCAGCTTTAAGTGTATATTTTGCATTCATAAACATGCCACCCTTCTTCTCCAGCTACCCAAACACTGTTGATAATTGCTAACAAAGGCTCCCATTTCAGATCAGCAGACTGGTTTTTTGCTGCCTGATAAGGCAGTTAATAATACAGTGCTCCAAGAAAACTAAAGAGAGGTGTCTGCATGTCGAGTCTTGGAAGTCACTGTGAGCAAAATGTCTATTAAGCCCACACAGTACCCACACATGGCAATGCAATATCTGGCCACTAAATTTAAGCAAACATGTTTGTTTTTCAAAACAAAAATGTATCATTCCTTTTTGCACTATAGAAACATGCCACTACACTAATCTTGACAGTACCAGGTCCAACTATTAAGATTCAATGTGCTGCCAACATTATAAAAATAATAATAATAAAAAATCCCAATCTTCTGACTTCAATTTTTTACTTCTGCCCTTTATTTTACTGAAGAATCAGTAGTTCAAGACCTAGATAAATATTTCAAAAACTATACTATTTGTGAGCAGAGCAGGTCACTACCATTTCCCAGTGCATTTGGAGTTCATGTGAAATAAGGGCAAAAGAGTGATGAGCTGCATTTTTAACATGGGCATATACAGAATAGTCGTCTAGCTGATAGAGAATGTGTAATGCAACATCTGCACCGTATGCCTTGCCAAAGCCCATCCCAAATAAATGTAGTGCATTCTCCCTAGTGCAATTAACTCTTGTACTCTGGCAGGTTGTGCTAGAAGATCATCAAGGTAGATTACCTTCCAGCATATGAACTAAATACTTACAGGTGTTATATCATCAGTTATTACTTACAAACTTCTGCATTTAACAAGACATCCAGGCAAATGAATGATCTAATTTATGAATTATTTATAAGAATTTCACAGCATGCTCCTGGCGTCATCCATGGCCTTTTCCAGGTCATATGACACCAATTAGAGCTGAATTTTAAATTATTCAATAACCTGAACTCTCTTGTCATTTAACATATAGATATCAATGCAGTAAACAAGTTAAGTCTAATGGGCCCTGGAGGTTTGCGTTCCTCCACCCATCAGCAGCAGAGGCTGTATGCTACCACTGGAATAGAAAATAATAGAATGCAGCAGTCAAAAACATTTGCAAGGTTTTAATAAGTTATTTTGCCTCCCTTAGGGATTTTTGTATAACTTACAAGCCCTGAATCTAAAACATATTAAAGTCCTTAGCTATGTGCTTTCAAAACAAAATTAGGACATAGCAAAAGAGCAAGTCTGACACTAACCCTAATTTAGGCCCTTAATTTGAAATGTAGTGGAAATTATGGAGTAAGCAAGATTTACTATGCACAACTCATTACCTTCAGGCTCTCCTACAGTAGAGCCAAAAATAGCCCCTCTCCCAACACAGATACACCTGCCTATAAAGATAACGCTACACAGAGGGGAATGGAAATGTTAATTTAACAGCTATCAGTTGACAGTGCACAGTTGAGGAGCATCTCATATTCCTCACCATTTGGGTGGCAAAAAGACTTCCACTATTCTTCTGTCCCAGCAGCACTGGAGACACTAGTGATGTAGAAACCCATCAGGCTTTGGGTACTTGCTTCAAGATATCACACTTTAGAGAGGTTTACGGTTGCACATATCATTAAAAAAAAGTGAATGTAACAGCCTCCGAAGCACAGACGCAATAAAAGGTATCTTAAAATCATCATTTTCTATAATGAGTACAAGAAGAACAAGAAGGTATCAACAACAAAGATGATGAGATAAACAGGACCATTAGATATTTTACTGTGCCTCAGTGTAAAGTCTGCAGGAAATGCATGGCAAGAATGCCATGTCCTGGCTCCAAATCTCATGAGCCTGTGAGCATCACCCCTATTCACTGTTGATCCATCCTGAGAAGTCCAAGTCATATGGCAGAAAATTTCTGAGACTGGGTGCACTCAGTATAAGCCTAAACACTGCCTAACACCAGCACAGCATCTGTATCTCAGCTTTCTGCAGGCTGCTAAACTAAACCCCAGATTCAAACCTCAGATGGTCACTTGCAGACTCCTGCCTTGGAGGACCCAGCAACCCCATTCATCTGCACCCACATTTCCTTTGCCCACTGCTTTGCAAGGATTAAAAAGTTTCCTGAGATCTATCCAACACCAAAAGGAAAAGATAGAAAGGGAGATGCTCAGCTTATCCATTTAAACACTATAGCAAGAAGTTCTCTAGCTATTGCTGTCAAGATAAATGCCAAAAAAATGATGTTGAGAAAACATCATGCCAAATAAGTAAAAACACACATATCCAAAATGTCTAGCCAGATTAGCAAGAATAAGGATTTAGATAAAGCACACAACATTGGCTTTTCTGCTCCCTGACCTTATCATAGGAGGGTGCTGCAACAGAGTTCTCCGTGGTTTTTTAAACTTTTTAAGAAAAATAGCAGAGAGGGGGGAAAAAAGACAACTGCCTAATCTCTCAGCACACATTTTAAGAACACACAAAAATAGCTATAAGGGATTTTATTTTGGTTGGCAGCCAGATTTAACTTCATTGCTACACTGGGCAGCATTTGATTATTTCACATTAAGGGTAGTAACATGTTGGACGATAAGAGGGAAGTTCATATTGGTTTTCATTAAAGAGTAATATCCACCATGTATTTGGTTTTTCAAGGTAACTTTTTCCAAGTTATTTTAAAAAGCAAACAGTTTTCCACTTGGAATCACAAGTTTAGCATATCACAGGCTACACATGTTCCCAGCTATTGCCAGTCTCTTTAGAATTCAATCAACATTTGCTCCAAAGTCATGCTTTCATAGTTCCAGTCACAAGACAAAAGGGCAAATATACTGTGACCCTTCTAAATAGCCCTGATTATTGTGATCAAACAGAAGCCAGATACTGATGTGGAGAAGGAGGTGCAGATTTTGATGTGTGAAGACTACTGCAGAAGTAGACATTGAATCAGCATTTGCCAACATGCACCTCACCATGACAGCCAATATCACCTTCCTCTGTATTTGCAGTAGGGATAATTCTGGTACCCACTAGCCAAGGATGAATTGTAAGTAACAGACAATGTTACTCTGAAAATTACAGAAAGTTTTACTTCCTTCAGCTGTCTCCTGCAGCGTCCCTGGGGTATGGACGAAGGCTTTGAAATATTTCTGCTATGCAAAGAAAGGAATAGATAACATCTAGGAATTAAAAGCATGTTCAGAAGTAGAGACAGTGTTTTGGGAAAAGAAGGAAAAAAACCCCACAAAACAACTAGGAAATTATTTAAATAATAACGAAATCCCACACATGCAAAAGCAGAAAATCTTTTGATTTTAAGAGTGGAAAGGTGCGCTTAAGCGAGCGCTTTCTGTCAGGAGTGTCCTTGCACTAAGAGCTAGACAGCATTTAGATTCTGCTAATGATCCCATCTCTGGGAAATAATTCATAAAAAGTAAACAGTAATTTTCATATGCCTGCCCTTTTGATCTTACATTTGTAGGGAGTATCCTGAGGCTAGCCATGGGCGCCCTCGTGGCTCTGGCTGATTGACCTCTAATCTGCCCCTCAAGTAACGATCATGCCAAGGAATGACAACAAGAGTTGCAGACATTTCAGTGCAATCTCATTAAAGACAGACTGACTCACTTCATCTTGTCAAAGAAGTTTCACACAAGAAATAAAAGCTTTTTAGAGGGATTATTTTATTTTGTAATGATGCTGTTCTTCAGAACAAAGACTGGAACGAGACTAATGCACCAGGACCTGACTGGTACAGAGCTTTACATTAACTGGCCAAATGCTGACACAGTTATGTGGTAAATAGTCTCGGTAGCAGAAAATTAAGAGTGTCTTCTAAAAGAAGCAAGTCAGAGCCATAGTACTTGACCTCTCCACATTTCAAAAAAGTACAAATACCATTTATAAGATAGCAGTTGTCTAAGTGACTGCTGACATCTCATCAGCCACACAAGGCTGTGAGCTTTGAGATCCCAGCCTGTGTGGTTTTTTTACCCCATTCTAACCCTTAGTAAATGCAAGAGGGGTCCTTATGTCCCTATATTCCACTGGATATGAAGCTAAGAGAGGAAAACAGCCAGTCCAGAGCAGCTGACATCCAGAAACTTGCTGTCATGCCAAAACTTGCTATCATGCTAAGGTGAATAATTTATTAAAAAAAGGGATGAAGAAACTACAAACTAACCTGCTGGAATCCAAAGAAATGGGAGTACAGACTATTTCCTATATTAGAGAAATACCGACAAAGCATGTGTGCTCCCAACACACTGCAACAGTGCAACAGAGAGATAAATTAAAAAGCAGCAATAGAGCATTAAGAGCTGCCCCCCAAGTGCTTAGAATATTAAGTTGTACCTGAATGGTGGCACAACTCTATCATGGGCATATATATTATGCTTCCACTTTCTGCTTCAGTCTTTTCAGAGTCCATATCCCTGCTCTTGTCAGATTCTCTTGCCTTAGCAAGAAGTCAACATCTTAATTTACAGTTACGTAAGAAAAGCACTCTGGAAATTGAAAGGATTTGAACTTTTTTTACTAAGAACATATGTAGCTGGAAGTTTTGTGCAAACTACAACCAGTCCTGAAGAAGTTACACCTAAGCATGATACTTCATGCCTCATGATCTGTTACCTAATCTGACAGTCTCTGCATTGGACACTAGTCCCTGAGACCTCTGAGCAGCACAGGCAAATGATCTCATGGGAGTCTGGAAGGCTCAGCTTGCTGAACATAAAAATTCAAGGTTCTCTTGGCACACAGGCTGTGATTTCAGTGAGAGATTAAATGTTTTCTCTTTGGCAGGCTTGCAGTATGTCAAACAGGTACATAAATCAACTAACGAAAGACTGCATGCAAAGTTGAACCAAAGAATAGGAACTGGCATGGAGAAAATAGCAATCTCTCATTCCCAGGGTAAGCCAGCTATTGCCTTTTGAAGCTCATCACCAACATGCCGATTCCACCACACTTGAAATGCCACAATGGATGTCCCAGCAGACATATCGTGTATGGCTGAGGCTCCTTAAGAGCTGAGGGCATTCTCAAGTGGTTTAGTACTGTTGGAGGTGGCAACCACTGACAGAAGGAAATGACCTCTGATATATCAGGCTACAAAGATCAACTTCCTCTTGACCTATGGAAATGGATCTTTTACAGTCCTGCTTAACACCATAAAGTACAGCAATATTGTCACAGCTATTATTTGCATAAAGTGGTGCTAGATGTGTTGTAGAGCAGTTTGACAGTCCAGCCTAATGGGTCTCAGCTGCAGAATATTGATATAAAGGCTCTTCTATAGTAACCATAGGCCATTAGGTTGTCTGAATGGACATCCATCACTACCAGCTTGTGTGAAGAAGAACATTAAGTTAAAAAGGCATGACCAAGAATAAATTGAAAGGCCCTTCACTACTCCAGGGCAGCAGTGACTTTGTGAGGCAATCGCTTTCACTCCATGGCACTGCAGTCTGGACAGACAGACCAAGTAAAACCACCCACAGTTTTATGAAAGTGAGATCACTTTCATAAAGCTCTCAAAGTCTCAGCAATTGCAAGAGCCAGAGGAAAGGACATCCTTGCACAAAGTCGGGCCTTGGTCACAGGCACACAAAAATATGCAAAATAACTACGTATATTACCATAGTCTCACATTAATAGTTAGCAAAACATTGTGCCCTGCTTACAAGCTGCAGGACAGGGACATGGAAGAACAGTTTCCAGCTGTGCATCCCTACATTACAGTCTTTTCAGCTTGCAGATGTGGACCTTCCTTTCAATAGAGAACCATTATTTTGTTGTGTCATGCCACTTTAAGAGTTCTATTGTGATAAGAAGGCACTCTATACCTCTTTTGTGCCATTTCCAGCCAGTATATTAATAGACATTCGTACAAAAAAAGAAAAATCTCTTCCCCACATAATAGCAATTAATGTAGCATATATAAGAAAAATGAAATTTGAGCTTAATTATTCTCAAGTAGGGAACTAATTTTTGATGGGATTTTTTTTTTTCCCAGGGCAAACCACAGAAGTTTGTGGGTTTTATATTTTACCTTTCCTCTGGTATATCGTTCCCTACTTTGTGAACTCAATCTGTACAGTAAGACTGCACAAATGCTGAAAGCAGAAACAGCCCATGATGCAGAAAGCAGAGACAGGCCATGATGCCAAAAGGTATAAATTTTTGAAGTTCTGACAAAATTCTAATGCAAAGTTGAACCCTCTATCTGGGTTCCCAGGCCACTTCTTTGGATAGAGTTAGTTAATAAATGTATTCTGATTACCAGGCTTAAGCCTTTCTTATTCCATTTGAAAGAGCTGCACTTCAGCTCTCCTCCTTAAACTCTGGATTCAACAAAGAATAGTAACGCTTTGAGGCTGAAAATCTCTAAAACCACTCAGTGCCAACTTTAACAGGAGCAGAATTAGGTCAACAGTAAAATTCACTCCCTCCAGGAACAGAGTTTGAACCACCCAGTTGAGCAGAGAAGAAATTTTCATCACATGTTTTCATATCTGTAAAGTCCCTTGGGATTTGTAAATAGTAAAAAAATAAAAATTAAAATTAAAAATTCCAAATATTGTTGTAGAGCAGAAAGCACTATCCTACTGGAGTAGTAAAAACAGAGATTGAACATCCCTCATAGTTACATATTAAATAAGTACATCTTTTGAAGTGTCACAAACTTGATGGGAGAAAATACATGAAGTATTCAGAAGAACTGAGTGGGAGGGGAGGGAAAAAGGAAGAAGGGAAAAGAATCAAGAAGAAACCCAAATCACATTGGCTCAGTCAGGTATTTAGAATGAATTTTCTTTAATTAGCTGAATTGTAATACAAATTAAAACTGAATTTCTTGTTCATAGTATATTCATTGGAGGGGAGGGGATGCAGCTGGCTATTTCCAGAGCAGTTCAATCTAGTCCAGTTCTGCAGGACTGAACAGGAGCCAGTTTCCGTCCTTCTCAAAAAGACCAAAAAGCAACTTGGCAGCAAAAAGTCTGACTGCAAGCTCCATCTCAGAAATACTTATTAAGCACGACAAACCTGTGGCAATTGTGACTAAACTCATTAAAATCACTACAGATTATTTAAAGTCTTCATGCCTGACATTTAAGTCATTTATTATGCTTTAAATGTCCAGGAAAAGAAGCTGTAGACACAGGGCAGAAATGAGGGCTTTGATACCACAGCAGATCGCTACGTGATGAGCAGAAGGAGTCTGGTCCCACACCGTATCTTTGGCGTGAAATGTTAAACTGGATTGATTATAGAATTTCCCCTTGGTTTTGAAATCTTTTGCTTTCTGATGGCAGAACTGTTGATGATTCAAATGCCCAAGCCCAGCTTTCAGTCTGGATAATGACCAGAAGCAAAGTAATCAGATCTCTTGGATCAGTGTCTGTCTCATGATACGAGATAAGATTAATAGTTTCATGCTGATTTGCCATTTCCTAGAGTAGTGTTAAATTACAAATTTACAGGGGGGTGGGAGGGGATGTGTACCGTATGAAACTCTCAGAAAAGGGCAAAACCAAAGCACAGTTATCATAAGATAAAACCATAAAACAATCACAGCCCTTGGGGGACCAGAAGCTCTGTGCACTCTGTGCAGCCTCTCATGTGTCAGATCATCACAGGGTGCCTGGTTATTTCATGATAAGATTATCTAATGTTAATCTCATCACTAGAATTGCCTGCAATAAAAATGTTACAAACTTTCTAATTTTAATTACTGGGTTCCTGAAGATAAGTACTTCAATTCTGTTTGAGGGGAAAAAAAAAAAACCCACCAACAAAAACACTCCCCACGCTTTCTCTGAAGTTGGGAATACTTCAAATACCAAAGCTGGATTTGATGATTTTCCACATCTTTATTTCTCTAATTATTAACTCCTCTCTTCCCTTCTATTTCCACCCAGTCATCCTGACATAGGACAATAAGCGCCTACAGGATAACAGAGTTTCTTCCATTAAATTTCACAAACTACATCCAAAAAGTGCCAAATACCTCAAAATAAAAATAGAATGCATCTATAAGTAAGCATTCTTGAAATAATGAAGAAGGGGAAACTTTTCCTAACTAAAAATTGTCTATGTGATGACCTTAGCATTAGCTAGCAAAAGTGGCAACCCTGACTGCAACAACTCCAGCAGCAGAAGCATATGAGCTAATTCCCTGGAGAAGATTTCTGTGCAGCAATCTCTTCAGAACCCACCACAAATTTACTGAAGAAATAATCTCAGGTGTTAGTTACATTAACTGGTATTGCAACACAAGCACACACACACACACCTTCCTTGCATTGTAATTCTTATACCTGCAAAGCTTTTACAGCAAATATCTCCCTCCCAATGCCCAGTGGCAAATCACTGCAGAGGTATACATGCCATTTACTGTCACAGAACTTCAAACTCCAGACAAGAACTTTCAAAATGAGATACTGAGCAAAAATCCTTTAGGGGATTAGTTTTTGGGGGCAGTGGGGCTCCTCAGGAACACAATATTAAATAGGAGGGAAAAAACCAAGCTTAAGGACTCGGACAAATTCAAGAACCTCCCATTGTATCAACTTGATCTGGTCCAAAACCACATTGTCACCACAGATCTTCATTAATTCCTTAATAGTCCACAGTCTGGGTCTGATGCTATGTTTTTTGTCAAACCTTATTATTGTTGAATTAAGGACTTCATGCTACAAAAAAAAAAACAAGTTTCTCACAAGAGTTGCAACCTGGTAAAGCCAAATAAATATGTCCTAATCACACTGCCTTTGGATACCATTCTATTGGATGCTATGTAATTTTCTGTAGATGAAAGTAGAGAATAAGAACATTTGAAGCAATTTTAAGAAATAGATTTTCATTTTACTCACTGCTATGATACAATTTGCTTATACATCAGTTATTTTATATATGCATACATAATCTATTGTCTGCATTTTCCTTGTGCTTTTAGCATAAAAATGGTTAGAGAAAAATCTAGATGTGTATTTCTCCCGAGTTCACCAGTTCCTGCTGTTTGTTTCTCACCTGAAGTCATAATCCTGTCTTTGACATCATAATCATTTGCACAGCCACCAATTGAGATGTCACAAACGGAGGATTATGGCCAGGTGGGGAATAAGCAGCAGGAGCAGTTGAACTCTTAAGAAACAAAAATCTTGTTTTCATGCAAATGTCCTTCATAATAGAGAACAAAAGAACAAAGGGAGAAAGCTACAATGGAGAGAAAAATACAAGAAGCCAGATTGTTTCTAAATACATGATCTCCCTGAAGTTCCCTCTGAGGAGTCAGCTGCCAATTAACAACTGCACAAATCATTACAAAAATAAAACAAAACTTGACATCTGATGATTGAATTCCCCCCACTGCCCCCACTACACATATACACAGTTTTCTACTTAACATGAAATCAGCAGAAATACAAAGCACTTTGAGAGAACTTGTAACCTTTAGAGGTATTTATATATTCTTGGCAGTAACTAAGCACTCTTCTCTGTGGTCTATAGATGAAGACACTGAGGTCAAAGAATACACAGGACCTCTCTGAATCTCAGTGACAAACAGATTGCTGAAGATATTAGGTACTATAAAATTCAGAGCTGAAGTGGCACGAATTCTGGAGGAACAGAAAACCCATAGCTCCAGTTGCAATCCAATGGGAGGCTGCTGCAGAAGGGCTACTCCAGTTTACCAGTTCCTAGGAGTTAAAATAATTACAAGCAATTTTTATATTTTAAAAAATCATTCATAAATTAATCTGTCTGAAATTGATAGCTAGAATCAATCTGAATGCCAATATAAAGTCACTGGGAAAAAAATTAAATCAAAACTGCAATCCACATCCAAAACAGCAGTAACTTTATATGTAAAGAGAAATCCAATCAGCTACACTAATACTGCTCACTTTGTAAGGTTGCTGCAAAAACATCTACTAGGAATAATCCTGCTTTGATTTTCTTCTTTTATTCACGTTTGGGTAAACAGTGCTAAACTGAAAAATGCTTAAACTGCCATGTTCTTAGCACTGCTGCTACACCCTTATCATGAAAATCAGTGTTTCTGCACCAGTCTAATTAAAAAATACAAGAAATTCATTTCCAAAAAGGAAAAGAAAAAAGCACTGCTTCACACGTTTGTGTTCTGCCTCACTATTGCTTGTGATGATGCTGACTATATGCCATTAAATGTGACAGCATAGATAGCCTACAGCTCAAACAATTGGATCATCTGCCTGTATTTTATTCCCAGAGAGTCTTCTGGACATATCCTGTCCAGATCTAGTCACAGCACAGCAGATGTGGCAGCTTATTCCCTCAGCAGTAGTGCAGAATAGGAACCTTAGCATGAAAACTATGCCTTCTCTCCTCTTATTTCCAGTCTCTGATTTGTGGTGCTGAAGCATCAGGACTGTTTCAAGTTCATTTGAACTGTCCCAATAGCCTGCCTGTAAATAGAAGTGCCATTTGACAAAGGAGTAATTCAGTAGGAAAAACTTTTTGACTTTGCCACTAATCACTTTGTATTTTAGAGCTAACTCCCTCTTTCCTCCAAATCTGAAATGAGTGCAAGCAGGACTATAAACAGTATTCCAGCTTTTAGGCATATCAAGCATGAGAGCAGACTGCTACAAACACAGATCAGTCTGGGTATCTGTACAAGACAATCACACTTGGATAAAAACCTAAGTAGTATATATTAAATCTAACCATGATTTTTAGCAAAGGAGTTGCTGAATAACTCAATGATCACTTAGGATTTTGCACTTGATGGACAAACCTCTAACTATCCTAACTAGCTTTTAAACAAACTGTTAACTGCTCTCAAGTTGTATTTACCTTTGAAATCTGCTGTTTCTTTTTCAGATCTCAGAAGAAGTTTGACTACACCAAAGTTTATTACTTTTCCCAGTCTTATCAGTCTAGTTTAACAAAAAATAGTAAGCTTATCTATACTTTTTGTCCCATATTTGCTTTTATACCTATTCTGTATTTTTAAATAGAAGTTAGATTCATCCACAGTATTCTAATAATCTTTAAACCTGTCACTTTAAGAGTCCAGATGGCAAAAGAATATTTTGCTCCTGTACAAATTTATGTATTATGTATTAATAAGGCTCAAATTCTATATTCAGAAAGCAGATATGGATATTTATGAATAACTCAAAGAAAATTGCTTTACAGAAAATACATTTAAATTCCTCCCTTCATTTTTCATAAAGGATGACGGGTAGTTTGTTACACTAATAATCACTTGGAACATGCAAAGGGATGTTTCCCTATGTTCCTGTATCTTACTGGAGGCAGTTACCATACTGACAAAACTTGTACTATTCATACCTAAAGAAGCAGACATACAAGAACATGGTCAAGTTAACAGCAAGTGAAAGTCATAGCTTTACCTTACTTGTACTGAAGCTTCTCATCTAGTAGGAAAATGGGTACTTTTTAAGATTTACACACATGTAGTGAAAGCTGAAGTTCAATCATCTGGGAAAGAGTAACTCTGTGTTCGTACTGCATCTTTACTTCTAGGTGGAGGAAACTGAGGGTGGAAGCAATTCTACACTAAATACACATTCAAACCCTGTATTTCCTAAGACCTTTGTAAGATGAGCAGCACCCGTGCTGAGAACTGCCTACTGAGAATTCCAAGACTCAGCCTTTAGATAGCATATGGCAGCAATGGATAATGGACACTCTAGGAAGTGGCAGATAGAGGAATGCCAGTTAAAACATCTTAATAGCAAGGAGGCAACAAGTCCTTCAGAATGAAAAAAATCTACTCTTAGAAATAAATCAAACAAGTACAGTGTACTTTGTTCAAGGCAAAAAGAACATAGGATGCAAAACCATGCACATTTGAAACCAAGGACTGAAGGCCAGTCCAGCCACACCCCTACACAGTCTGTAGTAGCAGCATTTCAATCCTAGAGGCCACTGGTGTCTGCTGTTAAAGTGTTAAAGTCTGGTAGGTAACAGTGTAACTGATGTGCCTCCCAGCCAAAATCCTCACTGTCATAAAACGGAGTGCTAAGCAGAGCTTTAAATAAAGTTTGGAAGTGAAATGTTCTCAAACATTAGCCTGTGATTTCTGAAATTACAGGTCAACTCTATTACCCCTTGATGCTTGACTTCTGAAATTCCTTAAAATATGGCACTTGCTTCCCATTTTCAGGAATGCACCTCATGCGGCCAAGCATATGGAGTCAATAAAGGTGTCCCTTCATCTGCCATCTGAAGCTTTATTTTTCTCACTTATGAACTGCAACTGGTTTTAGTAATAGCAATCCCTGCACACATTTGAAATGCACTTCCATTTTCCACATTGCAGAGCTATATGGCTTAGTAAATACATGCAATTTAGGTTCAAAACCATAGCTCCAGGCACTACATATCGAGAATTTTATATTACTGAAAATTAATGCCTTTTTTGCATATGCTTGAGCAATATATTAAAAAGCTATGTCTTATATGTATCAGTTGGGATTTTCTCAGCCTTCATTTCTAAAAAGAATCATGCATACAGAGTTGCATTTTGGTTTCTTCTCTGGGCTTTTAATAAGAGAATATGAATTTATTTCAATTCATCAAAAGCAACTAACTAGAACTCTCAGAGTCTCGTATTTTGTACTGAAATTTGTAGGTGTTCAACTGTACCAATATCAACCTCTGAATTCTATTCTCCAACTGAAAAAAATTGGCACCTGCATGTACAGTACTCATGCCATTACCCAAGTAGAATAATCAAAGTAATAGTCATAATTTCTTCCAGCACAGAAAACTGCAATCCCCGTATCAGAGCTGAAAGGAAAATAAATGAGGTTATGATACTTGCCGAAAGGGGGGCACCAGGACTAAATAATACCTTGATGCTGTTCTCTCCTGGAGAGCCCTATTTCATCCTGAAATCTCCATTCTCCCATGCACATGGAGAGGAGACAAAGCTATGGGTATTACTGAATGCATATTGAAGGTGCCTGAGGAATAGAGCAAGAGTCTTGCTCTCTGCTTGCTAACACAACCTCACTTCTTCCATGGCTTTCTTTTTCCTACCCCAGGCTCACCAGCGACCAAGGTGTGAATGCTGGAGTAAGTCACAGCTTAGGGATGCTTCAAATTAAGGGTACAGTGGAAGTGGCCCAAGAGATGGCCAGGGAAGGGCCAACAACTGTCAGTCCTTATTCCTCCTCACCTCAATACAGAAGGGAGAGCCTGGAGATAATTTGACAGAGCTGGCTGGAATGGCAGGCCACAGAGCTGTGGGATTGAAAGCTTAATCATGAAATCAGCAAGCTATGTCAAAAAACACTTGAAACAAACATCTCACGCAGAACTCATTTGGGAGAAGCCTTTCATTTCTGCCATACATAAACCATAAAGAAGACAGAATTGGAAATAAACCTTTTTCTTCCTGTGTGTCTTACTTGCTTCACTCAGAATATGCCTCTGCTCTGAATTCAGATTTAAACTTGGGGATGTCATGCTTCAGAAAGTAAAACTAATGTGGAAAAGATGAAAAAGAACTTTCAACATGCAATCTAATACTCTTTTTACCTTCAAAGTAAAGATGGAAGCATGAATTCAATGGAACAATGGTAAGAGGAATCAATTAGCTTATTTCCCTGTGAATGTTAGGAGTTCACAAGCATTGTTAGGGACTATACCACATAGAAAAGCCACACAAATAATTACATAAATTGGAAGAATTTTAAAAGAAGTATCACCTTCTAATTCACAAAGGGAATAAGCTGTCCCAGCTGCTCAGTTATGAAAGAGAGTTCCAGAAAATTATAAACATTTTCATTACAACAGTTTTAACTCACCAGTATCTGAAAGGAACATATACAACTTGTACACATGTCCAGTTGAAATTAAAGCTCTAGATTTATTTGAAAAAAAAAAAAATTCCAGATTTTGATTTTTGGGGGTTTTTTGAACCTTCAGTCTACAAAATCCATAGTAATGTACTTTGTTTGTGTTTTTCCAGCAGTGGGATCTCCCTGGAACTGGAGCAGTGCCAGAACCATCCATTACCACAAGGTTTGGCATCAGCAGGGGAAACCTTTCTAGAGACACTTTTTGAAGGTAACTTTCAAAGTCTTTCCCTACATCACAAATATTCTAAATGCACCAAAATATAATTTTCTCTAAACAAAGCGGTATTCATCAAATCTTCAACCTATTATCCCACATTCTCTTTTGGAACAGACATGTCGATAGAACAGCATCGTCAATCAATCCGATAGATTTTGAGTGTATCCGCAATGAATCTACTCTGCAATAAATTGGCTTGAGTCATTTAAAAACTCCTATCTTAATGTTAGGAGAAGAAAAATTATTATTTTGATCTACTCCTCCTCCCCGTAAAGCACCTTGGGCAAGGGCTAAGCATTAAAAAGAAAAATAACCAACAGCTGTATTACAGCAATAAAGCCTAAAGAAAAAGGACTGATCAATCCAGAGGAGAAAATATAAAAGACATCATTCTATATAAAATACACACAAAGATTTTAACTCAAAAGTTTTCAACTGTGTCAAATGTGTTACAGTAATTAAACAAGCAGACAGGGTGCCAAAGCAGTAGGTAGCTAGAACACCCACATTTTTCCCCCTTTTAAATCTTTCTGTAGTTTACTAAAGCATTTGAATTTGTATCCTTTCACAAACACAGTTCTATTAAGGTACTTAACAAGAGCACCACAGGCAATGATGACCCATAAACCTCTATGTGGATTTCTCTGCCAGTGTCTACAGCACCACAAAAGGAGAGCTAGGATTCTCTCCTCCCTCCTTGCATTAGGAACTTGCAATTCCTTTTCAGAAACGATTCTCATTACACTTCTTCCTCAATACATGTTACGTTTACTTCTCTTGGATGAATCCCAGCTATGTTGTACTGTGTCTCAGATTCCTATCAGCTCACCTTAAAAGATTGTTTTCCTTCATGAAATGGTTGGACCTGAAAAAACATAATTCACTACAATTTCATCAAATGGCACTGAGCAACTGCTTAGCTCAAATTATAAAGAAAGAAGAAGGTTCACCAGAAGGCAGTTTCTGCCGCCCATATAAAATATATTTCTGACATTTGAGCAATGTAGTAGTTTGGAAAGCTGCTCAGGAGCTGAATGCTCCCACCTTTCAACCATTTCAAAGAGTCAAGAACACTCAGCATCAGCGGTATTAGTTCAAGCTCATGTCAGATCACTTTATCTGAACATATATTTAAATATGTAAAGTAAGCTACGCATATAACCAAAAACGGCACAGAACAGAATTAAGAGGGCCATTTTCCCAAGGCAGAGGATCAACTGTAAGGGAGTAGCAAATCACCCTTCCAAGAAGAACATCCTTCAGAAGAATCCCAAGACAGCATTCCCTTACAATTGAAGGCACACAAACCTATTTCAAATCCTTCTGATACTGTAAGATCACCCTAAAAAGTTTCCCTAAAATAACTTTTAGACTGATTTATCATTCTGTTCAAATCAATTCTCTTCAATGCATTGCACTAAGGAAGACTAGCTCAGATACAGCTGGCATCAATGACAGCACCATGAAAACTGAAAGATTACTTCTAAAAGGGTTTGAGAAGAAAATGCTCACTGTATTTCATATCACAGAGTCTGAAAGACAGCATGTTGTTTATAATGCTTTCTTAAAGTACTACCATTAAGAAAAAATTAAGATATATTAAGATACAGAGAGCAATTTATAACACCAGTGATCTGGTTAAACAAACATTTAAAAAGCAAAACATAATACTGGCACTAACAGTGCCTATTAATACCAAATAATAGGCAACTGTTATACGGGCTGCTAAAAATGGGTGTGAAATGATGAAATGGGAAATAGGGACTGTAAAAATGCCTTGTGATAGCAAACCACAAAAGAAGCCTCCCATGGGAAGCAATGGAAACCAACTTTCATGCTATTTAGGCTGGACAAAAATGTTTAAAAGAAGATCTAGAAGGAGAGAAATCCTACAGTGGGAGCAAGGAGTCAAAGATGAAAATTTTGGTTACACACATAGATGGAGAATGCAAGGGTAAGATGAATTATCAGAGTAACACTGGAAATGTGAGAGAAGCCCAAAACACTCTAGGTAGAAGGGGGGCAGAGAAGGAAAGACTAGAGAAGTTCTTTGTCCCTATTATTTCTGATATTTACATCATTTTTCCAAAGCAATGAAAGCAAGCAACAATTTCCAAGTAGAATTAACAAGCACACAGAAAGGCAATAAATATGGGTTTTAAATGGAACATCTAATAAGAAAAGAAAGTCTTTCTCTTTTCTGCAAATGGAGGATAATGACAATTTAAATAAAAAAACCCATAGAAAACCATATTCATAATATATGGTTTCTGCAGGCTACAAAAATCATTGCGAGGTGCTGTATACTGCAGAGTTTTATGACATTTTTTGGCTGAGTTGATGATTAGGAGATTACATAAGCTGTTTATTACTTGCTGCAGCCTATGGAGCGCAAAAAAATGAACTGGTCATTTAATTTACACTAAATTTGTCCCAGATAGCAGGAAAAAAAGCAAAGCAACTCACTGAAGACAGAGCAAGCATTAAAATGCTGCAACTGAGAAAACAGCACGATTTTCCAATATCGCATTGTACAGAGAAGAGAAGTACTTTGGTAAAAGACAATTAGTATAAAAAAGCTCTTGAACTCTGCCTGGACCCATGGATTAATGCCTAGCAACAGAAATGTGTGCATGTGTATTCACTTGCACGCGTGCATGAACATAATGGTTGTGGATGGACAAGGGAAGAGCTCGAGAATGACACAGGGCAAGGGAGGAAAAGAACGGCAATTCAGTCTTCATGTTTCCCCAAAGTCTCAACTAGAACTAATCAAAATGAATTCATCTGAATGTCTGTGATGGCCAAGAATTTAGTCACACACAGTCTGGCTGTCCAAATGAATGGTGAGGAAAGGGCTCACATCAATCAACTTCATCTGAGAAGATTGGCACAACTTCAATAGGGATTGACAGAGTTCAGTGTCTGCCAGACTGATGAGCCAAGCACCAAGCTGAAAATGTTCTGACTATTCATAATGACATTGCAGTCTAGGGCCTTTGATTAATTAATTCAGGAACTAAAGTATTCAGTTACTGTAAGAAGAATATCTGAGGTAGCTGCTTCTCACCCTTTACTGTATATGAAATCCCACTGCTCTGTACTTGGGCCTGCACTGGTGCCATTACTGGAACGCCTTTGCTGCTATGCTGGGTCTAATCTACACTCCAGTTCCTCCCCTCCCTCAAACAATTTACTTTCCTACAAAATAAATAAAGCCTTGCAAATGCTCAGTGCTTTGCCTTTGAGAGATTTTGCTAAATGAGCCTTCTTCAAGCCACAAAAGAAACATTTGTCTTAATTGTTACTAATAATGTTATCTTTCAGCCCTCTCCGAAAATCTCTGACCAACAGCAGGGCCCTCGCCAGGCACTGCTGAAAGTGTCGCTAGGTAGCATTACACATGCAGGTAATTAAGAGCTTAAAAAAAGAAGGTTGATCATTTTATTGCATTATTGTTCAGACGGAAGAAAATTCATTTTCATTAAGATAAGACCTTTCTACTCATTCTCAGCCCTAAATCTGGTTAGACGAAGGCAAGGTGTCTGCTATATTAATGTATTCCAATTAAACACAATTGGGTAACACAAATAGGAAACTTGAACAAGTTGTATTGAAGTTAGGGAGTGCTGCTACACTTTCTTGGGCATGCAGTCACACTGACAGTGTTTAATGGAAACCTTGGAGGATGAAAGACATTATACGGAAGTCAGACTGAAAAAATCTCCATACTCAGCTCTCCCCAGCCTAAGTTATCTCACCAATATTGTCCTCGTATTTGTACAGAGTAACCATACAGACTCAGTGTGTAGTTACCCCTTCTTTCTTTCCAGTATGCATCACTTTTCTGCTTAGCAATGATGCTCTCTGTAACATGATGTTTCCCAAAAAGAATTCATCTGCACTGAAAAATATCTGAAAGGAAAGCAACAAGCTTGACATAAAGAGTAGGAGTAAGATCACAAAAAAATAGCAGCAAGAAAAAAAAAAAAACAAGGAGTAAAGGTAGGAGAGTTTATCAACTGACCTTATTTCTCCAGTATTCACTTTGCACTCACTGTGCATTTATTTTTTGAAACTCCGTTTGTTCAAAAATAATATTTGTATGCTTTTTGCTGGAACAGTCAATCATCAAGACTATGGCCCATGTAAATGAAGAAATATAGCTAGAGTAATATATATGCTGCTTTAATATGAAAGTGAAGAGGCATTTCCTTAGTTTTCATGCCTATTTAAGCAATCTTCTTGTTCTAGAATAAGTCTCACCTGGCAGAAGACCATTAAGCTGCAAAGCACAGAGAATTCACAATGCACTGCCATGAAGGGCCCTTACAGGCCACATACAATGAATCCCTAATGGAAATACACCTGGTAAAAAGGATGCAGTAAACTCACAAGATTCACGAACTACACCCTTCTCCAAATTACAAATTGTAAGGGACACACAAAGACTACAATGTCTATTATAATCCAAAGGCTGTATTTATAGGCTTGAGGCTGTTCACAGCTTTCAATTTGATTCAGCCTTCAATTTAGATTCAAAACTCCAGTTTTAGTCCTGTAGTGAGTAATATATTCCATATAAAGACTATTTTGTCCTTCTTAGCACTGGGAAATATGACCTTTAGGAAATTTTGGCTTAGCTCAAGTGATTTGGCTGCATTTCTCTCTTCCTTCTTTCCATTTCAATATAATTCAACTTCATCTGTAAAGCCCATGGAAGCCCATAGGTAGAGAACAATGTACTGATCTGTTACAAAGCAGGAACTGGTAAATAACTTTTTACTTCCTCTTAACTTTTAATCAAGCACTCTGCAGTAGTTTCTTTAATGAAATAAGATTTGTTATTGCCAGTAGCTAATTCTGAAAACCAGCTTAAAAATCAACTATAAGCAGAGCAATAGTTATTTCAAAGCTGAAGGACGAGACACTCAGGGAAACAAGAAGTCTGTTAATTTAAACTGAGATACTAAGATCCAGAGAGTCTCGATGAAAATGAGACGATCTATTACTAAAGCAAAGCCATCCCACCAAAAATGTCTATATACAAAACCGTACTAGTTTTTTTTTAGCCATATGTAAGGTGACACCTTCCACTACACTGTTAACAGCTGACATGGAAAAGGGAATTTTAAAACCTTTACTCCCTTCTTCTATCCTGTTGTCACTGCTGTGCACTTCAGCCTCCCTGGCCCTTGGCACAGTCACCTCTATGAAAACCACAGAAGTATTGCAAATTGACTAACAAGATTAGCAAATCCACGCTTGACTTGCTCAATAAGGTGTTGATGCATGCAGATATATTTGCCGAAATTACTTCGTCCAGGAGCCTTCAAATCTCGCTGGAGCCCCTTCTATTTTCGGTCCCTAATCCCTAAACCTTTCTAACCTGCATATAAGACAAAAAAAAAAAAAAAAAAAAGAAGAAGAAAAAAAGGAGCTGAAAAGGAAGGCGAGGAGATAATGATGCCCTCCGCGAAGGCAGCCGATGAGGAGTGCCTCTCCCAGCCCCTGCACATACAGTCAGTGCCAGCTGTAGGCCAATTAAACCCAGCCGCTCGCAGGTGTTCACAGAAATGACTAACACAAAAGAAATTCGCACTTCAGAACTGCAATATTTAAAAGCTTTGAGGTGGAACCAAGAAAGATAAAAGCCCGAATTAAGTTTATTGCCACCTTGTGCTTCACTCTAATGCAGGTTTTGAACAGGGCCTCCCACTGGTATTAAAACTTGGATGAACATCTGCATTTAAAATACAGGAAACTGAGCACGTGAAGTGCTTTTAAAACGCCAGTTGCCATAGTAGATGGGGGCTTTAGTATATGTTCATTTATTATTATAGTTGTACAGCAATATGGTAAAATATATTTGCCAAGTGGGCAATACAAGCTCAACTCTAAGTCAACATAATATGCTAGATTGCTTAGATTTTCATAAATATTTTTGGTGCTTATTTTCCCTAAACATAACTCTCATTTCCCAAAATAACAATTTCTTTAATTTTTAATGAGAACAAAACCATGGCAAGATCTTATCATGCTCTCTTACGCTCAGATTAAAAACCACAAGAGGGGAGAAAAAGGGAAAGAGAGGCAGCCCCCTGACAACTCTCCATGTTCTCTTAAGTGGTTGAGTGACAGGAACTATCCGATAAGTGAATTCTTTCCCTCTCTCTACAGAGCAGCAGGCAAAGTATCTGTAAAATGAATTTCTCTTTGTGGTCCTATACCAAAAATAAGTATACAAATTAACATCCAAATGTCTTTAATTCCCATGATATGTCTATTAAGCAGCAATTCTCCATAAGGCTGTTTAGCTATCCAAACAGCAGCCTAAAATTATTATCTCTATAAGCTTTCCATAACTTATCACTGAGTTCCTATGAAAAGCCATTAATTTTGGCCTCTCTCTATCTTGGTCTCGCAGGAAATACTCTGCAAAGGGATGTAATAAAAATGTGATTTCTGCCATCATTTCATTAAAATTCCCTGTTAAATTTCTATCTGAACAGTGTACATAATATAAAAAAACTCAAAGCTCTTATTAATGGTGCTGTTCCTTATGATATGGACTTTAAAAAATAATGAAGACCATTTCTTACTTGTAAGAATATTGTTCATTTTTCATTCCTATTAAAATTTAATCTGGAAGTTGTTTAAAAATGTTTAAGTTTCATTACATTTCAACATCTTAAGAACGGGAAGGAGCTAGCAAGTTCATGAGCAGGAATGCTGTCACTCATCTGTCTCTTCCACTGATATCTCAACAGTAAATCACTCAACCCATCCATGACTCAAGATACCCATCTGCAACACTTTACTGCTCACCCATCTCACGAAAGCACTGTGAGGCAATGTTTGTGGAAGATCTTCAGCCCCATGGGTGGAGGATGCTAGAGAAGAGGAGTAAATGCTTCCTCCACAGCATCTCTGAAGTTTTGGGAGAGAGTTTTTTGAGGTTTTTATTGGGGTTTTTGGTCTGGGTTATTTTGTTTTGATTTTATTTTTGGAGGACAGTGGGTATTTATGGAGGAATAAAGCAAGCTGAAATCAACGCAAAAAATTGCAGGCAATACACAACAAAAGCACATTAAAAACAACCAAGTGTTAAATATGGAAGCACTCTTAGCAAACACTACTGAGATGCAACCCCAAATTGTCTTTTAGAAACTGGAGAATCAGCTTGTGTAGAGTGTTAGTCGGGTTCTCAGAAGTGGAAACAAGGCAGCTTTTCCCCACAGAAACAGCAGGTTACTCCACATTTTAGAAGTTTCCTAGAAGGAATGAGTGGTCTGACTTCCAATGGTCTTCTCTCTCCCTCCTTACCTGTAAATACTCAGTGGCAAGACACAATTCCACCCACCTGGATCGGTGTGCTGCAAGGGCACATCCCTGCACTCAATGCCATTCAACTCAACCAGCCCAAGTCGAGAGAACAAGACATTGTTCTGCGGCAACACTGAGTTAAATGAAGTGGCAGTAACCCACCAAGAAAACTAAACTGAAACTATCAGAACTGGGGCATGCATCTCTTTACAAACACTGTGCTTAAGCACTTTCTACAATCAGGTCTTTTATTCGGGGGTTTAATTTTAGACATCTAAGTATAAAAATTCTGGCCCATACATCTAATGGAAGCATGCGATTGCCAAGCTGAGAATGTTAAATCTAATTTTAGTTTTTCTTTGCGCACTTGTTTTTTCACACAATTTCTGCAACTGAATAGGAAAATATCTGTGATATTTTCTGGACTGCATTCACAATACTCAATTTAGTCATTGCATGTGGTGTAGTTACAAAGCCTACTCCAGTGAGTTGGAGCTTTTTCATTACTGACAGTGACACCAAAATTTAATTCTAAGCAGTTGAAGTATTTTCTGGGGAATTTTTTTCAGTGCTGAAAATTTCTATTAAAATTAATGTTAACATATTGTGATCTACACACATTCTAAATTTGAAATTATAAGTTTGCTCAAAGTCTTCCTTTTAGATTTCTTTGTGCAACTATCACCTAGTTATTGTGCTACAGGCAAATTTTTGAATTTTCTTCCTCATAGAGATGGGCTCATAACAGGGATATATTGATTTAAGCTAGTTTCATTACTACTAATGCTCTGCTAAATTTTAAAGACAATGCAATATTGAACAGAATAATGTGTTCTATTAATAAGCATGCTATTGAAATACTGAGCAGATTTATTGCATTTGGATGTTCAAATAAACACTAGGATCATTTTATATATATCATCTCCTGCCTAAGAAGATGACTGAAATGGGATTTGATTTAAAAAACAATAATAAAAGCAACAAAAAATTGTTTGAATAATTAAGCAATGGATTTTAATCAAAAATAATATTCTCTAATCAGACATGTGTGGGCAGTTGTTTAAAGCAGTACTTATTCCTTATTCACATGGACTTAAAGGACCTCTAAAGGCACTGGCTGTAGCAAAAGTTAGAGAAAAAAAGTTTAAAAGGAGATTTAAGGTCTGTTTTGTAAATGAAATAAAGCAAAGATGGCAAAACTTTAAGTTCACACTGCACAGCGCTTGGCTCTTGCACACATACTTAAGCTGGCTCGGGAACCAGAAGTTAAGTATCCATGTCAGTGCAGTATCTGCTTGAGCCTGCTAATTAAGCTTGCTGAGAAGAACTAATTACTGATGCAGCTCTACTGCTTCTGGGAGCTGAGCTAATACCACTTTGTGGTACAACATATCAGCCTGTTCGGGGGGTACCTGACCAAAGCAGGGCACAAGCATGCCCTCAAGTAATTCATTTCTGATAACAAACAACAAATAAAGATCCTGTTTCTTCACTGGTGACCCAGCATGTGATCTCCCACAGGCCCTCTCCTCCGTGCCTCATCTGCCACATAAAGAAAATCCTGCTGCAAGACTGCCTGAGCAGGGAAGGACTCACTGAAAGACAGGAAAATAAGCACCTTCTGAGCACTAGCATAACTGCAGCCAAGGGTCTGCACACACTGAAATCTTCTTCATTAACTCTGCTACAAAGCATCCTCATTTCCTGCATTCTTGACTGCCACAAATATTGTATTAAGTGCTCAGGTTAAAAGAGAACACTTTAAACCATTTTCCAGCACAAATTTGAGCTGCCATAAAACATTTGCTTCCTATCTTGCTGTAACAGTTCTCCATAAGAATATTGCTAAAATTACATGGGAATCCAAGCTGAGGGGGAAAAAGCAAGATTGCAATCAGAATAGCAAGCCCCGCCAGGGCTAACAACAACTGCTGGTTACTACTGCTATAAGATAACAGTGAGGCAAGCACAGAGCACCACTGTGCTCCCAGCAAGCACAGGGCAATATGCTCCGTGGACATCCTTGCCTTTCCATCTCTGCTATCACCACTACATATTTTTCTTTCATTTCTCTGTTGCTTGCACCCCAAACCATAAACCAAACAGGACAGGAATTCTGTTTTATTTACATGTGCAGTGCCTTCCTAAATTACTCCAAGATTGATGACTGCGGCCCCTCCATTTTCCCACACCTCTGCAGTGACACAAATAAAGCAGAAAATCTAAAATCTCTTTTGTTTCCAGTTTACTACAGCAGTACACAAAAACTGACAGCTCCCTTGGCTGTGAGTATATATTTCCAGGCTCAGGACCCTGTTGCCCAAAACACCACCAGACTGCCCAGTAAAGAGCCCATACACAGATGTAAGCATCAAGCTGTGCTTCTGCAAAATTGCAGCATGGGTCAGAAATCTGTATCTTCCTTTAGTATTCATGCTATACCTAAAAGAATGGAGCTTGAGCTTCTAAATACTAACACAATACAAACAACCACACTAATTCTTTATAACCTGCTATTTCTGCTTGCACATGCTGCCTGGCCTACAAAAGGTTATGCATATAAAATTGTTAGGTTACAGTTATTATCTTGTTATAAAGAACATTTTAAGAGCATTTGAGGAATGAAAGGGCTTTTTTGTATTAATATTTCAGTAAAACTACAAGGGTGTAGTACTTGCTTCTGATGTATGAAAAACTAATTTCAATTCAGTAATGCAGCATAACTGCAGCACCAAATCCCAACATGCCTCCAAAATCTTAAAGATATAAAACTAGGCCACAGTCAGAACCTAACCCAATCTTCACTAGTTCAGCAGCAATCCTCCACTGCCTAAACAAGCTCTCTAATCATGGCTATGTCGAAATCTCTGCCTGTCAGATATTAAATCTTTATAACCCCAATACTGATTAAGTGTATTTTAAAATGTTCCCAACAATTATTGTCATTACGGAGGACCTCTCATTGACCTGTGCTGCATACTTTCTACTGTTCTTCCAATCATTTTATTCCCTACCCACATTCTCTCTACAGCTTACCACAAAAGCATAAAAGCCTTTTTTTAATTAAATGATCTCATCTTTGATGGGCAGCTGAACTTGGCAAACTGAAGACACCCGCTGTGTAGCAAAGGCACATACTTATTCTTACTTATAGAGTAAATGACAGAGTTTCTTCCAAGTTTGAGAGAAATATCAACTCTGGATATCCACAAAGCCCTCTTACCATGCACTTACAGATATTCTTCACAATGCCTATCTCAGAAGATTACCCTCTCAAGAAGAAATAACCAGGATGAATTCTTCTTCTGGGAGTATCTACTGAGATAGCATTATCCAACACAGCATGGCTATGTCATCTCCCTGTTTCTACCTTTTGTCTCTTTCTCATTCTGCTCTTACATTCTCATTTCACCTATTTACTGTTAATCTCCAGGTAATAACTTCTGTAACAAACAAGTTACAATGCGTGCTTTAGATAAACATTATGTAAACATCAGAAGTCTTCTGATTATCTTCAATCATTCTTAATCTATACTGGCTTACCAAGTAAAGTATTTGTCGACTACTATGAGCCCTCTTCTCAATTATGTCCTAGAACAAGCTTTAAAAACTAAGTTCATAAAAGAAATAAGGATTGAGCACTTCAGGTCTCTCTAACATACAGCCTTTAGCTAGTCACTCCAGATCCTTCCATGCATTCTTCTTCAAAGGATACACTCAGTTCAGCTGACATGCTTCAAGATTACTTCCCATGCCCCATACCTTTTGAAATAACTGACTGCAGCAATGATGAAATGAACCTTACCAAGTGCCCATTGGTAATTAGCTCACTTCCCAGCCAGCACAAGTACCTGGTGCCAATCCTTTGGTTTCCATGAACAGACACAGTTCAGGCACATTACTGCACCCTCAGTTTAATTAAACATGAAAACCTGTGTGCTACCTGGTGTTCTGGGCCTTATTTAGGACCAAAATGAGAAGCAGCACTCAGAAGCAGCAACCTGAGGAGTCTAACACAACCCTACTGGCATTTAAATGGTTTGCCATCTTGCATGAACACTTCTTATGGTTATTTTATCTCAAAAATAGAAAAGGGATAACAGACTTGATTCACCACTCTTATGCCAGCCCAACTGTTCTTATTTCAATAGAGGACTTTGGTACAAAGGGAGTAATGCCATTATGAATCATGACAGAGCTTTGTTCTTGTGGTTTGCAAGCACAGAACTTGAAAAGCTTTACAAGTGCTGGTGGAAGCACTGTTGACCTCACTGTACAAATAGTGAGCTTAGGCACAGAAAGCTGAAGTAATTATCCAAAGGTCACAGAGCGAATCAGTAGCAGATGCAGGACAAGGAGCCACTTACATTCACTCCCAAATTCTGTCGTCCCTCCCTGCCTCCCCCTCCACTGCAAGGAAGTTATAAGTGTGAATCAATAACTGAGGTCACCAAAAACTTTCTGCATGCAGATTGCAGTTAGGTCACCCTCAAAGAAAGCAATGACAAAAGGGAAGGTGCTTAATGAATTTTTCAATGGTCCCTACATAAGGATACAGCAATCCAGGAGGAGGTGAGAAGATGCTCACTCTGGAAGCCCTGTAACAAGGCTGCAGTGACAAATCATTACTCCCAGAACACTGCTCAAGGAAATGTAATGCTGCCATCTTCCAAATGCTGGGTTATAAAACCTTTCACACATACAATATTTAAAACTGTGAATTACACCTGAGAATGTATCCAAACTTCTAACAGTATCAAGTCATGCTAATGGTTATCTGTTTATAGGTCAGAAGGGCAGTAAATTATTGCAATGGAAAGTAGTAAAGCCACATTGTATCCAGTTGTGCTGTTTAACAGGTGATAGTGAAAAGTAGGTGATGCATGGAAACTTCAAGTTTTTATAGCTCCTGCCTCAATCTATATTCACTTATATAAAGATGTCACATTTTTAAACATTTAAAAGTCAAATTGTCTGGAGAATAGATTCATATAAAATTTATTTTCAGAAACTGATATTTAGCCTACTGCTATCAGAGTTGATTGCTCTTATGTATAAGCTTTATTCAAGTTTCTACAGGTTTGAAAATACAAAGACTGACATTTCAGATCCCATACTCAAGTGTGTCATTAACCAGAAATTGAAATGGGAACATTTCCACTTTCTCAGAAATACTCAGTTTGTTAGGGTGGTAAGTGCATTAACTGTTTTTGAGTTTTTGTGAAGCTACTAAATATGACTCTATTTCAACACAGACAGGAAGGGGGAGTCACAATGGCAAAAGAAAAATCCTGAATTGGTTCCTTACCCAGCACAATATGCCCTGAGAATTAAATAGTTTCAAAGCTCTGCCAAAATAGATGTTTGTATGTGGCTAATAGCAGAAATGTTTTATTCTGTTTATGTCAAAGACACGTTTGTCAGGCGCTGGACAGCCAGACAAATCAGGGTCTAATTAGTTCAGTCAATTCCCTCAGTTTTATCCTTTCAGTCTACACTGAGTTATTAAAGCATCAGAAATAAAATGCTACTGAGACAGCAATAAGGGAAATAAGATGTCAGAACTCTATTAACAATGGCATTTTCAGGAAGCAATGTAAATAGAAAATCAAATTTATGCAAGAAATATATATCAGTAAGTAATACTTAATTTAATCATGCTGCATTTATCTTCAAAGCAGCTTTCATATCCAACTGATTTTAAAAAAACGCTTCAACACATCAACATTGTGACTTCTTTGGAACAGTGACCATCATTCAGATTCAAATTCAGTTGCCTACCTAATACAAGAGGATATTGGTCCCCAATCCAAATACTACAGTTATACAAATAACAGTATGTGAGCAATAATTTATTCCACCCTCGACATTTAGCCAGCTCAGAAAGAACGTGTGACAGTTAAGCAGTTGCAAGATAAAAAGAACCGGAAAATGCCACATTCAACTGAAATGACAGGAAATATTTAGGTAGACAGAATGTAATAAATTTGGCAGACTTATGGGAGTTTAATTGCCCCTTTGTGGAAAGAGATAAATACATGTGAAAACTGTAACTGTGAGGACCAGTTCCTGGGAGGAACAGCTTTCTGTTAGAGGCGTCTCAATCTTCGTTACTTGAATACGACTGTCAGAGAAAGGAAATTTTCCTGACCCACAAAGGTGATGGTTATGCCAGCAGCAGCAGTTCCCAGCTCTGCACCTGGCACCAAGGGAACAGCGGCCTCCTGCCCCAGAGGCTTGTCACATGTACTCACAACTTACTGGCCCTGCACCAATTCACATCTGCTAGCACACACACTGAGACCCTACTTCAAACTGCATGTGCCACCCACACAACAGTCTTGTTGCTCCCACATGTCCCCAGAACTGTTTTCCTGCCCCCTAAACTGTGAAACAGTGCATCTTACTGTGATGGCTGGCAAGTTCCACATTAGCTCTCACTCCATGGTTTGATGGACAGTCATCCTGTCCATCAAACCATGATATGGCAAGATTCCTCCCTAACACAGAGAGGGGAAAAAAATGGTGATTACATCCAATGTAAGAAAAGGTTTCTCCTAGGCCTCTGATGATTTAAAAAATTACCAGCCCTCCACTTTCCAGTGTTTCTGACATTTCAAAGTGGTTTTGTAATATCCTTCAACTTTTTATTTCATGTTTATTTTAACAGAAGCCTTAATCTCTTAATTCAACTTTTTAACTTGCTTCTACTTGGGGAAAAAAAAGGGTTAAAAAGGAATAGTGAACATTTCTAGTTTTGTCCAGATCTGTTTGACAGCCATTTGTTCCCACACAGAAGTGCCGACTTATGGGTCCAAAAGGTTGAAGACAAATTAAAAATAGTGCTCAAAATACTTATTAATTTTAAGAGAAGGGATTAGTTCAACATGTAAAGAGCCTTAATAGGCTCTGAAAATCAACAAGCCAGACCAGAAAAAAACATGCGCCTGCTTATTACGTAGGGTTATGCATTTCAAATGCACTGTTGATCATCTTAGTGATGATCACATCTAATCGTTAAGGAAAAAGTAAATGGAATAGCTTCATATTTAATAAAAAATAACATCTAATAACATCTAAACTGAAACATCTGCTGGATTTGAATAACTTTTTGCAAGTGCCTCACAGTTTCACTCTTGCCATGTACACAGGGACCCAAGAGTGACTGACATTGCTGTCACTTATCATTAGAAAGAAGGAATCAGGGAGTAACTTTCCAATACATACAGGTCCACTGAGTTACATGGTCTGACTGGAAGCACTGAAAGGGAAAAGCTGTAAGTTTTCAAATACTTTTTATCAAGCAAAACTGTAGTCCTCTACATTTACTTCTTAAATAAGCATGCTATTACTACCACAGTGTTTTCAAAAGACTGTTTTAATATAAGTAATCTTTAAATAAACTGATACTAAGAATGCAGAGGGCTGTGTCTACATAATAAAGGACTCCAGTGTCGTCTTGTATTTTACTCACAGAAGCACATCTGTCCATTTCAGATTAGGTGATTCTTTTTACTTCTGATGAATAAACACATCCATGAAATGGATCATATAATATGTGTATCTCCCTTGTATCAGCATGGAAGGGAGGAGTTTTCCCTGTGTTGAATACTTAGTTTTTCTAACCCAGCACAAGCAAAAAGACTACATGTTTGTAAGAATTAACTTATGTATGGAGAAGTCCCAGGCTAACTGAGCTCTCCTTACATCATCTCACAACTAGATCTACAATTCAACTTTTACACAGCATTTTAAATTCACTGAGCTTACATTCTCTAACACTGGGCATCCATTCCTATTTAAAGAGCAACAAACTAATCCAGAAAGCAATTAAATAATTTGATGGTGATACAATAACAGAACAGAATTACATCCCAATTCATCTACAGCCCTCACCTACCTGGCAGACCATAGTAGCAGTCCCAGCTGCACACTTACAGGTAGAATTTTCATGGTCAGCACAAGTAATGAAAAATATTAATCAAAATTTCTCATGTCCTGTTAATGATATTCCCATGGAAAAAATGAAAAGCAATGGCCTAAATATTTAAAGACCTTTTTAAATGTGTGTGTGAACTCTCATTTCTGCAAGTAAAAAGGACTGCCTCCAGACCTACTCCTGGCTCTGATTTTACCTGTAGCTTGGAATCTACAGTAAGGGTGTAAGATAATGTTTCAAAAGGCTGACATCAGCTGAATAACCAGAATGTTCAAGTCATAAATAAATAAATCTGGGACTTATTTCTGTGTTAAGATTTAGAAAAAAATGGAAATACTATAGTAAAACAGCCAGACAGATTATTATATTCAAAGCTTGCTTACAAATACACCAGTTCAACTGGGAATGCTGAACTTGTGCTGATGTTTCAGCCATAGGTTTTTGTGTTCAACAGGTGCTAAACATGAGTTTGCTAAAAAGGAGGTTACTTACAAGTCAGTCAGTGTATTCATTCACTTGATGTTTGCACATGCGCCCAGGAACACAGGTGGCTTTCTGCACTGGGGGGCTGGTCAGAAGCAAGTCCTTCCCACATGTGTGCTGATTCCAGGACACCACTGTGCATCCTAGGTCCTCTATCCCTCTCAATCTCAAAACTTCCAGGGACCCCAATGAAGTGTACTCACACTTAACGCAGAAGTTACAGCTAAAAATATTCATTCTGACTCCTTCAATCCCATACCTAAACGTGCACACTCATTACAGGGGACACACTCAAATACACCAAAACCACAAATGACAAGGAGTCGCACAGCTGAACAAGTTCTGATGGACAAGTACTCAAAAAGAAGCCACATTAACTGCAGAATGTTGCACTTCATATCACGGGCATAAGGATCTCTGGAAAAGAAATGGTCTCCACAGCTGTCACTTAACATTTACATGAGTGACTTCAGTTGCTCACAGACGACTACCTTTGCAGTCCTGTGCTCTCACTTAATGAGACAAGTTCTCCATTAAAATTTTCAGTCTCATTTTCTGTAACCATGAACATAAATGGCTCCTGACTAAAATTATGTTCTCAATATGACTGTGAATTAAAGCTTTTCTGCTCAGGTTTAAAAGTGACGCCTGCAAGAGTAGGCCTTTGACCCAGTCAAAGAAGAGACCAAGGTTCTTAGAATCACACAACCATTGAGGTTGGAAAAGAATTCTAAGATCACAAAGTCCAACCACTAAGTCAGCACTACCATGTTCACCACTAAACCATGTCCCCAGCTGATGCATCTACACATCTTCTAAATGCTTCCAAGGATGGTGACTCCACCCCTTCCCTGGGCAGACTGTTCTAACAATTGACTCCTCTCTCAGTGAAGAAATTTTTTCTCATATCCAACTTAAATTTGGCACTCTCTGGGCCAGGCCAGCAGCCAGTTATTTTTCCCCAGTCACCAGTGTACCCATCTAAGCTATGACTAACCAGTTTCTCCAGGAAAATGTTGCAGAAGACAGTCAAAAGCATTACTAAATTACGGGTAGACAGCAGCTCCAGCCTAATCCACCAAGCAGGTCTTCTTTGTGAAAGCTCTTCTGAAGTTTTAGAGCAGAGACTTTAATCAGATGCATCGTACAACTAAGGTACCAATGTTCATGACTCAGCTCCACATAGTAAAAAGGAGTTTTTGAAATTACACACCAGAAAACAGAAGACATCCTGCGTGTTTTTCTGGTCTGCTCCAGTCAATAGAACTGCTACCACTTATGGAGAACAGATGGGGAAAGATTTAACATGGAATTAAATGCATCTATTAAAGATTAATGAGAAATTACTTTATTTCAAGGCAGAGATCAACTTCAAGGTAACCCAGACTTCCAAGAGAGGTCAGAGGACATAATTTGCTTTCCCGTAATCTAAATCTTAGTAAGTAACTCAGCCAGCCTGAGAGTCCATTCATATGTGTGGGTAGCTTTGAATACTTATGTTTCAGATTTACCATTTTCTTGCATAGACAGGAGAAACTCATGTATCCCTTTTTCTGTTGATGGTACTGTGAAACATCTTTGGCACATGATGGCACTGAGTGTCTACATGATCTGTTTCTACCCATGTTCCAAAATCTGAAATTATACAAAGTTTCAAAATACGTGTGCTGCTGTAACGTAGAGAAACATGCCAGACATTTTCTAGAATTCACCATAAATAGACAGCAACCAAAAATTGTTATGCAATGATATTTAATGCATTCACTGGATCAGAGACAGGCAATCACTCTGCTATAAACCAAAAATCACATGCAACATGTATGCAGACGTGCAGTAAATGCTGTAGATGCCGTGTCTGTGCTCATGCCATCTCACCAGTTACATTCTGCTTATAGAAGATGAGTGCAGCTGTCTCAAAAAATTTGTCCTATGGTGGATAAAATCGTGGAAGAAGACTCCTTACAAACTCCAAATGGCAAATTGTGCACCAGAAAAACTTTTAGTTCAAACTTTTTTGCAGCTCAAAATGAAAGACTCAAGCTAAATCTTAGGGTATTCAGAACTAACTCGAAGAGATATTTCTGCAGGCAATCATCCTGGTACAGACAGATAACGAATTCCCACCTTCTTAGCTGAAAGAAAATTACACCCTCGGCTCTCATGAAAAATCTTTCTGCCATACAAAGACCAACCTTTAGTGCCCTGAACTGATAATCACCTGGCTTTCATTAAATAAAGACACTTCTAATTAAACAACCTGATCAACACATAGAAATGTGTGCTTTGCAGGCAAGAAATGGCAAGCAATTTATCTTTCAATATAGTAATCACTTATATCACACTATCTGTAATCTACAGTGATGAATAAAGGTATTTAGATTATGAAATCCTAGATGAGTTACTGACTGTATTCATTTCAATAGCGAGAAACGGCAACTCAGTGTTTGCATTTTCAGAAACAGGATTCCAATTCCAATTCAAATTGGATTGGCCCAGAAACATTTTCACTTTTTACCAAAATATGTTCTCACAGGATGATCTCCCTCTTGAAAGGCTGGTGAAGAGAGAATACACAACAGTCAAAGGAAAATTCAAGTTAGATGGGAACTGGGCTAGTTATCTGGTCTACACCACACCAAAACAAGGCAAGCTTCAAAGTACATTAGGTTCCTGGTTCATTTGGGCTTTGAAAGCTGCCAGGGTTGATCTTACTGAAGTTCAGGAATGTAGTGTTTATCACAACATGAAGGATATGCCACATTTGGAGGAATCAGACAAGTCTAGGAACATGGAACTGGTGAATCATAAGTACAGGAGAAACTGATTTTCAAGAATCTCAAGTTTTGAAAAAGGCTAAATACTGCTACATCAAAGGGCATGTGAATAGGTCAAATGGACTGTACAACAGTAGTGACAGCATATGGCTGGGCAGCTGGTATGCTTACACTCCTAATGACTGCCAGATAAACAGGAAACTGCACAAAGTGATGGATAAAACAGAAGTTTTCTTCCTCAAGGCCTGTAGCATAACACAAAATCTTTGACAGCCACTGCATTCATATGCAGCCTTGGATCCACTGAAGAAAGCCTTACTCCCACTTCAAAGTGAGAGGATGCTGGCAAGTGTGGCCACAATTCACTCTCCCAAGAGCCACTACAACGTTAGACTGGAGAAATTGCAATATCAGATCTAAGAGTTTGCAAAGTGCTTCTCAAGGACAGGCAGTTCTGCTGCAAATTTGAATTCTTGTGTAAATCCAGAGGTGATGTTTCACAAGTGTAACAGCATCATCAGAAGCCTACAAAGCCAAGAGGAGTTTTGATCTCGGAGAATGGAAAGGAAGGCACTGTCTTCTTTCCAGATTTATCCTCCAACAGAAAAATATGTACCAGATATGACTGTTCACCCAAGGAAAAGATTTCCATAGGTGGGACAGTTCTTAAAGCTAAATGGATTAAACTGAAAGAGGCATATTCAAAGAAAACAAAAGGAAAATCAAAATATTTTAAAAGAGACTAGAGACAAGGCTGACTAAAGACTGTAGAACAAAGAGATGGCACAGATCTCAGTTAAGCGGTGAGCTGAGAGTGAAGTGCTTATCACAAGGAACAGTGTCATTCACATCAACAAAATAGACTGGGCAAGTCAGACAGTTCTACTGTGGCACACATTCCAGGAGATTGAGTGTGGATGGAATTCTGTCATGAATGCTAGCAACGCACAGGTATTGCAATACTGATATTTCCTTTTTGCTTAAATATTTATATCCATCTGCATTCCTGTTCAGTGTTGACATTTTTTAGAAAAGACAGGTAAATTAACTATGACCTAGTATCTTAGAGGTAAAAGGACAAAAAAGCATTGTTTTTCTTCCTGCTATTACAGGGTAGTCTATTCCAGACCACCCTATATTTCAAATATCACTGCTAATCACTTTGAACACCCATGAAAAAGCACCTAAAACCTGACATTCTCAGCAAAAAAAAACCAGAAAGAATGAGGATAAAAACATTATCTCATTTTTACAGATAAGAGAAGCACAGAGAGAGATCAGAGGATTTGCAGAAAGTAACACAGGTAAGGCAAGGCTATTCCTGACAGTTACTCATGCAAAAACTGTCTCTGTCTGGCCTTGCAAAATTATTCCAATACCCTTGAGTCCCTAGTCAAATTAGTTCTTTATTTATTATCCCAGTTTTCAAGTATCTTTCAGATGGGCTCATTCATTGTTCCCATACAGCTGGGTAAACAGACAAAGTCAATTCCATGATGAAGGTTTACCTTACAGCATTCAAAACCCTTCGCATATGTGGGATTTTTTTTTTTCTTTAAGCAAGCTGAGAATGTGTTTAAAGGTGACCTGCACTGAAAAAAAATGGAAGTGGGGAAGTTTGGGGACAATCACAAAAGAAAAGGCTTCTGAAGATTGATGTGTTTCAGTGTCTTTTTCAAAAGAAAAAATTAAGAAAACAAGTAAGTAATGTTTGACACTTTAGTATGTAATCATCCTTATTAAGGCAAAAAAAAAGACAAGAATCTTAGTTGCCAATATCAAAAGAAAGCAAGGCTAATTCGTTTTTACAGAGAAAGGCTTTTTTGGACTTTACTGTGAAGTGATACAACTACATTCAACAATTTTTAAAAAGTGATTAAAGAGAAATAGCAACATAATAAAAAAAAAGGGTTGTTTTTTTTTTTTAAAGCCTTCCCGAAAGTCAACTTTGCTACGATTTCACCATATGCCCAAAGCAGATCAAGTCTTTCAGGATGCTTGCATGATGCTTAGGATTGAACAATGACCTCGCTCCTGATGAGGGCCACTGGCCCACCCCAAAAGAGGGGGCAGACATCACAGCTCTGAGGGAGATGGAGATGATACACCATTGAAAATAAATTCTTGATATTCCTTTCCGTCTATAATCCCACTCTATTCCCATGCTACTTCTACACAAGGAAGAACTGAAGCCTCACACACACACACAAAAGAATCTTTGTGAATCAAGGGAATTAGCAGATGCGATGGTAATCTTCCACAAATAAGAAACAAACGCTGCCAGCCATACTTGTAAATTCAAAGATTAACATTAATAAGCAGTGCTAAGACTACAGGTATTATCTTTCCTTAAGGTGATAGAGCTCAAGAACCCCAGTTCTGCAGAAACTCAGCTGCTTGTCCAACTTTTGTGCCTCAAGTCTTACCCTACACTGAAGAACATCTACAGATTCATCAGCCAGAATGTGCCAAATCAAACTGGATTCCTGACAGAGTTTAAGATAGCAGTGAAGTAGTGAGTATATAAACTAGGTCAGACATGATTATCTAGAACAAGGGCAATTTTCTTCACATGTCTGTGTAAAGCATATGAAAATAGACTGAATGTTTGGGTGCTGCAGAGAGTACATCCAAGAATCATTTTTGATAGAAAAGTTTAACTACATTTTACTATGAATGATATTTTCTATTAACAGCAAGGCAGAAGCTTATTTTTCAGTAGAGCGCTTCCTTTACCAAAGCGCTATCTCTCTGAATCTGAGTCAACTTTAGTGACCACTTTAATATTCACTTTACAATTAATGCTTCTTTTTATGGGTTGGTAGAAGGTAAACCAATTTCAGTTCGGCTTCTAGGTATTGAATTTATTATAAAAAGTTATGTACTTAAAACTCCTATAATGAAACCAGAGGCATCATGAGATATTAACCTAGAGTTAATGCTGAGAAGGCCAGTTTGAATAATTCAATTCATGTCACCTTAAGTATCTTTTCAAATGGAATTAACTTTATCTCACAAAAAAAAAGGAAGTTCCATGTTCCAGTTACTGATTATTGACTCCACAAGAGTTCTGACTTAAATCATCTTACCACCATCTTCCCAGCAGTTTTATTTCACTACTACCAGGATGCTTCTTTATATTTTGAGGGCTGACTTTCATTATAAAGAAGCAATATTAGCTAAGAGGAAAACATGGTTTCAGAGTTACTGCTATTGTTTGGTGATATTAAACAGACAAAAATAAAAGTTAACACCAAAGCCTCTGCATTAGTCCAGTACAGCTACAAACCAGGGGCTGCATTTCACCCACATGCACACAGCTACTGCAGTCATTTACATCCTGTAGAATCTACCTCTTTTTACAACAATGCCATCAATGTTTGGTAAGCTGCTGTTCTCTTGACCCATTAACTATCTTATTCTAACAGAAAACCCAGCATTTAAATGCTGAAAGGAGATGTTTCCAAATACCTATCTAGGCCCAGAGGAAAGTGACAGCTCATGATCCAAATTATCATAAGGTAAGAATGAGGAAGATGGGCAGGTGAAAGTTAAGATACAGGTGTGTTATGAGTAGAAAAGTTGTCCATTTTTTTTAAAGTTGCAGAGTTAACAAGTTAAACCAATTGCTGCTAAGTTGGAGTTTTAACTATTTGTTGTTAATAACTTCATGTTGTAATCACCTGTTGTTAATAGTTTTTCTTTAATCACCTGTTGTTGATGGTTAGAAATCCCTCTTCATCAGGTTTCCCCCTGCTGCTTCCTGAAAAATGACACCTGGGACTGTGAGGAGGAGGTGACATCGAGGCTGGCATGCAAATGCACCTCACCAAATCTAGCAGGAAAAACCCTAAAAAAATGAGCCACCATGGAATTAAGAGATCTAAGTATTGTCTAGAGGTGAGGAACTGAATCCAGTGTCTGCTAAGATCCTTCTCACCTTTCACCCTAACCTAAAGGATGTTGGCTAGAAAGAGGACCTCGAATGTCAGACTGAAAAACTGGAATCTCCTGGTGCTCTCGTGAGGATGGAAGCCCCAGCTCTGCCTGCAGACCAGCAGACACAGCTGCATTCTTCCTCCTCCTCTGTGCCACTCCTGGGAGCAGCAACGGCATGTGCGCGACCCATCGGTTCTCCCCACCTGAGCTGATTTTTAATAAAGGCATTAAAAAAGGAGAATGATCTCCTGCCCTATTTATTTCAGGTGTAGCACTAGAAATTACTCCAAACTAACAAGTAAGAAAAAGGGGGGGAAATGAACAGAAACAAGAAAGAATAGCTCAAAACAAGTGCTTCATTATGGAGTACAGTTGCACAGTCCAATCTTTCTGCAAGAGACAGGAAAATCAGAACATCATACATGGAAACACAGAGATCCTGGTAAGATCAGCAGTGTCCCATAATAAGAAGTGCTGATTATGTCTCCTACACAGTTATACAAAGGAAAAATTATGTGGCAAGCTAGCTATCTTGCTTTAAATCCAGACATATGCAAGATTTCCTTAGCCCAGAGGAAATCAAGAGAAAAGGAAAAGATTCCAGACAGATTTGGATTAAAACAAAACTCACAAAGATTTCCATTATCCTAACATTTCAATAAAATTGCTCTTGTCAAAGTCCACGTTAAAACAGAAAGGGAGAGCACAAAAGCTTCAGTGAGGCAGAAGGAACTGGCATGGGCAGTACTTGGAGCATGAGGAAAAGTGTTCTGGGTCTGTCCTCTTCCAGTTCTTTCCTCTCAAAAATCCCCCCCTGCTGTGCTCCCCTTCAGCAGACCCCATCAGGCAGACAGACCAATGCTGGTATGAGCTACTGTGTTAAGACAATACTCAAAGAGGAAAAAAAAACATTCAAAGAGAGACCCATCAGGACACTAAGAGCTCACAGTTCAAGTATTAAAAGATGTGTGAAAATAACACCAAGTCCCATCAAGAGCAGCCCAATGACCCTTCTTGGGTTTGGAAAGCCATCCCATGAAGGAGTGCTCGAGGGAAAGAACAGACAGGGCACAGCAGTCCTGCTCACCTCTTCACAGTTTCTAAACTGTGAGGAGAAACACAGTACAAAGTGCTTGTTTGGGTGAAAAATGGTAACAATTTATAAAGCCAAATGCAAAGAACAAGAAAATTGAAGAGGAAGGCTAGAAACATCAGAAACATTTTGCACGCTATAAGAAAAAACAGCTGAAGCATGTTTTGACAGGTTTTTATCTATTCCTACAATGCTTTGCACACAACAAGAGGACTAGGGTAATTTCAGACCTGCTAGGCTGGAGCTGTAGAGTATGTAACCATAAATGAAATGTCAAGGCAAACCTCGATATAATATCTGAATTTGCATTTGTGGACAAAAGTATCTGTAAACGTACAGAAAAGAAATAATGGAATCAAAGAGAGCTTGATAGAACTTTGCACGTGAAATCAGAAAACAATTTTTAAAAAGTCTCTGTGTATACACTGATAGAGTGATTAGGAGGACAGATGAAGAGGAGATGAACGTGGATTGTTGAAATAATTTGATAGTCAGTGGGCTGAAGGTTTCCTATTATCTGCTTCCATGCCTTTGTCCTGTAGATGTGATGATACTGGTTCCCTCAATATTAAGGGCTAACCTAGTATACGATAAATGTATTTGAAGTTGAAAGGTTAGAAATGAAAGGCAAAACCTGAAAGAAGGATTGGCATCACCCAAAACACAGCTATCACAGTGCTTCTGGACTTCATGGACCCCTCTGGAGTACTTTCCATGGAGATCCTCAGCAAGCTGCATGCCATACAAGCAGCAACACAGACATCATCCATTCTAGGAGGATATTCTTGTTTTGAATTCAAAGCCATCACAAAAATGGAGGGCAGATATAAACACAAAAGAATGGAAATTAAATGTTTATAAAAGATTAAAAGCCTAACAAACAGTTCAATGTCCAACAAAGTTGGACAAAAAAAAAACAAAAAAACCAAAAAAAACCCACACATTATCAGGACAAAAAAAACTCCTGACATCAGTGAAGTCACAGAGTATTGCTACCTGCTTCCTGAGAGAATTAAAAGACTCCTTCCTGCACAGTCTCCAGTCTCCTGAGAAGCAGGATCTGCCTGTATAATTCTCACAGCAGGGAACCACTGAGACCTTCTTTTGGATACTCTCTGCTGATGACTTTATTTCTAGCCCTGTTATAAATAAGCCTTTAAGACTATTCCAGAAGAGGGGACCAAGGACATAACCTCTACAAAAAGGCATGGTCTTAGGTAGGTTGGATTCTGGAGATCTATCTACAGATGGAAGCTGCTACTAGAGAACAGAAAGCAAGAACATGGGGTAGAGCCCTTGCATAGGCAGTCTTCTCTTCCAGGGTATAATCTGCCATCAACAGGGATGCAAACCAAGCACCTAGCTATCAGGGGAAAATCTCAGCCAACCATGTTCTCAAGGTTTTGGGCACCTACATACAAGAAACATTTTACTACTTAATTTAACACCTATCTCTAGTCAACATTTTCTGGTTTTAACTGCATCTAGAACTACACGTCTTCTAAAAATGGCCCAAATCAGATGAGCTGCTTTACAGACTTGAGAAAGCTCTTACTGACCAAATACATAATCTGTAATGCCCCTTTCAATCATAAAAAGCCACAGTGAAAACGTGAAAGGCTATATCTACAGTGACTGCAATTATTTTCCTGTTTAAATAACAGAACAGAAAACATAACAGCATCTTAACTTTTTCCTTGGCAAAGGTGTGGGTTACCATGATTCCTACTCCATTGCAACATGGTCAATTAACTTCACCCCTTCTACTGACCCAAAACTTGTCAGGGTTTTTCTCTTTGTTTGCCTGCAATCCATGTATTAAGGCAGGGACTCATGGGAAGCCAATCACAAAATAGTATTCAACACCGTAAGATGTAAGATCATGCACTCACAGTCTCAAAAAGATGTTTTGACTAGGTAATTTAAATAAAAAAGAGATGGCAAGAAAAGAGCTTACCTTCTGCTCCTTTTCCTTGGCAGCACTGAGTTCAGAAAGAGAGTGTGATAGTTTTTCTTGCTGCTCAGCTAGGTACTTCTGATAAAGGCTCAAAAGTTCTTGGCATTCTCTGTACTGCTGCTGCAGAGGTGAGACATCAGAAGTTAAGGGAAAAACACTCTTTAGCGAACAGTTATGGTCAAATATATACCAACTTACTCTGTAAATCTGATTTAGATCCATAACAGTTCAATTTAAAAACAGATACCATGTGTTTGAGTAGTGCCTAATGATGATAAATCTGCCTAGAGATGAATGTTCAAGTACAACCTTCCTCCTTACTCAGAGTGGAAAAAGAAGAATTGCACCAAATTCTTTTACCATTGGAAAAGGGACAGCAGCAGGAGGCAGGTGATGACATTGTTTCAGCTGGAACAGCTACAACCCTCTTATTCGTATTCAGCAAAGCCAGCCATTACCAATGTTTATTTATAAATAAATAAATAGCCATCCAAGTAAGTAAATAGTCCATTTTTAAGCACAGACATTGATTCACAAGCCCACATACCCAAATCCAATCTCTTTGCTTGAGTGCCAATGGCTCAAAACCCCACAGCCACAG
Organism: Passer montanus; assembly: GCF_014805655.1. Classification (NCBI taxonomy): domain Eukaryota; kingdom Metazoa; phylum Chordata; class Aves; order Passeriformes; family Passeridae; genus Passer; species Passer montanus. Next base: position 352,404 of record NW_024356948.1, on the reverse strand, counting down.
ATGCAGTGCTACAGGCCTTTTACAGACCAGCAATAATTTTTGGACAGTAATCTGGAGAAGCAGCAACTGTGGTGTTTGCAAGGATATTAGCAACAGTGTCCTGCCTTGCTTGCAGCATTGAAATTCCAACAGGAGATAAATCTGCTCTTCACCTGTCATTGTGTAATTCCCTCCCTTGCTCATGTAGCATGGTAAACCATTTATGCTCCCCTCTCTCCCCCCTCACTTTTAATTATGCATGCAGATGGGATAAGGGCTCGCTGTCCAAAGAGATTACTCTGAATAAATACTTTAATAACAAGTCACTGCAATTAAGGTAGGGAACAAAAACTTCTTCAATCTTTAAAACGGTGTTGAGTTACAGATTTCCTTAACATTTTTATGATCTAATCATTGCTTCTGGGCAAATTCATGTTGCAATCACTTTTGCCAATCATGGCTGCATAAATAACTCACTGCTTTGTTATTCCCTGTTATGACCCTAAGGGGTTTTTTTTGGTTCGGTTTTGTTGCCTTCCCTCTCTCCCCTCCTCCTCTCTTCCTATTCTTTTGCAGGAGGGGTGGCCTTGCTAGGGCTTCTTTTTGTTGTTGTTTGGTTGGTTTTCTTTCCTTTAAATAAAAGGCTACCAAGAGAATAAGCAAAACATTTTAGGAAGGAATGGAAGGTTAATAAACCCCAATGCTGAAATCAATCAGGAGAGCTCTCATAACACCTTTGCTCAGCACCTGGAAATATGGGAGGGTACAAACAATGGTCTTAACAAGCTAATTGCTTTCCAGAGCCAGCCAGCCTGCCTGAAGCCGGAGCTGTTTTACATTTCAGTTCATTTCGTCAGAGAGCACCAAAAGGCTGAAGTGATTTGTGGTGGTCTCAGGAGTCTCTGCCAGCTATGATGTATATAAAAGGAATTTTTTATTCCAGTTGTAACCATAGGCAGTAATGTTTATAGTAGGTGAACATATTAGCCTGGACGCAGGGCATGAATTTTACTCTAGCAAAAGCCAGTTCATTTATACAGCCTAAGAGTTAAATGTCGGTATTTGAAGACAAATTATAGGGAAATTCATTTAAACCCATGTTATGTGGCAGAATATAAAAACAGACAGTCCTATCTATCTTTATCAATTTTTTACAGCCCTCTTAATTCACTTTGCTTCCAGCAACCCCTTCCCCACAAAACAGATTTTGCCCTCTCCTCCCTCCAGCGAGCACACTGCTGGCATCAGAAACGAGCACCCTAACCAGCCTTGGGGCACACGAGTGATGGCCAGGCAGCCATCCTCACCCTTGCCACTGTGTTAGCACCAGTCCTGCTGGAAAGCCAGGCAAGACTGCCCGCACTCCCAGGCCCCATTTGTGTTCCACAGACTGCAGAGCCCTCGTGGTACACACGATGCCACCACCTCACGCATGTGGCTGCCGAATTAATTTAAAATGCAGTTTAAAACAGGACAAGCAAAATTAGCATCAGCAAAGCATGCAAGTAAATCCTGATTGTCCAAAGAGCAGTTATGTGATCATGAGTGGGAAGGGCAATGGCTCACATGAGCTTGAATGGTGGCTGAGATGTCTCCGAAATTCTTGCGAGATTTGGTCAGCCAAAGTAAAACTCACTGTATTAGAAGATTAAAACCTTGTTCATTCACACAATCACTCTACATTATACAAAGTATTGCTACAGCCACCACAGTGTGTGTTTAAAGCCCTGCTTTGCTTACTTAAGTAAACACAAAGCTTCTAATATGAAAAAAGAGTTAATTTATTTGTGACACATGCAGAATAGCTGAAAGTATGGCAATTCTCAAAAATGTGCTTGTACATTTACTGCAGAATATCTTCTTAAGGAAAAAAAAGCCTTAATATTAGATCTTACTTTCTCATTCTATTGAATTTTTTGCTAAAAGCAGCAAGATTATCTCCTTTCTTATCCTACAAATTAGCCAGACAATACACAACACTGCCATGAAAATATTTAAGCCATTCAGATATAACAAGATCATACGTCTACTAAGGCAATACAGTCTTTGGACAGACATGCACGTTATAAATATTTTCATAATCTGCTTTTAAAAAAAAAATAAGTTGTAAGGTTGAAAAAACAGTATAGGAGAAGTCCTACAGATTTTCATTCCAAAAAAAAGTAATATACCTAAATGGACACATTTGGTAATTCTTCATGTGTTCGGCAGCACAAATATTGAATTTGCAAGTTGTTAGTTACCTGGGAGAAGTGGTACTTGGCATTTCACTGAAAGGCAGTTTTATGTCCAAGAAATATGCATTTGAATGTATTACAGTAATACTTTTTATGCAGTTTATTAGTAAAGTATCGAGGTTGTATGTGGAGGAGAGGGAAACAAAAAAAATTTAGAAATGCAAAGGTTAGACTTTCAATAGCCACATTTACATGTAATACTGCAAGTACTACATATTTTATAGAATAAATTAGTTAATTTTTTCACTGAATGTAAGTCAAAGAATTAAGAGCTCATTTATGGCTCTTATGAGATAATAACCTCAGTGGAGATAGTTGGCTTTGAGAGGAGGGGCTGCTAGCACACAGTGGTGACACGCTTACAGAAGCCAGGAATGGATGTCCAGGGAGCCAGGCAGGGAACAAAGAGCTTTTCCTTGGGGTGAAGCTCCCCAAGAAGGCACAGCCAACCTAATGTTCAACTGCTTCCAAAGATACTCTCCTACTCACTCCCATGCCCACCAGCTCTGTTGCCCCTTAGATCACTCACTCCAGGCCTGAGCATACTGTCCCAGCAAGGCAAAAAGACAGCCAGGCACAAGATCTGGCATGAGGCAAGCAGAGGGAGTGGAGCTGGGAGCAGAGGATACCTCTTCCAGCAACAGTCACCTGTCTGGATGTGTTTATCCACCTTGCAAAGTCCTAATCCCTTCCTTCAGTTCCACTTTTAATCCTCAGGCTATTAAGTCTGCTCCATGGCTACCTCAACTACTCACAGCTTACTCCTTGCTGAAAAACTGTCAGCCTCCCATAGGCTGAAGTAGAAAAAAAACCCAAAAAACTACAGTTCCTGCTTCCCCAGGAACTGGGAAGACAAGGGCCAGTCTCTAACACACCCACTGACTCCCTTCACTGTTCCCCGTCCACTGCTTCCACTGGCATTTTGAGCAGAAGCAAAGCCCAGCTTAATATCTGGAATGTTTTAGTTCAGAGCATCCACCATCTACCTAAGAAGCTCTTGAATTTACACATCAGCCTCACCATGCTTGTGCAAGCTATGTTGATGCTGCAGCAATTCAAACAACTACTGGTCTCTTCAGGTCCAGGTTTCCAAATGAAGCCAACATCAGGTTGCTCCATGAGGACTACTTACAGAAATTCTGCTTTTCTTATATCACTTTTTGTAAGAGGGAAAAGGCAACCAAATCAGAAGAGAGAGACTCTTCTCCTTAGCAAGAAGATTTCTTTGGGGGACCTTTATAATTTAAGATTAAATGTTTTATCTCACTTTATTAAAAGAAAAAAATAAATTTAAAGCAGCTTCCAATCACAGCAAACTGAGTCTGGATAAAACTTTTCTAGAAGCTACTAGCAAAAGAAGAGAACACAGCTAATGAGATTCTTTGCAATCAATCTAATAACAAAGGCTTCCTGTATTTTCAGAATGTTTGCAAGAACTCACCACCTAATGACATTTTCCTCACTGGTTTGCCAAAAGCATTTTGGGACAGACAGCAGCTCTGTTGTTCTCTTTTTACACATGGGAAAACTGTGTCACAGGGAGTCTTTGGGCATGTGTGAGCATACAGGTGCAGCCCAGCAGCCCCACACTCCTCAAGCCAGCTCCAGGACATGTCTTGCAGCTGCAGGGTAAACTAGCACAGCTCAGGCACAACACTAACAGACCAGATTCATCTTGCACCTGATTAGCTCAGAGTCTGAGTTTGCCTGCATTCACCCATGCAGAAAAGCCCTAATAGACCTCCCAAACATCAAACAAGACGCCCAGTGATGATTCATTCCTGTAGTCCCTGACTGTAGCTTCAGCTTGGATTATCCTTTCACTCGGCTGCATTCTCTGATCCATGGCCAGAACAGAACACAGGAGCTGAATCTCCATCTTCAGTCACCACATGCTGCAGTCCATCAGCCCCCATAGCCAATGGAAGACTCTCTAGAGACTCAGAGCTATTACAGAGATATGCAAAGATGAATAAAGCAATCAAAGGAAAGAAAAAGTCAAACACACACAAATTGGATTGGAATTTAAATCAGACACCATTAACTTGAACTCTGTGGTAGAGACACCAGAAACTTTCTGTGATGAGATGAAAGTTTTTTGACATGTGCACTTAGGACCCAGTAGCCACAAAGCACTGGTGTTTTTAAATCCCTGCTTAAGGACATGCATCTAGAAACCTGACTAGTTATCATCATCTTGGCAGTTTCAGCAGAGTTTTCAACTCTTTTCACTGCCTCAGGTAGTCCCTTGAAAACAAATGCTGTGAGAAAAACTAGACAAGGAAGGAGATACTGAGGAAATGCCACTGACAGTGGGTAGATGAAGCTACACTAAGCTCTGAGAGGTCTTTGGTCTCCCAAGAAAAATCTCCTCAGATAAATTGCAGGCAGAGCTGAGCTCGTCTGCACGCTCTCCAAGCAGGTGTGCATGCCAGACCCATTCAAGGAGCCATGCACAGTCCCCGCAGCACAGCATCAAGCACCACATGCCTGATCTAACTTACCTCGCTTTGATGTTTTTGTGGGGTTTGTTTGGGGGTTGGATTTTTTTCTGGCAGCAACAGCAACACTACACCACTTCCAGAATGCCTCTGGCCTGCGCCTGGCACGTGAAGAATGTCACAGCAAGCTCACAGCTGTTTAACAGACACACCATTGCATCCATAGCTGTGGCACCATGTACTGCTACAACATTTCACTGCGCTGTTCGTAGCCCAAAAATCACTTTAAAAAATGCTGCAAGAGTAAGAAAGCATATCACCAAAGTCAGGCAAAGGCTAAGACCCACACAGCTGGGTCTCCCAGCAGTGCTACCTCTGTAACCACAGCTAAGGATCAAGCTACCTCTAAGCACTTTGGTTCCTAAGGGAACCAAACTTACAGAGTCTGCAGAACTCCAAAGACCCACAATAGACTAATGGCAAATTCCACTGCAAGTGTGTTCAGCTTGAAGTGGACTCACACTTTTTTTCATGCATCACCCAAGCATGTATTTTTTACAGTATTTTGACACATAAAGCAATGGGGTTTATTTTCTGCCTTAATATTTTGCATATCAATAGGAGACAGATACTGTGCCTTTTGGGAAAGAAGCAATATGTATGTCATTCTGATTTCCACCTGCAGGCTTTTTTCTCCCTAACCAAAGAAAGGATTAAAATAATGCAGCTTCAACTACTTACATATGAAAAGTCATATGAATAAAAATAAACTGCTGGTATTAATGAATTAACATCTAAAAGGAACACTTTAAAATATAAACTAAGATATTCTAAGCTCTTTCCTTTAGCATTTCACAATTACATACTTCATTGGAAGCTGACCCACATTTAATTTTAAAATACTACTTGGGTTTAACACATACAGTCCTGTGCTTTGACAATTTCATCTCAGAAGAGCAACAGGACAGCATTTTAGAAATCAGACTACCCAGGCATGGATCAAAGTCAACCCTAACATGTTTCTTCTGTCTTAAAATTAAGAGAAATAAAATAAGTGGTTTGACTCTATGTGAATCATTGTTCTGAGAAAGGGTAGAGACTACTAAGTTCTATGAAGGTTTATTATCTAAACTCTGAAGTTGCTGCAAAGACTGAAGGTAATAAAATATTTTATGAACAACTTCACTTTGCTCGTTCTTATATAACTGAGTTTATGTGGACTCCCTGGCACAGTGATGCTAAGAACCTGTAGGGAACTTTCTGCACATCCACTTTTCGATGTATTAAAGAAATCATCTGGTGAGAGTCTGAACCTTATGAGCCTTCAATTCAAAACACAATTTCCTTCTGATCCAAATGCCTTAGGAAGCACAATTCTGAAAACACTATAAAGAAGCAAGTCACATACAATAAGACAGAGTGATCTCCAATCTGAAGCCCAACAGTTACATTTTAATTTACACTTGAATATTTTAATGTTGTTATCCAGTCAGTAAATTAACTCAAGATGCAAGAATAAAAAGGGAAGATGCATAGGGAAAAAGGTCACAAGGTCCACAAAAGTTAAGAACTTCACTTCTGTTTGAAGCATCAGCATTATGTTGTTGAATGCCACAGCTCTCATATAAAGGAATTGCTTAATACATTCCCATTCTGTTTGAAGGGAAATTAAATTTACATTCTTTGGGAATATGGTATTGTAATTAGTTCATGACTTGATTACACTTTGAAGTGAGCCGAGACTGCATATGGTGCATACAAATTAGTTAAGTTATGGTTACCTACCTACAGAAAAGCTAGTGAGTTAAGAAAGTTAGGGACAAAGCCAGGGCAGTCCTTTGGAGCTTTCAAGAAGCACACAAAAAACATCAAATTCCAATCTAGTCTCTGAACTCCCGGATGGCAGGTGTGAACAGAAATAAAAAACAGTTTCCTAAACAACTGGAGAGTTGTTTTCAAAAAATAATCTTTTCATTTCCACCTATAGCACCTGTAGTGCCACTGTTAAAACTGATCCCAAAAAAAAAGCAGTAAAAGATACAAGATTTCCTACCCTGGTTAAATTCACACTATGATTTATCCTAGTACTTGTAATTTTGTAATTTCTTTTATAGACAGCCTAAATTTTATATTATCGACCAAGATACTCTGTTCCACACAGATGATGAAATTCCCAAGTTCGCTTTAACACTCTGGAAAATATTGAGATGCACAATGCAAATATAGTGCATCTAAAATTGGCCAAAGAAGAAGATAGCCCATCTGATTTGATGAGAGCAAGGAAAGCACTTAAACCTAAAACTAATTCCCAATATAGCAGATGAACTCAGAGAAGTCTCTAGCATACTTTCAAAATGCAAAAGCAGTTTAGGGTACAGGATTTGATCCTATGTATTGAAAATCCTTTCCACAGGATATGCCAATCAAGATGGACAGCTTATCTGCCATGTTCTCTGGTTCAGAGGTGGGTAAGGACAAAAATATCACACACCATCATATGCCAGCAGATGTGCCTGGATCGATAGATGCAAATACCATCTCAGAGCTTGCATTTTCTGTTCCAAGTGGAAAGCACATCTCCAGCCTTATCTTCATTAACACAAACAAAAGAATACTTACAAGCAAAGAAAAAAATTAAATCGAAGATTTATTTTACAGGCTGGCTCTGCTAACAACTTTGTTTTACTGAAAAGGAAGGAAGAACATAACACACAAAAGACAAATTATGCTGCTACTTATACTGGCAAAAATATGCATTTTCATAATAATGAACATAGGGGATCTAATGAGAGGAAAAACTCAGAACCTGAATACACAAAATACAGACCCCATAGATCGTTGCAACAAGATACTGATCCTGGTATGAGCCATGAAAATTTCTACTTTTAGCATAAGAACTGCAGTGGCAGGAGATTTTCCTCACTAGCAAGAAGGAATTTGTTCAGAACATACTTGCTCCTTTCAGGAGAGCTCTGCCAATGACTATAGTGACTTTCAGAATTTAAAGACTTCCTTTGGCATTTGCTTAAACGGCACAGCTACCCAGCCTCTTCCACTAGAAACTGTGAAGGAACTTGTTACTTATGTATTTGTCTACCCGCCAGTAAATGTACCATGCATTTTTTATGGAAGAAAGGAGCCTGGAGACTCAGACATACACAATTTCTGTGCGAAACAGTCCCAGTACCTGAGAACAACTCCACACATTTCATCATGTACGAGAGAAAATAATCACAACCTGCGCTGTGTGAGAACACAAAGCCAAAAGGAGGCATTGTACCTATCACCATCCACACAAAACCGGCGCTATTTTTCCTTCTACACATTTAGAGCGCAAAATTAAACAAATAAAAGGAACACTGCATAATTTAGCTTTCATTTTGTATCAAATTGCTCATAATTGTAACCATAAAACGATAATATTGTGCCATATGTGCATCTGCAGAGCCGGCAGCGCCGCTGACCGGCCCCGGCCGCGCCAAAAGCGGGGCTGCGGCGCCACCGTGTGTCCGTCCCGGGCATTGCGGCCGCCCGGCCCCCGGGCAAAACGCTCGGGGTTAATTTTCCTACCCAAAACCATCGCTTTGCAACCTGAAAATGCGCCGTGCAACCCTCCCGCTACTCTTCTTCCTCAAATTGCCCTCTGCCCCACCCCGCAGAGGGAGTCACGGCTTTATGTGAAACACCCATCGCTGGGAACGTTTGCTGTTTTAGTTGCAGGCCTTTGTGAGAATTAAAAAAAATTTTTGCAGTAGCCACTGTTGCTGTTTACACAAAGCCATTTGTCATCTCAGTACTACTCGATATTAAAACAGACACGTTGCTTACTCTAATTTGACAATGGAGCTCCTGGCAGAAGCCTGAGGAGAGATAAGGTGGGAATTGAGGTATCTGAGAAAGGATGCTCAGCCTCTTATGTTTCAACACAGTAAGAGGAGTTATTTAACTGGATAAATGGGAGCTCGGAGTCAGAAGCGTGGAGAAAAGGGGATGTAGAGGCAAAAGAGAAATGGAATGTAAAAGCTGAACTTACTGAGAGCAGAGCTACAGCACCTCCATCTCAATTAAAGAACATGCATAGTAAATCAAAAAGGTGTCTGCTTTGCAGGGAATGAGAATGTAAGATCACAAAACATCAACTTGTGTTATAACTAAGCTAATCAGGTTTGGTCTTGGTTACTATCAGAATGGGGATCACCTGAGAATACACAACAGTGTCTGTCTTGTTGCTTCCTTGCAGGAAACAATCAATCATCGCTTTTAATTTTATGTATTTGATGTTTCTCACTGAACCTTTTCCTTACTCTTGAACAGGAATAATGTTGATGGAGAAAGGCAGCCTCCTTCAGCCCAGCTCCCACCACCATCAGAATGAGAAAGTCCCCATTTGGGTCCTTACTGGAAAGGAAACCTGGGTGCTAGGGAAAGTTTTTGTTTGCTGCTTCCTAACAGGGTTGAAGATAACTCCGTATCTTCCACAGCGGGCATCAGGCTTGGGTATTTAAACTTTCTTATCTCCCCTTTTTAAACCAGAACATAATCAGACAGCACCATGCAGATTTTAATCTGACTATTGGCAAATGGTGCAAGAGGAAAGATGAAAGTCTGTAAATGTTGCTGGACAAAAATAGAAAAAAATAAATACCAGTGAACCAAGGAATCTTGCCTTCTTATGGAACTGTCCTCAGCACTACAGCTAGAAGAGCACCAAATGTAAAAATCACAGACCATTCTAGATATTTTTTTTCCTTTAAAACTATTGCTATTTTGACAGTCTTTCTAACCTTGTTAGAGCACAATCTGTTTGCATGATATGGATAAGAGAAACGCAGTGCTTCTTTTCCTAAGATCAAGGTCAAAACAGACTCCATACCAGCACACTAATATTAAGGAAGGTGTCCTCAAACCTAAAAAAGGGAAAATATTACATGATGGAGTGCTGGAAAGATCTTTTCCACCATGTGCTGTACAAATCTCTAATGTGGTAAGGACTTCAACATGACAAAGATCCCAGAGAGCTGGCCCTTTCCTGTGAAATCTGGCTTTAAACATGCCAAACTCAGAAGCACTGGTTTCACTGAACTGAGGCCAGTGAAGGAAAGATTTAATAACAGCCTCATTATAAGGTTCATTGTTGTAGGACTATTTAATATACAAGATTAACACATCTTATCTCCCACTTTCACTCAAACCTATTATACCCCTCATTAATACATGCACATTTCTACATCATTTACAGCACTCAGGAATCAAATATTACTGTCTGAAACAGGGTGTGTTCTGCTGCTCTTCCTGGTGATAGGCTCTTTTTGCAATAACAGTACTCAAAAATAAGCCTCACAACTCAAAATTAGAGACTTGGGTAGGTAAACAGGGCTGTCTAAAACTGGGAGAAATATAAAATAAAAATCATTTGTTTTGCCAACACTCTGGATTTCATTTCCTGATTTTGGTTCCCTCACACCCAGACCATTCAAATATTGTAAGACAAGAAACTTCTGCTTTCCCAGCCTAATGAATAATGGTATCCTTTCCTCCTGGCAATTTGAGATGTAGAAGTAGGTAAAGTGACCCACTGCTCCTCAAATTAAGAGGCGTTAAAAAAATTTTCAGATCTGGATGATCAGAGAAGAAAAGGAAGCTCTAAGCTAAGAACAGCACAACACTTCCCCAGATTACATTCCTTTGTGTCCACAGACATAGCAGGGCAGGCCAGAACAATGAACCTTAAAATTATATGAAGGGGAGGAAAAAATATCCACTGTTGTGTTCTCAGGAGACCAAAGGCTGCAGGTTGGCCTCTATTCTTGCAGGAACTGTTGTGAGTTTACAAGTATCTCAGGAGAGAGAAAATGCACTTGTCCAGCAACTCAGCAGATCCAGGTGCCTACAAGCCCTCCTGTGCTCCCCTAAGCTCTGGAACTGCTCTCCACAGGAGGCTGCAAATGTTTATAGGGACTCACCTAAACAAATTCCTAAAAACAACAACAACAACACCATCCAATGCGATCAAACACAGAGAAACATTCTGACTTCATTTTTATATACAGGTTTCTGGACACTGTGAGAATTTGGGGGGCAAGTATTATCCTGCCCTTATATTTTTCTACATGCTTTTGGCCACTGACAATATTGTAACACCGCACTTTCATGCAGCACATATGTTTTATATTTTCATCATACTACAACTAGTAAGTTAAACATACTAAAACATTCTAAGTACAGCGAAGATACCTTTCCTCAAATCATCTGAGAATTGCTACCCCTTGTACATTGTTAGAAAGTATGTTTACAAAATTCCCTTTTCCTCACACCTTACTTTCTGAAGCCACCCCACGGTAACAAAAACGTTTTCAAATCAAATGGTTAATACTTATTGAAGAGAAAGGAAATGAATGACCCGGAATGATTCTCCTGAGAAGTACTGATAGCAAAGACTTAACTTCCACAGGCCAAATGTATAGCTCCTATGATTTTGTCTACTGTTCTTGGAGATAAAGATGTTTACTCTGGCTGATTAATTTCATATCAGAAAATGTAATTTTCTGGGACAGGCCAGAGTGACCCATTCCCACTGAACTTCAGGCTTTTTGGAATTATCCATGCTTTCAGATAAAAACAGTTGTGTGGTTTTGGAAGTTGTAACCTTCTGCAAGAAAAAACACTCCATTCCTAAATCCTCACATTTATTACCACTAAAGAACAGCTCACATCCTGGAGGTCTTCTTGGCTTCTCACAAGGAGCATACCAAGGTACACAGCTGAGGTGTATGGACCACGGAAGTCCAAGGTATTGGTGGGGAAAAAAAAACTCTTTCCTATAGCTGTGATTTTTTTCTTCCTCCCACTATAGTTCTGCATTCATCTTAGAGAAACATTGCTATGTGCCAGCCTTGAGGGTATCGGTGCCGGAGGGCTGTTACTCCTGAAGACAGGAATTCCTGAATCTAAACTCAAAAGTGCTCATCAGAAGAAAAAATAGCTGAAAAGAGTTTGCATAAAGACAGTTACTGGCAGCAAGAAAATGATACTTTCAGATATAGTCCTCTGACAGGATTAATATTTGAGTAAGCAAATAGTTCTTTGGCAAATTCTTCACTTATTGCAATGCAGTCAGAATCACAGTGAGATGACTCCATGCATACAGCAACTGCTGATAATGCAGGGATCACCACAGATGCTTACAAGGGCTTAGTGAACTCAAGAAAGGAATAGGCCTTCTTGTCAAACACATTCCCGTGGTTATAATAAATTTTTGAGCTAAACCAAATACAACATAAGGAAATGGAGAAAAAATATCAAGAACTAAAAGGTTTTATATAACAGGGGCCTAGAAAAATCAGATAAATTATGGGTAAATAAATAAATAATTTTCTAGACAACAGGTGATCAAGGTGACCTGCACACCAAGCTATATGGGAATATCTATTTCCTGCCAACAAGAAGAAAAGGAAAATTACAGTACACGAACACCTCGCAAGGACTCTGGACTAGAATGACTGGTTTTCAGGAAAAGGACCACAATAAAATTAAAGAAACAAAGAAATAAGTATAGACAGCTACCCTCCTCCCAGAAGTTCAAAGCAGAAGACAAATAAAGGGCACCAAAGCAGTGAACATTTAGTCAGATCTTCTCATTGATAAACATCATGGAGACTATGGAGCCCCCAGATATTTAACTTATTCAGTGCAGGATTAACTTAGAAGCCAAAACAGCAGCAGAGTTGCTCGGTACCTCCCCTTAATTTCAGCAGGTGAAGGAAACATCCATTCATTTTCCATCTCAAATGGAAACTTATTCCTGTGTTAACACGAGGAACCTTCATCACTGCAGTATCTCAACAGCTCGTGGGTATCAACAGACTTATTGTCACCATCCCTGTATGTTCTCTCTGCAGGGAAGATCACATTTGATATGGAGGAAGCTGAGATACAGACAAGGTATGTGATTTACAGGACTTCACAGAAGTAAGAAAACCCGCATGTATCAGACCTGGGAGTGTCTCCACAGCAGCCTGCAGTGCCATTCTGTCAGCACTATTCTCTGAACTGTTGCACTCCATGCTGCTGATGTGCCTTTTTGGACAGCCTCCCTAACTAGCCCAATCCCTAGATAAACCAGGAAAAAAGGGATGTGCACTTTTTTCCAAGCTTTCATGAGTAAGACATTTCATATATTCTTGCCTTCCCCTTCCAAGGATTAAGGTGAGAAAGAACTGAAGCAAAATACAGACAAAAATTAAAGCAGTAACTGCACCATAACACATGTGCCTCTGAAGCAAGAAGGAAGAGACAGCACCAAAACATCTTCAGATCTGACAGGTTGCTCTGCTACCAATCTGCACGAGCAGGTGAGACATGTCACTCCATGACAAGTATCAGAAATAAAGGAGCTTAATGCAACTTCTAGTGTTTTATAAGATTTCTCTCTGTTGTGAGAATGGAGACAACAAGCAGTTCCCACAAAACATGGGGAGATTTTTCTCCCCTGAGCTGCAAAGCTTTAAAATTAGCACTTTGTCTATGCTTGTTCTTTTAATGTCTGCATTTATTAAGGAGCAAAACAACCATGCATCTGAAATGCCAGAGAAATATGGATCCATAAATAATGCCACATTCCTATTCACACCTAATCTAAATATTTATGTAGTAATTTACCAGCAAAAGATGCAAACTATTCTTTAAATGCTACATTGTATTAAAGGTTAACCACGTGACATGTTTTACTATAAGGCTCTGAATTATGTTTAACACAAATTTTTATTTTCAGTGAAGGTTCTGGTGTTGCAATGGATGGACAGGGACAAGGAGTTTTAGTCACCTCTAAAAGACGAATGCTGAAGTTTGGACTTCGGTATTTTTTCAGTCCACATAGCCATAGGCCATGCACAGGGACAAGGAGTTTTAGTCACCTCTAAAAGACGAATGCTAAAGTTTGGACTTCTTCGGTATTTTTTCAGTCCACACAGCCATAGGCCATGCCACTCAGCACCACACTGACTGGGAGAGGAAGAGCCACCTTCTCCACAACTGGAAAAGCTAGAAATAGCTCTACCAGGGAGGCCTGATGCTTACAGCAGGCCTGTTGGTGCAAAGTTGCCCTTAGATACGCAGTCCCTGCTGGAATCAGGGCCAAATCAAACGGGCTGTGCATGCACCCCTGAGGAAATGTTAAATGGAATAGCAGAACTGCCCCTGAACAAGCACATGCTCTCGAATTTCACAGCTGCTAGATGCAGTCTCAGCTGACAGTGAGGTAACAGCTCTCTGCCCAGTACCTTAGACAGGAATTCATGATCCACTCCTCACTCAGTCCTACAAAACCCAGCTTCTCTCTCTTCATGTCCTGCCACAGTCATCATGACATATTTATGGCCATAACTGTTCCTTTTGGTTCCTCCTTCAGCTCTCACCTTCATACCTTCTGTTCCTAAAACCTTTGATAGTAGACATAGTTTCCAACTTATCTTCTATTTTCTCTCTTATACAAGGCTTTCTTTAGAAATATTACTTTGCTGACTTCGTTTCCAATTCTCTTGATCTCTACATGATCTCCACATAGAACACTTTCTTCATGCCATCACTTTCCTCAGATGCAAGACCTTTGAAGCTCACTGCAGACTCAGCCATGCAGGAACTGATACAAAGATTTTCCTGTGTTTTCTGTTTTCACAAATAGAGCCTCTTCCATTTACATTACACCGAAAGACATCCACTCTTTTGTGACTTTTTGAGCCTATAATGTGCCACAGTTTTCAAGGTCATAAAACAGAGGGGTAAAAAAAACCCCACATTTAAGTTTAAGTAGTGTTCTGGGAGCTAAATATCTTCCAACTTGTAGTATAAGAAGTAAATTAACACTACTGCCAATATGCTACCTCCTATACTGAAACTCTCATGAGAAAAGAAATTCCCCAGGTCTAAGCACAAGGTATTCACAAATAAACATTATGACCCATTTTAAATGTCCGACTTCCTCACATTTCCTTTGTGACTGTTAAAGCAGATACCTCTAAATCAACAGCAGAAAAGGCTCACTTTCTCCAGAAAGAGATAATCAGGCAGAGCAACATGAGATGTAGTAATGTTCCCTGCTTCAGCAAGAGATGAAGTGCAGACTTATTGACAGAATCTGCATTGGTTCTCATGTGCTCTGCCTGAAGACGCTCGCCAATCTGAGGCAACCCTTTCAGACACTGGTATTTTGAACACCACTGGTCTCTGGGACTATCCTTTTTCTGCACCTCGCTGTATTTAGATCGAAGAAACCTTGGCAAAAAAAACAGAGGAAGCTGGAAGCATAAATGTTCATTCTTAAGTTGCAGTAAAATCTTTCATTTCAATGATATACAGAAGTACTTGGAATGTATTACAGCTGATAAATGCAGAAATGAGGTATAGAATACTACTGAAAATAGACCTTATTTGTATGCACGCCATACAAATATGTTAAAATACGTAGTTAAATATGCTGTTGGAGTTAAGTAGCTTTCATAGAAGAGAATCATTGCAATTATCAGTGGTAATAGCAAATCCTCTCTGATACAGATGTTTACTTCCTGTTCTAAGAACTAGGGCAGGAAACAGCCATGTTAAAAATATTTGTATAGCACCAGCCCATAGTGTCCCTATTTGTTACAGCTAAGTGTACAACCTGTAACAAAAATAGATAGTTTTCTCTTCCTCCCCCTCCAGCACAACTTAATATATTTAAAACCTTTAGTCAACAACCAAATGCCTGCTACCATATTTTGGCACAAGCTGTCTCTAACTACAGTCCTATCTCCTCAGTTAACAACTGGAACACGGAATTAGTCATCTCTAGGAAACAGATAGCATTAGCTTTTCATCACAAAAAGCTCAATTAAAGCCCATTTGAGAGAAGCTGAGCCACTTCTTTATTGCGTTTTTTCTTTTCCCTGCCTCTTGATAGCCAGGCTGAACCTAAATATCATTAACTGCTGTGAAGGCTAATATGCAAAGCCTAAGTACAGACCTGACTGTGGTGAGTGCCTCTCTCAGTTCTGATGCATGGTGGGGGAAAAAAAAGGAATTCATCCACATACAGACACAGTTTCTTCCCCATGCCTCCATGTTTACTTCTTGCCAATTTCTTTCGTAAAATGGGAGAGGTGTAACTGTCTATTCAATTTTTTAAATTTCACTGTGTGCCTTCTGTTTCTTAGAACATGGCAAATACTGTCTCTACACTATATCCTTAGTACTTAGAATGCAAAACACTTTATGACACTTCTAGCTCTGGGAGAAGAGAAAATGAAGCATGAAATAAGAAATATACTAGCAGAACAATATTCATTGACACTGGTGAATCCGTATACAGCTGCATTGGGAAAGTATTAGTATTTGGGCTTTTAGGCTTTTTTTTTTTAATATGTTTGCCCAGCTTGTCTGATGTCAATGGTATGTCTGCCCTTGCAGCTTTTCCATGTAACATGCAACCAAGATGCCAAATTCATCAAATTATGCTCAAAACTGACAGATTTATACATTCTCATTTAAATGACAAATATTTTTAAGCTAAACTATGTAATTATCCTCACAGTTCTTCATAAACTCTGCACCCCTGGAAAGATACAGACACATTTGTTGAAAACTCTATGAGACCAAACATAGAAATAGAAATCTTTTCTCTCCTAGCACGAGTCTAGAACTAGAAATAATATTTTCTTTCCTAGCAAGGATCAAGACAACAGATTCACAAAAAATAAAGCCATAAGCACGGAACAAAACATACTAAAAAACATCTTGGCTGACCAAAAACTGACTTTAGTTGAAAAAATATTTTACAAATTATTTTTGTTTCTTGTAGCTGGTACTGAAATTGAATGAAAATGGCAACTAAAAGAAGAAAAAAAAAATCACATTCTTCAAGTCTATTATGACCAGTGATACTCAATACTCAATTTAACATGTCAGTCAGCCTCACACTGATATTAGATAATGGGTCCTTGCATTGTTTTTAATATACAAAAATTAAAATTCCTGCGGAAACATACACTGGCATTCACAGGACTAAAGTTTGTCACACCCAACAAGTAAGAGTTGGACAAACAATAACTGGAAGAAAATGCATTGCAAAAACAGAATAAAGAATAAAAACAGAATAAAAACTGCTGTTTGGACCAGACTTCTGAATCTCAGTCCCAGAAGAGCAGTGATGAGAATCAGCTGTCTACAGCATATCCTGGTCTGGTGTGTGGCAGGAAAGGCATGGGACCCTCCACAACACCACACCAGAGAAAACGTAGAGACTGGCACCTCTGCAGCAGCTATCAAAGCAGAAGCAGATTTATGTATATCAGGCTAATCAATACTAAAATGGATCATATCTCAGCCACTTAGTGCCTCATGCCAGGAATTCAAGTTTGAAAAGCCCTTCTTTTGGAAAACAACTTCCCTTCAGATGCCACCTGTACTGCTGCCACCTTCCTCACAGCTCGGGGAAAATTTCCCTCATATTCTACTTTTAATGGAAAAACCTTCCATGTACTGTAGGAAGGCACAAGACAGATCAGCACATCTTTGGGTGAACTAGTTAGAAATCTGGCTAAAGTCATTATAGCTAACTGACAAAGGCTTGAATCTTTTACTAGTGATTTGCTTGAGTTATACATCAGATTCGTCCTAATGTAATAGATAACTTGGAATATGCAGCCCTGATTTACCAGGGATTCTCTCACAAGGAATTATTTAAAGTAAAGAAGGTACAAACTAAGTGGCAAAAAGCAAAGATAAATGTCACAGCACTCATAAGCAGCAGGCCCAGTGTAATACTGACTGGGTCAAAGCTACAGCACTGGGTATTGACAATGTGAACACATAACAAATATGTAAAAATC
The DNA here is from genome assembly GCF_014805655.1 of Passer montanus. Taxonomy (NCBI): domain Eukaryota; kingdom Metazoa; phylum Chordata; class Aves; order Passeriformes; family Passeridae; genus Passer; species Passer montanus. The sequence goes on along the minus strand of NW_024356948.1, from coordinate 334,887 downwards.
ACTTTGTGTACCTCTTTTTTAAATTTTATTTATTTATTTCCAGTGTCTTGAGAAAGGACCATTTCCACCAGTTCCACCTCTCTCCAAATCTACCTGGACCCTTTTTGAAGGGAGAAGCTGGTATTTCATGGTTTCTAAACAATTTTCAAAGCCTACCACTTTGGTCTCAATATATTTTCAAAGAACAAAAGGAACTACCCCAACTACCTTATACATGCAAAAAACCCACCTATAGTTATAAATGTACAACACAGAATACCAAAAGAATTTTCTCATATTTTGCAGCAAATTTAGTTATAGACCACCACAAATGGACAATTGTTTTTTTTCACTTCCATAAGGCAGGATTCAAAACTGTCAGGGGAGACAGCAAAAACAAAAGATGACTTTCAACATCCAGAGTAGAACATGCAATGTAGCTAATCCTTTTGTTCTTTTCATCCCAAAAACTGATGGGGGCTTATTTACAAGAGATACAATGGAGGTGGGGGGGGAAGGTGCTTAATATGTTCTTTGCATTAAGGATAATATGAATTTGGTAAAAGTGTCGTGTATTTCCTGCTACAAAAATGAAGCTATTGACTAAGAACTCCAAAATAATCTCATGCCACAAACACCACACACCACTCATCACAGCTGAGATGCTGACATTTGCTGCAGGGCTGGTACTGCTGCACTGAACTTAGGCACATAATCCACCTCTTTTCTAATTTAACTAGAATCTATTCTAGTCTGTACAAGAACTACAATCTTAACTGCAGAATATGTATATTTTTCCCTTGATTGCGTCTACTTGTTCTTTCAAGGGCATTCCCATTAGGAACAAACACTTCTCCATCCTCTCTCCCCCTGAAAGCAGAGTGAAAATAATCCTATCAAGGGAAACTTATTACTGTTTCCAAATTGCGCCTGGCTCTCAGCAGGCACACTCTCCAGGCAACAGTTTTGCCGCTACATTATAACTAATTTTTTTTTTTTTTCCACATGACATTTTGTACTGTAAGTAGGTAGAGGAAGGACAGATGTAGTGGTTCGGGATAAGAACGAACCTTCTTGAGCCAAGCAAAAAAGCAGTGTCTCCTCTCACTCCGCACCCTCCATCAAAGAAATTTTGTTCTCACTCCTCGGCACAATTTCTTAGCACGTCGCACCTCGGTCAAAAACAGACCCTTTCACAAATTAACGCTGCGAGAGACAGGTGAAACCTGCACTTTGTTCAAATTTGGAGCTCCTGGCTGCGGAGGATAATGAAGGAATAAAGGAAAGAGGGGAAGAAGGAGAACAAAAGAAAGCCCAAAGCCACCGCCGGAGTCCCCGCAGCTGGACACGGCACTCGCTGTCCAACGCTGCCACCTGGTGGCCACGCGGGGCGGCGACAGGCCCGGCAGCGACAGCCGGCGGTCCCCGCATCACCACCCGGGAAACACAACCTTCCCTTGGTTCCTACGGCTTTCCGCAACCTTCCCAAAGAGATTCACCAGAACGCTTTAAATAAACTGTTCCCAGAACAAGGGAAAAAAAAAATACAAAAAACAAATTCAAGCCAAGACATATGCACTGGAATTAAAAGTAGCACATTTGATTTCTAGTGGGTAGATGAAGAGTAATTTGTAAATTAATTCAAGCTAAATCCACTGAAGGCTGCTTCAAGATCAATTAACAAAAATGCCTCAAAGACACAGGCCATTATTCCAGACAAAGGGAAACTTACCCAAATACATACCAAGGAATTTATGTATAGCTTCTAGTTTTTTAAACAGAACATCAACAAACACACAAGCCTTACTGACAGAGCCACATGACACTTAGCAGGATGGGACAACTATCTGAATCAAGAGACAAAAAGTCATACCTTAACTAATTCTTCTGAGTAAAATAATCAAGGGAAATAGACACTTCCTTGGGAATAGGAAAGAGAGAGCACAAGAATTGTACAGTAACAACAGAGAGCTGTGCACGTTAGAACACCACTTCAAAATCAGATTGAACAGAGGTCAGGAGCTAGATCCCAGCCTTTAATCTGCAAACGTAAGAACACCAACTCTCAACCTACCTAAAAGAAAGGTCATACACTGCCATTCTCTCCCCCAGTAACCCGCACGGCCCAGCTCCTCCTTGGGAGACTCTCAGCTTAAGAGCAGGTTTGGCTGAGAGGTATTATTTAACCACGTCACATTCACCTGGACATCACCCTCTTCTGCATTTCACAGCCTCCCACAGGCATTTAACCAGCCACATCAATGTCCCTTCCCACCACATGCTTTCATGCTCCTAACCTGAATAATGTTCTTGCTCCTCACCACATCTGCCCGTGCACCAGGGAGGACCCCCTCACACACCAAGCAAAGGCATTTTTGAGAAGCTGGACCATTCCTCTTGATTCCAGGACCCAGGTGTGCAACCCTCACAGACTCACAGCATCCATACCCTTCCTGCTCATGGGAGTGAGAAACAAGAGTCTACAAAACCCACAGCAGGATAATGTTTTAGGAAAATGTACTGCAGGCTTGACATGAAACAAGGGCTTCGTTAAAAGACAGGAAAGCAGCACGCCAGGCTGACTCTACAGACAATGCATAGCTCCAACTTCCCACTTTTTGCACAGCACCTTTTCATGTCAAAGACAACACACTTGTATGATACTTGTTTAAAAATCCTTTTGGCCATCAGGGAGTAACACTTTAGAACAGGAGTGCAAGGAAGCTGTAAGAACTATGCCATAGCTGAAGTATCAGATTAGAAGAAAATACTGATGCAGTCAGTTCTACAGGCACATATATTGTCAGAAATGACAAAGCTTTAAAGCCATTAAATCCTCTTTGAAGCTTGGCTCCAAGCAACTATAAATTTTTAAGTTTCAACTATTCTAGATTACAATTTCAAGTGAAAGGGCCTGGCAAGCCTGAAGGACTTGGAATAAAATAAATAAATAAATAAATAAATAAATAAATAAATAAATAACTTTTTGAAAATACTGAAAATTGAGATCCTGAGATTTAGCGCCAGCCTCAAAAAAATATAAGTTAAGATGACTTATGTCAGGCTTCTTTCCTTAATTGTATGGGGAAAGCACACGCAGATATTTCTAAATAATTTAAATATTGCAGCTATGGTTGGTCATACTGGCACAACTCAGGCCTTTCTAATTCTGATTTCTTTATCTTCTGAATAGAAAATACAATTAAGCTGATTTTGATATTTGTTCTCATAATTCTCCAACAACAGTCTGACCTTGGTCACTGAAAGTCTTCCTTTGGTTGAGTAAAACAGAGCACTTTTTCCTTATGAACTTGCTGCATCCTTAAATACAGCACACAGTCCCTGCATCCTCATTCTGGTGCCTCTTTGTTTCCAAAAATGTCACCAGTCAGGAGGACAATCAAAATCAAATCACTTTTCTCTCAGCAGGTCTCTGTAACACATTCAGCTTGCTGTGTTTTCTGTTGTTTTAAATCTGTAATGTCCTCTTCAATTTGTAAATTTTTAATTGGAACCACAAGACATGCAATTGTTCTCCCATTTCTGTAACTCTTGGGAACCTCATACCACTATAGTCTTGTTATTGAGCATTTTACTCCATGGGCTCTGCCAGTTTGATTGCAACTATTTTCACCACCTTTTTTTTTGTCTCTATATTCAGATTTCTATCTTCCTATCCACATCTTCACTGGAAAGTCAGATGCAGGTAAACTTTTATCACTGTCCACTGCCTGTATCACTCTGTCTAAGTATCTACTACCTTAGAAATTCAGATGCAAAACGGAAAGATTGTACCTGCTCCAAGTAATTCACACTTGAACACAATCTTTGCAGTAAACTTTGCACCTTACTTCTTTCCTCATCATGATCATAAAACAACACTCTGGAGTTTGTATTTTCTCCGAATGAGATTCCCCAAACGTATCCTGATTCAGTCAGCTATAGGAATTCATTATTTTAGTTCGATCTAATGCTCAGTCTTGATTGTGTCTGTGTCTCAGCTGTCACTTCTTGACTTCTCCACCTCTTCCTATCACTTCAGTGCTTTACTTCTCTACCTTGCTACCCACAGTGTTTTTTTCAGCCTCTCCTGCTGTTCTCTGGACTTCAAAGAGGACCTGTATCTGCTTTCAAAGATGTTCTGCATAGGCATTAGCATCAGACTGCCCTCATCACTAATGCTTACCCTAAATCTCATCTACTAAGCTTCCATTTTTAATTACATTGATTTGCAAGATATTTGGATGGCAAACATCCAAGTAAAAACACTGTAAATGCACATACCTAATACAGAAGCATAAATATAGCTCCGATCAAGTCACATTTGAACCAAACAAATTGAGGCTGCAAAAGTAGAACACTTTGAGATAAGTGTTGGCTGAAACAGGGAAGTAGACCAGACATCTCCAGTGTGCCATGTTCAGCATGGCTCACACGGCTGCAATAAGCAGCAAGCAGTGCTCCAGCAGAATATTCCAATTGGCTTTCAAAATAAATCTCAAGTAGGGGGTGTAATAATCAAGTTGGTAAACTCAATTTGAACATGAAACGTATTGATTTCTTCTGTGGCTAATCACCATCGTGATTCTAAATTATAAAGATCAGAAATTCTCTTCTCCCTGAATGCATACAGTAAATTGCAAACCAACAACAGCCCACAGAGCTGTAATTGCTATCCTGACAGGATAAAAACGCCTACTCGTCCGATTGTTTTTGTGAGTCCATCTCCTCTCTCCCCCTTTTCCTCTGCCTTTTATTTTATCTGTTTTTTCACCACAAATGTAAACTTTGGGGATAGAAAAATGAAGAGCTTTTTCCAGATGCTTCCCACAGAACGTAGTGCTTCATTTGATGCTCCAAAAACCTGCCCTTTCTGGAAGGGCACTGCACATTCTCAGGTCAGTCACAGACTCAGAATGGTTTGTATTAGAAGGGGACCCCAAAGATTACCTAACTCCAACCCCCTACCATAGGCAGGGACCCCTTCCACTTAATCAGATTGCTCAGAGCCATATCAAAGCTGGCTTTAAACACTTCCAAGGATGAGCCATCCGCAGCTTCCCTGAGCAGCCTGTGACAATGCCTGGCCAACCTCAAAGTAAAGAATTTAATATCTCATCTATTAAACCTATACTGTCAGTTTGAAGCCATTCTCCCTTGTCCTGTCACTACAGGCCTCTGTAAAAAGTCTTGGCTCATCTTTCATCCACGTCCACAGTCAATAACCATGACTAATGAATCTCACTTATTACTGTTACTTCTCTATAACCTGTGCTCCATTCAATTGAGTATTTTCATGCATTCTGTTAATCCCACCCCTCTGTTGGTTTTTGGTTTGTTTCTTTCAAAGCATAGTCATCCCATTTCAAATTACTCCTAAAATACAGATTTCACCCAAGTTCTGCAACACTTAACTAATCCATGAAGATAGGCAACTCTCTAGATCCCAGAAGGTAAGTGAGCTAACGTGTATGTCTCAAACACCACTAACCAGACGGCTGTGGAGCCAGCCAAGGATTGTTGGTAAGAACAGACAAGAATTGCTGGTAATAACAAAGGATAGCTGGTATTAACACACCATGAGAAAAAAACTGGAAGTGGCTGGGGAATGAGGCATACAGGGATAGAGCAGCACATTTCCAGGACAGACATCCTTGTCCTGCTGGAGAGATCAGCACAACACCACAAGTGTAGGACTGAGGCCAAGAAGCAGGTATGGGCTGTACAGGGATACAGAGACCACCAAATACCCTGAAGCCTCCAACCCATTTCCAGACAGGTCTGCAAGAACTGACTGCACATGACTGCAAAATTACATTAGAAATTTACCTCCAGTGCAGGAAAACTCTTGTATAAAAAGGTAACCCCACAAAGCCCAGGACCCTGTGTGTGCACCCCAGGATCCTGAACACCCCATCATCTGCATCAGTGATGGAGCCAGGATCTCACTGTGATCTCTCTTTATCTCTTTCTTCCTCCCCCTCTTTAATTCATATCTCCCTCCCTCTCCCTTCCACTTCACCTTACCTCTTTATCCTAAACCCACTGCCATGTGCTTTTAGCAGCCAAGGACTGACATACCACTTTTCATGCCAAGTGTTTAATTTATTAATATAACTTTGTGATTGTTTGCAGATGCTTTGACTCCCATTGTTCCTTTCAACCATGAGCATCTACAAATCTAGGGTGCTCCCTTCTCCTTAAGAGTGGGACATTCATAAACACCAGAGATATGAAAGGAAATTCAAATTCTGACTTGTAAGATCTATCATAAATATCATTAACCAGTTTGGTGTATTTTGCCACATTTCTGTCCACAGATTTCACTTTCAGTACATTAAATAACCCTGAAGGACTTAGAATTTACAGGCCTGAAATGTTTAACACTTTACACCATACTATACAACTTGGATTATTTTTCACAACTGTATTGCTCTGGTTTTTTGCCAAATTTAATATACCATATGCTTATCTACTTCTACTGTCTTGGTTCCCAAAATAGCATATCTGTTTCATAAGGATAATGCCTCATGGGGTTAATGTTTGTATTATCTGATGTAGAAAAACATGGATAATCTTAACTAAGTGTGTCTGACAAGACACCCATGAAAAAAAAGCCTTGCACATCTTTGTTGGTATTACTGCAATACAAAGCTGAACCCTGTCTGAAAACAGTATCTCTGAGTAAAGTACAGAAAGGTCCCAACCTCAGGGTGGAATGAACAGCAGAATTTTCTTTTTTGATTTTCTCAGAGATATCATTATACAAAGCAATAATGTTGATGCTGTTCGTTCAGAAAAGAATCTGCCACCTTCAGAGATCAGGACACACAATATGGGCAATTAAGCTTTAACTGAGATTTGGCTCAAAGTAAGCATAGATGCAAATTAAAGTACGGCAGTCTGGAGCTTACTAGAAGGTCCTGAACTATGACCTTCATCTTTAATAATTAGACAAAGAATCATAAAGATCACTTTCTGGTAAAGAGCTGTCTGAAAATTACAGTAGGAACAAGTTTTAAATATCATACCTTCATACTTATTTTCTGCATTATCATCCCTTAAGAGAAAGTAATGATGCAAAGTGTGGAATGTCTTTTTGTAGAGGGGTAAGATACCACTCAGTGGTATCTCCACATTTACCACCAGAGAGCTTACATCACCCTGTATTAACCTCAAAACTAATATTTAAGCATAACTGACTGCTTTAGACAAAATCAAGAGAGGGGAAAAGCAGCTCATTTGAAAAGAACATCTTGTCTAGCATAGAACACAGCATTATTGTGCAATCAGAGTAGATGATAACTTTGGCAAAATAGCTGCACTTTTAACCAGGGCAACAGAAGCATTTTTACCCCCAGGTAATCCCTCGCCACTGGTGCTTCACCAATTCTGTAATAACTTACACAGAAAGGCTTAGAGCAGAGTAGCTGTCCACTCTCCATATCTCTCACTGCTCAGAGAAAAATCTTTCATCCTCATCCTTCCCACTCTTTGCATATTCAGCTGCATATTCCCTTTCAAAACAAGACTAGTTGTAATTTTAGCAACTTCGAAGTCTTAAGTAGGAAGATACAGCTCAGGCATTAAAAACCAGAGGGTTGCCATTACTTGAAAGGAGTCTGTTGGATGCCATTGTCCCCTGCATTTGCACAGATGAGCTGCTAATGAGAGAATTCAGCCATATTTTCATTTGAACTCTAAAATGTCCTCAAAAAGCTCCGATTCTGTGCCAGAAATTTCATCCTCATGGGTTTAAGCAAAAACAAAGAGGAATTCATTTGCATTCTCTACACAAATAGTTTTTAGCTAGCAGAAGGCCATTCTCTGATGTCAAGGAACGAGGACTATTTTGCTCATATCACTATCCACAACTGTCTGCCTGCTCATGTGAGGGCCACACCAAGATAATTCTAAAGTTTTGATATAATAACGAAATCCTGTTGATAATTTGCATTATCAATTTTATCAATTTTAAAAGAGAATTCACATTTCCCATACCTTTCACTGTACCCAAAACCACTACATCTCTCCATCTGCCAAACTGAGGCTTCTTCATTTTAGAAGTGTTCCATGAGATTCCTAAAATTTAGGTCTTCCGTTAGGCCTGGATCTTACCCGGCTGGATGTCTGTCTGCCAATGGCAGCTCCCTCCTGAGAGGTAAGTAAGGAAAAGTGCCCTACCATTATGCACTTGATCAATTCTCCCACTACATAATTCCAGCTAGAACAGAAATCTCTGCACCTCCCACTAACCACACAGGTTGGTCACAAACCTCTGCACAGGCATACAAGTCTTTTCTTTCCTTCCCTGAGCAGGAGGGAAGGAAGCAGAATTTCCTAATCATTGCAAGGATACAAAAACTGTACATTCAAAGAAAAGTTACAAAAGCATACTCCAAATATTTTGAAGATGAGTGCATTGCTCCAGAAAAGTCTTTGGACATGGTTTGAACACATACATATATACATACCTACATTCCTCATACAGACAGCCACCAATCAACAAGAAAACCCTCTTAACAGAGGTAACAAAAATGCAATTATTAAATCAAAAGGAAGGGCTGCTCTTGGACACTCTGTAGTAACTTAATTTAAGGAAAGTTATCAAGCATCTCTAGACAGAAACCAGAAAAGCCATCAGTCATGTTCCTCTGTGTTTTAAAATGACTCCTCCTGGAAGAGGAAAGTTTCAACATACAAGCATTAAGATATTTTCTCTGATGTAAATCCCTCCACCTACTCAAGGACCATGTTGCCAAAGGTGACAGATACCATATTGCACTCACTGTATCTCCACTAGACAATAAATTAAGTTTGCAATATAAAGTTGTTCAAGAACAAGATAAAATATCAGCAGCCACACATCCAAACAGATACTTAACATGGAAATGGCAAAAGGCACGGTTTCAATTTACACCACTTGATTTTGTAGAAACCCTAAAGCTGTCTAAGGAATTAATGTCTGTGTGCAGACAAATGGAAAATGCCTAAATGTACCAGGAGGAGATTAAGGCTGAGTCTGAAATGAAAATATAGGAAGACAAAAGCAGCAGCAACTTGCAAGACCCATTGTCAGATAGGTTCTTGCAAGTAGAAAAATGACACAGTTTGACATAAGCAGGTTTAATACCACATCTTAAGGAAAGGGACTTCAAAAACAATATTGGATGGGGAATCTGAAGTTCCCTTTCTCTGTGAGCAAAAGGATGTTTTTGCAGACTACTGCAGGCTGTCCTAATTGGCAGTAGATCTCATCTTCACGTTTTTTAATGAAGTCTGAGTCCTGCCTTCAGTGAAGGCAAAAGTTTTCTCCCAGAATTTTACTGTGCAAGCTCAGAGATTAAGACCAAAAAAATCAAAGGAAAACACAAGCAGCAGAATAAAAACATCTGAAATTTAAACATAGTCCTACTACAATCTTCCTTTATTATGTTGCACAAATTCTCATATTTCTATTTCATTTTCTTCATTTTTATGAAGATGAGATGGCTGCAATACATTTTAACTCACAGAATGAGGACAGAATTAAGAGCATTTGCAAACCACTGATCTCCCAGAACGAAAGGACCTAGATTAGCACAACACATTATATCAATCCTAAGAACAAGCTGATTTTAAGTGAGCAGCAGCATTATGTAAATCAGTTACAGGAAAGAAATTAGAAAGAAGACTCAAAAGGCTTGAGTAAATATAAAGTTTAGTACAGATATATACCCATTGGCTCCATAAACACATTTTCTATTTTCACACACAAAATGGAACCTACTGCATTTCCTAATTATATTGCAAAAGAAGATGACCATTCCATAAAGTTCCAACTACATTATTTCAATTTAGTAACCCTGTATGCTCTCATAAAGCCTTGAAACATTTATATAGAGAGACATATACAACACATCACCTTTCTAATTTTATAAACACTGAAAGAAAAAAGCCATGATGCATACAAATCCAAGTTTCAGGGTATTTTTAGAATTGACTGCACAGTACAAAAACCACCTGAAACTTCCCATATCCTCAACAACACTATCACTCTTCCTTGAAAACATAAGTGTAATTTTGCTATTCATAAGAGACACTAGAGTTTCCCAGTTTGTGCAGAATTCAACACAATGTTGTTACAAGCTGAACAATTATTAGAACAATTCTTGCCAAAGTTTGTGTACTGACAAGGTAGATTGCATACTGCTATGCCCAGAAAGTAAGGTATTCATCAGGTTGTTTTCATGGTTTGTCCTTTGAAAAAGGAAAATGTTGTATGGGAAAGAATATAAAGTGCTAGGTACAGCTTAATATCCATAATTTCATGTTTATGCATGCTTATGCAGATCACAAAAATAAAGTGATAGCAAAAAATAAATCAGTTTGACCTGCATAACCAGGGCATAGCTGAGAAAAGCTCTATTTTCAAGATGGTCCCATGGAAATTATTAAAACTAGTTACAAAAATTAAAGATGTGTGAAGGTGCCTTTCCAGGATGACAAGTCTAGAATTATTGCCTAGACAAGCAATAATGACAAGCCTAGAATTATAGTTTTAGAACAGAAATTCTTCTATATTCTCAAGCATTTCTGTGAGATGCACAAAAGTGGTCTCTTTCAGGATACTGAATACCTTCTCTGTGGCTCCTACGACAATAATGTAAGGGTTGTCAACTTCACTGAAATATATCAAAATCTAAGGCAAAATAAATGCAAACATTTTAATTCACCATTACAGTTCACAAGAAGAAAGTAACAAGCAGCAAGGCATGCTAAAATTCACAGTGCAGCACAAACATTACTCCAGCCATACCACATATTCTGTATGACTAACAACACAATTTACTAAAACCAGTAAAATAAAACCATGTATAACTGAAAAAGCCAACACTTCAAAAATCTGCAATGAACTTATTAAAAGCACATATGCAAAAACCTCACTAAAACCTACCATAGAATTCCTAGACTGGTTTCACTAACAAACCCCCACACTTGGCGTATTTTGGTTCCTGTTACTGCATATTAACGTGAACAAGCAACTACTCATGCTCCTTCTCACATCTCTCATTAGCTGTAATTAACATATCCGTACTTCTTGTATCCTGTCTCAAACTGTCCTATGTTCTCTTAAAAGAAATTTTAACTCCTAGGGCCTCTAATAGAAGTCATTGCAACCTGGGAAACATAAGCCATAATTTTTCCCCTTCCCTTTTTGCCTTCATATTCAGGAAACTGGCTGGCTCCTTAAATTGGGAACTTGACTTAAACAAGGAGATGCATGCAATGAAGCCGTACAAATCAAAGCCATCTCCATTTCTGTGCATGTAACATACCCATAACTGAATGCAGCACTCTTCCAGAGAGCACAGAAAACTTTCAAATACCACCAAAAACCTTACAAGTCAAACTTTTCCACTTTTTAACAGGAACAGCTGCAAATATGCTTCAGACTGGCATTTAAAGGAAACCTACAATGCTAACTTGAAATGTGGTTCTTCTTTTTCCTCAACTGAAAACTCAAGCAAGTTTACTTTTTGAGATAGAACATGTGTCTGTCCTCATACATTCACTCCCGCTTACTGATCTCCATCCCTCCAATCACAAAACCCAGAATTGCATTTGTGATCTTCAGAAACTCAAGACTGGGAATTCATGAAGCTGACTACCAGATAAAGGGCACCTTTAAAGGAAGAAAAAGTTGTATTTGGCATAACAGCTCCTCAGCCCATGACTGCTGGTTTCACCTTCCCATCATGAATTGCTAATGCAATGCAAATAAAAATACACACACTACTGCAACCCAACAATATTTTGTTCACATATGCACACAATTAAACAGAAACAACATAGTTACTAGAACATGAACTTCTGTCACAGATTGCCTTCTAAATTAATAACATTAATCCTCAATGTTTATTATGGTAGTCCTGTAACACGACTTGAAACAGATCCCTACACATCTATTAACAAGTGAATAAAAGTCTCTTCTATGCCTATAATGTTTATTATAGGATCTCAGTTCTGGTCAAACAAAACCTTTAGACTGAATTTTTTGCCTAATTAGGAAAAGATAAACCTATTTTGCTTATGAAGGACAGATCTGCCATTTGAATGCACTTTTGTAATACCAGCATGGAAGCTAGAGAAATATAAAATAGTATGAGAACTGCATTACATTCACATAAAGGGTAGTTTAATAATTCAAGGTTTATTTGGAGGTTTGTTTGCAACTGTAGGAAAGGTCAGACCTTATATGAATAAGGTATTAGGGTTTGCACATGAAGTCTAAGGTAAGGATAAGTAAAAAGGCTTGTTTACCATGCAGTTGCTCAGTGCAGTAGAGAGCTAACATTTTTAAAACCAACACAGTGGTAACAGCATGGATTACTGAAAGGATTCTGCATGGACATCAGTACACATGCATCAAGAGCTCAACTGAAAATCACAAAATCCGTTAACACACAGATCGTGGGAAGTTTTACTGTTTTAAGAGATACGTGGCTTTGAGTTACACTTGACATCCTTATTTTAAATTTCTTATTGCTCTTCCTTGCACTTCTTGGATTTAATACTTTACAAGACAGACTCCCATGCTTTTGCATTAAACACTTTCCACACTGTTTAGTGGCAGTCTGATACAACAAATTGTTAAGTTTGGACCTGGCCTATACTGTTCAGAAGAGAACTCATTACACCAATAAGCATCTACTTTGTGCATCCATAAGTGGATGCAGAAATAGATATATCCAAGAGGATGCAGAAATGCATATATCCTGCTGCTGCAGGACTGCTGAACACATACCTGTACATATTCAAATATGCACATATTTTCACAACAAATAAGCTCAAACCAGCTCTTAGCAAAACACTTCCTCAAAGAAGACAGTGGGACACTAAAAACACTCAGTCTAATAGGAGCAGAAACGAAGACATAACTTAGTAGCAGCCATCAGAAAACAAAAATATTCCACAGTTGAAGAAAACACAAAAAGCATGTTTCAGGAAAAGCAAACTTTGGCCTGGTACAGAAATGCTTCCAAATCACCTACACTACCTTGAAAGAAAGCAAACACAGAAGTTTCTAAGCTTGAGAAATAATTATTTCTCAATAATAAATAAAATAATATTTTTATTAATTATTTCTGTTCTTCTAACCCAAGCTTCACTGATCAAATTCATAGAAATCTTAGTAAAATAAAAGTATTTTATTCAATCCTTTTTCCCTCTTGATCTAAAAAACAGAAGTGACTGCTTCTCCTGAAAACCCCTACATCCTTTCTGTATCATCCTCAAGAGTCTCCTGGTAGAAATGGCAGCACCATAAGCTAGCAGAAGGGGCCACAGCATCAGGCAGGTCAGGTGCAGGTAGGAACACCTTGACCATCTGCAGTACCTCCACCCCTTTTCCAGATGTGAGGGAGGAGCAGAGGACCCCCACACTGGCTCAGCCAACAGCCAGGCTGCAGAACAGGTGCTTTCAGAACAGAGTCACATCAGCACAACCCAAACACAGCATCATCTGTGCAAGCTGCACATCCATCAGGAAGGATTTAACCAGTCTGCACCTACTTTAAGCAAGAAGCTGCGATTATTTTATCCTGTGGTTTCCTCTACTTACTTGCACTTTCACATCATCACGATTTTGTTCTGCAGTTTAAACATGATTCATACCCTCAATTTAACTTTGATTCATAGTTTCTAATAACATCAGTCCATTGTCCAAACACTGCAAGGGGATATTAAACAAGCTTAGACGGTCTGGGGAATTTGCCCACCAACATTAAACACAGAATAATTGGTTGCCATAATATTGTTTTAGATAACAGTTTCAGATAAACAAAGTATAAGCGTAATGTCCCTGCTCTGAACCAAGAAAATAAAAAAAAAATCAAGAACTGTTGGACAATATTGCAAAACCTTGTAGTATTAAAACACATAAATGGTTATAGCTTATTCCAAAGAATTGTTACCCAATTTCAAATTATATAAGTGCAGAAAAACAAACACAAATAAAAATTTTGAGTTTTATGAGTGGGTACTGCCCACAGCTCAATGTGAAGCTCTATTGTCTTTGTCCAGACTCTGTAAGCTAGCTAGCTGCAAATGACACCCTCAGGAGTTTAGGTTAAATTGTCACTGGTTTGGAAATGTAGGCATCTGGTAATAAACACACACACAAACACACACACACTAAAATTAAACTATGCCTAATATGTACCTAAGTTAGTTTGAACTCTTATTAATGATACACTTCTCTGTACAGCAGAGAACACCCTAAAAATGAAGTGCTGAGCAGATGGCTTTTTTAAAGTGTGATTTAAATATGTGGCACATGCATGACATGTGCCTTCCTTGATTTTCCAGACACTAATTGTTAAATAAGACTTCTGAAGTGCGCATAAATGCATGGAATTCAATAATCAGTCAAGTATTTAGACACAAAAGAGAAGTCAGCAGAATTTTACGGATAGACAAAAATTAACTTCCCAAAACTAGAGTATATTCTGTGTTAAAAACATAGTCAGCACTATGAAAAAAATGTTAGAATAATACAAATGCTTGTGCACATACACAGAGACACAAAGGAAATTGTTTGCATTTTCACACCTAAAAGCATAAATATCCCTTTGTACCACTATACCATTTACCTTATGAGATCTAAGTACTAATAGGAAGGTTTTCATGAGAACTGTTTTCTCCTATCTATAGGGAATCTACCTCTTTGCCCCAACAGCCTGATACCTCTTTTTTACTGTCTGTATTCAGTATTCTTTTCCCTTTCATCCACATCTGTATCATGGGTTTGCCAGTCCTTTTACTTTGCCAGTGCTCCCCATTCCTAGTAGTCTCCCCAGCACAGTATCATCAATATTTTTGGAATATACATTCCTGCACACACTGATTCCAAATACAGCAAGCATACATACTCCATACTTGCATATATATCATTAGGAGACTTCTAGGACCTTATCCTGTCAAACCTTATTAAAGTGACATTTCTAAGGCTGACATTCCATTTTCTCTAAGCTTGTTTTGAGCAGACATTTAGTAGAAACCTCCCCCCATTCAGGATTTTAATCAAAAGAGAAAATTAGGAAAAAGTTAAGTCTGCTATCTAGGAAAAAGATCTATTAGGTCTTGTCTGGACTAGAGAAATGTATTCTTCTAAGAATCAATTTAGTCTTTGCAATGCACTTGTAAAATGTCACACGTTCACACACAGAAAGCACTGCAGATCCTGTTAAAACTAGTTTCATTAACTCTAAATGCTATTTCAGTCAGGCTGAATTAATGGCAGCTAAGTTAAAGGTTTACTGGCATTGTAGTTAATGCTGATCAAAAAACCTACCCATCACCTTCCCCACAATATACTCCTGGCCCTTTGAAATCTGCCCAACTTTACCATTTCGGAGACCCCCACCACAAATCTGTGGGATGGCACCCAAACTGCAGTGCATTTCACAAAGCACAACTGAGGACAGAGGAAACCTGTGACAACTTGAAAAACTTATCAGCAGTGGACACTGCAGAGCTTAATTTGCTGAGTGAGAAACAATTCAAATTTCTAGACAAAGGCTTACAGCTATGGCAAAGCCTCCAATTCAGAATGAAAATCGAAACTTAAATTCCGGCTATCTGTACAAAGAACTAGCAGCCAGCAAGAAAGACAGATAGTGATCCATCCTCTGCTGGAAAAGAAAAGGATGCCTAGAGATCTCTTTCAGGCTTTTTTTTCTAATATATGCTGCTAACAACACCAATCATCCACCAAAATTACTTTTCAAACAGAAGAAGAAAACAAATATGCTGAAATTTAAGAAGATTCTCCCTTTTTTCAAAGAAGACAATATTTTCATTTTGCATCATATGTTTGGTTGCTTGTCAAAGTTTCATCACAAATTGTGATGTTTTGCTCATTATTAAAAAAAAAAACATTATTTTTTTTCATCAGTAGCTGGAAGTCTAATTGTGTGACTGATTCAGTATTGATGCACCATGCATGTAGCAATGACAGATTGACACAGTTTCAAAAAACAAATAAATCACTTCCATTATGTCAGAGCACAATCACCAGAACAGCAGGATCACCACATGAGTCTCTCACTATGTCATGAAAGAACATAAAACCAAACATGGCATCTTTGAATTTGTTTGAAATACATTTTAGTGAAACAAAATCGCATCTCAAAGTATTAACCATGCCTGCAAAATGGAAATTTAAAATGCTGATCATCAGCTCTACATGAAAAAAATTGTTGCTTGTCTTTAATTCACTTAATTTTCAATATCTGTTTAAGAACAACTACTATATAAACCAAAAGGCTGATCTAAGAAATAAAGAAAAAGAAAAAATAAAAATATATAAGATGCTAGGAGTTGTTTTCTTTTCTAGACAAGATCCATCATAATAAAATGGTAGGATCAATTAACAACAATTTCCTAGCAGTACACCAAGGCTGTCTAATCACTATAAATTCTGTTGTAATCTTTGCATACAACAGTTTATTTCACCAAACCATTGTCTATTCAAGGCTCTAAATACTGTGGGAGACTCCTGTTGTAAATGAATTTTAATCAAAATTTGCTTTGAGCATTACTGTGTTTTCCAAGATTCCTAATGCATCCTTTTCATAGAGCAAGGCACATAGCATTCAACATTCTGCAGGACAAACTGCAGCAAAATTGGCATTGTGGCAATAGAGGCAACATCTCTATTAAACTTTCAGAACAAGGGGCCAGCTGAGTTTTAAATAAGACAAAGCACCACATGGCTACACCAGGAGTCTCATGTCTGTCAGCACGTCTGTTCCCAGTTGACCAGAGTTCCGACAGATTATTTGGTATGCAAGTTCATTACTGAATCTGTCCACGCTCTGTACCTTTCATACTGGAGTTCTGTCAGGCCAATGAAAACAACCTGACAAACATCCTGCAGTGCGACACCATCCCTCTATGTATCTGTTTTATTAATGTGCATTCAGTGCAGCTTAACGCACAAAAATGTTACAGTGAATTATTCTCCTGTTACCAGAGACTTATCTTGCCACTAGGCTTATTACTGCATTTGATTCTCAAATTGGCTTTGTAAACATGAAACTGTTATGTCCATAGTTCACAACAAAAAAAAGTGTGTTGATGATGATTGTTCTGGTATAAAAGTTTACAAGCATGGAAAAAACTACTGTCCATTACCCAGCTGACTTTAGAAGACTGACTCTGCTTGAGATAAAATTGAGATCAAAGAACCCTAATTCCAAAGATGAACAACAAATTTTAACAAATTCAGGGGAAATGTATCTAATACAATAAACTAGTACTACTAACTCAGTTTCTCCATTCTTTGTATATTCGTTGCCATAGAATTGACAAAAAAACAGGAGATGAGCAAAAAATGAAAAAGAAATACTGTGTGCATTCACATAAATTTATAGCTGAGTCTCCTCAGGAGAGAACGATTCCATGAGCTGCACTCAGGATTCATGCTGTGGCTGGCTACTGCACTCCTTTCTGGACATGCCCATGTCACAGGCACACAAGGGGCTCTCTGAACATGTCAGCTGCAGGCCCACCCAAAGCATTAGATCAGAGATGCCACTGGGATCAAGGTGGGCAAGGCAAACACTGCCAAGGGTGAGAAGCAGGATTGAGCAAACTGTCCTCCAGGCACATCTCTCCAAGGAGTTCACTACAGCTTAGACTGCATGGGCACCATGTAGGTCATCAGTAACATTTATTATTCAGGAAGGATATCAGAAAGTCCCAGAGAGAACATATCCAGAAGCATGATGACTTCAGAATGTGTGGAGTAGAAACTCCAGTATATCATCCCTAATCCTCTTCATGTGATGTAACAGCATAATTGGAGTCCACAAGGGAGAGAAATGCTTGTTGTCCTATGCAGCAGCCCAAAGAAACAACAAAGCCTTGTGCTTCACACCATTATGTGCCTTCCCTTGAAACTTCCTGCCTCCTCCCACATCCACACTGCTCCTGACTAAAAACAATCTTCAATGACAAGTAGACATGAAAAAATAATGTTAAATTCCAAAATATACAAAATATGACACAAAGTAACACAAACTGAATCAACTTACAGAAAATACACAACATAACCCTTTCAAAATACACAGCATTGAAAAACAGATTCACATTAAGGAACACACTTCAAAGACAGTTAGACTAATTATCTTCCAGGAAAATTTGGAGAATATACTGAGCAGAAAGCCTCTTTCCCAGGGAATGAAGATTCACATCATCTAGCAAGCAGATCCAAAGAGTGAAAAGGAGTTTATGTATAATCTCATATACTTTTCATGAGTCTTATAAACTTCTGGCAGATTTAGTAATCTTCCATAAGTCTCCAGATTTCACAAGTCCTATTAAAACAAAATTCCTGACATTGAAAGAAAAAGGAAGTAGAAGAACACCTTAAGCAATGCAGTATGGATAGAGGGGAGAGCAAGGGGAAAGAACCAGTCTTTATTACAGCTCACAAACACATTTTGGGTTGCTCTTGAGGCCAAAAGTTATAAAAGAGACAAAATACCACTGATTCAGCATGCCCATAGTACTTTTATGTCAAAACTACAAGCTGCAGTGCAAAGCTCCTGCAACTCAAGTTACCCACACTTTACTTAATTTCAAGGACCAGCAGAAAATAATGACTCATTCAGAATGATATTAATTGCAGAGCTTTTCTTTCATATGTTTTCTATGAAACATGAGGTAAGAATATATTTTAGTGTCTACAAAGAGCAAGAGATATGGCAATGGTAAAAAGCAGCATATCATCCAAAAGAGGGACAGATGAAGGCAAAGATGGAGCCCAAATGAACATCAAAGGACAGCATTTAGCAACTCTGAATTAAGAATCAATTGCCCGGTAATTTCTGTCAGAATTATTTCAGCCATGTTTATTTCCTCAGGCACAGTGAAAACTCACAACAAGAAAATCAAATAAAACATAAATGTGTTACAGATTTATGTCCCAAACCTCTGATTACTTTATTATTGGTATTATATATATATATATATATATATATATATATATATATATATATGTGAAATACCAATAATAAAGTAAATATAAATATTTTTAATATATATTTTAAAAGGCAAAAGTCATAATGCTGGAAAGTAAACCCTGACTTTTCTGTGGGTAGCACCATTCACAATTCTTAGACACCACTAGCTACTCTGTTAATGCAAATCCAGCTACATTATACCTTTTTTCCAAAATTAAAACCATTCACAACAGCTCAATGTCCTTGAGCAGCAAGCAAAAGAATGCCCCCAGTGTGGCATGTCCCTGGCTGATGATAAAGCAAGACTGAACACAATTCTCGATGGGAAGAATTGAGAAGACACCTTTGTCATGGGGGAAGTTACATTGTACTTAAAGTTACATTTTAATTTGTCTGCTCAGTCATCTCAGCAGCTTTGCAGACCAACCTTTAATTGTAACATACATGTGCATTTAATCTGACCTTTGAGGACTTTCTATAACACCAATCAAAAGTTTTTCTGTCTAGCTTTGCAAAGATGAACTTCATCAAGACAACTTCTATAGGCAAGAAAAACCAAACAAATCCCAATTACTCCACACTGCTGTTCTGACTTTGCTAGGCTTTCTGACCTTTCAGTCATACAATCCTTTTCAGCTTTGTTCCATTTCACTCACATTTCCAGCCTGCTCTAATCCAGAAGCCAAGACTCCCCATCATTCATACAACAAGTGAAACTTCTCTCACTTTGTCCTCTCTTTTCCCTTTGAGAGAGGGAATGTCTATTGCTCTAATCCCTTCTACATAAACATGAAAGTGAGGAAGAACCATTTAAGAAAAACACTGGCACAAGAACAAGCATGTTTAAGCTAGCTGTGACTGTGTCTAGCCTGGAAATTAGGAGGCGTCATAAAAAAAAAAAATAGAAGCTCTTCTAAAACACTGATCCTTAAAAAACAGCACACAGAAGAGAACTAACAAATGAACCAAGGCACATATTCACAGCTTTAGGAACAGAAATATGTTAAGAGGATTGTTTGAAAGAGCCAGAAAGTTCCTGATAGTCATCTGTTCCCTGCAGATGAACTAGGAGAATCTCCAATGCATTCTATGTCCAGTCAGAACAATGCAATCACATCGTTGTTAAAATCTTTGCACTGTCCTGTGGTTGTTTCCAAAAAGACAAGTGTAACACAGTAATATGAACCATGCCAACCCAAGAGAAGTTCAATACAAACAGTTCATTAAAATCAACTAGGATTCACAGGTTGTGTGTACATCAGAGCAGATGGACCCAGGAAATACCCAGATGGCTTCCTGGGGAAACCATGAGCCTTTGTGGGTTACCAAATCAAGCCCCACACTACCAGAGACAACACCAAGGCAATCCTTCCCATAATCAAATTCAATCCTGAAGGTAAGTTCATTCCATTTGCTCCCATCACTTCTCTCTGCAGATAATTAGAAACATATTCCTCATTTTCAATTTCCCTCTTTTCATAGGAAAAATTTCTGCAGTAGATTTATTAGCAGGTTAAAGCAAAGAGCAATGGCAAGTTAAATATGGTTATTTGCACTGAAACAGAGCAATAAGGCCTCACAGCACTTGTCCAGTTACCTGAAGTTACAGCTGGACATTAAAAGCTGTGCTCACTCATGTCTTACTCTGCACCAGTAAGAGAATGTTGAGTAATATCTTTAAAATCATCTAAAAATCTTTCATCAATGTGTCCAGCAATATTTATTCAAAGACAGTTTATTTCACCAAACCAAACCCAAAACTTCTCCCTGAAGATAATAAAAAAATAAGAAATCCACACAGGAAGAGTTATTGTATTATAAAGGGTGTTAAATGCTTTGCTTGCATTTTTATATAATTACGAAAATTCTACTCTCTGAAGAAATTACTTGAAAGCAACACACTTACTTCAGTATCCTGTTCTCTGGATGTAAACAAAATTAGACCCGCCAGTCTTTGTGACCATAATACATTTTCTTTACCCCTTCTTTTATTTTTGTATTTTGGAACTAGCCATATTCCAATCCTTCCCTTGATCTTCCTACACGATTTCAAAGTGTCACAGCTTAATGTGCACAAACATGCCAAAAACAACCTCTACATGAAGATTACTAAATGCCCAAATTGCACTCCAAAAATTCATTTACAGAACTTCAGAAGACAGCAAGATGCCACTTTATTGTCAAATTCCAAGCTGAGTTTACAGAACTACTAGGTGGGGGGAAACAGGCATTTTTACTAACAAGGACTTAAAATATGCAGAAGTCAGATGACAAACCTTCACAATGGCATTTTCACATTTCCAAACAGTGACACCAAGAAATTCAGATGGCAAACATGTAGCTTTGTATATCAAAACATGTGCCAATCCACCAGAAATTAAATTGTACAGGGACAAGAAAAAGCCAGGCTGACTGCAAACTACTGAAAGAAAAAGAGCATTGCTAAATCAATCATATTTGAACCTTCTTGAAGGTACATGAACCCAGCAGCCAAGAAGAGTCTTGGCCTGCGTACTAAATTTAAGCATAATCGTGACTTAGTGGGTTAAAATTATAGATTAGGATGCCACTACAGCATGCACTATTCCCTTGCTGCATCTGCACTGGCACCTGGGCAAGACCCAGTCACTGTAAACAACATCACACTTTGGTCTCCTCGTTCATTCAGCCAGGACATTTTGAGAAAGTTTTGATAGCCACAATTGTTTTATTCTATTTTATTCTCACTACTTGGGATATACATCCTTCAGCTGACTCATTTTTTAAATCACTTCAGTACTTAAACTGTCACACTCAGCGCATAATCTGACACCACAGAGTCATAGTTTGAATATTTCAGTTCTATTACTTTTAATTCTGTACCAGTTAATCATATTTTATTTAAAGGTAAAATGTTAATCTTCTGATGTTAAAAATCATCATATGTTACCTTTTTATGGCCGCATATTAAAATAAGGATACTTGCCAATTACCTAGAGTCTTCTTTTCAGGATTTAAATGAGACATTGACAAGAGGTCAGCTCAGACTCTGCAGTACAACAATCTGCTCTGCATGCCAGAGGTGCTCTCTTTAAATTTCCCAACACTTCACAGCTGAAATTAGCACATCTCACCAATTTGCTAGTCTACATTAGTGTGTCCATATTTAATTCTGAGTAAAAGGTGTACCAAACAGCACCTGGCTCCAAACTGTTTGCTGTAAAATCACTGCCCTAT
Organism: Passer montanus; assembly: GCF_014805655.1. Taxonomy (NCBI): domain Eukaryota; kingdom Metazoa; phylum Chordata; class Aves; order Passeriformes; family Passeridae; genus Passer; species Passer montanus. The sequence goes on along the minus strand of NW_024356948.1, from coordinate 312,682 downwards.
TTCAAGCTCAAAACTCTGACAGAAATCCTTCAAAATTCCTATGGCTCTCCCTGACATAATGAAAGCAAATTTTTTGTTGTTGTTTTAATATTGCTACTTCTCAAGACTTAAAAACACACCTCTACCACCAGAATGAGGTCTTAGACTGTAAGCATTTCCCAGTAGGGATTTTTGTCTCCATACTTGTCTGCAAAGCAACTAGCAAATTGTTAATCATCTATAATTAAAGACACCATAAGCCCAGAACCCATCAGAGTATATATCCAGTTTGCTCACGTGGCCTTTATGCATAAAATATGCCTTTTCATTTCACTACAAGTACCTTTTTCTACTTGGTTGCCTTCTTCCAACCTTCTTTTAAGACATTATTAAGAAAGGCATTCTTTAACATGTATTTTTTATGTATAAAACAATGAAAATTACAAACCTGTATAATATACTTGTCTCAGCTTCTCCTTGACCCTAAAATTTTTTGTTTTATTTAAAATTTTCAGAGTGTGTCCATGAAATGCCATAACTGAACAACATGCTTACATTTAACCTTCATGTCACACAAAGGCCAGCAAGCAGTACCACAAATTTTTAAACAGGTGAGTAGGAAAGAAAAACAGCAGAATTGCCTGGTGTCACATCTGGTAAGTCAGCAAAAGCAGAGAACTGAGCTGGAGATCCACTGAATTTCCAGGCTCATTCACATGGGCCATGAAGGGCTCATAAGCAACACCCTCTGTATCTCAATAGTTACTTTTTCCTGCAACCAGACTGCATACTGCAGGCTGCACACACCTACTCTACATTTAGCACTCTACTTGCAATAGTAAGAAATTTATCTCGAGATAAATTCATACAGAACGAAATGCAACATATTAATTTCATTTTTAAATGGAAGAAAATCAGTGCAGTTTTGGTGGTGGTGCTCATTATATTTATTTATTTTTATTCTATCGTTTTCCACATTCAGACCTACAATGATTGGTATGTTGCTCAGGTTTTTGATCCTCTGCTTTCAGTGTTGACTTCAGTAGATGCATCAAAGCCCTTACATCCTTTAAAAAAAAAAGTCAGCACTGTTCATACAACTACCATCCACACTTAGCTGGCAAGAGGTTATATACCTCTTCCCGTCTGCAAAATGAAAAAAAAAATATTTTAAGTGTAAGATTAAAAACCTGACAATGTACAAGTCAAAATGGACTTGTGCAGACAGAGCCTAGCAGGTGAAACTGCTCCCTCCCTTAACCTCCTTTACAGCATGCTCTGCTGCCAAGTAAGCCAATGCATGGACCACTGCCTGACCAGGCAGCTTCTCTGTGAGACTCCGTACCTTACACAGGTGGCAAGCTCAAGGCTACAATTTTTATTTTAACATAATTGCCTTGAATTTTAGAAGACTCTTCCTCCTTCAGGCAGAGGACAGTCTCCCACTGTTCACAATGAAGGTATCTGCTATTACAACATTTGGAAGTGACTAAGCGGGGTGAAAGTTAAGTTTCATTTCTTATAGATTCTTTAGAATGAAACAAACTATATCTAAAAAGTGCAGATATGCTTTTTTATTTCTTTTGCAGTTCAGGGGAGGGGGGAGGGAAAAGCATCACTGATTTGTATATTAAAGTGCAAGCATCTGTCCTACTGATGACATTCTAGGGAAGCACATTAGCATAAAATTTAACGATGTCAAATAAGTGGATGTGAAATAGGGACTGCGTAAAGACACTATTTCCAAGCCTGACAGAAACATCACTGTTTAGAAATGCAAATGATACCATTATGTTCAATAATTATATGAAAATATGAACAGTTCAGCATGTTTTCCAGCCCTGATGGCGGTTAATGGGATGTACGCTTATGTAAATAACTACTATTAAAGCTAATGCTGAAAAAAACTAATAAATTCATACTAAAGCAACTGATTTAGTACGCTTTTAAACCCCAGCAGTGCTCACTTATTAGAAAGGAGTGCATTCTTATGTTTAGAACTCATTACTGTTACAAGTCACTGCAACTCCATCAATTACCATGCATTAATGAAAATGGGACACATACAAAAAAAAATTATTGCCTCTCAGCAGTTTTCTTTAAAGACAAAATATAGGGGTATTACCATCACTGGGCCTTGAGGGGAACTTATCAGCAGCATAATCCTTATTACTACAACTGTACTCCCTGTTCTATAAACCCTGGGGTATTTTTTGTCCCAAGAAGGGGACGACCTTTATGTAAATCTCTTGCCATACGCACAATGAAAGTGACCACACTGCCATCAGTAAAAGCTTGCCATTTCCACAGTTAAAAATGTATTTAAATAAACACCAGGATCTGAACTGAAAACTGTAAATGTGAAATGAAAAACTACTACATCTCCTGAAACTAGACCAAAGAAGGTGTAATGCCAATAGAACTAAGGATAAAAGGTATATGTGGAAGTCTTGAATGAAGTTCTTGTATCCAGATAAATTCCATCCCGTTTTACACTTACACTTTTAATAACCTCCCAGAGAGCCATGAAATTAAGACTGTAAGGATGCTATTCATTCCTCTTTGGATGTTTTTCCAACTCCTCAGTATTACTCAAAATTCTTAGCCCTTGTTAAACATCACAACTGATAGAGGAAACAAAACCAAGAGTGCTGTTATAGTAATGAATTCCTAAGGAAATTAAAAGCTGAGATTGACTGAATGTCTATAACTCTACAACTAACCCACTTTCATTTTCTAAGTAGTCTATGGAAATGAGATATTAGTGTAACATCCACTAGATCCTAAGAAGTTTAACAAGGTTAAAAATGCATTGTATTAGTTTGCATTGACTGACAGTTTAAAATTAAGGATGGATTTGAACAACCTTACAAGAGACTATGGACAAAGAACTGATGCCAAATGGAGAAGATTAACATATGACAATCACATGTGCAGTCTCACCTGCTGTAAAACAAGATGGCATTTTGCTATGGGAAGGCACAGACTTGCAACTCTTGACTACAAAAGCTCTATCACTACGGACCATGAAATCCCACATCACTAGAAAGGGGTTAAGAAACAAATGCTGTTTTCATTGTGCTTGAACAGTGACAAAGTCCTTACAGGCCAACGTCCACTATAAAAGCCAACGTTAAATTAATGCTATGCTTAAGTGCAATGTACTCCCCCACAGCACAAGGCAAAAATAAAATCAAGCCTAGCCTGAAAAACTTCCAATTTAAAAGCAGGCAGCAAAACAAGGCTTTCAAAAGGCCAGCAGCTCACAGAATACAACAGCAAACACATGATGACAGTCACTGTGACAAATGTTTGATGAGAGAGAGATGGAAGAAAAAACCCCACAAAACTATCTGATTGCTTTCACTAAATCTCTGTTGAAAGAGAGGTATGAAGTGTTTTGCTATCTAGACCATTAAAACTATTTCATGAGTGAAGGCCACTCTAAAAACAGTAAGACAAATTTGCTACTGATTAATAATAAAGCCATTCATTTTATTCTTCAAATCTAAAGTAATTACAAGCTAGAGCATGGCAAATGGATTTAGAAGAAGCCATTACGTCAGAAGAATCCTTTAAAAAAGAACAGTAATTTAAAAGACTGAACTGAATAATGAACTCTCCTGAACAACAATTATTATGAGATTGATTTATTGAAAGTGTATTTAATTATGCAAGAAATGTTTAAACTTTCCAAAATAGTGCAGGAAGACAGAGAAACCAATAGCAGAGTCAGCCCTACGTCCTCATTATAGTTGAGAAGCTGAAGCAGATGGAGAATTCATTTAGTTTAGAAGGATAAAGTACATCAATTTCTCTGAATCCACATTTCTAGTCAATTTGTTACAGTACCAGCTTCAACAATTAATGATCTCATTTTCCCATTTGTGCCTCCTTTTAGAAGAACTCAGTCTTTGTTTCTAAATGAGCAAAATGTCATAAAGAAAAAAATGTAACTCAAACATCACTGAAAGCTCACATGCCTAAAGCCAAATGTTTCAGCAATAACCACAAAACCAGTGGTCAAATTCAGTCCTGTAAGTAGCCTGGTCAGTTTAAGTATCTGGAAAAAGCAGAAAGATCTGTCTTTCACCTGAGACACTTAAACTGACCAGCCTGACTCCTACAGAGAAATGTTTTTTTACCTGAACTACTTCACCTTTTTTTTTTAAATACCTGATATTGATGCATGAGAGTGCCATGGCTGAAGGTGCATTTCCAATGACAGATTTCTCCTGTTTAGTTTAGACAGGGACAGCCCATCATCATGTCCAGTTCTGTCATGCCCACAGGACAGTTTATATAGATAATATCATAAACCTGTGCTTCAGATACCCAGAGCTGGGAGACAGGCTGTCTGGGAAGCATATAGCTACCCATGGGTATCCACAATCTGGAAGGGCAGAACTCCAGCTCTTACTCAGTTTCAAAATCGTCAAGTCTCTAGTACAGGTACAGATAACCACAATGTAAAAATGTCATGAAATGAGAGATGAGAGAATGCTACTAGCCCTCAACACTCACCTCAGAGGAACTGCAAAATTCTATACAAGAGCTGCTGGGTGGGAACATCTCTGCTTCAGTCACACACACAGAGAACACCATTCCACCCTTGGTATAAAACAGAGAGCAAACACACTTCTCCCATTCCACAGCTGTATTTCTATGCTGACAGTACCATCTTACAGACATCCTGCACCACTGGGTGCAGAGGTTTAGGGCAAAAAGCCTGTCCAGCTCATATTCTACAGAGGCTGTTGTTGACTGCCTAGATATTGCCTGCTGATTCTGGGTATTTTCATAACACGGACAGTGTTGCTAGATTGTGCTACAAGGCACTAACTAGGATTAAGCACAAAAAGCTTCAAATTAATCTCCAACCATTGATCCATTTGAATACTCAACATTACAATATGTTTCACCTTGTTTTAGTTTAAAAGTTCATGAAAAATTCAAAATATCTTATTTACCCAATAGTCCTTGACTGATTCTTCTACATTTCAGTTCGTAAATACATACATTATTTAACCAATACTGCAGTTACAGAATAGCATATAAATATTCAGGGACTTTTTAATAAGTGCAGCTTTTTTTCAACAGACCACAATGGTTGCTTAGAAACATTTACTAGTAGGATACCTGAAATAACAGTAAGAGAAACACCTTCAAAGAGTAAAGTACTTGGATAAAATGGAAGAAAGGAACAAAATACTAATTCTCCATTCTCCTCACACACCTTCAAACAAATTATGATGCACAAGAAGATATATAGTATGCATTCACATATGAAAAATAGAAAGGGAAAAAACTTTAAATGATAAGCTGAGGGAGCCAAGTTAAGAAATAAAAGAAAAATAATGACGGTCATTTCAAACCCTCAGTTCATAACTTGTCAGAAACTATACCATCAGGAACAGACTCAGCCAAAGTTAATCTCTAAAATTGTTACTGAGTTTTAAATAAATAGCCTGACTTTCAAAAGCACAAGTTTCCTGCAAATGGCATATTTCCCTTTCTACAGAAATTTTCTTCTTATCTTTTTTTTCAGGGGGAAAGGGTGGGGGCACAGTAAGGCAGGGGCCCATTTTCTTATACAAATGCTAAACTGCAGTGTTAATATCTGTGCCCCACCTCCCCCTGACACTGTGCTGACATTCTGAGTGCAAATTGTCCTCTTGCCAACAGCACCCCCAAGGAGGCACACACTGGGACCACACATCCAACAAAGTACAAGGCCAAGGCCCTTCCGTGCAAGACCACCTTTGCTCCCTGCGATGCCCTGCTCTCTGTGTGGGTCTGATTGAAAAAGGAAAGGAAGCAGAAGTGTTCATATTTTCAGAAGATCAGATTTAACATTATAGGGAAAATAAGGCAGAACCAGCAAGTAAAATCTGTATTCTGGTATCTCCTTTTTCTACCATTTTGTTCTTTGCATTAAGCAAGCCAGTAACTCTTTTTCTTCTGAAAAATACTACTAATTTTACATTAACACATTAAAATAGGAAAAGGAGAAAATATGTAAGTGGCCCTAATTTATGCATGCAAGACTTATGTAATGAACAGTACTATGGCAAAACTAAAAGCATTTTATTAAAGTCTCTAGATAATACTTATAAAGCTCATTATTCTTCCAGCAAATTAATATTCTATGTCTCACTAACACTATAAGCAAATGAACTGTTTTAGTTAAATTAATATTCATGTTAACTGCATGCAAAACCAACTAATTAAGTAGTTCTATAATATTAAGGACATATGTAAACAGAGTCTGTGATCAATTTTAAGGCAACCAAGTAAATCATACAGGATTTGTTCTGTGAATTTGGCTGGGTCTTCAGCAATCTGTGAGGTGTCCCTGTCCAGGGGTTGGACCTAGATGATATTTCAGGGTCAAACAATTTTGTAAGTTGTATGTTCAGTCAAACAACAAAAAGCTCAAGTAACCCAGGTGCATTCTAAATATAAACCAAAACAGTATCATAGTACAGCTGACTAGTTTAAATCTACAAAAAAGAAAAAAAAAGTTTGTAATAAACAGAATCTCTTCTTTCCTTTATCTGCCTATTCTTTGTCTATATAATAATAATTTAAACAGAGCTTAGAATTCTATAACCAATTCTTAAAAAAAATTAATAAGCTCTCTTCACCTATTAGTAAGTCTTTACACAAGTGTTACAGCTGCTTTTTCTTCTTCATTTATGCAACTGCATCAAATTTACATGAAAAAAATCTGTAATGGTGATAACAAGAAAAGCTAAAGACCACAACATAATTTCTTTGAGCTATGAACTATCAGTAGTATTTGTTTCTTAATAATCTCATAATTTTTTTCCTAAGACATACGTGATGACAGTATTGGGACATCTTACAAAGGATATTTTCCTGATTGTTAAATTAAATTATATTTGGGACCTAAATTAATAATAGGTGCCTGAAAATACATCAGAGGAAAAAAAAAAAAGGAAAGCCAAAAGCTTTTCTATTAGCAGCTCCTAGCAAAAGAGGAAAAAGATGCAACACAAGTAGTCTAAGTGCATAACATGGTGCATACTGCTTATCCCTTACTTTGAAAATGCAAATGAAATACACAAATAAGAACAAGTTGCAAGTCACACACTCCTAAGCCAATTGCAGAATCTAGACTGCCCCTAGAAGCAGTTTAGTCACCACACAGCAGCAAAGAGAACACCAATGCCAAGAGTAGATGCTGTAGAAGGCACTACAGGAGGTGATACATGGCAGTTCTCACATTAACTTAGTCCCAAATTCTATTCAAAAGTTCAGAGGGTGCTTCAATACCCTAAACAGACACATCCCTGCTTGCATCAGCTGTCTTACAGTTGTCTGACTCATCCTAGGTCACCTGCTGGCATCTTGGCTCTTATTAACCCTAGCTGCTTATCCCAAACATTTCTGAAGCTATCAGTCACAGGCTTTTGTTACTTTCACATGAGTCATGTCCAGCCCAACCTCCTTTTCCACATCTTTCTCTTCAGACATGTTCCAGATCCTACTTTCCCAATTCACACACCATTTACAATTTGCCTCTTTATCTTTTATGTAAACTTAACTTTCAGAGAGTGGTATTTTCCCCCATCACCGTATCGTCTTCATAGTTGTAAGATGCTTTCATTGGGGAGGGCATCAAAAGAGTGTGAGCAGCTGTTACTGGATTATCCAGTTCAGCCCAGCTGGGCAAATCTTAGTAAGAACAGCAAAAGCTGTCATCCCTGAACACCACTAAGTGCCACATCTTCTAACAGCAGCACTAGAACTTTCCAGTTTATTATAAGCAAAAGAGCTTATTACAAACAAAACAAAGTTTTGATCCTCTTTTGGTTTTGGAACATTTTGTTTGAAACACTTAAAAACAAGTTGCTTTTGAAAGAAGTCAGTCTGAAGTGTAAATGTCATGAGATAAACCAAGCCAGAACAGCTACTTTTAACCAAATTATAACATAATAGGCCCAAATACCTCTTTAAGAAGTTGTAGACCAACTGACTACTTGAAATCCCTAATTTTCCATAATTCTGTGATACTAACTATTTGGCAATGCTGGCAATAGGCTGGACTATTTATAGTTCACAGTATGCTCATCACTGTTGTTCTCCATTAACAACAGCACCCCCTATTTCTAAGAACTCAATTTTCCAAGTTTCACCTGCCAAGAAGGGTAGAATTGACTTCTATATCTGTGTGAAATTTTAGGTGTTGTTCCCTACCTGGGTAACACTGAGCAGTTCCAAAGCAAATGTGAGTTTGGGCTGCAGCCAAATGCTGTTCTCTAAATGCTGATAAGTTACTCAAAGTTTTGTAGTGAGATCGTTGCATACCACCCATCTCCCTTCCCCCAAAGCTTCTGTCACAGGTCATCAGCAGCAAATTTGAACAGAGGGGTCTTCACATCTTCTCAGGGGTAAAAAAAATCAACCACAACAAAATAAGGATGGATTTTCCTCAAAATAAAGATTTCAAGCACCAAGCAATATTTTTCCTTCAAGAATCTAAAGGAGAAAAAAAAACAAAAACAAAACAACAAAAATACATGTTGCTGAAAACAACCACACAGTCCCCAAGCTAAGTGAACTAAACCCTTACCAAGCCGAAATTGCAGTTTGCTGGATAGCTGCATTTATATCAGAAGCACCAATCTGTTACTGCAGGGTACTTTTAAATACTGCAGTAAAGAAAGTTATCTTATAGAGAATAAATAAGCTCTGTGGGGCAAAAAAAAAAAAAAAGATAAAATTGATTTTAACAGACTTGAATTTTATTTTCTTATGGTATTATATCCCTGATATCTTATTTGCATGTGGACACTATAATTCAGAAGAAATTAAAGAATTTCAAGTTTGCTGTACATGAAACAGCTATAATCTGTATTCAGCCTCAGCAAGTAATTTCTACTATTTCTTGTCTCTGCAACAAGCTTTAAAAAATTAAGTGATCAGAGTTACACTGAAGATCTTGAATCATTCATGTATGATAGGCAAGTATTGCAGCAGTTAAAATTACATTGTTTTAAATTATAACCTTGTTTTATATATCTAGGTTTTACAGAGTTTTATGAAGTGTAAAATTGCATGCATTAACCTTCTGCCATGTCTACCAGACTTCTGGAAAAGTACTCATGCTTGTGCAATCTATTTCTGGTAAAGAAACAAAAGGAAAGGGAAAATACCCCAGACAACAAAACAAAAAAAAAGCAATCATGTCTACTTTTCACTAGCCAAATAAACTTCATGTGAATTAGTGAAATCTTTGTGTGGATAAATAACAAAAAACCAGGAACATGCATCCCACCCACATGCACGAACTGACTGAATACACAAAATGTAATATACAACAAAATACTGGCTTCAGTGAAATCAATGTCAAAGAGCTGTTGTCACATCTAATGGCTCTTGAAATACCTCAGACCTAATATTTTCCAGTAACAGTTCACAGCCAACTGTGTTGATGGGTATATTATTTAGGACAAACAGACAATTTTTTTTTTCCAGAAAAATAAGTGCTATTGTGCTACAAGGGATGCTCTAAGTCATCAGGGCAGTGCTCTCCTGACAGAGACCACACATCACTGAATGCCTTTCCTAAGCCAAGCAAGCTCCACCATAAAGAAGCACTGGTTTTGTTACACCTCCAGTGCTAAACTGTGAAATAGGATTGCCAGAATTTTCAAGAACCCTCCTCTAAATTTATGTTTAAGTTTCTCAATTATCTCTATTTCTGTTTCAACACTGGCCAATAGCTTGAACAGCCTCTTTTTGTCACTAACTTTGTTTTTAACTTGAACTAGGGATGGCTCAGGACTGAAAACAGTACTGCACACTGGGCTCCATCATGCTTTTTAAAACATCCATCACGCTTTTTAAAACCTTCCCTATTGGCAATGCAGCTCCCAATCAATCACACACTATTTGCTTTTCCTGTAGTTGCAGTCCTGTCTCTTCCCTATCCCACTGCAGACAATCCTTAGCCCTCTGAGAAATTTAACAATAAAGCATCAATACCAGAGATTTGGAAGAGAAATTAACAAGAGAATTTTGCAAAGGTCAGTCACATCTCAGAAAGAAAATTAGCAATTTCTGCAATGGTGACTTTGCATGTGATATTCCAGGATGGGGACTAAGCATATGCAGCTTAAAGAATTGCAAGTCACAGTTAGCAAGAAAAGAGAATCTGCTAGCTGTTTTATATAGAAACAAACAAACCCTACACCAAACAAAGTCTAAGCTAGCTAAACTTCCTAGTACATATATTTAATTTGTATCCATTTAGTGTAGATTCCCTTTCTCTGGACATGGAGAGAACTGGAATACCATGCAAGTTTTAGACCTAAATTATGACCACCTAACAGAATTTTACAAAAAATATCTATAATAATATTTTAATGTGTAAATTCCTTACTGTCATTTTTTTAGTTGACAAATATCTATTTCATAGCAAAACAACATCATAGGAACAGCTGGATGGCAGTTTAAGCTCAAATGAACCAGTGTCACATGCTGACAAGTCATCTCTCTGATTGCTTTTGAATGGCAGCACATGCAGATTTATTCTATGCCATAAATTAGAACAATTATTTCTCTGTACTTCACTTTTTATTTCAGTGAGCCATTGCACATATTTTTAAAGGATATCTTCCCTTTCCTTGATGATGAGTTCATTCTGCTCCTCTAGCTGTCTGATCTTCTTCTCAAACGATTCCTGTTCAGCTTTCAGCCGTTCTTCTGTCACCTCTTTTTCTTCACTTACCCTGAAAAGAATTTGAGAAAAATAAAATATATGCCCATAACCACAGCGCCTGACTTCCTACTCCTCCACCACTTTGCAGGTAAATGTATAACATCCTCTCCACCCTAAACAGGTTAGTTCATCACAATGTTTATAATATATTACACTGGAAGATACGTACAACTTTATGCAATATATCTTTTTTTTTTTTAAAACACCAGCCTCAGTAAAGTATATGCACTTTAATGGGCAGCATGGAAGAACAAAGTCAGGGCCTGAACCCACAATTAGGTTTGTCCAGTCTGACTCTCTGCAGCCATAATGAAGATTCACTGGGATACTTACAAATTTAGGATGGGAAGACAGAAAACTCAGATGAGAGAGTTTAGCTGACACGACAGGAAGAAAATTCTGGAAAACTTTTCTGTTTCTTAATCTATAAACTAATCCTTCTTTCACCTTTACTGGTCAAATACAAGTCCAGGAAGGAATCATTTTTCTTGTTAGCTTTCTCCAAACAAAACTGTTTGTCCTTTTCTGAGGATTTTCAAATATCAAGCTGCAGGCGTAAATTATCCTTTCTGTCTGGGGCATGGCACCCTGTATCTTGCTGCTCAGTGTAAATAATTGGATCAAGATTAAAAGATGACAATGGGAGAAAGGCTTACAATGATCATTTATTCTGCACCTCAAGAGCAGGCTATAAAAACAATTATTCTGGTATCACGTAGGCAAGAAGATCATTATGCACAGTTGATCCTGTAACTATGCTAAAAAACGTGGCTTGGAAATCATGGTTCTATAAAAGCCCCACAAAAATATTAAGTAATGAGCTTAGACTAATAAATATTATTGCTCTGCACTTAGGCAATTTCTGTTGCTGAAGGCTCTTAAAGTTCAGTCTTTTATGATGATGAAACAGCTGCCACAACACAGGTGACAGGAGACCAAAGCAACACAACTTTTAGAAAACTCCAATTTTAACTTCCTTAAAGTAGAACAATCTTATAGGAAGAGGAAAGAGAAGGGGGAAAATGAAATATATATGTGTAAGTATTAGACTAAGCCTTCCACTCATCCCATTAGACTAATACTCTGAACAAAATGTTTCATTCAAGGACTGAGCCATACATTTGATATCATTGTTCCTCTTAAGAGGGCACAGATTTGTTTTGATCTTCCAGTGGAAAAGTCATAAATACCACAACTGGGTCACTCCCCTGGAGTGAATTATAAACCAGCAGTATTCCCCAACTCCAAGATCAACCCACAGCCCTTCCCATATCAGCTCAAGCAGACTGCATGAAGTTGAAAATAATAATACTGAAACTCACACTTTTTCTCTATAAACCTAGAGGGAGACAGACAACAGATACCAGATAATCAAATTCTTTAAATTAGGGTGGTTTGAAAGCTTGGATCAAATTATTAATTGTAAAGTTTCTAATGTACAGGGAGGGAAAAAAAGACAGGGATTAAGTATAAAAGCATTCCATTAGTCAAATGCACAAGGTCTCACTTACAACCTTGGGCCCAGCCTAGGAAGGTGTGATGAGTCCAGCCTGTTCCTAGGCTCCTTTCCTTACACTCACAGGCTGTTAAAAGGGCACACAGCATTAAAGAAAAGTGGTAACAGGAACTACCTTACAAATTCTGGACCCACACCAACAACTCTGCCCTCCTCAGCTAAGCAGGAAACAAACTTTTGAGGAATATCCACCACACATCCTTGCATTAACAGCCACAATCTGCAGCACATTTGCCACAAGCTGCAGATAGAGACTTTCACATCCAACCATGTCCCATTTGCTTCCTCTGAGTCCAGGGCAACCACCTCAATGACTACAACATGTATGACCCTCCTTCACATAATCAGTGAAAGATGCAAAACCAGTTAATTTTATTTTTTTTAATTAATTAGAAAACCACAATGAAGAACACAATGACCACGTGGACGAAAGATGTGAATGAAACAAGAGCAGGGCAGGCAACTGGAAAGAGAGAACCATCTCTCTTTGGAACCAAGTACCATCTCCAGGATTCTATGAAAGGAAGGAAGCTTGCTCAGTAACTTGCAGGAGTGATGCTGCATGAGAAAAGGGTTTGGGGCAACAAATGCTGGGCTATGCTGGCACCCAATAACACTAAAATTGAACAGTATAAGAAAAAAAGGCATGAAAGAAGAGAGCACTAGAAAAATCAAACAAAATCTAGCAGGCTTTACTAATCTCTAGATTCTGTGATTTGTTGCTTATATCAGTGTGCATCACATTCACGTGCTGTGTTTGTATTTAACACATATCACAGCAAGCTGTCACACTCCCAGACACATGAATATATTGTGCCACATATCTTACACAGTAAATGACTGAGAACAGTAAGTGATCTCAGAAGAAATGTGGCAGTATGTGTTTATGTATCACAAAGCAGGAGACAGCCCATAAAGGGCAGGCGAGATACAAAAGACGGTTACTCACAGGAGGTGGCAAAAGGAAGTCAGAGAAAAGGAATACAAGAATCTCATCAGATAATGCTGGATTTATGTCACTTCCCATAAATAGCTCAGTGAGTTGCTTTTTTTTTAATAAACTTATTTCTTTGCCTTCTGGCAGTAAAGAACAAATGATTTTTAGCAGAACTATGGAGGACTTCACTGATGCTGTACAAAAACATTACAAGGCTCATATAATGCTCCTCGAAAGTATTTTCACCCTCTGTTCACTCACTTGGGTCAGAAAAGAGCAGTGAAAGAATGAAGGCACAACTACAAAGGGCTCAACTGCTCCACTGAGCAACATGCTGGTATCCAGCTCCATTGTTCTTGCTTCCAGGATCAAATAGACAACTGACAGCTGAGAGCAAAGATGATGAATCAGTGGAACTATTCCTTCCATTTAGTCTCTGCTATATTTTCTTGCATTCAATTCACATTCACCTACCTTTTGCCATAGGACGTGCACCATCTTTGTTCAAGATTTGCTTTAAATTCAGCAGTTCAAAGCCTATATAATTCTAGATGCATTTAAATAAATAATTTTATTTTGCAGGAGCCTGTTTAGAAAAACTCATAATGCAGGTATATTGACAAAAAGCCCTGCTAAGACATCCGCCTTAGTGTTAAAATTAATTCCTACTTCACCAGTTCCAATTATTATTGTGTGCTCCCAGGTCCACTGCTGATACTAGTATTTCTGTCTAATCTAAAGAAGGAATTGATCAAGGGGTTTGCTGATGACACTGACTCATTCCACTGAGTAAGCAGGACTGATGCTCTCCAGGTAGAATTTTTGAAGCACTGCACAAGTCAACAGCACTTCAAATTTTATTTATTTAATGAAAAACTGACATGCACAAGAAAGAGCCATGATAATACTCAAATCAACACTACACTAGGGACAGAACTCCGCTCTTTCTGACTAAAGGCAGAATTGGAAAAGCAAATTAAAAACAGCGTCTCTATTTTTTAAAATTTTAAAAAATTAGCTTTTACCAAGAAAAATCTGAAATGCAATAGGAACATTGAAGCTTAGCTAGTTAAGACAGAAGACAAACTAAGCAAAAAACAGACATATAGACACTGGGAACTTCACTGATCAGTCCTACACTCCTTGGGAACACTTATCTTTTAATAAACACCAATCTGGTATTAGTCTGCCAACTGGCTACCAAAGATTAAAAAAAGTGTGGTGACCATTCTTGAAAACTATGAGTTTTAAATTCCATACAAAGAATGGCATCTGGAACATGGAAGACCACCTCCAGAGAGGGGGAGAAAAGAAAGAAACAGAATTTTTGTCCAAGGATCAGGGTTTACAAACCTGATACATTTTACTCAAGCATCAGTTTGTACACATTAGAAAAAAAATAATAAAAAAACCTCTGCTATCGGCCCAAAACCTAATTGAAATTTCTACACAATGGATAAATTTAACGATATGCAACCTGCAAAATGCAAAACTAGATTTCACAGCATGAATTTATAGCTACAAATGACTTTTTAAGCACAGAAAGTAAGTGTGATTGGTGATGCAATAATCCTGGGCATGCTTTACCTATCAACACAAAGTAATTTCCAGACAAGCTTAGGGATATCTCATTTGCACTCTCACTGCCGGACCAATTAAGAAAACTGCAGCACAAAATTGCCCCTAAAGTAACACACAAAAAACAGAGAAAGATTTTTATTTTAAAGCCAGGTAACAATTTGGTTAAATATAAAGTAGTGTAACCCAGGAGAGAAGGCAACACAAAAGGCCAGACACACAAGATTTGTAATACAAACCACAAGCAAATTTTCCTTCAAAGATCTTAAGGACTGGAAGAAAAACAGCAAATATACACTATAATAGCTTTATTGAAACCTCTTCAATAGTTTCCAGTTCTGCATCCAAATCAACATTCTGTTTTGATGCCCATTTTCACCTTTTGTTAGAAAATTTCAATTTCAGTTGGTCATTTTCAGCTTCATATCAAAGACAGTAGAAAAGACTAGTACCCCAAACTGCTAGCACCCTGCCAAGGGTTTAGGAATCCAGGGTCTTGGGAAGAGGGAAGCATTTTCTCAGTAAGGGATAACAGGCTGTCTGAAAGCTGGTTTAGTAGTTACCAGTTACAAGTCATTCTGGGCATGCCAGTGATCTTAGCCAGAACACTAATATAATAGCAAAAACCATCTTTTGGAAAGGGAAATCACTCCCTCCCATGGGTGCAGAAGGGCATTATGATACTTTTCTATCTAAATTGCTTTTGAAGATTTGTTTGCAAAGACAACAGAAAGCCATCTTTCTCCAAGTTTATCTTATTGAAAGACAAAAAGAAATGCAAAATAGTTAGACACCAATTTCTGCCACTGAAAACAAAACTTAAACTTTCACAAACCACTCTACATCACTTAATGCTTCTGTTCACTCAAAAGGCAAACTCCATATGTGAGCTGTACAGGCATTTGTGATGAGAGGGGAAGTATTTATGATGTACCTGCCATACTAAGAGCCCCAAAGTCACAGAACTATGGCTATATACCAGTTAAGAGTGAAGTGAATCTTGCAAACACACACACGTTCACTCTCTCTGCTAAGGAGTTATGATCCTCTCCATTTAACTGAAGGCCAAGAAAGAGATCTCTCTCAAAATCTGCATATCACTCAAAGTATTTCACCCTAGAATACTTCATAATCAGTCTCAGTGTGGTGTCTAATAAGTCCTTAATGTTCAACAGTCAACTGGCTACATCCCAGCGGGCCCCACGCCGCTCCCTCTCAGAAGAGGCTAATGTGTACTGACACTGGCAGTGAGTACGAGCCTAAGAATCTTTCTGTGTCTTCACCATGCCACTGCTCATTTCATTACATAAGCTGATGACTGCTTCAGGAGCAGCCTGCAGGAATAAAAGCTCAGAGAGAGTCTTCTTTGCCTCTTTTGAAAGGACTTCGCTTATAGGGAGAGACAAAATTTGCTCTTACTGTGCCACTTTCACCACCACGCCAGGAGGACCTTGCTGAAAACATGAAGGTGCCACACTGGTTGTCTCAGAA
Organism: Passer montanus; assembly: GCF_014805655.1. Classification (NCBI taxonomy): domain Eukaryota; kingdom Metazoa; phylum Chordata; class Aves; order Passeriformes; family Passeridae; genus Passer; species Passer montanus. Next base: position 296,431 of record NW_024356948.1, on the reverse strand, counting down.
AATAATGACTGATCACACTCAAGAATACTCCACTCACTCACAAAGCACTTTGGCATTCAATGGCATGACTCATTCTTCTCAGAAATTTTAAAAGAATCTGCTGACACAATAAATTAAAAAGCTCAAATTTGCAACATTTGAGTATTTTAAACTCTGGCTTCAGTCTGCCACTCTCATTTCACCTTAAAAGGATACATTCAAAGAAGGGCAAGATAATGGTTAGATTTACAGGCAGCAGCACAGATCAAAAACTACGATTGAGGATTAGAAAGGATACAGCTGAGCCCTTTCTTTAGACCCTGTTTCAAAATCCAATTCCATAAAATTCCGAACAGCTAAGGTGATGTCAGCCACTGGAATCCCCAGCAGGAGATCTTTATAGCCAAGAAACTCTTCTTTTTTTTCCCAGAAAAAAATTATATTAATGTAGCTAGCACAGAATTTACTCATACTAATATGAAGTCTTACATTTCAGCAAATTAACAACTGCACTGGCACACACACCCTCAATGTTCAAAAGTGCAGGGGGAGTGAGAGTTGGAGGAAGACAAGTAAAAAATACAAAGAAAAGTACAGGAGAGTACTTTTGAAGTACTCTCCTTCAGTAGTCACAGAAGTTGAGGAAAGACCACAACCCTGAACTGCTGAAGCAAGACCTGGCTGAACCTAAAGCCCCAGGAGTCAATCATATTTTGCAACTGGATTCCAAACAAACAGAATTTTACCACCTTAAAAGAGCTTTCATGCAGCTACTTACTGAGCAATCTATTTCTGTTCACCATCCTGCAATAAACGTGCATGAATTAGTTTCAACTACCATTCATAAATAATTGCAAAACAAGGAACAGTGAGCCCAAGTGAGACCTTTATTATTCCAAGTATTTACTGCAGGACAGTGTTCCTGTAAAACTTTCAACATTCTGCTGCTCCTTTTTCTTCTCCAAAGTGGCAAAGAATGTTCTACTGCTTGTAAAAACTCTCTATCATTGCACAACTAAGGATGAAAATTATGGAGAGTTTAAAAAAGTGACGAGGTGAGCGGAATTAAAGTTCAACTTCCCTATTACTCTGCAAAGGACTTTTAATTACATCCAATAAAAATATGATTAGGTTTAAAAATAAAAGAGAACTAAGTATAAAATAATAGTGTTCCACTAATTTTACTTTTCAAAATTAATGTTGCTGCACCTTCTATTTTTCTTCAAAGAAATGTCAGGCAGAAATATCAAACTGTCCTCAGGGAAAAATCACAGCATCTGAGATTTAAGAAGAATCCCATGCTCGAATGAATTACTGTACTACTATTCACTAGGGAGCAGTGTATTATGAGGAACAATGTAATAAAAGGCTTTTTTTAATATTAGAATATACCTCTATATATCAACAGTGGCAACAGTGTCCGAATAGCTCCAACATCTGACAATTTGTAACCAGGCTTCCCACCAATCTACTCTTTATGACAGTCTTAACTATACATTTTCTAACACAAGGCATGATAAAATAGAGTTGCAAGCATGAAGAGCTTCAGAAATTACTAAAATACTGTATGGCAAGAAATCCTGTATCAGTACAAATTATTAGCAGGTAAAATGGTTCACTGGATAAGGATAATCAGAGAGAAAATATTCCTAGCTGCACCAGAGAGTTATTGCATGACCTTGAGCAAGTCACTTAATTTCTCTAATTTTCCAAATTTTTCTATATAAAATGAAAAAGGACAGTAATGCTTGCCAATTATTGCACAGACATAAGGGATCAATGTCAAAAAGCATTTAATTATTAGCAGTAATTATTAACAATAACTTCTAGCCCAAAGGACCTGGGATCATCTCACAAGATCTTCCCCACTGATATGGCAAAGCCTGCCAAAGGCCCATGTGCTCCTCCTCATTTTTACAGCCACTCTGTAAGAAACAGATTTCCAGAGATTCTGAGGTGTTAGGGACAAAGAGTAGGACAAAAACCTCCTCACTTTAATTCAACCTCTTTTTACCTCCTTTACCTTTGAGAATGTAACTAGCACTGGAATGAAACTTAAAAAAAATACTTCTGCTGAAGCTGAGGAACTTGCACTATTTCTACCTCTCCTTTCAAGGAACAGGTAGAATCTGGAGAAATTAAGGGAAGCAAGAAGTAGTTTGGCTAGGTAAGTGATAATTACATAGGCAAATCATTACCAACGTGTTTCAACCACAAGATCAGCAACGCACCTTTCAACATGGCCTTCCATAGAAAAGCTTACCTCTGCCAAACAATAAGCACTACAAAGTTTCATACCAACGAAGTCTGTCATTTCCAAAAGCAGATTGTGTTTACTTGTAGTGCTTGATACACACAACAAACAAAATCCTAGCCCTGTCATTGGGTTATTACAGAAGTATTCCAGGTCACGACATTTTGGCCTCCCTTTTAAACATATATTTAGGGGCTCAGGAAGTAAGGAAAAACCAACAAGGCTGCTTCGTACTTTTTCCAGCAAGAAAAATTACCTTGTGCAAATATGCGGGTTTTTCAAGCAGTTCTACATTGCTTGATGTTAATTAGAGAAACTACTCTCTTTAAACTTAATGCATTTTCAGGTGATGCTTCTTCTTACCTGGCAAGTTCTTTAATTAAGTTCGCAATGCGTCTCTTGTCCTCAGGACACAAATCCTTTAAAGAAGCACTCTTCATTCCTCCTTCATTAGTGCCCTGAAAATTTAAAGTTACATTTTAGAATGTACTGTTTAAAAGAAAACAAATAATTCATAAGCTATTAAAGCACTTCAAGACCTAATAATTAGAAGCTGAAAGTAGATCAATTCCAACTGGAAATAAAATTCATATTTTTCAAAATGTAAGTACATTTCAATGAAACAAATTACCAAATTGTGAAGAATTATTTTAAGATATTTGTAATTCAAATGCAAGCTGCTAGCTTCAATACTAAAACATGCTGGGTAAAGTTTTAAGACATGCACTATTCCTTGATTCATACTACATAAAGAGGAGTAGGTTCTCATGACTTGGAAATCTAGTGCAGCAGTATCCAAATCCAACTTCAAACTTTATCATATTAGGATCATAACATAGGGAGGAAAAAAACACCATGCTGCCTTAGCATTTACGATCAAAGCATACAAAACAGCAAAATAACGTTAGCAGAGAGTACATCCCTTGTTTCATTTTTTTAACACAGAGAAAAGAACACACATCTTCACATGTGGCTACTGTTTCGTTTTACTGGCTTATTTGCTTATTTTGTAAATATATACTATATTTACGAATATATATAGATAGATAATGAAATTTTTTTTTGGTAGATATATATTATACTGCTAAATATATGCTATTTTCGTAAATAATGCTTGTCAAACGAAGGCTGTAGCAATGCTGAGCACTTCAGATCTTTCAGGCATTCCCGGGAACGCAGAGAGAACCGCTGTACTTTCCACGTGTGTCCACCAGAGGGCACTCTGCTGCCCGGCATTCCCGACTTCGGCTGTTCCCGAAGGAAACGGTTCCAAACTGGTTTTATTCACCAAAAATTCCTGTGATGGGGTATTCAGTTCTGTAGCGCAAGTGGTAAGCACGAAATAGGAGCCCGAAGATAAATGCAGCAGTAAGAGCCATGCTGTTCTGTCCGGGATTTTGGCAAGTTTCAGTATGTCCGCTCAATCTGAAGGAGTTTCAGTTTATACTTTTACAAGCCCCCTCCCCTAAGTGCATGCAGTGCTTTAGATCAAGATAAAAGAAGGCCACGAGATTCCCTGCAGTTTGGCCAAGTCAACACAACAATGCACAAAAGAATACAAAGCCAACACTGGACTTCTCTCATTGTCAGTAAAAGCAGCTGATCTACACCAGAGAAAAGTGACCCCTTTCCCTCTCATCTATTTAAACAGCACCTTAAAAACAATTAAAGAATAATGACCACTACAAAGGAGGCGATGTTTTCACATAGACTCATCTCACACCTGCATGATCTTTCATTTTAACTTCAGTGTATTCTTCTCAGAGGCAAGGGGAAAACAATTTCACAAGGCAAATTTCATCACTTTTCAAAGGGCATTTGATTTCACAGTTTTCTTCCCAAACATATGTCATTCAAAAATGAAGAGAGAATGTCTAACTTGACTGAATTCAACTAAACGTATGGTTGAAGGAATTTCACTTTGCAGGCTAAAAATGTGTGATTTTTTCTTAGCACACTGATGATGAAACTTCTTTAAGAAAAATGAAAAGTTACAGACCTCAAAAAAAAGATAATAAAGCTTGATCATATTAGTGAAGGGGATTTTAACAGAATGTCACCCAAACTGATGTACATACTGTCAGACAAACCTCTGTGGGATGAAGAGGAAAATCAGCTTTTTCTATCACCCACAAGTATGCAAAGATGGCACACATGAAATTATCAGAAGCAGACTTGTACCATAACACACATCAACATGGAGCTGTGGAATAATGCACAGCAATACCTCAACCATCTGAAGAAGACAACAAAGGAGGTAGCGGCCAAGACTGTCTCCTTTTCCCAGATATCTGTCCTTTCTACACAGTCCAGGATGGAAGACAGTTTTGGAACTCAGTATGGAGAAGACATTCTCCACACCTTGGAAGCTGACACGACATGACAAAATCATGCAGAATCACAGAAAGGACAACAGCTCACCTACTCCAGCCTAGAGCATTTTACTCAGAATTACGTGCAGGCCAGGCTGGATGAGACTATGAGCAGCATACACTATTGGAAGGTGCCCCTGCCCATGGCAGGGGGGTTGGACTGGATGATCTTTAGGGTCCCATTTAACCCAAACCATTTCATGACTCTGTGCCATAGTAAAGCCATCAGCTCTCCCTAGACATGCACACAATGCTTTGCAGAAAGTGAGTTGTGTTGTTGATGAAAATTCCATGCAAAAGAAGTTCTTCAATAACAAATAAAAACATGTGTTCTGTTTGTTTCAAGTATTCAGAGTTTATCTTCAGAGTACAAAGTTTCCATAAGAATGTGGCAAGGCAAGCGAAAAACAGAAGGTTTAAAAAGACAAAAATGAAACATAGCTTTGAACACATCTTGTTGTCAATAATACAAAAGCACGAGTCACCAATTAAGATTTCACGTATCAGGCATTATATTTACAAAAAGAGTACATCAAAATCCATTTATACAATGGCTTTAACAAAAAAGGAGTAAAAATTCCCTAGACAACAAGTAACGCAATCAATGCACCATTCAACAAAACAGATTTTAATGTGGCATATGAAGGCATCTGTGAGGCAGCAGGCTTGTAGATACTTATGAAGAGATGCTTCTACATAAAGACTCTGCATAATGGGGGCTATTTGTGGAATTTATCTGCATGCCACTTAACAACATCATTTGCAAAGTAGAGGTACATACCAGCCTCTAAAAGCAAGCACCGATAAACAGAGAAAGGGAAATATACATGTCCCGGAAAAGCCCTAAAAATTAATAACTAGTTTAATAACTAGCCATGTGTCATGCTGAAGGGTTCCAAGGGCAATGACACTGTCAAAGCAACAAGAACTGAGTAACCTGTCTTCACATCAGAGTTTTGAACATACGTGTCTGACACACAGCAGTTACTCAGCACACAGAAGGCAGAGAAGGACATCTTAGATAAAGAACAAGATTTAACTGCATGATAATAAAACAGCAATGCAGAAGCAGTCAAAGGTTTTAGATCCTGCCTGCAAGTGGGAAGATGCCAAACAGGCTGGTCCAAGATGACTGCTAGGCAAGAGACTCAACAGTACTCAAATGACTTACACAGTCATTGTACTACACAAACCAGGTTAGAAAAACAGCATCTTTCAATAGATTTCTAAACATCACAGCATCTGTCACAATACAGAATAACCTTCCAAAGGAAACCCTGCTGCTTTGGAATTTCTAATGCAAGGAACTGCAGAAACACATCACCTAGTCTCACAGGAGGAGACCACAAAATTCAAAGCACTTGACATCAACTGACAAAGCTACTTCTACTGCTCAAATGCATTTTGAACTTTTAGTATCAAAAACAAAAAGTGATTTTACCCTTCTAACATGAGCAGGCACAGCAAAAAGGTCTCTAAAATGAGTTTTTACTTGTGTAATTTATAAATTAAATGACTAGAGCAATGAAAATGAATAAACTGAACAAAACTTCTTGCATGTTCAGCTAGTAAAGTATAGGTTAGGCACTACCCAGGGCTACATGCATTGCCTCTGTACAAATACACACATAGAAATATAATCTGGTTTTGGGGTTTACATAGCCCCACTTACACACCACCTAAATAAATTAGCACATTCAGCCTTTGTTCTCTTCAGGTGATAATTTCTGCTAGAAAGCCACCATGTAAAGCGGGCAAAAAGTGTAAGAGACTGTAAAAATAACTACTCTAAAAGTGTTTTAAACATTTTCAACTGATAATTTTCATCTGTTTTTTTTTTTCTACAATGTGCACTCTTAAGGGCAAGAAAAATTTTACTGACCTGCTGCCCTGTCAGACCTCCTGTACCTCTATCAGGATCCATGGAAACAGAAGCAACAGCTACAGGCACCTTCAGTTCAGTTTCACCTGTCTGATATTTTGGCAAACACCTTGTTCTTAAATTTCCTTTTGCAGACACTCCTGTAAGTGAAAGACAAGCAGAACATGCAGATTATAAAGTGAAAAGGGGCCCTATTCTTGCCTTCCACAAAAGCAACCTTGCCTTAGCAGCTCTTTTTTTGGAAAAGGATGAGCACCTCAGGAATAGGTCTGCAGTTCCCCCTGGCCTCTCACTCCATACAAAATTTCATTAAGATGGATGCATCAGCAGAAAAAGAGGTGCATGGCACTGAAGCACACCCAGACACAATGAGCATTTTGTAAATTCTGAAATGCACATTATGTCTTCAGACTGAAGCTCAGTGCAAATATACTGTGTTTGAGTAAGATGCAAAAGCATAAAATTGGGTTTCTGCTTTGATACCCAAAGACAGTAAGGAACCAACCAGCAGTAAAGCTGTTAAAAACACCACTCATATAATAAAATACCACTTTTTCTGTTACACAGCCAACGTACTGATGCTCAGGCTGTTTGTTCCTTCCATGACCAGGCAAATGAGTAAGGCAACACTGCACACTCCACAGATCATTTGTCAAACACCTCCTGCCATAATTAGAATTAGATCACCACTACAAATGGGAAGAACATGATAGCACTGAAAATCCTGATGCTGCAATTACAAAGTGCCAACATTGGCACTAACACTAAAACCTCCCAGGGCCAGATTAAAGCCCATAGCTACTTGGTACTGCCTCAATGTTTAATTTTTGACTATTCAAAAGTGCAAAAAGTTTTGAACAAAAAATATTAACTTCATAATAGCAGATAATTTACAATTATATTGGTAATTCATTTCAGAAGAATAGTGAAAGAATACCAGAATTCAAGTGAAAGAACAAAATTATAAACTCTAATATCTCCATGCTTGTACACAAACGAAAACAATGGTCCTGATATTCTCTTCCACAGAAGTGGTAGAAAATTTCCCACAGTGAATCAATTTCCATCATTTAGGATCACTGCTTTCTTTGCAGGGCCCAGAGAAAAACAATCCAACATCACCTGGCTTAAAAACCTCCACATGTGTTTTGTAGTTCAACAGAGATGTTTGGCCAGTAGTTTTGAGGAGTACCCCAGACCTAAAGAGTACACTTCCTCAAAACTTATAACTGCTGGATGACACACACACTATTTCAGTCTAGAGTTAACCATCCCCAGATGCGTTTCCAGGACCTCATGTCACTTTAAGAGCTGTGTTTGAAAACAATTAAGAGAATTCTGAAGGGGAACTAAGAGCATTCATCTTTTCCCCAGCAATGTACACAAGTATGCAGTCAGTAAATCAAGGTCAAAAGAACTAATGAAAAAAAAATTGCTTTATCTGTACACCATGAATCTTCATTTCAATTGATATCTTCAAAATTTACAAAAGACCTAACACCTCTAATGCTTCAACATTCCGTGGAGACCATGTTAAAAATTCAGCTTGCCTGATAAATTGGATAAAGCCACACTGTACCTGCAACAGAAACAACTCCCCTGGAACTATTCATCTTATACAGTATGCTCATCTAAGCAGCAGAGCATAAATCCTCTGCTATAATCATGTATGTCCCATCCGAATTATGATGACTTTCCACCTTACATACACTTAGGTACACAAACCACACACCTGAAAAGACATTGCAAATTTTATCATCCACAGGAAAAAACCTTTGCTTACGTGTATTAGAAGGTCATACCTGAAACAGGCACCAGTGGATCTTCTTCATCAGAAGCTGCATGTGGCTTTATTAAAGGAAATAAAAAGAGTGCAAGCTTAGCTCTTTAAGCAGGACTGTAAAAAGAAGTATTTTGTCTCTTAATTTTGTATAGCTGTTGATAAGAAAACAGCATTCTGGAAGCGAGAAAAGCAAGGAAAACTTGGTTTAAAAAAAAAACACCACAAAGATAGCTAAAACAAAAGGCCTTACTCCTTCTTCCCTGTGCATTAACTTTCAACCTGTAAAGATTATCTCTGAGGTCACCTTTGCAAAAGATTCCAGGGACCAGCCCCAGTTACAAGAGCAATTACTAAGATAATGAACTAATAATATTTATTTAAACAGTTTATATGGACCATCTTGATATGTAGGGAAAGCAAATTCTGAAACAGTGTTTATTGATATTGCAACGAAATCCATTCTGGGAAATACATTCTAAGAAACATAAATGAGGATAAATGCAAAAGGTTTCATACTGGTCATTCTCATCTGATCATCACATGAGGAGTAATACATAAAAGCTTGAGGACTGATTTTCTTTAGGTTTCAAGAACTTTCAAATATCCCAGAGGTTTAACTGTTGAATTACATGACACAGAAAACACTTTAAAATCACAAACAACAGGGCACCATATTATTTCTGCTATTAGCAGTCACTATGACTGTTAGCACTGAACTTGAATCCCTGCATCCTAAAAGCCACTAAAAATAGGACTCAATATAACTAAGGGAAGCGTGTAAATCATACTGTCTTCCTTAAAGGAGCAGTTTCATTTAGCTGAACTTAAAGATTGTTATTCCCACATAAATTACTAACATACTTGTGACTTAATCCCAGTCAGCAACTCAGTACCACAGAGCCACTCCCTGTCCACCTCCCTGTCCCAAGTGGGAAGGAAAACCAGAGAGAAACAGTAAACCTCATGGGTAGAGATAAGAAAAGCTTAATAACTGAAAAAACAGGATAATAATTCTAACTGCAACATGAAGGGAAGAGGGAGAGAGAATTAAAACCTGAAAGAAACAAGTGATGCACAGTACAGCTGCTCACTGAACAATGCCCAAGCCTTTCCCCAGCAGGAACTGGCAGCTCCCAGCCAGCACTCCCCAGTTTATGTACTGGACATGATGTTCTATTATGGAATCTCCCTTTGGCCAGTTTGGGTCAGCTCTCCTGGACATGATCCCTTTCAGCTTCTTCTGCATCTGCTCGCTGGCAGAGCATGGGTCACCCAAGTCCATGTTTTTGGGTAAGCACTGCTGAGCAACATCCAAAACATCAGCATGTTATCAGCATTATCCCCATGCTAAATACAAAACACAGCATACCAAGTACAAGGAAAAGAATTAACCCTATTCCAGCTGAAACCAGGGCAATACTAAAGTGGAAAATAAAAGCACAGGGCACAAAATTCTCCTCCACTGTCTTTTGTTTATACCCCTTTACTTTCATCAACTTTCTACTCAATTATCTAATTTCTTTACTGTTAACAGATAAATGCATTTGAGGTTTTGCAGTTGCATTCATACAATAAAGTAAAATTGTGAAAATATTTCAGTGTCTCTATACAAACCACTGCCCTAACTAGAATTTGATTCTGAGAGCACCATCTCAAAAACTTAATTTAGCAATTACCACAGAATGGAGAGATTAGGAAAAGTCTAGGCGCTTCCCCCTGTGGACAGCAACTTCAATCAACACCCACTGTCCATCACACTTCTGGTACTTGTCACACTGGAAGGGCCTGATCACAGGCTCACTTATGATCTTGTTGATGCACTTTACCACCTGTAAACAACTGTCACTCATTAGCCTCACACCAGTTTAAAAACACATTCAGTGAGTACTGGAGTCAAAGCCAGCTCTCTCTACAAACACTGAGAGCATTTCTGTCCCCACGTGTGAGCCACAGCCTGCCACCTCCAGCTGCCAGAACACACTGCACAGCACGAGGAAGCTGAACAAACTCACGAGGAAGGCACTGTGCGTACCCTTTCCAAAAAGCACCAAGATGGATCAAAAGTCCAAGTCTGGATCACAGCCCAGCCCAAACAGCTGTGTCAGCACAGTCACAACAGCAAGCTGCAGGGTACTGAGAAGTGTATGTTCAGCTCACACTGCTTCAGGAAACAAACTTCAGCACAGGCAGTTCCTACTCCACTGACGTACGGCTAATCTGGGTGTCAACACATGGCTATAGGAAATAAAACCATCTGCCTAAACAACATCCTGCTTTTAAATGTGCCTCTGGCATTGCCAGCTGTTGCGGATAAATTCCTAGTAGCAAGATGCAAAGACTAGTCAAAGTTGTCACTATTACTCCCCCAGCTCCCAGGGTGACTCTCCTGGTGAAGCTTTGCAGCCCAGTGTATTAGAACAACTCAGAGCAGGCTACCTCAATCAGCTGGACTGAAAATCACAATGACTCAGAGGCTGATTCATAAGCAATGTCCTTTCCTCAGAGTAACAGACTGGGGACAGCACCAGCACCAGCATTTTAACATTAACCCACTGCCACGTGCCTCCAAGACTGCCAGTAAGGCAGGTGTAGTATTATAAACCCTGCACCAGCACAGCTGAAGTTCAGTGCAACAGCAGTGAGAGGCACTGGAGAAACTCAACACAAATTCCTCCTCTTCTTTTGAAAGCATATGCTGACATCATTTTTAAATTGTGCCACATGCTTTTCTAAGAATTTAAACTTTTCCAAGGTCAGAGGCAACACTGCCTATTCACCGCAACACGTAGAATGGAAATGGTTGTCAGAAAAAACTTCATTCCTTGGAATATCGTGATGCATGAGGCCACTGCTGGGCTCTATAAAACAGATTTACTTATAGGAAACAACCTGTTGACTGATAAAAACAGACTGTCAATGTAATTGCATCAACACTTCTACAACTGAGCAAAGTAGTGACAACGGCAATAAATCCGACATGTGCCACACATCTTCATCCCATTCACACAGCACAGAAAAAGTTGTAGACAATCTTTTTTGCTTTACACAGATGGAAAATGTTAACAACATGCTCCCTAAACAGGCCATGGGATGGTTGGCCCATTTCACTTGCACATTGTCCCAGGAAGTGTGCAGTCAAACATAAATAAAAGAGCACAGACATACTCTTCTTTCCAATCTCTTCCAGTTGATGCTGAAATCCCACTCTCAGTCTAACAGCAATGCTTCAAACCCCTCATAACTGAAACTAAATTGTCAGCTTCCAAATTTCCACCAGGCCACACTGTCAGTTCTACCCCAATGACTTGAAGTCGCTGAGCCTCCAGCTCAGCCACACAAGCCCAAACACCAATGGCAGCTCCGGGTTCTCTGAGCCGCACAAGCACATCTCTCCACAGCCAGGCTTGCACAGGCTGAGCTCCCAACACCACAGCCACCAGCCACGCCATCTACGTGCCCAGCCCCACGTAGCCTCCCACAAGAGGAGCCTGCAGCTCCTCTGCAGGTGAAACCACCCCAGCCTCACACTCATCCCTCACAGACAGAGCCCTCCACGTCCCACACAGGCTCACCCAAAACGTTCTGCTCCTAGGCAAGTTTAGGTGCCAGTCACAAAAGACGCATCTCTTCCCTGCTCAGCTTCTAGCCATAGTTTCAAAGAATCACAGAATCAATCAGTCTAAGGTCACTGAATCCAACCTGTGACTGGACACCCCAGAATCACAGAATCAATCAGTCTAAGGTCACTGAATCCAGCCTGTGACTGGACACCCATGACTGCCAGGTCCAGTCCTTCCTTGAACACCTCCAGGGACAATGACTCCTCCACCTGCCTGAGCAGTCCATTCCAACGCCCGATCACCCTTTGTGTGAACAAATGCTTTCTAATGTCCAACCTAAACCTCCCCTGGAGCAGCTTAAGGCTGTGTCCTCCTGTCCTGTCACTTGTCGCCTGGGAGAAGAGCCCGACTGCCACCCGGCCCAACCAACCTCCTGTCGGGCACTAGCAGAGGGTGAAAAGGTCGCTCCTGAGCCTCCTTTTCCCCGGGATGTTCAACCTCATTCTCTCTACTGGTTGCCTGGCAAGTCCCCATAAACAGAACGCAATTTCCCCATTTCCTATATATTTACTTGCCCCGAGATTTCACAGCTGGGTCACACTGAAGAAGACTTACAACCTTCCCTTCTCTCCCAGGTCACTTTTGCTCTGAAATCCCGCGTAGCCCCTACAAACCGGCACATACCCAATCCCTCTCCTCAGGCTAAGCCCCCTCCACACTCGCCAGCGGAGCCCTCACACAGCCTCTGCCACGGCCACAGAACCCCACCCGACCCTCAGCGCCGCATCGGTTCCACGCCAAACCCCTCGCCAGACCTCCCCGCACGCCCGTGGCGGCCCCTCCCGCAGCTGTCCCCTCACACCGACCCCCAGGCAAGGATACAGTCCCGGCCCCGGCGAGCACCTCCACCCACACCGGCGGCCGCCGCCGCCATCTTGAAACAGCCGCCACTCCCCGCATACCCCCGCCGCCCCCCCGACTCTCGCCGCCCATTGGCTGTCTGCGCTGGAGGCATGCGGACCGTTGTGAGGCATGCCGGGAATCGTGGTCCTCTGAGTGCTGGCGGCCGCCATGGGCCGCCCAAGGCACAGCCCGGAAGAACTATTATTCCCAGCGTGCCCTGCGGCTACGGGGCAGTAGGAAGGCCAGAAAGGCTTTGTTCTCTGTCGGGCTGGGCAGAGGCAGGAGGGTCCCGCGGAGGATGGAGGAAAAACTCCCCAGCGGCATCAAGCCCTACCTGGACAAGCTCACCTTGGGCGTCACAAGGATACTGGGTGAGTGGCGCTGAGCTGCAGCCCGGCAGGGTGGGGGCAGGCCGGGGGCGGGGGTAGCCACCCGTTTGTCACAGCCCCCCCTGTGAATCGCGCTGCTGAGCAGCCTATGCACACGCACAGACACATCCTTGTTTCGGGAAGCAGCGGCAGGAATCCCGAATCTCCCGACTTTAAGGGTTCCATAAACACCAGAGAAGGAGAAACTGGTGTTTTATGAACAATGATGGAATCTCTGAATGGTAAAAAGTCGAAGGGACCGCACAGATGATGGATGCAGTCCCAGCCCTGATCCATGGGCAGGTTGATCAAGGCCTTATCCAGCCTGGCCTTGAACGCTGCCAGGGATGGACATCCCCAGCTTCTCTGGGCAAACCTGCCAGTGTCTCACCACCCTCTAAGTGAAAATTTTCCCAATACCCAACCCAAATTCCCCCTCTTTCAATTTGTATCCATTATTCCTTGTCCTCTCACTTACAGTTCATAATGAAGAGTCCCTCTCCAGCTTCCCTGTAGGCCCCCTCCAGATATTGCAATGTTCCTATGAGGTCTCCACACAACTTTCCTGTGTAAATTGTGCCTAACTTTGAACCTCTGTGATGATGTGGGGTGAGCAGGGAGCGTGCCTCATGAAGGGGAGTTCAGCATGGTTCATCAGTGTTCTGGTAGAAGGCCAATTTGTCAATCTGCTGGGGATCAGATCCCCATAAATAATTGCCCTGCAGCTCGTTCCCACACTGAGGCTTGTTCCACAAAATGCCCTGCTTGTAATTTCCAGGTTTTGCTCAGATATTGAGCCTTCTTGCGTCGCCTGAGCTCCCTCTGAAGTTCAGCAGGACTGCAAGGCATCCAAAGGAAGTATTCTCAGACAAAAACTTTATTCATATCAGTGGAATCACAAGGATTTGTGAAAGTATTTGTGTGTGCAAAGGATTTCAGCATTAGGCCTTTCATACCTCAGCAGCACAGAGCACAGGACTGTCTTATTTGTAAGGCTGAAAAGCCATGCATCTATCCCAAACCATGTGTGCAACAAGATTACAAGCTGCAGTCTTGGAATTTCTTCCTGGGAATCTTGGAGCCAAAATTGAGCTCTGTTATTATCTCACCCCAAAGAGGCATTGAGTTTCACCTGATAACCTCAGTGTACCTATGGTTGCACTGTATCTATGGTTGCACATGGGTTTGTATAGCTGCTCAAACAGATGAGATTAAAAGATCATGGTTAAATTCTTTATCTGAGCTTCAGTGAGGACAGGATTTCACCCTCAATCTCTGATCAGTGTTGTCATACTCACTTAATACTGGACTTCTTGAGGTGGTGGGGTGGGTGGATTTTTTTCTGTTTGTTTGTTTTGTTAGTTGTGAGATCAGGATAAGGTTATCTCTGCTCTGTGAGTGAAACTGATGATGATCATCATAGCAAAACCTTCTTTGAAGTAGCTCTTTTTAAAAAATTACTGTCCCTGCCCACATTTTCACCTCCCTCAGGTGTGTGAGAGCTGTGAGATGTGAGCTGTGTGCGAATGCTGTGTTGCCATATAAACTCTTTTGGGTATGTGTGTACACCAGCACGACGTGGCAATGCAGGTATGGCTCTGAAAGTCCTGCAACGTCCCTTTCACATGGAAGGTGTTTCCTGGTTTGTGTTTTCTTCTTTTTCTCTGTGTCGTTGACAACTTGTATTGTGCAATACAGCAGTGTCCATCACAGTGGTGTTTTACTCCACTTCTTTTCTCTGCCTCTCCACACCTGCTGGGAATTTGGCACATTTTTTCCAGTGAAGTAGTCTAAGGCATTTCAACTGTGCCACCAAATTAATTGCTTAGCTAATTGGGAAACATTACCAGTCTGTTCAGTGCTTGTTTCTTTCAAATAACAAAGGGTATCTCATTCAGAATGACGCCTTGCTCTGTATTTATTACTACTGGAAACTATCTTACTTTAAATCTTTTGGAAAGTCTCATGAAGTCACTTGATATTTTCTGCCTAGCATAAAGTACAATCAGGTATTGTTTTGTTGGTTTGGGGATTTTTTAACTGTAGTCTCTGTAGAAGTCCCTACAAGGAGGGATATTTCTCACAAGCATTATGGAGTCTATACCTTGAGAGGAAAAAAGGGAGAGATCTTTCCCATTGCCAGTATTAATTTTGCTGATGTTCTGTGAGTAATAGAAAATTCCAGAAAGATTTATTATTCATAACTAAGTCAGAATGGAAGGTGTTAGCTCTTCTGCCCAAGACGGAGCCACACTTCACTGTTAGCACTCTATATTAGATAAGAACATAACTATTAAAACATTTTAAAATTACACTGAGTCTTTAGCCAACTTACAGGCAGTATTAGCAGTACTGTAAAGACTGAAAATCCTGTGATTTCCTGCTTCAGCTTTGTGTCACACCATTACATTGACTGTTTCTCATTAATAGTGCAAAGCGGTTTTGGGAGCTTCCAGATGAAATGTCCTAAAAATAGGGCAGAGTTTACTATGATCTTGACTCAGATTAATTTATAGGGTGTAGTCTGAAGAAGTTAAGCTTTATCATGTATCTAGGTGCCACTAAAGTGGCTTCTTCATTTCTTCCATCTAGAAAGAAAAGCAATTAATTGCAAAATTTACCCAAATGGCGCTCCTGTCCATACCTACATGCATCTATTAAACATGGTCTTCAGTTTACCCACAGTATATTTTTAATATAATATTTGGGCTTTTAAGATGGAATTTCTCTTTCTTTTGATGTTGGATTTGGTTCAGACCTCTTTAGAAGTTGCATTCTCTCATTCCTAGACATCTTCTTTGACTGATATGACATTTAATCTTCTGTCATCCCAGCCAAGATGTTGTGCATGATGAATTAAACATCCCTGCTGTTTTCTTTGATCACAGAAATAACAATTACTCTGTTATTATAATCTCCTCAACATGTCATAAGGTTTGCATGGCTTAGATGGAAAAGACCAGTTAGGTAATTGATTCCACTCTCTTGTTCAGACAGCTTATATTTGAGCAAGAGACAGATTGCCCTGCCTTGGACCCACCTACCAGAAGAAACTTGGTGAAACATCAGAGTCTTCTCTATGTTGTGGGTCCCCCTTGGCCAGATAAATTTAACTATGTGACCAACTATGATTTTTTTTGGTGTCTTTAACTTGGAGTTTGTTTATCTGATGCCATGTTTTATCTTCTCAGTTATCTGACAATGTAACAATCAATATTTCCAACTCAAGTGAAGTTTAGGCTTCCTGAAACTGAGTCCCACTCTTCCACCAACAGAACAGACAAGGCCAATGCTATTGATAGAATTAAAAGCCTGGCATTGAAGATAAAAAACAAACCAAAGCTCTCTAGTGCCTGCTTTTCCTGTCTGGTGCACTGTGTATGTTTTACCAGAAAGCAATTGTAATGTGTGTGACTGCTTTAGGGGCCAGTACTTTCACAGCAGAGCCAGTCCTGAAAGCCTTGCATAGTTACCACTTCTATTCCATAGCCCTGTCTGCTGGGCTTGCAGTTCCCACAACAATTTAGTAGTCTTTCTGGACTTGATCCAAAGAGAATTATCTCAGTGGGAATTATTTCAGTTGGCTGTGGATGACATAAAACATTACAAAATAGTAATTGTAAAGGAGTCTATTCTTCCATCACACACCTGAAAGCACCATGTGGCTTAGTATCTTACATTTATATAGCATTCTTTCCCATAAAGTACTCAGAAGATTTTTATAGATTGATACAAATTCAGTGCTTGTAACAGATTTTCATGTGTCCATCTGAGGTTCCAGAGAATTGATGTTTGCTCATGCAGATCTCTTCAGCATGATCAGGTTCTGTGTCTGTCCAAACCCACTGAATCCAGAGCTGAAATGTGCCTGCCCTTGTGGAATAAGGTTGTTAGCAGTTCACAGCAGCACTGCACTACATCTTGTGCCCAGGTGAGGATATCCTACCCAACCAAAACCACAGGGCATGCTTACAAATAAAGATTCATAAGAATACGCCTCAAAACCCATCACTGATTTTTTTTTTTTCATTTTCCATAAAGCCTCTGCAAAAGATCACACCTTGAAGACAAATTGTGTGCCCTTACATCGTAGAATGGTTTGAGTTGGAAGGGACCTTAAAGATCACCTTGTTCTAACCCCTCCCACCCTGGGCAGGAATGCCACCCACTAAATTAGTGTATGTGTAGATATATCATGATATGTACATATATATGTATTAAAAAAATCAAAGGATAACATTTTGTGCAGCACTAGACATCCTC
This sequence comes from Passer montanus, assembly GCF_014805655.1. NCBI lineage: Eukaryota > Metazoa > Chordata > Aves > Passeriformes > Passeridae > Passer > Passer montanus. The sequence goes on along the minus strand of NW_024356948.1, from coordinate 279,067 downwards.
ATGCCTAGACATGCAAAGTACAGTTACAGACAAAAGAAAGTGACTGCTCAGTCACCAGCACAACACTTGCAATCATTAATGCCTTTTCCCTGGCTGTCACTCAGATTAGTTTGCAAAATTGTCTGTCTCACAGTGTTGGTGTCACCCATGCCAGCTGCAAACATGCTCCTCTTTTCGTTTCAGAGACTTCCCCTGGAGTTGCTGAGGTGAATTTTGTGGAAAAGGAGCCAGCTGAACGCCACACAATTGTCTCTTGGGAACAAGTGAGTATTTTCCTGATAAAACTGCAGTGAGGTCAGTTTGAATGTGCAGCAGCCCGTGGAGAATGCCAAATGCAATGGCAACCTTGTGTTTATGAGACAGCTTGTTACCAAGTTTGATGTACAGTGCAGCCTGAACAGGTGTTGTTGGGTTTTTCTTAATCAGGTATCACTCTTTTAGGCTGTCACATGCACCTGATCTGTTAGAGAAATATCATCAATGTGGGTACATTCAGCATGACAGCTCTAAGAAGAAACCACATAAGTGTAGTAGGCAGCTACAGTGGTGACTCAGTGGGGAGCAAACAGTCTTCTGACTCAAGTCTGAAAACATTTTCCAACTCCCTTTCAAATAAAATGAAGCAGTGCATTATTATCCATGGCCATTAAAGGTAAAGGCCTCAAGCTGGCAAATAACACTGAGCTACCCAGTTTATTCCAGTTATCTTTTTCTATTTTTAGTCTCAGCCATGCAATTTCTCATATCCCTTTCTTTCTCCTCCTCTTTGGCTGCCCAACCCAGTCTCTTGGCCAGTGCATGTCCTGTTGCCTGTTCTAGAAGACTATGAAAGGACACGTGCTACCTTTACTCTGCATCACCTGACCTTACTGCATCAGTGTGTGTGATCAGGGGGCTCCTGAAAACTGTTGTGTGACTCAGGGCATTTTCATTCCCTTTTTGGAATATACATATCTTCATTAATCCCATGGCCATGGTTGAGTAACTGCTTGGTAGGTGTTGCTTGTGTAGGCATGGGACAGTAGAAGCACTGTGGGCTTTGGAAAGGGACATGGCAGGGAATGGAGTTGAGTGAATCACCCTGCCTCAGACCCTGGCTGTGGCCTAAAGCAGCTGCTCCCAGAGACTGCTCTTGTTACCACTGCATAAAATACCTTCCCCTTTGACACCGTGCCATTTACTGCTTTTCCTAAACAGTGAGGAAAAGTCTTACACTCGTTTTGGTAATGCTCTGTTCCAATTAGTGACATTTATCAAGAACATATAAATATATATTTTTACATATATATATATATTCCAGGTCGGAGTGTATGTGGTGTAAACCTGTGTTACTTACTGAAACTTGTTCAGAAGTCAGCAGTTGTGGTCAGGGAGAAATGTCCTGTTTTTCAGGTTTGTGTAAACCGATCCCTGGTTTCCTGTAGCTGTTGTTCAGGTATTGGGTTACCTGAGCTGGAAAGTTTGAGGCACCATGACTGTAAGCCAGCTCAGGTTGGGAACACAGAGTGATATTTGCTCATTCTTCTGTTGAGTGGAGAGGACTGCTTCTCCTGGACACAGTGCTCATTCCTCTCATTTTCAGGTGCTGCTTCTCCTCTAAACTAAAATGGGTTTATTTCACAACTGAGCTATTCTTGTGAAGCCAAACAAATGCTGTAGCTGAAGCACTTCATTCAAGAGAGGCCAAAACAAATTTCAGTTCCCACCCTCCCCCTCTACCCAGGAACAGACTAAGTCAATTGTGAAAGTAAATATTGAAAATTAAATGAGTACAGTTGTGTTGGACTTCTAATAGTGAAGGACTTGGTTGTCTGTTTCTTTGGTTTTGGTTCCCTTTGTGTTGACAAATTAAAGCTCCCTTCTCAAATTAAAAGGTAACTGGATTTTTTCCCTTTTTTTTTTTTCTTCCCTTGAGCTCTGGGGATGAAGTGTAAATCTAACCCAGTCTCCACAGTTGCAGGACAAAATGTCCTGCCATGATGATTAAGTGCAATGCACTCAACAATTCACAAAGCCATTCCAGGATGAACTTGTACCTCATTTTTCCTGAAGCTTGCCTTTCTTGAATTTGAATACGTTTGTTTTTATCAGATTTATGACCACTAGGTGGCAATACTTATACACATAATCATTTCTCCCAGGCTTAGATTTTTAAAAATATTTCATCAGAGTATATTTTTAACTTCCCTCTACATCTTTTGTTATGAAACTATTTGCAAACTTTTGAAGCTGTTTTTCTGTGATGTAGGAAAAACTGGTGAAAGTGTTCCCAAAACTACATTATTTTCCCCCCAACAACTTCACTCTCTCTCTTGAGACTCACCAAATAAAAGCTTTGTTCTTTAGATTATTGTTTAATGGAATCAATTTTTCCACCCCTATTTCAGTTTTGCAAGGAAAGATTGTTTTACTGAAAAAAAAATCCAGGTGTTCAGAAGCTCTTAAGAGAAAATCAACCTTTTAAAAATTATTAATTAACATATTATTTTACTCATGCTGGGTATATGCATTTTTTGTTTCCATCAGTTTTTTAAATTGTGCTGTGCCGTGTTTGTGCTGCTATATAACTGGATACTGCTGTGTTTTAAAATCTCACCTTGCTGGGATTAAAATAATCTTTAAAATCTTAAGCTTGTTGAATGTCCCTTAGCTGCCATGAAGTTTTGCAGGGGAAGCTGAGCTTCATGACCGGAGTTAGTGCAGTAAGGCTGTAGGAGAGAAGAGATTTTTTCCAGTGCAGAAAGAGCTGCTAAGTGTTACATGTCAGGAAATCAAGCTGAAAATCACTCCTGAAGAATTTATGAGAAATCAGCACATGCACAAAAATGTTTAAGGATTGCCAAGTGTACTTACATGGGTAAAGCATCACTTCCCCTAAAATTGTAGGCAGTTCGTTATATTTTAATAAAACCAGATTTTTCAATATTTCCTCATATTTAAACCTACTAAGATGTTTTTTAAATTGTGCTGTGCCGTGTTTGTGCTGCTATATAACTGGATACTGCTGTGTTTTAAAATCTCACCTTGCTGGGATTAAAATAATCTTTAAAATCTTAAGCTTCTTGAATGTCCCTTAGCTGCCATGAAGCTTTGCAGGGGAAGCTGAGCTTCACGACAGGAGTTAGTGCAGTAAGGCTGTAGGAGAGAAGAGATTTTTTTCCAGTGCAGAAAGAGCTGTTAAATGTTACATGTCAGGAAATCAAGCTGGAAATCACTCCTGAAGAATTTATGAGAAATCAGCACATGCACAAAAATGTTTAAGGATTGCCAAGTGTACTTACATGGGTAAAGCATCACTTCCCCTAAAATTGTAGGCAGTTCGTTATATTTTAATAAAACCAGATTTTTCAATATTTCCTCATATTTAAACCTACTAAGATGTTAACTTTTCCCCAAGGTAGAGAGACAAGAATTACAAGAGGGAGTAGAGACAGAGTCACCTGGTCACCAGAAAACAAGTGCTAATAACTATATCAACCTTAGAAACCTTTCCCACTCCTAAAATTAGGCTGGCAATGGCCCTACTCTCCTCCACATGCAATTTTTAGAAATAGGTGTTACACTCCAATACTGCTAGGAGGCACTCTGGTGCAGTGTATGAATCACACTTTCTTTTTTGTGTCAGCTGGAAGAAAAATTAGTCACATCACTGTTTTGATTTTCAAAAAATAGAAAATTGCATTTTTGTTAGAGGGACACAGAGGTACTTGAGACCCAGCCTGTGCAGATCCCTCTGCAGAGCCCCTGCCCTCCAGCAGCTCAGCACTCACACCCAGCTTGGCCTTGTCCTCAAACTGACCACAGGAGCTCTTGATGCCCTCACTCAGATCATCAATAAAGATAAAAACCAGCACAGTACAGAGTCTCCAGTACAGAGCCCTGGGGGACACCACCAGTGACCAGCTGCCTCTGCAAGTAATTCCATTCACCAGCACTCTCTGGGCCAGGCCAGCAGCCAGTTTTTAACTCGAAGAATGGAGCATCTAAGCCACAAGCAGCTGGTGTCTCCAGGAGAATTCTATGGGTTACAGTGTTAAAGAGTTTTCTAAAGTCCAGGAGGAAGTCAACATCCCTGGACTTTCCCCTGTCCACTAAGAGGGTCACTGTGTTACAGAAGGAGATTGGGTCAGGCAGATATGCCTTTGACAAACCCATGCTGGCTGGGCCTGAAGCCCTGGATCTCCTGTAGGTGCCATATGATGGGCACTCAAGAAGATCTCCTGAGCTCAGGCTGACAGGCCTGTAGTTTCCTGGTTCCTCATTTGAACCCTTACACACCATCCAGGAACCTTCTGAGTTGCTCCCTCTCTACTGCATAGTATTTCTAGCACACGTCTGGAATGTCATCATCCTTGCTTCTACAGCATCTCTTTTTGAGTCCAAATATGCATGCAGGGTGCACACCTTCAACAGTCCTTCTTGGCATCCTTCTTGCCCTCCCTTAATATTTGCCAAGCCTCCCATCCTTGATCCCCATGAGCACAGGACCTACCCACCTTGAGCCTGCCTTGTGGCTGTGACTGTGGGAGAGATGGGGAAATGGATCCAGCAGGGCCAGTGCATGAGGGAAGCTGTGTTTCTTCAAGCTGCATGATGGGGAACAGGCTGGAGGACTTCTGGCAGGTAAATAGTGTTTCTTACAGAGTGCTCCCCCTCTTGTTAAGCTTTATAACATATTGAAAAACTGGCTGCACAACAATATCCTCAAGAGAACTTTGAAATCCTGTTCTCTGCAGCAGGGGATCAAGGTGATCTCCTGGGAGCTCCCCAGGTCAGATTTATTAAAGGTGCAAGAACATTTCAATATGTTACATAAATTAACGTCAATATTCACTGACAGCTAGGACAAACCAACAATAAAACTGCAAGACATTAAGGAGAGAAAAGGGTGGCTGCTGATGTGGTCTATTTCTTGGAAGCTCTAGAAGTGACATGAATGCCTTCCTTCTCTCCCCAGAAGTTGGGTAAAACTTACTCAAGTTTTTAGAGGAGTCTCTCTAGAGCTGTATGTTTTGATTGCTTTCTGTTTCTTTAGTGTATCTGCTTGAGAGACATTGTTTCAAGTGTTTCAAGTGAATTGCTGTGTATCAGGGTTCTTAGCTTTGGATCCATTTTCTAATTGGGTCCTGGCCTCAAAAATGGGATTCTCATATTTTCCTCTGTACTCAATGGACTGTGCTTTCTTGGGAGACTATTTTGAGATATTACATAGAACAAAGAAAAGGAATAGACCTCTCACACCATATTAAGAACTTAGGATATTTTGTTTTATGAGCTGATGAGTGTAACCAGATAACTGAAATGAAAACAGCTGCTTGCCAGGGCTGTGGTTAAGCCAAGTCTGACATGTTATTTAGAAACAGTGTCTTTTATGGGACTGGAGAACACAATCCTGACAACTACCAGTTGAGCAAGAAGAACACAGAGTTTGATAAGCCATTTTTTGTATATAGTGTCGTGTTGCTGTGACTGCTGTCAGAAGATTACTGTTCTGATGTTGTACTCTCATGTGACTAAGCTGACGATATGACAGATCAGTCAGTCCTTTCCATCAGATGAGAGAAATGGCTGTTAATGAAGTTTTTTATTTACAGGCCTTTTTCTATAGACCTCAGACCTGCTCTGGTACTGCATTTTCTACCCATATATTTTGCAGCAGTGTGGTTTAGAGAATCCTGAAATAAATTCAGAGAGCGGCCAGCTGAAGAAACATGCACATGCTGATCTTTTTCAAAAGGAGGATTCAGAGCATAAAACCTATTCAGATGTGATTTTTCTCTTGTCTTAGCTGTTATTTGCTAAATTGGACGGTGCCTGAGTTGTAGCAGGATTTATGTGGATACTACAGTGGAAGTTTTAAAACTTTAGATTTTGTCGTCCTAGTGGGTCTGGTTCTCCTGCTTGGAGAAGAACACCCACTGAAGCTGGGTGACCCATTCACAGATGTGTTTTTACTGCTGCAATGAATTAGTTTGAATTGGGGGATTTGAAATGTAGTCAAAGTTATGTTAACTTTTGTACTCTGCTGAGGCTTTGTAGCAGGTCTGTAATACTTTCTTTCTTCATAGTTTTAGCCATAGTCACTGTGCTTACAGGTACACCTTGAAACTGGAAGTGATGAAAGCACAGCACGAAATTATAAATATTTAGGACTGAGGAGAACCACAGAAAAAGGTGTGTTGGTTAAAGGCATTTGAAGAACTTCAGATATGTCCATGTGGTTTACTGACTACCTTAAACTTACCACCAGGTCCTCAGCCATCAGCAGACTCTTGTCGCAGGATGGTAAATTCTTCTCAAAACAGCCTCTGCAGTGTCTGCAGAGTTATCTGCTTTAAGGCCTGTGGACCCTGAAGATTTTCTCTATCTTGATTAAGAAAGCTCTGAGCTAGTGGCCAGGGTGCTTGATGAAGCAAGTAAAGTGACCTGCCCTATTGCAAGCTGCAAAGCCATTAGTGTCTGGGACTCGTCAGTAGCAGTCAATCAACATTAATGCATGTGCTTTAAAAGTAAATTAACAAGCACAAGACTGTTGGCAGATTAGGTGCTTCTACACAGTATGTACACCCCAGTTTAGGAGACAGAGACAGTAGCAACCCAAAGAAAATGTCTGTGAATAAGGCTTTAACAGGCAGAAAGGCTGTTCGGGTCCTAGGGGAGGGAGGACATGTGAACAGGATGAGACCAGCACCTTCCCTTCCCCAGCAGCTGATGACTAGAGGCCAACATTGCAGCTGGATTCACAGCTGGCAGGTTGCTCTTGTTGGATAGATACATCTCTCTTCTCTTAAAATGTTAACTAATGCATGCCCCAAGTGAAGCAGAGATATTTGAACTGCATGTGCATCTTCCTATTCTTTAACTACTGTTTACTAGAATATTCTCTCTTTATTTAATGAAACAAATAAGAGTAGTGCAGCCCTTGGGCAAGTCAGCATACACAGATTGTGGAACCTCCATCACAGGACACTCTCCTGAGTTTTGAGGTCTGATTCTTTTGGAGTCCTGAATGTGACTATTTCAAATTTGACCTGACTGAAGTCAATCTGTTTTTTTCTCTAAAACAGTTACAAACAGACCACCAGGTAACTCCTTTAGTCGTGGTTTTTGCTTGTGTTATTAAAACTGGCGGCTTCCATTCTTTTAATTTTATGTACTTGACACTTCAGCAAGAGCTGAGGGTCACTGGTCTGCAGCCAGTCCTGTCCCCAGGAGCAGGGTCTAGAAATGCCTATAGTTCTTTGGGCTTCTTTTTGTTCTGAGGATTAAGCCTTTATCCTTCCATCCTTGTATTTGCAGCTTAACTGAAGAGTCTAAGTTAAGAACGACACCTTCCACAACCAGCACAGGTATAAGAGAAGTTTTCTGGTTCCTAGAAACTTGAGCTCACTGGGGTTGCCTCTTTCACTGGTGGCTCAAAAGGAAGCAGGCTTAGGAGCCACAGCCATTCACTGAAGTTTAGAGGGATGAAGCCAGATCAGCAGATTTGTGAGTCTGGCTTTGCATGTGCTTGCACACATACTTTGTTAAGTGAAACATCAGATCTACTTGAGTATGTGCAGCTTTTGAGTCTGTGCTTCTTACACCTCCTTGGAGCTGAAATCCCTCAGAAGAAGAGAGTCATTGTGCTAATATTGTACATGCTTTAGTGGAATTGGCAAGTATAATCTGATTTCACTTAAAGGAAAACCCTACTCTTTTAAACCATATATGTGAAAAAGCTGATTGTTCTGATTTATGTGAGTTTGCAGTGGCTGCTAATCTCAAAAGGTAATACAGTATCTCAGTTTGGGAACAATGCTGTAATAGTTTTGTGATGACAGTTGTTAATTGTGAAATTTGCCCAAGCTACCTTTGTTAAGACTAGTAGAGTCCCAAGAAATACGCAGTTTGTTTCTCAAGGCTTTAGAATGAGATATTTGAACTGATTTGAGTCACCTTGGAATTAAGCAAGAAACTTGGTGGCAAATATTTCTGTACCAGTTTTCAGTTGTTCTCAGGGTTTGAGGCATGTTCTGCATTTTCCCATTACACTTTGATTGTAATTTGCAGAAAAACTCCTGTGTATTACCTGAGGATTTAAAGAATTTCTATCTGATGACCGATGGCTTCCAGATGACCTGGAGTGTGAAGACTGATGGTGAGTCCCTGTGTTCTCCTCCACTGACAAGCTCAATTCATTGCAACCAGCCCTTCCTTTGCAGAACCTCTTTAATTTCAAACTTACTTTCTGCACAATCAATACACATCTCTCAGGGCAAAATCTATTGCTTGCATGTTCTGGCATCCCACAGAGGAGGTGCATACACTCTTTCTTTCTGGGAAGAAACTAATTATTCATGACATAAATTCTGCCCTGTAATACACTGACAACTGTTGACACTCAGATTTAGGTGTGTCATTTAAACCTCATACCCGACTCTCTCTGTATGTAGTTCATGTAGAGAGAAACAGCTGTAGCTCAGTATCCCATCATAAATAAGTCGGAAGAGTCACCCTCTGATAAAATGTGTATGTACACATTGGAGCCCAATTCTGCTTTCCACCATCTAAAGTCCAAGCTTTTGTTTGGCAAAAATCAGGTAGTTTGCTTACTCCGCAGATGTTATCCTGGCTCTCATTGCCTTCAGGCAGGGTTCTCCAATCGGGATGTGGACCCCGCTCACTTCTGGACATGGGTGTCTAATGCAGAGTCTTCCTCAGGAAGTAAATGGCATTTCAGAGACAGTTCACATCAGTGCCTTAGCACCTGCATGACTTTGATCATGTTTCAAGTGGGACTAATGACCTCTGAGGAGTCTTGTTTTCAGGGTTCACAAGTGCACAGAGACCAAGGCTGCTGGTACAACTATCTTGTTTGAGCAAACATCCAGCAGTGCCTTCTGAGACCCTTCACACTGGCACGTGGCTGAACAGGGTGCTTGCTGCCTTGATGTCTGGTAGCATTGTGAGTCCTCAGAAACATGGATGAGTCCTGTAGGATTCTTTCAGGAATGTTGATGCACTGATAAAGTCCTCTGTGGAGATGGGAACCAGGAGGATGTACCCTAAACATACATGGAGTGGAAGAGGACAAGCTTCCCAGAAAGCTGTGCATGTGTGGTGTGGTTTCTGATAGGAAGGGCAGTAGCAGGGAAAGAAGCTTTGAGGAAGAGGCTGTAGCTGAAATCACGTAGCCAGGATTTTTAATTTTTCACAGGACTAAGCTGACAGCTGCAGGACAGTCCTTGCCAAAAGTGTAATTCCCATACCTTTACAGCTCTGAGATGGTTTTGCATCACATGTAAGTGGAAGTCTGTATTTGAAAAAGCCTCATTTTTACTCTTGTAGAGTCTTACTTAAGTTAAATGTCCAAATCTTTTGGGTGTAATGATTCTTCACCTCACAGAGGTTGATATTTGGAGGAAAATAAATGCCTCCCATGACTTCTTGACACTGGATGTGATTAGTGATTGGTTTTGTTGCAGATACCCCGATGCCCCTGGGCTCCATGGTGATTAACAGTGTCTCCAAGCTGTGTAGGCTTGGGGGTTCCTCTATGTACACTCTGCCTAGTGCTCCAACTCTTGCTGACCTGGAAGATGACACAGACGAGGAAGGTAAGGCACAGTTAACAGGCTAGAAAACCTGCTCTGTCTCATCCCTTTTGTTCTGTTAATGTTAGAATACAGCACAAGATGCGTGGACCAAACACTTTCCCCCAGGTTGCTCAGAGCTCCCTCCAGCATAGCCTTATACACTTCCAGGGTTGGGGCATCCACAGTTTCTCTGGGCAGCCTATGCCAGCGCCTCATCACCCTCACAGTAAAGAATTTTTTCCGATATCTAATGTAAATCTGCCTTCTGTCAGTGTGAAGCCACTCCCTCTTATTCTGTCACTAAATATCCTTGTAAAAAGTCCCTCTCCATCTTTCTTGTAGGCTCCCTTCCAAGTACTGGAAGGCCACAGTTAGGTCACCCTGAAGCCTTCTCTTTTCCAGGCTGAACAAATCCAATATCTTAGCACCTCACCTATCCCCCGTGGCAGGCAAATTGGAACAAAAAGATCTTTAATGGCCCTTCCATTCTACAATACAGCAACAGAAAAGGTCACTCCAGCTAGATGGGGATTACTTGGTCTAGCAGCCTGGTTTACAGAAGGGTGTCCCTGTCCATGTCAGGGCAGTTGGAGCAAGATGATCTTCAAGATCCATTTCCATCCCAAACCATTCTGTGATTCTGTGACTTTCTGTCTCCTGGGCAGGATCTATTATGTGTCTGATTAGTTCCCTACAGCCTTGGCAGGTAGGTCTGTATGATGTGAATGTCGTGGGGATTAGTGTTATTTGCATCCTCTTTTAACAGCCTTTCCCTGTTTAAACTTTCACCTGAGCCTTGCTCCAGTGATTCAGTTTCCAAAATCTTTGTGTGCTTAAGGTGTTCAATGAACAAAAGATAACAGGTTTTGTTTTGGTAGTGAAGACAGCTGGAATTGGAAAAGTAACTGGTATATGTACATATAACTATGAGGCTACCCTGCCTAAAAATGCTGGGAATGCTGCTATTTGGAGAGACTAAAAAAGAAAAAGAAAGCCCACTCATTTTGTCAGAGCTCTCATATCCAACTGAAAAAATCAAGAGGATAAGAACACAGCCAGGTGTCAAACCAATTTCTTAAAAGAATGCTATTTGATTTCAGTCTTGTCTCTACACCTCTATAAGCTCTTCCAGCTTCTAAATGTGGTTTAAAGTAGTTTTGACGTTCCAGTTTGGCTGCAGTCCTAGAAATGTTCAGTGATGGTTGAGGGTCTCAGGTTGAATAAGAGTCAAATGTGGTTGTTGAGAAGGAAGCTCATGTCGCACTGGAATGTATGGAGAAATATATATATCTGCAATTTCATTGAAGTCTTGTCCCAAGAGAAAAAGACTAAATTGTTCTTCCTGTCCTCCTTAGAAAAAAATAAATCAGGACCAAAAAAAAAGGAATCATATATACAACAGAAATAATGGGCTTCAATTGTAGCAGGGAAGATTCAGGATCCATGAGGAAAACTTGTAAGTGATAAGTGATGGATTTGGGTTGAGTACTTAGAGATTATGCCTGTGCCTTCTCTAACACTGGAGAACTTTAACAAAAGATTAGACAAACCTCAGGGGTGACATCTGTAAACCTTGACTCTCTTCATGCCAGGGAGGAAATAGAAGTCAGCTTATCTATTTTCAGCCATCTAATTTTGACTCTGTGTTTGTTTTCCTAACAGAGATTAAAATTTTTCTCACTTTTTTGGGTGTTTTTGCTTGGTTTTATTTTAAACATCAGGAACTTAATAATTTCCAAGAAGTATAAATGTAATAGTTTGATTCAGTTCTTCATCAGCTGATTTATTAATGTATAAAACAGATAGACTCTTTGCAACTGAGTCACAGTCAGTTTTCCAAACATGTTTCATAAATTTTTCCTTGGTTTCAGGTAATGGAGACAAACCAGAGAAGCCACACTTTGATTCTCGTAGTCTTGTCTTTGAATTAGACCCATGCAATGGGAATGGGAAAGTGTGTCTTGTTTATAAGCATGCTGAACCAGGTAAGACTGAAAAAAGGAAAGTTATCTATCTCTTGTTGTGGATTGTATCTGGAGGCCACATATGGAGAGTTATCTTGTATTTCTGATCTTCTTTGCCATTTGTAAGTGAAACTTTTACTGCGATGTCCTTCGGTCTCCACTGAAGTCAGGAGCTAAATCTTAACTAGATCTAACATTTTCACTCCTTTTGGTGTTGGAGTCTGAGTTATAGCTTATGATTTCTGCATGCATAGAAACAGGGCAGTATTCACTTGTAACCTACAGACAATTGAGTTGAAATAATAGAGAGCTCCACTAGTCTGGTTACTTGCATGTCTTGGAACAAAGCTGTTACATTTTGATGAGAAAGGGTATGACTGCTTAGAAACAAAGTCAGATGGTAAAAAAGCTGAGACAGAATTAGACTGGGTCTTCCATTTTGTGCACGGATGCTGGGTCTCCAGGTGCCTAACTTGGCCAAAATGTGGCAGGAAGGGTTAATGGGAAGGTGAGAAACAAACGGGAGCTGAGCTGTTTGTTCTGACAGATACAGAGGTAACTGTTACCAGTGAGAGAGTAGTGAAACACCTAAGGCACTTGTAAAATAGGTGTCATCTGACACAGTCCACAGGTCACTAGATGTATGTGTGTTTACTGTGTAGGGTTGTGCAGTTGCAATATACAGATTCTTAAGAAAAATCTTGCGTTATTATCTTGTGCCTTTCATTGTGTGTGACCACAAATGCCATGGCAGGAAGTTCTTGTCCTCTTGCCTCACCGTATTAGTGATTTCAGCACATGCAGTGGATAACCTGGGCAAGGGAAGGGAGCATTGGTTACAGGTATCAATGTCAACACAGGGACAGTCTGTTTAAATGACAGTGTTCACCATCTCAATCTCCCTTGAAAAAGAAAAAAACCTTTTTATGCTACAAAGGGTGTCACCATCAGAGAAATATTTGATCACTGTGGAAAGATTTTGCAAAATGTGTTTTTGTTGGCAGCACATACTACTGTGACTTCCAGACTCTGGACTCTATTCAGTAATCCAGATCACTGACAATTGAGTTAGTTGCTTTTTACTTTGTGGGGTGGATAAATGTTTGCCATAATTGTACTTTGAACATATACTACAAAGTTGCTGATGTCCAAGAATGTTCCATGTAGCATGTCACTCCCAGGTTGTGAAGGAACAGCATTGCATTCCTTGTCCAGCACACAGCTTGTCAAATACCCCGTGCAGTGGGTGAACACTGGATGATGGGTAGGACACAAAAGCTTATAGTAAATAGGGCTAAATAGTAAAGAGTCATCACATCAGGCTGACAGCTGGTCACTGTGGGGTCCTGCAGGGCTCCATCTTGGGCCCGGTGCTCTTCAGTATCTTCATGAACAGCTTGGACACAGGACTGGAAGCAGTATTGTTTCTCCATTATAGTAAACTGGGAGGTGTTGATGTCTCCCTCGAAGCCCCTGCAAAGTGACCTCAACAAATAAGAGAGATGTGAAACCACCAACCATATAAAGTTTAACAAAGAGAAGTTCTGGATTCTGCACCTGGGCTGGAACAAGCCTAGAGGTACATAAAACAGCCCTTCTGATGAGTGTGTTGTGTCTCCCACCTGACAATGGCCAGGGGTTAATCTTAATACTGCAAAGCAACAGTGTAATTTGTGCTTGTTTTATTCTAGTGGTCTCCCAAGACACAGAGATCTGGTTCCTGGACAGAGCTCTGTATTGGCATTTCCTGACCAAAACCTTCACGGCCTACTACCGCCTGCTCATCACCCACCTGGGTCTGCCACAGTGGCAGTATGCCTTCACCAGCTATGGGGTCAGCCCCCAGGCCAAGGTAGGACAGCAGAGTCCAGCCTGTCAGTATTTTTGCATAAGTACAGACTGCAAAAACATCTTCTCACCTTTTGGCAAGCTTCTGTCAGCTCGGCCTCCCTTCTGAGCCACAGAATGGACCACAAGTTTTTCCCTTGTAACATGTTAACAGTAGTATGTTTCACAGTAATTTGAATTCACTAATATTGTGTTAACCCTAATTTTCTCTCAGAAGTTGGGTCTTGATAAAAATTATGCCCAAAAAAAGGGCAATTTCAAGTCCTAGAGGTAGTTACAGAAGACCTCTACATAAACCCTTGTGAGCATTCCAATCACTTATTATTATTAAAATTACTATTCTGCTATGCCAAAATCCTGTTGTTAGAGGCTTCTGCTGTTCTTCTGTGTTTGACTGGGCCTTCAGCCCTATCCCTGCCTCCATCTTGTGAGAGATCAGGGAATGGAGCTGATGATCCTACTGTACACAGCTCATAAGCCAGCACAGTGTCTGTGCACCTTGGCAAGGCCTGTTGGGACTGGTGTGTCCTGCACTTCACCCAGTCACATCAGCTGTCTTACCAGCTTGAGATTCCCTGGTCTTGTGTGCACATCAGAATTGCTAAAATCACTCCTGACTTCCCATCAAACAGTGGCTCTAGAATTTGGGTTTTTTTCCATTCCTGATGCCTTCCCTGTTACACTGCACTGGATTTTATCAGTCAAGGCTATGAACATGGCACTGTGCTCTGCCTTTCTGTAACATTCCTGCTATAAATATGTTATTATGTTCAGTATATTTGCAAACCTTAAGAGGAACCATTCATATATTCCCTAATCATTTGCAGCCCCTGTTGGTTAAAATCCTCCTAGTTTGTTAACCATTATCATTTTAAAAGTTTCCAAGGGGGAATATTAAAGCTGTTTTCCACTAAGCAGTACATTAATAGATGATTATCTATATTTTGGTGTTGAACTTCTCTGTGTCCTGCTCAACACTTTGCTGATGGTTTCATTTTGATTTGTAATACCATAAGTACTATAGTTTTATTTCCTAACTTTGTTAATGGAAAAATAGAAAATCAGAAACAGAAACAATAAGACAAACAAACAAAACTTTGTGTAAGGAGTTTAAAAAAATTCACTATTTTACGTATGAAAGGGGAAGGAAGGTTATATTTTGACAAATCCAACTAGTTGGTTTTCAGTTTATAAGCACATTTAAATTCCAAAAGTTTTTTTAATCCTTTCTGCTTATCTGAATTTAAATAAATGTCATTTCGTTTCATCCCCTCCTCCTGCTTTTCCTGTGGTGTAAATCAGGATTTGCTCTTGATAGGAGTTACACTGCAGGAAAGGTGGTGTTAGGATTGTGTCTGGTTCTCTTCCCTATCTGGAATGCAGTTCCAGGACTGGGGCTGTAGCTGTGCCTTGTGTATCCTTATCACAAGCACTCTTCCAAGTCCTATGAACTGCAAACTGATAAGTGGCATAGGATTAAGATCAAGTCTTGGGGAAGATGGGGAGCAAAGTGGAATTGTTTAACTGCAGCTTGAATTTAACCTGTTTCTTCCCCACCATGCTGCCTTTCAGCAATGGTTTAACATGTATAAACCCATAACCATCAACACAGCACTCCTGTCTGAAGAAGCTGATTCCTTTGTGAACAAGCTGGACCCCAATAAGGTATTTAAAAGCAAGAACAAAACTCCAGTGCTCAAGAAAAAACAACCTTCACAGCCACCAGGCTCCCAAAAGAGTCAAACAAGCATGACCTCTGCCAAGACATCCTCACTAGCTGGGAATTCTTCAAGGAAGTGAGCCCACCAGATCTGACCCTGGACAACATTTGCAATAAGCTTTGATGTTTTCTGCTGCAGAGTGTCTGTGGTTCAGACCAAGTTCCTTGTGCATGAATAGATGTGCCCATGGGAAGCACATTGCAGCACTTGCATGAAATATAGCCACGATGTGATGTAGTTCCTGGAGGATCCCAAAAAAAAAATGGATACATCAATTTTATTCCCTTCTGCTGCCTGCAGCATGTGCTTTCCAGAGGACACGAAGAAACCTTAGATGTCAGTGCTGCACAGAGAAGCTTTTGTTCCTTTACAACTGCAACAGTGAAATGAAAGCAAATGTAATTCACTGTAACTTTAACCAGACCCATGTTGAAGTAGAGGGTGTGAAGATGTTTCTGCCACGTCCTTTGAAAGAAAACTGTCCTGACCTTGCATGCTGTGGGAGCAGGCTGCAATCCACTGAACACAGAAGTGTCTTTCACTCCAGATAGAATCAGACTCTGCACTTCCCTGTGCTTCATCCAGCTTCTGCTCTGAGATTCATGGTACAATGGGACTTGTGACTTCCATGTGTCTGCATTAGCCTAGCCACTCACTCTGCAGCCCAGACCTCTTTTTGGCCTTTGTGGTTGTCCTAGATTGCAAGGCAGTACATGTATTCTATTTGCTATCTGTTAGAGGTGTGGCAGTTATCTTCTGTTATTGTTGTCATCATATTGCAAAAGTTCCATACTGTTGTCTCCTTATCACAAAAGTCTCATTCCTTCTTGGTGTTTTCTCGTAGGCAGCTCCTCAGAGCACTGACTCTTTCTTCCTCACAAAGTAGCCAAGTGACTCCAATTCCTCTCCACCAGCCAACCCACTCTTTTATAGCACTCTTCTTCTCACTGGTCACTGCTGTGGCCTGTTAAAGTCAGGCCTGTTCCTAATCTTTGGTAAATTGGCCCAGCTGCAACTCCTTAGGGGTGAGATTACTTTCTGCACTATCTTTATTTTCTTGTATTCTATCCCCCCACGTGTTAATTGGGCAGTTTTCTTTGTCTCTTCCAAACTGCAGTCCTCCCTCCAGGATGATTAATCTGCTGTTAATGGGTTCTTGAGTTTCACTGTATGACTGATAAAATTACAGCATCCCATTGTGAGATGCTCCACCCAGGGGGAGGAGCCAAACATTCCTAACTTGATATAATCTAAGATTTTGGGACACCAGAACAGCCTTTCCACTGTATTCCCGGAAGAGCAGCTGCCTTTTCCACTGGATCTTCAAAGAAAGACTACACCCTTCTACAGGATCCCTGCTCCAGCAGAACCACACCTGCTGCTCCAGGAGGACTGCAGCAACCATTCCAATTGGACTGCTACCAACACCCTCATCAACGGGGTGTCAGGTTGTATGCTGACTCTCTCAGTGTTGTTTTGTATTACTGCATTATTTTATATTTATTTTCTTCCCTAATAAAGAACTGTTATTCCTGCTCCCATATCTTTGCCTGAGAGCCCCCCTTAATTTCAAATTTGTAACAATTCAGAGGGAGGGCTTTTACAGTTTCCTGTTCAGGGGACGCTCTTGCCTTCCTTAGCAGACACCTGTCTTTTCAAACCAAGACAGTGCTGTATCTTTTCAAATGGTGACATGATTTGCCGTAATCCTGAAGCCAGAAGCAGCAATCCTTTGTTGCTTCCCTTTGTGGGAACTGCTGAGCAGAGAGTCAATGGTGTTGAGTCCCGTCAGCCAGGAGGACTTCTTGGTTTGTCACACATTCATTTGCAAAGCTGACCATTGAAACAGACACTTTGCAGTTGGGCAGGATCTCACCAGGGGCCACTGAGTTCCTACAGCCTTAGAAGCCCCTGATGCTGTTTTTTGTACTGTAAGTTTTCAGACTAGAACTGCACTTTAACCCATTTACTGCTGGTTTTCAGTTACTCCTGTTTGTTTCTATTACTTTTCTATGCTATTTTGTCTTCCAAATACACTGGAATCATGGCAGCACCCAACACATTTTGTGACTGAATGTGGAAATCAAAATCACTGTTTTCAAGCATTGACTATTTAAACAGCATCATCTCTAATTTTTGAATAACTACCACATAATTACACAAGACAAACCTACCTCACAGGGATGTTGTGAGGCTTTCATGAGTATGTGTATGGCCTTCAGAAAGATGAAGCCATCCTGTAAGTGCTTAATTGTATTTTAATAAATATTTGAGTATTTTCCTCCAAAATGATTGGGTATTTGAAGGTGCTTTGGAGAGCACTTGGACATGGGGTGCAAAGGCAAGAGCAGTGTTCAGGATGGATTGTTTGAGGTGCTTCTTCAAGGCATTAGAGAATCTCTCCCTGAGAAGGGATGGGTTACAGTGCTTTTAGCTTATCCTTCTTGAGCTACTCAGAAATTCCCAGTTTATTTCACACAGGCCAGAAGACTGAACTTTGTGGCAGCTGTTCTACTTCTGGCCTGCAGTCACTGTGCAAAATCTCTGCAGCCACCAGCCCATGCTCATGTACATTTTGCTTCTCCCAGCACTGCCAAAGGCCCACCTTCAAATGCCATTGCTGCATTGCCCTTCTCTGCCACCCCCAGATGACAAGAAATCCTCTGGTGCACCCTCTCAAGCCCATGTGCATCTTGAGACAGGTGCAGATCTGTTGCAGCTGCTCTTACTGACATGAAGTGAGCCCTAATGAGAAAGCACACATGTCAGTACTTCCCACCCTACCCCACCCCAGCCCATAGCAATACCTCAGTTATGCTTTTAATATCGGGGTGGAAATGACCATTAAATCCAGCAAAATGCCCTTTTCTGGAATTCTGTGCAGTAGTGATGTTCTGTCACTTCCTGTTCTGGAGAACTGTGTTGTTTATTCATGGCACCCAGTTATGTGCTTGACATACATGCCATACTTGCTTAAGCACTTCCTAGAAAAGTTGAGACCATTGTCACCCTCCTGGGAACAGGCAGCTTCTGATTGTGTTCTGCCTCTAACCCAGTGACACCTCAAGCTTGTAAGGCTGTTGCAGGCCCACTTCCTCATTCAGATGAAACTAGCAGAATTCCTGCAGTAGCAGGGCATGGTCTTACATTTCTCATGCATTCAGGATAGAAAAAAGGAGGGGGAGCAGTTTGTTCAAGTTTTTGGAGACCCTGTCACAGTTCTCTGACTTCTTTCCTGTGGTAGTAGTTGGTGTAGCTGAAGTCTAGAATGTCAGTACATACATGGTTCTTTGCTCTCAGCATGTTCCAGCAGAACTGTGGCAGGATTCAGGAGACTGTAGTTTGCTTTAGTAATTTTTTAATGCTTCCTGAATGTTCAGATCAGAAACACCCAAAAAAAATAATAAACAAGCACAAAAAACCCCAAACAACTCAACAGGTTCATGTTTCTATTTTAGACTGCTCTTGTTCTTCTCTCTTCTGTGCTCTTCCAAACTAGGTGTTTGTTAGGATGACAGATATGCAAATAAAACAAGCCTAGGCCCCTGATCCATCACTGTAGTATCTGCCTCTTACCAAAGAATATTCCAGATCAAAATTTATATGTTAATTGACTTAATCATGTTGTATCTGCCACTGTTGATGCCTGTATTTTGATTTATATGAATATATGTGTACCTGGAAACTTGTAGCTCTGCTTTGCTTTTCTTCAGATTATGATGATCAAGGGTTCTTTTTTGGTTTCGGGTTTTTTTTGGGTTTTTTTTTGTTTTGTTTTTTTTTGTTTGTTTGTTTGTGTGTTTTTGGATAGGTTTTTTTTGGTATATTTTTACACAGAGAGATTGAATAATTCCTTCAGGTCACAGCCAGGTCTAGCCCTCCACAGATCTTCTCAATATCTCAGATACCAAGTTTGTCTGTTTAACCAGAGTAGGTTTACTGAAATCTAGTCCCTCATCTGTCCACCAGCGTGGTGGACAAACAGATGTGCTCTTCACATGTGTCATCCGAGCACATGGTCGTCACAGTCTGGAAGTCTCCATGTCTGCCTGTTCTTTCTCATGTTCAGTTTCATGGCCAGGCTGGTTGTGAAAATCAATGCAGAGTTTGTAGACTAGAACACCAAAAAGACTCCCCAGAATTGGAGCTGTGACTGGGATCCACCACCAGGAATGATGAGCCCTAAAATGAAACACAGAAGAGGCAGCTGGTGAGCCAGACTGGAACCACTGCCCTGCCACCACATCCTGCAGGATGAGCAGGACTGAGCTGTGTGAGCAGAGGAGTCTGTTCCACTCCAGGCACTAAGCCTACAATTGGCTTAGATAAATTCACTGTCCCCCCCACATAACTGCTGGAGGGAAGGTCATTTTCCCCATCAGCATGGAAAGGTGGCTCCACACTGCAGGTTTTTTGTTCTCCAAAAGAAATGGGCTGTGTGGTCTTGATGAGTGGGACTCTCAGACAGACATAGGCATTTTGCCTCCCTGTTTCCAGTAAAATCTGTGACTCCTCTACTGAGCTCTTGAATATATTTTCTGGGAATTTAAGGAAAGTGGGCATCCAGGACTCTGGTAATGATTTCCCCATAGCCATAATATTACACCATCTTACTAGATAGATGAAGGCAAGGTTTCATGTCCAAATTCAGACTCTGAATTTAGGAGACCTGTTCAGCAATCCACCCACGTTTAGGTGAGCTGCATTCTGGCTCTCTGCTCCCTGCAAAAACCAGCTGGATCTCCAGTGAACAGGCAGACAGTTTGGTGCCCAAACTGAGGTATCCGAGTGTCAAGGTGAATCCCATGCCAGAGAATCAGTGTACTCCAAATTTTGTGTACATAATGCACAAGACTCATGTAGGTACAACCCTCACGCTCTGCAGTGATACCATCACTTGGTCCAAAGAAAATAGGCTTCATGGCACATTTTATCTTGTAAAAAGAGCAAAACCAGTCACTCACGTGAAGACAAATAGGCTTCATGGCACATTTTATCTTGTACTTATCTCCTCCCCTGGCAAGCTGAGCAGAGTAAAAAGAGCACAACCAGTCACTCACGTGAAGACGGCCGTTCCCCAGCCAGCGATTGCCGTGAAGATCCGGGGGGGCAGATCCCTGGAGGGGTTTATGGCATAGCCTGTGTTCAGCCCCATTCCCAGGCCAATGCCCAGGACCAGCACACCCGTGAGCATGGGCTGAGCACCTTTGGTGGCTGCATTGTTTTTCTCATCATGGATGACTAGGATACCCAGGATCAGCATAACTGTTGCTGTAAACTGCAGGAACAGAAAAGGGAGAGGAACAGGTCAGGAGAGAGAATGGGGAAAGTTGAAAGATCCTGCTCAGCAGAGCAGAAGAGACTTCCCAGAATGAAAGAGCAGATGAGATTAATGGTCTGGTCAAGGCAGGAGGGACCCAAATATTACTCCCTCCTCACAGGTGGACTGAAGAAAATTCTTTTCTCAGCAAAAACCTAATCACCAAGACTGATACAAACTTCTCAGCAATGTCATCTCTCTCTATCTTTCAAGACAGGGAAATGGGTTATTTAAAATACATTCTGTCTAATAAGAGCAGAGCCATAACAAACTGCTCACGAGACAAACCTGATCATCCCTAGAGGAAGTGGTGTTTTCTACAGCCTGTATGCAGATATCAGATTCTCACCTGGGAAACTGAATTTCCCATCAGTGACTACACAGCTGGCATTTGTAGATTTGCAGTGCCCAGGACATCAAGAAGCATAGTTTTCATAGAAGTGGTGACACCTGTCTCTTTCTGCTTCAGAAAATGAAGCTGGAGAGACTTCATCTGTTTGCACAGACACCAGCAAAGCCAGAAACTGCAGCTTTTGGCAAGGTGCTGTCACTCTTATTTGCTTTCTTATGCATCAAGGTCACTGGTCCACAGGGGGTGAGGGCATCCACTCCCCACCTCTAGGCTCTTCCACCATCCTGTTCATCATACCCAGGCAGGAGTTTTGTCAGCTCAGAGTCCAAATCACAGGCTTCCAAAGATTTGCATTGGAAGTGAATCTGCCTTCTCTAGTGTCTCAGTGCCCCACATCCCCTGAAGAATCCCTTTCCCATTTCTGGGCATCTGGACACTGCACTGTAAGCTGGGAATGCACTGCAAACAGTCTCAATGGATCTGTTCAAACACAGAGCTAGTCCAGGCTGTGCTCATGTGGAGACAGTGCCAGGCTCTCTGTGCTGGGGAGGGACAGCCAGCACAGCTGCCGAGGAGCATGGAGAGGGTGTAGAATCCAATGAGGGAAGGAACAGTTCTGCCCAGAACCCAGAAGAGATAGCTGGTGATACAGCTCAGCTTCTCACTGCTTGAACAGGATGCAGGGAAGGTGTCTGGAGGGCCCCTGGACCAAGCTGTGGAGCAGCCTACATGTATTAAGCTCTGGGCAGAACTCTTTAGGCTTCCTGAGCCACTAAGGTGCCTTTGATCTTACCTCACAGACACCTGCCTGGATGCTGGGCTCCTTGGGAAAGCAGGTTGTGGCTGTGTCTGTGCATGTAGGGCTGTGGGGACCTGTGTCAGCCCTGCAGCAGCACCTGTAACCGCCCACCTTCTCCTGGCACACCACAGCCATTCCCACTGACCTCTGTGAAGAAGGCTCCCTTCAAGGATACATTGGAAGCAGGGTACGTAGAGAAGATCATCGCTGTGGCAGTTGGTCCTGTCACTGTAAAGCTCCCATTGGTGTAGGCATAAATAGTCTCTAGGAGAAGTGGGAATTATGGAAGTTAGAACAGCATTTCGTCCCACAGGACACACACACAAGTCCACCTGCTGCAGCCAGCACAGGCATCAGGGAGAAGGGAGGCAGTGGAGGATGTCATGGAGGTGACACACTCCTCACAGAGCATGATCTCACCAATATCTTACCCACAGACTTTAGTCTGCACTCCCTTACACCTACCAGCTCCCTATCCCTGCTCCAGGGGTAGCCTGGGTGGTCTGGATGCACTGGAGGCCTCCAACCCTCTGCCCCTCAGAGACATGCTGGAGACAGTGGCTAGTGGGTCCTCTGCTCACAGCTCAAAACCCCAAATGGCTGCAAACCTGTGTTCCACAGAGCAGTAGAGTCCCCCCAGAGCTCCAGCAGCACCTAATACACAGTAATGCCTGTAAATAAAGCCCCTGCAGACCTGGCAACAAAATGCTGACAAAATGCAGCAACTGCCCTTCTGCTGAAGACAGATCTTGGAAGTGGGATTGCCCTGAGTAAAAGGAGCTGTGTTCTCCAGGATGTGTATCCTTCCCAGAGGTATGTCTGGGACCTGCTCTGAACTCGAGCTGTGGTCTGTCCCACAACCCAGGAGTTTGCCCTCCTCACCCCAAATTCATGCTGGGTACTGCAAAAGAACGTATTTTGACAACACTGTGGGTTGACTGAAATTATGCCTACAGCAACTTCTGTGTAAAAGACACAACCCTACCATAGTAGAGAGCAAAGACGGTGGCTGCTGCTGTAAAGGAGCCCAGGAACTGGCCAGTTATGTAAGCTACAAGCGTTGTCCAGGAGATGTTTCCTAAAACACATTGTGTAATGGTGATAGCAGCATTCAGATGAGCTCCTGCAAAATCACAGAAAAAAAGAGGCCTCAACACTGATGCAGCTGGTTTGGAACATGTGACGTGGTGGATGCCCCATCCCTAGAAACACTCAAGGCCAGGTTGGACGGGGCTCTGAGCAACCTGCTCTAGTTGATGTTTCTGCACATTGCAGGGTAGTTGGACTGGATAAACTTAAAAAAGGACCCTTCCAACCCAAACTATTCTGTTGTTCTATGCCCCATGCCCCACAGTAATCACCCAGACAGACCCAGAACACCAAGACTCTCTCAGGTCAGGGTATTATTCCTGCAAAAACACAAAATTATCCTTTCTCTCTCTACAGCTGAATCATGCAGGTATAAGAGCTCCTAGCTTGTCTTCTGAGAATTGCATAGACCACAGGCTGCCTCCAGAGACTGAGTCATCTCTCCTGTCAGATATATTACATGACCTGTCATGTCATCTCTCTTGGGATGGCATGAGTTTCCCTATGAGTTTCTCAATGAGCTTCTCCTTACTGAGCTTAAAAAGAGGCCATACTTCAGCACATTTTAAGTAGCTACTGGTAGATGAGGACCTGTGTTTTCATGGAAGACTTTCTGTGGAGGAGGTTGGTATCACAATGGTGCCTTTGAAGACTAAGTGGGTCTGGGTCTCATGCCCATGGTGCAAACTACATGTGTTGTCCAGGCCTCCTATCCCCAGGAGTCTAGAGAAAATATTTCTTTTTCCTGCCCGATAGATAGAAACTTTGAGGGTCAGTAAATGTTCCAGCCTTCATTACCATCTTCTACTCCAGAATCCAAAAGGGGTAAGATGCAGGCACCCATTATTTCATCAATGTGCAGGACAGAGTGAAGTGGAAGTGCATGTACAACAATCACAACTGGAATGGGGGCAGTCCCTTGTTAGACCCTCTGCTCTTTTGTGGGTATGGCCAGCCATTTCAGAGACTACAAAAAGTATCTTGTGGAGCAGATGAAGCCAAATTACTATGTCAGGAAGGTGTGAAGTTTGTTTTATAACCATACTGTTGCTGGCTGAGCTGAGATTCCTTCTGCACTGCCCTCTGCCCTCAACAGATCAGCTCCTTCTCAAAAGTCACTTGGGACTGCAGGACCTACTTTTCCTCCATCTGCTTTTCCCAGGATGTTTCCACCAGCTCCAAAAAGACAAGAAAATCAAGAGCTTACTGCTCCTGACTGCTTACATGGAAATTTTTTCCTTTCCAAGGCAACCACAGGTTTGGACCTCTGTCTATTCCAACAGTTCAAGAGCAAGGAGTTGCTTTAACTTTCTGCCCATTAGGGCCCTTAATGTTTTCTCTTGGTGCTAAAGAATGCAGAAATTGCAGAAGGCAAAGGTAATGCTTTTGTCATGTGAAGGATGCTACCGCTTGGCCCCAAAACACCACTTCCCAAGTTCATGTGGGGCATCTGTGCATGGGGATGTGTGATAAGGAAAAAATTTGCATACCATTCCTTTTGCAAGTCAGCAGTAAGCTCTCCTTCTCAATAAATTATTTACTTCCACATGGATTGTATCAGCAGCAGTTTTGGGAGCTCCCTGTCTCCTTGGGCCATGTTGGCATGTCCCAAATGGGGGAGCTGCTGAAACCTGGCTCTGCTGGCCACAACAGAAGGGGCTGGCCAGTCCTCCTCCCCTCTCCCTGCCCCACTTGCCCTGTCACAGCTCAGAACACAAGTTTGGGGTCAGTATTCTGTACGTATGCTGTGCATGCCTTGTCCCTGTCCTCGCCTGCTTTTCTTGCCTGAGGACTCTAGGACTGCTTTCTTTAGGTGAGGCCACTGCCCATACCATAAGACACCCCTCCACATCCCACTCCTCCTGTCCCCAGTGCCCATGGCCTTTTTGGGACATGGACATCTCCCACGCCTGGCAGTGCTGCTCACCAGATATTCTTCCAGCCGCATAGATGCCCAAGGTAACACCAATGCCAAAAGCTATATTGATGCTCAGATACTGACCACTGTTTCCTTTTCCCAATACCACTTGTGCCACAGAGGACAAGCCAAAAACCTGTGTAAAAAAAAAAAGGAGTGTTAAAAGCATTTTTGTTGCTGTGGTAGACTGAGCTTCTTTGCTATTTTTTCTGCAAAAGTAATGAGCTCCAAAAGACAGGAAGTCTCTAAGGTGTCAGAAGACAAAGAACAGCCTTGCCCTGCAAAAATTGAAGTGATACCTGAGATTGGTGCCCACCAAACCAAACTAGGCACTCTCATTATGGTTGGGTATGGGGAGACAAACCCCAGACACTCACACCAAGAGCTGAAGCTCACTGGGGTCATTCACACAGCTACACTGCAGATGTCTCTGCCTTAAACCAAGGACGTGAAATGGGGAGCATCACCGTGGACCCCTGGGAGGCAACATCCAAGGTGGATGGAAGGAGGAGGGTGTGCAAATTCTTACTGTCCTTCTTTTCCTGGTGTGCAATTTATTGACTAAATATGTGTTTTGGGCAGCACACAGCTATTTGCCAAACTCAATTCTAATTTTGGTAACATTCGAGAAAAAGACAAGAAAGGAAATTGAGGTTTAACTTTCCCATTCAACACATATATTTTCAGTTTGGAAACAGCCAAAGTTTTAGTGGTTTTTTAGTGACTAAAGGAGAACCAGGGGAAAAACTAGAGATAAATGCTCCTCAGCAGGAAAACACATATTCAAGATATTTCTCTGTCCTGAAAGAGTGAATTCTGTTTCATGCTTTTGATGTGGTAAGAGTGGAAAAATCAGTTCTTTGCATGCTCTTACGCTGAAATCTAGAGAAGGACGAGGCATCTCTTGGGGTTTCTGCCTCACAAACCACTGAGGGTTTGGAAAGTGTGTCCTGTTCCTTGGTCTCCATTGATATTTATAAAAGGTGACATGTCTTTCAAAGACAAGAAAGTCAGTATGTTCTCCAGCACATTGTCTGCTTCCCCTCGCTGCTTTCAGACATCACCGAAATCCCCTGTTCCCCAGAGAGGCTGCTCTTCTTATCACTCTTGTGACACAGACCACACTCTGTGCTCTGCACAGAGCTGCAGCCCCCACAGTGTCAGGCCCTTTCACTGTGCCTCAGCAAAACCTCCCAGAAACAGTTTGTGATGTCCCCTTAACATCTGCAAATTACACAAATTCTGCCTCTGATTTTTCCATCTCTCTTTTTCATCTCTGATTTTTCCAAGGCCAGATACAAAAGACAAAAAATATGTAAGGCACAAGTTTTGCAGGAGAGCACACGGTGCAGAGAGAGGGTTGCAGAGGAGGAGACATGACTGTGCATAAACAGCACTGTCCTGAAAAAAACCCCACAAAATAGGACACAGAATCTGTTTTTCAGCACGGATTCAAACTTCTGTTTTCTTCCTGTATCCTCACAGTCCCAAAGCATGATTTATTTCAATTTCTTCTTCCCTAGACCTTGTGCTACTTAGTTCTGCTGCCTGGTTCCTCTTACCAACTGCCTGTCCATTAAACTGAAAGGCCCTGGGGTGAGTGTTACCATCCAAACAACAGCCATTCAGGCATCCTGGAGGTGCCTGAACACAGCCAGAACATCCAGGACACTGCCTGTTGCACTGAGGGCCAAGGTCTGCTGAAGATTTGGGTGCTCTCTGCTTTGTTCTGATGCTGGATGCCGTTTGTCTTCAGCCCTTGATGGGGCCCAGGTGCCCTCCTTTTCTCTCTTCCCTCACATGGATCAATGAAGGAAGAGCCAGTGTGAGCTGCAGGCTGCAAAACCTGCCTTGTACTGTCAGAGTGCAGAGTAAATTATCCACCTCATACTGCTCCCTGACAGGACGACCCTGAAGTTGTTCTTTATCACCTGGAAACTTCTACCACCAAATAACAGAGAATGGAAAAGGCAAAAGTATTTGCTAAGCTGCTGCAGAGGACTCATAGATGTCAGTACTCTGGCTTTTTATGGATGAAAAACTACCTGGAAGTGAAATTCAAAGAGCTGGATGTGCAAAATTACACAGTAAAAAGCAGCCATGCTCTGGACAGTTGTTGTCCTTGGAAATTAGTGCCTTTCTTGGTACAGAAAGCTGTGTCAGAAGGTCCCTATGCTTACACAAATCTAAATGTCTTCCTCTTTAAAACTCCAAGTGCAAGTTATTTAGGTTATGCCCAGCCTTTGCATGCCAGCCTCTGTCCAGTCTAAAGTGTCTCATCCCAGGCTAAGTCCAGGTGTGGTAAATTGGCACAGATAGACACTGGGCTTTTTCAGAGGGAGGATCTCATTCTGCTCTGTTGATCAAACACTCAAAATCTCTGGTCCCAGTGGGAACTTCACCCCCACCAACCCCCACAGTGACTGCAAAACCTTCCTAATCCTCTACCAAACATTTCTAAAGCAGCCCAGGCACTCAAACCCACTGAATTATCTTTTTGTGAAACAGATCCCTCAGGCAAGGGGGCAGTTTATGTATGATTTACATAAGCACTGTTCGATTGGCAGCAAGAAAATCAAAAGTGAAATCCTGGCATGCTTCACACCCTGTAATTACATTTCCTAATGGTGGGTTGTGGTTCTGGAGAATTTCTCTGTAAAGTTCATTACCCTGGCAACCCTGAGGGAAAGATGGATGAATGCTATTTTCATTTTGCAGCACCTGTCAGTGATGAAGAGTCCAGGTCTGGTCCCCAGACCAGTTCAGACCCCCCCAGCTACACCACACCTCTGGCACAGCAGAAGGAAAAGCCTCCATTTACTGTATGGGATCTTCTATAAGCATTGCAGACACTACTCTTTGATTTCATTCCCAAACTCTTCCTTAATTTTCTCCTAGAAGAGAACTGAAAGAGCAACAGGTCCAGAAAGGGCAGTGGAGCTGGAAAGGGGTCCACAGCAGCACAAGTTTGATGAGGAGCAGCTGCAGGAGCTGGGGATGTTCAGTCTGGATAAAAGGGGCTCAGGGAGGACCTGATCACTCTCTCCAGCTCCCTGACAGGAGGGTATAGGCAGAGGGCTAGTCTCTTCTCCCATGTAACAAGTGACAGAGCAAAAGGAAATGGCCTCAAATTGTGCCAGGGGAGGATTAGATTGGATAGTAGGAAAAATCTGTTCACCAGCAGGATTGTCAATCATTGGAACATGCTGCCCAAAGAAATGGTGTGTTTAGAGATATTGAATATATATAATACCTTGGAGGTACTTAAAAGACATGTAGTTGTGGCACTTAGGGACATGGTTTAGTGGTGACCTCCACAGTGCCAGGTTAATGCTTGAACTCTTAAAGGTCTTTCCCAACCTAAATAATTCTGTGATGTTTTAATTCTATCCCATCACCCACCTCCCTTTCCCTGCATTACTTTTTTGCTCCAGAAGGTTTTTGGCAGATGGTCTGCCTGCTGGGAAGCTGCCACCCCACCAAAGCAGAGGGGTGAGCAGCAGCAGCCAGCCACTGGGCAACCCTGAGGATGTGGTAGAAAACTACTGACCTTACAAACCGCTGCCTTAAATGGCTGCACACACACAAACACACACATGCACATGCACAGACTCCTCCTTACCATGAGGATGAACGTTCCCAGTGCCTCTGCCAGCATCCCCCTTACAGCAGTGTTATGAATCCTGAGCGCCTTCTTAGTCTTCTCCAGCATTCTCCCCGCCTCCTTGAAGCCGCCTGCACGCTCCTGTTGTGATGGCACACTTCACTGCACTGAGACAGGTTACCCTTTGAAACTTGGCACCCTCTCTTCACCCCCAGACACCTTTTCTCCTTTGGTTAACCATGAACAAGACAATGAAGCAGCAGCTAGCTTCAAAGTCTTTCCCCCACCCCTTCCCTCCCTCCCCCATATACCTTCCTGTAAAAGCTCTATGGTAGGGATGCAATATTTCTGTTATGAGGGCATTGGTGACACTGTGCCTCTGCCCAGAAGAGCCTAACCCCAGAGCAGTGGAGCTGTCAAGAGCCTTGATGTGCTCCTGAAGCCTGTCTTTCTCCTTAACCTTTTCCACGGGACCTGAACGGGAATTTTGGCTCTGCTCTGGTGGTAGTTTGATACTGGATTTTCTAAACAGATTGGATTGGGACTGTTTGCCTGTGCAAGACCATTGGATACATCTTCTGCAGCATGGATGCTCTGCCTGGAGCTGGTGTGCTCTGCTGTCTGCAGCTGGGAAGAGCACAGTGCATTGTTTCAGGTGCGATATTTGCTCTTGTTGAATGCACCTGTGCATTCTGCAGGTGCCTTCACACTCACGGAGAGCCTTGCCACCAGCCACCCTGTCTGTCCTCTCATACAGGACAAGGAGAAGCCAACTTCAGCAAGGAGACGTGGCTCAAGAGAGCTTCAATCTTACCTGGCTGCCAGAGCAGAACCACTGCTGTCCTGATTCCTCCTCCATCTCATTCCCTCTGCCTATCTCCCTGCTCACCAGCTGCTCTTACCTTTCCACGGTGAAAAGGTTTTAATACCTTTGCTTAATCATGGAAAAACTTATATCCACTGAACACTCAAGACCTTTTCCTTCAAGCCTTTTCTGGTTATTTGCTGGTTTTCTTCACCTTCCTCTCAACCTGCTGCAGCTTCTCAGTGTGGCTCTGGAGGGGACAGCTCTGCAGAAGGGTCAGCAGCTTCCCTGACAGGGACATGGTGCTCTGCTCATGCTGCCCCTGGCCTCGCCTCCCTCTCCTCTACTGCATGGCAAAAGTTCATGAGCTTTTCTTTCACCCACAGGGCACTCAGCAGCTGTATGGAAGAACCTGGGAAACTGATTCTCCTCTCTGCCCCATAGATCATTGTATGTCTTGTGGCAGGGAGAGTTTTATGTACTGGGGTAATCCCTCCTCCAGTGACAGATTAGCTATTGACCTCATTGAACACCTGGCTAAATATGCAGTAAATTACTGGTCTGTCTCTGATACTGAGGATCATTTAATTATGATGGATGATAATCACGCTGCTTGCAAGGGTGTTTCTACAGCATATTTCTAGGTGGGAAGGTTTCTGTCCTGTGGGTCTGTGACCTATGCTGTAGCACAGAACAAACCTTTCTAGGTCACTTCATTCTCTGCCATGCAAATGTTTATTGGTGGAGCACAAACCATGGGTCCTGGAGCAGCAGGTTGGGGTGGTGACAAGACCCTCAAGTTTCTTCTGCTCATGGTGATTTCCAGCTGACTTTACATGTCACCTGAGATCCTGTGTCTCCATGTGCTGGAGATCTCACAGCCTCTCTGATGGACAAGGTATCAGTGGGTCACAACATCCACAATTGGACCTTCAACTTTATTTTTTTTCTCCTAGATCTCAGGGAGCCTTCCAAGTGGATTCCTTCACTGTGTGCAAATAGTGAAGCTGCTGTGTATCTGATAGGTTTTGTCTCCTGCATTTTGGCATCAACTGTAGGCATCTCAATATTCTGATTCAGGCTGAAATTGCCACTTTCCTGCTCTGTTCTGTTCCCACTGAACTGCTCTGTTCTCACTTTCTGGTAACACTGGGTTCCCATGGACTTGCAATCTCCTCAGGGAAAAATGCAATCCCAGTTTGCAATAGAACTCTCTGTTTTGGTGATAATATTTGCAGCATAATTCCCAATATTATCACCAAACTCTGTAAAACTCCAGCATGCTTGTAGGAGCTTGTCCTTTTACACAGGTTATTCCACAAGATGGCACTGAGACATTAATTTCTCCCCTTAAGATGTTCAGAAGGGCTTCTCTGTTGGCTGCTGGAAATGTGAGAGTCCTTTAATTTTGAGGTTCTGATGGCCATTTTGAGACATTAAAGTGACCTGCTAGTTTTCAAGGACTGTAAAAATAATGAAGCCATCACCTTTCCAAAGGTCATGTGGGTCAGAGCACCTCTGCTCTGTGAGTACACAAAGTGTGTGAGCCTGTGCCTGAGTTTATAACAAGCAGAGAAAAAAAGGCAGCTCCAAAAGGCAATTCCTCCTCACCTAAAATAAGCATCTGATGCCCGACCCATGAATCATGGTAGATACTGGCACTGTCCCTCCAGTGTCTGCACACAGACATGGAGTGATGGGCTCCAACATGCACCCCCACGACCGCCAGGTGGGCTGGGCTGCCCCTTCTCTCTGCATCCAGACATGATGATCTTGAGCAAGTGCAAGCTAAGTGAGTCAGCCAAGGGCTGGATTGCAAATATCTCCTGGTTTCCCAACAGCAACCTGCTCATACTTGCTCGGTTTCACTTACCCGCAGGGCTGACGAGGATCTCTGGGGTCACTAAATACTGTCCCCTACTGACACAGGCAGCCACACACATCTGCTCTTTGGTGACCTGGCCACTCTGCATTTTAGTGGTAGATGATTGTTGCCCAACTCCTTCTGTTGTACCCTGTTACCAGAATTTGCTGCTCTGCAGATTAGACACTTTCCTCTGATTTTCAGCCAAATTCTCAAAGCCATTTGTCCGTGTGCAGCATTAGCCCATCACAGTCATGAGTTAACTTACTTCTTGTGGGTGCTATCACTTAGTGGTCCTGTAAGGTTGGTTAGAAGAGCATTGACTGCTCATGCTTACTCCATACCACCTCCTGATGTTTGCTTTGATACCCTCACAGGTTGAAATCTCACTCAACAGTGGTCTGACAATGATTTTGCCACATTTTCCACTTTGCATTAAGCAGCCAACTGCTAAACCAAACCCACTTTCCTCCCCAAGACAGGTATGCTTTCAGCAGTATTAATAAAAGTCTCAGTTTGGAAAGGAAAGTTTTGGTACAGTCAAGATCCACTAACAGTTCTGGTGTTGATACCCATTCTAATGAAGAATTAGGAGAAAAATGCCTCTGGGTCCTGCAAGAGCAGCCCTGGGAAGAATGAGGACCCAGGCACTCCAGGGCATTCGGCAAGGAATAACTTCTCTGACTCAATTTGACAGTGCACATACTTCCTCTGCACCCAGGAGCTCATTTATCTCTTAATTAGGCTAATCAGCAGGTGGAACATTGCCACTCCATTCACTTCAGCACTGCTGGTGGAGCATTTTCTCCCCAGAGGCCAAGAGGAGCACAAACAGACAGCTGAGCAGAAGAGCTGCTCACCATGGGCAAGAACAGCTTGTTCCTCAATCTGGCCAAATGAACAGGGCACTAAAGTATCTCCAGTGCTCTTCAGGAAGCAAGACCCAGTCAGAGAGATCATAACAGCACTGGTGTGACTTTTGCTGCCCAGAACAGACCCTGTTTGACATAACCTGGAGCACCTGCTCCCTATGATCTCATGTTCCACACTCATGGTCGGTCTCCTTTTCTTCTTTATGGATGGCAGGCGCCAAGCAAGTCCCACACACCCCATGTGTCTCTCAGCCAATGTCTTTGCTCTCTGTACCACCACCCCCCTCACATTCCCAGGATGAGGGCCTCCACAGCCTTTCAGCTCACCCACTGTCCCTTGCCCTGAAGCCAGCCAAAAGTTCATCACCTGTGCTTGTGGCTCTTCCTCGAAGCCAGGCGTGCTCCCGTCATCCTGGCCAGAAGTGGGAGATGGAGGGACGTTTGGAGATACCTGGCTGGTCATGGGTGGGGTCCTGCTTGGGCAGGGTGCTGCCCTGCCCAGGCTGCTACAGCTTCAGGGCTGCTACAGCTACAGGGCTACTCAGACAGAGGTAATCCGTGAGGTAATGCTGCCAGCAGGAGCAGAATTACTTGTCTTTGTTTGTGTTTAGGGACAGAGCAGGGCTCTGTGTGATGGGGTTGCCAGGGGTGGCCCTGGCCTCATTGTTGGGCAATAGAGTGGAACCCTCCTGCTCACCAGGAACCCATCCACCCCATGCTGGGCCACACTCCTCTGCTCTTGTCTGACTTATCAGGCAGGATGAAGTAATTCTTAAACAGAGCAAAGCATGATGGTTTTTGAGGCACCCTCCAAGCTTTGATCTGTGAAAAGCCCTGGAAAATCTCCCCCACCCACAAATATTTAACAGAGAGGGAAGTGGAGGCACAGGAGTAGATCAGGTCATAGAATCACAGAACGTCAAGGATTAGAAGGGACCTTAAAGAACATCCAGTCCCAATCTGCCCTTGCAGGGACCTCTCCCACTAGACCAGGCTGCTCAGGGCCCTGCCCAACCTGGCCTTTAATGCTTGACAGCAATGGGGCACCCACAGCTTCCCTTGGCAACTTCTTCCACTATCTCACCATCTTCACAGTAAAATATTTTTCCTAATATCTAGTTTACATTTCCCCTGTTTCAGTTTGTACCTATTATTCCCTGTCGTATCACTACAGCTCCTGACAAGAGGTCCCTCTCTGGCTTCCCTGTGGGCCCTTTCAGGTACTGGAAGGTTCTACACAGCCTTCTGTTCTCCAGCCACAATATTCTCAGCCTGTCTTTGTAGGGAAAGTGCTCCAGTCTTCTCATTAACTTAGTGGTCCCCTCTGGACTTTATCTAGCAGTTCCATTTCTTTCTTATGTTTGGGGCACCAGAACTGTGAGCAGCAGAGATCCCACAAGGTACCATGGGATTTCCAACAAGGTCATGCTGGCTCCTCACCTGCCATCATCCCTCATTTCCATGACCACCTTGTTCTTCTGACCTGCTCAGGGCCATGTTCCCACTCCACCCTTCTGTGTGAGAGCACCTGCCTGCCTGTGCTGGGATCTGCTGTGGGGCTGCACAGGCCCAGGCAGAGAGCAGCAGACTCTGTGGGTTCAAGTGCTCTCTCTGAGCCTTGAGCCGCCTGCTCTGCTCTGCTTTCAATCCACAGATAAAGTGAAAGCTGGGAAGATACAGGGCTCACAGGACATCATCACCCTGGAGGAAAGAGCAGACACTCTTTCTCCTAGAGCACAAACACCCACATTCTGTAAGGAGAGATTAAAAGGGAAAGGCTGTAGGCTGGGGGAGGAGACACTGGGTCAGGTAAAAGAGATTTTGAAGTTGCAGAGCATGGTGAAGCCAGCACACTACTCTGAGTGTTTCCCTGCCTCTGACTGTACCCACAGACACCACAGCATGGCTGAGTCCCGCTGGCCAGTTTGCAATGAGTTGGCTCTAAAAACCAATGCCACTGACAAAATCCCTTGTACTTCATCCCATACTGTCTTTTCTACCTCCTCCTTTCTGCAGGCACTCCAGCCTGTAGTGCAGGATATTCTGCAAAACACACCAGCCCAGCATCTGCCTGAGCAGCACCAAAAGGCACAAGTTTGTGCTGACATTCACAAGGAGCAAAACCAGAGCAGGGCCTGCTGACAATCACACAGCCATGCACCCTCTGCTCCTGAGCAAGGCTGAGCCAGTAGCTCTTTACAGCCACCACATGTTTAAGGGTGCACTGCATCCATACATTCCACTCCTAGAAGTTAGGCCTGTAAGCCTTTCAAGAGATTATGCTAAACCCTTAGGCAGACCATAGAATCAGAGAATCATGGAACATTTTAGCTTGAAAGGGCCTTAAATACCACTTCCATTCCATAGGCAGGGGCACCTTCCACTAGACCAAGTTGCTCAGATCCCCATCCAACCTGGCCTTGAACAATTGCAGGGATGGGGCAGCCACAGCTTCTCTGGGCCACCTGTGCCAAGGCCTCATGACCCTCACAGAATTTTTTCTTAATCTCTAATCTAAACCTGCCCTCCTCAAGTTAAAGGTAGTTCCTCCTTCCCCTATCACTTCAGGCCCTTGTAAAAAGTCCATCTTTTGTGCAGTCTGTTATCCAGACGTTTTGCGGGGTGAGGAGCCGACTGGTGGCACTAATCATTGCCCATATGTGTAATCAGTGAATTACCCAGCTATCTCCCCCGGAACACAGCTGTGCTCTCCCATATCACACCTCCCAGGGCCTGTCTGAAGACCATACAGCATCTGGCATGACTCACATCGGTGCTGAGCAGTGCCTGCCCCGTGGGATTTGTCTCTCTGCAGGGGAGGGAAAGGCCAGGATGTAGATGGCTGGGTCAGCTTTCCCAGTGCCAGCCCACCCCGGCCCAGAGGGCTGCTGCTGCTGCTGGCGCGGACGTGAAGGCATCCAAAGGAAACCCTGATAAGCTCCCAGTATCTCAGCTGTGGGGAGATGCCACACATTCCTTGCAGACATGCCCACAAATCCCCTCAGACACTGCCCAGCCTCTCCTGGAGCTCCAAGGATCCCCACAGGCATTTCAGTGCAAGTAGAAGTTTCCTGCATTATCACCTAGGCCCCACCACCCTCATGATCCCCCAGCCCCTTTTGCCTCTTGTGCTGTTTTGAGACACAGGAAAGAGGGGCCAGGTGTGGATCTGGATTGCTCCCTGTCCCTTCCCATTCTTTCAGTTCCTGCATGTAATGACCTTGACCCAGAGGAGCTCAGAAAAGCTGAAAATCCATCTGTTGATGGGCCCTGAAAATGAGCCTGTTTTCCAAGCTCATGTAGTTTCCTAGCACAAGTCCTGGATGACACAAGTGGCAGCTTCATGAATTGTCCCATGGTAAGCATAGCACTGACACACAATTTATTTCTCTAAGCACAGGACACCACTTATGAGTCACCACTGGGAGTGCAGATATCCCTAACCCATGGCAATTACTAAATTTTGTCACTGTCTTTTTTGTCTCTGTGTTTGTTTTTACACAGACACTTGAATGTATATATCCCTATTAGCCATTTCCTAGTGAAGAAGTAACTTACACACCACTTTCTGAATTTTGACTTCATAGGAACCTCATTATCAAATCAAATTATCAATATATAATCTTATGAGAATGGCAGAGGATCTGTCCCTCATTCCTGACACGAACCAGTTACAGCTCTCAGGAACTACCTGGGGTGTATTTGCACAGGATCTGATATGATGGGCCTCTGACCACAGCACAGTCCCCAGGCTCTGCCGTGAGATACAAACCATAAGAGGTCTGTGAAGATATGAGCAGTGATTTGGAACCTCAATTGCTCGTACATGTTCCAAACATGTGCAGCATTAAGCACAGCAGGTGCTTGTCTGAACCTCACACCTACAGAGCAGCCAGTGAAGAATCTGCTGGCAAATAAAATATGTGACTGCTGCAATGACTTTGCTCACAATAAGCTCAAACTGATATTCATGCACTAGGCTATGTAATGAATGTTTAAAAGCCTTGGACACAGGATGCTAAAGGTCCTAAAAAGACATCTAAAGATATACAAATGAATGAAGGTAAAAATCCAAGCATGGTATAAACATGGACACCCCTGTATCACAAGTGGACCCTGAACTGTGAATCATTGAAGATTGTAAAATAGTTCTGGAAGTATATTTGTTCTGTTTGCACCCTCCTCTCTTGTCACACTCTTATGGATCTCTTCACAGATCCAACCCATCCCAGTGACCACTGCCTGGCTACCTGTGCTGTCCAGTGGAATGGGATGTCCACCACTTCAATATTTAAGTCACAGGAATAGAAGACTAACAGATTTTATTAGCTGCTGTTTTTCACTTGCTCAGATCTGACATGACATGAAAATGGTAAAAATAAACTCCTGGTTCTACTGTTCACCAGTATGAGACCTGAGCATCCACTCTCTTCCCTGCCCATTTCGCCATCTCCAGAGGGTGGCCAAAACACCTTGCTCAGGTGCAGCCTGTGGAAGTCAGAGGAGATATTTGCACCAGCATACAGCATGTTGTGTGATCTTTGCTAAAACACCAGCCCCAGCTGAGTGCTGGAAGTGTCATCAGCTGCTGGGTCATCCTTCTCATTACTGTTTTCTCCACTGTGCAGCATAGATAGTGACCTCTTCCAGTTCCAGGACAGTCAAGGACATCCACTACACCACCAGTGTTGTCCGTGGTCAGAGGGACAAGTGGGAGTGTCCTTGACCCACAACAGGTCAAGGCAGCAGAGCAACTCCTCAGCTCACCAGAGCACTCACTATTATGCCTACAGCAATGCAGCAATTCAATGACATTTTAGATACAGCAAAAGCTTTAGTTGAGGGATATCTATTGCACTGTGGTAGAGCTTCCTTTCTCTTTCCCTTCAGGAGCTGGAGGAGGCCACATCACATGCGTCATTTAAGAGCAGACTTGAAGCAAAAGGCACTTGAAAACTCACCATGGGGAACAATCATGCTCAGGGCAACAAATAACTGACTTTGTCTTGTTCATCTCATATTTTATGGCCTTTTCTGTTTGTATAATGCTTCACAGGAGAAGGCAAGCTAGCAGAGCAGAGCCTGCTCTCTGCTCCCCTGCCTCCTCCCTGTGCAAGCACCATCTCCCCTCCTGTGCTTTCTCTTCTGTTCAGCTCCACGAGATGGTAGCTTTGGATGCCACACCACCACACTGCAGTCACACAATACTGTCAGCAAGAGTCTGGGGGAGAAAAACACTGCCAGAGCCCTGGGAGCATAGCAGGACCCCTGGTCACCCTCCCTTCTCTGTGTCTGGGGTGAGAGCTTGCACCCTCCTCCCTCCTGGTCAGTCCAGTCCCTGATCCACGTGGGAGCTGTGGTGTAGCAGGGAATAGGAGAGCCTGTCAGAGCAGGGTCTCACTCCCTTGCAAGTGCCATGGGGTTTGCCATGGGCCATCCTGGAAATTTAGGACTTGAACAAGATCCTCTGGACTCACAGGACCTCTTTTAAAGCCTGCATTGGCAATCACATTAGAAGCAGCAAAGGGGAAAGTTTACAATCAGCAATTGTGTGGGACACAGAACATTTGTTGAAGCCACGGAGTGGTATGAGAGAACAGAGATGTCTGGATTCCCCATGGTCTCCTTGGGCTGCAACTGGACTCTCAAAGCATGTGTTTGTTCAGGAGCTTTTGATAAGTTCTCATTAGCTGTTATTTCTGTCATACTATTGCCCCATATATTTTGGACTCTGACTTATTTGGAAGCACTGCCAAAATAATCCATCACAGTGCCTTGTACCCAAAGGCAATAGCCTGATGGAAGACTTCATGCCCTGATCAACATCTGCATAGAGCAAGATATGATCCAGGAGTGACAAAAACATGTTATGTTCTAGGTTGTCAGCACTGAGGGAAAAAAGGTGTTCATAATTTGCATTTGTTGATTCATGCTTGCTAACAGGATAGGAAGATAGATCAACACGGAGCAACTGAGATTAATGAATGCTGATCATCTTTAAGTTCTCAACAGACTGATTCAAATCCATAACCCAGGGTCAAAGCCTACATTATTCTGAGTTTTGTATCGGATAGCTCAACATCCCTCTACTTATTGAAATGAAGATAATGTCATGAAGGTCCTGAAGAAAGCATTCCTGATGCCTTAAATTTCTTCCTGCCTGCTGACAGCCCATAACTGTGAAGAAAACTGCAAATCCTTTGAAAAAGTCCTACAGTATCAGCTGGTGGTTGACACGGCTGACCACATGTAAGGAAAATGGTGCTGCCATGGGCAGTGTCCTACCCAGCCTGTCTGGAAGGAGTTTATCCCTCACAGATGCTGTCAGCAGTTGCTGCAGCACCCAGAGGTTTAATCAAAGGTTTCCCTGCCAAGCGCTGACCCGTCTTGCCGGATCTGTCCTGCTCAGCTTTCAGCACATGATAGGATCATAAGCCAAGGCAAACGTAAGCAAAGGATAGAAACAGAGGATAGAGATCTCCAGTACGCAATTACACACATAACGATGTTATGTTATGCACAAAGGTGCGTGAAATATGTTTAAGAAAAAAAAAATCTGCATAGATAGGAGAGTTGCTCATAGTTCAGGATATTATCAGATCTGGGAAAATGCCATGTGAATGAGTCACTGGAACATCAGTCAATTGCTGTTTACAGAAAATGCCACAATATTGGCTGTTGTAGTCCCTCTCCTGCATTTGTATTTCCTTTTCATAGTTTCTATAGATGATTGACTGAAATGTGCTATGGACCGCTCTCTTGCATTATAGTTACCTCCCTACTACCTCACTCCAGTCCAGTCCCTCCTCCTTTTCAATAAAACATATTTTCATGAGGTATCTTTTTCAGACGATGATTAGAGAGCAAACAAAGGCCCTCTGAAGAATTGTTTTGCATATTCCTGCCACAGCAGCTCTCCAACCAACCTGCCAGCATGGTTGAGTTGTAGCCTTACACCAAGGAGGGACACCAAATGTGACTGACCCAGCAAGTTTATATATGCTCCATTCCTTCAGGAGCTGCTGTTCACTATCTCACTTCCCCAGCATTTAGCACCTGAAAAATTCAAAAGCTGGCAATCTGCATTTCAAGACTCTGTCACAGAAGGCTTGTAAATCAGAGATGGTGCCTTCAGCCCCAGCTAGAAGCCAACAGCCAGACAGCAGAGATCCCACAGCACTCGTAGCATCCTCAACACAGAGGTCTTGTCAGGATCTCTGCTGCAGGATGGGTCCCTGACCTCAGCCCTGTGCTGGGCTGGCCTCAGACAGGCAAGGACCTTCACACAAGGACAGCTTTGGGCTTAGCTCCCATTCCAACCACCCCAAACAGGCAGGGGTAAAAACAGAGGGGAAAACAGAGAGGAAAATGGAGGGGAAACAATAAGGACTGTTTGAGGAAAAACTGTGAAGCAGGAGGGCCCTGTGCCCAGACTCACTGTGGTATGGTTTGTGAAGCACAACACATCAATGCCTGGATAAACCTGGACTGTGCTATCTGAATCCTGGGCTGCTGTGAGCTGCCACCGCATTCCAGACAGCAG
Source organism: Passer montanus (assembly GCF_014805655.1). Classification (NCBI taxonomy): domain Eukaryota; kingdom Metazoa; phylum Chordata; class Aves; order Passeriformes; family Passeridae; genus Passer; species Passer montanus. The sequence continues at coordinate 239,790 of NW_024356948.1, read as the reverse complement.
CACAAATCCCCTCCACTCCCTGTTTGCTAAGGTCTTGGTAAGAGGACACCAAACTGTCTAAAAGAGCCTGCAGCTTCAGGCTTGAGGCTGCCCTCAGTGCTTCTTCTTTGAGCAGTATTGAACTCTATCCTCTCCTGTAGGAGGAAGAGTCTGTGTGGGGGCAGCCACACTCCATGGAGCAAAACCTTCCCATAGCCAAAAGCCATCACAAGCCTCCCTGCCTCCTGGTGTACCTCTATGATCTTAAAAGGAGAGCTCTACATGTGTGTCTGCACGTGTGCCTCTGTGAAAAAGCAAGGGAGAGACTGACTTGCTGCAATGAGCATTTCAAACAAAACAGTATAATTAGACATATTTTTCTCCCATGAGCAGGATGGGAGCTCAGCATGTAACATCTGTTGCTTAATGCATTCCTAGATAGCACACAGATATTATGCTGATAAGCACCACTTAAGAACCCAGATAGCAAAGAACAGAAAGTAATGATTGTAGTCACATAGAGAACAGGTCAGATCTTAGTGTGACTTTCAAGCAACCTGGTTTCCACCCTTCCATTTATCATAATGAAAGTAATGCATATAGCAGTGAAGAATTTTAATAGCATTTTAGAGGCAATAATAGCTTCAGCAAGATTACTTTCATTACAGGGTTGTACAGCTGTCCCTGGAAACTGCAGAGGGCCACATCACATACCGTTTATATCCTGAACTGAAAAAATGTCCTTTGGAAATTAAATATCTGTACAGGTGATCTCATGCTGTTTGAGGATTTAGACAAGACCAAAATTCACACCTGCTTCAGATCTTTGGCCTTCACCAGAGCACAGCTTACCATGTGAAAGGCATTACCAAAACCAAGAGGTGCCCACCCCGTGCTTTCCACACACTGGCCTCTTCCATTGCACCATGACAGTGCTTCCCATGCTGGGCTAGTCCCTTATTCCCAGCTCCAAGAGGTGGCAGTAGCACCCCTGCCTTTGGGAAGCCACTCCTCTGAGGGCCTGCCCTTGGAACAGGAGAAGGACTGACACGAAGGGGGAAAAGCAAGTGCACACCCCCCCACAACCTCCACATCTCTAAGCTGACCCACCACCTGCAGCAGGCCTAGCACTGTAGACAACCATAATATAAGGTATAGGGCAATGTATAACAAAGAAAAATTAAAACAAATGGTAAAGTTCTTTGCTTCTCTAATTTTTTCAAATTAATCACTAATTTTTTCAAGTTAATAAAAAGGGGGGAAACTACTTTTGGGATTGAAAAGAGCCCTGAGACTCCTCATTTTTTCCAAGGGCGGCTTGACACCATTGCCCATTACAAAAACCTTTACAGAAGTATCAGCTGCTTTAACTGTCTCCAGCCACCTCAGAGACTAAAGGTTGAAAACAATTCACAGTTGTCAGTAAAAGAAGAAAGAAAAGAGAAATAAACATGGTCCTTTTCTCAGATACAAAACAACCTCAGCAGAACAAACACACAGTGGAGAAAAGGATGAAGAAAGCCAGCAATAGAAAAAAGCTCCTTACACGCTGGGGCAAAAAACCACATCCCACCATTTCTCATCCACGGTGCAATGGTGAGACTTTCACCTGAGCACATCAACAAGAGTGTGTCACTAAGCAGGGTCCTGTCACCTCTTCTTAGGTGGCTTCTTGTGTTTGGGGGTATCCTCCTGCTGCCATAGGATGCAAAATTATTTGGAGGTCTGCCTCTGTCAAAGCATTGATATAGCCTAGTAAATATAATTCTTGAAATTGCTGGTGAAAGACACAAGCTTTGGCATCCAGGCTTATCTTGACCTGGGCTGGTGTTAGTTTACATTAACAATTCCCTGTGGTCAAATAACTTCTGTATAACCTGTTCTGGCTTTATCTCTGTGCTACCATATAAGGCAAAATGGCAAGCATAGGTAGTCACTGCATAACAAGAAATAGCCCTTTAGGTTAATTGAGGCTGGGGAAAGCTGTTGTGCAACTTTTAAACTTCACCTGGAAACTACTAGGAAGGAGAAAGAGTGTAATGAGGAAAAAAAAACCAAATCAAAACAAACAAACAAACAAACAAACAAACAAAACAAAACAACAACAAAAAAAAAAACCACACCATTAAAAAAGCCCCAAACAGACTGCAGGCCTGAGGAACAAAGATCACCACCACGAATTTTATGCTTGTCCTGGTGACAACTCAAGACACTGATAACTCACACAGAGAAGCCACCACCACCTCTCTGCTTGAGGAGGCTGGTGCCGCCAGCCACAAAACTCAGGGACATCAGAAGGTGAGGATAGTGCTGAAGAGGAGGATTAGATATTGCAACTTTTCTTTGTAGCACTTTTAAGAGCATTATGACTATTATGACTAATAATCCTAATAAGGATTTTTCTGTATTAATCTGGATTATAAGTATTAGTATCATTACAACTGGACTAATAATAAATTTTTTATCTCTTAAGATTTTAATGAAACCTTTTGGCTCTGTATGAATATAATGTATTTATCCTGGCACATAACAGTGTTTTAAGGATAGTATGACAGAAGCTGTCAGAAACCCAAGCTGATTGCCAGGCACTAGTGGAGCAGAGCTGAGAAAACTCCTCCAAGCCAGTGGCTTCAAAGACAGGAGTGAACCCTGCACAGATCTTTTCCCTGGAAACCTATCCTGTCTGTTGAACTGTTTGAGGATGCAAAGAACAGCTTTTACTCTCACAACAAGAGTTGTAGCTATTTGTGGTGCTCCTGCTGGGAATTTTCAAACAAATTTTTTAAGCAAGTATCAGGTATCCCCTACTCCCAGCTTGTGCCCACATGGTAGTTGACTCCAGGTCTTCTTGGACTGTCAGTTCAGCCCTTCATTTATCCAAACTGATCTTCCCCACAAGCTCTTGTAGCTCTGAAACAGCTGTGAGTAGAAATTACAAATGAGGGTGGAATCACTTACAGCCATGCTCACTGTCCCTGATCCATCTACAATTGGTTCAGGTTTAGAGTCACCTGTGAGAATGTAATTCTGACCAAAGGACTCCATCTGGGGCTGCAAACACATTTCCATGAGCCACAGCTTGGAAAGGAAGATAAAAACATGCCTCTCATTCCCAACTTCGTTAGGTTATTCTCAGATATTTTCTGACCAATCTCTGTTCCAAATTTGCAACATCCCTGTCTATGAAAGGGGCAGACTGAGCATCGCTGAAAGCAGCTGAAAAGCCCAAAACTGTCACTGAAATAATCTCCCAAAACTCACTGCACCATACAGTCAGAGGCAAAGAGCACAGTGACATTATCACTTGTGCAAGAAGCCCAGCTGAAAAGTAGTAACAGAGACAAGAAAAGCCTGAAGTGATGCTTGTTAGAAGGTGTGGAGACTTAAAGGACATGGATTTTATTGTCAAGCTGACCCAGCAAAGTTACTTAAATTTTTCTATGCCAAAATTCAGCTGAAATAAATTTTTACCCAAGAAAAGTGTTCATTTTGAGAGCATTAGAGATAGGAAAGTGCAGTGGGAATACAAAACTTTTCAATTGCTCAGGCTTAAAAAATATAATAACGTCAGCCTTCTCCACTTTCCATGAGCTGCCTTCTCACTGTTTGGAGAGTACAGAGTTCTTCACTGAGATGAGCTCACAACAGTCAGCCAAGCATTTACTTGTAAGACATTATTCTGTAATGAAAAGTGTCACCTGGGTTGCAGTTTATTGTCTAAGATTTTTGACGGGGTTTCTTCCCATAACTTACAGCCATCTCTACCATACGTAATGGTTTCTAAAGTTTGTCCTGATTTCCAAGGACAAAGAGAAAACAATGCCAGCCTCTCCTTTTTAAAATGGGTGGAGGGGAATCGGAATATGGGGAAGGAAATGTAGGAGAGGTATCTTTGTTAGAGACCAGCCACAGTCAGACAGCAAAGAAATGGAGGCCTCCTGCTGGTTTCAGACTAGTTTTCTGTGGAGCAATCATATTAGTCAAGAAAGATGTGAAGACTCAGGTGTTTCTACCTGTTTCCACACATGTAATTTAAAACCTAAACTTAAAGAAAACAAACTTATAATAAAACTGTGAGATTTGGCCAAAAACTACCCTGGCCCAAACAAATTAATCAGGCTTTGACAGTTTCCAAAGTCTTTCCCAGTCACAATAGTACATTGCAACATGAGAAAATAATTTTCAGGTTTCTGCAAATATCTCCTCATCCTTGCCACATATCCTAGCAAGAAGTCTCAGATGAAGAGACACTTTTGGTCAGCAGCTGCATCCAAACCTTTGTTATTTGATTAAGCTGAGGGCTGTGCAAAGCAGCCAGAAACACAAGACAGCTGTTTGTAGGAAGAGATGACTCACTGGCTTTACTGGCAACAATAGAGAGAACTCTACGTCCCCTTCCCAGTGGATGCACTGTCCTCTTGCCTTTACATGCTGCTCATGGCTCCCACCAGTGCGATCCACAGCGACCAAGAGGCCTGAGGATTGCAAGGAAAATTCACTTGCTGTGCAGAGAATACAGCCACATGCCTTCTGCTAGCACGCTACAGGGGGAAATAAGTGGACCCTCACAAGCGCATGCAGCAGCTTCTGCACAAACACAGATGAAGTAAATAAAGGAAAATCATTTTGCATCTGCCCAGTATCCAGAGCTGGAGCAGATTTCTCAAACTCATCCCCTGCCATTTGGGCACAAAAGAAGCAGCCAGATATTTAAAGCAGTTGTGCATCCAATGCCAAGAAGGGTCAAAAAACTGGCCTTTCAAAAGGTGTCTGCTGTCCTCTTGCTAATCTCTCAGTTTGCAGTGCATGTGGGTAAGCAGTGATTCCAATGGAAGTCAGAGACAACAAAAAGATGTGTGGGATCACCTCCAGTAGTGGAGGGGGCATTCTGTGGAAGCCAGCTTCCTCCCCTGCCTCCACTCTTCTTGTAAATCCATTACAGGTCCTGCCAAGCAGCAGCTGCTCCCCTTCCATGGCTTTTCCCTGTGGCCTATGACCACTCTCGGCAGCACTGCCTGCACCAAATGCAGCGTCCAAGAATCCACTGCTGATGTAGCTGCTGAAGACATGAGAATTGTATCTGGAAATGCTGAAGAGAAAATTATTCCTGTGGGGAAAATACACTGTTAAAAAAGAGTTGTTCTATGACCAACGGAGTTAATAAGGTGACCTTTCCTACAGTTCCCTTTCCAATCTCCTCCACCCTGATAACTGCAGCTCCTTCTAGAATCTGCTACTAGTTTGGCTGGAGATTTGGGTCCTGTGCTGTGGCTGGCTTGGAGCAGTATCTGAATTGTTTTATTACCCAGGACGTAATTGCTCCTTGGTCAAGAGCATGTATATTGTGCAGAACTCTGCCTCTGGCTTGTGTGGAAGGAGCGGGGAACAGCAATTACACATATTTTTCTGCTCTATCCAGCTGCCAGTTTTCACAAAACTGTGAGCAAATTAAAATCTTATGCATCCCTTTCTAGATTAAAAGTATGGTAGAAATTATACTTTTGGAACATAGTGGGGAAAGCAGAAACAAAGGGAAAAAGTAAATGCAACACCTCTAAGTTTCCCTAGGTAATTAGGTTTAAAAATACTGAAAAATGACAATACTATGAACTTTACACTGATTTACTACAGGATAACCTGCAGTATCAATTAGGGATACAATGGAAGTGTGAGGTCATGCTTGCTGCAACCTCTAAAAGATTTTCTGATCTCATTAAAGTCAATTTAAAGCTAATTTTAAGTGTGAGTGATTGTCAGAAAGGCCAGAGAGGGAAAGGGATAAAGAGAAAAGAAATGCAGTAATAAAACCTTCCAAGACATCCCCACCAGAGGTGCTGTGTGACCCCATCAAAAGGCCACCCTGTCCCCCAGGAAATCTGGTTTTCCTGGCTGACAATTTTCTGAAGAAACTGCAGAGAAAAACAATTGCTACTTCTGCACTGCAAAAGAGCACAGTATCTGGTGGTTTCTGAGATTTCTCCATCTCTGTTTTTCTGGGATACTATGGTTTTTCCTGAAACATTGGATCTTTATCTTTGAAAAGCAACTCTGAAATGCTGAAAGAGGAGATAGCCAAAATTATGTTAGAAAGCTCCACCCTTTGCATCTGCTGCAGTTACCAGTTTTTACCATGTCTTTCACTGTGCTGATCCAGGGCACAATCAGGAAAAGCAGAATAAGAATAGGGAAGGGACCTTTAGCACTCTTAGCATGTGTCATCAAGACCTGCAAACTGCCAAGTCCACAGCAGAAAATATTTTCTCTGACAGGCTGATTTTTTCTTTTGAATTTAGATTTTATTTTTCCTGATTTTAACATGTGTTTTCCCCTGTTGGTGATTTTTTTCCAGTTATTTCACTCATTTTCATTTATGTCGTTGTAGCCTGTCTACATAACAGATAAGAGATGACTAGCCCAGTTTATAGCATCAAAGCACAATTTATATTTTGAATTTTCTCATGTCTTGATGAAGAAATCCAGCCATTATTGAAACCCAAAAGCCAATAATGCAGAGGAAAAAGGTGACTCTGGTGCCAGCTCATGTCTTCCTAAAGAATCCTTCTTGAGAAAGGTATGCTCCTTCTTACAGGTTGGGAAACTGAGACATGAACCTTCCCACAGAGTTTCCAACAGAAGAAAAGCATTTTTTCAGGAAGAAAATCTGTTTTTCTCTTTGTTGTCTCTCTCAGAAATTTCCTGCCCATTATTTCCCCATGATGAGCTGCCACACAGCTCTCATTTTAATCAGGAAACATAAGCCAGCAGAAATGCCTGGATTTAAAACCAGCCTTTCCTTCTCTGACACTTTTCTGTGGGTTGTGTTGAAGCATCAGAGAGCTGAAAAGCTGAGCTGGTGTGGAATTAGAGGTTTTATGGAAGTGCAACTCAGCCAGGGAGGGTTTTCTCCGGAGCCGGGACTTGGGCAGCAGAATATCTAGATGCAGGGGAAGGAAGAGCCTGTGCCAGAAATAGCTGCAAGGCTCCAGCATGTCCCACAGACCACCAGGCAGACACCATCTTCCTCTAAATATACAAAAAGGGTGGGTGAGCAGTTCCTCATGTGCTGCAGATGGGCTGCAGAGAGAGGAACTGCCACAACCAGTGCAGATGGAGGTATGGAAGAGCATGGATGTGTACCAGGAATGTGCGTCACAGAGTACAGTAACTTCTGATGCCTCACCAGTCCTTCCCCTTCTCCTGCTCAGGACTGTCCTGAAGAGCTTGAAGGTCTCCCTCTGCACAGTCTGAGTCACTGTTCTTGTTGTTTAACTAGCCATGAAACACCAAAATTTCTTCATGAAAAAAAGATTGAGAAAGACATATGCCACATGCACAGCTTGGTTTTGGTCCAGACTGTCTGGATTTTCTGCAGGGGCTGAACACCAGCCATGAAGATGCAAACAGGGAGTTTCAACAGCTGCCTCTGGCAGCTTACCCCTCAACCTCTCCCACCAGGCAAAGGGAACAGAGCCCGCAGGCAGGAGTTTCTACACAAAACTGGAAGGAAGAGAAGCTGGAAATGGGGGGTGATAGTGGTTAATTACTTGAGAACACTTACATGGTGGTGGTCAGTGACCAGGTTTACTTGCCAGGTACAGTAGAAGTAGACACGGCACTCCATTATACGGTTTAGTGAGTGTGGTGGTGCTCAGTTCAAACTTGATGGTCTTGATGGGCTTTTCAAGCCTTTATGAATATGTGATTTATAATTCTATGCCTTTTTCATTTCCCACAGGTCCTTAGTGTCCTAGCACCATGTGCATTCAGTCTGGGGCCATTCATGGCTTGTGGTACTTGTTAGCAGTTTTGGCAGTTTACAGCAAATCTAGCATGTAATTGGCATCATGATCATCACTTCCTGTAATCTGAAGGATCTCATAACACTGTAATTAATTTCTTATAGTGTCCCTTTTGCCATCATGCAAACAATGACAATTTCACCTCCCATTTTAGGAGAAAACCAGTTTCCCACGCTCATGTCTGCAAATTTCCCGAGTGAACCATAGAGGTTTGAGAACACAAGACAGATAAATAAAGCCACGGCTACAGTCCTAGACCAACCAGTCTGAATCACACTTTTCAAAAACTTCCATCCAGCAAAACTGTGTGTCAGACCACTGTCACTGTATGTGAGTACTCAGTCATGGCATTTGCAATATAATAAAGAAAAAGGAGGAGGGAATTGGACTAATTAAAACATCGTAAACACATCCTTTTACAGACATGTTGTGTAGGAACTTAACCACTTATGAAAAGCCTGACTTCTTAGGCATACCATGAGCCTCTCACGAATTCCATGGCTCAGCATCCTGCAGCACTATCTGCCACCCCTCCAGAGCTCCTGCACTGAGGCCAGCTTTCCAATCAGACTTTTTGCACAGGCTGTGACAAGCTTCTTCCCAAATTGCATCAGCCTCTCTGAATCCAGCCAATCCAGGTCCTCATCTGGGCCTCACAAAAGGTTTTGTAGTTTCCTAAAGTTGTAATCTCACAGCTCCCTTTACCCTGAACAGAGCCAAATACCCACAAACAGCTCCTCCTTTGGAAAGGAGGAAATCATCTGCCAATAGTTTTCAGGTTTTTCTCTAGCAGGCCACACAATTTGCAGCAGAATCCTTCTTGGAAAGAGTGTGGTATGATCTGATATTCCCTGCCAGATTCTTCTGAAGATAAAATCTGAATCCATCACTGTACAACACAAGTTTATGGGTAAGATGCTCAAGAGTTTATTCCCTGGACATGAAACATGACATGAGGTGTGACCATGGGATGCAGTGAACTGTGAAAAGAAACTTTCCCTTCCTGCTATCTGTGACATCTGAAAACCAAACAACTGTGACAGCAGTGGCAGCACCCAAATGTCCAGTCACTTGCGCGTCAGCTCTTGCCCAATAACAGGCAAGACTTACAACCATGGTTGGAGTGATTCATTAGGTGATTCCAAGTTAGGTGCAGGGGTAAATTTTGTTTGCACTCACTCATACACATGAGAGAACTCAGTGATCATAGAGGTCTTTTCTAACCTAAATAATTCTCTGATCCTAAGACAGTCTGCCATAGTTCAGATGTGTATAGGGAGGGAGAGATGCTTCTTCCATGTGTCAGAATAGAAGTAGGTACTAAATGCTATTCTTCACATTTGCAACCCAGAGAAGGAAAAATTTGGGAACAGCAGGTTTTCATCCAGTAGAGATGCCCAAGGAGTTAGGAGGTGAGACCACACAGGCTTTGACACAAGGTTATTCTACTCCTGACCTGTGGAGCATTTTCTCTCTGTGCTACACAGCTTTAAGTTAAAATATGTTCTCCAAGGAAAATACATCACTCTGGACCTGGGATCGTTCCCACCCAACACTTTGTGTCTGGGGTGGAGGTGCCTCTGCCAGTGGCGAATCTCACAGTGCAAATGGGAATGCGTAGTTCAATTAGAAGCTGATCTCCAGGAGCAGTGTTGACTCAGCCATCCTGGGAATTTAATACATGGTCAGATGCAGACCCTTTGCTGAAGCCCAGATTTGGTCAGATTGCCCAAGACCCACATATCCTTTTCTGAAAGAGTGGAAAAAATTGTCTCTGGTATGCAGCAGGACACATGTCCCTGTCTACAATAAAGCCTTTTTGTTCACTCCCTGTTTGTCTTCACTTTGTCTTTGAAGAAGTGTGAGCCCCAAAATACCCACTGAACCTGATAGCCCAAGGTACTGGAAAAACTTCCTTATGGGAAACATAGCAATTATATGAAACAAAAATTTAAAAACTGAAACCATTGTGCATTCCTCTGCAAATACAACCCCAGACCAATCTATGGTCAGATAAACTGGGTGCTGATGTCCTGAGCTCCAGGTGTGAAACAGATGAGGGCAGGAATGCTTCTCAAAATGTGAGGAAAAAAATAGAAAATCCATTCCCATCCAGATATGCTGGGAAGAAGGAGCCAAGGGGTTTTAGTATCTGTTAGGAACTGCCTTGCATGGTGCATGGCTACACAGAGATGTAGCCCCATCTCTGTGAGTTCTCCTGCTCTGCTCCTTTCCAGTCCACCCACTGAGCTGAGGTCTGTGTCTCCACCTTCCCTCTACCCTACAAAATCACCAGCCTGTTGAGCAAAATTCCTGCATGTCCATCTTCCTGTTTCAGATCTGTTATGAGTTTTCTGTCTGCCACCCGTCTTTCTGGCTGGCTCAGCATTTTGGGACAGAACCGGAACTTCAGAGAAGAGAGAGGGAATGGCAGGACATGGTCAATTTTCCACTATCTGGGAAGCCAGGACAGTGGTCTGAGCCCTCTTGGCTGTACAAAAGGGGAGATAAAGGCTGTTGTTGACATGGTGGGTGTTGAGGATGAGGAAGGCAGCTCCAGCCATGCAGAGCTGTGAGTGTCTGTGTCTCTGGTGGATGAGGTATCTTCAAAATCTAAGGGAGGATCTGGTATTCACATGTCTGCATGTGCACATCTGTGTGGGAGTAGGGTTTGTTTATATTATAACAAGAAGCTGCAGATGGAAACAACCCATTTTGGTGTCTTAGGCCTGGTTCAGAGCCCATTAAAATCAGCAGGAGTCATTCCATTTACAGTAGTGGGTTTTGGCCACATCTCTCCTTGCCCTTCCCCAACATGCCTATGACCTCAAAAGTTGCTCCTTGCTGCATATCCTCAATTTAACCCTGTGAGCAGTGGGGCTTCCCATGTTTCCCAGAGTAGTGGCTTTACAGGGGATCTGTGGACATGCCCCCACCTCTGCTGTCCCACCCTGCAGTTACTGAGAGGCAAGTGCTGCTCATTCACCTCTCCTTGCTCAAGATACCAAGCAAGGAGAGGCACCTAGCAAGATGCCTCTGTTTGATTTGATTTAGTAAATTGGAGTCACCAGGCGTTTTTATTTCCATGTTTTGTGTGGCTTTTATCTGAACACACTTCAGCATCTTCTCCCTCCTCAGAAGTCAGAAGTTGAGATCAGAAGGGCTCACCATCCTATCACCTTCATCCAGTCTATCACATTTCTCCCAGCTTTGCCTGAAATGTGTTTAACTTGTCTGCATCCATTTCTGAAAGGTCTTCTTTCTAGGTGTCAGACATCAAAAGCTGATGAACCTTTGGTCTAATGGCTGCATTCTGTGCACAGTGATGGCATTGCTTTCTCTCCTTTGGCTTTGTCAAGTTATTGCTGCACTCCCATGTGTAAAAGAGCCCTTTAAGATTTATCAATTCCACGTAAGTGTGGCAATAGCCTGTAAACAAGGCACATCCCTATCTTTTGTTTTTCAGTAAAATCACAGGATTATGCTCCTGAAGACTTTCACTGTGAGGCATTTCATTTCATGTTTTCCATTTGTAACAGCATTTTAAAATGTGGATGTTGGAACAGGACCAAGCACAAGGGCATCAGTCGTAAAGATGCAGGGCTGTTTCCACTCGTCGCTCCATCATTTATGCAGAAACAGATTGCAACAGCTTTGTTTGCCACAACATTGATTTAGATGTCAAAATTAAGCTGCTTCTGCTTTTTGCACCACCAACCCTCATCAGAAATATTGCTGTCTATGCTCCCCCTTGTCCTTTCTGAAATACCACCCCAGCACCATGGCTCTCTGGATGTGTATCACCCAAGTCTTGACCAGGCTGAACAGATCCATTCAGCTTTTCCATCCTGATAACATCACAGGTTGGAGTGGAATGAGCAGAAAGTGAAGGGTTGAGCCATCAAAGCAGATCAAGATCTGCCACTGGGGTGCCATGGACAGTAATGTAATGTTCCACATGAGCATACAGGAGATATGTTCAGGGATAATGCACTTACATAGAAAGAGAATTTTTTTAATTCCAGGATTTTATCAGATCTGGAAAAATGCTGAATGAGTGGGTCACTGCAGTATCAGTGTATGGCTACACCATGAAGAGGGAGCTGTGTTCCTTCTCTAACATCCACACTGTAATTGTACAGCCTCTGCAAATAATTAACTGAGCTTAACCAGACTCTTTTCCCAGCATTAAAACTGTATTATCAGTTCACTCCCTACCTCAAAAATTAATTTTCATTTTCAGACCCACACCCCTTTATTATAATAGATAATGTGACATTTCATCCCAAATAATTTAGTGGGAATACTAGAAAGAAAGAAGTTTCAGCCTGTTTGGGAAGAAGGAAAAGTCAGGGGCAACAAAAACTGCAAGAACATTCAGTCCTCATGCTGCAAGTTATAAGCTGATCACGTATACATTCATGCATACACATGTAGGCGTAGTCACCTCACTACTGCCACATGTTGTGGTCTGGTTTCAGCAGCCAAGGCTTTCCTAGCACTGAACTAGGAGATAAAATTGCATTGCTTTATGCAACTGGAACTCCATGCCCAAAATGCATGCTTGCTCTGTTGAGCTGGGACTTTTAGGGGCAGATATAACATCAACTTTGCTTAACAGTCCTGTAGTCTGCTCCGAACTGGGCCATTCATCTGGGAGCAGACACACAGGCAGATGTTGAAGTTTGCTAACACCCCTCCACTGTATACCTCAGCATCTCCCAGAGCTTCACCACTCCATCCTGTAGCCCACAGCCAGTACTAACTACCAGGTATGGCAATGCTGCCTGACGAGGTGTTTTTCTTCAGTGCTTTTGTGTGATACCAACCCAAGGATACCCATGAGACAAGGGGTGGCTGGGGCAGAATAGCCAGGGGGTGGCAAATGTAGAAGTGGAAAGGCTACACAAGCTGTGGGTGTAGTTCAGGCAACAGAGAGGAAATAAGAATTGAGCTGAAGTTTCCTATTAGCTGGACTTCCAGCAGTCTTTCACCATGGAAAGCTACCTTAATTAAAAGTTCCCAACATAAGATTTATTCCAGATAATCATGAAACTTAAGACTAAATGGGTGAGTTTCTAGTAAGGCAACATGCTAGGAGCAGGTTGCTTACTGCAGTGTCTTATACTCTGAAGGAAATACTATTTATGGCCCAGGGCCACAGGCAGCCCTTTGAGCTGAGGGACTCCTCCTACTCGGAAAAACAAGATACAAGAGTTGAAAAAGGGGCAAGTGACATTTCTACCAGGAGTTGCTCTCAGGAACTCATGTCCAGTCCTTTTCAGAGCCTGAAAAAGTGGCTTTGTAAGTTGCCACTTACAATGAGATTGTAAATATAGGCTCTAGGTCTGCCTTGAGAGCACCCACTTCCTGGGATGGGTTTGACGACTTCACACAGTCTCGTATGGTCCCAGTATGGACAAAGCACTGAGAGAATGCTACACAAAACCAATCACAGTTGAACTCAGGAAGATTTAAATGAGATTAAATCAATGAGGAAACAAAAAATGTGTAAGTGCTGTCTTTATTCTGTGAAAATATAAAAGAAAAGCTAATCTGAAAATAAAATCCCCATGCAGAAGAAGCTACAGCAAAAAGGGCTAAGTTGCAAACCACTGCTGGGGTTTGCTGTGGGTTTTGCTCAACCCAGCACTAGTGAGAGTCAGAAAAGTACCTTCTCCAGGATGAATCCTGATAGGACAGGAAGGAAGGCTGTGTGTGGAGGGGCAATCCCAGCACTGTACACCACGCTGTACACAGCAGAAGCTGGTCTGCATTGGAACCGTTTCAACTTTATGTCCATCATCCCCAGGCTGTTTTTTCCATCTCCTACCATACTGCATTCAGAAATGGTGGTGCAACCCTTCATGGCAGCTTTCAGAGACAGTCCACCTGTGCAGGGGAAATACAAGAAATACATGCCATGTATCAGGGGATCCAATCCCCAACAATAATCCCAGCCTGGCCAGTGCGGTCCCCATTTCTAAGCTAAGAACTGCCCATTCATTACATCCAGTTGTTTCCAAACCCACCAGCACTGTCTGTTGCCATCCCCTGAATAAAGCTGAAGAAACAGCAAGTCCGTCTTGGTGGACTTGAAATACAAGTGATTTAAGGTTTGTCTTCTTTCTTTCTGCTGAATAAAGATGACTTTTAAAAATTCTAAACATTTAAATTTAAAAAGAGAAAATGCCTTAAGTAGTTCTCTTTCTCACGTTTAAAGATTCTTCTGCCCAAACTTTGGCTTCCTAAAGAAACCAGGGCTGTGCAACAGCACACCAGGTATTCATTGTCTCCTTCTCTCTCTGACCGTCTCATGACATTCAAACTGAATGACTTTCTCTCAGTCAGATTTGACAAGGAATTGAGAAGTCTCAATGACAATACAACCTGACCCACTTATTAAGAGGAATTCCTTCTCAAAGTCTTTATAAGATTTTAGCCAAACCAAGAGAGAAACCTATGGATAGGCCCACTGAAACCTGAACTTGCCCTTTGCCACCACTGGAGCATTTACAAGAGGAAACCTGAGCAGGTACTGAGTGCTTAACTCCACATTCAGATATTCTTGCTCCTGTTTCTTGCTTTTGCTAGTGCTGTTCTCTGCTGTGCAGATTACGGAGGTCTAGAATACTTTGTTGGACAATTTTATCTCAAATACAAACAACAGGCAAAGGCACTTCATTAGCTCCTCACCTTCCTGTGCTCCCCTACGCTGCTGCTTTCTCTGCACAGTTTATCACACTGCACAAGCCTTCTCCATTCACAGTGGCTGATCAATCAAGTTAAGACAAGTTGGGAGGATTTTTTACTTCAGTCATACACTGAATTAATTTTGCCACTCTATTTTCATTGCTGTGACTATGAAAATTCTTATTTTCCTTCATGTTGTCTCTGTAAAACATGATCTAATTCAGAGTTTGGACAGCACATTAATAAAGTCTATAGGAAGGGCCTTCAGGCATCACATCATCACCTATCAATATTATCAACTCAAAGAATCTTCATCCATAACCATATACAAGATAATTGTTTTTTCAATCTGCTCCTACAGCTGGTGTTTCTGTCCTCTATTTCCATGGGTTTTTCCTGCCTGCTGGAGCACAGGTGGGCCATGACAGGTGGAATTCTTTTACCTGCAGCAGGGGTGGAAACAAGAGCGACCAGAAAAATTGCTGTCTACTTTCCTCTCTGAAATTACAGGACCTGAGATGGGAAAAAGATTTCTGATGGAGCTGTTCAAAGGCTGGACTACAAGGCAGGGCTTTCCTCATGCAGAAGCACAACTGCAACAGTGTCTTGTCCCAAGTGACTGGTATTATCCCATGGGAAAGCAATGTTTCTGCAAAGCTCCATCTGAATCTCCACTGAGCTGCCAGCTGGCTTAGATCTAGACTCACCCTCATACATCCTAGCTAGAGCCAGCAGGTTCAGGGGCTTGGTCAAGTTTGTTACACACCCATGTACCAGACTACCCCAAGAAAACAGTTTCACTCTTGATCTCAATTATGTCATGTTATGAAGAATTCCAGCAATTATCCATGCATGACTGGGAAGAAGGAAAGGGAAACAGTGCTTCCCATTTAACCAGCTTGAAGTTTTCCGTTTTCAGCTTTTAGTTCCTTCTATCTTCCTCTTTTTTATTACACATTTTTTGCCCATTCTTATCTCAGTAGTGCTTTATCTTAGACTAGTTTCACCCATTTTACCAAGAAGATGGAAAACAGCCCCAAATGATAGGCAGTTACCAGCATTCATTAATCCAGCAAGGTCAACACATTGGTCTTCAGATCCAGTGCAGTTTACAACTTCATTACTGCACTGAAAGGAGTCCACACTGTAGCAGGCAGGACACTGGTATCCATTGGGCACATCATTATCTGGTGGCACTGGAATGAAAAACATGGCCTGTAGCTGGTTTCAATAAGGGAATGAGAGGAATAACACAGGTGATGGCTTAACCTGGAAGGCCTCACCATGGGATGGATCAGAGGGGATGGGCTATAAGGACAATAAATAGGTTACATGACACAGATGTGGTCCGACAGTCATCGCCTGTGCAGCAAACCAAGTGGCTCTTTGCTTTCACCTTCCCATAGTTCACGGTGACAGGACCAAGGTGGCAGACATGGGATGGCAGGCAGGACTTGATGGATGAAGAGATGGCCATTCCCCCTGTCATGAAGCAGAAGACAGTGCCGTTATTCAACACAAAGTAACTCATTTTCCCTCCTGTTGGTTCATGTACCAACTTCTAGGCAGCAGTCCCAGGGCCTAAGAGGGACCCCTAAGCCCCCTGAGAAGCATCACCAGTGGGCCAGGACACTGCAGAGATTATGGTGTGGCACATGCCTCTGACCCAAAGCACAGGCTTGTTCAACCTGTGTAAAATCTGCAGAGTGCACAGTCCATCCCAGCCACAAGCATCCTGTCAGGCTCAACTTTGGTCTACCCTATCAGCCAAGCCCAAAAGGTGTAAAGGGGAGCAGAACAGCTAAATGGAGTTTGCTGAAGTGCTTGAAGGATGAAAGGTGGGTGCAGCAGCAGCAGAAGACAGGCGCTGGAGCTGCCAGCACCAAAGCTGGTAGGATATGAGCCAGACTCCAGTTTAAAAGGCGACAATCGCATCACTAAGGCTGAGAGACGACTGAGGCCATGCCTCTAACACAACTGAGTGTCCAGCTGTGTCAGGGCTCAGCACCAGCTTTGACGTATCAGCTACAGGGACACAGTTACTGATTAACAACCTTTCCTCTGAGGACAAGCTGAAAGAGTTGGGGTTGTTCAGCCTGGAGAAGGGCGGGCTCTGTAGTGACCTCATAGCAACTTCCAGTGCCTAAAGGAGCTACAAGAGAGCTGGAGAAGGGCTTTGGACAAGGACATGAACTAATAGGGTTGAGGGAATGGCATCAGACTGAAAGAGGGTAGATTAAGATTAGATATTAATAAGAAATTCTAGACAGTGAGGGTGGTGAGATGCTGGAATAAGTTGCCAGGGGAAGCTGTGGATGTCTCCCATCTCTGGCAGTGTTCAAGGTCAAGTTGGATGTGGCTCTAAGCAACCTGGTCTTGTGGAAGGTCTCCCTGCCCAAGGCAGGGGGTTTGAAACTAGATGATCTTCAAGGTTCCTTCCAACCTAAACTGATTGATGATGATGACGATTATGATGATAAGGTGATAGCTCAGCCCTAGTGTCACTGCATGATTGCGTGGTGTCCCCATCCCTGCTTGAGGACAGGGAAGCTTCTCTCTCCACACACCACCAGTGCATCCCCAGTACTAGGTGTCAGCGCCTTAGTGTAAGTCATGGTTCAGTCTGCCAACTTCCTGACTCAACTACTCACCTTCACCAGAATTAAAAGCCAGTGTCTCCTCCCACTATGAGGTTTTGGTCCTTCCCTCTACAACTAAGAACCAAACCCTCCCAGTAGAAAACTGCTTCTCAAAATAGAAGAATGAGAAGCTTTTCCTATCCCAGACTATTCTGATCTCTGGGTCATCTGTCAGTAAAAGAAAAATGAACAGGTTATCCAAGGATGGACCATACTACCAGTGACAAAAGTAGGGAGAGAGAGACAAGTCCCCAAGCGACCCCACTCTGGAAGCCACACTGGCTTAGAAGATGTCTCACCTATTAGGACTTCATGCAGAATAATGCCACAAGTATCTTCACCACCAGTGCAGGTTTTCATGGGGCCAGAGCAGCTTTTTCCTATACTGTGACATATCTCACACTGGAGGCAGGTCCCTGTGGAGAGGAGGACACATTCCTGAGCAGCAGACATAAGGGATCCCACTTCCTCTTTCACTGAGGTTTGATTTCAGCAGTGATCAGCACTTTTCACATTTCTCTTCCCTTATATTTCATTATGCAATCTATGTTGAGCTTTTCCAGAGCTGCTGATGACAGCAGCCCTACAAACCCCTTCATCCTGGCAGGCAATCAGGTATCCCTGGATTCACAGACTCCAGATTCTCTCTTGGTAGAAAATAAAGACACGTGAGTGGCTGGGGAACAAGAGCTGCCAGCAGGTGCTTCTTGTACTCTGTACAAACTGCAGACTTTCTCCATAATCATTATCTCTTTGTATATCTCTTTGTAGGCATTAGGGGAAAATGGACAAGGACAGGAACAGCAGGTATCTGGAACTGTGTTCCTGATACCTGCTGGAACGCTTTAAGCAGACCGTACTATCAGATACTCATCAGGAAGCACTTAGAAAGGAATAGCATGTATTTCAACAGAGAGCAAACAGGACCTCTTCCATGACACACACCCACAAGAGTCCAGCATGTAGATTAACAGGTCAGGCATGTGTCACTTCCCTGAACCCAGGTGCCAGCTAAGGCACTTTGCAGTGGCCATGGCATCTGCTGTGAGCCAAGACCTCCAAGACAGCTATGTTTTTCTGGAGCAGAGCTGAAGGACAGCTGAGATGACATTATGTCCAAAACATCACACAACCCTGAACATGAGTAAAATAAATGATTCAGCTTACCAATGGTCTGGCTGCCTCAGGGTGACCTGAGTCGCTCTGATGCCTGTCCTGGCTGTACCACCAGTGAGCACACAGAAAATCAGACTGTGAGCTCACGTTGTAAATGCCAACACCCTCATCTGCACATTGTCTCATAGGACCAAACACCCCCCAAGACCAGTCACCCTTACCCCTCTGCA
Source organism: Passer montanus (assembly GCF_014805655.1). Classification (NCBI taxonomy): domain Eukaryota; kingdom Metazoa; phylum Chordata; class Aves; order Passeriformes; family Passeridae; genus Passer; species Passer montanus. Next base: position 221,334 of record NW_024356948.1, on the reverse strand, counting down.
GTGCAAATGCCCCAAGATGAGGGGGGTTCATGGCTCAGATGGCAGAAATTGCCTCACACATGATGCACTCCATTCCCAGACCTCTTTTGTGTCTTACAACCCCACAGGTCCCAGTGAAAAACTCACCTGGGTCCAGGAAAGCCAGGAGGAAGCTGAGTCCAAGGGACAGCCTCATGCTGATGGGATGTAAGCACAGGGAGCTGCCAAATCTCACCCAACAAAGCACTGTGTGCCACAAGAGCTTTATAAACTGGAAGGAAAGAGTTTTTTTGGGGAAGTAGAGGTTGGGCAAGTTTTCTGAATAATATATATACACTGCTGAGCACTAACACCCGTGTTTGCTTTTTCTTTTAAAGCACAGGTTTTGCCTTTTTCTTCATATGAGTGATGCTGTTTGATTTTCCCCTGTTTAGAGCATGCATCCTGTGGAGTAAGACTGGCTTTCCTGGTGATACCAGCTATGTCTCTGGTAAAGACTTTGAACAAGGTTCAGCCTCCACCATCCATATGGATGATGGAGAGGAAACCATTTGAAAAACCCTGGTGTGCTCACACTGTTAGTCCCAAAGAAACAAAGTATAGCAAGGAGCAGCCAGGAAATTCCCCTGTGGTTTAGTTTTTGATGGCTGGTTTCCCATTTTGTCATTCCCATCATAGAGTCAGGAGCTCTCATGCCCAGAGTACAATCAGAAAGCAGCAGTGCCAAAGCAGTGGACTTCCTCTCCAAGCTGGAGTGCAGCTTCAGTTTGTAAAGTGACTGCCAAAGCACACCTTGGAGCAGGCTCAGTCAAGGGTTCTCGGGGTTGAATACGTCAGAGCAGCAAAGCCAGTACTCCAGGGTTTGTGTTTTGATATAAAACACTTGGTGGTTGATAAGGAAGTGTCCTATTGTCCTTCTGGGCTTTAAATTGAATGAAGTCAGAATAGAGAAATCATTGATGTGGTTGCAAGACAGTCTGGTCACAGATTAGGGAAGGTTATAGCAGTATTCCATGGCCTGGCATCTCATGATGGGCTAATGACAAGCAGCAGTGACCAACTTGCCATTGCCCACAGGCTCCCTGCCTCATGTGCAGGCTTTATTAGGATGTGCTGACTCATTGAAACCATGCCCTACTCTGAAGATATCCTCTTGTCCTGCACCATAGTGGACACAGGCCCTCCAGGACTTTTTGCATTGACAGACACGAAGAACTGAAGTGCCCTCATGCTCCCTTCCCTTTTGAGACTAACCTCTTCAATGGACAGTTGTCTTTTGACATTTCCCAATATATTGAGTAGTCCAGTGGGACAACTTCTGAGCTAAGCCCAGAGTGCTATAAGAATGGGAATCACACAGAATAAGAGCCTTGGTTCCCCCATTGTCCACAAAGCTGATATCACAGGAAAACCAGGGAGAATTATGTCTTCACACAGAAATTCTTTTTCAGTTCAGAAATGGTCTCATACCACAGTAGATATGTGAAAATTAAATCAATGTCCTGACTTCAGCCTGCTCAGGATTAAAATTAATTTCTTATTGGTCTTACACCTCACAAATAATAAAATCATATCCCCAGGCAGGCAGAGTTACCTAGATTCTGCCATTTGACTAAATATGGGACTGCAGATACAGATAGGAAGATGAGAAGATGTGACTGTCTCTGGTGATTTTAATTTCATGCCCTTTCATTTAAGATGATTAGTGAAGTGCTTGGGGGCTTTCCCTGAACAACATGACCACACTAGTCTCACTGAATTACACAGAACTCACCTGTTTCCCACCTCACAGGGAGGGAGGGTATGAAGCTGCAGCCTTTTCATATGCTCTTTTAGAGATGAAACCAAGCACAGCAAGAAGAAGGCACAGTCTGCAGCAATAAGAGACCTGGAAAATAAGACTTATTAGAAAAGGTGACAACAATAAAGGTCCTCAGGGGACACCCAGTTACATCATACAGGTCTACAGAAAAACAGGGCTGGATAAGAAAAACTATTGTGGGGGGTTTACATTAGGTATTGGAGAAATTTTCAAACAGTGACAATAGTGAAGCTGATTGCCTGGGAAGGTGTGCATCCTCCACCCTGGGTGGCTTGGAAAAACAGACTAGACCAGTATTTATTAGGGGAATATATAAGTTGATAGGATCCTGCTCCAGGGCTGAGAGATGGATTAGATACTCTCTCTCAAGATTCCTTCTAAATTGTTTTTTATGTTTTAATTTCATGCGCATGAAAGTGCCTGTCTCTGCAGCATGTCCATGTTTCCAAGAGGAGAGAAGGATGTTAACACAGCAGTCACAATCTCCACAGAGGCTGGAGAGGTCAAAAAGATCTGTGAGATGAGAAAAGTTAAAAATCCAACTCTGAAAATAGCATTGGTAGGAAGGGGAGATGAAAAGGGATTAAATGAAAAGGAAGATGATTCTATGATTCAGCCGAAGAAAGACATTCACCTAGGCTAGAGCATCTAAAAAAATAAATGTGAGTTTGTTCTGTGGAGTTGTAGCAGAAAATTTGAATTTCCAGTGGGTTTCACAAAATCAGAGAATTGTTTCGGTTGGAAAAGACCTTTAAGAACATTGAGTCCAGCCATGAACCCAATAGTGCCAAGCCTACCAGTAAACCATGTTCCTAAATGAAGTATCTCTATATCTTTTAAATACCTCCAGGGATAGTGATGCCACAGCTTCCCTGGGCAGCCTCTTCCAGTGCTTGACCACCCTTTCTGTGAAGAAATTTTCCTAACATCCAATATAAATCTCTCATGGGAAAACCTAATACTATTTTCTCTCATTCCAAGAGCCCAAACATAAAGGTATGTGTTCAAAGCATGAAAATAATATGTGTGATTTACATCACAGCTGAAGAACCCAGGTCAGAAAGCTCTGAAAAAGAAATAAAAGTGACAAAAGTGTGACCAAGAAAGTAAAAGTTAGAAAGGACTGGATTGAACAGTTCCTGTAGGAGATAATGAAGGAGAGCTTTGCACAGTCCTAACTGGCATTCAAAGGGAGGATTGCTAAGAGAGAATTACAATGTTGGCTTTAAAAAAGAAGAAGTGAGGTCAGAGCTAAGGATGAACCCACTGATGGTGAGGTTAGCTGGGGCCAAGAGGACCACCCTCTTCCTGTGATGAGACACTTGAGAGGGAACCAAAAGGACAGGATGCACCTGGGTGAAGGAGGAATCCAACAGAGCCCTGGAACCAGGCAAGCACAGAGTGGCTGCCAGCCCTGGTTCCTCACAGTCACTGCAGCACTGACAAGTGCTCCCCTCCCAGCAGCACAAAGCTGCAAAGCCCTTTCTGCAATAGCAGGCAAACTGGTGCTCAGGATGAAGCACAAGGCTGGGGTCCTCAGCTGCATCCAAAATTCAAGGCAAGCACAGAGTGGCTGCCAGCCCTGGTTCCTCACAGTCACTGCAGCACTGTGACAAGTGCTCCCCTCCCAGCAGCCCAAAGCTGCAAAGCCCTTTCTGCAAAGGGCAAGGCAAAGTGGTGCTCAGGATGAAGCCCTGTACACAAGGCTGCATCCAAAAGGGTCACTCAGAGTACTGGCAGCTACAGGAGGGATGTCACCCCTTACCTACGTTACCAGGACATAGATCCTGAGAAAGGCTGGAGGGACTATCACCACAGACATTTTTAACCACAACACATCTCCCTTTCTTCTTCCCTTTAGAAGACAGTCCTAACTTCCCAGCCTCACTGGGCTACCATTTGGGCTATGCTAACATGGGGCTGTCTGTCACTTCAGGACCTTGTATATCTCCAACAGCTCTAAAGCTCTAATACCTCTAGTACATGCCTAAGTAATACCTCCAGTAAAAGAGCAGTGTTCCAAAAGCCCAGGCACAGGTTCTGTGGGAGCACTAGAGCAAAGGTGTCTCCTTATCTCCACTTAACCATGATGCAAGAAGACAGAACCACAATGTGTTATGACATTTCAATGGTGTACTCATTCAGCCCATAAAAAAATGCTGTAGAAGAAGATTCAAATCCACCCATTTTCTGAGCTTATTCCTAGTTCTCCAGAACACACATTGGCAAGAACTGCCAGTCTGGTTAACCAGGCAAGGAAACATAACAGAGCAACTCTAACCACTCCATGCAAGGGTTAGTGCATCTGCCCCAAAGGGTGAGAGCAGCAGGAGTCTCACCATGTGCTTGTTGACAATAGGCTGAGGAAGTTTTCACAGAATCACAAAATGGTTTGGGTTAAAAGAGGTCTTAAGGACCAGCTAGTTTCAACCCCCTCTCACCTTCCACTAGACCAGGTCAATTTGACAGTCATTTGTCTTAGCTGTGATTGCACAAATAAACCAGCCAAGGGGTAGGTCAGTATAAATCTAATTGCCACTCCTGGTATGGAGCTTCCCAAGGTACCCCCTCAGCTGTGCTCCCCCCAGTGCTTCACCAAATAACTCTAGGCCAGAAAGGAGGGAATTTTATTGCCTCTCCCCACCAACTGCTGATGTGGGGTCAGTGCTTGGAACAGGACCTGGGGAGGGAAGGCTGGTGGCAGCCAGATGGTTCAAGGGAGCAAAGTCACACCCATGGCTCCATGGGAGTCAGAGAACCAAGAGTTTGTCAGCAGGGAAGTTACTGTGTGTCTGAAAGAGCAGCATTACTGTAATAGGGTGCCAATTTTCACACATTACTTTCCCATGCGGACTTTACATGGCATGGTGCTAGTGCCAGGTCCCAGGTGGCTGTACTGAGCCCTTTTCTTGCACCTCTCCCTGGTGTGGGCTCCTTCCCTCTTCCTGCCAGTGCTGGATCTGCCTTTCTTAAAAATATCCTTCAGGGTTCCCTTTCCAGCCAGCCAAGTCAGTCCTTTAACGTGAGATCTCCTGTTGGAAAAGAATTTGTGAACCAGGGAAGAGATGTTGGAAGCTAGAAATAATATGAATATAATAACATTATACTGCTGCTTAAATGCTTTCTTCTGTGGTTAAAAAACATGGTAGTTAAGATGTTTGTGCAGGATCACTCCTGAGAAAATACACAGAATCAAATTGCTAAATACTATCAAATCATGAAACTTCCTCTTTCAAGAGATCAAGACATTTAAAGCAGTGCAAGGGACATTTTATTTTGGCTTTAACATTGATAAACTGTTAGTACCCTGGCCAGTAGTTACCTTTCCAGCTGGAATAATTGCCATGGAACCCAATTGCTTTTCAAATATCCTGAAGGAAGATAAATTTGCACGCACTTTAGTGTGTTCAATGAACTCTCTGTTACAGCATGAGTCATCAGCAATGTCATCTTTGAGCATTCAAGAAAACAGCATCTGTTTAATCCATTGGTGGATAATGTAGAAAGTACATCCTTATTAGATATTCACACCTCTTATTAGACATTCATATTTCAACCTCCTCTTTGGTGAACTTCTCCAAAGTGCAACTTTACCAGCAGCAGAGCTCATTCACTGAGAGAGTTCCAGGTTGGCAGCTGAGGCAGACCAGTTTACCAGTTTTAACTGGTACATCAAGCCAAAGTTAATGTTGCATGATCTGGTATTAAAAAAAAAAAAAAAAAAAAAAAAAAACCAACCAAACAATGAATGCATAAGATGAAGTCTTTTAATCCAATATTAATATCCACACATTATATTTATCATTCATGGCAGCAGTTAGGAATCTCAAAATGGAATAAAAAGTCAGTGTTTCAGGAATCATATCTAAGGGGGCTCTCAAGTAACCTGGATCTGCTCTTGTCCCTTGAAAAAGTGACCTGACCCCAAGCCCCTGACAACTTGATTGAATGTGTTTAGATGGCTTTGTTTTTTCCAGCCTTCTACACAAAAAGTCTCCCATAAAGCTGGAGCTGATGATGAATGTCCCAGATCCTGGGAAAGCCAATGGACAAGTGGGAGCCTTTTACATCCCACTGGAATTTGTGAAGAAATCTGTGAAAACAATGGGAACCTATAAAGTTCTTTTAAAAGCCTAATTTTTGAGGGGGCAAGGAGCCAGGCAAAGACAACCTGGTGATGAGGCATTGATAAACTGTAGGTGTTAAGCTGATCTGGGGGATTTGGGAGGACAATGATCCATTCAGCCACTCATCTACTCCTTCTCTCTGGCTATCCACTGCACCTATCTGCGCACCTCCAGCATGGAAACCCTCTACATACCTGGAAATGGGAGATGTGAATTGGCAAGGTATTAATTTTTGCCCTGGACTGCATTTATTTTCTGAAAAATATCACTCTATCTGTTTTCCACCCTTTCTTTGTCTTCAGTCAACTACCAACCAAGTCCCACTGACAGGAAAAAAGATTTTACTATGAAAAGCAGGAGTCACAGGTGAGTAAGATCTGCCTTGGAAATGGACATATGCAGCCCAGTCAAGAAAAAGAAAGGTAAATTATTACCACTGGGCTTGAGAAAAGACTATGCTGTGGCTACAAACTCTGCACATGGTGAACAATATTTGAAAGAACGCATTTCTTTGAACTTTTACACAGATGCAGACTCTTTACACTGGAGATCTTTGTAGTGTGAAGGTCCAGACAACCTCATTTACCACTTTTTCTTAAGCTGAAGTGATCTGGAATTGACTGAACCCTTCTTATAATTTTTGGCATTCCATCTCTCAGTAGTGTGATGTTACTCCATTGATGTCATCCTTTTCTGTTGCAGGAGTTTTCCTGAGTGTGCACACATCATCCCCAGTGAGTCCAGGTGTTATGTGCTTTTCAGTATCAGTTTCTGTCTCCTCTTGCCAGGCCTTTTTTGTGAAGCATCACACATTGCATAAGGAAGAACCCAGAAACCCATGCCCTGCAGCACAAGGAGACATGATCCCAGTTTTCCAAGTGATGCTCATCTTTCCCATCCCTTTCCAGTCCAACATTAACCATTGGTTGATAAGCATCATAAAATAAAGGTATTCCCAAATGAGTATGGCAGATAGCACTAAGAAGATCATGTTTGCTTAAAGCCTGCATTGGTCTGGGCATTTTTTAATCATCAGTTAACTTTCAGAAAGCAAAATCTGTTGTTGGATTTTTCTGGTTGTTCTTTCGTTCTCTCACACATTCATGAGGAAATGCATCCATTGCTCAAAGCAAGGCAGGCCTCCAGGCAAAACAAGGCTTTGACAAGTTGTAATACTGTGGAAGTTTCAAACTGAAAGAGAGTAGGTTTAGATAAGGTATTACAAAAAAAAAAATCTTTACTGTGAGGGTAGTGAGGCATTGGAACAGGTTGTCCAGAGAAGCTGTGGAAACCCATGCCTGCAAGAATTCAGGACTAGACTGGATGAAGCTCTGAGTAACTTGGTCTAGTGAAAGGTATCCCCTGCCCATGGCAGAGGAGTTGGAACAAGGTGATTTCTAAGGTCCCTTCAACCCAAACCATTCTGTGATTCTGCGTTCAAATATTACAGCAAACAACAAATAAATATCCAGGAACAGCAAACAGTGAACAGCAGGGGTAGAGATCCAAGCAAAACTCCAGAGCACTCAGCATGGAGGTGTCTGGTGTAGCTCATCACCAGCTGGAAGAGCTTGTGACTCAGCACCATGTGGAGACATGGGTTCAGGTCCCATGAGCAAGCTGGGTATGAGGTGTCATGCTGGCCTCCAGGATCCAGAGCAAAAGGAACTGTTCCAGTGGGGCATGGAGGTGCTCACACAGCTACCTCCCACCTGGTTTCACCAGTGATGGGGGAGCTCTGAAACCAGTGTCAGATGCTGTTAGCCTGTGTCCAGAGCTGTGTATGCCACAAGGCAAATGACATTGATATTGCACAGATTGGAAAGAAGAAGGTAGAAAGCACCAAGTCACCTGAATGACCTTGCAAGGGATAATAAAACTTTTCTATGACTTGTGCCTCAAAATCTGTGACGAGTTTTGGGCCTCACATTACAAGAAAGACACTTAGGCGCTAGAGCATTTCCAGAGAAGGGAGCAGAGAAGAGCAGGGTGTGGAGCTCAGGTTTGATGAGGAGCAGCTGAGGGAACTGGGGTTGTTTAGTCTGGAGACAAGGGGGCTCAGGGGACACCTTCTCCCTCTCTACAATTCCCTGACAGGGGAGTGTTTCCAGGTTGGGTCAATCTCTTCTCCCAAGCAACAAGTGACAGGACAACATGAAATTGCCTCAAGTCATGCCAGGAGGGTTTTAGATTAGATACAGGGAAAAGTTTTTTTCACTGAAAAGCATTGTAAAGCCCTGAAACAGGCTTCCCAGGGAAGTGGTGGAATCATCATACCACAGGTGTTCAAAAAACATGTGTATGTGGCACCTGAGGGCATGGTTTGGTGATGAATGTGTGGTGGCGGTGGGTTGAAAATTGGAATCATGGTGTTGCAGGTCCCTTCCAATCTTATCAATTCTTCCTACAGTTCTATGTCACACTTTTACCTACTCATCTCAAAAGGATATGGACCAGGATTTCTCATTCCCTAACATCTTGGTTGTGGGGATAAAAAATACTCTGGCAAGGAGCTCTCTCCAGGATAATGTATGACAATGAATACATTTTCACAGACAGGCCCTCACTCTCCTATAACAACCAAAAAGTCACTGGTTCCAGCGAGTCAGGAGATCGGGCTACAGATACCCTAGCTATATGAAATTAAAATTTTACAACAGGAATATCCCCAATAAAAAGTTTATTAACTTATCAGTGACATATATGCAAACAAACTCTCCCCCAAATGTGGTCTGTAATCAGTCTGCCCTGTTTCTTCAAGCCTGGGATGTTACAAATGTAGCTGATAGGGATGATATACTGACAAATGGCTGGTGTTTGTGTGTCTTTTAGGCCCCAAGCAATCATCTGGGAAACCACAAGATTTTAATGAGCCTGCCCCAGAGACATTAGGTTTTATGGAAACAGATTAAAAGAATTTTACATAACAACTTAATCATGCAGTGTAATGAGAAAATAAATTTTTTTAAATGCCATATAGATAAGACATGGGAAATTCCAGCCCCAGTGATATGAAATGTATGGAAATGATAATCAGGTGGATATAGAATGAAAATGAAAACAAATGTGAAAGAAGAAAGGCAGATATTTAGAAGTGGGATTATAAGATTATTAAAAGACTAGGGCAGTTACATATAAGAGAAAAATCTCTAATGTAATATTTTTCAAGAAAGTTTTTGTCATCTTCATGTTTTAACTTTTGCATGAACACAGAGGGAAAGATTAAGGAATACATCTTAGTTCCAGATCTCTGACTGGTCTTAAGGAGGACTTGAAAATGTCTTTATCTCAATATAAGGAATGCCAAAATTACATTCACTGGTTCACAGAAAACCTCATTATAAGGGTCACCTCACTCTAGATTGCAGGGCAAAAAAAGGTTGCAAATAAAGATGAAAATGAAGGTGAAGCTGGGAAAGACACACTCTTCTTATCACATATCCCAAGTGCGGAGAAAAGAAAAGGAAGCATAGACTGCACAGCCCGCCACTGGGATCTGGACTTCCAAACCCTGTCAGTTTTGTGGGTGAAGATCAGTTTTGAAGCACAAAGTGTTGAAGACAGCATGGGACCCCAAGCAGAGTCATTGATGTAGCACTCAAATTTGCTGAATGCTGCCTTTGAAAGGCCATGTGAAGCTGCTCCTAGGGGTCTGATACAATGCAGCTCCTGTGTCAGGCCTGACAGCCACACAGGGATTATTCAGATACTGTGGAGCATTTCAAGTGCTGCCTAAATGCATTTGATTGCCCAAACTGCAGTCTTAGCCTGCAAGTTCAATCCTACCTGAGGAGACGAGGTATTGCATTAACCCTACAATTTTCCCAGTATCAGATGATCCAAAGATATAAAACCCACAGATTCATGAACCGCTCTGAAAGTGCTTTGCATGACACAATCCCTCGGGAAATTTAAGTGCAACAGACCCAGTTATGCCAGCACTGCGTGTATGTGTAGAAAGAGGCAACACCAGGTCCTAAATCCCTCAGTGAAGAGACCTAAACTCAGGTGTGGTGGGGCATTCCCGGCCTTTTCCAGGCCGCAGTGCAGCTGAGAAATGCTCACTAGGCCTCGGCCTTGGCAAACAGCAGCTGGGCTCAGCTCTTCTGGAGCTTATTAGAAACAGACTGCTCCCAGGAACTGCTGCAGTAAAACAAGCCCCTGTTTTCTTTATGAAGAGCCTTGGAAATTATATTTCTTCCCTGAATAGTGGAAACATCCCTGTTCTCACACTTTCAAAGAAAGTGCCGACCCAAACTGTGGGCAGGATGAACCATTCTTATGAGACTAAAGCCCACTGCCTTGTAAGACCTGTAAGAAATGGTTCAAAATGAGACCCTTGGAGGTCTCCTGAGCCCCAGCAGACTGTGACCAGCAATCTCCCTCTGAGTGGGGCCTCTCAGAGCCAGCCAACTCTCATGTTTGCTGTGCTCAGAGAATCGCTGGACAACAACAAATCCTAGCCCAACACCCCTTCTCCTCAGAGCCCAACCCTTGTACCACTGGGGAGGTGCAAAGGCATCCAAAGTGAGTATTTCCCTACTTTTGAGGGGAATTTTTCACAAGTACCTTCGTTGCATTGACTCTTTGTGTGCATGCACGTGTGCATATGCTACAGCAGATCTGGGAGAAATGCTACTTTCTTAGAAGTTTAAGTCAGTCCTGTAAGTAAGGTAAAGTCATAAGTTATAAGCTAAGTTAAATGCTGCTAAGTGTTCTTTCGTTAAAATGCTAAGTTTAACTTTGAAGTTACAAGCTAGGTTAAACACCGTTAAGAACTATTCCTCTGTTAAATTGTTAAGGTTAAATTGTAAGTTAAGTTTAAGGTATAAATTAAGTTATAAGTTAAGCCTAACTACTGTTGAGTGCTGTTAAGATTTTAGGACATATTGCCATATTCCTTTTCATCCTTGCCCTCACTCTCTTTTGTCACACACACACACACACATATAGATAGCTCTTGGCTCATTTCTGTTTTAATTGGCTGGATTTTGTTTGATTTTGTTGTTGCTTGTTTTTCCTTGGTGTGCCTCAACTGTCCAGTAAATAGTAGAGTGAATCTTGCCAATGAACTTTGTCATGCTGTTGCTCAACAGTAAATCTGTTTTTTACTGATACCCTTGCTGGTGATTCTTTAAGTGATTTCAAACACTAATGTGTAACAAAAAGCAAGTTAAGTGAGTTCCTCATGGTCTCTTGGGCAGCATAAGTACCCTTCCAAAAGTGACCCTGCAAAGGACCTGCTGTTTGTGCTTGTATCACTCATTCCCCACGACAGTCCCACCACAGTGACAACCCCGTGTGGCAAGGTTGGAAGCAGTCAGAAACATCACTGACTCTGAAAGCAACATGCAGGTGAGTCAAGACACAGCATCCTATGGGGGGTAGCTTCAGCTACTCTGATCTCTTGTTATACCACTCGTTGCTAAGGGAATGGTTTTTGTGCTTCACATGGGTTTGTAGCCATCAAGATCTGCAATTTATGAGGCAGAAAATCACTGTGGAATACACGTCTTGACCTGCCTTTTTTCTCTGCCAAGGAATAGATTTTTTTTCCTGGCATACTGGCTGTGTCAGAGAGGAACTGTGCTTTGGTGTGGAGCTGGGGAAGCAGAAAACTATTGCCCTCTTCCTATGCATGCAAGGGGCTTCTAGTGCCAGAAAAAGAAGCTGTAGCCATGTGAAGCAAAGCCATGGTGCAACTTAAGTTTACACTGCTGACAGAAATATGTTCCAAGGATTAACTCTGATCTGGCAGGCTTTGTTTTGGATCAGACCCAGCATAGACTGTACTGTGCTGTCCCTAGGTCAAATCAGGTGTCATTTGACTCCACTAAGCCCTTATAGTATCTCACCATGGCAGTTAAACCAAGATCACATCTTCCCTTTCCTGTAATGTCTGTTCTGTGTGTCCTTCTCCTGCTTCTCCCTTGTGCCACTGCCAGTGCTCTTATTCTCCCCTGGAAAGCCAGTTCATGGAACAGAGCTAACAGTTACCCAGCAATGAAAAGGGCAATGTGTTTAGGCCATGCTGGCAGGGACAGAAAGGACAAGGTTGTAGCTATTCACATTTAGCTTGGCTGACACTGGCAGGGAACCACACACCAACTTTGTGCATCTGTTTGGTCAGGCACATATAAAAACCTATCTGATGCCTAAAGTCTGTTTTACAAATCTTGGCTAATTGAATTTAAATTTATTCAAGACTCAAACCCTGTTTTGATTCAAATCTGTGTTGTAACCTGACCCAGAACCACACAGACCTGGTACAGAGGGTTAGGGAAGCACACCCCCCTCCTTCAGTCACAGAGTCCCTGACTTTTTTTGCTGGGACCTTTTGCAGGATCACAGGTTCAGCTTCAGGTATGTGAGCCCACCTTCATCATGGACTGAAAAACTCAGTGAACGTCCTGCAGAGGAAGCTAAAAAAATAATTCCTCATCTCATGGGACTGAACTGACATCACTCAATGCTTGGAAACTCAAATATGCAATAGATCTCTTATGACATCCCCATTCCAGGAATGATCTGATGATCCTATTTCTTAGACCTTCCTTTGCCCCAGGCTGTCCAGAGTCTGGCTTGCTACAGATTCAAAGCTAACAGCATGACACTTGCCACAAATAATACCATGTCCCTGTAATATGGGATCCCCTACTGTGCTGGGCTGACATTTATACCAAAAGGGCAAAGGTTCTTTCTTCCTCTTTTGCCCAGCACTATGGGCCTATCATGTCATGGTCAAAGAAAATGTGTTCCTCTTGTGGACTGCAGACAGAGGTTCCATGAGAGGGATGAAAAAATCTGCCTAAACCAAAGCCAGGATTAAACCAGGGTAATCCTGGACAATAGGCCAGTACCTGTTTATCCAAAATGCCTTTGGCCTCAAAGGAAATGGCTGTCTAATTAATATCAGCAGAATTAGCATGTGCATGATTTGTATGAGGTCTCTGCCAAGGTTACAGTTGGCAAGAGCAGACTTTGCCAAGAGCAGCCTGCTGGCAAAGCCCCATATTTTCCTCTGCTTTGAAGCATATCTCCCGTCATTTCAGATACTCTCCTCCACCTGTGGTCTGCTCCTGCCAGTTCAAAAGCCCCCACCCATGGGGCACATTAATCCCTTCAGAGTCAGTCTCTGCATCCACTAGGAAAGAGAGCTGAGTTCCTTATGCAATATCTAACCAGCTCTCTAAGCCAGGGATGGGTTTTGTCCCCTTTTCAGCCTGGAGCATGGATGCAAGACACAACTAGCCCAGAACTTTAACAGACATCACCAAGATGAATCATTACTACTAAGTTATGTGATTACTTAACAATCTGTATACATAACTGGATGAAACGAGCTCTTTCTCCTGTCTTCTTTCTCCTTTGTCCAATCTTCCCAATTATCTTCATCTACTGAAGCCAAGATCCTTTCAATACCTCCAGCTTGCCAGGGAGAGCTGCCCCAGCTTGCTATTTGAATTATAACACACCCTCTAGAAAAGTCTCTGGCTCAGAATTCACTTAAGTGAGAATATCCCTTAAATGCATAACAAGCACAGTTGGATGAGTAATTGATTCCATCCAGATTGAAATGGAAAAATCTCATTGGGTCCTACTCTCGGTTTTCTGCTTCTGTACTTGCTCAGACTGCAACAGGTCTGTTTGCAGGGATCAGAGATGAATTGAAGGCTCTGGGCTACCTTCCCTGCTGAGGTGCTGCCTCAGGGGCACCACCTGGGATTGACAAGCAGCTGTTCCTTTACTGTGGGAGAGTTGGGAGAGGGAATCCCAGAGATTAACAGGTGGAAAGGACATTGCGGGTTGTAACTAAATGATCTTTACAGTCTCCTTCAATCCAAAAAAATTCCATGATTCTATGATGCGAGAGAGACTGTTTATAAGATTACGTAGTGTAGGAAAATGGGGACTGGCTTCATATTGAAAGAGCTCAAGTTTAGACCAGATATTAGAAGAAAAATCTTTGTTGTGAGGGAGGTGAGACACTAGCACAGGTTGCTCAAGGAAGTTGTGGATGTCCCATTCCTCAAGTGTTTAAGGCCATGTTGGATGGGGCTCTGAGCAACCTGGTCTAATGGAAGACATCGCTACCCACAGTAGATGTATTGGACCAAGAAGATCTTTTAAGGTTCCTTCCAACTCAAACCAATCTATGACTCTGTGATTCTTCTTGGGGTCTTCTCTAAAAAGGGCTGTTTTGCAGTGGGGTGATGTTCAGACACTCAAAACTTGACTGTAAAATGTAAGATTGAGATTATCCCCAAGACACAGCACAATTTTTGGAAAAGACACTTGGAGGAAGACCACCAGGAGCCAGCTGCCTGCCAGGGAGGGAAACAAGGATCTCATCACCGCAAGGAAGTTGAGATCTCTAGATTTTTATTCAGGAGAGGAGTTGTAGTAGTGCAATTTTTCACAAGAAAGACAGGTGGAGGTAAGGTGCATCCCTCTGTGCCTCCATGCAAGGATGGCCACCTGATGTGAAGCAGCTGTTTCTTGTCCTGCTTTGACCCATCTGGGGCTGTAAGATCTCTGACAAATTTTTTGCTAGGTGCACATGCATCACCTGCCACAGAGGATCTTGGAGCCCAGCAAACTTGTCAATCTACTAAGGAGACAATAAATTCATCAGATAGAATCTCAAAGAGCACAGAGTAGAGAAAAAAGCCTCTGCTGGGGCAGGAAACTTTTCTCCTTCTTCTTCAGCAAAACTAGCCGATTTCAGTTTGCTTCATGTGTGGGGAGGAAAGACTGTGCAACAACAACAACAGGAGCAAGTGTCAGCTTAGCCATGACTAAAACAGACAGGCCTTCTTGTCCCTCTGGCATGCCTATCTCCAGCTATCTTAGCAATATATCTGTTTTTCCTTTGCAGATGGCATGTTTGAATACTGGACACAGATGGGCACAGGATGAAAATGGTGTCAATTCTGAATGCACTGTGTACACCAACCAGCGTGTTACAAGAGTTGTGTGCTCACAGTATTGCTGCCCTTCCACCAGTGGTGGCAAATAGAATGCCTTCCATTTTCCATAGCAGGGATAGCAAGTGCATAGAAACAAAGGTCCGTGGTCCCTATAATACCTACTAACAAGGTTTGAAGAAAACATGAGATTTGTTAAGAGTTTTGCAGAAAGAATTGTGGCACCCCACATGGCACCACCTCCAATGTAATCCTTCATGACATTACCCTTCTAGAAGAACAACCCAAGGTGTCTTTCCATATGTTCAGGCTGGTGCAGCTGAAAGTGGGAAATTGGCTCAGGACTTCCTGAGGCAAGGGAGGAGGACTTTTCCCCAAACATTGATTGTCAATGGATTTCCATCTCTGTTTCTTAATGTGCTTTTTGTGCACTCTTGATTCCCACCAGTTATTCACCCCACGGCAATCACTTGAGTGTTGCCACTCTATTAAATGTGAATTGAATTAGGCAGGAGGCAATTATCTATGTTGGAAGTTTCCCAGGGTATCAGAGATGAGATCCTCAGCAATATCTGATGAGATATTTACAGACCACAAGTAATGCAGACATTATTTAAAATTATGGTGTTTCCCACACTGCTTCTTAGTATGTTTTTGGGACACTGGGCTTCAGAGTAAGTGAAGTCAGAGAAATGAATTAAATCACCTCTCTATCACAAAGCAATAGAATTTCCTTTGAGATCTCTTTGAGTGCAGATCTGCTGCTACAGGCTTTTTTTTTCCCCCTCAGGTGGCTGGAAAACAGTCCTTTGACATGAGCCATGTTTTGTGTGCAAATTGAGCACTGACATTGCTGAGTCCATGGGACAGGTCTGTCATCAGTGCAGGTACTGATGATGGATATTCCTGCCCTACCCTGACCTGACTGTGACATCTTACCATACTCTTAGAATCACAGAATATTCTGAGTTGGAAGGCACCCAAAAGGATCACCAAGTCCAATTCCTGTTGTTAATGTCAGACTGATTATGAGCCAACAATGTGCTCCCACTGCAAACTGGGCAAACCACATGCTGGTCTATGTCAGGACTTTTGTGGCATGCAGAACAAGGGAGTTACAATCTCCACTGCTGGGTGTCCAGTTCATTCAAGAAACTGAAGAAAGAGCAGAGAGCTACCAAGACCAGGAAACAGAACACGTGTGCTAGAAACAGAGTCTAGGGAGCTGGAATTAGTCTGGTGAAGAGGAGTCTGAAGGGGAAATCTAATAGGAGCCAACAAATAGGTTGAGCTGGTGGAGCTGTTCTCAGCAGGTGCAGTTGACATAAGAAGGAGTAACAAAGTGAACTCTGGGAAGTCCACAGTGGACTTGAGTAAACACTTTTTAGCTGGTGTTGCAAATGCATAACTAGAGGTCCAGCACTGGATGGGAAAATAGTCAATGACCTGTATGTTGAATCACATTCAAAAGAGCAAGTGGGATTCACAAATCACAAAATTTATTGAATGCAACACGTCAGGGTTTTTTGGTTTGCTGTTGATAATGCAGAGCAATTACACATAGCACCAAAAGTACAATTGCAATCACCAGCTTAATGTATGTCAACACTCACGCAGCTGAGTACACAGGGCTTACCAAAAGGTATCCAGTCAAGGGAGAGTGGAGAGAACAAACCTGTCAACCTGTCCCTGCAATTTCATGTCCAATTCTGATCCTCTGGTTAGATGCAGCACTAGGGTATTTTTTATACCTTGTTAATCATTATTGTGCAGAGGGCTGTGGTTTGGATTGTGGTCAAATCTTCCATTCTTTGTGGGCGTGTTTTATAGAATATTTTCTAATAGGAGATGTACTTGACATTTGTGGGTATGGGGTAGAAGAACAAGACCATACAGCTTATGCCTCACTCCATGATCCCATGCACCAATGCCACAGTGACACAAACCACAAGGCCTCCATCTGCTTTCTATGCTTCCACCTGTGTGTTCCATGGCATACTGAGCTTTGCATTTTCTACACTATTTTACACTTACAACAGCTGGGATGTATCAATTTCTCAAGGTTGGGATTGAAGGCACTTAGACTGTAGTTCATGTTTGGACTCAGGTGTTTATTATTTCTTATCAGTGAAACAGTCTCATGACTATGAGTTCTGTAGCCTTTCATTAGTAAGGCACAAAATGGCTTACTCTTGTTACAAGGTCTTTAAAGACTAAATTACCTAATTAAGAAAGGACACTTAGATTATTTTCCCTTTTAACTCAATAACTGATCCCTCAAAGTCCACAATGCTGACTTTTCTGTTTAATTACAAAACATCCCCATGAAGAAGAAGGAAGAAGAATGTAAAGACAAACAACTTGCCTCTGCCTTAAAACTTCTATCTTGTTTCATATTTATTTCTATATTCTAAAACTCCAAACTCTAAGTTTTCTGACCTGTGATATTACACATTTCTAACCAACTACACACCAGTAATCTCAGTACTGTCAATTAATTTTGGAAGCCTGTTCCATGGCCTCAGGTCAAATGCAATGTTCTCTTGTGGGTCTGTGCCTTTAAGCACAGAAAGTTTAAAATTCTCAGCATCTAAGATTCCAGCAGGGATGGAGGACCAGCCCTGGATCTGGTCACCAGAGTTATTTCCATCCTCGGAACACTGGTGAATCAATGTATGTAAAGTGGCCAGCCTTGTAAAGTGTTGGGGATAGCCCAGCTAGTCTGAGCAGAAGACTGAAGTGCAGATCTCTGACGAGGTCTTCAGACAAAGCTTCTGGGGTACAGTCTTCCATCAGCCTTGCCAACTTTTTGTGTGGCCACAGAGAGGTTCATGACTTGTTTTAGTTGAAAAATAAGCCAGAAAATTATGATCTGTTTCAGGCAGATACATTCTAGGTGTTCCTATGCCAGCCTGAGAGCTGTAATGAGTGGCCACCAGCAGACAGTCTCTGAGTTGCCACCACTACCAAAAAAGGTACAGGACCATTGGTAATCTGAAATAGCCTCTGCTTCATAGTAATTTGTATTTTGGGATTAACACAGTTAACTGGCTTGCTAACTGAGGTGGATTCATGCCCATGTTGCATACAAATGAAAGATTACAGCCCACAAAACCTAAGTCGGGGACCAGTTGCAGCCAAATCATCCTTGACTTACTGGTTGTCAGACCCCGTTCAGAATGTAATGAGCCTCACGTGCATGCAGGAGAACAAAAGTCCTGCCTCACCTCACGATAACAATTCAGTATAAACAATTTCACAGGCAACAGACCTCCTAATCAAGTCAGTTATGAAAGAGCTCATTTGCGGGGAGAGGAGGCAAGATTTGAATCTGAACTGAAGTTCACAGTGAGTTTTGGTACAAAAGAAAGATAAATACTGAAATGTGCATTTGCTTCCATTAAGAACAACTTAAAGCTGCATAGCTTGTCCAAGAAAAGCATGACAGGACAGGCAGAGAAAGGGGTCCTGGGCTGGCTGTGTGGTGCACAGTAAGAAAGGTGGTGCAGGCCAGCCATAGGATGACTAGTACAGAATGTGCTTTTCCCTTATTTGTCTCTTCTTCCAACACACTAAGCTCTTCTGGTTCGTTTGCTGTCATATACAAATTCTTTGTTTAATTTTGTTTAGCTTGACTGACATCGCAGTTCTTGAGAATCAGTGGGTGTGATAATGCTCTCTCCTGCTCATGATAGTGCAGTACTTCAGGAAACAAAAGGATTAGAACCCATACGTCACTCACCTGCATGGATCACACTGGGGACAGCTAATGGAGAGGACATTTCCAGGAATATAAGGCTTTTCCAGGAAAGTTCTTTGCAGTGCAGCAGGAGTGGCAAGAGCCTCTGAGTTCTCCTATGAAGGCTGTGCTGTAGGTCTTACAGTGTCTTTTACCTGCAGTGACTCTGGCTCCATCTGGAATATCACCAAGGTACAAAATGTGTGTCTCTGGTCGCACACTTTCCTCAGCTTAAGCCAATTTCTCTTCTTTTTCCCTTCTTTTGAGTAATAGCATTGATTAACCCAGGAAGAGTGGATAATTTTTAAGTATTGTGGATTCATGGTGAATTAATTGGTTACAAATGTCTATACAGATGGGACAGACTGAGAACACACAGTAATTGCAGCTCCCCACAATTTCCTAAGTTGTAATATCTTGGTTAGTTCTGTTCACATGCACATAGTCAAGAGTGAACCAAGAGGGTAAGGAGAATCAGCAATCCTGAATTCTCATCATGTCCCATGTCTGCTATCAGACCAAAAGCATAATCCAACAGCAGCAAAGCTGTACTATGTAGTGTTAATAATGGGTCCAGAAATATTTCTCCAAGCTGGATTCCCAAGAAACAAGTGTCTGAAGCTGGGTAGGAGGAACAAAACTCAGTGGTGAGCATATGATGCCTCACAAATTCAGCAAAGCTTTTGCATGCCAGCTCCCATTCTGACTGCACTTTCAAGGAACTTTACAAGAGTCAAGGCAAGGACTCAACACAATGAGGAAGGATTAATAAAACACTGGGTTGGTGGGGTGCTATATCATCAGGATGTGTGAGCACTTCCTTCAATTGGTCAAATCTTGCATGGGATTCCATCAGTGGTAACCACAAAGTGTTTCAGTCCCAATCCAGATAGCCCAGGTATCCTGTATTACCTGCTGGTTTTCAAATATCTGCTTTTATCTTTTATCTCATGCTCCTCATTCTTGAGGGAATTTTCCTTGTCCCTCATCTTCTGACACCCGCTCTATGTTCAAACCATCATTTTTCAGGCTAATCCGTAGGGTCTCGCTTCTTTCTTCTGCCTCCTGGCTCTTCATCCAGCTACTGTTCTTGTCTGGCATCAACTATAACCACTATGAACACTAGCATGTGTCCTCAATTGAAGCACATGTCCACAATTATGTCACTTTTCTCTATTATGGCAATAAAGAGGAGGAGGCGGGGAAGCAATGCATAAAACAATATAAAACTATTCTAGGAAAACAGGCTCTGGAGGAATCCAAAAGCCTCCTTGTTTGTAGAGCCAACTTCTAATGGTACAGTCAGTCACTGTTCTTATTTAACTTGCTTTTCAGCCAGTTGTGTTTTTCTTAGGAAATGCTTTCCAGGGTCAGTCACTTTAGGGAAACCATAATCTGATGGCTTGAAGATCAAGTCCTTAGAGCCCCCTACAAAATCATGCCAGGAGGAGAAGCCCTTTCTCAAACACCAGCAAGGCTGGAAGACACAACTTGAGTCATCTCACAGCTGCCTCTAATACAGGGTCTGTATACCACATTTAGTTTCTACAAGGCACTGAAGCCATAGCAACTGATAGATAAAATACATTTTTTAGAACTAATACACAAGAGAACCAGACCTCTTCTTATAGGAAAAGCAAAAAATAAGAGAGATCAGGTAAGAAAGAACAGAAAAAGCTGGAAGGTAAAAGGGAGGATAGTGCTGAGGAACACATTTGACACAGGCAGGTTGGTAGGCAGGTTGAGCTCTGGAGAGCAGAAGCCAGAGACTGAGCCCCAAGCCAGAGGATGGGAACTGCTGGCCCTTTGCATAACAAAGCAACCTGGACAGGGGACTGGGCATTCAGGGCCACATCAGAAGCCAATGACTCCAGGCTTTCCCCACACTCAGAATGTGTGGGTATAAAAGCTCACGGATTTCTCTGCTGGGGTTCCTCATCAGAGGCAATACCTCAAGCTGTTATTTTGTTATTGCACCATGATTAAATTATTTTAAGGATCAAGATGTCTGAAACTCTGCTTCTGTGGGAAACCTGGGATCAAGCTAGTGAGCAAACCCAGTCTGACTGTGTGAATCATGGTGGGAAGGGGCCGCAGCTCAAGGGGTGTGATCGTGATGGCCAGAGTGGCTCCTGGATGTCTGGGCAGGGAACTTTCCTTTACAATAGTTGTCACTCTACATCAGAAAAACAGAATAGGTTATTTTTGTTGGAAGGAACCTACAGCAATCATCAGCTTGCTCATGGTGCACTCCTGCATCCAGATTGTTGATAAATACATTGAACTGGCCCTGGAATTGACCCCTGAGGAAAACCCCTGATTGCCAGCCAGATGAGGCCCCATTCATTACCACCCTTTGAGCTCTGCCTTTAGCCAGTTCTGCACCCAGCGCACCATGAACCTGCTTATCCCACAGCTGGACACTTCTGAATGACAGTATCAAAACCCTTCCTAAAATCCAGAAAAACTACACCCACTCAGTGGGTGACCTTATCATAGAAGGATATCAAATTAGTTAAACAGGACATTCCCTTGGTGAACCCCTGTGGACTGTGCCTGATGATTAGATTTTTCTTTTAAATCCTCATTGAACCATGGCTACAGCTACCACACAGTAACTATAGGCGAACTATGTGTTCCCCATTCCAGAACTTCTCTTCTTGTTAGAGACTTAAAAAGCCTTGTGGCCAAATTACCCTTTGAACTGTGGGCTTGTGGGACACACCTGAGTGTGTTGCAAAATCCCTAAAGCAGGAAATCACAGGTTTCATGCCTTGGGCAGAAAGACTGAACACCCTGGAGCTGCATCCAGGAATGGGAAAAAAAGTGTGGAATAAAATAACCACACCTCTCCCCCAATAAAAGTATTTTTCTGTTATAAATGTAGCTGAGAAAAAGAAGTAGTTTATGCTCCTGGCTTTTATATCCTGGCAACTGCAGTGTTGTAATACTTACCATGCATTACTGTAAATAGGATCTAAATTAAAGGTTTACATTACCCCAGCTGCACTCACACCAGCGGGAGAAAAACCCAGGAGAGCAGCCCATATACTCCACAGCTCCAAGCCCCTCTGATGAGCATCCCAGCACAGCTTGGATAAAGAACCAGCCCCGGAAGAAAATTACCTTCTTTCTCCACTCCGGGGCTTTGAGTTCACTTTAACCTCCCTAATGAGTCGTCCCCTTCCCAGCAGGATCTCTAGCGCCCTGATGACTTGACTGTGTTTGCCTCATATCTGGAGAGTATCCATGTGATTCACCCACAGCTCCTCCGGGGCCTTGCAGCTTTGATCCTGGTCCTCGTAGCTCATTTTTGTTTTCTCACAAGAGAGGAAATAACAAAGATGACTGACAACACACAAAATGAGGAGTCTGCTCCACGGTCACCAAGTGCCAAGGGTACAGGCCCAGGCATTTAACAGGACTGGCTGGTGGGCGGTGGGTGCAATGTTGTGTTGGGATCTCACAGCACACAGCTTCCACGAGCCAACTCTGCTCCCTGGAACAGCACACATTTTCCCTCAAAGCCAGAGAAAACAATGTAATTGCCTTCCTGGAAATGGGTGACAGCACAGAGTGACACAGACATTTTATCAGTTGACTTACAGCAATTAGTCAGGTTTTGATGTTTCGGCCTGGTTTGCCCAATGGCACACTGAAACAGGCAGAAGACTTTAGTCTCTCTTTTCCTTTTCCTTTTCCTTTTTAATATTTTTTAATATATATATGTCCAGGCATGGGAAAATAAGCAAGAACTGAGTTTTGGTAGTCAGCATCTGAATGTAGAGGGGGCTGTGTCTAACCAGAAGGAAGTTTTATGCAGAATAACCTGCTTAGCCAAAACAGGCCTTTTATCTAAAAAGCCACAGCTTCCACGAGCCAACTCTGCTCCCTGGAACAGCACACATTTTCCCTCAAAGCCAGAGAAAACAATGTAATTGCCTTCCTGGAAATGGGTGACAGCACAGAGTGACACAGACATTTTATCAGTTGACTTACAGCAATTAGTCAGGTTTTGATGTTTCGGCCTGGTTTGCCCAATGGCACACTGAAACAGGCAGAAGGCTTTAGTCTCTCTTTTCCTTTTCCTTTTTAATATTTTTTAATATATATATGTCCAGGCATGGGAAAATAAGCAAGAACTGAGTTTTGGTAGTCAGCATCTGAATGTAGAGGGGGCTGTGTCTAACCAGAAGGGAGTTTTACGCAGAATAACCTGCTTAGCCAAAATAGGCCTTTAATCTAAAAAGCACAGTGACCTTTGTGCTAGTTTTATTGTAAACAAGAGAAGTTTTCAAAACAAATATTGTTTTCCAAGTTAAAAAAAAAATTGAGAATCATTTACGTATATATTTATCTCAACTCTGGGATCCTGTTATTGCAGGTCACTGCTTCCCTTTTTCCAGTCCTTGGAGGCTGTCATAGTTTAACTGTCATGCTTACTAATGTCCTCTCAACAGAGTCATAATAATATTTCATTTCTCCATCCAGCCAGAGACGTTTCATAGAATCTGTAGGAATTCTCCACTCCTGTTGTTATTGGCCCTTCTCCTATTTTGCCCACAATGGGCCAAGCGCTTCAAAGGTAACAGGGGAGCAGAGAGACGCTCTGCAGTGCAGGCAATACACACACTCACCTTCTTGCACACCCCTACAGCATGATCACATAGCCCTGGTCTCCTGAGGAAAACAGACACAAAGGGATAATCATCTCACTGTATGTCTCCAAGAGTAAAATTATCCCCTGCAGGAGAGAAGACTCGTTGTGTGGCTAGATCTCCCTGCCTGCAGAGCACTCATATGTTAAAAACAAGAGAAGTGGGTACAACGTGAGCTCTGTATCCAAGACAGAGATTAAGCTTGTATTGAAGATGAGAGCTTGTTAGCACACATATCACTCTGGAAGACTTTTCCTGGGTTTCCTTTGAAGAAGCTGAACAAAATCTCACAGGAAAAAATGGTGATGATTTTCTGCTTATTTACCTGGTGTACAGCTGATGAGACAGGGTACGGCCAAGAGCTAATCTGCAATACAAACTGTCCCCCAGAGACACCACACTGTCCTCTTCATGGGATATCTGTAATGCCAGAAGGGAGAAAAATAGGAGACCAAAACTACCAGCAAGGACATACACCATGGAAGAAGATTCTCACACACATTCAGTCATTTCTTTGTTCATGCTTCCTCCTGTCTTTGAAGTGGGGTTTCTAGGGGATGTGCTTCCTGATGCTCCTAAATATGCAAGAGAAAATAGAGTAAGGAAGTAAGAATGAGATGAAATGAAATGAAACATATTAAGGGAGAAGCCTCTGCCTGAGCATTGTCACACCTTTCAAGGAGCTGCACACAGATGACCTGAGACTTTTAACTGCTGAGACTAGAGTCCCACTCCTGTGAGACATATGTATGCAAAAAGGGTTAAAGAAAACATGCCCAAGTGGTGCCAATTGACACCACCTGAAATGCAGGCACATGATAAATAGCCTGGAGACAAAGTCTTAATTAAAGTATTTTTCTGAAAATCAAAACTGAACTCAAAAGGGAGGGGCTATATGTTGTCTGAGTGTATTCTTATTTTGCTGTTAAAGTTCTAGGAAAAGAAAACTGGATACACCATTCTTACATCAAAAAAAGTAGTGCATAACCAAGCCAGTTGATTGATGACAGAATCCTGAAAATAAACAAAAAATTAATTGGGATCTTACTCTTGTCATGATAATATCAATTTAGGTGACAACCACAGCATGACTAAGTGGCAAACCAAAAAGAAAGAATTTCCACCACTTTCCAAAGTGATGGAAAAGTAATACATTTGGAAAGAAAAAATTTACAAAGAGCGTTCAGTGTTCAAGTTCCAAGTTCTTGACTCATTTTTTGTTGTGTATCAGATAAAAGCATGTGATCCTTCTGTGACAGAGGTAGTAAAAAAATTAGATCTTATTGTTCCAGTCTTGCTAGTCGTTCTTAATTTCAGGTATGGAACTTAACAGTGAACTTGGCAGATTATAAATTACTTTACCTTGGGAAAATATTGACTTGATACCATCTACAGTCCCTCTCCCCACCACAATGAATCCAATTTCCACTCTGCTAATAAGAGAGGAGTTGATCCAACAAATATCAGAAATTGAACAATATGCTCTTAAACACTTAGGGACAGTAGGTATTATTTAGTCCCTCATGATCACTGAAACAGGTAGAACTGATGACACATGTTGGTGTTTCTACAGTCAAACGGACCTGTTCACCATTCCTACACACATCCTGTGTGAGATGGTGAGCATGGCTATAGGAGCAAACCTTTGGACCCTTGAGATGAACAAGAGATACAGCTGGTACTAGAGGGACAGGACTGAGACCCTTAAATAGTATATGTACTGATGCACTTGTGCACAAATTCAGCATAACCACAAGTGACTCAAGAAATCTGGAACACCCAACGTGGTCCTCTCTGTTAGCATTTGAGACTAAACAATGGCTTGGGTCTGATACACGACCTCAGTGGGAAAAATCAGGGAAGGAGACCAGCATTTGACTGTAGATCAACTGCTTTTGCTGTTGCAGTGCTCTTGCAATAGTCCAAGGCAATGTCTCACTTGGCTTTAACTGCATCTAAGCTCAACTTGTTACTGAAAGTCACCTTGTACATAAAATCTTGGAGAATAATCACATAATTTGAAAGGTTTCATGAGCTATGTTCTGTGAGCTGTGAGCATGTGAGTAGGAATTCTTAATAAAAACCAAGGGGGACTGTTGAGATACATTAGTTGTTTAGCTTAAATAAGTAAATTTCAAATAGAATGAGCCACAGAGTTATACTGTTGTGTGATTCAGTATGTTGTTTTCTTAGCTTTACTAACTTAGCTTGAGTAGCTGAATTCGCTGAAGCATTAGTCTGCAAGCTGTGGACTTTCACCTAGATAAGTCTGTGAGAATTCGCTGAAGCATTAGTCTGCAAGCTGATAAGTCTGTGGCTAAGAGTTCATTTTCATTGTAATTTTCCTAGTACTGGTACAGTACTGGGTTTTGCCTTTAGTGAAGAACAACATTGATGACACACTGGTGTTTTGCTTGTTGCTAAGTAATGTTTATCCAAAACCCAGAACTTTTTTAGTTTCCAATGTTCTGCCAGCGGGCAGGTACATTAGAAGCACAAACCAGGGCGTCACCCAAAGGAGCTGTGGTCCCAGGCTCATGTGGTGCCCCAGGCAAGGCCATGACATGGTACATGTGGAGCAAAGGCTGGAACAGGCAAACACCAAGGGATGGAAACTCACCTGACCCTGTTCCTCCATCCACCTCCACTATGGACAAGTCCTTGGTCACCTCAGTGCAGTGAAACCCATATGGAGGTTGACTTCAATAGGAGGGGAAGAGGATGGAGGAGGGAAAGATTTAAACAGATTTTCCCAAGTTTTGGGTGAAATGTCTGAGTGATTGCACTGGGAGGCAAGGAAGCACTGAAGACCCTGTCAGAGAGGAAGGTTAAGGCACAATAGGAAGGGAAGCCTCGTCAAGGTCAGAGACTTTGGAGAGAGAGAAAGGGGAGCAGGTAGAGGAACAGAGCTGGGAGGGTACATGAGACAGCACACAGACTGTGCCCCTGAACTCCTGCCATAGGTCTTTCTTCCACTGACCACCTCCTGGCCTAAACTGCTCAAGGGAAAAGCTCAGTTCCCACATGTTTAGGGCATAGGTGACCATAAAGCTGTGTTACCTTGGCTCAGGAAAAGGCTCTCTCATTACCCTTGCTCCCTTTGTATGTTACTTTCCTCCCAGGGGCTGACAGAGCTGCAAATGTTTCCTCCTCAAAAATGAAAGGAAGAAGCCATGAAGAGACCAAGCCCAGAAGGAAAATAATAAACAAACCCATGACAGCATCACCTCTTTGATAAAACGCTGGGAAGATTTTATGAAAGCTCTTCAGAGAAATGTGGCTGGCTGCTAGCCTGGAGCAAGAGCTCCCAGATTCCTTGTGCCCCCAAATTCACAGCTTGTTTTATCAAAGCTTGTCCTTCACCCCTGCCTCCATCACTCACAAGTATAAATGGTGTTGGGCGGGGGGGGACAGGACTGTGTCACCGAAGGGGTGGAAGAGTGCCTTAATGAAAGAGAGGAACAGGACAAAACCTGGAAGACAAATTAATCTAAGAGACACCAAAATGCAGAAGAGGCACATAAAAGGGTTGAGTGGAGAAGAGGTCATGGGAAGGGAAAATACCAGGACAGTTAACCAAAATGATTGAATAGCAAATGCTGTGCACAGTCTGTCTCCTTTGGTGCACAACATTATCATCTTCAGCATGCAACTTCTCCCTGTGTGCCCAGGGGCAGGGTGGTGCTGTTCTCTCTCACTCTCTCTCTCTCCACTTTAAAGACACTCAAAGGCCTGTGCCCAGACCAGAAAAGGGTCTCAGGCGTGGGAAAGCTCTGCGTCGCCAATCCTCTCTTCCAGACACCTGGCATGCACTCTGCAGGAGACACACAAGTGCCCTATGGCACAAACAGGGAGATCCACCCTTCCCAAAACCAGTTCCCATCTCCTGAGACCAAGGGCAGCCCTTGAGATTTTCCATCCTCTGTTATTATGCCCTTCATTATACATACAAAGTATAATTTTTTCTCCCCTGGTTCTACAGTTCAGGATAGATCCAAGTGCCCTGGCTTTAAGTTAATGGTGTCATTCTGGCCACTCTCTTTGAGCATGGAATTCAAGATTTAAAAGTCACTGAACTGAAATCAAGCAGAACTATTGCTGTCATCACTCCTTCTGTCTTGCTTTGCTGCTTTCTGTCAGCAGGATTTTCCTGCTAGTAATCCCAGTCCCAAAAGCAAGGAGGGCAGAAGACCACATTACCCACACCTTGTACTGCAGGCGGTCAGGATCACACAGCCCTTCACAGCCCCACTTAGCTTATGAATCTCAGAAGGACTGGTACAAAAGTCAGCTTCTTCTGTCCAGGGATCCTGGTTGTGGTCTTCCTCACTGCAAGTATTCGAGAACCATCTGTAATTCCAGAACCCCTGTGAAATGGGCTGTAGAATAACCCTGCTTGAGCAGAGATATTGGACCAGATGACCCAGCTAGTGGTCCTTTCCAATTTGACTCATCATGGACTCAGTGATGCTTCAAACATGCTGGAGCAGCAGCATTGCTGTTCTTGGATTTCAGGGAGTAGCTGAGCTAGGATTTATTGGATTGTGGCTTTCCTGTGGACCTGTATGTCTGTCCCACTGGCCCAGAGGAAGTTTATCAGCATGGCTTCTCCTCTCCCATAATCGCCTTTCCTCCTGGAAGGCCAATATAGCTGTAAATATTTCCTAAGTGAGCTTCATTTACTTCACAAAGTAAATTAAAGGACTCAGGCAACTCTTTGCCTGGAGGTTACCTAAAGCAATGCAGCGAGAAAGGGAAAGCAAAGTTAAAGGACAACAGAAACTCTGCCTTTCTGTGCTGGGTGGAGTTCAGAGGTTCCAAGAAAGCCCAGAAGGTTTAAGTGAAAATGTAATTGTTTCAGGGTCCAAGCTGGCACCAGTCAAATCACAAAATACAGCTATTACAAGTGTCCTTGCGACTCATACCTGAGGGGTGAGTGTTATCCAGTATTAGCCTTTAGGATTAGTGCTCTAGGTTTGTGGCTCCTGGCCAGGGACTGGGTACAGTCTTAATAAAAGCCTGTCATGTGAAATGACATGTTTGTGTGACTGACACCTGAGTGTGCTCAGTTCAGATAGGACAAGGAAAATAGTATATCTCTTTGACCCAAAATACATTTTTTTAGCTCCAGTATCTCAGGCTGAGCCTTAGCTGCTAAGTCTGACAGAGAACACCCACGTGAGACCATTTACTACTGAAAGCAGCCAGAAACCTCACATCTGGGGTATTTCCTGACAGGTTCTTCAGGAAGGTGTTCCCCTGTACTCCCGAATACAATTTAAAACAGTTGAAGATCTCCTGGGACAAGTTAAACCTGCCTGGCAGGAAAGTTGTCTTCTGGCGAGAAAATTAGAAAAAAAGAAGCATTAATTATGAGACAACATCAGTGTTTCTCCTTGGGATAGGGAATGAGATTGCCCTCCCCATATATACCAAACAAACTCCTTTCAGTTACTATGTAAATGCAGTGTTCCTCCAGCTCCTCAAGAGAGCTGGTATCAATGAAGGCTGTCACAAACCAAACCAAGAGTGTTTGGGAGCTCAAAGACACCCCATCCATGTGGTTTTTGCTGCTCCCTGTTGAAGCATTCCTAAAGAGGGCAGGGAGGTGTAAGTGGCTGTTGTTGGTGAGTGGGTGCAGGGGCAGGCAGACCTTTCATCTGTTCCCTGTGCCACTCCTATACCTCTGTGGAAATGCGTGCGCTACCACAAAGGCAGTGGAACTGTGGAGATTTGTTGAGTTTCTGCCTCTGCCCAGGCCGTAGTTTCCAGGGGGGAATTCCTCTCCAGTTCAGTGATCTCCAGGACTTGACCCAGTTGCACACAATAGGACTCTTAAAGCTATCTGCATGGGGTTTGGACATGCGACATGAGGCCTGCAGGAGAGCTCAGCCCCTCTGGAGTAGCAGCTAGAGCCAGACAGGATGATCCAGGGTGTCTCAAAGGGTTCCTGACCCCTGAACCCAGGCATCTGAGCTTAGCCCATAATCAGCACAGTCAATGAAGAAATTCAGTACTCCTTTATAGGTGTTCTCAGGGGAAGTTCTTGTCACTTGGCAGTCAGAGCAGAGTCATGGGCCTCCAGACTTCTCTCAGCCGCTCTTTGTCCCTCTTGCACTGTGCTTGTCTCATGCTGCAGAGCTCAGCTAGCTTCTGCACTTGCCTCCTCTGATGGATTTTTGAACATCCCTACACAGCCACCCTTACACCCTTCGGTCCCCAGAGACAGCACAAAAGTCTTCTCAGTGTTCCATCATTCTTGTCTGGAGTCTGGAGACATTTTTTCTTCTGTCTGGAAGGACAACTATCATCCCAGTATCAGGAATGTTCATCCCTGTGGTATGTTTCTTAAGCTCAGCTGTTCATCAGGGTAGGCACAGGGCTGGGCTGCAGTGTGTGATGTCTGCTCAGCACTTGGAGTGCTGTGAAAGAAGAAGACACAGAGAGAGCTCTGGCAATGGGTCACTCTGTTGCTCAGAGATAGAGGAGACTCTCTTATCTCATGTTTCCACCAGGGACAGTGACGAATTTGAAGAGTTAGTGGTGTTCCAGACACTGAGAAGTGGGTAAATGCAGAATGTCCCAAATTAGATGAGTAGATCTTCTTCACAGATGTATAGTCGTTCTATACACAGTACTTTTCAAGGAGCACAAAGGTTTTCAGGACAAGACCTGACCAGAGCCCCAACTATCTCTATCCCACCCTATTGCTGGGCATTACACACAATTATGTGATGAATGTTACAGGACTCAGGGACATGTTTTCCCTCCTGAAGGTGGTAAAATGGGAGCAACCTGAAAGTTCTAATGTCTAATGAGTTACACTTGAGTCTCACATCTTTTATCCAGATTGCAGATTTTTGGCCCTCACGAGAGTTGCACATGAGAGGGATCATGTCACATCCCAATACCCAAGCAACTGTTGTGGGAAGGCATGGCACTGGCTGCTGGGCAAGCAGGGGCAGCAGGTAAGATATTCTTAGCTGTCCTGGAGGCAGGAGGAAGGTCTCATCCCAAAGCCCAGGCCCTTGGGCCAGGGTGGTTACCTGCATTCAAAGGGAGCCTGTTCCCTCTTATGCCACCAGCTGCAAAGCCAGGTGTCACACAGCCATGCAGGTCCTGTGAGCCAGCTAGTCTGGGCCAGACTCATGGACTGAGATGCAGATGAGCTGTGTCCATGCTTTAAGTGAAATATTTTATGCAAGCAAGAAAAGGAAGTCAAAGACACTTTCACTTGAGACAAAGTGTAGAAGAGTGAGGGATATTTTAGACAAATTTTCTCAGATCCCAAAAAGTTTCATTAAGCTGGCTCCTGGCCAGCAGCAGAAATTAATCGAATGCAATATCCTGGGGAGGAGGGAAAGCAGGAGCTGTAGTAAATGGGAACTGGGCAAATTCCCTGAAAATGTCTAAGGCAATCAGTGATCCTGCAACCAACAAAACCAACATCCCAGGCAGCATAGTTCTTACAGTTTCAGAAATCCTCTTGTAATTTTAGAAATCTTTAGCCTGAGAGCACGTTCTTCTTGTTGTCTTTCTCCCATTTACTTATTTTATCTTCTTCACCAAGGTGTAGGTGATGGGGAGAAGGGAAGACAGCAAGCAGATCATCTGTCAATGCTCATCTTCTTTGAGTACATGCAGAAACCTGTCCTGGTACAGTCCCACCAGATTTGCCTGCAGCTGCTCAGCAAATGTAACCAGCTCCAGCATCCCCAGCACACACCACTGCCAAATGGAGAGCTGAAACTCAGTTTGAGATGAAAGGGCTGCAGAAAGGGAGATTTTGCTTTTCTCCCATCCACACTGCAATGCCAAGCAGCCTTTGTTCATGCTCACACAAGGTGAAACAGAGCAGGGTTTGAAAGAAATCAAACAGCACTGCTGCTGCCATTTTACAGACGGAATAGATATAATAGATGTGGAAGAGCTTCCCAAGATATACCAAAAATGTCAAAGCACCTGCAGTGATAATCTTAGACCAGACAAGAACCTAGAGGAACTGAATACATGGCCACTTTCATCTTGCATTTTAAATTTCATAAGTTTTAAGGTCAGAACGGACAAATCCTGCCAACTTGACCTCCTATAATGAAGAGGTCAGGGAATTTCCTCCAGTGAGACTTGCAGTTTGCAATTTAACTGAAAGAACTTTTTGCAAGACAGCCAGTCTTAATTTGAAAACTTCACACAATAGAGAACCCAAAACACCTTTTAGCATTTTGTTCCAACAACAAATTACTCTTCCTGTCAAGCATGAATAGTTTAAATTGTAGATTTATTTCTTCCTACAAAGCATATTTCAATACCTTGACAGCTGGAGTTCATCTGACCTAAAACCCAGATTACTTTATTTTGCCAGATGAGTTTTAGCTCTCCAGTGAGGCACTACAGTGTGATTCATTGCCTTTGAAATTTAAGTATGGATGGGGGAAAAAAAAAAAAAAGAGAGAGAGAAATGTTTGGATTTGCATGGGTTTGCCAGGTGAATAACACCCAGAAGGTATCTTAAGGCAGCTAAACTGAAAACAAGCAGAACCACAACTTGCAGCAATTTAAGGGTGTTTGCTGCCAGGGAAAACACCTTTCCTTCCCCTCAGTTTAATAATACTTCTGGAGCTCTTGAAATCTGGTGTATCAAACTGTGCTGTGCACTACCCTCCTTACATGGCTAGCAAAGACAGAATCATGTCTCCTATGGACCAGACCCTTCTGAGGGCTGTGTTCTCCATAGCTTCCCATCCACTGACAGCAGGCAATGCCTTCCCCTTTTCTCATGTTGATAGATCTACTCAGCAGTGCTAGGTGCTTCTCCAACAGCAAAGCCAAGGCTTAATACAGTGGTTAAAGCAGAAAATTTAACATGAAACCTATACAATATTTTATTGCCATTTTAATAAAGGTAATAATGCATCATTAATACATGAGTAAGGCAGGGATATAGTAAAGGTTGATTACTACATGCCAGGCAAAAGCAAGAGGAATCTGGTAAGTAATGTAACAACAACAAAAAACACAAGCAAAGGGAAAAAAAATCAAACAAACCAGAATCCTACACCCTGAATCAAAAGTCTTAAGCTCTGCAGCAAGAGCTTTCATATATTGATCAAGATAATTGAAGATACAAAGTGGTAGAAGGGCAGAAAAAGAGGCAGTCCTGAAGGGAAATGAGAACTGAATTCTGCAGCTATGTTAGTTGATCACAGCACAGTTGATCACGTCTGCTACATAGAGTTTGAGGGATAAACTTTCATGCTAGAAATAAAAAAACAACACAATGTCCTGTCTGCACATAGAGTAAACCAAACAAACCCGGGAAATTTCTTCCCAAAAGGCATTTGATTCCTAGCTGGTGAATTGTCGGAAACCACATTCATCCAGAGCTCGCTGAATTCTTCAGTATGGCATCATGTGGGAAGTGAGGAGTTATTTTAAGGCAGCACAATTAATACAGGAAAAATACAGCAGTACACACACCAGCCAAAGAGCAACAAGAACTTTATTTATAGGTAAGTTTCTTGTCTAATTCTGTGAGCACTGTGTTCAGGTCTGTTGTACTTTTCCTTGCCTGGCATAGCTACAGAAAAAGAAAGTTGATTTGTGTAATATGCTAGACGGGGGTGGACAGTAGATGAAGGCAGAGTAGGATTCTTCATTCAGAACTATGTTAAGTGAAAGAACAGTAAGGGAATTTAAATTGTACAAAGGGTGAAGGACAAATACTTACCCAGTGGTTTTTTTGCCTTTAGAATAAGATGCCTGACAGCAGGACAATCTCACCCCCAGCCCATATCTTGATCACTATATTGAGCACAGCTACTTCATATTCTCCACATGCCTCAAAATCACACCCCAAAAGGGAAAGGCATAAAACACAAATGGAGCATGTACATGTACTACCTGAAAGGGTTAATTCCCCTTTGCTCAGGCTGAAGAGGAAAAGGGCTTGAGGAAACTATTGCTATGGATGACTTCCTTTTCATGGTGAAGTTTGCTGACAGCTGCTTAAAAATGCAACCAACACTACCATTGTACAGTGTGGGTATTGACATTTTATTTTTTAAAAAGAAAAAAAAAGAATACATCCTTTTAGTGATTGGAAATGTGTACAAAGATACATTTTTAATGAATTCACACATTAAAGAAATAGGTTTTCAACAAAGTTTCTCTAATGCATGGGACTTACAAATTCTTTCACAACCAATAATTCTTTTTTTCAAATACTTTGTAATAATATGGCGTTGGGAGAGTCAGAGATCCCCTGAGATGCCAGTACTGCTAGTACAGGAGGTGCCTGACCTCAGTCCCTCAGCCATGAGTACCAGGGATATCCCAGTTATTTTGCAAGGTAGAAAAGGAGGTGCTCCACAAACCACAATCCAAGACCATCCCAGGAAAACCCAAAATTATCTCAAAGCTGATAGAGAATCGGCAGTTCCCATACATCTCTATATGAACTCATCCCAACCTTGGTACTTAGTAACAGCTTTAAGGAGTATATTTATATATAAATCTACTAAAACAACAACAACAAAAAAAACCCAACAACACCACTGTAAAATTTACGTGAACACACGCAACTTAAGCAACACTGTGTTTCCACTGGATCTTTGCTATTAGCTGCTTGCAGTTTATATACAAAGCTGATTAATTAGAAAGGCTGCTTCTGGGAGCCAAG
Organism: Passer montanus; assembly: GCF_014805655.1. Classification (NCBI taxonomy): domain Eukaryota; kingdom Metazoa; phylum Chordata; class Aves; order Passeriformes; family Passeridae; genus Passer; species Passer montanus. The sequence goes on along the minus strand of NW_024356948.1, from coordinate 187,404 downwards.
CTATCTGTCTAGGTTAGCCCTCGTTAGAATAAGGATTTCCTGCATGTGATCTTCTAGGAGACAGCAATACTAAAATTTTTGATTGTAACACCAGGATGTACTTGTTTGTAAACATTTTTTCTTACTATTAAATGAAAATCCAATGCATTCTTACTCTCTGCACTGACATTATGGATCAATAGCTAGGAATTCATAAGAGATATGAAAGTTTGGCTAATAAAAATCCTCTAGACTAGTTAATTCCTGGTGTCAAGGTACTGACTTTAGAGCAACATCAAGCAGAATTTGATCCACAGAATCACAGGAAAATTTCCTCCAGGATGTAGGAGGTTCCAATCCATGCCAGCAAAACAATTTAAGTTTTGCATGATCCCCATTCTACAGATTGGAACACAGGTTTGAAGGGAAGCAGTTTGCCAAGGTCACAGGCAATGTCAGCAACATAGCTCAAAAGAGCTTCAAATTCCTGAACACCCAATTTGTGTTGGACAACAATGCCCACTTCTCTCCTGACTCCTACAGTCCTCAATCCCCTTCTATTAGAAAAAGATTACATGATACTGCATTTGGAGGAAGACTCACAGGGAAATGTCAAAAGCAAATGTGTCAGGGATATACAAAAAAGAAAAAAATTACTAGACAGGTAAAAAACTCTTCCTGTTGTTCTTGAAGCTCTTCTTAACTTCTCCTTTTTGCCAGCTGCAGTCCTGAGTAATGAATACCTGCCAGATCTGGGTGGCAGCGTCCTCAGACCCTCTCCTTGTGCTTCACATTAGCCAGCTTGACTGTCTCCTGCTCGGAGGCAGGTGGAGAAGGCTCATCGTGACATCCAATCGTCAGCTGATAGACAATCACTCCAGCAACTGCCCCCAGGAAAGGAGCCACAACTGGAACCCACCACCAGTGGGACGGCTTACCAACCCTGGAAAACAAAAAGAAAGTGCACAAGGTAAGAACTGCAGCCTAAGCATTAGGATATTTGTACTTGGACCTGGAGCCGTGCAAGACCTGATCCTCTGCAGCCATCATCACCCACTGGCACAGGACAGCAGCACCTGCACCTCTGCAGAGCTTCCAAGGCAAATGTTGCTACACACACACAGCCAAACACTTTAAGTCCCAGTGACAAGCAATTCAGAACAGCTATTTTCAGGACTTCCAAGTCTCTCCACCAAGAAAGGAGAGAAGCATTTTTTGTGCCTACACTAGGCATCTTCAGTTCCCTCCCACTGCTTGCAGGAAAGCAACCCCTGATAACAGGCTCTCTTAATTGTCTCCAAAAATAGCAAACACTTCTCATTTTCTACTGTTAAAAAAGCATTATGTGCTCATGTTCAAGGTGCAACTAAAATTCTCATGGATGCTCCTAGATTTCCTCTTTGATAGCAAAGTTACGTCATTTGCTCTCTCTACTGGATGTTGCCCAGCTTCCACGATTTCTTAAGAAGTCAAAAAGCAGTGTCTTTTAGCAACATTTAGACAATCCATTGATACCTCGTGGCTGCCAAGACTCTTTATAGTGCCAGAGCTACCATCTATTTGGATTCATAATTTATTTCCCCTCAAGGAAATAAATTATGAATCCAAATTCATAGGTTTTTGTCGTCAAGCACTTACCGGAACACTTCAGTGCCCCAGCCAGCAATGGCTGTGAAGAGACGAGGCCCAAAGTCCCTGGCAGGGTTGACAGCATAGCCAGAGTTGAAGCCCATGGAGGTTCCAATAACGAGGACAACAAAACCAACTGTGAAAGCCTCCAGCCCGGTGGGGACAGGGTTGTTGTAGGGATCAACAATCGCCAAGACACAAACAATCAGGGAGGCAGTGCCAATGAACTGGAGAGGGATGGGGAAGGAAAACAAGAATTTAATCCAGATTAGTCTTCTAACCAAGTTATTTAACTCCTCTGGGATGTAATTCTCTTAAAGGCAAGAGGTGCACCAAGTCATCCCATGACACTATCAGACCACAGTGGCCATAGGCACAAAAGAGTGGAGCATGCTCCTCTCTTGAGATTATGGCACCCCAGAACCTCAGTCAAACTCCTACTTTTCTCCCTACCCCCAGAAGTGTTATTAATAGCTCTTTAGGCAGCCAGAAAAGCTGGAAACATCTTCCTAAACCTCCATCCCACATGCTGTGGCTAGGTAGAAGCTGTCCCTTTTGTGTTGATGGCATGTTTAGGAGACAGCCACATTCAACAGCAACCACCACCCCATACCCACCTGACCTCTGGATTGTGCCACAACCACACTACCAGAGTGAGGGTGAGGAAGAGCTAGCATTTCTCACACTATGGCTTTTCAGGGACTCTGACAAATGACACTCTTTTCTCTGGTGTCCTGACCAGTGTAGTAACACTTGCTAATGCCTTGGCACAAGCCTTCTGGCTGTAAGGTCCTTTCTGGAACAGCTCTTCCTAAGGGCTAGTGAGATACCTGTGTCAACTCCAAGAAACCTTTCTGGATATCTTATCTTTAAATTTCAATTAATTTTCTAACTAAAGGTGAGGCGCAGACCCACCCAAAAGATTCCTCTTCAAATGCACTTTCGTCCTGCCAGCCCCCTCTTACCTGGTCAAAGAAGCCATTCACAACATTCAGATGGTCAGATGGGTAGGTGGCAAAAATACCAGCAGTGGCATTCTTTCCTATAACAGTGAGCTGGTTGTTGTCAAAAGCCCAGATAGCATCTAGAGGTAGAGAAGGAGAAAAAGGAAAAAAAAATTTGCTGTAGAGCAAACACTTATCTGGAAAACTTAGAGCATCATCCACCACAGCTTTTTACCAGTCAGGCTCAGAGGCAGATGGCATTAGTCCCTGCTCCTAACAATTATTTGCCAGGCATCAAGAAAGAGAGTCAAGAAGCAAACACTAAGGTGACTCCAAGTCTCTCCCAAAGGTAATCAAATGCCTGTGGTATCAGTCTTGATGTGAAGACATGATATAGTGATATGGATTAGCAAACAGGATTTGGGCTGTTCTTTTACTTTTCTGAGTTATAACTCCCAAGATTGTCTTTAGAGCCATCAGTGCCTTGCCTACCACTGTGTAGAAACTGAATAACTAACTTAGGATGGTCTGTCTTTCCTTCATGGTGAGTGGAAACAAAACCAGGCACCTCTGAATGTAGCTTTTCCAGGGGTTAAATCCCTTCTGAAGAGGACTCAATCCATGAACTGGAAAGGTAATTGGTGTTGAACTATTGCCCTGATGTTTACTGAGAGGAAGGTAGGTGTCCTTGCCTCTTCTTAAAGTGAAAAGTAGTTCCAGCCAGTGCTGGGGTGGCAGCTTCCTCCTCCAGCTGAAATAACAGTGACCCAGCTACAGGGAACATCAATCCTATTGCCAGAAACAATCAAGAGGTAAAGTCTGAGTCCAAATGTCACACTTTATATTAGTAGAACAGAAAGGACCAGCATAAAAATTCAGTCCTTGCTCACTGAAGATCTCCCTGTGATGATGAAAAACACACAGGAGAAATAGAGGCATGAGGAACTGGATTTGTAAGGTGCTTTCCAAGGTATGGAATCACCCTGATAAAAGCAGCAAAATCTGCTAGAAGTCACGTTATCTGGAAGCTAACACAAGACAATGCATTTGACAACATAGTAAAGACTTCATTTTTTACGCCAACAATGAGAAAATGGTTCTGGAACAGTGAACAGATATAAAACCTTCATCATTACTAGTGTTTCATTGACTTTTGTGGAAGACCAGTACATACAAAAGAGCCCATCCAGAGGTCCAGTGTTCATTACTCAAGGGCAAAACTTTCACTTTGACAATGCTGGTTGGCCTTCAGATTGCTTTGAGGAGGCTTGAACATATCATCATGAGAATGGGAAAGTCATCCCACAAACACAGTAAGGAGGTCTCTTGGAATACTGCACTGCAAGTGCTCCTCTCGGGTATGGAAACCTGCCTCCCTGCAGTGAGTCACAAACACAGTAGTCTCACCTCCAAAAAGACACAAGATTTCCACACTTACCATAGTACAGCCCAAAGACTATGCCAGCTCCAAGGAAAGCCCCCAGGGTTTGTGCAAGGGCATAAATTGGTAGCTTGATCCAGGGCTCCCGGGCCAATAAGCACATGGCAAAAGTGACAGCGGGGTTCAGGTGTCCACCTGCAGAGAGGTTGGTAGTTAGTGTACTTTTATGGGCAGAATGGAGGGCCCAGGATAGTGCCAAGGGGCACTAGCTTCCATACCAGTGCCACACAAGAAAAGCAGGTTTACACAACAAGTGACACAAGTGAAACTCAGCCTACGTGGAGCCACACGTACCTGACACCTGTCCTGCAATCAAAATGCCGAGCGTCACAGCGAAGCCGAAGGCCAGGTTGACAGTCAGGAAACCTCCATGAGTCCCTCTGCTGAGAATGATCTGCGCAACAGAGCCACAGCCAAAGAGCTAGGAGGAGAAAAAGAAATTGAAATTACCCTCTCTGTTTCACATCAGGGCCAGTTGCTGACCAATGCCTGCAATGCTCTCCTTACACCTTCACAGGCCATCATAGTCCACTCACGATTCAAAGCCTGCACAGCTTCTGTCTTTGATCAAAGTATCTATACATTATCTCTACAGATTGAAGAGAAGAAGAAAGGACACACAAAAATCTACTTTCTGGCAGGGTGGACTGAAAACAGGGCTAAAATTAAAAGCAAGATGGATCTACAGGAGTCTGGAATTCTTTGTCCAAACGTCTAATTTTAAGATGCCAGGTGAGAAGGAGGAGCCAGATATCATCCTGGTCTGAGATATTCACAGCACAACTATGCTGATGAGGCATCTGGGTATCATTGTGTTAAAAAGATTAATAATTGTTTGGAACAGTAGCACAAAGACTGCTAGGGAATAATTCTGTTAATGCCTGGAAATACAGTCATGACTGAAGAAGGCCACATTCAGCCTGGCATTCATGGAGTTCTCTTCCCACGCTCCATCAAGAAAGGTCCATATTCAAAAGAGTCCACTAGCACAGCCAGTCTTGTCCTTCTGTCCAAGATCAGGGGTGCAGCAAACCAAATACTCTGGCAGACAAAAGCTGTTTATTTTGGGTGATAAAACTGTTTCCTAGTAGCTAAGGAAGGTCTTGCTTAAAGATGTTCAACTGGATAATCCTTCTCTTCCCAACTGCACCTAAAAGCCCTCATTCCTATGCTCACCCTTAACAACTCAAACCAGTTTCCCCTGGCAATTCAGTTCATCAGTCATCCAGCTGCAGGCTTTCTATCTTGGCAACTCTTTCCACTCTGCAACATGTAATTTAAAGAGCTCTAAGCCTGATCATCTGTATGCTTGTATCTCCCACTGGCTCCACCTGAACTGACCCTTGGTGTATTATCACTTGGAATCACCACATTAGCAGGTACTGAGAGAATCCTTAAACTAGGACAGAGATTACAGCCTGCTCATGAGATGCTCAAATCTAGGGATCAAGGCTTGACTTATTTCTTCTGACCACATACCCATAACTATGCCCCCACAAAGACTTTCTGCTTCTGTGAGCTCCATCATCCCAGAATTACTCAATTGCCACAGAGGTGGTATCAACTCCTACAGGATAAGCCACCAAACAGGCACTGAAGTGGCCAGCTTTGCTGTTGTCTATTCTTCAGCCAACACTGGACATGCCCATTGAGCAACACACGATCCAAATCAGAGGCAAAGACAAAACACACATACCTTATCCCCTCCCCTAACCTTGGCAACTGAAGAATTGCTAACAAAGCAAAAGGTGCAGTCAGCTTGCTTGGAAAGGAGCAGTCAGGGAGGCTGCAGGCTGATCCACGAGGTGGACACTCTGTAAATAGGTGCCTCTTGAAAAGAAACCAGGTACCCAACACAAGGGCCTTGTGTAAAAAAAATAAAGGAACCAGTTTAACTCGTTGGAGAGGGAGGGATAGCCAGCACTGCTCTCTACTGGGTGCAGTCAGAACAGCCCCTACAATGTCCTTACCAAGCTAGGAAACCATGGCAGAGGAGACTCCAAGACAAAAGCAAAAAAGATTTGTTTACTGGCAGCAAACAGAAACAGCTATGCCCAAACCACCAAGAGATGCACAGCTCCAACTGCGCAAATAAATACAGGCTAATGACCAGGGTGAATCCTGTTTCTCCCTTTCCCCAAACAAGCCCCACCAAGCTTTGGAGAGATTTCAGAGAGTACATGGCCGTGATGTTTGCCTCTCAAAGGCCACACAGCACATCAGTCTGACCTGGCAGGGGGCAAGCCCACAAAACCTGAGTCTGGTGGAGTTTACCCCCGGTGATCCATAGGGATTTTGTGTTTGTGTTATTCACTCTGTAAGAACTGGCAGTTCTGCAGGTGAATGGTGGTTGGCTCATTATACACATACCTTTTGGTTGCAGAAACCACAGAGTAAAATTTTCCTACCTCCACCTCCCTGATCACCCACAAAGGTCTTCCCCTGAGCTGGAGGAACACCAGGTCTGCCATTTCTCAAGAGGTTATCTCAAGAGGTCATTCCCCATCCTCCTCTCCTCCATCCTACACCTAGCAGTAGCTCTCTAACTTTTCCTCAGAAAGGAGTCTATGGGCCATGCAAAAACACCCCGAAGCTACTCCACAGGACCATTACAACCATTTATCAGATGAGCTGTGAGCACTATTTGGCTTAATTCAGCGTAACAGTAGAAAATTTAACCCTCAGCAGATAAAAAGAGCACAGAAATACTTAGGGATCGGTTTGAACTTTGATATGCATACGTTCAATTCCATCCTGCACCAGTGGAGTCCACTAAACACAAAAAACACAGTGTCATGCATGACATCCCTCCATGGCATTTAACTTTAAGGAACCAGTTCAAGTCATGCTCACTCAGACTTTTGTGGCAAGTACCTTGATACTACAGGTGGTAGTAACTAATACAATTTTTAATCACAGCACTTTCACTTCTGCTTTTTGCTAGTTTTCTTTCCAATTCCTTTACCCAGGTCAGATGAGACCAGAAAATCTCAGCTTTCATTTTTTTGGGGTTTTTTTTCCACTGCTCCCAGAGAGCTGTTTGAGAGCTTCTAGATGGGATTGAAAGGCAAGGAATGTCAAATAAAAGCAATTCAGCATTTTTCCCAGTCTTTTTAGTCCATTCAATGTATTTAAGAGTTCTTAGGCAATATTTTATCACTGTAGTCAGGGACAGCGGTGCACACGTAAGGGGAGATCACACACCATTCTTTTGATTTTAATAATCTGCCTCCCACAGCATTTTGTTTTATGGTTTTGTTTTTAATTTGCATTTGTTGGGGTTTTATTTTGCTTTTTCATTTGTTTGGCTTTGGTTTTGTGGGGGGTTTGTATTTTGGTTCTGTTTTTGTGTAAAAAAAACCACTTCTGGAAGAATATCCAGCCAACAGAAACCCAGGTTAGCACCTCCCACGATAGTAGGTGCAGCAGTCAACTGTTATACACCCACGATACTAGCCAAGTTCAAAAGTGGTTTTAAAGTGCTAATAAAATACTTGCAATAACGTGTCACTCTGATGTGTTAAACCTGCTCTCCAAGGAATTGGAGTCAATGCACCCATTAACCAGGTTAATAGAAGTCTGCTCTCTAATTTCATCTTACTGGCTCTAGCAAATCTAACAGGGAGGCTTGCTCATGGGGTGATTCAACTTCTTGCACTGTGAAAAAGGGCTAAATCCTTGTTCTGCAAGAATGGGTTCAAGAGTGGCAGGGCTGACAGACTCCAGAAGGGACGAGAACACCCGTGTACAAAGGAGGCACCAGCAGCAGCAAAGAAAATATGAAAAGGTAGCACATTGCAGGGGATACCTCACACTCGGGAAACCTCGAGCTCCCTGTGCCCAGGGCATGTTTGGAGAGTGAGCAGCTGGCTTTGTCACTCAAGATAAAAACACCCTGTCTCAATCACTCAAGGTACAAATACCCTATATCCATGTCTGAACACATGAAAGCCCGGTAGCCAGTAAGGGTTGGTAGAAAAGAACCATGGAGGTTAAAGTTGCAATAGCTCATGAAGAAACAAAGCTACCAAAGGCAGCCTATTCAGGCAGACCTTGTGGAAAACTGCTTCATATGTCAGCTTCATGCATGGTGCTCAGAACTCCTCTGCACAAGAGCCAGGTTTATTCCTTTCTTGTCTCCTCCTTTCTTTGCCAGTGCTTCCAGTGCTTTTTTACACCTTCATGTGCAACACAAAAGGCCTGAGTGCATTTGCTCTTTGTCTTCAGACAGACTGGTCTTAAATGTAGGCGGGAAAGCTTTGCTGGCACAGACCAGGAGGAGTGCAATTACCTGAATTACAGCTCTTCTGCCAGCAAATAACAGGGGGATTAGGCAAGAAGCCTGCTGTAAATCTACCCTAATCACCCTGGTGGATGGGAAAGACTGGTCAACCCTTGATGTATTCTGGTTAATGGGGAAGATGCCAGAAGGGCAGTCAAACAACAAGTCTGCTTTGAAGGAGGAGACCCAGAGATACTGACGGTTGATTTTAAGTTTTGGACACATAGAAGGTACCACTCTTCAGAGGAAGAAGGCAGGGAGTAAGAGCAGCATGCGGAGATCATGAACTCCACAGCTCACATGGCAGGATAGCCTCCACCAGCCAAAAAGAAAATGCAAGGAGCATTGTTCTTTATACTGTTCCTCAAAGCAACTCTTAACTAACCAGGCTGGTCATCATTCTCAATTTGCTAATCAAGGAGAAACCTTAGACCCCACAGCCCAGTTTTCTGTCCAGCACAGCTGGAGGCAGCCTGTACAGAAGCAGCCCTGCAGGAAGGGCAGCAGCAGATGATCTGTTATGTTACAGCACTTTGTGCACCACCCACTGAACCAGAGCCAAGGCAGGGCTGCAGGGCTGGACAGATGAGAGATTCTAAGCAAAACTGCACCCCACATACATCACATGCTACAAAAAACTTTGTACAAAGCTGGAGACATAAGCATCCCTCAGCTCAAGAAACTTGAGCAACCTTCAGCAGAGGAGTTGGTCATTAGGGAGGAAATTCACTGGTTTAGGTTTTTCACACACGCACTGAAGGAAAAACACTTATTCTGATGTCCCCTACTATTGTTCAGATCAAGAGGTTTCAGCCATTAGAAAGATCAGTGTGTCTGGTGGGGGTTTGGTCAGAAGGTTGGGCACTCCTGGGGAAAAGCTGTCTTCCCACCAAGGGAAAGTCTTGGTGCCTGAACTGTCCTGTTTGTGGGAAGGAGAAACGTCTGGCTCCTGGAGAGAGACAGCAAGGAGGGACAATTTTGGACAGTTAATGAAGAGCTTCAACCTCTTCTGGTGAAAGGGTAGAGGGAAAGCAGCAGCACTGCCACTTCCCATGTCCCCGTACCCAGCAGCACAGGACCCACCAGGTCCTTCCCTTGCAAGGAAGAATCAACAGCACCCAACATGCTTACAGCAAGGGATTTCCACTCCCTTTTACAGCCTAGCAAAGCATTAACAACAAAAATAACTTTTTTTTTTTTAATTACATTTTCCAAATGTGACAAGCTGGGTTTAAGCAAACCAGCCCAAATCAAACAGCAACTGTGGGAACTACTGTGCTGCCCAGATCATTGTGGGATGAGCAGCAACTTTAAGTTGCCAACACCGAAGTGGGGCTCCCCTTGCTGTGGTCATCTCATGAGATGAAGCTCCCATGGCTTTAGTCATCCAAACCACTTTGCCATTTTTGTTTCAGTGGTCTACAGCACCATCATACCCCAAAAAAGCTACCACATAGCCACAAAGTCAAGGCAGCACCAATTGAAAAGCAATTAGGAGTTGTTTTGTTCTTTCTTTGTGCCTCTACAACACAGTGAGAGATTCACAGTGAGTCCCACTCGGATATCAGTCATAATCACATTACTTCTCCTGCAAATGTAAAAGACAAACAGAGCCAGCTTTAGTATTTACAGCTAGCAGAGCAAGGCAAACAGACCGAGCCTTAAGGGAGGCACAGAGACCCACCATGGAAATCTGGCATTAGTGGGTTGCTACAGTAATAACACAAACAGCAAGGGACTGGGAAAATGCCTTTGGTGTTTGTAGTGCTTAACAACTGCCAGCAAGCGGTGCTTCCAACACAGGTATAAAGCTCAAGACTAAAGTGCTACTCAGAAAGTGAATTTTGAAGAGGGGAAATGCCAATTTAAGCATCAAAGGAAATGTATGTAGAATCAGTATTACTATTTTTGCAACAATAGAGACACCACCCACAAACTAAATAAAAGTTATGCAAGGTGCTCTGCACAGCAAAAGTGGCTTGCAAGTAGACAGCAACTTGCCTTGGCATTCTTCAGGGCTTGGCTGCCTTAGCTGGATTATTTTTCTTATCTTAAAAAAAAAGAGGCACTATTCTAACAGTCCTTTCCAGCTCAAACCACTCTATGATTCTACCTTCACCATGTATTTTAAAAAATGAGAAAAATAAAATCAAGCACTAGGTTCATTCTTACAGGCAGTAAGACTACGCAGGGATCTGCAATAGCTTTTGTCTAGAAGAGTTTAAGAGAGCTGCAGTCATTATGCAAGTGAAAGGGAGGAGGGAAGAAGCTGAAGCAGTGCCAATATCCACAGTAGGACAAGTTTTACATTACACAGTGAAATTTAAAGTAAGCTGCAAACTTTAAACCATCTCCCTCCCTTGAGGCTCAGGAAGTTGATTTTAGTGTGAACAATATCTAACCTTAAATCCATCCCTGATAATATTCTGTTCAAACAAATTTGTGTTTAGTTAACTCTATCTCCCATGAAGAAAATTTTCATGGATTCAGGTCTTTCCTCAGGCTTTTTATTGTGAAGACAAAACAGATATTTACTGGGGTGCAATGCATCTAAATGCACAGACACAGCTCAACCTGCGGGCAGGGTGGGCAGCAGGGACTTTGCAAGGTATAAAAAGGCAACTGCTCTGCTGGGAGAAAACACAATGCAAACAATTGTCCACACTAACTGAAAGGGGAAGGAATTCACTTTCAAGACCCTTTCTATTTCATGTAGGTGATATAATAAAAAGATTAAAAGGAATCAGGGTGGTAATAAAGAAAAAGCTGCAAGATTTCCTTCATTGAGACAGATAGACTGAGACACCACAAAAAAAAGATTAAAAGGAATCAGGGTGGTAATAAAGAAAGCTGCAAGTTTTCCTTCATTGAGACAAATAGAACTGAGACACCACAACGTTGGAAAGGGATTGACTGGCTTGGATATTGCAAGTTTGCAGTCCTGGAACCCATTTTCCTCTGGTGTAGACTGTTTTGGACTGTGTGAGAGCATTAACTGCATTTGGGGCTTTTCCCTTCCTCCCACAAGCCCACCCCACCTTCCCCCACACGGACACAGAACACCCACAGCCCTCCGTCCACTGCAGAGCTGCTGCAGGAGATCCTAAGTGAGCTTGTAAATCCTACAAGATGGAGCTGAGTGTGCCACTAAAACCAGTTCAGGGACTTCTGAACACAGTGAAGGCTCAGCCTGTAAACTTAGACACACACACGCACTGAAACAGAGCAGGTTTGATGCTCCTGAGGACAAGGTGTGTGCTGCCCACTTCTGCCAGCGCAGTGTTCAGTGTGGCTGATGGGTGCCCATCACCACTGCCATTTTGGAGGTTGCTTATGATTTTGGACCAAATCCTTACTCAAGGTCTGAGCAGATCCCAATTCCTCTCTGCCTGGAGAGGCAAGGTGTGAGGAAAAGTAGTTCCCTGTTGAGGAACAGTAGTTCACTGTTGTTCCAACTGTTACAGTCAGAGGATGGACTAATGGGGTTTGGATCATGAGCTTTTCTGAAAGCTCAGATCCAAATGGCTAAAGGCTTGTCTCATTTCTCAGCAATATTAGATTTGCTATCAGGAGGCATTTGTCCACCTCACAAGACTTACCTTGTTTCAATCCTGAGACTAACAGCAGCGACATCAGTGATTAATAGACAGCAATCTTCTAACTGTTAATCACTTTCCTATCACCTTCTTCCCACCTTAATTCCAAACAACCCTTCCTGGAAAAATCAACAGGACTTGTTTGCAAATCACCAAAGCTGGGTCACTCTGACAATTGCACCATACAAAGCTGCTTTCTTTTAAGAGTGGTAACATTTTACGCAGTCTTAGCAGAGTCTCCTAAGCTGCCATAGAAGATTTCAAAATCCTCTCATCATCAAAAAAAAAAAAATTATTCATAAAAGCACAGAATTGTGTCAGTCTTTTTGTGTTGTTCCCCAGGTGCTTCATCAAGCCTTCCTCTGCCTTCAACTATTCCAACCCATAGATTTCTCTCCAAGCAGTTCAGCCACCAGTTGCAAAGAGGTGTAAACCCACAGTCACTCCACTGAAACCTTCATGATTGCTCTGGATTTACACCACCTCAGAGGAATCTGTACATGCAGATATTCACTGTGCAAACTCCATCTCATTTCTGCCCCAATATATGTGCATCAAACCTGTGGCAAATTGGGCAGTCGTGTGTTTTCAGATGCTCTAAGCCAGATATCCCTGTCACCGTTTTTCTACACCACTATTTACTCCACACAGCTCATAAACAGCTCACCTAGCTGTTCATAGCTGCCTTTAAAGCAAATTGCCGCCACTCTAAACATGTGCAACCACAGGCATTAGACACACACTTATCCTGTTTTGTCCCTTGTATTCCACCCCTTTGGAAACTCTAAAACAGGCAGAGGGGTTTTATCTCCACTGGCCACTGAAAAACGCACTGGCTGATAGCAAGCACCAGCTCCCAGCTGGCTGTCAGCAGGAGCTGCCATGGTATCGTGCAGCCCCACTGACAAGCCCCTGGGGAATCAGCAGCTGACAGCAAAAGGACACTGCAGCAGTTTAAATTCCAGCTACTTCTTCGTGATGGGATGCATGGGGAAAGCTAAAAAAAAATAAAAATAAAAAAAAAAAACCAAAAAACCTCTTTCACTTCCTTGGGTGATAATGGGAATCAGCAGCTGACAGCAAAAGGACACTGCAACAGTTTAAATTCCAGCTACTTCTTCGTGATGGGATGCATGGGGAAAGCTAAAAAAAAAAAAACCTCTTTCACTTCTTGGGTGATAACACTTGGAGTATTTCAGAGCCAAGAAAATATCCCAGGGCAGACAGAAAGGAAGTTTTGCATGATCTCTAGGAAAACAGTTACAGCTTACACAGAGGTGTTTTGCTCCCTGCACTTCACAGATGCACAGAAGCTTCCACACACTCAGCAAGCTCTTCAGAGCCCACATCTTGCAAGAAACCACAATGTCCACCCTTGAGCAATATAATGAATTTTTTCCCTGTGCACAGAGACTTGCAGCAGGTTGCACCAGAGGTGGGCTCACTCCCAATGCAAACCCCGTCAGCAACACAGCCCCTTCACCAGGACAATTTCCCCCAAACCCACGGGTTAGAGAGCATCCCCACACTACAGCCCCACTCACCACCAGGATCAGCGTCCCCAAGCACTCAGCCAGTGCTTGCCGCACTAATTTGTTTCTGATCCTCAGGTGCTCCTCAATGGTAGCAAGAATGTCCTTCTGCCGCCCCATCGCAGTAGAGGTGCTTCTCAAGTGTGTCAGGGAAAAAGCAGCAGCTGACAAAGCCTCAGCAAAGTTTCTTCTCCAGCACAGCTGCCTTTGCTTATAAATAAGTTCATCGATGCCTGACACACCTCCTGGGTAACCACACCCCTTCCACCCGCTCTTCAAACCCAACTTTTTTTTTCCTGCTTTTCAGCACGAGACAGCGTGGGTGGTTTTTTTCATTTTCCTTATTGCTTGCATAGGTGAGCAAAATATTCAGGAGCTTCATAAGAACAAGGAATTAAATGTGTCCTGCTGAAGCCACGGCTGTTTTCTTCACCAGCTAAAATGCAGGGCCATATCTGCCCTTCTCCAGCTTCAGTTAAATGCATAAAGTGAGCAGTGCCTTACCTATTTGTATGAGTGTGGTACCCTGCATTCAGATTTCCTTCCCTCCCAAGCTCTTGCAGGTGGCAAAGTGATGTGTGCTCCTGTGCTCATTCAGAGGCTGTAGGTGCTTTGACAGAAAAACTGGGAGGCAGAAGGCTCTGAAACCCTACAGCTGAGTGTGAGGTTCTCCTGAGTTCCAGCAGTTACCCAGCTGAAATTAGTACTGTGAACAAGACCAAGCCTCTTCCCACGAAAATCTACATTTGGGTCTGAATTCTTTTGTGTCATTACAAAGTTATCTCACCCTCCCAGAGCTTTGGGAGAGCTCTTGCAGCCGAGTCTCCCTGAAAGCTGTAAAGACATGAGACCCCCAGTGCAGAGCCAATCTCTATCACAGGGCCTCAGTGAGGAGCCCACAGACTTACAGAGCCAGACAGGAAAGAGCCCTTGCTGCCTTTCATCATCAGTAACATCCTGTATCACTCTAGGACTGTTCCACAAGATGGCCTGGATGAAAGCAGTCCCAGTCCGTACCATCTGAGGTGAGGACTGCTAACAGGACATGTGCAGCTCATGGCATCTGGTTTTTGTTAAGTGAGTAGTAAAAATTCTCTGGGCTCCTTGACTCACCAGGTCTTCATGCAGAGCAGCAGGGCTGAGTTTGCAAGCCTGAAAAGAACCCCTTTTCCTTTATTTTTTTTCCCCAGCCTTCTCTGCAAAGCCACAGATGCCCAGCTTTTCCTCTTCCCCTTATTTAACCATCAACTTTCCTGTGGAATAACCAGAGCTTTTTAGTATAGTGGTGAATGGGCCTTTATTTTGTACAGAAACTGCAGCCAACAGGAGAAGCAGTCAGGAATGTAGCTAAGAAAGCAATAATGTGTGAGGAACCAAGCACAGGGAAACACTGAAGTCCAAACATAATTACAGGGACAGGAAACTTTCCTCGTTACTTAGTGCTCAAGTCCATTTTGGGACTGCCACCATCAATGGGGTCCTCTGAACCACAGTGAGTGCTCCATCAGCCCCATGCTTGCTTGCTGCAGCTGGCATTTGCAAATGGGTCCTCAAGACACCCATTTTCAGCCTTCTCTCAATATCTTTCCCATCACCATCTAGCAGTGTATCACCAGAGCCGGGGAGGCTCCCCAGTTCCTCCTGCACTCCCCTCTCCTTTATATTCTTCTGTGTCCTTTTGCCCTGATGCTTTGTCAAAGCTCTCACAGCTGGAAATTAAGCTGTATGTTGGGTTTTTTAGCCTTTTGGCAGATCCCAAACTAAAACACATGGCCACCAGTATGTAGATGCTGTGTTTTGTGGTGTAGTTAATTACTGAGATTTATTTAGGCTAGTTCTTATTCCTTCCCTGGTGGTGAGGACAGGTCCAGCAAGGGAAAGGTGAGAAGCAAAAAGCATGGTGAGTTGTGATGTTCTCCAAGCAGGTAGGAACATTTCTTCCAGGATCTGAGGCCCTCTGTTACAAGTTGAGGATACAGGCATTTCCTCACAAATAGGGAAGGGAGGGACATGTCGAGGTTCCAAGGCCAATGGTATGTCTTGGTTTGGCTGGAATCATCGATTTCTTTCTTACTAGTGACTTGGATTCAGTAGAGAGTAATGCTGATAACACATTGATGTTTCAGCTGCTCTCAGCAGTGTTTACCCTAATTCGAGCCCTGGTCATTTTCCCATGCTCTGCCAGGGCATGGGAAACCAGGAGGGGGCATGGCCAGGAGAGCTGACCCAAACTGCCCAAAGGGATATTCCATGGCATAGAGCACCATGCCCAGTGCATGAACTGGGGGGAATTGGCTGATCACTGCTGGGAAGCAGACTGGGCATCTCTCAGTGGGTGGTGAGCAATGGTGGTGTCTATCACACGCTTTTCTTGGGTTTTATTGTCTATCTTTCTCTTCTTCATTATCATTGTTATTACTACTAGTAGTATATTTTATTTTGTTTCAATTATTGAACTATTCTTATCTCATGCCACAAGCATTACAGTTTTTTACCATTGCCTTCCTCACTGGAGGTGGGCAGGGGGCAGTGCATGGTACTTTGTCTCTGGCTGGGTTTTTTCCTACTACAACATGGTAAAAGATAGTGATAAGACCAGCATCAAAGCTGGTGCTTGGAGAAGTCTAGACACAGGCAAGCCTGTGGTGCTGGGGTGGGTGGGTGCTCCGACACCATCTCTGTGCCTGACTCACTGCCTGACCCCAAGCAAATCCTTCACCTTTCCACACCCCAGCTTTTCCGTCAGTAAATTGGAGAGTGATATCAGATTCCCTTCTTGGGGCGTTGTGAGGGTGAATCACTGCAGCCCAAGATCCAGTGACTTAAAATGAGCAATAGGGAGTTATGCAATTGCTTTCCCAACAGGCAGCCGTGTTATTATCTAGGAAGGAGCTTGGGGAAAGGACAGTGATGCAACGCTAGAAGAAGCGGGACATCCTTTCAGAAGCAATAATCAAATAATCAAAGTGTGGGCAAGGCCTGAAAGGCCCCAGTGCTGGAGCTTCTCTGTGCCAATACAGGAATTGCTGTGCTACACCAATCTGCTGGACCTAGGGACACATAATCTAAACAGAAATCATTTAAAGATGTCCTTGAGCAGCAATAGATTTCCAAGAAAGCCCATCTCCCACAATAACTGGTGGTCAGGGTACTTGTACCCATCCTGGTTATTAGAATAAATCCACAGGACAGTAGAAATAAACAAGATTGGATGTAGCAGTTAAGAATAATGAGACGAGACCTCAGAGCTGCTTGACTCTCCTAGAGTTGGGTGGACATGGAAAGACATCCATGCTTTTAGGGTTGCCTTGCATAGACATCCAAAGAGCCCTTTCACAGCACAAAGTCTCAAAGAAGGAAAATTTCCAAAACTCTGTCACAAAAAACTTGCGCTTGATTTCCTGGTGATTTTGCCAGAGCTATTGAAGTGCAAACAAGGGATTCCTCTTCTCAATCACAGCGTGATTAAAATATCAGGTATTAAGGTACCTCAAATTAACTACCCCTACCAATCTGTGCAGTGCAAAAATCAATGCAGTGTAACACTCCAGTTTATGGAATCTGCTTGTTGCCCAGAGGAAACTCCAAGAGAAGGGAAAACTCAACTCAGCAGGGAAGTCACAGAAAACATTGTTATGTTGTGCTCCTGCCATAAATCTCAAACTTCTCTTCCAGTGTCTTCTGGGACCAACAAATACAGCTGTACCTTGGAATTATCCAGGATTTGAACCTATGTCTTTTGATCCTGGTCCAACAGGGCACCTCTTTGTGACGTTTGTCACTTTCTTATTCCCTTCCTTTCTCTCCAGCAGAGCCATGCAATGTGCCACAATAAACTCACTGTGCTCTGGCTGTTATTTCTAGACAAGATCCAAAACTAACACCCAGATTCTAAGCTTGCTGTTTGTGTTTCAGCCTTGCCACTTGGCTCCATCCTTCATCACTACATGCCAGGAGAAAGATACAGGTGAAATTATGAAGGAAGAACCAATTCCTGGCTGCTCCCATTCAGCTGTTTTCCTACTGGCTATAGTGGCACAAAATAAATTCAAGCTCCTAACCTTCTTGGCTTCTGCAGAGTTCTGAATCGCTCCCCAGCAATGTAATTTTTCCCATTAAAATCCAAGCTTAACAAAGAAACAAGGCTTTTTCTTAGTAAGTGAATGGATAAACCCGGGCTGGTGGGTTCCACAGCTTGTCCAAGCCAAATTTATTCGCTCATCCCAGGATGGATGGTGCAATCCAATAGGGAGAAAAGTGTGAATCACCCAAATCTGTGGTGAGTCACTCACTGCACTGATGGCAGGGTCACCTGGTGCAAAAGCCGTTATGCCAAGAGAGGTCACTGTGTCAAGGCATGGCAGGATTCAGCCTTGTGAAATCTCCCTTTGGAAGACACCTCTAACCATCTCCTTCCCATGATCTACTTGACAGAGCAGTGTGGTGACATGTTCATTAGATTTCATTAAAAATAAAAATTATAGCTTGCCTAGCAAGGCAGGGTAGGAAGTGGGTGGGTAGGAAGTTTATAAGCTTTCTAAACCATTCTAGCTGGAGGGTTAAGCGCCGAGATTTCAACATCCTGCCTTGAATCTCCAGATTTGCAGAGGCAGGTGTTTGTTTCATGTCTGGGTCTGCTTTGCCCTCCAAACTGAGTTAGAAAAATGAAGAAATTCCTCCAGGAAAGAGTGATAACCCACATAGCTGAGTATTGTTTATGACATCTGGTTTTGGAGAAACTTAAGGTGAAACTGCAATCCTAATTTAGGTTCCTGGGGCACTAAAGAGTGGCCTGGAACCCAGCAAACTGGGTTTGGACTTGAATTACTATATAGTAATAGGGATAATATTTTAAATTTCATTAAAATAGCTCTTCATGAAGCCCACTGACTGGGACCAAGTGAAGGAAAGGGTGCCCTGACATGAGTCTGTGCCTAAGGTAATTCAGAAATATCTCATAGGGATGGTTCCTCCAGAGCTATATTGGGCATGGACCTACAACCTGTGCCCTGGGAGGTTCCTTGTCATGTCTAGTTTCCTCCTCACCCCAAAGCTTGTCCTACTTTACAGGAATAAACAATGTACATCACATATCATTCCTGTAGAGATGCCATTTTCCACTCTCAGTGGTTGCATGCCAGAGCAACTACTCCACACTGGAAAAGCATCAATTGCTCCAGAAGAAAGCTTTTTAATAACACATCTGAAAGGAAAGCTATTGTAAACAGCTCTTCTGAAATAGGGTTTTGGCAGGGGCTTCTCTCATAAACTGCTCTGTGTAGACAGCTGTTCTTCTGAGAGCTGCAGAGCCAGTCCTGACTTGGAGACACTGCTGCTGTTGTGCACCAGAGCAGGAAAGTTCAAAGAGTGCAAAGGCAGAAGACACAGAAATGTGTGAAGCTCCACCAGCCAGAAGTGTGAGTCAGGAGCAATGACAAGAACTTTCCCTACCAGGTGAAGACATGTCCCAGAATGGAAAGTGTGCCTGCTCTCCAACTTAGCCACAGCTAGAGGTGTTCCTCAGCACAGAAACAATCACCTTAAGAACAAAAGAACCCACCTAGGTGTAATTTTAGATGTGTATTCCATGAGATCACTTTAGGAGCGTCTCTTTGATGGGCTAAGGAAGACTAAAGCAATTATCCCAGGTGGAGAGAGCTACATCTAACTGGTGTAACCCACCCAGTCTCTAAGGGGGTGCAGACCTGCAAGATTCAGAGATGCTTCTACTACAGATGGGGTGAGGTATTTGCAAGAGGAGTAGGGAAACTTTAAAACTGTTCCACGAGTCACAGCAGGGTTCCTCTCTGCAATGCCACTTAAATTTCAAATCACCTCTGCTCAAGAAAACTGAATTGAAAGCATAAAAGGTGCAAAGGAATGTCAGAGCAACAAACAGGTGAATGGAGTCTCACCAGTCCAGTGTGGGCCAAAAGTGCTCAAATAAGTTAGGGCAGTGAACCCAAGACCAAGCTGGGACATACCGCTGTCAGTAGGTACATTAGGAAGAAAAATAAGTTTTTGTCTTGGCACAAGTGCAGCTAGGGATGAATCAGCTGTTGACAATCTCAAGCTAAAGCATAGAAACCATAGGAGCATCAATATTCAGTATTTTCCAACTCAAATAACATGTTTTTCCTTCCCAGGAGATGCAAAGGCAGAAAGTATCATTGGGTTAAATCTGAAAGGAGGTGTGGTGTCCCTCTTTTTCCCTAGTTTATGTATCCTGACCTAATTCTGTATCCCCAAATCTCACTTGCAGGAAGATTTCCTTCTAACCTTTACCCTCAGAGAAGAGAACTGGGCTCCTGAGCTGTAAAAGCACTTTGGAGCAAACTACATGTCCTGCCTCTTGTGTCTTCAGGGCTGTTGAAGGACTGTAACTACCAGTTCACCTGGACTCTCCCTAAATCCACCTCTGCAAAAGCAAAGTGAGCTTGTCTACACTTGCTTCAAGCGAGAGCAGAGTCTGCTGTCCTCTTTGGGACATTCATTCCTCCAGATGATTTTAAATCAGCCTGAGTCCTGGGGAAATTTCCATACTGACCTATTTTTTTTTTCCCTCTGGGTAGCTTAAGTATTAAACATCGTCCTTTAGCAAATAAGCATTAAGGAACTGCATTGTAATGGGCATTTCTGAGATTCCATAATGAAACAGGGATTTGGCATGGACAAGCCACCTGAGACGAGTGCCTGCAGCTGTGGAGATAACAGGGCTGTAAACAGAAGGGCTGGGCTGTGCAGAGGATGCAGCACCCAAAGTCAGAGGACCCACGTCCTGATCCACCAGAAGAGCCCCTGTCCCAAAGAAAGGGATAATGTCCTTTACCTGACAGACATCAGTAGGCATGGGACATGAGCTGGTTTGAGGCAATAGCTGTTAATCTGGTTCTGGAGTCTCCAAGGAAGTCTTGATGTCATGGGAGGAGAAAAGCAGAGAACTTGAAAGCCACTGTGCTGAGAGCCACTCTCTTTTCCTCAGTCCCCAAGCATTAAGTTACAATGGTTGACAGAACCTGTGGCTGACCTGGAATATGCCAAGAGTAAAGAGCCAACATTTCCTTATGAAAATGTCCTGACCTCTTTTTCTTGGCTGGCCCTGAAGGAATTAATGTGGGGATTGATACATAGAAAACCCCAAGAAGAGTCAGCAAAGCAGATTCCAAATTAGGATCCAGGAGATATTCAGAACTTCAGTCCTAAACTAGGACCACTGAAACAGGGCTAATCTTGTGCATGGGAATACATCCTTTAGTTCCTGTGTGAGGACACAGGAAGTCCCAACTTGCTTCAAGGTTCAGGGGTGGGTTGTTTTTGAGCTTGAGAAGCCCACAGTTGGATCAAAGTGGTTTGAGGAAGCAGAGAGCAGTGCATGGCAGAGGTAATCTGCCATACAGGTAGTCCAGGATCTCCCTATGCCCCTTACTTCCAAGGGCAGGGCTGGGTGTTGAGAACAACCAGGCCAGAAGCCGCAGGTTCTGCCTGTCCTGGCACAGGATGGGGGGTCAGGGATGAGAGGCTGGCAGAAGGGAACGCATGTTTTCCTTTGAGCCACCGGTGCTTTTTGAGCCAGTGCTGGCAGCTTCCAGTCCCACCACCTCCTCCTGGAGTCAGACACTCTTTTTCCCTTAGGCAAGGAAGGCCCCATCCCTGTCAGCTGCCAGCATCAGTCAGAACAGGATGAGACCTAAAAGGAGCACCAGGTGGAGGCAAGCACTGGGTGTTCTGAAGATCCCCTTCCTCCCCAGCACACAGAGCTGTTGTGTCTCCTTCTGGGATGCAGAGGCGGTGGATTCCACTGTCCCTGCAGCCCATATCTCCCAGTGAATCCCTGCAGTAGAATCCCATCCCCACCCCAGGTCTTGTTCACTTCCAGACTACAGAGGGGATCTTCCAGAGGGAGTAATGGGAAGGTGGCAAGAGCAACAGTCAGCCAGAGAGCTCAAAAAATGCAGAGGGGAGATTACTCCTCCCCAGGCTGCAGCAGCCCCAAATCTTGCCATCACAAGCACTTTGTCACACCAAGTTTGGAGGGTGGCAAGAGCAGAGCAATACTGCCAAGGCATCAGAATGATCATGCTGCAGCAGGGTGTCTTGCCACACACCCCACTTGGGAAATCATTTCCCAGCAGAAGCTGTCAATGAAAGTCTGTTGTGTGTGACTAGAGTTTCTCGGGAGGGAGCTCTGGATCCTCTGAGAACAGCTTTACCTGTTAACTACACACTGATGTACCCATTCTTGAGCTCCAGGGTGCGGATACCAAACCCTCCAGCCTGTCATGGGAGGTGCAGGTGATGGATCTCTGATGTGCCCCGTTTCCTGAGCATGCCACTCAGACATTGCACCCACCACATCCTGCAGGAAGCCCAGAGACCTGAATCAGACATGAGTCGGGCACCTGGAGTCAGCAAATTGAAAACCTATTACTGAAAAGCAAGATAAGATCTCTAATACTCATCCTGCTTGTGGCTCGGCAGGATCTATTGCAGGCACCCAGCTGGGGCATCCTCTCAGCCTTGCAAAACCCTCCCAAAGAGGCACCAACCCTGGCTCCACACAGGCTCTCCCACCCTTCCCATGATGAACACACTCAGCTGGCAGAAATGAGAGAGTGAGGGAGTGGGGCTTGGCATGGCTGTCGTTCTGCTCATTCATTCTTCCCCCTGGCACATCAAGTCAGCGATGAGGAGGGAAGGGTAAAAGGGCTGGAGAAAAGTTGGTGGGATATCCCAGTGTGGATCACTGAAGAGGAATAAGGCATGCCAGTCGTTTGTGGCAGGCTTCCACAAGGGATGTGCTAGGAAGACTTGGTCCTGGTGGCTCCCACAGAAATCACAGGAAGTCTGAAGTTGAGGCTATTATTTACCTATGTGGGAAACTTCTTACCTTGCTTCTCATCTAGGAGAGCAAAGGTGTGTGTGAGAGGAAGGAGAGGCAGCAGTCTTCCTCTGGTGGGTTTTGACATCCCAGCACTTCTGAGATCCCTGAGAGGCAGGAGCTATGCCTCCTGTTCTCCCACTACTGGAACAAGTGGCTCCACAGCAGGAAGCAGAGCACACTGCATCTCTTCCAGTGGGCATCCCTGAAGCCTGTGGAAGCAGCAGCAAGGTGCAAGGCTGGTGGCTGAGCTCAGCAGGCCTCCAAGAGTCTGCTGTCCAGAGTCTGCTCATGTGGACAGCCAGCCATAACTCTGGGGTTTTCAGCCAAGGGCCATGGGCTCTGAGCAGCCCGCAAGGATCCAGGTCCAGGGCATGAAAGAAGGAAAAGCTGTAGCAAAGGGAATTGCATTGGTGGTGGTGTGACCTGCTTCTGGGACTGCAGCCCTTCACTGCAGTGTCTCATATTGCTCCCAGGGTTTGTCACAGCAGTAATCCTGCTCCTTCAGAAGCAGGCCAAAACCCTTTGCTCATCTCAGTGAAGTGAAGACAAGAGATCTTCAGCAGTGTATACTAATGTACAAATGGTGCTGCCCATGCTGGAGAGGCAAGGTACCCCTCAGATCAGGCATATTTATCAGAAAAATATCAAATGGGGGATCAAGACACATGTCCTATCCTTTAGCAATCCTTTATACCAGTGGTGTCCCAGCAGAGTGGTGCATCCTCTCGGGCTAAACAACCTGGTGAGTTGTGTCAAGTTGGACCACAGCAAGCCTGGGAAGCAGGGCAAATTGTTAGTAATAACTCTTGCCAGGGCCTCATATTAAGAAAGGAATTAACTTTTGCTCTCTGAAACAGAGTTTCGTCGCTCTGGGAGGAACACTGCTCCCACGACACCAGCCCCATGGTTTTCTTTGTGTTACCACTTACTGTAAGGTTCTTCAGAGAGGTTTCTGGAATGTACACTGCCCTTAGGGTGACTCTGGGCCATGAAACTCTAGAGTAGCTTATGGATCTCTGTGGCAAAGGATCACATCTGTTGTTATTACTTCCCGCTGCTGGGGCTGTTGAACTCAGGTCACTGCTTTGTCTTTCATCACTATTGTTTTTGCTGCTTGGTAAACAGGCAATTTTCCATCCTGTTTCTGGGACAACGCATCCTGCAATGGATGGGCTCCAAGCTAACACCTCAAGGTTACTGTTGATTTGGGTAACAAAAAAATGCCAGGATAAATCTTCCATGCGTGTAAACTGTGGTATCTTCAGCTTTCAGTAGTAGAGAATTTAGCCCCAGAAACTTGATCACCCTGGGTAACGATGCTCCCCTGCTTGCCTTCTGCACCATTGGCCTGTGAGCAGGTGGTTTAAACATGTTTGGGCTCTGCCCTAGCATGTGCAAGAGCCCTGGCCACTGCCTGGGATTATACTTGAGATATTACCTCCTTTCACATCACCCAAGATGAAGGAAAGCAGAAATATGTGTGTACCAAAGCTGGCTACAAATCTGTGGTGTAATAATGTTCAAAGACCCCTGCTGAGAAGTCTGCATGAATGCAAGACACATTTCTTAGTGCTGGATGTCCAACAATACTGATGTTCTGGCTCTGCATTCCCATCTCCCACTGGGATTGCAAATCCACGAGCGTCTAATTGCAAGAGCTAGAAAGCCCTGCAATGTGCCCAGACACATGAGCCAGTTTTTGAAAGGCACGGCAAGGAAAAGGTTTTAGGAGAGGAGAGGAGAGGAGAGGAGAGGAGAGGAGAGGAGAGAGGAACCTCACATGGCAGCAGATCAAGAAGACAGGAACATCCGCACCCAGCCCTGATGAGTACAGGGCTGTGGGGTTTCAGATGTTTTTGCACTTTTGAAAGATGTTTAAAAGTTAAAGACAGTGAAGACAGCACCAGGAAATTCACCTGAGGGCTAAAGCAAATAACACATTGCAGGAAGAAGCTGGGAGTTCAGCATGTTCAGCTTTTCAGAGAGAAGATGGAGAAGCAGCTTGATTATAGGGTACGATACCACTGTGAGGAGAAAAATACAAGGTCTTTAATTTCCAGGAGAAAGGCTTGTCAAGACAAATGTGTTTTAGCCCTGAGCCAGGCAAATACAAACGAGAAGCCCAGGCATGGGGATTTGCTCTTAACCAGTGCAGTGGTGGCTCTCCTGTGGGCTGGGGTCTCAGCAGAGGGGTGTCCCTTGAGGGAGAGGGAAGACACAAGTACAGAGAGCTAAAACATGTTTCTGGCTTCCCCCCAGTTGCAGGTGCTGCTGCTCCAGAGCAGGCTCCATCAAGCCCCCCCTTTGAAAGAGCATACAGTCGAGTGGAAGGGGAGAGACAGGAGCAGAAGTGATTTGTTAGCCTGAGGCTCAGACGGGCTGAGCCTGTGCTGCACTAGTCATGTAGTGTGGCATCCTTGAGCTCCAGGGATCCGGAGCCAAGCCAGAATAATTAATTGTGCAACACCTTTATGACTGGGAAACCTGCCTCCCTGTCCCTTTATACAATGGCAGTGCCCAGGGGCAAGTCATCTCTTGCTGATTGCAGAGCTGCTGTGGCAGGAGCAGGGTCCCAAGGTGGGTGACAGTCGCTGGCACAAGGCAGGGCAGGGACAGTTCCTGCTGCCCCTGCATGAAGGGCAGGAGGCATTTGCAGAGCCATTCACTGGTATGGGAGACACTTCTGCAATCCCTCAAGGGAATGAGAAATGTGCTTTAACACCTTGTCCAAGCCCAAAACAAGAATTTCAACCACCCCAGCAGGTCTAGCTGATTTTCTTCTTTATCCTCTCTGTTGCAGGCTCCTACAGTCATCTTCCATTCATCCTTCACACCGTGTGTGTGTCATGGGACACAGCCAGACTGCCCACACCAGGAGGATGCAGCCATACAAACACTCTCCCACACAATGCCCCAGGCACAGCCGGTGCCCGGCGCTGGCACGGACGCGCCCAGCGCGCACGTCATGCCAGGCACTGCCCTCCTCCTGCTCTGCCTGTGCAGGGCTACGGCCCCCGAGCCCTGAGTGGGCAGGGGCAGGGCAGCAGCAGAGCCCAGGGCTGGGCAGCGAGCAGTGGGTGTCACTGGGATGTCACAGGGAGCTGTGCCTGCAGCGCCAGGGTGGCACTGGGATGCGCTGGGCTCTCCGCTGCTGCGGGGCCTGTCCCAAACCAACATTTGGTCACAGGGCCCAGGGGTGTTTTTGGCTGTGAGGTCCAAACGTCTGCCTGCACAAGCTCTTCTGCTGTGCCTCATTGGCACAGCTGCCAGCACAGCCTGTTGCTCTGCTCCCAAGCTCGCCCAGAGCGTTGCCAAACTGGCACTGCTGGGGGTTGGATGTTTTCTCACCTGCTGTTTACTTCAAGTATACATTTATGTCAAGCAGTTCCAGAAGTAGGCTAGTTACAAATTTATGCTTTTATGCATCTTAAAAACCATAGTTGTAAAGGCCCTGGTGGCCCTGCCTTGCATCTGGGACTGGAGAAATTGTTGGGAGACAGAGTTGCAGGTAGGCAAGTGCTTTGGCCCACCAGTGAAAACTTCCAAATGCAGTTCAGGTGGCCTCAGCAGAGACTGGACAACTTCTTGCTGACAAAACATCTCTGAAATTTTGGAAGTCATTCAACTCTTATCTGAAATTTCTGCAGCTCATAAAGAGGACAAGATTACTTACCACATTTTCCCCACAGAAGAAATTGATATGTTCCCTCATGATCACAGGAGCAAAGGAGCCACGAATGGGTGAGGCTGGAAGGGACCACAGTGGGTTGTATGGTCCAACCTCTCTGCTGAAGTTGGGCTACTTTTTATTGATGGTTTCTGGTGGTCCCATGGCAGAAAGTGAGATGTTTTCTCTGTGAGATGATGTCTGGGTAGGAGGATTATCTGAGAGGTAACAATCCCAGATTGGGGAGGAGGGGGGGAGGTACAGCATTATACACACTACTCGTAAAAGAACTGGGCATGTGGGTGGAAGCTCTGATGATTAGAGATGGAGACAAGGCATGGAGATGGAAAGAAAAGGGTTTGGGAAAGTGCTTAGGGTATGATGCCATGGAAAGCCATTCTTGGAGAGATCACCTCATGGTTCCCCAGAGAGAAACCCAGACAGGAAGGTGGTAGAACCCAGAGGTGGCTGGACATGGTGACAGAGACTGCCAGCCTGTGGAGGCCATGCGAAGGGACAGGAGACAAATGAGAGAGCCACAGAGAGACCTGGTATCAGGGACACAGCATTTGCAACAGGGAAAGGGAGGAGGCATGTGTGGAGCTGATAAGGCTTGGGAGAAGCTGCAGAGGGACTGGGGCCAGTGAGCTGTGTGCAGAGGCAATTTAAACAATAACTGAAACTGGGAGTTAAGACAGCAGATAAAGGGCTGGAGGTTAAAAGAAGGGAGAGGGGGAATGTCTCTGCAGACAGGCAAAGAAAAAATGAAGTAATTTAGGGCTGAAGGGCCTGTGAGCAGAACCAGGCAGAAGGACAAAAATTGGGAAGGGCAAAAAAGCTGGGGTAGACAGGAGGAGATGCTCAAAAAAAGAATGAAAAAAGGGAAATTAGTGTGTATCAACCATGACAAGCTCTGCCATGAGACCCAAAAGATCTATGAGTCTCACCCCTGTCCTCTGCTGTCAGGAAATACCCATATAAAACCTTCAGGCAAAACACGTTTCAATCCCACTTTGTAATGAGACAGGTGCCTCCCACCAGCTGGTCACCCTGGAGTCCCTCTGTTCCAGCTGGTGGAAGGGGAGGGGCTGTAATGAATAATGAGAACTAAGACCCAGGTTTTGATCAGTTGGGTGACTTTTTTCAACCACAGAAAAATGCTCCAGACATGAGCAGTAAAATAATTTGTTAAAGATTTAAAGTCCAGCCCTCCACCAAGAAAAGTCAGCCTGAAGTTCACCCACACAGTCTTGGGTTTAAAAAAACCCCGAGTTCACACATGAACACCTAGTCCCCACTACATCTCCTTTGGGATGTAAAACAGGCACTTCTCACCTGGTGAACAAATCTTGTATCTCCTGTTTCCCTCCTGCTGCTCCTCACCTGTCTTCAAACACTTCAATTCCACTCCAAAGGACAACATCATGGCCTCAACTTTCCCAGGTCTTTCACAGCCCCTCCAGCTGGAGAAGTTCCTTCAACTCCCTTCACTCCTTGGGAAAGGAGCATGACAGGGAGGCATCACCCCCTCTTCAACTGAGCCAGAGCAGGTACATATAGGTCCCCCATGTCCATTGTATCAGAGGACCCAGTGCTGCACATGCAAGCCCAGCTTATCTGAACATCCAGCAGTGACCACTGACGGTGCAGACCAGCAATGTGAAGAGATGTTAACTCAGCTCCCTTGGAGGAGGCCAGTCATGGAAATCACTGAGGTCAAATAAAGCACAGGTCACATAAAACCCCAGGAGGAAGAAGCCAAAGCCTGACCACAGCAGGTAGATTCCCTGATATATGCCTCTGGTCTGGTTGGGACCACCAAGATGCTGGAAAAGAGAGCATATCTACCCAGGTCTTGTGGGTGCTCAGCTATGAAGTGTGGGGATACTTGGTTATCCCTGATCCCCTCACACCATTGTTGTGTAGACCTCCTCTAACTGGGTGTCGTAGGTTGACATGGAAGTGAGTTTTCTGGGGAAGTTATAGTCAAACCAGCCAAACCATGACACTGGGAAAGACATAAATACAAGCAAGAAGTTAAATCCAATCACTTGGCATTACAGGAAACTTGGACCATGACTGAAGAAGTTGGGATAACAGTGTCTGACTTGGTGATACTGATTTCTACAGAGACAGCACTGGAGTGAGAAGGATACTGGAGGGAGGGCCTCCTATGCAGCAAGCCTGGGGGATGATGACAGGGGTCTGAGAGCTCTGAGGGGAGCAGTAGATCCTGCAGTGACCCCGTTCCTACTGCACAGCTGTAGCATCAGCAGGCAGAGATCTTCCCAAAGGTGCTAAATAACTTGGGCCTGAAAGCAGGAGGTAAACATAGGAACTGGAAGGCACAGAGAGCTTAGACTCTTTACCCAGAGAACGGTAAAGATTTTTTAGAGGGTGCTCAGATTAATTTGTTCAGTGTCTGGGCATTGGGCTACCCATCTAGAGAAAGACTTAGTGAAATACATGCTGGGCATGCACTGCCAACACAGGCCATAAAACTGGACAACTGGGGCATGATTCAGTTATCCAAAACAAGGAGGTCTCAGAGATGCCCTGAGATACCTAAACCAGTCAGCAGATGTGACATGGGACCTTGAGGAGACCCCTGTCCTTCCAAAAGTCAGCTGGAGGTCAGGAGGAGCATCCAGGTAATTTAGGCAACGGAATCAAGCTCCTGATGTGAGACACTGGTGTGAGTTTGAAACCCCACAGAGTGTCTAGACACATCTCCTTTTACCCAAATGCTTTGATCTGTGTCTGGCCTCCAGCGCTTTTGCAAGGACTTTATAACCAAGTAATTTGTATGGTTTGGTAAATGTTTTCTGGGCAACCAAAAAAACGTGTCCCAGGTATCAGACCAGGTCCAGACAAGGTCTAGATCCACTCCACTGCTTTGGGTCTGTCAGATGCCCATCTCACCTGTTGCACTGGAGTCTTGGTGATTAGCAAAGTATCAAACAGCAGCAAAAGGAGGCAGGGCCAAGGAGGTGGAGAGGCACAACCTCTGAGGAATCAAGGTGTTGATTAGTCCTGTGGGACTCTCTCCTCAACATTTAGGATTTTACCCCCTCATTTTAGCCCCAGTTTTGCCATCAATGTCTTCAAAATGAGGCTGCAACAAACCTCAGCTTTGAGAAGCCAAGGCATGGCAAGCCCTGCAGACAGATGTTAGACCTGCCTGATCCTGGTATGTCTTTCCACCTCAGTTTTCCCTTCTGCACAATAAAACCTTATCTACCTCATGTGGGCTATGCAATGATGACTAATTAATGTTAATGAAGTGCTTTCAGATCATCCAATTCAAGCGCATACATAATTGCAAAATATTAATTACTGTTTACTTATTATCATGAAGCCAATAGCAAACCCAGCTGCTTATCTTCCTCAGCCATGACTCAGAAGGAGGATGATGGCTGATCAAGATAGAGGTGCAGAGTCCAGCTAATCCTGTACAGTGAGACACGTGCATGTCTGTGTGTGTGTTTGTGTGTGTTTGTGTGTGTGCATGTGCACAGGCACCTGACACAGCAGGGACCAGGCCAAAGCAGGCCATACTCATGACAAAGCCATGCAAGCTCAAAGTCCTTGGAGATGAGCAAGAGCTCACCTTGCCAAAGACCCAGATGGGAAAACGGATGTCTAGCAATGATTCATGTGTTTGAAAATGATGCCCAGGAGAGGCCATGTGTCACAGAGAATTAAAAGAGTAAAAGCTGCAATGAATTACTGTGAATGACTAAAAAAATTGCTATGCTTGAAAACCTCATTGTCAAAGATCCCAAACCCTGCTTGAGGGGCAAAAGAGAAAGAGATAGGGAGAACAACATCCAGGAATGGAGAGCTTGGCAGACAAATTGAGAGGAAATTGAGCATGGTGATAGAAATGAGTTTTGGGTTGAGCTTTGAATGAGCTGATGATCAGAGAATTGGGCAGGATGGGTATTCCACAAACAAGAGCCACAGAGGTGATATCCTCTGGTCAGCTCAGGGCTGACCATGTTGATGAAGCAAAAGGGGTTGATTATATCAGAAAAGCAACAATTCCAGCTAACCTCCAGTAGAGAGGCTTAGGAAGGACCCTGCAGAGTGGTGAGGGGCACTGAGTTCCTTGCTGAGGTCTCAGAGGAGGGGTGAAGAGTTCACACTGCTGGATCTAATGGAACCAGGAGTTCTTTGCAAGGAGCAGTGGAGAAGAGAGGAGGGGAAAACATGGAGGAACATAGAAGTTTTAGGAAAATGAGAGAGGAGTCTGGGTTTGGGAAATCCATGCCATGGATGGTGAAGAACTTAACATTACAAAGCTTTTCAGGCATTTACAGGTGTCTTCAAATTACCATCTGACCTCAGAGGACCTGCCAAATCCCTTAGGCATTCTACTATCCTTAAACATCACAAATTGCAGCCTAGCATTTCCATTGACATGCAAAATTGTCTTCCCTGTGAGGGCTTGAAGGAGTGACCTGAAAGCCCGTGGCTGTGTCTCCTGCTTGGGCACTTGCAGAGCGTCAGGAGCCTCTGGGCCATGGTGACTTTCTGTGCAGGTCAGCTCAGAGCCAGGTGTGTCCACTGCCAGCAACCAGAAGAAGCTCTACCACTCACACACCCATGGGAACACACACGGGGGACCTGGATACACTCCCCTAAATAGGTCCTTAGAACTGCAAGAATGGTTATGAGCTACAAAAGCAGGATCTACACATCCAAGTCCTTTTGCTTTCAGGGGCCTTTAGTTAAATTAAGTGACCATGACACACAAGTCCAAGGAGGTTATGCAAGTTGATGCTGCTCAGTGAGGTGAAAGATGGGGCAGCTGAAGTGCCATGGGACAAGATGCAGAGCAGGAATGTGTACCAGTCAACGGCAGCAGCCAGCAGCTCCCTTCACATGGGGAAATATCAGACAAAGTTGGCTTCTGGACCCCAAAGTCCATGGGGTCCTCAAGCTGTTCCCAAAACCAAACAGGCCTAATCTAAAATGTGCAGTGACGCAATGTCTTCAAAGTGCTGCAGAGCAAAGCCAGAGGACTCCGTAGAGCCCACATTTTGGGGTCTGGAGGTGGTAATGCAGCAGTTCTGTGTTTTGTCCACCATTCACCAGGGTAGAGAACCAGTCTGAAAGCAACCCTAATCTGAAATCAAACACTTTTGCTGCTGATTTGTGCCTTCTACCTAATTCCCAAGAGAGATGTGCAGCAAGCAGCTCCCATCAGAAAATCACTGCTTTTCTCTGAAACACAGTGACATAATGATTGTTCCCCTCCCACCCTGGTGTCATGATCTAGCTCCTGATTATATCCTCATCTGGAACAAAGAGGTCTAGCCTAAGAAAATGCACTTGAGCTTCAAGGTGTCTTTGAGATATGATCAGTCTGGAAGCCCAAGTCTGATGGGGAAGTTTCCTCCTTACACTGCAGTGAAGGTTCAGAGCAGTCCAAGTGCTTGCCCAAAGCTATTCAGAGTGTCAGGAGCCCACATTACTTTTGTCTGACACCTGAGCCACACTGATAGCTCTGAGTGTATTATACCCATTGTCCTCTTCATGAATTGCTTCCCAACAGCTCCTGGCTGTGGTGGAGTCAATTTGTGCAGCCTGAGCATCACGACATGTCCTGCTGATTCCTGAGTGCTCTCGGGAGCATTCCTTGCTCTTGGTAGCCACATTGCTTTTGGGAGCAATATCCTTCCTTAGTGCTTTCAGTCATCCATTTGAGATTCTGCTAAGGCTCTTGCACTTTCAGGATTCCATTGACTTCAACCATTCAGAGAGAACAAACAAGTTAAATATAGACCTGTTTTTCAGAAGAATGATTTTACAGCCCTTTCTGTTCCCATCCCTCAAGTTCCTGGAACCATGTATTTTCAAAAGATCTCCAACAACCAAATTGTAAACCCTTAAAAACCATGTCTGGGCCCAGATCTACAAAAATGAAACGCATTTACTGGGTTGCCTTCTTACAAAAACAGATTCTTTTCTTTGAAGTTAAATATAGACCTGTTTTTCAGAAGAATGATTTTACAGCCCTTTCTGTTCCCATCCCTCAAGTTCCTGGAACCATGTATTTTCAAAAGATCTCCAACAACCAAATTGTAAACCATGTCTAGGCCCAGATCTACAAAAATGAACCACATCTACTGGGTTGTGTTCTTACAAAAAGCAGATTCTTATCTTTATAATAAGTGCACTTAACAGCTTGGACTAAAAATTTTAGTCTTAAAAAGCAGATTTTATTACTGCAGCCTCTTGACAGAGCTGTTTCATAGCCATGAATGTGGGTTACATCCACATTGTAACCCTAGCTTGATCATCCAACCTATTTAATGGCTTCAGAATTAATGAGACTCAACTGCTAACAAAAATAAATTAATTAAAAGGTAGGTATTATGCCTCACTCTAGACCTGGAGTCTGATTGTATGCTGTCTCTTCTGCCTGGAGGTCCTGTGAGGAGACACATCAGTAGCCATAAACACTACTGACTCCAGGGTGTTGAACTTGAGGTCACCAGGGATCTTTAAAGGCAGGAACTTTCCTGGTCCCTGATGAATGGAGAGTCAAAAATCATATTTTAAACATCCAATCTGTCTTTTATTGTCCAACAAGAAGCATAAATAAATAAATGATGAGTCACAGCATCTTCCTGTTTTTGCATCTTTAGCTAAGGGGAGGTAGATTTCCATCTGAGCAACTCCACCCCGTCTGCATCTATTGTCTTATTTGTCCTGGCTCCCACACTCACTAATTTTACATTCTCACATTTTCTGCAGCACTGTATCTCCTTCCCTGGCCCTGTGTGTGTGGAACAACTGACCTCTTGTCATTGCAGAGAAACCAAACACCCCATCTGCCCTTGCAAGGGCACCCACCAGAATAAAGGTCTCACTGGTGCTGCTGATTCAGTCCTGATAGGGAAACTGCTTTTACCATTTCTCTGCTCCCCAACACAGATCAGCTCATGTGAGCAGACCAGACCTAGACATATTTTATCAAAAGACATCTGCAAACTGTCCTTTCATAAGCTGGAACCTTGCAAAAATCTGAAGCCCTCATGACATGGATCTCTGCTCTAGCTGGTTTCATGAGACAGTGAAAGTTGTAAGGCAGATGCATACCACGATGAGGAAAGGAGAAAGGAAATGCAAGAGGACTTGTGAAGGTGAAGCCACTTAGCCTTCATCTTCCACCACCCCTCAGATCCTACAACTTCCTCCTCTCTGAGATTCCTACTGGCTCTGACCAAGACTTCACACTGGAAAATGCCTTTGTGTCAGAAGGGACAGGACTGACAGCTGCCCTCGGGGCACCAGGTAGAAACACTCCCTCGTGTTCTGCAGGCTGGAGGAGGCCACAGCAGAAAAGATAATGTGTGGAGGTTTTTTCCCCTGTTCAAACTCCAGCAGACTTCCCACCACAGTTGTACTGCTGGATCCTGTGTGACACTAATGGAATAAGAACAGTGCTTTCCAGAAAGAAGATTTGAAACATGGATCATAGGTTTCAGCAAAAGGAATAATCAGCAAACATGGGGAATTCACCTAAGGGAAAAAAGTCTAAATCAGTAATGCAAGTGCAAGAGAGCCTATGTGCTACCAGAGGACATTGTGGATGTGTTTACTCATCACAAGAGACCAATTAGTGCATCGGAAGGCATTACTGCCAATCAACTAATGTAATAATTCACTATATGCAAAAGACTAATTCATTTCAAATGCGATAAAAAGAGTTTGCTTAACGTAGCCATGAAGGTGTTTAAACTCACCCATTTAATTTCACAATCAGGACAGGCTCAAACAGAAGAAGCGAGTCAGTTACTATGTTTCATCTGACAGGTAATAATTTCTTATGATGTGTTGACTTAATTCTCTTGCAATCACATGAACATGCCCTTAATTAAGCACACAAAGGCAATCTGTCCTGACGAGCAGGGGAGAGAGGAAGTGCCGTGAGAGATGACAGTGACAGCATCAGACACCAGCTGGCAAGCTGGGAATCAGAAAGGAATTTTATAACAAATGGAAATGCTATCCTATGAGGAACAATGATCCAGACAGTAAGGCCTGGAAAGACAAGGATAAGCTCAGCTAGGCTGAAAAACCTGTAAGGGTTAGAAACTAGTGGGAATATATGAGGGTCTCTATAGAAAATGTTCTTGAATTACACTGGAAGTAAGTGGAAGATGAAGAAATGCAGATCTACTCTCAGCAGGAAATGAGAACACACAGCAAGTGATCCTGGGTGCACAAGGAGGAGAGTGGCCAATGGTCAAGGGCATTGATCCTCCCCCTCTACTATGGCATGGTGAGGCCACATGCCAAGTGCTTTGTTCACTTCTGGGCTTCCCAGCTCAAGAAAGACATGGAAGTACTGGAGAGGTCCAGTGGAAGGTTACAAAGACGGTGAGGGGACTGAAGCATCTCTCTTCTTATGAGGAAAGGCTGAGAGACCTGCACCTGTTTAGCCTGAAGAAGATGTTTAAATCTGTCAGTGTTTACAAATACCTTAAGGACACCTAAAGGTGTCAGAGGATGAGACCAGACTCCTTCCAGTGGTGGGATGAGTGTGTGACTGAGTGAAAGCTGGTACATCCCATACCCTGCTCCAGATGTAGGAAAAGGTTACTCTGGGACATATTACGAACAACAGAAAATGTTAAGAAGGGCTGGGAGAATAGTCCAGAATGGAATAAACACAGCATGAAGCCCAGTGGGCAGAATTTAATAAACCAGGAGTACTTAAGGAAACAGTCAGAGACACTTCAAACCCATTAGTAATTATCTTTGAGAACTCTTGGCATTCCCATAAGACAAGTGAAGGGCAAACACAACATCTATCTTTAAAATGCAGACCCAGGAGGACACTGGGAATCCCAGCTCAGTCAAGCCACCTTCTGTGCCCGGAAGGATCCCTGCCTTCCCTGTTGAGTGATCGTTTGTAAGTGCTGGGAGCATCATGAGGTGATTTGTACAGGTAAGTTGGTTTGTTAAGGAGAAAACACATCAAAACAAACCTGCTCCCTGGCAGATCATCTTGTGGTCTGGGAGGAGGTGGGGGATGAGGTACCACTCTTGTCGTTCTCCAGCATGAAATCCTAATTAAAAATCAGCAGAGTACAGCTGCAGTTCTGGTTAAAAGAGATTTGTTATTGGAAACTTTCTTCTGCAAACTGTGCTCTCAAGTACAGAAACATCTCAAAAAGAGGCACAGAGGGGCCAGGCTTGGGCATCATTTTGGTCTGTACTTTTACTGATTCTAAGGCAGAAAAAAAGGAGACTTGCAGTAAGTCTGGGAGGGCTCCAGAGAACAGGCTCAGGTAGAATGGAAATTACTTTATTAAAGCAAACTAAAAGTCTGTAGTGCCATGGGGAAAAGGGTGGCTATCATGTGGTTGGTAAGGACAGAAGAGCTAGAACTAGGTCATGAGAAGTAATAATTTTGCTTTTTCCATTGCTGATAGAGCTGGAGCTGGAATCCAGAATCCAACTGCCTTTACAAAGCAGAGAGAGCCAGGACAGGAGAAGGGTTGGAGGTTTCCAGAGGAGAGTTTTGGTGTGAGTTCAACCTGTCTGGGGCTCCCAGCTGGAAGAAACCCAGCATGAAGACCACAAGCAGTGCACACAGCAGGGACCTGGGGGCAGAGATGGGCAGCCACGTAGCCTAAGAGAATGAAAGAGAATGAGAGTCTTGCAGGAATCACCACAGTACTGGTCCCAGGATCTGTGGAGTCCCAGTTCCAGCAAGTGCAGGTAGGACTGATCCCCTTTCCTAAGCCCACCCCAAGGTTTCATGCCACATTCTTTGGGGCAAGCTTAGGGGAAAACAGCACTGTGTGTGCAAGGCCTTTGTGTGGGTTTTCCTCATACAGATCTGGGCTTCAGGGTTTCCATCTGTAGCATGGGCCTTTCTCCCTGTTCTTGGGCAAAATAAACCCAAGGAGTGGGAGGCACTGCCTGGGAACAGAAAGAGAGCAACGGGGGCTGGTAGAAAACCCACAGGAGCAAGACAAGTAGGGCAAAGGTAAACCTCCTCAGTCCAGCTCCCTGACTAATGCCCTGGGTGGCACAAGGCAGGTGAGTCAGCAAGGAGGGAGGGAAGCAGCACTCCTCCGCTCGAGCTAACCACAGGGTCCCCGGCCCCCTTGGCCCTCTCGTTCTGCTGCCAAACCCTGCTGGGCACACCTGGCACTCAGGGACAGCCCGCTTGCAGGTATTTATCCCCTCCCCAGCACAGTGTCACCTCACCTTGTGCTCAATCATTCCACACCTGAGGGACCCCATCGACATGAAAGGATTATTCATCAGCAGCTGGGAGAAAGGGAAGTTGTGGTTTATTTTCACAGGGAATTAATTTTTTTTACTCCATTCCCTCCCTCAGGGGATGCCTCTGCAGCTGGCAGTGAGTAGGATAAGTCAGGACCATCACAAAGGAATCACATATTCCTAAATCTGAATTATGCTTTCCCAGGCTAGCAGTGCTCACCAGTCATGCTGCCACAATAGTTTGAAGGAATTCGGATGGGCATGCCAGCAAAGAATGGATTCCCTTTTCAATTGACAAGTATTTAGGGTCAAGCCTAGTGTCATCTGTCCACAACTTGAGCCATGTGAGCCACCCACCACTTCTCCATTTCTTTAACACAGCCTGCCCCCAAGCTGCTCCCCCACATCACTTACTGGTACAGCAGGGTCCTTTGGGGATGTGTTCATCTTTCAGCAAAGCCCTCTCAGCCACAACAGAGCACTCAGCACAGAGCTGTGCAGTGTGCTCTGTCCCTGCTCATGGGGTGTAAGCAGTCAGCCACCTCATCTCCATTACTCCTCACCCTTCCCCCAGTGTGCAAACAGAGCAAGAGCAGAACATTCGCTCCACAGCTCCCTGCACCTGAGTTTGGACCTTCCTCCCTCATATTGCCTAAAAGTAGATGGGGGGTTTTTGTTAAACTGGAAGAGAAAAATCATCCCAACCCACCCAGTTAGCATGGCTGCTGGAATCTCTTCCAAGTATTGAGCTAATCAGACCTGCCCTAGCTTTCCCCCTGTTCCCCTTGCCCAGCCCAACATCTCTCTCCACATCCTGCACAGAAGCAGGACTTGGTGCTGCCAGGCCCAAAGTCCCCAGCACAATCACACACACAAACACTGTGCCAACACACCCACACCCAGCCCTCTCAATTCCTCCTGCAGAGAGACCCCTCCACTGCTCGCACTTCCCAGGGAAGCCACAGCACCTTGTCTCCAGCTCAGTCCCATGGAGAGTGGCCCAGTGATGTTCCCTGAGAACTCCCACCTCCACCAGGACCTGACACTCCCTGGGTCTCTGGTGCTAAGACCAGCTCTGGCTGATTGTCTTGAGACCAGTCTGTGCCCAGCTCAGAGGTACACACAAACTGGGGCACTGCTGGGAAAGGGTTAAAATCCCAGCCCTTGGATGTTGGAGGGGAATTTTGGAAGCCACAAGGAATTCAACCTGCTTTGTAGCAGGGTGTACAAGGAAACCCAAAGAACCACAGGCAGTTTGCTGTGTGGTTTAGGAAGCTCTCAGCTAATTGCCACCTCCTGTCTGAGGTGGTGCTGGACTGTGTTGTAATTTAGATGTAAAACAAGATCAAGACATTCACCTGAACTCGATCAAGCCAGAAAATAGAATTTACATGCAACTTATAAACCTGCTTGACAGAGGAGGTTGTAAAACCAGAGACCCTCTGGTCCAAAAGACAAGAAAGCAATTAATGTCTTCTTATGGGAAAGCGACGCCTACGCATACATCAGGTTTAGTGTAGACCCAACATGTACATGAGGAAAGAAAGCTTTGTGAGGTATTTATGTTATTCAATGAGAAATTATTGTGCAAGAAATACTGTATATCTTGTTGGCTGGGAGCAAAGATGTAGGAGGGTGTTATTAGAGCCATTAGGGATATTAGATATGTCATAAAAACACAAGCCTACGTTCTGCTTGAGAAAGATGCTGGTTTGAGAAATATGCTGCTTAAAGAAAGGCAGCAGTGTAAGTACAGAAAAAAGGCAATGCAGATTTTGTGAATCATGAAAACTATGTTCCTACGGAGGCACTTTCTATCCCCCAAGCATCTCAAGCTGACAGAGGTCTCAAAAAGTTTCTGTGGATGTTGGTTATCTTTCTGGTTCAAGACTCTAACTAGCCTAGGCTATTCCTTAACTGATTGTGATGACAAAACTCTTTGAAGAAGTTCAGTGTGGATTTTATTCACCTTCACCCTTCTTCACCTTTCTAAACCTTTGTGTAATTAGTCCTTCACTCCTTTTTTTGTATAAATCTGGGAGAGTTTATGTTTCATATGCCAAACTCTCCTATTGTTAGCATGGTAACTCACAAAATAGAGAGTATTTGAAGGAATTAGGAAATATTTGTTTGGCAGCACATAGACAAGCTCCTTGGGAAATTCAAAAAGACCAGAAGGATATTATGAAGAAAAATATACTGGGGTGTTTAAAAATAAATTAAGTGTCAAGACTTGTTTCAAGGATTAATATAATCAAAAATAACTCTCATGCTCAAGGACTTCTATACGCATATAAAAATTTGTCTGGTTTATTTGGAACAAAATCTTCACTTCTGCAAGACCCTGAGTAACCTAAAATGTCATCTCACCTGTTGAAATACATTCAGATAATTTCTCTGCTTTAAGAAAAGGAGAAGCAAAAATAGTTTTTCTAAGAACAGAAAACTCCCCAAAACTATAAGCTGAAAATTTCAACAAATGAACTCCACAAGAACACTGACTCATTGCAAGAACACAGAAGCAACACAAACAGCCTTTTTCAGATCCAGACAAGTATAAAATAATTGCACTTTCTTTCTTATTTAGGTCTTTGAAAATAAGTGATCATAAAAAACCTCTGAACTGAACATGTAAATGTGTCCTCTATCCTCATCTCTCAGCACTCATCACACCCTCTCTGTAAACAACCTCAGCAAGACAAATAACTGAAATAAAAGAGTTTATCACATGGCACAATTGCTAGACTCAGCAAATTTTTAGCAAAATGACATATCAGAGGCTTCTGTGCTCTGGGTGAGGCAAAGCATTTAAAACACTACCCACAAATCAGACTGTCACCTTCATATTTGTTAATGGACTTTTTAAACATTCTCATTAATTCAGCATATCCCTGTTAATCTCATGATTGGGACATTTTCCTCAAGATGAAACACAAACAAAATTACAATGAGAAAGAAACCCAGTAGGATTTGGTTGTGTTTTAGCTAGCTACTGAGGTCTCAAGACAAGTCTTTAGATTACTTATTCTGAATAATAGGCTTAGAGGACTTCTTTGATTTCATAGAGCTTATTAATATCACCGGTGCGTGTCCTTTCAGCCTGGGAGTTTTATCCCGGACATGCCCATAAGGATTCTCCAACAAGGAAATGGTGAAGCCTCTTATCTACTGCTGATACTTGCAGCTCTTCTAATTTGTGCAAAAGGGTGAGCCCACTTAGAGCTGTAATCCTTGCAAGGCCTTTCTGCAAAGGGGTTGAAGATAACATGAAACACGCTTCTCTGTCTGTTTACTTTAACATCCTAAAAAAACACCTTTGTCCCAAAAACACCTGGACAAAAACATGCAGGAAACCCTCTGGAGTGGAGAGCCCATCTCCACAAACCGCAGTTAGAAGACAGCATGTTAGGAAAAAGAAGGCAGTACATGTCAGTGTCCTGAGTGGTGCCCACGCCGAGGTGAGATGCTGGAAGCTAAAGTGGGTCAATGAGTTGTTGCATTCCAGAGACAATGGCTGCCCCACTTCTAAACTGTGCCCTGAATTACCAAAGCCTTCTGGCACATCAGCCCAGGGTTCCAGAGACAAGATTTTAAAACTGCAAATGAGCTGGAATTAATGGAACTGGAATAGAACCAAAATAGCAAGACAAAAGAAAGCCCCTGCCCCTGAATTACCAAAGCCTTCTGGCACATCAGCCCAGGGTTCCAGAGACAAGATTTAAAAACTGCAAATGAGCTGGAATTTGCACTGAAATTACAGAGAACCTGGATCCACCCAGGTGAAGTGCAAGTATCTCACCTCAGCTGGATCATCCTCATTAAATCCCTGTCCTCAAAACACTTTTCAACTCCATAATCTCTTCCACTCTTTCTTCTACTTTTCAGTGAGACTTCTCAGAAGCATGGCCTCTCTAAAAAAAACTACAAATGCTGCAAGACTTTATCCAGTTCCCAAACATACTCTGTGATTTTGTAATTCAGTGATCTCTCCTCTCTAGCAAACAGAGGTATTGTAGTGAGTAACTGCGGGTTTTGCTTTCTTCAAGCCACTGCAAGTATTTTTAGAGGAATCAGATCCTTGTCAAACAACAGCAGTAGCATCACAGCCAAGCTTCCTGGAATTACCTTTTGTCTTGCTGCTACCAGGTAAAATTCAAGATAGTGCAGATTAGCAGAGAGGTGGATGACATTCAGGATGTTTGTCAGCATTGTGAAAAGTTAGGATCAAATCTGAGGCCACTGTATTTGCCTCCCAGAATCAACATGCCAGGCTTGTGATGCAGAATCATAGAAAAAATGGAGCTGGGGATGTCTGCCTAGCAATTCATAGATACCTGGGGCTGGATTAGTGGATTAGTATTGCTCAATATACTTTTACGAATCCAGAAAAGGAAGTGAGCAGTTAGGTGACAACTCGATCATCGCTCACACCCTTCTCAACTGTGTTTATGAATATATTAAATAACAATGACCATAAATTAACACTAGTTTGTTACACAATCATAGAGAATTGGGATGCAGAGTGACCTGGAGAGAGCCAAGAAGGGGTCAGCCCTAACCTTGTGATTACAAACAGATGTTTATCTAGCCTGTTCTTTGAGATTCCCATGCTGGGAATTGCCAGCCTGCCCAGATCACACATTCCAGCCCCTAGAGATCCCACCATCCCTAAGATTTCCTCCGTGTAATTGCTGCAATGCACTCTCGTAACTTTCTACCTTCCCAACCAAGAGAACAGGTTCTTCCTTCTATTTTATACATTTAAAACTTGGCATTGGGCCTCTTTTACTTTTCTCTGTGAAACAGGAGTGGTTCATTGTCTCTCACTTCAGTGTTGGGCCCTAAGTTCTTTTGCAAAGACAGAACTTTTTAGAGATATTATATCTGCAGACAGCCCTAAAGCATACAGAAAGTTGCCGTTCTTACTCACATTTTCCAGACAATGTACAAAGAGACCAGAAGACAACAGGCCACAGTCTGGAAAACCCCTACTCTAGACCCTGGTCCCAGCCACAAGCCATGTTCCCTAGCCCTCCAATAACTTCTGTTGCATTCCTCTGAGCCCTCTCCCACTGGTGCATAACCTTCCTGAAGGGCAGTGCCCAGAACTGGTTATATTACTGCCATGTAGGCATGATCCACACTAAAAAAATCATTGAAACTATTTTATGTGTCCTACAAACAATGCCATTGTTTATACATCCCAGAGATTATTAAAACTTCCTTTCTTTTTTGCACCACCGTGACTCTGTTGACTCATGGTCAGCTGATAACTGCTCCAGCCACCTGCAGAGCCCTTTCTCCACAACTGCTGCCTCCCAAGATGACTGCCTCTCCCTTGTTTGTACAAAGGACTATTCCTGCATCCACACCAAAATCTGAACCTTCCTCCTTGAAATATATCCCTTCTCTATCGTCAGAGCTGACAAATACCATGAGAAAAGAACTCCAAAGATGGGGTTTGGCACGCCACAGTGAGCAAGGAGGGACAGCATGTGGTCTGTAATACTGGGGAAAAAACCCTCCATATTGCAAACTGAAAAATAAAATATTTTAAAGTTTTAGTTCAGCCTCTCTGCTGAGAGACCTGACCACCACAGTAGTCAACTCACTGGCAACATCTGTGCCACCAGTGATCAGCCACATGGTTTATTTTTCAATCAAAAATCTCTGCTTCCAACTGGGAACTTCTCCCAGCTTCTTCTGATTCCTTGTTGGTGTCCTGCAAGATGCAGCACAAACAGCACATCTCTCAACAGTCTGGACAAATGAGGGTGGGATTGCAATGCTAGCACCACACAGCTCTGGTTACCATGGGTGAACAAAGTTCAGGCAGGGATTTCCCAGAACCAAAAGTGAAAATGTGGTTTCCCCAGTTCCAGTGCCCAGCACAAGCTGCCTCCGTGCAAAATCCTCCTCCTAACGCAAAACCTGCTTGCACATCATATTTCATCTGTGGAGGGAAGTGAACCTGTGAGCTCCCAGCAAGGTGGAGCTTTAACACCTACCTGGGGCTTTACACCTCAGCTGCCTGGTAGCCTGAGGTGGATAAAACAGGTCGTGGCATCTCGCAAACAACAGTGACCAGGAAACCCATCAGAGTGCTCCTGGCCTTTCATATTCACCTTTGCCAAAGCTGAAATTCAAAGCAAAACAGCAGCAAGAAGCAAGATGGATGGATGAAAGGGAACTCAGGAATTTTCCATAATATGTTTTCTTTTTCTTTTTTTTTCCTTTTTTTTTTAATCAAAAGAAAAGTCTGGCAGGTTTTGACTTCATAACTTTACTCTGAAATGTCCCATGGGCCAGAGGTGTGTAAGGTGTTTCATATAGGGTGGTTTTAGAGACTGTGCTCCCCAGGGAGGCCAGGACACCCCACCTCTACAGGTGGTGAGGACAAGCCAAGCAGATCCAGGACGGATCTGGTAATGCCCATCTCATATAAATTGTCCTCCTTTAAATTTCTCTTCATGCTAAAGAAAATTTTAACAGGCATCAAGCACCTCAGCTAGTTCAGATCAAAGATAAAGAGAAAGGAAGGGTCCATCAGGTGTTCTGCATATCTTGCTCCCTTCATATCAGGATCTCCTAATGACTACACTCTCCCTTACTAATTAGACTTCAACTGGCAGGATGAGAGAGCTGGGGCTGTTCAGTGTTGAGAAGACTCTGAGGAGATCTTCCATCACCTAGAGGGGCTTCAAGAGAGCTGGAGAGGGATTTTTTACAAGGACACGGAGAAGATAAGGAGGAATGGGTATAAACTGACAGATTGCAGGTTTAGATTAGATATTCAGAATTCTTGTCTGTCAGAGTGGTCAGGAAGTGGCACAGGTTGCCCAGATAAGCTGTGAATTCTCCATCCATAGAAGTGTTCAAGGCCAGGCTAGGTGGGATTGCATTAACTGGTTCACTGATGGCAGCAGTGTTGGTATTAATCAACAAACTTGAATTTCAGTATCAGGTGGACTTTTGAGCAACCTGGTCTAGTAGAAGGTATCCCTTTAAAGTCTCTCCCAGCCCAAACCATTCCATAAGTCCGTGACTGGGGAGTGAGTGCCCAAGAGCCCCACAGCTTTCCCTGCTGCAGTTTTTCATGCAGGACATTGTTCACACGCCTGGCAGTGCAGCCCACACACAGCCAAGTATCAGGTTCTCTTGCCATTGCGAAATACTTACAGTTTAAAGGTTCACAAAAGAATGTAAAATCCTACGTTTTTCCACAAGCACAGCTTCTGAAGCATGAAAGAGCATGGCAAGGGCCCCAGGGCTCAGTGAGGTGATGGCGCAGCCCCACCTCACCAGGCTGTGCAAATCATGCCAGGCCACAGCCACGCTTGCACCACATCCCTGGCAATCTCAGCAAGAACAACCCAACCTC
The DNA here is from genome assembly GCF_014805655.1 of Passer montanus. Taxonomy (NCBI): domain Eukaryota; kingdom Metazoa; phylum Chordata; class Aves; order Passeriformes; family Passeridae; genus Passer; species Passer montanus. The sequence continues at coordinate 143,818 of NW_024356948.1, read as the reverse complement.
TGCTGTAAAAGGAGGGGAGGAAGGCTGGACAGGGTTGATGAGAGTGCCTGTGAGGCCCTGGGATGCTGCATCACCCCTGTTTGACCATCCCCTGGGAGAACTCATGCACTGGCCACACAATGAGCCAGTGGTGACACTGAGCCAGAGCGAGAGGGCCCCACAGTTATTTTTCTTTTTTCTTTTTTTGGCATCTGCAGAGGTTGTTTCCAGCCCATTAGCTGTTCTGTCAGTGCCTAGGTGTGGATGATTCCACTCCTGGGGCACAGATGAGGCCCATTGATGGATTAACCACCTCAATAGGCAACGGGAATGGCAGGCATGATTTGTGCGCTCAGCTGCCAGGAGGAATTGGATTTTAATCTCATGCCAATATGGGTCATATCCTCAGCTTGCAGCCTGAATCACATCCTCACCTCACATTCCTGACCCACCTTCTAGCACAATCCAGCCTCATGGGCAAGGAAATGGTGAGGGCTATTTCAAGTCCCTCAGGTACAGCAAAGGGGGAGCTGTGCCTGAGAGTCCCATTATAACTGGTGGAACTAAGCCCCCTTTAAACCTGGCCCACAGAATAACATCTTAAGCCCTGCCTTCTTTCTTTTTAAGGTGTTTGGAGAGATCTTTCTGGAGATGGACATGGACAAAGAGCCACCAACCACAGCTGCATGCATTTGCTCTCCTGGCCCCTTAAAAACACACCCTCCCAGAAACAGCAAACCCATCCACATAACAGGAATCAGGTCTGGTCCTTGATTTGGTGAGTGCCCTGCAAATAAATTACATAAGAAATCTCTGATTACATAAAGTGCATTGCACAATGCATTATATAAAGCTCAGGTCATGGCTTAATCAACCAGCACTCAGCTCTCTTACATCAAGAAAAATTAATCTGAGGAGCAGTAAGGAAGGAGGAGGAAGAGGAGGATGCTCTCCCTCTCTTAAGGAAGCATCTGGCATGCATATGGCACACACGACCACTGAGCACACCCCCATCCCTTAGCCAGCCCAAAAGGAGCAGCTTCCAGCCAGACTCCAGCTTTTGGCTCAAAGGCCACCTGCAGGGTACCTGAACAGGGCAGGAGATTTATGCCTCCCTCAGAAAACAGACCCATAATCACAACCACCTCACCATTAATCTTGTCTGGCTCTAATGGGATTGCCCAGAGGCACAGGGTGGTCATCAACCACTTTAATGCACCTCAGAGGGGAGAAATGAGAAATTCCTCATGAATGCATTGTTTGAAAAGGCCTGGTTTTCTTTTCTGCCACTTATTGATTTCAAATAGCCAAGGGAAATGTTTCAAAGTTGACAGTGACTGAGGAAGTTTCACAGCAGCAGATGGAAATCAAAACTAACTGGGAATTCTGTGCTGAATCTGGTGCCAGAAGTGCCCTAAGATACATAACAGAGGCCAAAGGTCCCACTTTTCTGCCCTAATATACAGGTTTTTCTATAAAAAATAATGTGGGTTTCATAGTTTTTAAAGCCCAAGAATGACTTTAAATTAGTCACAGGATTTCCAATCAATCCACCACAGGGCTGGCAGTGGGACCTGCTCCTTCTCTTGGAAAACTTTGCTCTTAGAGAACCCTGAGGCTACCTGTGACTTTAATACAACTCTTTCAATCAGTTTCAACAGGTCTTGTATAGGATTTTAAGCATGCAAGCACTTCGGGGTAAGAAATATCTGCAAAAGTTCCCACCATGTCTTGCAGAATCAGATTTAATCAGCAAGGGTGTCTCTGAATCATTTTAACTGCTGCAGGTTTTGGTGATAATAGCATCCATTAAATAGGAAAAGTGATAAACCTATAGGGGACATTTGCTGAAAATAAGTGGTGAGGTTTCAGCCACCCTTTGAAGTAGCATGGAATGGACCAGAGGCAAAGTGCTGGGAACTGCTCGGTCCATTGTTCCAGACAGGCAGAGAACTTTTGTGTACCAGCGGAGAGGCAGAAAGTTGCAAGGAGAGGAGAAAGGCCCTCTTTGATGGTTGATTTTGCAGCTGGGCTGTTTCATGGAAAGTGAAATTCTGAAAGGAGAGATGGAGATGCAGGAAACACCAAGGGCAGTGCAGAGAAATCCTCATGGGATATTTCAGAGCCTTGGAGGCAGATGGTTTCTAATAGCTCTTCCCATGAGAATGGCCATAAGGAACCTAAGAGGAGATAGGATTTTGTGTTCTGTCCTCTTTCCATTTGGTCACAGGAGCACCAGCTGTCACCAGGGGAATATAAGAGGTGGGCCAATTGGATGATATACAGATGGAGGGATGTTACACCTCCCTGGCACTTCCCAACACAGCTGTCTGCATATTTAGTGGGGGGGGAGGAAGCAACAGAACAAACCAGAACATTGTCCCATGTAATAAAATCCAAAGGGAAATCATGAGAGACAAGAAGGGAGCCAGAGAAAATTCCCTGTGACCAGCCATTCCCAGGAAAGGAGTTCCCACCATGTCTTCTGCAGAAAAGAGTGAGTCAAGGAGAAGTTACCACAGAACACGACAGGGCATGCAGGTGTGCACAGGGAGACACCTTTCCTCCTTTGGTGCTGGCAGTGGGGGGCATTGCTCAGGAAACCTTCTTTGCAGCAAGATCTCCATGGGTGAGGTCAAACAGGTCCTCAGGAGTCAAGGATTCTGCAGACAGACCAATGTGCTGAAGCCTGGATGTGGCATTACGAGAAATTCAAACGTTTGGAGCCTGTCTGTGTCCAAAAGCCATTGCAATAGCAATGGGTTTGGGCTGGAGGAAGAGGATAGGGAGTTGCTCCTAGCTTCTCCTTCCACCAGTCCTCCTTTTCTTCCAAAAATGGTGTTTTCCAGGGGTTATTCAGTACACAAAGGCTCTCTGTGCCAAGGCTAGATTTCTGAGTCACAAGATGAAAAGCAAACCTATGCCACCAGGGAGATAATGCCAGTAATGCAAGAGGTGAGAGGGCTCTTGCACAAGGCGCTAGCTTCCCGATGATCACACCTGGCCAAAAGCTGTGGGCTTTAGTGCTCCACATAAAACTCCCTGGGTAGACACAAGATGCCAACCCATGGGACGCTCAGGCTGGCTACACCTCCTGTTTGTCCAGTTGGGAAACTGGTTCTGCAGCGTGACCAGGGAAACCTGGCCCCAGTGATGCCTGCACCAAATCCTCCCTTTGTGTGAAACAGCAGTGAACAGGTGCCTCCACTCAGGCTTTCTCCAAAGTGTCTCTGCCACCCACACCTCTATCCCACACAAACTGTGTGTTCAGGGGATTTCAAATAATCCCCAGCACAAACAGAGTTTGCACCGTGGCCTGGGGAGATATTCACTCACAGAATTCTCAGTAAGATCAGGATTTGCAGCTTGTATTAACACAAAGGTCCCATCAAACCAAGTGAAAGAAAACAGACTTTGACCACAAGGTCTCCTGGTTCTAGCAAGTTTTAGTTACAGTCAGGCAATCCAGAATCCCGTTTGATGAACAGATTGATGGCTCACAGGGCTTTTTTGCCACTTTTTTATGGGTTGTAGCACAGGGTTGCTCAGATGCAAAAGGGACATGAGATCCTCTGGCTGCAGAGCAGCTCTCCGTGGGCCATGCAGCACCAGGGAATTCCCAGGTCAGGGAATGGATGGGGATGAATACACTTTGCATGAGAGAATGAGGCTCAGAGGAGAACTCTGTTTAATCTCAGGGTCAAACCATGTGCCAAAGCCAAGTCACAGGAAATACTAATGGCACATTCCTGGCCAAGAAACAGCTGTGTTGGTACAAGGTAGGCACTGCACAGTTCGGGTTCCTGGCAGCACACTGGTCCATCAGACAAACCCTCAAAGTTTTGTCAGGCTTCAGATACAGTGCAGGGGAGTCAGCACTGACCTCCTTCAGCCTGTGCTGTTTACCCGAGGGCCAGGGGATTCCATACTCAAATCCCTTCTCTCCCCCAAGAAATGAGACACAGAACTGAAGTGATGGACCCCCAAGTTAACCCCCCTGTGAGTGTCAGACAGACACAGCTGAGATATCCGTATCTCCCCTTTGGAAAGCTCCCTCACTTTCCACAAAATAATCTGAAAGAGGACACACCAGTCGCTCCCATCAGGGGCATGGCAGAGGACTTTCAGCAGGAGAGCTGGCAAGAGCCCTTCACCTCAGCACCCTCTCACTTAAGCATACATGAAAGGCTTGTGTTCAGGCCTCTGTAGGTGGGAAGGGAGCCAGACCTGGATCTCCTGAAACCACAGGGTGGTAGGGAGGTAAACAGGTAGAAAATAGGAAGATAGCCAGGAAAGGAAGCCAGCTGCAGGAGCACACAGACCAGGACTACATACCTTCCCCTGGCTGGAACAAAGAGGAATAGAAATTGTGGATATTTGGCTTAAAGAGCTGAATTCTCAGCCTGCAGTATTTTGGGAATGTGGAGGATTCCCCTGCTGTGCAGCGTACAGAATCCAGGACAGTTAACAGCTTGTTTCTAGGTGGGAAAACCCACTGGGGTTAGAGGTGCTGTCCACAGCAGTTCCTTCCCCAGGCGTTCCAGGGGAGCACCATCACCTTCATGTGACCAGATGCATCCCAGAAACCCCCTCAGTCTCTATCATGATAAAGAGCCTGGCTCTTCCTCCTCTTGTTTTTGGTCTCTAATGCGAGGTGCTGTCCACAGCAGTTCCTTCCCCAGGCGTTCCAGGGGAGCACCATCACCTTCACGTGACCAGATGCATCCCAGAATCCCCACAGCAGAGTCCACCTCTCCTCAGGCTCTATCATGACAAAGAACCTGACTCTTCCTCCTCTTGTTTTTGGTGTCTAATGTCTGGCTAAGGAATGGCAATGGAAAGTGATACATCTATATGGAGTGAGGCAGGTAGCAGAGACATTCAGAGTGATAGCTACCACTGGACTTAATTATACAGGGTATTTTTTTGGCCACAGTGAAATATTTGCCAGCACTTTTCTGTCGTACTTGTTAGTTGCCATGAAACTTCAGGTGTTTTCAGGGTCTGATAAATGTGCACTAGATCAGACACAGCATGAAGCTGTGACAGAAGATATCCATACCATGTGAAAGGAGGGATCCCAAGTGACTTGCACCAAGGAAGAGCTGGTCTGCCTGGCTCAACTCAGCCAAGAGACCTCTGATTTTTGTGACACTCTGCTGCTCAAAAGCTCTGTTGTAGAGGAGATCCATCATTTGGGGGAGACCCTTTGCAAACAAGCTTACATGTCAGGTTTTGGCCAGAGCAGAAGCAGCAAGGTTGACCCAGAGCTCAGGTGATGCTGTGTGCATGGGTTGAGATAGAGAAGGCTTTTCTGCACCACCTTCCCTTGCTGGTTTCCCTCTAAAGCATGGGAGAAACAGGATCACCATGCTGAGGGCAGGAGGAAGCAGGTTGTCAGGCTGCTTGGAGGCATGGACAGAGTACACACCATGGAAGTAATATAGGAACACTCACCTTCCTGTCCTTGGGTCACCCAAGCACACCTTGCACCTTCAGCTGTTGCTGTGTACTCTCCTCTCTCTGCTTGTGGGGATTGGCCCCATCTCACATCAAGATCAGTGATTAAAGCAGGGAATAAATAAATACAGTAAATCGGGAAAGATCAGCTCATCAGGCCAAGTGCAAATGCTACAGAGTCATCCAGAAAGCATCCTGTAACGTGCAAACAGGAACTGATAGAGATCCTCTTCCAAGGGCTGAGCTTGTTCATAACTGATGGATTCCCTTGGCCAAAACCACCTCCTGCATATCTGGGTGTGAGCTCTGCTATCTGCTGCTGCATCGTGCACAGCCCAGATCTCTCCTGGGCCGAGGGCAATTCTCAGCTTGGAGAGAATGGAAGCATCAACAGGGGCAGATCTGTTGTCCTCATTAGCCCATTCTGTCAGGGAGCATTTCAGGATGAAAGTGAGGGAAGAAACATGCCTTTTTATCTTGTCACATTCTTGCATATGGAAGGGAATAACTGAATCCCTGTGGCAAGTTCTGCCTAGCAGAGCAAGACCAGCTGCAGAACCTCACGCCGCAGCCCACATAAAACATCACCTTGGGAAGATCTCTTGGGAGTCACAGCACAAAACAGCTCTGTGCTTGGCAACAACTACAACAGTGGAAAAAATCCCTCACTATGGAGCCTGAGTCTCAAGGCACTGTAACACAATAAGTCTCACCAACTCATTTCCTTCCCCTGGGGAAGCTGCACCATGGGAAGCCACCTGAATCCTCTCATAGGACGTGCTGTGATGGGGAGGACGCCCAGCAAATCAGGTGGTACCACACCTCACCTGCTCTGCACAGGGCATTGTTGAAAAAAAGGATATCTTAGGAACCCTCAAGGAGGGGTAATGAGGCAAGGCAGCAGCAGGGTGAAGCAACAACTTGGGCAGCAAAAGACAAGAGCAGGAAAACCTGCTCCTGGGTCAGATTCTTTAGTCCAGGCCAGATCTCCCCTCTCTATCCCATTCCTGTCATTACTGCTGCTGACCTTTCAGAGCAAACTCTGACATCCAGAGATCTGCAGGGCAGATGGACAGTGACCATCAAAGCTGACCACTGGCTTCACTCAGGCTGAAGAGCTCCACACCCTGTGTCTGGTTTGCATGTCCAGCTTGTGGTAGGAGAGGCACTACAGGAGGGGCTTCTATGAGAAGCTTCTGGAAGCTTCCCCCATGCCTGGCAGAGCCAATGGCAGGCAGTTCAGGATGGACCCAGCATTGGCCAAGGCTGGGCCAGTCAGGAATTACAGTAATGCCTTTGTGACAACATATTTAAGAAGGAAAAAAAAAAGTTATTGTGCAAAGGTAATTGCATCCAGAGAAGAGCAGAGTGAGACCATGTGAGAGGAGCAGCCCTGCAGCCGGGCAGGGCAGTGCAGGAGGGGCAGGAGCTGCTCCAGGCTCTGGAGCTCAGGTTCCCCTGCAGCCCCTGCAGCAGCCCAGGCTGAGGCAGCTGTGCCCCTGCAGCCCAGGGAGGGCAGGGGGAGCAGAGATCCACCTGCAGCCCCTGGGGGAGCCCGGGCTGGAGCAGGGGGATGCCCACAGGAGGCTGTGACCCCATGGGAAGCCTGTGCTGGTAGAACTCCCCTGTGGGGGACCCCCACTGACAGAGCCTGTTCCTGGAGGATTGCAGCCATGGAATACTGAGCCACAGCCATGGCATGGACTCACATTGGAGATGTTCATGTCTCCTGTGGGAAGGTCCCCACACTGGAGCAGGGGAAGGACTCCTCTCAGGAGCAGCAGCAGGAACAATGAGTGATGAACTACCATAACCCCCATTCCAATCTTCCTGTGGCACTGTGGGAGAGGGTAGAACTGGGAAGGAGGGAGGGGTGGGGAAAAGTTGTTTTAAGACTTATTTTACTTCTCATTACTCTGCTCTGATTTTGATCAGTAATAAATTCAATTAACATTTTCAGTTTGAGTCTGCTTTGCCCATGACAGTATTTGATGAATGATCTCTCTTTTCTCGGCTCATGAACTTTTGTTATATATTCTCTTGTCCAGCTGAGCAGGGGCAGAGCAGCTTTGGTGGGTGCCTGGCATCCAGCCAGATTCAACCTACCATTCCCTGCAGTTCCCAGCCTAAGCCTGGCCATCCTCATGGCTTGGATTTGGTGAGCTCCTTGGCAAGGCAGTAGGGTGCTCACCACCTCAGAAAGGCACCTAAAGAGCTTTGCTGGTCAGGGTCTGCCTGTGGATATTCACAGCTCTGAGGGACTGGCCCAACAAACCCTGACTCCCTGCCTTTGTTCCTCTAAGATTCCATACTTTTCCCGCTACTGTCACCTCAACCATCCCACCTCTGTGCACAGTCTTACCTTTCCCAGCACAGCCATTTCTCACAGCACATGGGCAGGGTATGGCAGGACCACAGCTGGGATTTTGGGCTCAGGGAGATGGGGTCTGGGAGCAGGGGACTACCCAGAGATGGAGTTACAGGGAGATGGGGTGAGAGATGGCAGGAGTAGGAGGGATGGCTTCCCCATGCCTTTTCCTTGAGCTGTTCCACCTCACACGGAAAAAAAAAAAAAAAAGAAGAAGAAAAAAAAAGAAAGAAAGAAAAAAGAAGAGTCCCTTGGGCCACAGAATGCGTAATAGCGAGCACAGCTCCACCGTGAGTCATCTCTGCTTCGAGACAGGGCAGCAGGGCTGGAGTTTCCCACTGCTTGAACACAGAGAACAGTCTGGCATCGGCACTTCATTTCACAGGAACATCTCCCACAGGGTCAGAGACACACAGCCCTCAGACACAGCCCAAGCCAAGTCTCGGCCTGAGGGGAGAGAACATCCTGATACATCATGATACATGGTTCTCAGCTGCTTGTCTTATGTGACATTCAGCAGGATCCCTTCCAAGCCTTGTGGAAGCTGTCCCTGCCTGTGGTAGATCACCTGGGAAACAAGGTCCTTTCAGGTCCTTCCAACCAAACCATTCTGTTTCAAATTCCAGTTTAATGGGGTTTCAAATTTCCCTGCAGAGCCAGGATCCAACCTGTGTACAGAGAGCACAGCCAGTACCTGACTATCCACTGGAGAGGACTCCTTGGATGTGTTACTGCTGAAATCCCAGGATGAATACAGGAACTTCTCACACTGGTGCCACAATCCCACTGGAAAGACTAAAGGCAAATCTATCCTTGGATCATCCTGTGTGCTTTGTGCTGCCATAGAGAGAGCAGCATGAGAAGCTTCCACCTGCTCTGCCCTTTCCCACATTTCCCTGTGTGTCCCTGGAGATGTAACATGGCACAGAAGCAGCACTAGGGATGACAGTGCTTGTGGGACCCACTAGATTCAGGATCCCACCTCCAGCCTCTCTGCTCCCACCCCAGAACCAGATTATGGTCAGCCAGCCCTGCTAGGAGGTGTGTGGGGAGGTCAGTGCTGCCCTCCAGCCCTCCCAGATGGTTTGCCAGACACATGAGCTGAAGGCATAAACTGAACAAGTACAGCTTGTGCAGGGAGTTTCCCTCTGAAGGCTTTGCAGCCCTTTTTGGGGTTACACAGGTTCAGGCTGTCCTAGTGGGCAGTGCAAGGGTAACCCCAAGCCCGAGGGTTTCACTGGATATGGGTACACTGTAGAAGACAGCTTGGGCAAAGCAGTGCAAGCCCTTTGCTCCTCTCAGTGCTATATCCATGCCCATCTGCCTCCCAGGCTGGCTATTTTTGTTGACAGTGCACACAGCCAGATCCTGTCTTCTCAAGAACTCTGTGTGGGTGATCCCCAAACAGACCTCAGATTCTCTGGCACCAGCTGCAACATTCCTGCTGCGCACACTGAGCTCTGCCTCAGCAATGCTCAAAACCTCAGAAAAACAGATTTCTGCTCTCAGAATCCCCAGAGAGCTGCTCTGGAAGTGAACTCACCTTTGTTGTCTACAGCAACTCCCAAAGGAGGCTGTGTTGATCCTTTTCCTAGGAGATGAACACCTTATGGAGGGAAGCAGCGCATGCGCTGGCATGGCCGAGGTCTGCCCTGACTCACACTGGGACCCGTTTGCCCCAGGGGTACCAGTTCCAGCCATAAATCCCAGCCTGAGCAAGGCCTGCCAGCACGCTTGGCCCGGCCAAAATTCCTGCAGAAAAGCTAATACTAATAAATGAAGGTGTGCTGGAAGTGTTGGCACGAGGCAGCGGGATGTTTCTGAGCTCTGCACAGAAACCTACCAACAGCGTTGTGGTTTCAGATGAAACTCAAGACATGTGAGTCCTCCAGCCAAGTTTCACCACTGGGTTTCAGTGTCACCCTCAGCAGCAGGAGCCAGCCACCACTGCAGGACACTGGGCAGGACACTCTCAGGACACTGAGGGATATTGGGCTGGAAGCACAGCCAGATCCCCTGCACATCCAAGGTTGTGGAGGCAGAGGGGAACTGATCTCCCCTGTACCCACAATGACAGGGCTCCCTGGCAGCCTGCAGGTCCTGGAGTTCATCTCACTCCCCAAAACGTGGTAGGGAGGCCCTACCCCAGCCCTCTCACACCAGGGACACAGGAGAGGCACATGTGAGTGGCACCAGGCTCACCAGCCACACACTGCAGCTGAGACCTGGGTGGTCAGCCCACACACCTGCACCACCAGCCTGGCTTGCTGCAGTGATTAGTGCACCTCAGGCGGCCTCCATGCTGAGTGACCTCTCCATCCCTGCCAGCAGCACTGCCACTGGGAGCTGCAAGCCCAAAGCCTCCTCTAGCTTCTCCATCTCTCGTCCTGCATCTCCAAAACTGCAGCTTGTGGATTCAGGGCTGCTGCTTGCTGCTGAGCAGGCTGTTTTCTCCAATTGCCACCATCAAAAGGTTTTTGCCCAAGCAAAACTGCAGACAAGCCACCTCCTATTTCCAGGGGCAATAGGTTTGTGGGGAAAATCCCTCCAGTCAGGCAGGGCTCTTCTGTCCACAGGAGGGAAGGCAGCTTTGCAGCATCCGATTTCCATGGAGCTGCCTCACAGCAGGAGAGGTTAGGAGACACCTTGCAGAAGTGTGTTACAGGCTGATAGTTTATCTTGGACCACTCCTGAGCACTGGCAATCCCTCAACCCTTGGAAGAAAACCCTCTTGGCTGCTTTGAACATTACTGTTCAAGCCCAGCAGCAGACACATGGAAATATTTTCATGCTCCTGGACATGTATTGCTGGAAAAGGAAAATAGAGTGGCTGGATTCATGTCCTTGCTTCCAGCACTGCTGGTGACTTGTCCTGTGACCTGGATCCCACTGTTTCACAAACCATACCACGTCCAGCTGAGATGGGAAGATAAAGGCAGCCCCACAATGCCAGATCATGGCTATCAGGCATTTTTATAGCACTTTACACATACAGGTGGTAAAGATTGCAGCCTCAAAAGGGAACTGACACATTCACCCCCAGCCTGGCTCCGGGTAGCTGAGGGAACAGCTGCAGCACTGGGGAAATGGTGTAAGCCAAACCAGGAGCACAGGTCTGGAAAAGGCTGATGCTTCTCCCCATGGTGGCTGCACCAGTGACATAGCCCCACCTTGGGATGGACACCACATCACTGGGGTGAGCAGGGGGTGCCAAATGCCATTTTGGATGCTGCTTTGAGATGCATGTCCACGGCCTGGAGAAGAGCAGGGGAAGGAATCCTGCAAGCCCATATGGCTGGGTATCAGCATGCCAGCCTGCACAACAGGCACAGGCTTCCCCTCTTCCCAGGATCATTCCCAGACCCGTAGCTGTGATGTCCCACCCATTCCCTGCCCAGACCCCATGCTTACCCTGAAACTCCCTCCCCATGTGGTGCTCACACCCTCCATGTCTCATCCTACCTGCCTCCAACCGTTGGTGCTCCAGGGCAGGGAAAGTATCTCATTGCCTCCTTTCGATGGGCTGTGGCAAACTGCTGGTGCTAAACAAATTGCAGATCCTGCCAAAAACCATCACTGTCGTGGGGCAGGAGCTGGGAGCATTACTCACCCAGGGAATTGTATTTGCCTGTGTCAAAAAGGGCTGGGGGCAGCAGCTGCCTCACTCACTGTCTGCTACAGGCCGGGGCTGACATGGCACAGGCCACCAGTCCCCCAGCTACATATTCCAGGGAAAGGCATGTAATTCCCCAAGTCCCCACCAGCCTCCAACAAGTACCCAAAAAAGTGAAGGGAAGGCATACCTATATAAATATAAGGTATGGGGCAGGTATAAGGCAGGGCAATACCTTGCCCTGTAACCATGCAAGGGAGGGATATGAAGTACACTTGGAAGGGCATAAGGGAAAGGAAATGTCCTTGGGATGGACTGCCTGGGGAAGAGGTCCTGGTGCTGTGGCAGCAGGAAGAATGTTAACCATCTACACCCCCAGGCTGTACTGGGAGGGAGCATGGGATTTGGTTGCCAATTATTCCACCTGGCTGAGCCTTTAGCAGAGATAATCCCCACTGACAAGATCTAACAGAAAGGGCTGGCTCAGCCCTGCACTATAGGACTTCCCTTGCACCACGCAGTCCTGCCCTGTGAGCCCCGATCCCACTGGATGGAGGAGAGGCATCACCCATCCCCTCTGATCTTCCTTTGGTTTGGGGAACAGCCTTGTTCTGGGACAGGGTCTGCTGATCCCTAGCTGCCCACCTGCAATACATAGCCCCTCATCCCTTCCCTGTAACACTTTAGGGTTTCCCATCATGCAGAAGGACAAGGTGACCCCATGGCAGCACCTCCAGCCCACAGCCATGGTCTTGCCCTGCATTTAACACAAAGCAGGGCAGCATTCCACCAAACCAAGCCTGGTACCATGTGTGTTCACAGAATCACAGCACAATCGCAGCTGGAAGGGGCCCAAAAGGATCATTGAATCTAGCTCCTGGCCCTTCACAGAACCACCCCAAGAGTCACACCATGTGCCCAAGAGCATTGCCCGAACACTTCTTGAATTCTGTTAGGCCTGGTGCCGTGACCACGTTCCTGGGGAGCCTGCTCCAGTGCTCAGTCACCCTCTGGGTGAAGAACCTTTTGCTGATATCCAACCTAATCCTCCCTGACACAAGTTCAAGCCATTCTCTCAGGTCCTGTCACTGGTCACAGAGCAGAGATCAGTGCCTATCCCCCCTCTCCCCATCATGAGGCTGTTGTAACTACAATGAGATCTCCCTTCATTCTCCTCCAGGCTGAACAGACCAGGTGACCTCAGCTGCTCCTCACATGGCTTCCTCTCAAGGCCCTTTATTATCCTTGCCCTCCTTTGGATGCTCTCTAGTACCTTTATATCCTCCTCTTATTGTGGCACCCAAAACAGCACCCCAGTGCAGAGCAGAGCAGGACAATCCCCTCCCTTGCCCAGCTGGCCTGATGTCCCCAGGACAGAGATGTCCCCAGGACAGGGATGTCCCTTCAGGCTGCCAGGACACTGCTGACTCATGTTCAGCTTCTCATCAATCCCCCAGAGTCCCTTTCCCTGGCACTGCTTTCCACATCTTATTCCCCAGTCTGTATCCAGGGTTGTCCTGTGGTGCAGAATCTGGCACTTTCCCCTGTTGAACTCCATGTGGTTGGTGATTGTCCAGCCCTCTAATTTGTCAGGGTCTCTCAGGGCCTCCCTGCCTTAGAGGGAGTCAGCAGCTCCTCCCAGTTTGGTATCACCTGTGAACTTGCTCCAGTTCTGCATCCAGGTAACTTAGGAAGATGTTGAAGAGCAGAGTGCCACGGATGGAGCCCTAAGGAACCCCACCAGTGACAAGTTCCCAGTCTGCTGTCACCCCAGCCACATCCTTTGTGCCTGACCTGTGAGCCAGCTGGTCTCCCATCATCCTATGATGTCTTTATCCAGCTGTGGAATGGACATTTTGTCCAGAAGGATACAGTGAGATACAGTATTGAAACATTTACTGAAATCCAGGAAGCTGGCTTCCTGAACTGGCTTCCTTGATAACTAGGCAGGGAAGAGACAGAAAATTACAAACTTAAAGTCTAGTGGGGCCACCACTGTAGTTTGCCTCCCAGACACTCTGATCCTCAGTATTTTAATATGCATGAAACAATGTAATGTAGCCAAAAAGGAGAGACTCAAAGCTAATAAATCAATACAGTACCAGGTTCCTGACATGCCCTTTTCTGGCACGTCCCTTAGACTTCCCATGCATATCCAGGAGCAACATTAACAGGAAGAGTCTGTCTGGCACCTTTGGCAGTGCAGGAGCCACCAGCACAAGGCACAAGTGTTTTTTTGCAGGCTCACTGCCAGCACAAGCTCTCAGCACCTTCGTTTGTGACAGCAAATGAAACCCTGGGGAACAGATTCCCCCTTTCTTGCTCTCTGGTGGGAAGAGGCAGAGTTTGCAGAGTCTGGTCATGATGCTCAGCAAGAAAGTGGAATAATGGGGAGATCCTTGATACAACCCTCAGTTCATTCCTCTGCCAGAGCCCACCGTGGCATCTCCAGCTACCCAGCACCTCCCCACTGTGCTTCTGGCCAATGTTGATTTTTCTCCTGGTGGCTGCTGAGCCTCTAGCACTTGAGTCAATGCAAAGGCTTCACAGCACCAGAGAATACATCTTTGTGACAGCTCGTATGCTCTGAGCAGCTTGCAGTTCCGTTCTGCTCCCCCTCACAGCCCTGGCATGCCAGCAACCAGCATTGCTTCTCCCACTACCCCTTGAGTCCCAACACCAGCCTCCTTCCAGACTGCATTTCTCCCATTTTGCAGCTCCCCCACCCAATACCTTGGTTTCCCCTTCCCTGTGGTGCACCCTGCACTCACTGAATTCCACCCTCACCCCTTAGCTGCATCACTCTGCCTTTCTCAGGAGACCACATGCACTAAAAGTTGCCACCTGCCAGAGCTGCTTTGCTGGGAAACCAGTACTTCCCAGAAGTTGCTGCCTTGGCTGGGAAAAATCACTTCAGGTCCAGAGCATTTTCCTGATAACAGAAACACCAGCAAACAAGCCCAGCCTAGAAGAATGGCCATTGTGGGAACAGCAAACTAGGGGAGAATATTCCCCTTCTGTGGCAAAAAAAACCCCCAGACAATCACTCCTTCCCTAGCCAGCCATGGAAATTCAACCTAAGTGTTTTCAAAAATGACTAGTAATTGTGGGTGCCTGAGCAAGATCCTTCTTCAAAAGGCCTTTATTTCCAGGGCACATGTCCTTCTTGCTTTCAAATGGTCAGCCTCAAGCCAGACAGCCTCACAGAGACCCCCAAACAACCTCTGAAAAAATCTCAGCAGCCCCAAAGTCTGAACAATTCAGTAAGCAAGAAAACCTCATAGCACTCAACCTGCTGTGGTCATCCCATCATCCAAGCTGTGTTTCATCAATCTGCTCCCTTTCATAAACCTTGTTATGGTCACTCAAAGCTGTCAAGGGCACCTGGCAAGCAGGAGTCTGGTGGCACAAGAAAGGCTCCATCCCCCTCCCCTTCTCCTGAGCCTCCCAACTGCTGCCTGCCACATCCTTGCAAAGCATGAGCTGATCCTTTTAGGAGACAGCTGCCCAAAGAGTGGTTCAAGTAAAGGCCCAGGGGAACCCAGCAGCATTTGGAAAGCCCTGCTAGAAAGCAGAAAGCACGCATAAAGCATTTACCCCTTGAGGCCTGTCTTGGCTGGCTCCATCCATACACTAAGCATCCCAATATCATCCTGCCAGCCCAGTCTTGCCTTTGGAAGCACCTCCCTGTCTGCACTCGCCCCCCACGCACAGGAGACCCCCATAAAGAGCTTCTGAGGTAGATTTGCAAGACCAACACATCAAAGCCCATTGCTGCTGCCTCAGCTCTCCCTTTGCTCTTGCAACATGACACGGCCTGGGCTCCCCAGGGCAGCTCTGTGTTTGTGCAGCTCTTGTTTATGGCTGGGACCACAGCTAATCAAACAAGCAAGTGCCCACTCACTGCTCTGGAAGTGGAAACCCAGCATGGTTGTCAAACAAGAGTGCTCTGAATAACCCAGGCCCTACCCCAGCTTTCACAATAGGAATTAGTCACAGTACTCCAACGGGAGCAGCAAATCCAGCAACAGGAGATAAAGTTACAGCAGAGACCTCATTTGTCCTCTCTCATGCACCTGAGACACCCCTCTCCTTTGGATCCTGCCTTTCCAGACCCCTTAGAGGTGCAGGGACCCTCTGCTCCTGAAAAAGGTGTATTGGATTTTGCTTTAGGTAAACTGTTGCTCAAGGAGTAAGAGCACAGCAATATCCACATCCTAAGAGCAACCAGCAGAAGTCCAGAGGAGGCCACCAAATTTATTAAAGGGATGGAGCACCTCTCTCCTAAGACGAAGGGGGAAGAGAATTTGATTTGGTCAGTCTGGAAAAAGAAGACTTCAGGCCTTCCAGTACTGTGGCCTTCCAGTACCTGAAGGGAGTCTACAAGGAAGATGGAGAGGAATTTTCTACAAGACACACAGTGGCAGGACAAGGGGGATTGGCTTAAAACTGAAAGAGAATAGGTTTAGACTAGGTATTAGGGAGAAATTCTTCCCAGTGAGGGTGGTAAATATTTGGACACTGGGAGATTTAAGGCAATGCAGAGTTATCCTTCCCCTGAAAGTAGAGCCTGTGGATGACCTACAGCTTTGGCAACAAGAGTATGGCAAGCAAAGCTGGGATAATTTGTTATCTGAGTAACTTTTGCTGACACAGGTGTATCCTTTTCAGGTGATGTAACCCGGGCTAGCAGTGGTCAATATGGTGAGTCTTAGGTGAATTCATTACAAGGTCTTTGCTGAGGTACCTGTGTTTGTCACCTAAACTGGGCTCACATCTGGCTTCTGAGCACAGTGCACCACCTTATGAAACACCAGCAGGTTAGGACTTGTATAAGGGTTTGCTTACAAGTTTCATTTATCATCATTTTATTGGGACCAGCAGATTTGCCTGGATGTTTCTGTCCCTTTGCTGCACGCTGCAAATGGAGAGTGGAGGAGCAGTTTTATGCCTTTTTAAAGGTGAGAAGGAAAAAGTAGAAATACAATACCTGACAGTGTAAAAGAAGCAGATAAAAGCAGAGCTGGGCTGGGGAGGACAGGGCAGAGGAGATTACAGCATTGTTCAGGTGAAAATGCAGAGGCCATCACCCCATAAATATATCCAGGCAGGGAATAAGCCACTGAGGGGCCACATCCCATGACAGCCCCAGACAAGGGCGAGCAGGACCTTCAAGCCTGCCTGGTGAAGAAGGTAGCTGGAGGAGCTCTGCTGCCCTGGAAGCTAATGCAGGCTCTGGCACATGCCTGTGACCTGGGGAAAAGCAGATATATGCAGTGGGGAGAATGCTCCAGCATCCGCAACATACAGCAGAGGGAAAAGCAAAGGCGGGATGGGGGATGGAGGAAACAGGCAGAGCTCTGGCACAAGCAACCACTGCACCAACTCCAGTGGTGTCCAAGAGCCGCATTGGAAAATTTATGTGATCTAAAGTCAAGCTGCACGTTCAGAGTGAAGGCAAATGGACACAAAAAGAGGGAACAATCCAACCACCGAGGAAAATTACAGCCATCGCTGAAGGCAGGTTGGGCAATTCCAGCATCTAGAGGATGATAAAGCACAACAAAGAGAAGATTAAGAATTAATCCCTAATTAGCTGTTTCTGAAACCTGTTGAAATCACTGCCTGCATCATTTGTTAATGGACTTGTCAGCAAGTTCTGAGGCTGCAGGGGTCACAGCAGCAACAGAACGTGCTCCTTTGTTCTCAGGTGAGAAGTCTGTTTTGCCCATTAAGAGCTTTTGATGGTTTCAGTTTAGGTGTACTCAGAAAGCTCTTTCCAGAAACAATGGGCAATGGATTCTACATGCAGCCTCCCTCAGCCACCACCACAGAGAAGAGAGAAAAATTATCCTTGTAATTTAAATGTACCTGATTTATCCCATAGCCAGGGGTGCTGCACCACCTGTGAGGACACACAGTGTTTGCAACATCGACCAACGGGCACTAAGCAAAGAGCACAAGCCCACAGTCCCATCTCTGCCACAGCCCACTTTAAAATGATTCAGAGAAAACATCTGAAAAACAAGTTGTGAATTTCCCCAACGAAGCCCTGGGCTCACTGCCAACAGCTGGAAAGACCAGCAGGTCTTGAAGCAATACACTCAACTTTCCATCCGAAATTCTCCTAACCAAGCACCAACTGCCTAGCTATCAGGCTGCCTAAATATTTACTTGCCTTTCCAGGCTTGATCTCCAAAACCAAGCAAAATCTGCTGTCATGAAGTCTATTTTCTTTGCTCTGCATTTGATTCAACTGTGCCTTGCTGATGGAATAGGTGTTCTGCCTCCACCAGAAGAGGGGATGGGACAGGTGCATTTGCTCCAGCTTATTTTCCTCTCTTCCCTTACCAGGAGTCTTCACAGTCATTCCACATGAGAGAAATAACCCAACATCCCTGCTCTGAGTAGGGTCACCTGAAGCAGGTTGCCCAGGACTATGTCCAGTTGGGTTTTGAGTATAAAGTATGGAGACTCCACCTGGGAGTCTGTGGGCAACCTGTGCCAATGTTTAACCACGCTCATGGTAAAGAAAAAGCATTTTAAACAGAACTTTCTGGATTTCAATTTACCTCTCTCACCCATCATTTGGATCCAATCCATCTTATTTACTGCCTCACCAGGTATTAAAATACATTGGCAATAACCCCCTGAGCCTTCTCTTATCCAGGCTGAACAAGCCTGGCTCTGGCACCCTCTCCCCCTCATCACAAAGGCTTAAATTCCTTTATTGTCTTTGCTGCCCTTCACTGGACCTGCTCCGGCATCCACGTCTCCTTTTTACTGGGAAAACCAGCACTGAACACAATGTGCCAAATATGCCTCACTGGGGTTGAACAGCAGGGAATAACCTGGTCATTCTTTTAACCACTGTTTTTTTTTGTTTTGCTAACCCCTACAACAGCAGCATCTCATATAAACTCCTTACCAAACCAGGAAACTGCCTTTCCATTGCACACTTTCAGCCCTATTTTTCAGACATTTACATTTTTATGTGAATACATCTCCAATTCCTACAATGAACAAGAAACAGGAGTATTTGCAAAAACTTTATCTCATCTTTATATTTTCTTCAAAATAAAAAGGCATTTGTATTCTTGAAAACAATAACGGGTTCCATTGCTTTTCTGAACCATATATATGGAGATAAATAGAGTAAAACATACAGTACTGGATTACAGTACTGGGAAGCTGAAAGGCTCTTCTAGGACTGATTTATAGAAGGGAGCAGACCCAGAAGGAACAAACTGCCTGAGGACAGGCCACTCTGACACCTCTCAGTGGTTTTAGATAGTCCATTTCTCTGTACGAGCTTCCACACTTTTGACCAGGCCTTCTCCCAAAATCTCAAAGTCCTCCAGAATTGCCTCCACATTGGGAACGCAGACCAGCTCGTTGTTCAGAATTGTCACCTTCCTTCCCCTCATGCTGGAGACCTGCAGGACACAGAAAACATTGCACAAATGGGAGCATCTGCTCAGAGTTGCATTGCAACCTCTGCCAGCCCCAAGTAAGAGAAGTAAGTTCCTCTCCTGCCTTGTCACATCCAAACCCTGTTGCACCATCAAGTAAAGGCCCAGGGGAACCCAGCAGCATTTGGAAAGCCCTGCTAGAAAGCAGAAAGCACGCATAAAGCATTTACCCCTTGAGGCCTGTCTTGGCTGGCTCCATCCATACACTAAGCATCCCAATATCATCCTGCCAGCCCAGTCTTGCCTTTGGAAGCACCTCCCTGTCTGCACTCGCCCCCCACGCACAGGAGACCCCCATAAAGAGCTTCTGAGGTAGATTTGCAAGACCAACACATCAAAGCCCATTGCTGCTGCCTCAGCTCTCCCTTTGCTCTTGCAACATGACACGGCCTGGGCTCCCCAGGGCAGCTCTGTGTTTGTGCAGCTCTTGTTTATGGCTGGGACCACAGCTAATCAAACAAGCAAGTGCCCACTCACTGCTCTGGAAGTGGAAACCCAGCATGGTTGTCAAACAAGAGTGCTCTGAATAACCCAGGCCCTACCCCAGCTTTCACAATAGGAATTAGTCACAGTACTCCAACGGGAGCAGCAAATCCAGCAACAGGAGATAAAGTTACAGCAGAGACCTCATTTGTCCTCTCTCATGCACCTGAGACACCCCTCTCCTTTGGATCCTGCCTTTCCAGACCCCTTAGAGGTGCAGGGACCCTCTGCTCCTGAAAAAAGTGTATTGGATTTTGCTTTAGGTAAACTGTTGCTCAAGGAGTAAGAGCACAGCAATATCCACATCCTAAGAGCAACCAGCAGAAGTCCAGAGGAGGCCACCAAATTTATTAAAGGGATGGAGCACCTCTCTCCTAAGACGAAGGGGGAAGAGAATTTGATTTGGTCAGTCTGGAAAAAGAAGACTTCAGAATGACCTGTGGCCTTCCAGTACCTGAAGGAAGTCTACAAGGAAGATGGAGAGGAATTTTCTACAAGACACACAGTGGCAGGACAAGGGGGATTGGCTTAAAACTGAAAGAGAATAGGTTTAGACTAGGTATTAGGGAGAAATTCTTCCCAGTGAGGGTGGTAAATATTTGGACACTGGGAGATTTAAGGCAATGCAGAGTTATCCTTCCCCTGAAAGTAGAGCCTGTGGATGACCTACAGCTTTGGCAACAAGAGTATGGCAAGCAAAGCTGGGATAATTTGTTATCTGAGTAACTTTTGCTGACACAGGTGTATCCTTTTCAGGTGATGTAACCCGGGCTAGCAGTGGTCAATATGGTGAGTCTTAGGTGAATTCATTACAAGGTCTTTGCTGAGGTACCCGTGTTTGTCACCTAAACTGGGCTCACATCTGGCTTCTGAGCACAGTGCACCACCTTATGAAACACCAGCAGGTTAGGACTTGTATAAGGGTTTGCTTACAAGTTTCATTTATCATCATTTTATTGGGACCAGCAGATTTGCCTGGATGTTTCTGTCCCTTTGCTGCACGCTGCAAATGGAGAGTGGAGGAGCAGTTTTATGCCTTTTTAAAGGTGAGAAGGAAAAAGTAGAAATACAATACCTGACAGTGTAAAAGAAGCAGATAAAAGCAGAGCTGGGCTGGGGAGGACAGGGCAGAGGAGATTACAGCATTGTTCAGCTGAAAATGCAGAGGCCATCACCCCATAAATATATCCAGGCAGGGAATAAGCCACTGAGGGGCCACATCCCATGACAGCCCCAGACAAGGGCGAGCAGGACCTTCAAGCCTGCCTGGTGAAGAAGGTAGCTGGAGGAGCTCTGCTGCCCTGGAAGCTAATGCAGGCTCTGGCACATGCCTGTGACCTGGGGAAAAGCAGATATATGCAGTGGGGAGAATGCTCCAGCATCCGCAACATACAGCAGAGGGAAAAGCAAAGGCGGGATGGGGGATGGAGGAAACAGGCAGAGCTCTGGCACAAGCAACCACTGCACCAACTCCAGTGGTGTCCAAGAGCCGCATTGGAAAATTTATGTGATCTAAAGTCAAGCTGCACGTTCAGAGTGAAGGCAAATGGACACAAAAAGAGGGAACAATCCAACCACCGAGGAAAATTACAGCCATCGCTGAAGGCAGGTTGGGCAATTCCAGCATCTAGAGGATGATAAAGCACAACAAAGAGAAGATTAAGAATTAATCCCTAATTAGCTGTTTCTGAAACCTGTTGAAATCACTGCCTGCATCATTTGTTAATGGACTTGTCAGCAAGTTCTGAGGCTGCAGGGGTCACAGCAGCAACAGAACGTGCTCCTTTGTTCTCAGGTGAGAAGTCTGTTTTGCCCATTAAGAGCTTTTGATGGTTTCAGTTTAGGTGTACTCAGAAAGCTCTTTCCAGAAACAATGGGCAATGGATTCCACATGCAGCCTCCCTCAGCCACCACCACAGGGAAGAGAGAAAAATTATCCTTGTGATTTAAATGTACCTGATTTATCCCATAGCCAGGGGTGCTGCACCACCTGTGAGGACACACAGTGTTTGCAACATCGACCAACGGGCACTAAGCAAAGAGCACAAGCCCACAGTCCCATCTCTGCCACAGCCCACTTTAAAATGATTCAGAGAAAACATCTGAAAAACAACTTGTGAATTTTCCCAAGAAGCCCTGGGCTCACTGCCAACAGCTGGAAAGACCAGCAGGTCTTGAAGCAATACACTCAACTTTCCATCCGAAATTCTCCTAACCAAGCACCAACTGCCTAGCTATCAGGCTGCCTAAATATCCACTTGCCTTTCCAGGCTTGATCTCCAAAATCAAGCAAAATCTGCTGTCATGAAGTCTATTTTCTTTGCTCTGCATTTGATTCAACTGTGCCTTGCTGATGGAATAGGTGTTCTGCCTCCACCAGAAGAGGGGATGGGACAGGTGCATTTGCTCCAGCTTATTTTCCTCTCTTCCCTTACCAGGAGTCTTCACAGTCATTCCACATGAGAGAAATAACCCAACATCCCTGCTCTGAGTAGGGTCACCTGAAGCAGGTTGCCCAGGACTATGTCCAGTTGGGTTTTGAGTATAAAGTATGGAGACTCCACCTGGGAGTCTGTGGGCAACCTGTGCCAATGTTTAACCACCCTCATGGTAAAGAAAAAGCATTTTAAACAGAACTTTCTGGATTTCAATTTACCTCTCTCACCCATCATTTGGACCCAATCCATCTTATTTACTGCCTCACCAGGTATTAAAATACATTGGCAATAACCCCCTGAGCCTTCTCTTATCCAGGCTGAACAAGCCTGGCTCTTGCACCCTCTCCCCCTCATCACAAAGGCTTAAATTCCTTTATTGTCTTTGCTGCCCTTCACTGGACCTGCTCCGGCATCCACGTCTCCTTTTTACTGGGAAAACCAGCACTGAACACAATGTGCCAAATATGCCTCACTGGGGTTGAACAGCAGGGAATAACCTGGTCATTCTTTTAACCACTGTTTTTTTTTGTTTTGCTAACCCCTACAACAGCAGCATCTCATATAAACTCCCTACCAAACCAGGAAACTGCCTTTCCATTGCACACTTCAGCCCTATTTTTCAGACCTTTACATTTTTATGTGAATACATCTCCAATTCCTACAATGAACAAGAAACAGGAGTATTCGCAAAAACTTTATCTCATCTTTGTATTTTCTTCAAAATAAAAAGGCATTTGTATTCTTGAAAACAATAACAGGTTCCATTGCTTTTCTGAACCATATATATGGAGATAAATAGAGTAAAACATACAGTACTGGATTACAGTACTGGGAAGCTGAAAGGCTCTTCTAGGACTGATTTATAGAAGGGAGCAGACCCAGAAGGAACAAACTGCCTGAGGACAGGCCACTCTGACACCTCTCAGTGGTTTTAGATAGTCCATTTCTCTGTACGAGCTTCCACACTTTTGACCAGGCCTTCTCCCAAAATCTCAAAGTCCTCCAGAATTGCCTCCACATTGGGAACGCAGACCAGCTCGTTGTTCAGAATTGTCACCTTCCTTCCCCTCATGCTGGAGACCTGCAGGAACAGAAAACATTGCACAAATAGGAGCATCTGCTCAGAGTTGCATTGCAACCTCTGCCAGCCCCAAGTAAGAGAAGTAAGTTCCTCTCCTGCCTTGTCACATCCAAACCCTGTTGCACCACTGCACCCAGCTCCACAAGTTTTACTTCTAACACTATCAGTGTTCATTTTTAGAGCTAACAAAGTGCAAAAGTGACCCTTCCAGCCCCTTTTAGGGTTTACCCTGGAGCCACAGTCCAAAGACTGTGAGGAAGTCAGGAAGCAAAGCAATGGCCAGGGGCATGGTGGAATGACAAGTGTGCAGATGCATGGCAAAGCCTGGATAAGCAGGGCACAAGAAGTATGCAAAAGGGATCACAGCACTGAGTAAGGCTGAGTAAGAGCTGCTTCTGCTCTTTGGTGGGTGTCAAGACCTCAGGTAGGAAGATATCCTTGGCTCCAACAGTGGCAAAACCAAAACCCTTGTGTTTAATCCAGCCAGACTCAGCTCCGATGCAAGCATCTCCTCTGTTTCACCACTCAATAACTGGGTTTCACAACAGCAGCCAGGCAGAATGGCCAATGCCCTCTGGCCGTGAAGAGAGGGGAGATAAATCACCAGAGACTGACAGAAGAGCCTGGGCTGCCAGCTCTGAGCCATGAGTAACCGGTTTCTTTGCGTCTTTCCTTCATAGAAAGCAGCATGAATCACTCCAGCGTGCCTCACACCTGGCTTAACCACCCTCTAGGGTTTGCCAACCCACACAGTGCAGCTGGAAAACAGCTCCATGCATCAACAAGGACATGGGCACTCTGGACCTAGGCTTCTTGTGGGTTGGGTATTTCTGGTAAGATCCCAAAGCCACAAGAATGGGATAGTCTATTTCCCTTCTCAGTTCTCCTGATGACTGAAGACACTGTGGCCACATCTGTGTCTTGGTTTCTCCCCTTCCAAGAAGCAACAGAACCATGACCTCCATTTCTCAAAGGGCTTTGGGGCTGATGAGAGTTGGCCAAAGCAATTATCATACAGAAAAATAAAAAGAGCCCTCCAACGTTCAGGGTATAAAGGTAACACAAAGCTTAAAACAGAGACAAAAACTCACCTTAAAAGGCTGAGGCTGGAAGCTCAAAGGTTTCCACAGAACTGCAATCACATCCCCTCCATGCTTGTCATAGAAGAACAAGGCAAGATCATCAAAGGCATTCTGGGTAGAAAACAAACACAGGTTAATGACACTGACCCCTCAGTGACAACCCACTGAGTGTCCCTCACTATGGTCCTCCATCAGCTGACCTGGCACTACCAAGCTGTACCTCTCCAGTGTCCAGCAACCATATGCAAAATTTTACAATGCATGAGACAGAAAGAGGCAGGCCCTACCCAGCAGGCAGTCCTGCCACTACATTTCATGACACCAAATACAAACATGAAACCAGAGGCCAGCATCTCAAGCCCTGCAATCTGAGCAACCAAGGTATCAAAGCTCCTTCTTCCACCAAGATAAACCCCATGTGAGCTACCAGCCCTTTATCCAAAAAGGAAACCTTAGAGCAGAGGTTTTAAGTAACACGGTGTTCTGTGGGGTGGAAAGAGATGGAAAGCTCAAAGGAGGCACTGCAGCAATCTGTGCTCCTTGCCCCTTGTGTTTCAACAGTGGTGTCAGTGAGCATCTCCTTTGGTGGTGTTGGGCAGCAGAGATCAAAGAGAGATGTTGCACAAAGGGATGACTAAAGCCCAGCCTGGCTTCCCCCAAGCCCAGACCAGCTGGATTCCCAGGGCTGCAAGGAGGCAGGTGAGCATCACAGCAGAAGGAAACAATGCTGTGTGCAAGCAACTTCTCAAACCCAAAAGTCTGGCCCTACAGTTCATCACCCAACGTGCTGATACCAAGAGATGTGTACCTTGAAAAAGCTGACCAAGACAGCCAAGCAGCTGCTCCCTGATACACCTTCACCTTAGTGCAGATCAACATCAGGCAACAAGACGTATTTACCAGGCTGAGTAAACAGTCCCCAGCACCAGTACAGGAGAAGCATCTGCAAAGGGTTTCACCAGCCTTGGAACAAACTATTGCCCAGAATACAGACCCTCTTCTCCCTCTTCAGCCTTCTCCATCACCTTTGTTTCCCAGCTTCTACAAGACAGATCTATGCTGGCATCATTGTACCATGAGGTTTTCATGAGGATGTGCATAAAAGAAAATCAGTATCAAAGAAAAGCTTGGATGGACTCTTATATGGACATACTAGGATGTAGGAAAAAAAAAAAGGCAGAATGGGTTGGTGTTACCAGTGATCTAAAAAGGCAAGGTGGCATTTTTAGAATACAAACCTAATAAGAAAGGAGGGGTGGTGTTGTCTGTAATCTTCAGAAACAGATTTGAGTTTGGACTGTTGTTGCCCTCACAGAGGGCAACAAAATCAGGTCATCAAGATGGAAAGATCCCAAGAACTACCAACTCATCCCACTCCATGGGCTTTCATAGGGGCAAGCCTGGTCAAGGCATTATTTCACCAAACTGGCTAGAAAAACCACTGTCTAAAAATACATTGAGAAAGAGGTAATCCACCCTGGCATTTCTGTACTGGGAGCAACAGGTTCTGCTTAGAGCCCAGTAAACAAGGGAAGACTTCTCTTTTTAGCCAAAGAGGGAGGGAGGGAAAGCTCAAGGAAGGGCAATAAAGCTCAGGGCATGCTGATTGCCAAGGTGCAGCTTTCTGAACCAAAGGGGAGCAGACAAGTGAGAACCTGAAAGAGCCCAGCTACTCTGCAGGGCGAGGTCCTCAGCGCCACGCGATGCTCCTTGTGAGAACAATATTTTTTACAGATGCATCTTGCTGGACAGAAGCCAGGAGCATTTGCAGTAAAAAAACCCTCCCAGGCTCAGCTAATTTCCCAATAAAACCACTGTTTGGCCTGACACCCAGCAGGGTTTTTTTCTTTTCCCAGACTGCAGGGAGCAGAGGGCAGATGTTAAAAGGATGGCATCCAATTCAAAATCTCAGCACTTGTCCTGCTCCCAGAGTTGTCCACATGGTAGTGTTTCAAACTGGCCCACCAAGCTGTGGAGTTCTTGAGAAATGGCACCATTTAAAGGGTCAGGTGTATTAGTCACTGCACTCCTGTTTGTTCAGAGGTTTGGGGAGTAAAAGCAAACAGTTCACCCTTCTTTCCACATCCCACGTTCTCTGCCCAGTGTCACTGGACTTGTCTGAGCCTGCTAACACTTCTTCCAGGAAAAGTTTCAGAGAAAAGGGAGAAAAGGCAGGGACTACATTTGTTCACTTCTCCAGGTGCTCTGTCTTGGGTTGCAATTCAGCTTTCAAGGCCCATGGAAATCCCTGCCATCAACAAAACCTACAGCTGGTTCCCATCTCAGAAAGATATGGGGAACCTACAAGCTCAGGGCTTCAATTTGGAGAGGCCTCATTACCCAGGGAGAAAGTGTATATGGCACCTGGAAGAAGATTAGAACAAGCTCTGTAAGAAATCACCTGGGTTATAGGAATGAAAAGGGTGGAGAAATGTAGTGAGTAAAACAATGCCTGGATCTAAAATGCGATTACCAGATTAAGCAGCTCCATCAGAAGCAGGATTTTGCAATGAGGTAAGTGAAATTTAGTTAAGTATCTACTAATACTTAGGTATCTACATTGTTAAGTATCTACTTGCTGCTAGTTAAGTATCTATTGTTTAAGTATCTACATTGTTAGTTACGGATAGGGTTTTTTCCATCTGGCCCTTTATCCACCCATTTTTTTCACTGCCTCTACAAAGAGATTAGGCTCATTGCATCACAGATGCTGGAAGAGCCTTTTAGGGAGGTCTCTGCACACAAAAATGTGTCCTACAGCAGTATTTCCTGGTTCAGCAGCAGCTCAGAAGGCAAAAGCATCAATAAACACTTGCTCAGTGTTCAGAGCATTTTAAGTGCTCTTAGCAAGGAACCCACCAGCGTAAAACCTTATTAAAGTTACTTACTTCCAACAGCGTAAAACCTTATTAAAGCCGCTTACTTCCAACAAACAATTACATTTGTGGTTAACATTTTGAGATCTCTGTCACCCTGTTGTGACCTGCCCTGATGCTCCCAGTTATGCGGCACAGAGAGAGCCTCCCCCACGACCCAACAGAGCAAGAAGCACAGTCCAAGGAACCCCAGGCTGGGGCTATGTCTGTGACTTTCTTTTAAAAGACAAATTAAACCCTTAGGTTTGGGATTCAGCTGATAAAAAGTTTCAAATTTAATTCAAGCTAAGCAGACTTTGCCACAAGGGAGCTACACACACATTCTTGTCCTGGGCTTTGGTGCAGCAGGAAAGAAATGTGGAAAGAAGCCACTTGTGTCCTCCTGGCTGCATCAGCAAACCTGTCAATCCACCAAATCATTGAGACAAAAGTCTTCTGTCACTTCCTACACGACAAACCCTGCACAGCCTCTGGGAGGGCATTGCCAACACAGAAGAAATGCAGCTACAGGTCCCCTGTCAGCTCACCCCAGGAGCACGTGGGGCTGATGCCCCACTGAGCAAGTGAGCACACACACGTGTACCCACCCTCAGCCCAAGGCACTGTGCCAAGCTCTGCAGCCCTGAAAGCAGGTGATTGATTTCCTGACACCTCTGCCCTTCCAAAGGTGCAGATCCAGACAGGAAGTTTCCTGACTGACATGAGAGCCCACAGAGCCTTTTCAGCTTTTCCCTGTGTACCTGGTGTCACCATAGAAGGAGTCAGCCCTGTCAGTCAAAACAGGAAGGGAGCAGACTGACCTGGAAAGATTTCACCAGTCACAGCTACATTACGTGTTTTAGGAGACAGAGAATTTTTATTATATTAACTCCTTTCTAACATGCAGTAGCAAGAGACACATTTTTACACCATGGGAGGAAGAAAGGAAAGGTCTCCAAGTCTTCCTGATAGGTCTTGTCTTAAGGAACAAGAAATGCAAAACATTACTTTAGAGGGATGTTTATTGTAAAGCAGGAAGCATTTTCCTGCTCGTCCACACAGAAAAGATCTCAAAGGTGGACAGCTTCTCTGCCACAAGCTCTTCCTCTGGCATGTACAGCCCAAGAAAGCTAAATCTCAGTGCCTGACAGTACATCCTACCAGTGACCTGGTGAGACCAAAGACCCAGTAAGAAATGTGAGGTCTATTATAGCCACAACAGACAGGCAGAAGATGGACACAGCACAGGCAGCTTCACCCAATTCACCCCACAATGAGTGAACAGCCCAGGGAGGTGGCCAGAGCCTTTGGTTTTTGTGAGCTCCAGAATGCAGGCAGACAGGCATGGCAAGCACATCCACAAGCCCTGTATCCTCTGGATGTTCTAAAGTCCAGAGGACAGCCAAGTCACCCTGAAGCAAAAGCTGCATGGACTGAGACTTCTCACACCACACCCCCAGCAAACACAGGGGCATTCTGCAGCTCCACAGCCACCACCACACAGACCAGCAGTCATGATGGAGACTCAATGGGAGCCTCATTTCAGACACTTCAATTTAATTTAACCTTGCTGGAGAATCCCCACCAGGAGCCAACCCAGGGTTTGCTCAATAAGGCACTCTGAACTGTAAGTGGCAGGGAGGCTGTTGATGGGCCGAATCTCCAGGGAAGCCCTCTCTGGGGATGTCTGGCACCTGCTTTCCCTCAGAAGTGTCTGTCTGCAAAGCCTTCTCATGTGGACAGGATCACAGAACAGGCCTTCTCTATCAGATCTATTCTGGAATTTAAGAATTTGCTGCCTGAATCCCACAGCCAGCCTTTCATCTCTACCCAGAGCCTCCCAGGCACCAGAGCAACTCAAGCCAGTTCCTGCAGCACATCTCCTTGAAGCAGGAAAAATTCAAGCAGTCAGGACTCAGCACTTTCTCTTCTTTCATTTTCTACTCTGATTAAGCTCCCTGGAAAAGGCACACAGCAATCCTTCAACTCCAGAGCACTACTGCCTTGCTAAACCCTTTAAGAGAACAGGGGCAAACAGGCTGGACAGAAGACTGCATCTCCTGGTTACTAGTCTGAACTAGGGGAAGAAGCCACTCCCTGCCCCTCTCAATTCAATCAAAACACCGATACATTTGAATCCTGTTTTCGTGTGGAAATCTCAGTAAAGGGCAGATGTTTCTTTTCTGCCCAGAGAAGAACACAAAATCCCACAGCATCTGTGAGGCAGATGTCTCCCTTTGTTGCTACAAACCCACCATGGCTGCCCTGTCAGCCACGGCTACAGCCCCATTGCTCAATTCCGTGGTTTGTGCTGTTAAGAGAGAGCAAATTACTCTGAATCAAAGCCAGTCAGTTCTGCATCCAAACTGCCTTCTCATCCAAGTTCTCTCAGAAGGATTCACTGCTGTCACCACACTCCTTTCTGGCATCAACTTCTTGCAGGGTTTGGATCACCCCCAGGGCTTCCAGCCCACAGGACAAGGAAGAGCTGAACACTGCTTAGAGCAGCAAGAGCCAGGGAAGGAGAAATAAAAAGGTGCTGCAGAGGCGACCAAGCAAAGCCAAAGTCAATGAAAAAGTCTTGCCTTGAAGCAACAACATCAATACACTGAGACAGGAAGTAAGATAATTTCTAATGGATAGAGTAGCTTCTACTGACAGCTCAGCATCAGAAGGTTGCAGTGGTCCTGCAGTGCAAAATCAGCTTTTGAGGCATTCCAATTTAACTGGATACAGCTGAATTCTCTGAGACCATGTGCCGCATCACCTCTGAGACTCTTCCAGGAAAATAAACACCTGTTTGCCTGGAAAAGCAGATATTTACCAGCTCCTTCAGGACTGCCTGCTACTGATCTGAATGCTATGAATGACAAGCAAACTGTTACTGGAAGATACCTCCAGTATGATAGCCACAAGAGAAAAAACAATATCCAAGAGCCTTAAAGACAAAGAAAAGCCCCGCAGACAGAGATGCTGAGGCAGATCTTGGGCTCTCTGCCCCACAGCTCACTCTTCAGAGAAAGCTGCAACCAGTTCCTGATCTGTTCCCTCCTAAGAACCCTCATGTCAAAGAACAGGGGACACCAAGTGAATCAACACTTCTTCTACCTCTTCCAACAAGCAATGTGACCTTTGCTCATATCCATCCTTTCTTCACTGAGATGTTAGCATATTGGATTTAGGAGCAGCTGTAGTTTGCAACCTGACAAAACCCAATACCCAATCTATTATAACTCATAGTAATAAAAACAGGTAGCAAAAAGCAGTAAAAATTCAGGCAACATGGATGTCACTATTGACTGGACCAAGTAAATGATAACTGCCTGAAGATTAATGAAAGTTGCTTTCCAGAAAAATCTTTTCTCTGCCTTTAACTTCCAGAGCCACTTACTGACATCAAGTTGTGTAGATGCATAAAAGTAAAGCCTATAAACCCTGATGAGTTAGTTTCCTGATTGACTGCCTCAATCTACAGCCCCAAAGAGACAGCTCTCCAAATCAGCTCATCCAGCATCCCCCAGTTTCTCTTCAAGCAAGCATTCTTCTTTCTTTTAGGCTTCCATGAGAGTTGCTTAGCCCTGACCCCTTCAGAGACACAGAGACTCTATCCCCATGCATCTCCAGCACCTTGGTAGCTGCCGAAAAGCTCTGTTCAGCTCTACAACCCACTTCCAGCATTGGGCAGAAAAGGATTAAAATAAGACTTTAAAAATTCCATTTCCTACCCACATCTGCTAGGTTTCATGGCAGCAGGTCACACATTCATCATTGAAAAGTGAGGGGCTGGTCTTGATATGACTCCTCAGACACCAGAAAGGAAAGTGAAAGAGCAAACAGTTCCAAATCTGTTTCCACCTCCCTTCAAAATGCTTGTGAAGGATGCTTCTCCCCTTCCTTCTTGCCCAAGAAATCCCCCAGTGCTCTCCAGAACATGTCTGCAGGACCTCAAGGTCCACCTTCCTTCTCAAAGGGAGGAGAGCACTGGGCACCTCCTCTCCCAAATGTCCTTCCAGCTAAAGAAGCAGTGCTTTTTGCAGGGAAATTGTGTGACAATTTTGTGGTCTTCCTCAGTTTCATGAAGCTTTTCACACATACCTGTCTGTCACTTCCTCACCACCCAAGACTGTCCCAAGCTGCTGTGGGTGACAGGATGACTAAGCTTACACCTTGGCAGAGCTGGCAGCTCTGCTGAAGCCACAGCAGATTCCCATGGGCACAGGTTATCATGCACTGGGGCTGGCATGCAACCAACCAACCTGGGGGGTAACAGGGCTGTGCCCAGGATGAGGAAACCTTCAAAGAAACCCTTGCAAGTTTTCTTTGCCCAACTCCTGAGGTACCTAGTTAAGGTGAAAGGAGAGCTTGAACTGAAAGGGCCCAGAATCTTCCAGCCCAAACTGGAGTTTCAATTCAGGCACCAGTTTTTCAATGGTGGCCAAACATTGGGGCAGGGAAGTAGGAAATCCCCATCCCTGGAGACCCACAGCATCCAGCAGGACTGGGCTCTGTGCAGCCTGCTCTAACATGAAAGCTGGCTCTGTCCTGAGTGGGGAACAGGACAAGAGACCCCCACGGGCCCCTTCCTGCCACAGCCAGCCTAGATTCCCATGCTTATAGTTCTGGCACTGCTCATAGCACTCCTATCAGTAAGGGATGATGGCACTTCAAAGTCAAGGCAGGCTTTGAGAAGAGGGCACCACAATCCACCTCTCTGCACATCCAACACTAACATTTAACCCAGGTATGAAGCTGGGAAGTGCCAGGTGCTGCACAACCGCAAAGCACAGGCTGTCCAGATCCAGGGAGGATCACTGCTGTCATCCAAGACCTTGCATATCTCCCCAGCTTGCCAAGGCTTTGGCTTGGCCTTATGGTGGAAAAGAACATGGTCAATGAGTTTGGGTATTCTCCATATTGCCACATTACCAACTTCCTCTGTTGTTATGCATGCGGCCAAACACAAAGAAACCACTCTGTGACCAATACTGATCTCCTTTGGCTCACACAACCACTGCCCTAACAGCAGAAAGCTTACTGGGACCATGTCATGGATACCTCTACTTCCCCCCAGAAATTGTACGTGGCTACTGCCCATCACGTACACCAACTGGTGGAAGAAGCCAAGAAAAGTGAATTAACTAACTGGAGACAAATGGCTTAGACACTTTTGTGCTGAATACAGTATTCTTCAGCAAAAGCTCCTGGTGGTTTGTATCTGTGCTCATCCTCACATCACAGCAGCACTCCCATGCAGGAGGAGGTGTATTCACCAGGACTTCTGCTGGAGAAGCAATGCCCATCCCACGCAAATACCTAAAGATGTCACCAGCCACGTCCAGCATCAGCAGGCAATCCAAAAGCCAGAGGGGAACTCTCCCTCAGGCACCCACCTGCCTCCCCAGCAGGCCGTGCTTACCCTCAGCTCCTGGAGGTACAACTGCACAGGGTCATAATCCACCACAGGGAAGAGAATATTCGTGGCAGAGCTGTTCTTCACCACGCCACGGGAAACCGATTTCACTGGCCGGTCCACGCTCTCCAGGAGCCGAGGAATCTGGTTTGGATTCAGGTGGATCAGGACATCATATAAGTCCAAAGGAGGGCGGAAGACCATCTGCAGGGAGAAAAACAGTCAACACAGGACAAAAGTAGGAAGGAAGGAGAGGTAAGAGAGGTTTCCCAAGTCCTTGTTTGCATTTTGTCTCCTTCTCCTTAGGAAGCAGTGAACCAAAGACAAAACTTTTGTGAGATTAATGTTAGAGTTTGCCACAGACCCCAGGAAGCCTACCTGAGTAAATGCTACTGAGAGAGGGACAAAGAGGTGAGCTGAGATGGATAACTGCACTGCACATGGCAGTCTCAGGATGAAGAGGGGAATCAAGAACCAACAGGAGCTGGACAACATGCAGGGAACAAAGGAGCTGTTTAATAATGGGATGGCCCCATCTGTCCATCAGGATTTGCCCTAGAGGGCAACAGCATTTTCCATCAAACAGACAGAGGGTGAGAGCAAAACCCCGTTAATGGAGGGGAGCAATCCCAGACACGTAAATATTTGGACAGGCAGGATCTAGCTGTGGATACGGCTGTATTAAAATGGAAAAAGCTTAAAACTATGTGTACATTTTCAAATGGAACAAATGATGCAGAGACATGAACAGAGGCATGGGACACTGCTCATCTTGGCACTGGAAGAAAACCCACTGCCTAGAACTGGTTTACAGCCAGGCCAGGGAGAACACACATGAAGAACATCAGTGACCAGCACTGAGTCAGTCCTAGCTCTGTTCCACACAGACCTCTTGTCCCACCCAGTGATCAAGTCCATGGCTTACTGTGTGTGCCCTGGGAGCAAACCCATGTGTGCATCTTCATGACAGCAGGCATGCCCCCATGGGAGTCAAATGCAAAGACATAAAAACAGCTTGCAGCACTCTTAGACACAGGAGGCAACTCCAAACTAAACTGGAAAGGCTTTTCCATCCTCCCTGCCCCAAGCTCTGCCCTGGAAACAGTATCCTATGTTTATCCCTAAAGAACATTACAGACCTCCATACACTGGAATGGACCAGAGAGATTTCATGGCAATGAGAAACATTCCCACTGCAATGGAAGGGAGGAAGATGTCCCAAGCAGATTGAATCAAGGTGTTGGGAGGCCATGTAACAGTTTGTTTTAGAAGCTAACCATCCCAAGCTCACAATGTGCCTCTTCAATTTTGGTCTTGGGCCAGCACTGTGACTGCAACACACTGGACATGCCTCACTCCTTCACAGCCCTGTAACATACACTGCTACTGTCTCAAGTACATCCTCACCTCTTAATATTTCCAGTGCAAAATAAAGCAGAACAGAAAGCGGTGTCAGTAAGACCTTTTTATATTGCTTAGGCAAAAAAAAAATCCACTGCTGCTTTCTGGTTTTGGTTTTCATTTGGGGTTTTTTGTCCCTAATGTGAATCTGCCATATCTAACCACTGCTTGGCTTCTTTAGTCCTTTAAGATTCAATCTCCTGGTTCACTAACTGGTACATCAACGAAGTACCCTTCAAAACACATATATCTCCCCTCAAAGTGTAAATAAATATACATCTCTCAAGTCCATTGCAGTAATGGATGTTTTAGTTTACTTAAAGAATGAAATCACTGAGAAACTGAAGAGGGTTAAACTCCATAGGGCTTTACTCCTCCACTCAAACCAAAATAACATCCTCCTTAAGTGCCTGGTACTATTCTGCCAAAACCTTCAACACCCTGAGCCTGGTTAGAGCTGAGCAAACAAGCCAGATTTCCACAGCTATTCCAGAACAGTCTCCCAGAGGAACCATTTGATCTGGTCATGGGCACACCAACTGGCTTGGCAGAGGAATATTGTGGGTTTGCTCATGGCCCAAGAAAACTAGAGAATACAGAAAAAACTTGCCCTAGTCACCCCAAGCTGCAGTGCAGAGCTGGGTCCCCCAGAAGCAGGGTGGCATAGAGGGACACCAGCCTCCTTCCTCCCATCCTTGCAGCTTTACATCCCAGGGTGACCACATGGCCACAGCCTGAAACCTCCTCACACATGCCAGCAACCACCACCAAAGCCCAGTCTGCTTGGCCAGAGCCTGAAAACTCCTGTGCTGCTGCCCCAGGGGGTTACCTTCACATCCTGGTCATTGAGTGGGTCCATGAGCTGCTTCTCCAGGGCACGGAGAGACTCCGAGGCGAGCAGGACAAGGCGCTGCAGGATCTGGGGAGGGAAGGAAGTCAGAGGGTAAAACTTGGCAGTCTTGGATCTAACAGGGACATCCCTCCCTCTAAGCTCCAGGAGCAGAGAACTGCCCCAAGCCAGCAGCCACCAGAGGCAAGGGGACAAAGGGCCCAGCTCACCTGTGCTGAGGGGCGCTCCTGGGTCCACATGGAGCTCCACTGGTCCTTGGGGGTGGCCAGGAACATGACCGGGAGGCGAGCGCGAGCTGCTACAAACTTGTTCTTGATCTCTGTGCAGTCAGACTCTGGAGAGGACAGCCAGACAGGTGAGATGCTCAGCCCCATCCACAGCCCTCTGACCTCCTCAGCCCCATCACAGCCAGGAAATACAGCACCCTCTGATCCTACAGTGCATGTGAAACCAGAGCTCCTTCACCTCGGGCTCACTCCCATTACATGGACCTTTGCCCTAAACCCACTCGGGTGGGCTCAGGCATGGCAGGTTCTGAGACTGACACAAGCTGGAAATTGACATTATAAGCTAGTGACAGTTTGTATTATCCAGAGTGTTGTATCTTTTGTCTTTTATTTCCCCTCAAGTGGGGAAAAGCTCTTTAGTTCATTAAAATAAGTTGGAGGGCACTTAGGAAAATATTAGTTTTCAAAACCCAATTCTCTCCCAAACACCTTTACTTTTCTTTGTAAATCAGCTTTAAAAGCTGGGTGTAACTATCTCCCTCACCCTATGACTTTGCAGAGCCAGGACAATCCCCTGGTCTCCTGTGGCTCCAGCATGTACCCAAAAGACCATTAACAGACAAAACACTAGAGGGCAGGAACAGACAGCTTCAAAGACAACACCACATCCAACACCACCCGTGCTTGACACAGATTTCAACAAGACCAGAAGCAGCAGAGCATCATCAGTGAGACCAATCTCCTCAGAGGCAGGCAGGGAAAAAAAGAAAACCACACATGGTACAACCAAACCCATCCTGCAGGCAAGTGAAACATGACAGGACAGGAGCGAGGGAGTGGAAAATCTCCTTTTCATAGCACAAGCTATGATGTATCCAAGAGATGTGGAGCCAGGCACTGGCCAAGGAGGGCTCAAGAATCTCATGCTGCAGCTCTCCTACCCACTGCCCACTCACCTGTGAGGCCAGTGTTTAGGTTGACTATCAGAGGGTTGTTTTTCCAGTCAAAGGTTGTCAGCAAGTTGAGGAAGCGCAGGAACCCCACCTGTGGAGAGCTGCAGGCAGGACAAAACAACTCAACATCAGCATTTGCTCTCCTGGCAGCAAGAAGGGCTGCACTTGGGGGTGACTTAGTGAAGGCCCAACCCACATGCAGCCCAATGAGGGGTATCTGTGATGGGAAAGGGAAGTTCAGAATGAATTTGAGACACTTCCCCTTCTCCAAATCTCCAGGGAAAATCTTTTCACCCTTTCCCCTCATTCCTCAGGAAAAAGAAACCAGCAAAACATAAATCATAGTCCCTCCCAACTCCCTCCCAGCTGCCCAATCTCCTGATGCTCTTTCCACCCAGACTCCTGGGTCTGGAACAAGGAGGAGGTGGAGAGAGAGCTGCTTCCATCTCTGGTGCTGGTCTGAACACCAGCCAAGTTCCCAGAGCACCTCTTCCCCTGCAACATGACACATCCACAGAGCCAGATAGCTGGGAAGACGGGGATTCTGTTATTTTGGGAGACAGGAAAGCGTTCTAGGCATCAGACTGTTGTTCTTGCTACTTTGGGAAAGGAAACTGCACCCCAAGTGCAAGGCAGAGTAACCTTTTGACTCCACACAGAAGAAAAACATTTCCTTTAACTTCATTTCACTTCCTCTGGGCTCCATTACATCTGTCTGCCAGGGGCCAGCATTTACCAACACCATTCAGTTTTCAGGGCCCAACCATTCGTCCTTCCCTTGGAAGCCTTCTCCAGGAGGGAGGGAGGCTGGAGCTGCCATCACCACCCTAACATCCTTCCTAGGGAACCCAGGAGACCCAGCATGCTGGTAGCCACAACAGAGCCCTCACCCTGCTTTTTCTGGCCAGCACCCCCAGAACAAGGGGCCTCACCAGTCCACCAGAAGGCACAAGACACCCGCAGTTGTGCCACCAGCACCTAGAGGCCACAAGGACACTTGCTCCCAGCCCTACCTGCTCTCCCCCTTTCTCTGAGGGCACAGTGTAGGGAAAGCCATAGTCCTGCAGTGCTAAGTGCCTCCATCTCCTCTGGCAACTCTCAACAGGACTTGGGACAGTATTGTGGCAGCACAGGGACCTCATGCTCCCTGCTGTGAACCCTCTCAACACCTCCCACCTGAGCAGCATCCCACTCTTCCTCCATGCCATGTAATGAAAGGCACTAAACCACCATCAGGCCAGTCTGGGCTCTTCATCCTCACCTGGGTGGTGTGAAGGGAGCTGGGTGGAGGAAGAGAAATGCCACAAGCAGGTCCACACACTCCTCAGAGATGCTGTCGCTCAGGAGCTGGGCGCTGATCCAGCGCTTGGCCAGCCGGGAAGTGCTGCCAAACACAGGGTGCTGCTGCTGGAGCCTGTGAGGAGGGAGACACGCCACTGCTCAGCACACACACCCCAGGACCCACAACAGCCTCTTGGCATTTGGCAAGAAAGAAAAGAGGGGCAAAAATCTGCAAGGAACACTTGCACAGCATCACAAGCACAGAGACTTTCAGCAGATGATGAGATATTGGGGGAAGAAGGGAAAATGCTGCCTCATGCCCCCCTCTAAGCGTGCTGCATTTTAATATTTGTCTCCTCACAGCAGTGACCTCAGGGTGAGAACTGGTGCCACCCACATCCTTCCCTTAATCCTTCCAAAGAGACTCCCAAAAGGCTGGCTGAAGGGCCACTTCCCACAGCAAGTTCCTCTACCCACCATCACCCTCCAGGATCCAAGGGCGTTTCCAGCCATGTCCCACATTCTGACCTCTCAGGCACTTTCTGCCTCACTTACCCATGCAGTGAGCTAGTTAGATAGGGCAGATGCAATGTTTCCAGCTCCAGCTGCCGAGATTCCTCTGTGTCCTGGTATTTCAGCATCCCTTCTGGAGTGACCACTTCCTTCAAGATCAGGGGCTCCCGGTGGTAGGCTACTTGGAGACGGAAAACGTAGCCATCCTGAGATGGGATACAAGGCAAAGTCAGGCTGGATGGTGACAAAAGCAGCATGATGTGTGTTATGCTGCCCCTCATGGATACAACAGCAGCATCCCGACATCAGTGCAGTCTCACCACACTCTTTCCTAGGCCCACCATCCAAATATTGTTTTTATACAGTGGGACCACTGCCACAGCCCCCCACCTCGAAAAGGTCAGGCCTGGAGAAGCTTCCAGGGACCTCCCTACCTTGTACACGTCCGTGTGGGTGACTGCAGGCCTGCAAACCAGCTGGTGCTGCTGCCGGAGCAGCTCAGCCAGCTGGAGGTGGAAAGCGGCCTTGATGCGCTTGATGGCTTCTTTGTCCTGTGGCCACTGGCCACTGCCTTCCATGTGGCAGATGACTGGGGGCAAAGGGAGAGCAGGAGGTCAGTGAATCCCACACAGAAATAAGGTGTTGGATAGGGGTGTCTGAAACTACAGGTTACAGCTCAAGGGGAGGAGGAGACAGGGCTCTGCTCCTGCCTGCAGCACACCAACACAGCAGTAACAGAGGCAGGATTGATGCTTGCCTCCACTTCCCTCCACCAGATCATCTCCCACTCACATCTCACCCCACTTACTCTTCAAAGGGGTTATGTAGGCTGGGCAGGGTTTCTCCTCTGAAGGAAGTAGCAAGTGCTTGCTTCTGTTATGGAAGGAATAAATTGGCTTCACAGGAATGGGAGGAAAGACCTGAAAGAGAACAGTCACCCAGCAACTGAGACCAGGGAGCAGAAACCTCTTGGCAATGTGTATGCCCTCATTCAAATCCCCCACACCAGCAAAGCCCTCCAGTACAGAGGATTTGGTCAGCTTGTGCACAGCCAGCCCAAAGGATGGAACAGCAAAGAAGAGGCACCATACTGCCCCAAGGGCACTCAGGAGCCACAAAAGCAGAGCGCGACTCATCCTCTCAGTCCTCCCTCAGCCCAGCTCCCTGCAGACCCCCACGCATGGCCGTGCCCCTGGACACTCACGTCTGTGTACCGGAGGGCAGGATGGACACCCTGCACAGCCGTCACCGTCAGCGGCAGCTCCTTCAGGCTCCACAGCTTGCGGCTCAGGTCATCGTAGGAGCACACAACACTGACCAGGGCCTCCTCGCCCGTTCCCCCTGCCTGCGGACACACAGCGAGTCTTTCCAAGCACCTCTCCTGCTCCTGCACTCACCTCACCTCCCTCATGGGCTGGCATCACACCCAAGCTCTGAGGAGCCAGCGCTGCCACCCCAGGGAGCAGCTTCTGGCAAGAGCACTCAGCAAAATGGGGAAGTAAGAAAGAGAGAAAAGACAAGGGCAAGGCTGTCTGCAACTCCCCAGCAGCCACAGCTATCCCAGAGGCAAATAAAATTATTTCTTTTGCAAGACACTAAGGCAGCACCAAGAGCTGTACTGCCAGCAGTCACTATAATAAAGGAGAAGCCAAGAATGATCAGGGAATAGAGATCATAATACACTGGCAAGGTGAGAGCCCTGCTACTGTCTCCCCAGCAGTTACTATGACACCAACAGAGGCAGCAGTTTTAACAGAAAACTCTACTGATTACATCTTTAGCCAAGGCAGAGTTCTGGCACATGGCAAAAGCAAAGACAGAAAACACTCAGAGCATCACAGGAACCCTGCGGAGGGCAGCAGAGAAGCACCAGGAGAATTGGTGCTGCCCTTACTGCTTCCACCTCCCCAAATAACAGCAGAGCAGCCTGTCAGGGAGGACACATTGGTGACACCAAACCACCCAGCTCAGAGGCAGCTGAGTCACACAACGAGCCAACCTGCCTGGAGGTTTCCAACCTGGGCTCTGTGGCGGAGCAGCAGCACCCTCTGTGGGTGTGCTGGACCACAAACCCCGTCCTGCTTGTGGCTGCATCCTTCCTCTGCCTTCATCCTGCACATCCTTGCATTGCTGGTTCCCCAAACTGCCTGCACGCAACAGCTGGAGGAGCAGGTGCCCTGCACTCACCACCCCACACTCAACAGCAACTTTCTCTTTAGTTCCTCAAGGATTGGCAACAATGGAACCCCTAAGCACCGCTCAGGCTCCAGGAAAATGCATCCCCTATCAGACTGGGGTGTATCAGCCCTGCTAACCCCAGACCAGTCTGAAAGGAAAACACATAGACCTTCCTGCCTCACCACACAGCAGGCTGTGAAAGCCAGCATCTCATCCCAAATCTGACACCCAGCTCTGCCCAGACCACAGTCAGTTCTGGCACAGGAGATTCTTTGCATCAAATGTATGCCCCTTCGATCTAAAAAAGTGGAAACAATTTCTTCCTCCATTCAACAACCAGGTAAAGAGCTGATTGTACTGATGCCTTTTTGGGACTACCTAAAAATGGAGGCCAGACAAAACTAAGGGAATAAAAAGTGGTTGTATTTATTGAATGGCCTTCAGGTACATTTTCGGGCAGACAAAGCCCCCCTCAGGGACTACACCTAAAAATGGACAATGGGTCATGGGTTTTCATACTTTTATAAGTTTGGTTCATTTGCACATTAGGGGTTAATTTTCCAATTACAGCTTCAGGTAATGAAGACATCTACTCCAAGTTTGCTCCCTCTCCAACTCACTTTTGTTTACATTTGTCAGGGCCTGAGACAGTAAGGTATCCTTTGCTCCCTCTCCAACTCACTTTTGTTTACATTTCTCAGGGCCTGAGACAGTAAGGTATCATTGATTCCCTGAGATAGTAAGGTATCATCGATTCTCAGGCCTAGAGAGGAATTGTTTTGTCTAACCAAAATGTGAAGACAGTAGCTAACACTCTATATGGAATTTAGAGTTATACACTAAGGAACTGCAGGATTACAAATATATGAAAAATATTAACACTAAAATCCTAAGCCATCGGTACAAAAAGACCAGTGAAGTGAGTCAAAGTGCTCATGGCTCATCTCCAGACTTTAATTTCACAAGCTGAAAAGCAGAAGTTGTAAGAAGGGACATTTCCCAGCCTCTGAGATGCATTTTTTCTGTCTGAAAGTGCAGTTTCTTTGGTTTTTTTCATTCAAATGGAGCACAATCTAGTACTTTGCAATATGCCAGGAAAGATCATTTTCCTGGGTTTGCCAGCTGGACCTAAGGGATGGGCAGCACAGAATTGTCTGGCCCATGTCCTGAAGGATGCAGTACCTCAGAGATGCAGCCAGAGGAGCACTGTGGGACAGTAATATATGCTCAGGCATGTGGACAGGAGCAAACGCAGTGAGACTAGGACAATGGGGTGCTAGCAGGGCAAAATGAGATCTGGGGGATGCTAAAGCAAGAGGATTTCAGCATTTATGCATTGGCTGCCATGAAAGACTTGTCAGATCCTTACCCTTACTACATTCTCTTGGGAACAACCCAGCTGCTACAACCCAGCCTCCCTACAGCCATTTCTTCACTGCTCTTCCTGGAGAGAGCCCCAGCCCCACAGGGAAGCAATCATACCTCTTTACCAGTCCTGATCACAGATTCCAGCAGGGCTCCTGTGTAGCAGATGGAGGACTCAGGAATGTCTGCATGGCTATGAAGGAGAAGACAACAGAGCATCAGAGCTACAGTATGCCAACCTATCGATCCTGTTGACACTGCATGGGTCAGCCCAAGGATGAGCAATCCCTCTCCAAAGCAGCCCTGGTGAAAAGACAAATCTCTGTGCATTCCTCCCTGCCCAAGTAATCCACCCAAAGTGGACCAATACTTGTGCAGCTTCACAGGATGCAAAGCCAAAGGCACCAATGTGCAGCCTTCCCTCACAAGACCCCTCCTCAAGTCAGGACAAAGAGGCACAGGCAAACCCTCCTTTCTGTGCAAGAGGGCCTCACTTTTGGCAGATGCTATAAACTGCAGCAGAGGCATTCCAATGCCATAGGGAAGACACAATCTTGTGAACCACTGCAAAGTCTCAGAGGATTTCACAAAAATGTCCTGCAAGGTCCAGACAGCTTCTCTTGCAGCTCTGAGGAGTGCCCCAGCATCCCATCCACATGGTAAGGGCAGGACCAAGCTGTCTCCTTGCCCTTTGCATTACATCCAGCAGAAGCTACAGCACCAGGTGCTTGCCCTTCCCACCTGCTCTTGGGAAGCAGCTCACAACTTTTGGACAACTAAAATGATCTCACAAATCTGAAACAACCCACAACACCCCAGAAAGCATGAAGCTGACAATGGGGTCACCAGGGACAGGACACATGGCAGGAGCGACACATGGAGCAACCCACAGCTGCTGCTCAGTGCAACTTACAGCTTCAGCAGGTGCTTGATGATCTGCTCAGGAATGAGGCGCTTCTGGCAGACAGTGCTGGCCTCCCACACCACAGCCTCACAGATGCTGCCATCCTGGAACCGACGCAGCTCTGACTTCTCTCCCCAGAAGGTCCGGAACTCCAACGCCTGTGGGAGGACATTGACCAGAGCAGGGACAAAGGTCACTTCTGGGCCAAACAAAACCTTCCCAAGATCACCAGCCAGCCTCCCAGCTGTCTTCAACTACAGCACAGCACCAGCTTTGCCCTTACTCAGCATAAGCAGGGCTCCCCTCACCTCGGGGTGATCAGCCTGAGGACCCTTCTCCAGCGTGCTGGCAGCAAACTCTGGGACAAACAGGAGACCAAACGTCAAGGGCCCAACATCCTTGTGTTTTGGGGGCTCAGCATCAATTGGCCACTGTGGGAAAATGAGGAACATGAGGCACAAGGAGAGATGAGGTTTCTGAAGCAGCAGCTGCTGGGATATTGGGGTGCTAGATGAACCTCCTGCTATGTTCTCCCAGGGGCCCAGACAAGCACAGACAGGAAGTTTCATCTAATAGGTCTTCCCAATGACAAAAAAAGCTGTCTTCACCCTTCCTCATTACTGGCCCAGGATTTGTGCCTAGACCAAGCAACACAGCTGCATCCCACAGCCCAGGGCATGGCCGCAGGTTCCATATTCCCAACCAGGGAGACTAGCCTGCCTCCTTCCCCAGTGAGCAGGGATGCCCTCCCTGTGCTCTACAGTACCACAAGAGACAGTCGAGACCCCACAAGCTGCAAAGGATGCAGTGTCATTGTCAAGCTGCATTACCTCGGGGATCTGGGGCAGG
Organism: Passer montanus; assembly: GCF_014805655.1. Classification (NCBI taxonomy): domain Eukaryota; kingdom Metazoa; phylum Chordata; class Aves; order Passeriformes; family Passeridae; genus Passer; species Passer montanus. Next base: position 101,056 of record NW_024356948.1, on the reverse strand, counting down.
GAGTGAGCCACAAGCTGTGCTCTCTGGGACAGACCACGTGCCAGCAGCGAGACAACGAAGGGCAGGGCTGCAGCCACGTAGTTCCCACCCCGATCCATCAGCTCATTCAGCAGCTGCATCTTCTTGCAGGTACCCTGCAGCTTGGAGACGTGCTTCAGGCTACAGAGAAGAGGAGAAGCTGGTCACCCACCTCTGCCACCAAATCCTTTCTGAGAGAGGGCTATGTTAGAGGATAGATAAAATGGGAAACTGAGGGTCCTAGCCCAGCATGGGTGCTACAAGAATGCCCTCTGGCATCTCAGGGGATGCTGGTCATTGTTTCCAAGGCTTAAACATTGCTCCCCTCCTGTGGGAGGCTATCTAGACAGTAAAAGTGGAACAGCCCAGTGCAAGGATGCACCAGTGTCTATCTCAGAGCCTAGCAGAGCCGCTTCCCACCATAGAAGTTCAAATCTAACCCAGACCAAAGCCAGAAGCAGCTCACTTGTCCTTGAGCAGGCTGCCTCAGCACTACCCCACCAGCACAGTGAGACTCACTGGAAGACGTGGTCAAAGGTCCTGAGCATGGGCTTCGGGGTCATGAGCAGCACCTGAAAGCCATCCACCATCCGGTCATCCAAAATCTCCATAGAGCGCTTGGCTTCGAATTGGACCTGAGCAAGGAGGGAAGGCAGTGCAGGAGCATGGATGCAAAGGGAGAAGGAAAGCAAACCCCTCCAGAAGTGGTCACTTGTGCTCTCCCATCAACAAAGGCCAGCTCATTTCCACAGTCAGCAACACACCCTGATCCCAGTCTCTGTCCTTAGCATGAAGCCAAGTAACAAACTGCTCTCACTACTGGCCAGACAGTCCCTTTTTGATATCCCTGACACCAAGGTGATTTTTTTTCTCTCCTATGAAACAGTTACATTTGCTAAACAGCTGCTTGGCTTCACCCAAAGGTTCACACAAAGATGGAAACCACTTTCCCACACCACTCGAGCAAGACTGGTAAGGCAGCACTACATTTAAGTCTCCAAATTCACTTCCAAGCTTCAAAGCTGGAGATGTTAAAAGCTTAGAAAGCCACAATGAATGCTCTCCCTTGGTTCTACATTCTCCTTGAAGACATCTAACCATCCGGTGTCTGAGCTCACTCTAAGACAGCACCTCAAGAAGCCACCACAACCTGCCCAGTACCTGGTGGTATTTGCTGGCAGTCATATCAGCACAGAGATTGACCAGTCCAGAGGGATCCACAAAGACCACTTCAAATGCCTGGTGGAAATCATCCAGGACAGGCTGGAAAAGCAAACATGATCCTTAGTGCTACAGTGCATCACGTACACCAAGACACCCCAAAACTGTTGCCATCTGCCATCCCTGCAACAGGCACATCCCACCCCTAGGAGCAGTGGCAATACAGACAGACTGAGGCACAAGATCCCTCAGAGGGCTGCTTACCAGGGAGGGATCAGCATCCTTGGCTAGACTGATCCCTGTCACACTCAGGTCAGTGGTGGCTGTGGACAGACAGGAAGGAACAAGTCACACCACCATCCACATCTCTCCCCCTGGTGACAGTGGCACGGTTACATGCCAATACCACCAAGGTCTCACAACATCAACAGTGCTACAATACAATGCTGGCCTCCACCCTATGATGGGAATTACCCACTGCAAGCTGCACCATCCAGCCCTGCTCTGTTGACTCATTCCCCCCTATCCATCCCACCCACAGGGGCTCAGCTCAAAAGAAAAGCCACAATGGCCTCTCTGCCCCTTCCCTTGCTGTGTTCAGGCTTTGTGCAGAGACAGCAACCTTTCCTTGTCCAGAGAGGCCCCTGGAAACTCACCCAGGAATTGCAGAGTGCTCCTCAACACCTGGTAGCCACTCATCATCTTGACAATCTTGCGCTTCATCAGCAGGTAGGCAACGAGCATGGAGACCAAGAAGCCACTGAAGCACCCCAAGCCCTGTGAAAACAGAGGTACCACAACCCCATGGCAGCCCATAAGTTAGGATGGGCCCTCCATGTATTGTATTTGTGAGGTGCCCTCGTGGCAGGAAGGAATGATAAATTTGACTCCATGTTCTCAGAAGGTTAATTTATTGTTTTATGATACTATATTATATTAAAGAATGCCACACTAAACTACACTAAATAATACAGAAAGTATACTTACAGAAGGCTAAAAAGATAATAATAAAAACTCGTGACTTTCTAGAGCCTCGACACAGCTTGGCACTGGTTGGCCAATAAGTCAAAACCAATTAAACGACCACCTGTTGGTTAACAATCTCCAACCACACTCCCAAGCAGCAAAACACAGCAGAAGCAAATGAGATAATATTGTTTTCCTTTTTGTCTGAAGCTGTTTCTCAGCTTCCCAGGAGAAAAATCCTGGGAGAAGAGATTTTTCAGAAAATACAAATGTGACATCCAAGAAAACCTAACACAGTTCAAAGCAAAGCCACAAGCCACCACCCCACGCCCAGGATCAAAGCACCACGCTTCTGCCATAGGAAGGAGAGCAGGCCAAAGGCAGGTTAGCCAGGTGAGCAGAGCCCACCTGGGCACAGGACATACCTTGCTGAGCTGCCGCTGGTTCAGCCAAACTTTGAGGAGGGCCAGGCCATCTTTCATGCCTGGGAAGTCCATAGCTGCATTAGACAAGAAATGCAGGTGGGAGAGCATCACTGTGTCACAGAGGATGGAGTTGTTGTAGTGCGGGGTCGGGGGCTCGGTGGCTCCTGTGTGGAGAGGTGACAGCATGATGGACCCAGTCACCAACTGCCTGCCCACGGAGAAGGGCTGCAATGGACCCACCCACAGGCACTGGGGGCAGTCTCTGTCTGAAACAGATGGCCCCATGTTCCCCCAGCCCCAGGCCATACCCTCTTTGGGAGCGCTCTCCTCCATGAACCAGGCAGTCCGGACGTTGTTCTTGCTGGGATAGAAGCGGCTGGGTTTGAAGAGATCTGAGTCAGGACAAGCATGGAGCCGGACAGTGACAATCTTCTCATCCTTGCCTGTAAGCACCCAAGGGAAGATATACAGGGGAAAAGATGTCAGAGATTAAACTGGGAAAAGACGGAGCATCCCCAGCCTGGGCAAAGGCAAATCCTCCCTCCCAGCAAAGTTCCACAGCAGTGGAAATCATCTCAGAGCAGAGAGTGGCCACATCCCAGAGCCAGTGATGACCTTGAGGTCACACAGCTCATGGCCCAACCCCATCCTCCTCCTCACTGCTCAGTCTGGCAGCATTGCCTGCCCCCTGGCCTTGCCATGTCTGTCCCAGATCCCAACCCACTGCCTCCTGAGGGCTGCGGGAACAAGCAGCAGTTGCATCTCTCTTTCACAGGGATCACATCTTCTCATCAGGGAAGAGACAAACTGCATACAGTTTCCTGGGGAAAGCAGGAGGACAGTAGGGTACAGGGCTAGGGAGGGCAGGAAGGAAAGGCAGTGCTGGATACAGGTGTGTTTTGTAGGGTTTATTTTTTACTCCTTGAAGTACCCACAGGATATGCCATCCAGAAAGGCCAAGGCTGGAGAGCCCAGCCAAGCTGCAAAGGATTGGGAAGGGGAGAGACCCTGAGGACTAAACTCTGTGTGAGGAGAGAAAACAGATGAGAAGCACCCAAAATTTATCACCAATTGTGATGGCAGCCCAGACTGAACCCTCTCCAATGAGGCGTTAAATAGTATCAGATCACCACCAGCACCCTCCACCCAACACCAGCACCCAGTCACACCCCACACCAGAGCAAGGTTCAAGCGTCACCTTGAGGCCTCAGGAGCAGGATGGGCTTCAGATGGTTGCTGTTCATGTAGGCAAACTTCACACTACCAAAGAGCTTCTCCTTGGAGAAATGCTGGGCAATGTGGGACAGGTACAGGGCTCTCTTCCGGTGGTAGCGTTGATTCAGGTTATCTTTGTCCTGAAAGATTTCCTAGGAATAGAGGGACAGGACAATGCCACCTCAGCAGCCTGCCAAGTTCAGTCCAGCCTGAGGCACCCCTGCACCCACAGCTTCCCCTGGCCCCACAGGCAGCCCTATCCAGCTGGTCAGGAGCTTGATACTGGCTCACCGAGCTCCAGGACTACAGGAGACAAGAGCAGTCATGCAGCCAAACAGGGTCTGCTTGGTCTCAAGCTTTTCTTACAATTAAGTCTGGACAGCAAGGGGAGGTTACCACGCTCCAAACATCTCCCTCCCTTTAACACAGTCTTGGGAGCTGCAGTAGAAGTGCAGCTGGGTAAAAAAACAAACAGCATGCATCTCCCTGGCAATGTTCCATCCCGGCAGAGAGAAGGAAGATCCTCAGGAGGAACTAAAAGATCAAACAGCTGCTCTGACAGAGCAAGAGGCCAGCCCACACTCCCCAGCTCCTTGTGGAAGTCACCCGGCATATTTAGAGACTGCCACCTCACTGAGGAATGGAGTGGGAAGGGCAGGGGTCTTGGAGGACAGGAGAGGACAGGGTTTTGGCAGGCCCCAAGCCATTTAAGAAGTGGCATGGCCACTTGTGGATGTGACAGCCTGGGCAGAGAGCGAGAAAATGAAATTAGTTTTCTCACAGTGGACTTGTGAGACTTTTTGGGGAGTTGTAGAGAAACTATGATAACTTGCTATTATAAAGAACCCGGAGATGGTGCTCTCCTATTCTCTGTTTTCCTGTTCTTTTCAAGGACCGTTTGTGAGGAAGGTGATTTTGTTAATGAGCCAATCAAGTGGAATGTATCAGAACTCTCTCATAAGAGCTTTTGCATTAAAGCTGCTGTTGTGCACACCAGCCTGCTTGGAGCCTGTGCTGCTTTCTTACTCAATAGTGACAGCCACTCACCCGTGGCATGGTCACTGCAACGTCCACGTTGATCTCTGGCCTGATGCAGGTGCCCAGCAGGTAACTGCCCACCACCTTCAGCTCGGCTGGGGGCACGAAGCGGAACCTTCCCTTGACGCTGAATGGCACCTGCAGGAACGGGACCTTGACATCCTGGGAGAGCCAGGCCTGGTCAGTGAGCTGGGAACAGACACACAAAACACTCTGAGCATCAACAGCAGCAGATGTGCAGGGACCAAGACCTTGCTCCCCACACAGCTGCACACAGAGCTTAAAGATAATCTCCCTTCCTCGAAGAAAAAGCAAAGTATTATTTTTTCAGCCCCTAAGGGATACAGTCTACAAGCAGCTCTGCTTGCAGAACAAAAGCAGAGCCTGCTTCTGCTCCATCCAGGACAGGGGTCTTGCCACCTCTTCCATAACCCTGGAACATACTTCAGTTTCTGGAGTCTCTGGGATGGTGCTCAGCAGGCTGTTAATTTCATGGAGGAAGGCATCGATCCTCTTCTTCTTTTTCTCCTTCAATGTCACCTCCTTCAAAAGCTCTTCGATCTGTAGGGGGAAAGGGGACCATCAAAGGCATCTGTAACACTGGAAATGCTCCTTTTACCTTGTCCTCCAGCACCAACCATGAGCCTGCTGCAAAGGACAGCTGGTGAGCTGGGGGACACACCAAACTCTCCTAAAACCCTGCCTGGAGCTGGCAGTTTGATCAGTTCCTGCCATTTTATGTGAGTGCTGAATTGCAATCATCTCCATCCCAACCAAGATCCAGGAAAAAAACCCTGATGTAATTCACACAAGCATAGCTCTCAGGCTGGCTGTTTGTAGGACAGAGAATCAGCTGCAGGAAACAACCACACAGGCTCCCACCACAAACCAGCCCCTAGAGATCCTGCCACTGACAACAGCAAGTAGCTAGCAGATCAAAGCTGTTCCTCATAAAAATCACCAATCACCTGAGGGATGGGATGCCATCCAGAGGGACCTGGGCCCATGAGATTCAACAAGATACCATGTGCAAGATGTTGAATCTGGCTTGGAGGATGAGCATTCCCAGAGCAGCCCTGCCCAGAAGGGCTTGGGGGTGCTGTGGCTGAGAGGCTGCACATGCCCCGGCCATGGCACTGCCAGCCCAGAGAGCCAAACGTGTCCTGGGCTGCATCCAGAGCCCCGTGGGCAGCAGGGCAGGGAGGGGATTCTGCCCCTCTGCTCTGCTCTGCTGACACCCACCTGGAGCACTGCATCCAGAGCTGGGCTCCAGCACAGGAGGGACAGGGACCTGCTGCAGTGAGCCCAGAGGAGGCCACCAAGGTGATCAGAGGGATGATAAGACCTTTCCTATGAAGAAGGGCTGAAAGCATTAAGATTCTTCAGCCTGGGGAAAAGAAGGCTCTGAGACCACCAAGGTGATCAGAGGGATGATAAGACCTTTCCTATGAAGAAGGGCTGAAAGCATTGGGATTCTTCAGCCTGGAGAAAAGAAGGCTCTGAGGAGACTTACTGTGGCCTTCCAGTACCTAAAAGGGCTACAAGAGGGCTGGAGAGGGACTTTTTTTATGAGAGCATATAGGAAAAGGGGCAATGGCTCTGAACTGAAAGAAAGTAGGTTTAGATTAAACAATGGGACAAAATTTTTCCCTGTGACTGTGTTGGCACAAGTTGCCCAGGGAAGCTGTGGATGCCGCATTTCCCAAAGTGCTCAAGGCCAGCCTGGATGAGGCTCTGAGCTACCCGGAAGGTGAATCTGGGGGGGGTGTTGAAACCAGATGATCTTTAAAGGCCCCTTCAACCCAAACCGCTCTGGTACTACGATGCCGTTACCAGCTGAACTCCCCATCCCCAGCCCGGTAACCCGGGGCAGCGCGCGGTCCCGCCGGCTGACCTGCAGGCGGAGCAGGCTGGAGTGGAACAGATCCTCCGTCTCCTTCAGCTGGGTCAGCTCCTCGCTGGTCGGCGGCTTGTAGAGCTCGGCGCGGCTCAGCTTGGCCGGCTGCGGGGCGGCGGCTCCCGGGGCAGCCCTCTTCCCCCGCCGCACCGCGCCCCCGCCGGGCGGCTCCGGGCCCTGCTCCGCCTCCTCCGCCTCCTCCGGAGAGCCCTGCGGGGAGAACACAGCTCGGTTCGGTTCGGCCCGGCCCAGCGCCGCCATCCCCCGGCCCGGACCCGCCGCCTCTCACCGCCATGGCCGCTGCGCACGTGCGCCTCCGTCAGCGCGTGCGGCGCCGCGCGCCCCGCCGGCCAC